>NC_044190.1:5553294-6975794 GCF_900880675.1 Sparus aurata | reverse complement strand
TGTTAGTAAACAGTCGTATGATATCTTGGCTTTACATTATGTGTCAGTGTCGAACCAGTTCATAGCAGCAAGGGTACGAGTGAGCTAAAGTCTCTTCTAAATAATAAATGTGAGTTTGAACCTCAGATACAGAGCAGACTCGTCTTCTGGTTTAAATAAAGGCCGACACAGTAGCTCTTTTGTTAGCGCTGTTGCCGCACAGCATGAAACAGTTTGAATGTTCTCTGAGTGTTTGAGATCAGAATCCTACAGCGTGCAGATCAGGTGAGCTGCAGACTTTAGATTCAGTCCCCAGCGACCTTGAGCAGGATAAAAAAGTGCAGATCGATATGGAAAGATCTGTACTTCCAATCCCAAACGTTTCTGCTCTCGGTCAAGTCTCACACCGACAGATCGATATGTAAGCACTGGTCCTGTGTGATGAATGTGTATTTTATCGTCAGCAGGGACACTGTAGAAAGGATCTGACCCAGGTAACAGGAAAACTTCTCCTTCTGCTCGTCAGCTGAGCTAAAGCTGTAAAGATGCTTGAAAAACATTTTTAAAAAATGGTACATTAGGGATTTAGATTTTTTGACTTTGGACTTCCAGGTTAATGTGACCATTTTAAGGATTTTGCAAGGGGGTCTCAGATTCTTAATGTAGAGGATAGAAATGTACAAGTATTTTTACACATCCTTAAACATCCTCATAGATAGAACAACCTCAATCTCCATATGTAGTACTGGGAGCCTTTAAGAGTTTGTGGTCCTTCTGTGAGGAGAATGAATGATGGTGAAACAAACAACTGAACTGGAGCATTAAAGATAAATCATGGGCAATAAATCCGTTCTGTTATCATCTGTTACCATGGCTTTTGACACAACAAATACACTGTGTGTATGTATTATCTGATTTTCTGACCTTGAACGCATCACACAGTGCTGTTTTAGGGTGCTTCACTGGTTGTCCTTTCACTATTCTGTATTCTGTAATTGACTCATGAAACCAAGCTGAAGTGCACTCCTCACTTCACCAGACACAAACTGTGAGACGGCAACTTCACTCACTGATAAAACATCTCAGAGCATTAAAACTCCAGTTTAATCTATAAAATGTAATGTTTAACTGCACCGCATGGACGCAAAGCTCACATAGATGTCCTTGGACTGAATAGTTGTGTTGGAGTTCACCCTAACAGAGCTGCTGTGCGTCGTTTGTTGATTGCTGTGCAGGCATCTGTTGTTTAAGGTGCCGGTTGTGTCATCAACGTGATGAGGATGATGACATGTTGCATCAAACCTCCCACATGTGGACTTGTTTAAACAGGGCTCACCTGTGGGTGGCCCGTCTGTCGTTTGTTTTCACGAGGTAACGAGGGCTCTGCGACGTAGTTGTTTATTTTTTACCAAACCCAGACAGTCTCAGATCTGTGTTTGGATTGTCTGACTTCCTCTGGTCTGATCCATCAGATCCACTGATGCCGTGGTCATATATGAGTTAGATTGGTATGAAACAGACACAGAGAACTCCACCCTGTCAGTGGTGTTTAGGAATGACCTTCACCGTTCAGACGCAAGAGATGGTCATCCACCTGTAGGAAGGTCAGTGGACCCACAGATTGACTGTGGCTTGTATTTTAAGGCACTCTGAGTGATCAGTAGACTAGAAAAGCACAATCTAAATGCTAAAGTCTCTTTACCATTCAGCCTCCAGTGTTCAGAGGCCACATTGGCTTGATTAAGTGCAGTCAGATGGTTGAAAGGTTGAGTCTTCTCCATATTCTTGAATAGTCTTTCATGCTTTTAAGATGTATTTGTCCTCTGTACAAATAGAGGTTGTGTTTAAGGACGGGTTTCAGAAAAAGTAATGTTGTCGACATGGAGAATGACTCACTGTTTACACGTAGAGCAGAAGGGGACAAAGAGCCTCTGAGCAGGAGTCAAATAAGAATATAAGAAATCAGTGGTTAAAGAAACTGGAGGCTTGTGTTGAATCAAATAGGAACAGATTCCTGTTTCCTCTTTCAGAATCTATGTACAGTATTTATATACATGGGCAGTATTTCTTCACTCTGATTAAATAATTCAGATCGAAGATTTCAGATCAACTGTTAAAGCGAAATAGGTCCTGATGTTTCCCTCAACAACAAACTTAAAGGAGAACCTCGGTCGATTTAAACATGCAGCTTCATTGCTCAAGCTACCCTTGACTTGCCAGTACCGAAGACGCGAACAAATTTGGTCCAGCCATTACAGAGCTCTGTGAACGGAGATGTAGCATTGAACGCTAACAGCATGGGGTCAGAACTTTGCACTGTGTTTTAAGCGTCTTAACATGCTCCACATCTCACACCAAAAGTTATGCAACATCAGCAGACACCTTACAACACAGCACTGTAGCGCTACTGCGTGTATGACTCAAAATTAATAAAAAAGTAGTTAAAACAGTGTGTTTGTGCAAGCAGCTACTTACCTGTTTGTTGACATCTGTGTGTTCCGGTAGCTAGACCAAACTAGCATATCCATCGAGTGTGCACTTAACAGGCTTAACAGGCTATTGTAAGGCTCATGGCTCATGACAGGCTGTAACATGGACATGTACATTATGAACAGAAACACGAAAATGCTGGATTACGTTTCCGTCTCCGCCAGTGAGGGAGTAAGTGCACGCTCGACGGATTGACTAGTTTGGTCTAGACGCCGATGTCAACAAACAGGTACGTGGCTGCTTGCATAAACACACTGTTTTAACTACTTTTATATTCAGTTTGAGTCATACACGCTACAGTGCTGTGTGCTAAGGTGTCTGCTGATGTTGCATAACTTTTGGTGTGAGATGTGGAGCATGTTAAGACGCTTAAAACACAGTGTAAAGTTCTGACCCCATGCTGTTAGCGTTCAATGCTACATCTCCGTTCACGGAGCTCTGTAATGGCTGGACCAAATTTGTTCGCGTCTTCGGTACTGGCAAGTCAAGGGTAGCTTGAGCAATGAAGCTGCATGTTTAAATCGACCGAAGTTCTCCTTTAATCTGAATGGCTGTGTGATGTGTGCAGAAGTGATGTCACGTTATGCGATCCTCTCCCTCGCCTGGTTTCTTCATGTCCTCTGGTGTGTGATCAGCTCCCTGTCCTGAAGAAGATCCGTCTCCATCTGTGTCAAGTTCTCTGAGAGTTTGGTCGACTGCAGAGAGATGGTTTTGCGTACAGAGAATAATCAGTTCATGTCATTTATATGGGGCAGTTTTTTTTCTGACTGGTTTATGAACAGGTTGAGACTCTGCAACCAATTCTGAGCATTTTTACTCTGTTTTGAGCTTTTAAACTGATTGCCTCATTAGATGACAGTCTGGCAGAATAGCTTGCCTACTCAGTCATCACTATCTCTGTTGCCATATTAAAGGGAGAATGCAGACATCAGTGTCACAGCGTCTGGCACCAAACTGGAGAGATTTAGTCTTAGTCAGCGGCTGATCATTTCTCACATAGATCATAAATATTTTAATGTTACAAACAGCCGCAAAACGCTCCGTTGCATTGCTGAAGTCTGACAGCGTAGCAGAGCAACCAATTCAGAAAATGATGTTGATTCAATATTAGAAACAACGCATCTATTCTACTCCATGCGCCTGGTCTAAACCTACTGAGTGCACTGCAGATTGCCAAAACAAACACAGCTTCCTAAAACATTTGGAAGTCAATCACAGCGCTGCGCTTCAGTAAAGATCTGGGCTCACCTGTGCTGATCTTCACTGGAAACTATATTTCAAATCGAAGGTTATCAGGCGGAAAAATGGTTAAAACAGCAGTCTCCCCTGTCATCTCCCCTTTCATTGTGGACAGACTGTGTCGGATGTAAATAACACGTTCAACATCTGGATTTGAAGGTTTATATCTGTGTGTTGAAATAGCTATCATTGAAGGAATTAAGAAAAACATCGGCACAACAGGTGATTCTCACTTTTTATTTGTATTCAGTGTTAACCCGTGTGGCTGTATCAGCTCTTAAGACCACACGCAGCCCTTTTCCACACCCGACTGTCAGCAACAGCACCGATAGAACCGACAACCCGCCAGCTCTTCCTCTAATGATGCCACATCACAAGACCAGTGGAAAGGCTGATTACAGTAGCCTCAAAGGTCTTCTTTGTCAAACAGGCACGCTGAATACAAGACAGAACTTCTTTTTTTCCTAACTATGGAGTTGAAAAGACATTTGCAATCAAAGCAGCTATTCACAGCAGAAAATTACAGCCCGAGTTGTCTTTCTGCTCGGGACACATGCATGGCTCCACATTTCCATCTTTCGATGGAGTTGGATTCTGTCACACTGTGTAACAAAAAATTTTCTGACAGGAAATCAAAGCATGTTTTTGGTGTGTTTAGAACGGGCTCCATATTTTTTTGCTCCAGTCGATGGTTTAGCATTGTTGATGTTGTTCTTCAGTGTTCATGGTCCTCGCAGCAAACTCGTCTCACAGATTGGAGAATGGAGCTTATTTTTTTTACGTCTGCCTGTCATTCTGCACACTGTAATGGCTGAAGAATAATGTCACCGTCTGAGTTTGGATTGATTCCCCATTTACCTCAGTTTCTCTATGCTATTGTGTTTGCCACTGGGCACAAAATCTCTAAGGGGAAATGAAGGGAGCACTTCTATCTGCCGTCACATCCATTTTAGACTTCATAAATCAGTAAACTCACATCTGTCCTGTGTGGTTGGTAGTTGTTACTAGCTGCTGAAAACACAAGTCTGTTTGTTGTTTTTTTGAGAGCATCGCTAAAAATAATACAAGATGAGACGAGATCGCTTTTCTCAGCTTGGATGTAGTTTTACAAATACAAAACATCTATTGATCAAAAATGCATCATCGCGACGTAATCGGGTTTGTTTGCAGTTCTGGATGTCCTGTCAACAGTCTGACAAACGTCTCTTTTATTGTGTTGTAAATGCTTTTTGGGCCGCAAGGGAATTTTTCACTTCAATAATGCCACTGGGCCTGATGGGAAGGAAAGCTTGGCCAGTGGCAAAGTGATTGTTCAATTCAATCAATACAAAATACTTTATTTGTAGCCACCGGGGGGCAATTTAAGGCCAAACCATCACCAGATCCACTGCAGGACAAAAAGAGTTTTTCTTATTGTGAAAGAAGCACCTGGAGTGTTGGACAGGAAATGACTCGTTCCACTGTCAGTATTTGATCCATTCGGTCCAATAACCTTGGGAAAATGTAGAAGAGTTGCATGATTAAATTATTTTATCCGCATTCAAGTTAGCAGGTCTGTAGTGTGCACGCTCTGTGGACCCGACAACATGGATGATCCGGGTATTTCATCCCATGAAATCGAGCTTCTTGGTTTCAAAGCACCACTGAGCTGCTTTCACAGGAACGAATGAGGCTCCGCCTCTAACACTGTGTCCAGACTCATTGTGATGTCCTCGGACAAAACATCTCTTCAAAAAAGTACTGCCATTTTTTAAAATGTCTTCATCTTGTCCTGTTGTCATGTCTCGCTTGAGCTATTGGCTACACAGCTTCACTGCCTCCCACCACCACCGGAGGCGATGCTCTGTATATGTACGCTTTCAGAAAATGTGCAGAAATATAGCAGAAAAAAATGGACAGCATGGCCAGAGATGATCTTTAGGATCATATGGTAGCAAACAGTTGGCCGTGTGGGCTCCCTGTGTGACTCTCCATCTCAGGTAATAGATGTGTTTTGCTTCAATGAGACAATCAGACGGTTGACATTATTTTTTCCTTGAAGCTTTCAGTCATAACAAGCTCAGACAGCAGCAACATATATCTTATTCCACACGTGGGCAATGTGATAAATTCACGTGTTCTTCTCCTGTCAAGAGTTTAATACAAATCCTACAAGTCCCTTTGTCTTCATTAGCAAGTCAAAGAAAAAAGCAGACTGAATCCTAAAGTTGAAATTCACTTAAACGATGTCGTGCTCCAGAATAGTACATTCAATTCCACGAGCTGAAAATGAAATAAAATGAATTTCATGAAACGCAAAGGCTGACTAATGCCTCTATTCTCTTCTCAGTACAGAGCAGGCTTATAAAAAGAGAGCTTAATGAGAAATGACCTGCTGCCTCACACATCCAGCTCTGTCAGGTGGTAACACCTGTTCTGACAAAGGTGTTAATGATACATGTGTCACAGTCAACACATCAAATTAGCCGCGTGGTGATTAATGAGGCGCTGCATAATCCTTTGTGTGAGTCTACAGAGACGTTTGTGTGTACACCTCGTCTGATCTGATCGGATCATCATACAAATTCCATTGTAAATAAGTAAATCATTCCTCATTGCAAAAATTTACTTTATTCAGTGAAACACATCCTTCACCATCAGAGGTTTGTTCAGAAGCGTTCAGAATATATATATATATATATATATATATATGTGAGGAGATAAACACGAGTTAGTTTTAAACCTTTTAAGTATCTTTTTAACAAGTCTACTGTCATTGGGCACCGTCAAGGACATGAGCTGAAGAAGCTCTTTGAAAGTTATCGGTGTCATGTTGAATCAGTTCATGGGGAGACAAAACGCTTCGCACGTGAAATTAAAAATATTATCAATTTCCTTTAAAATGACAGCTTTAACTTGTAACACAGTCCTAGTCAGGAACCAAATTTGACTTCTGTTGTAAAAGAAAATATCAGTGATCTGATTCTTTGTCACACTGGTTGTAGGAAACTTTGTTTTTGTTGTTAATGATTTATTGAGAGAAGATGAACGCTCTCTGGAATCAGTGGTGTTGAATAAATGATGTAAAACAATTGTCCCACACTTTATTCTTTTCTCACGCGCAGAGCTCACAGGTGAACAGCACTGATACTGAACTCTGCTGGACACGTTGTGTAGAGCCATGATGTTCTGTACAGCAGTTTGGTAGAAACTCATTTGACAAAACATCTGCTCATTTTATACTTTCTATAATGTAAGATTGAGGCCTTTTTGCGAGTTGATGATGAATGATAACTTACACAGTGATGGAATGGAATCAAGTACATTTATTCAAATACTGCGATTAAGAACACATTCGAGGTACTTGTACTACACTAGTAGTTATTTACAAGTATTTCCATGATCTGGAACTTTATACTTCCACTGCACTGCATTAATTTCATAACTTTAGCTACCAGTCACTTTTCAGATTACTTGCTGTATCAGAGGCAGATGAGTTTAAATGAACACATTTTATTATCCGTTAAAATACATTTAAAAAACACCAATTAACTTGTAAATTTACTCAGGTACTATTTGTCAGGGTGACTTTCACTTTTACCAGAGTAATTTTTTAACACGTTATCTCATACTTGGATACTTTATACAACACTGAATGAACATACTGTCACTAGAATGGCACTCAGTATAGTGCATACCTCTGCTAAGGCCCAACAGTCCCCTTTAATTCAGAATAAAATACAGACCAGTAACAAACAAACACTGAGACAACGAGACAGTGAGTTGTGGAAGAATTGTAGATCTCATCTCCGTCATACATACCAGCCACTTAAATACCAATGATGTGTTTCATTATGAGAAAGTAAAAAATCTCACAATGCTAAAAAAATCCTGGATCTTTTCCTGATCTGCACCAAAAGTTAGCAGGACCTATTCTGGCCTCCAACTAAATTTCATAGAAATCCTTTCAGAGGTTTTTACGTATTGCAAAATCATACTCCAAAATACTGGCACGGGTAAACACATCACCTGCTTGGCGGAGGTGAATATAAGATGTAAACAGTAGACAGCAGCAAAGAATCTTTTTGTTATGTTATGATAAAAAAAAAAAAAATTCATATCTTTATACTACAAATAATAACAATGATAATAATACATATTGGTACCAATACATGATTCTAATTTTAAAATGGTAACGTTACAAATTATATCTTTAATAGAGAATCATAAATGTTAATTATCATACTAAATCTGATGTTCTACAAATGTTAAGACAGTTTCAGTTTCACAGGGACACTGATAAAGAAGAAAGGTTCAACACATCTGACATTAATAAAAGTCTGGCCATGTGTCCGTATTCTGCGCCCCACTGTGATAAACTGACCAACACAATATGCTCGTCATATCGATGCTGCTCTTTGCCATCCAACAATGCGTCTGTCCATGTCTGTGAGGTCAAAGCTGCTCCGAATAGCCTCCGAGCCAGTCGAACACAAACGATGAGCTGAACACAGCAGCTCCTTTTATTCAGTGTGTAACTAATGCAGCGACATGTGACGTGTGTGAGACCGCGTGTGCAGCTCCATGAGCCCAAGACTGATTTCCACTCCTGTATGCCTGACAATATATCTGCACTGCAGGTCATTAATATCCCATCAGGGAGACGGGTTTGCTTAGCAGTAGGAGGATAATATGAAGCTGACATGAGTTCATCATCACATGGACTGTACATGTGCTTCTGAAGCGTGACATTCTCAGGAAGAAATTATTACATATTACATCATATTTCTCGACATTTTCTCAGTCAGATTAGTTGATCACGTTTTTTCTGTGCTCACTCTGCTGCAGCTGCTCTGAACTGGCTGATACTGAGCGCTGACAAATATACGTGCTGCTAAAATGAGTTAGCTTTTGTTACTTTGTGCACTTTGTCAGTTGATTGTTGAACACTGTTTCCAGGCAGTTTGGCTTTTTTCTCAGTGTTTATTTGATTTAATTCGTCAGTATCATAGATCTGGCCCACGCATGTTTGAACTAAGGTTAAAGTGAATCTCTCGCCAAAATGCAACCTAGGCTTTTTTTTGTGAATGTATATGAGTCAAACCTTCATGTAAAAGCATAATTGCGACGAAAGAGACACTTTTACGATTTTTGTTTTCGGGTCAAAGTCATTTCAATGGGAGTGTTACGGGCATTTTAGCGATAGCATCAGAATCGCTATTTTTAAAACACTAAGGTCCTGTCCACACCAGACCAGGTTATTTTGCAACCGAGGTTTTGTTAAATAAAATACCGCGTCCACACAAGTAGTGTGATAAAAATAACCAAGAATAACTCCGTACACACGCAACCATAAAATCCGCCACCAAGTGATGCAATATACGTGTAATATATATGCCACAGCAATAGGTGGGGATGTAAGGTAAAACGGAAGGCTGTTTTAACCAATCAAAAAAGTTTAAAACCGGAAAGGGGAAGCGTGGCAAATACCAAAACACAAACAACAATGGCGACTCGCAAGGGTGCATCATTTGTTTGCTAGCAAGAGGAGCAGTCTCCTTCGTTGCTCATCCAGGCACCGCCATTGTTGCATCAGGTTGAGCAGCTGGACATGACAGCAGAACACAGCTGACAGCAAGCCAATAAACAACAACTTTGTCACATCCATATTAGCCAAAGTATCAAGCGAAGCTAGTTAACCTCTAACCACCTTCTAACTGTCGTTACTCTGTGTTTACATTGCTGCACGTGCAATATTTACAGAGACACGCGCTCAGCTCTGACGTAAGCAATGGAAATATTCATGGTTGTCATATCCACACGCAACCGCTGAAACCCAAATTGGCCGAAAACCTCACCCTGGACTCCGGTTTCAAACGACCACGGTTTCAGTGTTCCAAAAGCATGGTTGCATGTGGACAGAACAGTAAAACCGGGAACATAACTTCACGGTTGCAAAATTAACCGGGCTGGTGTGGACAGCTCCTAAGAAGGCTCGACACAACATGAAACTTTGCTCGTAGTATCACCAGGGTCTCTACACATGAACACGAGCATTGAGAACATTGTTTGTGTACACAGAGTTTACTAAAAAGAGTGTTTTTGAACAACTCATGTTAGCAGTTGCTTGTTCCGCTCGAAAAACAATATTGACCTTGAAGTTGAAAAAGCATTGGGAAATCGATACTTTTCCATTGGCAGGACGGCAGTGGAACAGGCTACTGCTAACGTGAGTAGTTCAAAAACTTTTTTTTAGTAAACTCTGTTTACTAAACAATGTTCTCAATGCTCGTGTTCATGTGTAGAGACCCTGGTGATACTATGAGCAGAGTTTCATGTTGTGTCGAGCCTTCTTGGTGTTAGCGATTTTGATGCTATTGCTAAAGTGCCCGTAGCACTCCCATTGAAAATGGGTTTGAAAACGAAAATACGGTAAATCTTAAAAGTGCCTCTTTCATCTTAATTATGCTTTTATACAAAGGTTTGATTCGGGTACATTCACAAAAAAAAGCCTTTTGGCGAGAGTTTCGCTTTAATTTGATCACTACCTGCTGGCTGAAGAATCTTAATAGGAGGAGAATTCCAGGAGAATTTGCTAACTCCAATATTATCTATATGTGCATAAGTGTTTTCTGCCAGTATCTATATTGTGCTTTTTCTAGGAAACAATCTTTGGCAATTAATCCTCCTTATTGTGCACAGAAGGGACTCCAAATGGAAATGAGCTTGTAGCTTAATCTGCCATATTTCTCCTGCTTAGTAAGATTGATGAGTTTTTTGCAAGGTTAAGTTCAAAGTTATTTGTACCCAAACGGCGATTGGTTTTGCCACAGGATCAAAAGTGGTTCAATTTTATAAACTTAAACCGGAAAATGTGGTTCTTGGAAATAAGATTTGACTGGGTGCCTCATGAGTTTCTAGTTTAGTCTCAACTCTTTAGTCATGTTTTATGATTAAAGTTGCCTTCATTGTCTTATCAGTCTTATCTCTGTGTGTTGAATTATGCATACATATAAGATACTCCTTTGCAATGTCCTTGTATCAAAGCGATGCGGAATCTCAAGTATGATCGCTTTAAATGGAATTTCAATGAGTTAGAGGCCATTCCTGTTTTCCTCAGGGCTGCATCAAAGGCTGAAGAGACTTTACATGCCTTTTTTAATCTTTATTTATCATGGGAGGGTTCCCTGAGAGCATTGCTTTCTTCTTCAGGAACGCTCTAATCACATTCACACAGTTCTACATTCACACCTGGAGGCCCAGTATAGCCACACTCTGATGTGTTGGCCACTGGGCAGTTGCACTGGAGCAGTCAGGGTTGAAGGGCTTTGCTCCAGGGCACCTCAGCGGTGCTAATGAGGGTGTAGCAAGTGCTGCCTGTTACTTTCCCCATCCTGAATTATCCTTTATCAATATATGACAACCCATGAGTTCATTGTTAGAATAAGTATTGTGAAAACAATCTGCGAAATGAACTCGAACATCCTCCCAAAATGTTGTAGGCCACAGCAATTAACAACGTTCGATTCAAATGTGCCTTGTGTGTGTGTAAAAGAGAGAAAATAGATGATAGCGGATGTAGCCTAAAGAAAACAGATTCTTAAACGATTAGATGGGATATGTCTGTTTGTAACTGAAGCTAGGACTGCCCTCCTCTCCAATGATTAATGTAAGTTGTTGCATGGATTCCCTTGAAAGAAAGTTTCAGAAGTCAAGAGAGTGGGTTTAAGTTAAGTGTGTCTGCAGACTCCAGCCCACGTCTCCCTCTGGAGGGCCACATACTTCACTGTAACTCTACACCAGTCACCCACAGAGGATCATGGAGGTGAGGCTAAGCTCTTATACAGCAGCTGTCCAGTGAGATGAACCGACTCCACAAACTCTGATAAAACAGCAGCATTTCCTCTGACTATACTAGACATTAGAGAGCCGAGCTTGACGTTTGACACTGTCAAAACAATGTGAAAGGTGTTGCTGTACAACAAATCATCACCTGAATTCACAGCTCACACCGGATTTGTATTGATTTTCAGCTCAGTGATGCCCGTCTGGACACAACTGTACAGTTCTGGTCCACTCTCACCCTTTCATGGCACCATTTTCCATCTTTTTCAGGTGGAGAGATTTATAAACTCACTGTTGACTTACCTGCACAGCACCGAGCAGCAGCTACACACCGTCTGAGACAAGCTGGAGAACATTTAGCAGCAGTGATGTTTCTCATTTCCACCCCATGTATACTAAAGGTTTTTCAACAGCCCTTCACTCCTTTCATTACTAGCTCATTTGGTCGCTTTCATTCTGCTGGCATTACACATCTGTGACCCTCTGACCTTAACATGTGTCTTCTTTTACAAAATACCTGCTACAGGGCATCTAACCACATGTTGTCAATCATGTAAACTCAGTAAATCATGTAGATCAATTCATTTGTATTCTACTTTATTTTACAGTTACCTACTCATGAAGTCGAACACCAGTGACGCAACTACTTTCAGTACTATTTTATAATATTTATTTGGATTTTATTTTAATGTCTTCTTTATTTATTATACTTTCAGAATGAAATATTTTACATTTTATTCGTCATCTTCATTTTAAAGTAAAACATTATGTTACAATATTACTATCCGCGTAGAGTAATGAATTACTTATTACACTACTTTTTAGTTACTTCCGACAAAATGCCCAAATAGCCTCTATAGAACAATGAGCCAGCCTGGATCTTTTTATATAGATGAATGGTCACAGAGATCAGCAGGCAGACAAAGATCACAGTCTGATGTCATGACATTTCATTTGTAGGCTCAGCCATACAAACAGATCAATACCTGCTATAATATAGCCTATAATGACACTACGGGACAAACATCTATCTATCTAATACGGTCATGTTGGATACACAAAGCAACAATAAACACTTACCTTTGGTCAGTAACGCAGTTTGTAACACGTTACATGACATAACTGTCAATAAAATATTACTGAAATATTATTAGTAAAGCCTTGTATTACTAGGTGACTGCTAAATGAAAGATATTACTGTACCCCATCACTGGTCATGTTTACATTATTGCGTTTTAAATGGGAGAAAAGCAGTAAAAGGTTTATACATGACTCTGTGGGGACAAGAGGTCCTGTGGTGCTTTGATTGTTACATAAGCGATTAAAAAAAATTTACTGACACAAACTGATGTCCCAGCAGTCAGTAAATATTCAAATAAGCCATCATTCTATTATAAAATATCAAAAAATAGGAGCTCCTCTGCTGTAATTTCTCTGTAAATACTAGGGACAGAAAGCTATTTCCATGGAACGACCGATATACTGATGCAGAGGATGAAAGGCTGAATCAGGCTGAACAGGTTTCTCTTCACAAAGAAGTCCCACGTCCCACTGCTCCCTTTTGTTGTTGACCATACTGTATGTGGCATTGTGTCGAGCGGGTTTAAAGATAGCACATGTAAAGAAAATGAGAAGCACACAGGAAACCTTCTGTGTTGTGTTGCAGCTGTGATCTATGTATGCCACTGACGTCATGGAGTTTCTCTGATCCGAGACATTGGAATTCTGCACCCTGGGGTTTTTATACCTGAGCACTGGGTTCAGAAGAGCAGCATGTATAGGTTGTAGGGCAGAGACCCATGCAAGCATGCTGCTGAGCATAGAAAGCCCCTGAATCTCAATTAACACCCAGGTCTAACCTTTTTTCATTTAACCCTTCGATTCCATTGAGGTAAAATTCACCTTTTTATGAAAAAACCCTTTTAACAGGGAAGCAAAAAAGAGCTAGAGAGATGGATTGCCAATATATTTGGGTTGGACCTTCATCATCCCGACAATATCATTTGAAGACACTCTCAACTTTATTTCTAGTGTCCCTGTGATGCTACACCTTCACATTCATCCAACACCTGATTCTTGACACCTTCTGTTTTCTATCTCTACTATAGGAGGGAACACTTCACCTTCACCATCAGCCACCTGCTGTGTGCTTTCAGCTTCGTGACTCCTAAATTTACATACAAAAACATTCAACTCCTCTAATCTGACAATCATAATGTCACAGTCACACATTATATGCAGTCTGCGATAAGTAAACATTCAACTTGAGGGTTTGCAGTGCTCACAGAATGGTGCGTGTCAGTGTGCAGGAGGTTTATAGCCGACTTAGAATACTTAAGCTGTCTGTTAAAGCTATCAGCCGTTTCCTCTGCCTCTCAGAAATGTTGGAATTATGCACCTGAGCTGAGATAACAGCAGGAAATTGTGGGATGTGTTATCCTTTTTTACCCTGACAGCTCCTCCAGAGAGGTGCTTGTGGGAAATAAAAGGACAGGTGGTAAAACTAACTTTGTTCCTGAAGGAGCTCTGATTCCTGCCCACTTAACTGCTCCTAAATGAGAAGACAATAAACTACAGAATATGAAGCTCTGAAACACTGAGTGTTTGATGAAGTGTAATAATTCAGTACAACCCACGCTCACATCGCTGGCTGGCCTGGTTATCCAATTTCATGCTCCGCTGTAACTGCTGTGATTTGAGAGACGTGGCAGCAGAAAGTGTTCGCTCTGGTGGACTGACGCAAACTTATATCCACTAATGTATTAATGCCTTTTTTTTGTTGTTAACATAGTGGCTAACTGTTACTCAAGCAGTATGTTTGATGTGTGTGTTGTCTTGTTTTCTCATCAATTCAATTTTGGATTGAAGAAAATGGCAGAAAGCCCAGCAACTTCTTCACTTTACTCTAAACATACACTCGATCAGCCCTTTCTTGGTTGGCGCGGAAAGTGTGAAGAAAAGTGTGGAATAATGTAAGGAATAGGTCTGTTCATCATCCTTACAAAGGACTCTCCTGAAAGCCCAAAAAGTGAAGTATAGAAAAGGACTGGAGCTTAATTCAAAAGGAGGTTTTTGTCCATACTGGCCGCCTAGAGATCAGCAGATCGTGAAGCAGTCCAATGTAAGAAGTTGAGGATGAAACCACCGTCCATCCAAAGTTCAGCAGATGGCTTCAGCAGTCTGAGTGTGACAAACCAAGAATTGTGAGCAAAAGTCTCTTTTAACAAGGAAAAAGTGTGAAGGGGAATAGAAAGGGGACATTTCATACTGAACTGCAGTGGAGGAACAAGAACACATCTTATACCATGGTCTGGGGGAATATTCGATTCTAATTGGCTGCAGGGTGTCCATTAATCCCAGATATATGGACACCTACTAAGTAGTTCCAGTCAGTAAGTCTGTTCACCACTGTAAATTGATGCGCTAGCTGGCGTATCAAATCTGATTTTTTTAATTCCAACACTGAGTGCAGTCTGTCAGTCTTTCAGTGCCTTATCCTCTGAACACCACAGGATGGCGACTGTAACACACAAGCTGCAGAAAGTACACTTCCCCTCTAAATTTACTGATACGCGAATAATCTCACATCCTGTTGGCTGTTCAACTCTCTACTTCAGGCTGCCGCCACAGTAACGTTACACACGGCCAATCATTTGTTCGTGAAAGTCTTCATATTGATTTGGGTACAACGACATGACTGGTTAGCTAGCTAGTCTTGTTGTTAAACATACTGTCAAATTATATTTACTGTTTGTCAACCGTACGCAATGTTAGTTGTGGCTTGTGAAAAACTTTATTTTTTGATTGTAAAACGCATGAAAATATAAATTAATGGTCTTAATTTCTTTTCTTTGGCAAGTGACCATGGTATAAGCGGGATAATGCCCTTCGAGGTGTCCATAATCAGGAATTAATGGACTTCGCGGAGGCAACCGTCCAACTTGTCTTAGGCCTCCACGTCTTCCATTAATTCCTGATTATGGACACCTCGTCGGGCATTATCCCTTACTTGTTCCAAACACTAGGGACACACCGATGAAACTTTGAGTCCAACACCCGGACTCAGGGCAACTGTCGATACAAGTAACGGTCTGAAACCAGTGCTTTTTAAAAAAATCTGTTTAACTCACTGTAAAGAACTTAATGAGAATATTTTATTTAGGGCAACATAAGACCAGGGACGCTTGAAACTGAGTAAGTGTTCCACTTTGACTGAAGTTACTGAAGTGTAACTAACACGACATGACAAACTGTGTCCGATGCAGCGTTCACAGGAAGGCCGGTTGGGTCAACAACCACCCCAAAGACTCTGAAACTCAGAGCTCACACTATCCTTACCGACTCTGTAAGGACATTCCCATATTCTGTAAGGACAATCCAACACAATGTAAGGACACTCCCACACATGGTTTAAAAGCCTGCACCTCCCCTCTAGTTAGTTAGAAGTGAAGAAGCCTCTTAGATGAGAGGTGAGACGTCTTCAACAAACTGAAACTTGTCCAGTTGCCAGTAAGGACACAGGGGAACAAATACATTGACCAAGAAGATTTTCACTGTACATGTGGGCTTCTTGTCTCCTTCTCTACTCATCAAGGCAACTCATGTCAAGGTCAAACTGTATTTTGCAGCACAAATTAGCAAGTTTAAAAATAATCCAATGCAACAAATCTTGGTTAATACAGTAATCAGTATCTGGCTAATGTGAATGTTTTTCCGCGTCCCTTGTAGCTGAGCACTGTTTCAAGGTTTCTAGGTTATTTGGTTATTTTCATCCATTTCTTTTTCCCCAGGATAAAGGAACAGAGACGGCTGTAGTACAAGGCTTAGTATTAATGTTTTAGCACCCACACACTCTGATTAGAGAATAAACCTTCAGTAGGTTCCTGAATATTACCTGTGGTTACCCAAGTTGAAACAGACTTTGAGCAGCATGTGTAAGATTACTCTTGTTTCAACCGTAAATGGTCTGTTCTTATGATGAGGTTTATAGATCTTGATGAATTCTGTAATGATGCTGCAGGACGAAGTGTGTACAGTATCTAACCTCTGTTTATCTCATATTTACATGTTGATTAAACATCATAGTTAATGTTGACTCTTTATTCTAGACTTAAAGGACTTATGACTGATCTGTTGTCCGTGGCAGTTTGCTCCAATTTAAGCAAGAAGATTAGGGGTAGTGTTTAGGAAAGCATCAGGGTTTGTTGCATATTTCCTGCTTTTCTTCTGAATGGCAAAGCTATGACTTTACAAAAACTTGATGGTCAGGTGCAGTGATGATCATCCAGCACCAGACACAAACATCAGTGTCACATCATACCTGTCTGTCTCTGTTTCTGTCACCCACACAGGAGCAGTTTGTGTTCGTGATCGGCTGACGCTTCGCTTCTGTCACACTCTCCGCTGGCTCGGCCGTTGTCTGTTGCCCAACGTACGAGCACAGTGCTGCAAAACCTGCAGCCAACGCTCCCGGAGTACATCTCGCCACTGAGGTGCAGCCACTCCTAAGCCTCATCCACAGGACTGCAACACTGACTGATTCAATGTATCAATGAATTCAACAATCTGAGCCCTTTTCTGATTTTGTCACCACTACAGACTAATCATGAATTAGTCCCACGACAAAACTCTGCATGTTTCTGCTGGTGAAATTAACGAGAGGGCATAAATGAGTTGGAATAGTCACGATAGCGTCGCCTCTCTCTCAGCAACGAGAATGTAAATATTTCTTTGCACTTTTTATATTATATAGTTTTGACCGCGATGACATTTAATGAATCAGGATTTCTTTGTAACAGAAACGGTATGTCTCCTGTCAGTGTAGCCAGCTTAGTAATGAATTATTAGAAGTTGAAGTTGAACCACTCGTTAACCTTTGGTACAATGCTTTCATTTTACTGACAGCAGCAGAAATAAAACAGACAGTTACACAACTCACAATGTTTTTTAAGCATGATGTGGTACAAGTGTGAAGCAAAACATAAGTGGTGAATAATTGCTCCATGTGACATTTCAAAATAAATGACCGGTAGTGGAGGCCTGTCATCCTCTTAGCTACTGTTGCCACACCTGTCAAGCCTCTCAGTCAAGCACAGCTCTTATAATTATTACAATTACAAAACTAACATTTTTAGTGTTGAAATCATAGTAATTATTTAAACCAATCATTCAGAATGAAAAACAAAAGCATCTCACTTGCGTCATTGTTGACTACCTCGCTAAGGTATCAGTAGCTCCACAAGCTCACTTAAAAACTCCTTTTAATGATTCAAGACAACTTTTAAAAGGACAATCCTGTAAAAGAGGTCAGAAATATTTACTCAACGCACACCATACATGGTTTTGTGCTGAAAATTGAGCATCCTCATCAGCCGATTTACCATTGTTCAGAATTACAGTTTAGTCTATGAGGTTTGTGAATTTGTTTTTCTGATATGAGGTCTGTTTTGTTCCATGACATAAAATACATCATTTAATTTCCCATAATTTAATTATAAAGTGCTAATGTGTCTTGAAACAAGTGTCTGAATGAGACTACAAAGGTTGTCAGGGACATTTTACAGGTTGACTCTAGTTACAAATTATTTTAACTCTGACTTTACAACTTGTAGATCGGTTTACAGAAAACATGTACAGTAACTGTGTAGTAAGACGTCTAGTGGTGATGATGTCGCCTGTTTATATCCCAACATTAGCTTTCTACTGCTACACATTTCATTTACGCTTCAAAAATCACAAAAGCGTTGTTCATCCGTGAAGATTATCATGCTGAACAGAACATGTACCACAAACCTGTGTTTGCCGCAGAGATTATGTTCTGCAGTAATCAAAAAAACCTGATAGCTTTCTGTGGATGGAACCAGGGCGATGCTGGCACCACTACATGTTGATGAGTCCTCTGGCCTCCCTCAGTCCACAGACTGAAAGGCTTACAGGGTGATCTCTGTCAGAGGCAGGGTTTCACTAACGGTCAGCTGGAATGTTTAATGGCCACAGCAGCTTGTAAAACACTTTTTGGCTTCACCACACACACCTTAAGAGTCACAGAGTAAAACATGTAGCTAAATGTGAAAAGTGGAGCAGCAGGAACTATGGTGCTAGAGGCCACAGAGGCTCTGAACACTTCGGGTCAGGTATTGGCAGGCCCAGTGCCTTATCTACTTGAATATTGGATGATCAGATGTGATTTTCTGTTAACAATTTAATTTCACTGAAATACGAGTCAAATCCCGTATTTCAGAATAAGTTCTGTAATTCTTCAAAATGGAGGGACTTATTGGAATAACATCCATATCGTATCATATCACGTGTATTAAGTATTTAGGTGTATTCTATTTTATCGATTCTATTTTACAACTGTGGTTTTATTTGCTTTTTATCTTATTGTCTCGGTGGAACTGAACAGACACTCGACTCTTTCCTTGTCCTTTCTCCTGCGTTCAGAACAGTTGTTAGCACCGACGCGTACGTATGAAGCCGCTCAGAGTCTTTTCAGCAGGAATTGAAAAGCAGCTCAGATGTCTCGATCCAGTCCGGCCGTGTTCTCATACCACACTTATTTCTTTATGCTGTTCAAAGTTTAATGAGAAAAAGGAATGTCTGCAGAGAAGGTCTGTGCTACACTGAACAAAAAAATTCATTATGTAATGAGAAAAACAGAGGGGGCGGGGGGGCGCCTTTGAGTGACTAAGGTCATATAATGTCTTGCTTTCCCGAGACACAAGCAACAGGAGACAGTGTAGATACATAACACACAAATAAAATGCACAATTTAGGTGTTACAAGTAAATTCTACCTGCTTTGTCGATGTATTATCATAAACAAGTAAAGTGTGTTTAAAGTACATTTCTCTTTCAAGTTTACAGGTGGGTGTTGGGAACAAGCAACTATGTAATGTTGTAACATTCATGTTCTGCTTTGTTCAGTTTTGTATCTCAAAATGACATCCGTTAGTCCTCAGGAGTGAACCGATGGCACGGTAAGCTCCGGTCGTTCCTCCGTCACTGCTGCAGGTAATGGTATTAATTCTGGTGCTGCACGTTGAGTTCCCACAGATACTAGTGTAAGACTGTCAAAATTAAAATCTAAATTACTTTTCCAATAATGGGTCCTCACTATCAGTTAGAAAGTAGACAAAACCCGGTTTCTCATCTGCAGTCAGTGAACGTTAAATGTACCCTCTGCCACCAGTGGGTTTTGGGAATAAATTGATAGTTTCCCCTGCAGACGTGTCTTAAGTGCTTCTGATGGCTGCATGCTGGCCCTGTTTGTGCCCTCAGCACTCTGTACCAAAGTTTGTAAATCTCTCACATTCCGGGCAAAGTCAAAACTGTATCTTTTAATCCATGTCACCAGGAGGTTGTATCTTCTGAGATTATCATGGTCTCCATCCTCTGTCTGCCCAGAGGAATGAAACATGTCGGAGGCACTTAAATCTAATATGTGCACAGACTCAGCCTCCTTCATGTACGATTCAGCAAAGAGGAGCAGCGCAGCCAGTGGAAGTATTGGATTTTAACATTAGTAGCATCATGGAAAAGAGGTGATGCTGGATAACAGGTATGAAATAAACAACATTATCCTTTCCCTCAAGGTTGAGAAGGGAATGTTATGTGACTCAATCATGGAGTTGGCAAATGGTTTGAGTGCAGAGGTCACAGGTGGAGCCAGGCTACATGATACCCTGCTAGCTCTGCAGCTAAAGCAGGCAACAAGTCTGCATCCTCACCATGTGTACCCGTGAAGAAGTGTAGATTCCACTCAAAACAGCAGAGCTCATGGTTGAGGTACAGATGGGTTTGTCGAATGTCTCTCCCGTTAAATAATTCAAATCCAATAAAAAGCAGGACAAAACTCCTAATCCTTGACATTGGTGCATCTGTGTCAATCTAACATGCCAGTCCTGGTGAGCAGGTTGATTTAATGTCATGCAAAACATGCTGCTAATGTTATTCCATCCCCTTCGGCTGTAGCAGTAATGCTTATCTGCTGCTTTAGGCCAAATAGAAAGCTCAGGCATACTAATGTCAGCAGATGACCTTGGAAATGAAAACACTGTTTGTTAGGCCATGTTTGCCAGGACAAAATGTCTGCTGTGAAGATGGTGTTTGTAGTCCTCACATGACACTTTTGTTTTTTTTCTGGAGGCAAAAAAATGAACGACTGGTGAAACACAAGCAGCTGTCATTATGAGAGACAATTAAGAAGAATCCAAAGTTGTCGACCCAGCTGTAAGAAAATATAACTACTAAACTGACAAATCAGGGAAAGGCTGGAAATAAGGTCGATCGTATTTGTAATATATTGATGTCAATCTCACGAAAGGGGGGTTGGATTTGGATGTTTAATGCTGAAGGGACTTTTTTTGTTCATGAAGTCAGTCATTAGGAAAAAGCAACACAATGACTTATGTAAGTGTGTAAACCATTATCCATTACATACAATGCGTGTCCATCTGCGCAACGCATGTTCCAGGTCACGCCTTCTCTTTTTTTTTCCCCATCCGAATGATCTCAAAGCAACCCAACAGTCCCTGCTAAGCTACAGAACATTTTCCATCCATGTTTCACAATGGTCAGTATGTCATGTTTCATCAGGGTGTGACCAGTCACAACCAATCCTCAGCACACGTAGGACGAGACAGTGACTCAGCGTCTGGTCGCCCTTTTTCTTTAACTGCAGTTTGTAATTTCTCTCAGCTGAGTTTGTTGAACTGGTTGTTTCTGTACCTCCTCTGTTTTTAAAGATTCATTTTTGTACATTTTAGGATTGCGTTGGTTTCCAAGCACAAAGTCATGCTGGCTAATATGATACTTACCTGCCTTCAGCTGCTTTGTTAAACACATTTTTCACCAATGTAAACTTCATTTGAATGAACTGTTTTTAAAGAGACAAGGTTATTCATGTATTAATCACTGGTGTGTTACTACATTTGGATATTTATGTACTGTGCTTTATACTACAAAATAAAACTTGTGATACAAGTTCAAAATCCTGAGTCGCTCATGTGAATTGCAGTCCGTTTGTTTGGATGGAAGGTATGAATGAGCAAGTACATCGTTGTCTGCATCTGTTCTACCAACTAAATTGTGGCCGTATCCATATTCGCTGCCATAGTTTGTATTTAAGACAAATAGATTTGGCTTCGTCATAACTTCCTATATTTTATTATTGTTAGAAAACAGCCTCAGAGATGAGCGTCAGATCAATGTTTTCGATCATCAGAGTTGGAGTATTATTTAAAAATCAAGTCTTTACGTAAATGAATTAACTTCAGTCAGCTACCCACAGAGGATTGTCCATCACGAGCAGGTCATTGACAATAGTAAACAGTTTGACAAAAGGTGAACTCAGAATTTAATATAATTTGATCACTTTAAAGAATAACAAGCCAAACTGTATTTTATAGCTGTATCATATAAGCTTTCCAATGTTGAGTCATCTCATACGTTCTGTGTATGTGAAGTCAGTTCCCATCACGGCTGGTGATTGAAAAGTCAGTAATCGACAGGCGGCAGCGTCACCATCTCTGTGAACTGCTCGTAGTTGACGTTTCCGTTTGACTTGATGTTTGCCTCCTTGAACAGCTCATCCACTAGACAGACAGAGAGAGAGAGAGAGAGAGAGAGAGAGAGAGAGAGAGAGAGAGAGAGAGAGAGAGAGAGAGGAAACAGCTTTATAAGTGAACATGACAAGATGAAAACTAAGATGTCACCGAGTGTTCCTGCTGGTTTTTGCCTGTGGGAGTGTTTGACTGTCTGACAACAACTCTGTCAGATTGCAGCCCAGACCCCCTCAGTAAGGAACTCAACTTTCAGTTTAGTGGCATCACCATCAGCTTCAATAGTTTGGGAATCTAACAACCCTGCTGAGATGCAGCAGAGTTTAATATCTATATAAGCTGCTTTCTGTGCACAACACCCACCCAGAGGCGACATACTGATGGTTTTTGTTGCTTGAGTCCACTAACTGCTCGAATGACTGATCCGGGCTTTGAAAAACAAATGGCGTCAAAAATCAACCCCAGGAATGTAAAAGGATATAGATGTCCCTGCAGGAGTCCTTCCATCAAACTGTCTGCTTCAAAGTCCATTTCTGATGCTTTGGCTCAACTGTCATTACTTCACATGTGAAAGTGTCAGATGTAGAGTTTATTGAGTCATTAAGTTGCAGTAAAATTCCAAATAGTTTGATAAACTGTGAGTGAACCAAAAAACTAAAAAAGTTGACTGCTGTTATTTAATTATCCGATTGTATCATTGTACATTTTCCTCGAATAAGATCCATGCAGGACTCGGCTTTTGATGTAGATGGCCGAAAAATTAATCCGTCTTTCACAATCTCAATCAATCAGTTGTTTTGTCTATAACATTTTAGAAAATGATGAAAATTGCTGTTTTCCAGAGCTCGATGACATAAAATGTTTTGCTTTGTCCACAACCCAAAAACATTCAGCTCACTGTCATAGTAAAGAGAAGAAACCAGGAAATATTCTTAAAATATATCTTAAACTGATAAATCGATTATCAAAGCAGTTGCAAATTGATTAAAAAAGCTGACAACTAATCGATTAGTAATTGCAGCTCTTATTGTAGTATTCCACATATTTTCAAGCTATTGAGATCCAATGTCTCACTTTAGTTTCTCACCTCATTCTTATTCCTTGAGTTTGATACAGCACACAGTGGAGAAGACATTAAGGTCAAGTTTAAAGGAAATAGAATAAATAAAGTAAAAAGTGGGAGGAAAGATCTAACACACAGGCAGGTCCACAGGGCTGCTGTGAATTATAGTTCTTTCAGAGAAGCAGCTTGTAATTCTTTTCTCAAACTAAAGTTAGACTTGCTTCAGTCCGACTGACGATGGATTGTTATCTTTGAGTTGCTCACACTGAAGATACAGTAAATGTACATGAGAGCTTAGATACATTGTGTATTGTCATAAAAACACTGTAAATTGACAGAGGTATGGTTCATATTGACTTCTTGATTTATCTTTAATTGCTTGAAAAGGGGGAGCCCTCGTCTTTCACACATTCAAGAATCCTAAACCTGGTACCAGGACTAAAGGTTGAAAAATGGGGAGATCAGGGAGATCAGGTGACCACCATGAAGTAATCCTTCCAATCAGATAACCTTATTTTGTTTTTTATTAAAACAGATGCGTGTCCTTCTCTGATGCAAAGAAAAAGTTCACTTCGTAACAAAATGTTTGAATCTTTCAGCATATTTTCATGATTATCATAATAATATCGCAATCATTTTGGACAGCATGCTTGTGACATGAAATTTTCATAATGTCCGATGCCTTCGTGTGAGAGGAAAATACTTGTCAAGAGCTGTAGCTGATTTAGGTTCGGCTAGAAGGCATTTATTTGACTGAAATCTGTCTTGATATGAGTACAAACATTAGTTAAAGTTTGAACTTATAGTAACAGTTTAATTCCAAAGCACCCAAAATCCTCCACTTTTTTAAAAGCCCTGTATTTACTCTAGGTGTTTTGATTTTCACTGCCATCATAAAATGTAAATGTAAATGATAGAGACGTGTTTTTCATTAATTCTGTCCTTCAACACGCTTCAGTCTGAAATAATCAATGATATTCAAGTTTAAGGGGATTTCAAGATGTTCACATTCATGTTGGATGAACATTACAAATCGAACCAGTTCCTTGTACGTGTTAGTACATTCAAATTTAAGCTTAATGTTGGTGCACACAGTCAGACTTCAAATCTGAGTATTTAAAGGGATAGTTCAACAGTTTTGAAAATTGGCCCATTGCCATGATGCCTCTAGTCATAGCAGTAGGTTCGTTACCTTTAATTGTCGGTCCAAGCTGCTTTTAGATCGGCGGAGCCGAGTACCGAGCGGTGCAGCTACGCTACGGAGGCAAATGGAATTTCTTGGTTTCCCTCATCAAACTCAGCAAATACACAACCAAAAAACTCCAAAACGCTGTGGACAAGTTGTGACCTGCACATTCACCACACCACATTCAATTGGGCCAATTTTCGACAATGTTGAACTATCCCTTTAAGATGACAGACCTAAATAAACACTGCAAATAAATTGTAGTGTAACTCTAAACTATATATTCTTCTGCTTTTAAAGTTTTTGCTGTAGCTCAGTTTCAACACAGCACTCAGCAGCTTCCTCTAGTGTTTGCTGATAGATTTCTGCCACAGCTGAAAAGCACTTTTCAAGCCTCAGCTTGTTTATTTTACCTTCTTTGTTTGTGAGCTTCTCTCCCAATATGGTGAGCTTGGCCCGGAGCTCGGAGGCCTGGATGTACCCCTTCTTCTGTTTGTCTGTCATCCTCAAAGCCTCCAGGATTTCTGTCTTGGGGTCTTCCTGCTGCATCTGTCTGTGCATCATTGTCAGAAACGTAGAGAAGTCCAGCTCACCTGTCTTTTCTAAATATGAAGGTAGAACAAAAATGAGCTGTTAATTGAGAAAAACTCACAAGTTTATCTTCCTGATGAAGAGGATGTTGTCTTTATCATCCACTTATTCACACCCTGAACAAACTTTCACAACCTTTATCTGGCCACAGCTTGAATGTATTGACATATGTTGCACTTTACCTATCTTATGAACTTGTAGGTGTCTTTCGATCTCACTGAACGTGGGGCTTGTACCCAAGCAGCGCATAACTGTGATCAGGTCTTTGGCGTCGATCTTGCCCTTCTGCTTCTTGTCATACAAGGAGAAGCACTCCTTGAACTCTGTAAAGGAAATGGAAAAAAAGTATTGATTCACATCAGCACAAGTTATTTGATTGCATAATTCGACAGGGGACATTTTTCATTATAGATAATCCGTCAGTCAAGAATGGGTTAATTTAGAAATAATTTCATTTCCTTTTCATCATTTGCTTTCCCCCCTTGTGTAGTTATTCAAATTTAAATGTCCACTATATATAAAAAAAAACAGATTGCAAATAACACATTTCAAACATCTATTAATAATAGTAGCAGATGGAAAACACCATGCGGTGCTGTAGAACTCTCTCACCGTTGATTTGAACTGGTGTGAAGAATTTCGCCTGTGGAGTGATAATAGTTTCATCACCAGGCAGGTAAGTACACAAACATTTTGTCAATTAAGAAAATACATGAAAGAAGGTTTCATTTTGCTCTTACCATGTTTGCAGTTGCTTTGTGTCTTTCCAGGAAGAAGACAGTTCTCTGTAGCCCACGTCACCCGTCCCTCCACCTCTGTTTAAAGTCCACCACCTGCAAGCCTCCACGTAATTTAATATGCGTTGCTGTGGAAACGCAGATACCAGATCCAGAGTGCCGCATTGTCCGTTCTCTTTCCACCCCTCCCACAAGGGGAGGGGAGGGCAATAATTGTCAGTCAATCACCACATGATACTGCTGTGTCGTATAATTAAAGGAAGCAACCAAATAAAGACTTTGACTGTTTTGAAATACATGTGTTGTCACGGATTAAACAGTTACAGGCTCTTGGTTGATAGATAGTTGATTTAAAGCACAATAAAGAGGAAAATCTGAATATGTTTCAACATTTTATTTAAAATAAACCTTACATCTAACGAATGAAGAACCAGGAACATCTTAACAACACAATACAGTACAAACATAAAACATCCAGCTTTAATCGAAGAACAATAACTCTAATTTTGCTTTTACAAAATAAAACAAGGTTTTTAATTTAAAAGTCATCGGCTCACCTTTCCTTGACCTTTCTATAAATAACAACAATCAGCACAATAGGCTCCATTTCCTTCTGAACATTGTATTATTGTACCATTCTTACACGCATCATGTCGAAAAATAATGCAATACTGTAACTTGTGTGTGTTAGCAATAGGGCTGGATTATAAAGACCACATATGGAAATATAACAGTTCAGTTTTCATATCAAACAATACTAATATAGTTCTGTCAAAGCACGAAACCTTAAATACCTGAGAGAATGTTTTTGTTTTGCATTTTCATTAATATTCATTAAGAAGAGTGAAGTTTATTCTCCCTAATAAATCCTCATTGAAAACGTTTTTTGACTCGGTTGTTCAGATAATATTTCTCACTCATGTCACCATCAGACTTTACATCACTGATTTTATCTTCTCTTTTGTTTTATAACCGTTTGGCTTCATATTGCTGTTTTATACTTATTTAAAAACTTGTGTTTATACATTTTTTGTTCTTGTATTAGTACCCAATATCTTTATCTTGACATTAAAGTTTGTGAATCAAGCTTGAAGTGCGAAACAACTTTAAGATAAGAGTGTGTATAGAAAATCAATCAGGAGTGTCTGCCATCTTTTTCTGCTTTTCGTTCTCAGATGCCACACATCACAGCATTCACTCACGGATCGATTGTATTCTTTGGCGATGATTTAGGTGAGAAATGTTTTTCTTCTTTTTCAGCGCATCATGCTTTATGGTCACCTTGAGTTTGTTCATCAACGCTCAACTTTAACTGCCTCTTAACCGCCAACAGTCTATAGACAGTCTGCTATATCCAATTTTTAACGGCGAGAACAGATGACATCGCTCTGTTGATGCTTGCAAAGCGATCAAAGGAGCAAGAACAACCAAGGGTCTCAAACTTCTAGGAGCCCTGAAGGCCCTAGATTGTCTGAGTTAAGATTATTTAATCAATTGCCAACAGCTATCTGTACTGACATGAGGGATTGTAAAAGAAAAGTAGGATGAAACCGTTCAAATCCTTAACATTAAAGGATAAGTTCCCCCAAAAAAGGAAATTTACTCATTATCTACTCGCACCCATGCTGATGGAACATCAGGTGAAGTTTTGAAGTCCACAAAACATTTCTGGAGCTTCACAGCAACACAGCTATTTCTCCTGAACATGTGAGGTAGCTGGAGACTTTTAAAAATGTAAAACAAAACCCAAAAAGAACATAAATTGGCTCTTCCAGAATTGATCTGAAAAGACGTTATTTACATCCTCTGTTGATGAAATGTGTTCTAATGCTTTTAGCTTAGCAGTTACAGTGATAATTTTGGCTTTAAAAAGGGAGAAGATTATGTCTTTTAACATCCGTTTTTGGAACTTGGGGCTTATAGTATAGAGACTTGGATTGCACCAGACGAGTGGACCCGCTACGTATTTTCTCAGTTTTTAAAAGTATCCATCTACTTCAGGTGTTTAGGTGAATGCTGCCACGCTCCAGAAATGTTTTGTGGGTTAACTTATCCTTTACATTAAAACAGTGACTCTCAGTCTTAAATAAGGCAACATTTTCTTCCTAACATCACAACCCTGAACAGTTAAAGTCTGTGTGTATCAATACAGAAACAGACAGAGGAGACAGTCTGAGGCCAGACCTGGACCAATGTAATTCAGTGGTTTTTGATATGTAAGGTGTAGTAAGACCACGGTTCTGGCACATAAATGAGTCCAGGGTACTTGTTGCGTAGCACCGGATCGTTCCACAGATAGCCCACCCACATCGCCACCAGGAGCACAGTTACACTGAAACTGTACAGCAGGAAAAGGCCGTTGCTGTCTGGGCTGACGCCTTTACAGTGTTGATGTATCACTGTGGCCACCATGGCGAGGAAGGTGAGGAGGAAAAGTTCAGTGATTTGTCCCTCAGTGACTAAGTACCTTAAAGAAATGACAGAAAAAAAGATGTCATAAATGCAGAATGAAACATTAATCACACAATACTGCTGCACATTGTTACAGGAAACCTTTGACCTAATGTTTTACAATTAAAAAATTCTCTGTACTGAACACACTAGCGGTTAAATCAGAGGTACATTTTATCAGATTCTATATGAATTTCTGCAAAAAGCGAAGAAGGAGGAAACAGATTTAATGATACTAATCATTTTGTTATTATGTAAACGACCCAAAGTTGTTGTGAACTTCATATAACACTGTCAATCATCTGAGAAAAAAAACAATTGGTTGGACAACATTAATTTTGCATGTAAAAGTTAAATTTGTTCCTTTAAAAATGTGGCCTGGAATGCAGAATAATTGGGGGGGGAAGAATATGAATTTTCACATCTTGTATGTCTTAATATTTAACTGGTTCCCAGAAGCGTGAGCACATTTCCCCTGACCTCCCTCCACTGGCTCTCTGTCAGTTTTACAGTTAATTTTATAAAGTAAATGCCAGAATTAGTGTTGGCAATGTACGTGACGCCAACCGCTGAGACTGTATGTTGCACATTTACGTTTTATTTAGGTTACATGTCCTATTATAGGTTGTGACAATGCTGTGTTTATGATGTGGTTAGGTTTAGGCACAAAAGCAAAAAGCCACTAAGAATTGGAAAAGATCATGTTTTTGCTTACAACACTTTTTCAGTTACCACAAACACAGCTGGAGATGTCCACTAAATGAATGTAAAAAATCAAAAGACCTGAACCTTCTCTTTAAAAATATTCACGCTTACAAATGTTAAAACACTGGATATAGCCTTTTGATATGACTGAACGGTAATGAACATAATTTGAACGTGAGATGCCATGTTTTGCAGAAATGTCAATATGGTAAGTAGGCCTATGACACATACCAATGTCTGTATCAGAGGTTTGCATAAACATAAATGGTAATATCCTGGGAACTGGTCTACATTTTGCTCTTTGGTTTAGAAGTCACTTCATGAATTGGCTCCTTCTTATCCATCGAACCTTTCAATTCCCTACAGCCCACAAAAACCTCTCAGGTCCTCCGACCAGTCACTCTTGGTTGTCTTGGTTGGTTTCGTGGAAACTTAGGCAGGAATGCACTTTGGAAAAGCTGCCTCCTAAGACGTCAAATGTGCCACCTCTACTGAGTCGTTAAGAGAACAGCCTAAGGCCCACCTCTTTTCTTTGGCTCTTGATTATACTAAAATTACCATGCGTATATGGGCTCTCATAATGGTTCTTATTTTTTTTGTTTTTCATGCCAAAGATGTCCTTTCTTCACTCTTCTTTATCTCACTGACATTGGATTATTACCTTGCATTATCTTACAAAGCTAAGTTTAAACCTCCACACAAAGTACAAAGCAATTCTTATCTACCGGAAAAGGAGACGGAAAATCTATTAAATGTTGAGTTTTTTTTAAGACCGCCATCAGATTGCACTTATCCTTAATATTTCCATATCATTCAGGCAACAAAAGTTTGACAATGCTTGGCAACTGATTTGGCAACTAACCAATAGTAAAAGGCGCTGGGTCCCAGCAACAGCCAAGCAGAGATGGGAAAAGTCTTCTGTTCTTTGGCCTTGGTGAAGCAGCCGATGAAGTAGATGAACAGAATGATGAAGAAAGGAATATACCTAGAATTGAAGGCGAGGCAGACAATGTATTGAATAAAATTAATGTATGACTTAATAAAGGGATGACAAGTATGTGAGTAAGTAGTTTCAGTATGTGTATTATCTGCACATTTCCACATGAGTGGTTGAAACGCTCATTCCACAAACATCCTCAAAAAGCCTCTTGTCCACTCAGCTCATGGCCAGCCCCATACTGCATCCACACTACTACACATGTCTGTATTCTGCTACTGTGAGTGACTGTGTGTGTGTGTGTGTGTGTGTGTGTGTGTGTGAGAGAGAGAGCGAGTGAGTAAAGAGAGAGTGCGAATCCATATATCAGTATGATATAGTTTTTTCATTGCACATTGCAAATTTCATTGCACATTGAGCGTGTGTGCTTTTAGTGTGTGTGTGTGAAACTATTGTTAAATGTCTATCACACCATGTGTGAAATTATAGCTTGTTTAGCTAACTGCACATTGGAGTCTGGTGAAACGAAATTTCAATTTCCTGTGCTAACGCCTGTTACATAGATCTTTGACAATAAAGTACACCTTGAAGCTTGAACCCTTGATACTTGAGCCCTCTTCCTATCAGGCAGGACAACAGCTGAGCCTGAACCGCTTGACAAACTTTTAGGGCTGACTGAGAAAAAGAGCAATTCCTTTCACTGTGAACGTGATTTAACTTGTCATTACATTTCAGCTCATGGATGGTAAGTGTTATACCATGGCTGCAGATAATGTTCTAACCGCCTGGCAGGTTTCATATCAAACCATCATATCAGTACAACTTAAACACAGTTTCGGTCAATAGTTAAACACACAGTATGTAATTTCTGCCACCAGGGGTCTCTCAATCAAATCCAAACATAAAATAGCATTGGGATCAGTGTCTCCATTATTAAAAAAAATATATTTGCCTCCCCACTGGAAGTTATAGGCTACCAAAGGAACACACCATTACCTTGAATAGAATTTGGTTTAAGTACACAAATCAACAAAATGTACAACAAGGATCTAGTTGTCTTTAGACATTTTGGTGCATAAAAGGAAGGAATGCCAGGAACACCTCCTGAGGAAGGCGTCCAAGCCACCTCAGCTGGCTCCTCTCGATGTGGAGGAGCAGCAGCTCTACGTCGAGCTCCTCCCAGGTAACAGAGCTCCTCAACCCATCTCTAAGGGAGCGCCCCGCCCACCCTGCGAAGGAAACTCATTTTGGCCGCTTGTATGAGGGATCTTATTCTTTTGGTCACGACCCAAAGTTCATGACCGTAGGTGAGGTTAGGAACGTAAATTGAACAGTAAATCGAGAGCTTCGTCTTTTGGCTCAGCTCTCTCTTCACCATGACAGACCGATACAACGACCACATTACTGCGGCCGCTGCACCAATTTGCCTGTCAATCTCGCGCTCCACCCTTTCCTCACTCGTGAACAAGACCCCATGACACTTGAACTCCTCCACTTGAGGCAGGAACTCTCCCCCAACCCGGTAGAGAACCATCGCCTCAGACTTGGAGGTGCTGATTCTCATCCCAGCTGCTTCACACTCGGCTACAAACCACCCCGGGACATGCTGGAGGTCCTGGCTCGAAGGAGCCAACAAGACAATATCGTCTGCGAAAAGCAGAGATGAAATCCAGTGGCTCCTGAACCTGACCCCCTCCGGCCCCTGAAGAGCTGAAATGATAAGTCAATTTACATACTGAAAAAACAGCAAATGTTTGCCAATTGGATTATTATTATGGTCACTCTGAAGCAGGAATTGTGAAAAAATGCTAACTTTTTTCAAACTTACTGTGTAAAATGACATTGTTTTGTATTTGTTAACGCAACGGAAATTGAGATAGTGACATCTTACAAATACCTGGGAGTTCACCTGAACAATAACTGGACTGGACTGATCACACTGATGCACTGGACTGATGCAGCAACATATAAGAAAGGTCAGAGCAGACTCCATCTGCTGTGGAAGCTCAGGCCCTTTGGAGTGCAGGGGGCACTTGTGACAACTTTCTATGACTCTGTGATGGCATCAGCCATTTTCTATGGAGTAGCCTGCTGGAGCAGCAGCATCTCGGCAGTAGGTAGGAAGAGACTTGATAAACTTATCAAGAAGGCCAACTCCATCCTGGGAGGCCCTCTTGACCCAGTGCAGGTGGTGGGAGACAGCAGGATGATGGATAAGCTGTCATCGCTGCTGGTGAAGGAGTCCCACCCCCTGCAGGTCACTTTCACAGCACTGGGCAGCTCTTTCAGTGATAGACTGATACACCCCAGGTGTGTGAAGAGAGGTGCCACAGGTCCAAGTGTGTGAAGGAGAGGTGTCGCAGGTCCAAGTGTGTGAAGGAGAGGTGCCACAGGTCCTTCCTTCCTGCTTCTGTCAGACTCTACTCTCCTCACTTTGCAATAAAAACTTTATATACAACCTATTTCTCATTTTGGTTTGCACTAACTGGACAACTTTTATTGCCATATTCATTATTTATTAGTAACAATACACTGCCACACTATCTATAACTACACTGTTTAAAATGTGTACATAATGTGTTTTTATAATTCCATTTCTATTTCTTACCTTTTTATTATTGTTTAGTTTTTACTATTATTATTGTTTATTGTCATATTGAACTGTCTTTTGGCTGCTGTGACTCTCAAATTTCCCCATTTGTGGGACCAATAAAGGAATTTATGATTCTGAGTCATGGACCAATTGTCAGAAAAAAGACCATCAGATCAATTAGTAATGACACACACACAAGGCCACACACAGAATTGTACAAATAATGAAAATGATGCCTTGATCCTGTGTGTGTGTGTGTGTGTGTGTGTGTGTGTGTGTGTGTGTGTGTGTGTGTGTGTGTGTGTGTGTGTGGGGTGGGTGTGTGTGTTTGTCTTCTCACACTCTGGTGCTCAAATACTTTGTCACTTAATCATCAACTCAGCAAATGAAAGGAGACTCCAACTTAGTCCTTGCAGAGGCCGAGATTTAATGCTCACAAAGTTGCTGCTCTTTTATCTGTATATGTTTGAAGACAACTAACAACAAATGGAAGCACAGAAATAACAAACACGTGTATTGCCGTTACTTAGTGTGTACACCAGAGAGCATTTACAGATTATAAACTGTAAGATTTCTGTTTCTATCTCAGTCACAATTTTAAAAAGAACTAGAATGACAGCATCATGGTGAAGTTGCTCTACCTGAGCTGTGGAGTTAAATAGACCAGAACATTTTAAGCAAAATATTAAGGTGTCTTTGTGGAATTGACCATAAAATGTCATCAATTCATAATTTGATCGTATTCATGCAAGGTATGCAGGTAAATGACATTGCCAATGCCATTTTCCTTTGGCCACTCTAATCTCAAATTTCTTCCACATTGAGGAATCTAAGGCATCGATATCGCTATAGAAGTTGAGGTGCCGACCATGATCCACAGTGCCATGGTTCCTGTTTGATCAGGACCCTTTAGTGCATGTCGTTCCTCATCTCTCTATCCAATCGTTTCCTGTCATCGCCCCAATGTCACCAACCAATAAAGGCATAAAACTTGAAAAGAATTGCAACATTATCAAACCAGGAACATTGTGGTTATATGGTATGCATCTTTAACAGTCAGATTAGCAAAACACCCCCATCATAACAGGCTGTAATTGATTTCATCATAATTCGATTTGAGGCAGTATCTCAACAAACTGTAACATGATAGATCCCAAGAGCGACAATGTGTGATAGCGAGGAAAAACCCTTGATCCTGGATTTTAGGCCAATTTGTTTGCAGAATCAGTCTGTGTGTTCTGCCTACAGGTGTGACATTCAAACCACACACACAAACCGCAGTGTTTGTTAAATTAAGTTTTGTCAGCATCATAGTGAATCCAAACTGTGTTATTGTAACTCTTCCTTGAATCTGTTTTTATGTAGACATGGAAATACAGCCACATATTCCAGCACAATGACACTAGCTTTCCCTTCTTGCGGTATCCACTGTATGCACATTCTCTCAATCTAGTTGTTTAACTGTTGTCCACCTATTTTGATTCATAACATTCAGATTCATCATTAAGATTAAACATACAGAGGGAAATCTTGAATTCTGCCATTCCGGTCATTTCACAGCACTGTATTTGCACAACATGTATAGTTATTATAGACACCTACCACATTAAGTGTCCCAGCTGTTCATCATAATAATATAGCAGCTCAAAGGAGTCAATCTGCGAAGGAAGAAAAGGAAGGCTGAATTACAACTTGAATCTCATTTCTAAACGTTCACACATATATTTTCATGGCACAATATACTGTATATAACCCTCTACGTTATGCAACAGTGCCACCTACTGTTCTAGTATCACACACTTTATTATGGCAGTTAATTAGAAACCACATCTACAGATTGGTAGCAAATAAGAGAAAAAGCCTAATAAATAATAAACATACAAATGCAGATGTTTCCATGCAGAGCATTGGGGGGAAATAATGACAATCATATGATAATGTCTCCAAATCTAAACAATTAGTTGAGTAATGTGTTTGACATTTAAGCACTCACAAATCATCTTCTGCACTATAAGTTGCATGTAACTCAAGGTTTTAATGTGATCATACTAATCTCAAACTTCTTTGTCACAGACATATCTCCATAACTGAATTTCAGGAACAATATGGGAATCAGAAATGCCCGATCCTCTTTCAGGTGAAGATTAATTCTGAAAGTGTCAGCAGTGAAGGTTAGAAAAAAGATTATTTCATGTAACATGGAACGGATAACAGATATCTTGTTGCAATATGAGTCATGGTTTAAGTGTGTTCGATACAAACCTCGATTTTTTTTTTTTTTTTTTAATTAAACATTTTATTCATGTAACATTTCAATAATTTCTGTACATGATACTCCTCTGATAGTATCAGATGCACAGTATTGGCAAACTGAACCAGTGTGGAGGGCGTGTTGATGGTACAGTCTGATAACTGCACAGGTCCCTCACTCAACTAAATAAAGAGCAAAGTCCCACAAAGCAATGTACAGGACCAAACTAAGGTAACGTAGTAACTGTAACTGTCTTTAGCAACAAGGAAAAAAATACCACAGCTGTATGAGGAGAAGCGTCTGTCCTCCCGCCTGTCCTACCAACTCCTCTTCACATTTCTGGCCGTAAAACAGCGTCCGTCACTGGCAAGAAACTTTAACTCACATGTGTTTATGATGAAAAAAAATCTCTGCAACTGTCAGTCCTCCTGACCGAGACTTCAGTGAACTTTCCCCCAGAAAACAGCCTGTCCCCGCGAGTGACAGAGTCAGACAGCGACCTGTTTACTGATGGTGATTATGTAATTATGTCATTTAGAGCGAAAAACTTAACTTTGTTACTTTCCAGGATGTTTGGTGGGTCAGGATCTCATTCACGACACATTAAAACAGCATCCATGATTATAAATTATCCACGGGTTTAGATTGACAGGGGGACACCAGGGAAACACCTTAAAAACACACACGCGTCATCATCATGACGTGTACCGTCACATCTCTTCAGGAGCCGCACCTCCCGCTTACGGTGTCAATTACACAGCGGTTCGTCTTTACTCCAGCGGTGCTTCGCTCTGTGTGAACAACCAACTTTGGAGAATTGCCGAACCACCGCTGTGGTGTTAATGCGGCGTCTCTGTGTGAAAGGGGCTACTTATAGCTCATAGGGCTGGATCTGGACTAGAAGTTTCGTCACGATTCTTCGTAGACAGGTTCGTGGATCTGGGTGTTGCGATATCGGTTTCGATACGTGTGTCGTTACAGCCCTAACATATACACGTTCCCTTAAATCGGAGGAGTATCATTTGTGTTGGTATGTTGTGACACATTTGACCTTTTCAGAAACATTGCTGCCTTCGATAATATTTAAATTATGTTAAGAGCTACCTGAAACTAAAACAAGTCTATACACGTCCATCATAAAGAATAAAATATACATAATGTGTACTCTAACACTACAGGACCTGTTCTCTTGCTGAGCTGTCAGTCAAAATGCTCTAAACAACAAGACAGTGTCACTTCCCCTAACAAGATTCTTATGTAAGATTTACTTTTAATACACTGGAAATCTGAAACTCTTAGTCAAAGGATATGGTAGGGAATGGAGGAGAAATCTGAGTTTTTCAACAATTAAGATTACATGTTGGTTTGACCATAATTAGGTTATTGCAACACATCAAACCATGTTGTATAGTTTCTGCTTCTCTGCATGTAAACTAAGTCACTATTGGTTGTTTCACTGGCCATCAACCTTCAGAGTTTGAGGTCAAACCGACCCTGTTCTTACACTCTCAACATGAACGAAACACACAGTAGCTACCCTATACTAGTCCTGCCACCTTCTATCCTGCCCTAGATATGCCACACATCAGTATGTTGTTGATATCCTCACCATTGTCAGAAGTATGACACACTACCGTAACTCTGGAAATCAGGATTTGATGGTGATGAAAGAGCAGAGAAAAAACACAAGCTACACTTCTACACAGCAGGATACATTCTGCTGGATCAAATAAGTGCCACAATAGAGACATTTTTGTATGCTGCAGTGTCAGTTCATGTCACAGGCAGAAAAGAAAAACTAATTTCTTTAATGTCACTGAACTGTCTCTGGAGAGTCATAGCAAAAAACACAAACTGATTTTTGCTGTATGACATTCTGACAGGTGTTAATAGACACAATATATTGAAGGATAAATGTTACAAACGGTAATCTGAATCAGTATTCTCAGTATGCCCATCATAGAATAAAACTGCACTTCAAGAAAACAGATCCTTACCAGTGAGGCAGGTTTAAGGTCTTTGATTATGGGGTTCTCTCTGACTGACAGGTGGAGCTGGTAGCCACTCAGGATGAGCCGGTGGTTGATGGAGTCTCCTACCAGGTGGATGCTGGCTCCCATGACAAAAGTGATGATGCAGAGGTAGACGGCTGAGCGAGGCAGCGCCCTCGGACTGCGCTCAATCAGCTGAATGGAGCAGCAACACACACACATTCTGTGTATATCACATCAACTACATCTTAAAAGATACTTATGTTGGTTACATATGTAGGATTGTAAATATGCATAATACATATCAAGTAGGTTGTTTTGATTTAACAACACAACCCCAGTGATGACATCTCCATCCCTTCTGGACAGCAGGTGTTTCATTGTAGATTTTTCATGCTGTTTTCTGACCATGTCTCTATGCCTTGTGCTCTCATCATTGCTGTGATGTTGCATCATGCTGACATTCAGGAATCAAACCCCCATGTCTTTGAGATTATAAGCAATAACCGAACCAAGGTGCCTTAAAAAGCAGGTTAATCACTTTGGGCTACCCATAACATTTTGTGTCAATTTAGCTTTCGGAAAATCAGCAATGAGAAAACAAACTGAGGTGCAATTGAATGTGCATGTTTACAATAACAAAGATTAGGAAAAAATAAAACAAAATATGCAATTGTCAAAGGAGTTAATGCGTTGAAAAGTCATTCAAAAGAAGTACAAATGTGTAATACACTGAATAGATCATAAAAATGATTCAATATTAGTTGAGTAACATTAGTGTGTACATGCAATTTTGTTTGGGAGTTCTGAGTGTATATGCTGTATGTATTAAAAGTAAGCACATGTTTCAGTGTATACATCTAAAAGGGATCAAATATAATCAGTGTTATAATGGTGTAACAGATGGATCTATTTTACCAGCGTATCACAGTATGAACCTCTGTTATTACTATGTAATTTACTGATGATTATATAGAATAAATAATATGTATGTATTCAAGTTTAATAAGTTAAAATGTCCAGAATAAACTCAACTAAAATCGAACCAAAAGGGTTCTGTATCACCTAGCCAGGCCAAAGCCTAACATGAACATGTTGGATTTCTCATAAAGTTGATAATAAGCCAGCTAACTTAACCCTTCAAGTTTCCACATCACACTTGTGTTTGCTCATTGAAAATCTGCTATTGATAATATGCTTCAAATAATCGATTTTAGAATTAGAGCCACCATAGTAAGGTAACAGAACAAACAGAACCATGCAGAGGTCAATTATACCTGTTGAATGTTTGAGCAATTTGTGCTCATTGAAAATCTGATATTGATAATCTGATAATGGTCTTTTGTCAACTCTGTAGATACATCTTTCTATACAGTGAAATTCAAACATTTAACAGTAACAAGAAGAAAAACACATTTTTGACCAGAAGGGGACTTTAAGGCTTTCAGTATAATTCATATGCAGCAGTAATATAATTTATAATTGGCTTCTAAAGCTGTCTAGCTTCCTGCTGTATGCGTGACGCCTAGTCTAAAAGCAATCATTTCTTTTTTTCTAATAAAATAAAACAAACTTGAAATGAAATGAAAATTGTTGTTGTGGTCATTGTCACCGGGACCATGCGGAGGTCAATTATACCTGTTGATTGTTTAGGCTGGGGGCTGTTTTGTTCTGTTACATTACTATGGTGGGTCTAATTCTAAAATCGATTATTTGAAGTGTACTGTGCACATTTATTTTAATATCAGGCAAGATTAGCTTTATAGTCTCATACTGAGTATTTGTCTCTTTCACAATCACCAAAGCACTTTGTTGTGGTCAGACTTACCTTGAGCATCAGAAATGGTGTAATCACATTATATGCCATGTGGAAATAGTCTCCAGCACTGGGCTTGTTCAGGGGAAACCACTCCAGAGGAAGGATGATCTAATACATACGATAACAACAAGCTATTCAGCGTTCTTTGCTCCATTAAATTTGGAATTACCATCCATGGTATCATTTTATTGGCACTTTTTGAAGCTGCACGAGCAATGAACTAAGAGAAAATTGCATGGAGCACTCTTACCATGACAATAGGCCTCCCAAAATCCAGTATCCAGTTTTGCAGAGTCAGACAGAACCACAGGTCAAAGTGGAAGCGCTGCCTTTTCTGCTGCGCCACATTTTCCTTCAGACCACTGGGAGTGCTGTCAACAGACATTTACAATGATGGTAAGTCATTGTAATGAAGCAGCATTAGGAAAGCAAAGGGCAGCGAAGAGGTTGAGCGTTTAATAGACATGTTGGGAGTACTGTAGTAAACTGTGGTTTACTATGGTGTTTACTACGGCAGTAAAACAAAAGGTTAACTTTGCTGCTTTTTGTACTTCACTCCTTTTAATGAGAGGCCACATGCTATATATAAAAGATAATAAAGCACTTTACTTAGCAATAATGATTTGCATAAGAAGATGACTTCTACATATACGTTTCTAGTAAAATATTATAATTTTTTTTAAACTTGGTATTTCTTATTTGCACCAACTGTTCATCTAATTTAGCAGACTACCGTGTAAAAAATTGTTTTTTTTTCTTTTTTCATCCTAGGTAATCATAAACTCAGATGACATTTGCACCAGCAACTGTGGATTTACTGACCTTTTCAAAATTGTTCATTGTGCTGGGTATGTCATTTCCTGTTGCATGCTGAACAGTCACTATGATTCAACATATGTACGTACAAAGACAAAGAAAGGCTGAGTGAAGCTGAATACACCGTCAGGTCATGCAAAAGATGCACAGGCGGTGTCAACACCAGCAAAACATACTGTGTAAAGGTTACTAATGTCTGACTGAAAGATGCTCTTCTAATTCAAATATCAAGACATGAAAGTGTAATCTTGTTTGACTCTTAAGACATATCTCAAATGAAAAAAGGACAACATTGTTGCTGATTGTGTCTGTTGTTCCATATTTAAGAATATCTTTACATTATAATATATAATGTATATTTTTATAATAATACATTTTAAGTGTACTACATTTTAGTATATATTTGATGTCTGTCACTCTCTTATATTCAAAGGTACCTGTCACTGAGATGGGGATGTGACACCACCTTGTTAGCACATGCTCACATATGGAGGAAAATATGTAAGCATATGCTGAATTTTATTAAGATTATAGAGTTAACATTTAGGCATTTATATATGTCCTCTTTGCCAGGGCCTGTGCCATGGCTTGTGTGTGTTGTTGCTCTGTTGTCTGTGCGTTATCTCTCTGTGTAGCTTCCCATCACGGCAATAATTGTGAATTGGGATTATATTCAAATGAATGACTTGACAAAGCTGTCTAACTCCCTTATGTGCAATCCTTTGTAGATTTCCAGATCATTTTAAATTGCCTGCACCTTTTCAGTCATTACAAAATCCTGACCCTGTCACAATGGTTGATGGCCTGGCTTTTCCATGGTATCCCCCCAAAAATGTTACATAGGATGTGTGGAAATGTATTCAACACCTCCAGTCTGCACTCCTTTCTCTAATAGCAAACGTTTTTTCTCAAGAAAATGTAAGGTCAGGTGATTTAGGTATGTTAAAGTCCACTCTAAGAGGTTTTGTGCATAATTTGATGATAACTAGTATAATACTGTGAATTGCAATTATTTTGTCCAGGATAATTGTGACATTTCCAAATTGTCCAATGTCTGCTGGAGGGTCGCACTCCCCTGGCACCATCTTTTTTTTCGTAGGATTACTGATTTGACAGAAAACTTATGTACTTTTTGTGAATGATGTGCCATGGCAACCCCTACAGACTTATCTTTGCACAGGTCCCACTCTTATGGTGTCTCATCATCTTCTGATTTGACACCAGCATCAATCAATATGTAGTCAATACCTTATTTACAGTTTCAAGACTGCTTCGAGTGCTTGCATCAAGGCCAACTGCTGTCCTGAACCTCTGTTGACTTTTTTAAAAAAAAAAATGCCTGCACCAGCACTGAGTCCCCAGACTTACAGCATTGACATTATTGTTGCATTCATGTGATTAAGGAGCAGCCGCGGCTAAAAAGACTGAAGACAAGAGGAAGGTAACCATGAATCCCACCACTTCTATTTATATCCGTCACATGATATTTGTAGTCAGTTCCTGTTTATCAGCCACAGGCAGCTACAACACCGGACAACAAATACTTAACCGTTAGCAAAGAAGTTGAAAGGGTTTTAATTCGCGCCGTCAACCGCGTCTGTTCGCTTTCATTTGCGCGTTATGACGGTCACTTGTATGAAGTCGTGCCGCGTCTACGCCTTTGTGGACGCAGACGAACAAGCCGCAGAGCGGATACTGAACTGTAACTGCTAACATAATAAGTGGTTAAAAAGCTGTTAATTTATTTTTATTACCATGGCTGTAGTTTTTGAGCCGACTCTGCATAACTGATAACAACGCACAGGCTATTGTGACGATCAATTAAGCCTACAAACCTATTTTGTGTTGGCTGCTGTGAATCGTTACCACGACGTTTTCGTGCAGTCTGCATTTCCACGTCCGTGTTGGAGTGGTTGGTCAAGTCCTTACTGACCGCCCTGTGGTTCAAACGATAGAAAGTTAACAGCAGTAAACTCCTGTAAACATCTTTCTGTCAAAACCCAACTTCACTTCCTGGTTACCGCTTTGTTCCCGCCTGTCTGCCTGATCCACCAATCAGATTACAGCAGAGGAATGGAGGCGGGAATTGACGTAAACAAATACGAGGAGACGTGAAAACTGTTGTCTGTATTAAAAGCATTAACGTTTACATTTAACAGATTTTTTATGAATATTTGTTTTTATATTCAGTGATTCATATCATTTAAGTTCTTGTTAACACGATCATGGAAACAAAATGAACACAATCTGCAAATCAAATGTCCGTGAGCCTGCTTTCTTTTCTTTTAGCAGTTTAGCAGATTATATTATATTGTATACAATAACATTTCATGGTAAAATAAATAACAATGTAAAGTTGCAGTGGGCTACTATTATTTATTTGCACCATATATCATGCAAAGCACATTCACTGCCATTTGCAGTGTGTTATTTAGGCTCTTGTCTTAGTGATTGTCATTATAAGAACTTTAAAGAATATATATCACTGAATGTCAAAATGATTCATCAAAATCGGTTAAAGGTAAATGTTAACGCTTTTTATTCAGAAAACCCCCAGTTTTCTGTCGACTTGTATTTGTTTACAGGACAGACCTGCCACATCCAATATGGCTGTGACGTGGACGTACGATCAAAGTCCTTCTAGTTCTACTATAGTAGAACGTCTCTGGTACGATCCAGCGTGTTAGTGCTGAATCTACGTGTCTCTGTGTCTATACCGTTTAATTAAACATTGAAAATCTTGTATGCTGTTAAACCAGTGGCATAAAGCTCTCGATAGTAACCCTGGAGGTTTGGATGGTCATTGTTTAATGCCCAGAGGTGTTGATATTGGATGTTTGCAGGGGTCCTGAAGGTCAAAACACACGACCTCTGGAGACACAGCAAGATTTTATAAAATACAACAGCATTTCAGAAACTCAACATAACTTATAACCAGTGATGCTAAGTAATGCGTTACTTAGTAACTTAGTAACTTAGTAACGTGTTACTAGCATCACTGGTATCACTGACTTATTCAAGTCACTGTGCGTACTATTATTTTTGTCATTTTCCTTAGTAAAAATATGTATTTTAACTTTCTTCTCATGCCGTGCTTGGCGTTACTGTTAAAAATGCACTTCCAATAAAGTGAGTATTAGCAAAACCGGTTGTCATTTTTATGTTGAGGCGGCGGGAGTGTTGTCGGTAGCTGCTGAATGTAACTAATAAAGTAACTTGTAATCTAACTTAGTTACTTTTAACAACAAGTAATCAGTAAAGTAACTAAGCTGCTTTTTAAAGGAGGCACCAGTAACCAGATTACTTTTTCAAGGTAACTGTGGCAACATTGCTTATAACAAAATGAATTTTCAGGAAACGAAACAACATGACAGAAAACCGAACAACATTTCACAAAACACAACAATTGTGTTGTTCCACCTTTTTCCAGAATCTGAAAAGTTGTTGTGTTGTGAGAAACATCCTGTTTGTATAATGTGGACCTTACTGGCCACTGCAGAGATTCTTGCAGCCAATGCAATCAGGGGCGTTGCCATCATTTCAGAAGTGAGGGGGACAAATTGTGCAGAGGTCTGTTGAGTGATTTATCATCCTCTCGCATTCAATTGCACCTCTTCTTAGTGGCTAAAGAACCACATAAACACAAACAGCACAGCACCAGGGGGCTGACTTTAGCTCTTTATAATGATATACTATCAAAATCTAAAGCCAAAATCTAAAATCTAAAGCTGCCAAACTCTGATTGTGTTGACACAGAATGACCCTCGGCAATCTACAGGGTAAGAAGCCAGAAAATTTCTCCTCACCTGCTGTGAAGACCCTCCATGTTCATTCCTGCTGCTGCTGGCCTCTGGACCACTTTCTCATCCATGACCCTGCTCTTTCTATTGTATAAAGATTAAAAAAATATGTGCAAAACAATAGTGAGAACAAGTTCTGTGTAGAAATTAAGGAGGAGTAGGTTTATTCCTAGGTGGTAGAGTAGCCAAAAATTGTAGTCAAGTAAGAGTATTGTTACTTTAGAACATTATTACTTATGTAGAAGTAAAAAGTAGTCATCCAAATACTTACTCGAGTAAGACTAAAAAAGTATGTGGTGAAAAAACTACTCAGGTACTGAGTAACTTTTGAGTAGCCTAACGTCTGATTTATTCATCAAATAAGAACAGTAATGTAATCAATCAATCAAAATAATAATCAGCAAATTCATGTATTTCAAACTTAACTACCACAAAAATAAATGATATCTTTACAAAAATAACATAGTCAAAGGAACACAAATACATTTATATTACATATATTACATCTATTAATTAGTCATCATTTAGCTAAACATTATCTACATGCAGCAGCATTACTTAGCTTACACGGTTTGTTGGGAAAAAACTGAGTAAAGTTTTTTGCCTTTTGGCTGGTTTGCTGAACATCCAAACATTCAAATCACAACAAGACAGCGGTGTTTGCCGCCTGGCTCTGCTTCCACGTGTTAGAAATGAATTGAATGGTTGTAATGGCTGTAAAAAGTGCGGGGGACAGAGGGCAATGATACGGGAAGTACATTTTTTACATTAATTCATTCTTTTATTCATTTCTAAAGAGAAACATTCTACATTTTCAAAATGGAATTCAGCCATGATTCATTTTCTTATGTACAGCTGTGTTTTTCTTATGCATGCGGTTTCTCTGGTTAATCCTCAGACCTCACTCTGCTGCCAGTTTCTCAGGAAAATTGTATCTCAGTTAAAACTCCACATGGCTGTTTACTCACCCTTGGCCACAACATTTTAATTAATTTACTCCTGCATTTACTTCTTGCTTGGCTTTTCATATAAATGCCTTCCAGGTAACAAACAAGTCATCATGGTACATGTGAGTTACGCCCTTTTACAGTTCTTAATGAGAGGATTCAATTAGTCCAGCTTGACTGTGGCAACCATCTGTTGTCTGCACCAGCTGAAAGCAGACGTTTGAAAGGATCAGCTGTCTCTGGGGAGCTACAAGCAGATCAAACACAGATCTTTGTTTCAACTCTCCAGCCCTCCTCAACTGATCTCAACATGAACATGTCTGCATCAGTTCATTATTCAACACAAAGAGCGGGCACAACACAATACTGCTCTTGATTTCTGAGATAACACTCCTAACTGCCTCGCTCACGGAGAATTACACTGTAGCAGACATTCAGTCAGCAATGGTTGCTAAGGAACACAGATTTTAATACATGAAACATGTGTGCATGTACTGATCGTAAAGAGGGCAGCAACATGATAAGTATTGGAACAAAAACCAGATAATTAGCAGCTACTATTTGATTGCCTTGAGCAACACTAACTTATCAGACTGAATTCAAGGGTCAGACAAACAAGACGTCCAACTGAAGCAGCGTCTGGATGCTCAGAGTCTTTCTGATCATTTTAAAGTTCTGTTCTCAGGCCGTCAAATGTATTTTTCTTAAGCTCAGTATCACAAGCCAATGAATTATAGCCAAACTTAGACATTAGAGATTAGAGGAGACATATTCTGCTCATTTTTGAATTCCAAATTAAGTACATTCACATGAAAATCCAAAGAACTTCATTAACATGATAAAATTAATGAAACTATTTTTAATATCAATGTCACACACATGACATACATCGTCACATTCTGCAAATTTTACCGTCTATGAAACTCACAATGTAATAATGAGCAAAGTCTCATCATTTTGACCAGTGTACATTTATTAAACCAAACTTTCTCTCAGGCTGATAAAAGAAGTGAAGAAATGTGAACAGCGATGTAATTACCCCGTGACTTCAGTTCATCTGGTCCACAGGCTGATGAAACATTTTGCTTAACATGCTGAGCACATAGAAACTCTGCTACATACCTTTACATCCACTCTGCTATTTGTCTGCAGGAGTTTATAGAGCTCCATGTAAATTAAGAGAATATCAGCAGAGGCCACTTTCCAGAGCAAACACATCAGAGAGCATTTATGTTGGTGTTTACCTTCAGATGCATCTTTTTTATGCAGTTATCAGCTCATGCACGTGTAACAGGGGACATGCAATAATCTAAACACAGTGCACCATCTGTTCAGGTCGCCTGTGAGAGATAAACTGTGAGTTTTCGCAGCATGCATCAAATGTATGCAATTTTAGTTTGTGAATGTAAGAGATTAGCAGTCTAGAGGAGATTCAGCAGGTCAGCTAAATACAGAAAATGTCTACAAATATTTTTGTGAGAGAAATTTCCTGTTGCATTAAATCAAGCAAAAAAAATATGTATGCACCTTAACCCTGCACCAGTCATTTACAAAGAAATTGAATTAAAGTGTGTTATTTGGTGCACCTGTGTGAATACTGGAGCCTTGACACAGGATCTCCTTTAGGTTTTTAAGTATCAATCAGATTGTTTGACTGTTTCGTTATCAAAATAAGGAGAGCAGACATGAATTCACTGACAACATTAAGACTTCAGCTGTCATTGTTCATTTGATTTTCACACTATATTTTAAAGCTTTATTGTATAAAAAATGGATATAAAAACTCATATTCCTGTGACGGTTATTAGACATCACAATTGCATAAACTAACTGACCTGTAACCTAACCTGTTTTTGTCAATTTATTTCTATTTGTTTGTGTTTTTTTATGCATTCATTGAATCATTTGGTCGTTTGGACTGTGAGCGCACTGACCGACCACTCGAGGGGAATTGTTTTTCGCATCGCGTTGTTCATTGTTTACTCTCTACTCTTCATAGATCAGCCTGTGATATACAATATTCTACAATCATATGAATCAGGAACCAATAAAGCATTCACCATTTCCTACTGGCACTGAGATACATCAGTTCATTTGTGTTTTTCATTGATTTCACTCTGGTTTTTATTGCTTCTAGTTTGTAAATGTCGCTCTGATGATTTTCCTTGCTTGTGTAAAGCACTTGAGACTGAATTACCAATGTGTTTGAAATAGATTTGAAGGATTTAAAGGCTCTATTGTCATATGCAAAAATAAACAAGTTACCAGAGCAATGAGATTGCAGTGAGCTCACTGTGTCTCCACTGAGTGCTGTAAACCTTTTTATATAATATATAATATGTACAGTATGTAAAAATAAAGGAGGGTAAAAAAAAGTATCATACATCAATAATTACAAACAACAGAACAAAAGTGCAAATGTGTGAAATAAATAAAGAAAACAAGACTATGAAGAACGACGGGGTGATAAATGGGATATTTTTACTGCTGATCAAGCTGCCAACACTTATACCTGTTTCAGCTCGTATTGATTTTTAGAATTTGAATCACTGCATTTACTGCTTTAGATAACCTTGCACCAAATTACATGACAGATTTATTGGCCCCCAATGTTCCCTAGGTGACAAGGCCTTTGCAGTCAGAAGCCCAGACTGTGGAGCTCCCTGTCTATTGAAACCGGGCGAGCTACATCAGTAGCATTTGAAAATTCTTCTCTTAAGATCTTCTGTTATAGGAAGGCATCTATGAATTCTTAAAAATGTGACCTCATCATTTATCCCACAATGTTTTTCAATCGTTCGATTATATGTTGAGCTTCTTTTGAAGCTGTTGCTCTTCATCTTCATCAGCTATAAAAAATATAAAGTGTATTATTATTATTACATCACGGGGGGGGGGGGGAAGGAAGTTGGAGATATTATGATGTAGCATCTCACACAGTTGCTGCCATAACAGCATGACCACAGCAGGGTTAAGATTCCCTTAAAGCAGCGTTATGTTGAAATTGGTATGTTGTGCAATTTGGCGCCCCTCACAGTTTCTGAGTGGAACACCAAAGTCCAGGTTGGTAAAAATTTGTCAGACGTAATGTAGGTGCTAACTACAAACACAACTCTTTACGTCACTGGAGTAACACAGTGCAGAAACCAGTGATAGGGTAACTTTGGGTTTGGAAGCTAAAGTTTCAGAATAGTAAAGAACTTGTCACTGTCACTGAGCAAACACTCGCCAGCTGCATCAGTAATCAAGACAACCAGCTTTTAGTCTTTGGCTTGACGACAGCACAATAAAAACAAATGCCTTTGCCCCTTTACTTGTTTACTTGTGGCAGTTGTGTAACCTTTTACTTTTTAGGTTGTGCGGAATATTAAAGCTGACACCAGGGTTCAGCCAGACTTCAGTTTAAGTTGTCTTATAGTATTTTACCAGAGTAATCAGTTTCTCCTTTCATCTAAAATAACCAAATTTTTTACTGCCTTTTTCCACATTTCTGAACTTCCACTGTCCCTCAGGACCAGTCAGAAAAAGAAAATAAATGATTAGAGTCTGATTCATACAACACCATCACACTGTTATGTGCAGGGTTTATGAGATGAATGAGACACAAGAGGTGGAACTACAAGGTGAGCAGCTGACGGTTTGGCTTTGACTGTGACAAACAGGGTTGGAAGGATTACTTTAAAAATGTGTTCCGGAATGCGCAGGTAGTCGAGTGGTTAGATCGCATGCCGTGAACGCAGTGGACTCTCGTTTGAATCCGGCCTGAGGACCTGCACTGCATGTCAAACCCCCCATCTCTCTCCCCTTTCTGATCTATCCACTGTCAATTGAAGGTGTCTATTCCTAAAAAATTAAATATTAGAAAAAAGTATTCAAAAAGATGTGTTCCGATACAGTTGCCAATTACCTGTTTAAAAGTAATCCAAGTGTCACAACATTATAGTATTGCAACTTGATTTCATACTGTTACTTTTGGATTATTTCAATACCCAACATATGCAAATAAAGACTATGAAAAGAAATACCAATAAGATTACTTTTATTTAACCCTAAGAAGAAGAGTTTGTTTGGTTTCACTTAAGAACAGACTGATGTGTGTGCATGTGCATGGTTCAGACTAGTATATCATTCTTTACTTTAAAATTGTAATCTGTTAGTCATCCCTTTTTTCACTGCGTGTATCTGTAATCTTTACATCTTTTTTCTGTACTCAACAGGAGTACAGTTACCTTTTTTTGTATCCTAATCACCTTACATGTATTCCGTTACTCCCCAAGCCTGTAACAGAATAGTCAGAGTATCTGTTCACCTCTAAAATAAGTGCATAACTTGCGCAAAATTTGAACGAAGACAACGCGTACTGATTTTCAAAATAAAGTTGTTGTTCTGCTAAGTGACCAGCAGATGTCACCCTGTTGTGAAGAAGTGAATTGATTGGCTGCTGTAAAACCTCTCTAGCCCCCCTGTTCTTTTCTTTTCAAAGTCTTACAACTCATTCTGGAAAGGACGTTTCACAAGTTCACATTCAAATTAATAGTTAGGGACATAAAGCAGTGGACAAGCTTTTAAAGAGGCTTCAGGACCAATAAGTCAAAGTGACGCTCACAATATTTATATTAATTTTATGTTTTCCAAAAATAACATATTAGTGCATCAGTTTGTATTGATGTTTTATTTGTTTTTAAAGGGGAAATATGTAGTCAAATAAGATCAAACACAGAAAGATAACATTAACAATATTTATAGGGTAATAACACAAACTCAGGTATTTGCATGACAAAATAAACGATCTGTGTGAAGCTACAATGGCCACTTAGCATGAATAAGTGAAATACAACAGTGTGATATGGTCCTGTCATAAAAATTAGGACTTTTCTCGCTTGATCAAAATGTCTTCCCAAGATCTACAAAGTGCACCTTTAATGTGATCTGCCATGTTTGCAGGACCCTGTGAGGGAGTTGTCCTGCCTCCTGTCTCAGTGAGACAAACTACTGTGGTGTGCTGAAACAAATCTCATAGCTGTCCTGCCAAACAGCTATTCATTAAGAGGAGGGGTTATTTAAAACACACACACACACACACACACACTACCATCCCTCCCGCATCCCGGCAGGTCCAGAGATGAACTGAGGATCTCCCCGCTGCGCTCCTCTCACTCCTCCCTCGGTTCAACATGGGCTCGCTGGGTGTCCTGCTGTTCCTCGCGATCTCCGCCGTCACAGTGAAAGGTAAGCTGTCCGCACGAGCTTTAATTGCTAATTGACTCCCACGTCTTGACAGGAGGGTTTGATTGGGACGCAGGGGGATTTCCTGTGTTTGGAGCATTTCGCGCACCGTGTGTGGTTCCAGCTCCGGATCGATGTGGAAGTGGACTGACAGACCTGTTGTGCCAAAAGCCGACTTTTCGTTTACACTCTCGCCATTAAGAGCTGGTTTGAATCACCTGTGACTTCGCTGGTATATGTACATGTGAACTAACATGAAGCATAAGACTGGAGGGAGTTGTTTCTCCTCTCTCCTGAACCTCTTCTGTCCTGCTGGACTCATGTTGTTCACTCCTGTTCAGGGTCCAGACAAAATCCACAAACCTCCACATCAACAACCTTCTTTAACCAGATACGAGGTTTAATGAAGGCTGGAAAGGTCAATGACAGCTTTCTATTTTTGCAGATATAGAAGTTATAATGAGAAATCACAAGTCAACTTTAAAGGGGCGCTGTGTAGTTTTGTTAAAGATATTCAAGCTCAGGTTATTTAAAAAAAAAACAGTATTCACAATATAGATACAGTAAAGATATAAACTTGGAAAGATTTATCTTTGTCATAGCTGAATAAACCAGCAGTTCTCAAAAGAAAATAAGGTCCCTGAACACTGGAGCTAGAAAGGTAAACGTATAAACGAAGTTGTGCTGTCCTTTAAAGGTACAGTGTGTAGTGTGTAGTGGTATGTTCTTTCCTGCCAAACAATCTGTACTGTGAGAAGTTTGAAACTAAATTCTGATGAAGGATGGATGACCATGCTCATTTTGTACAAGAAAAATCTCAGGAGTGTGAATCGTTGTTGAAGAAATGAAAACTCCAAGACGCTAAACGAGATAGGGATGAGCAACGGCGTAAAACAGTGATAAACATTGGAGCTGCCTGTCCAAGATGGAAACCTCTGCTGAGAGAGAAATGTTTGCAAATTGACCCTGAAGTTTCCTGCTTCCTGCTGTACAGTGTATATGAGCAGTGCATTAGTTTCACTGAAAAGTCGCTGCCACGTATAATGTTAAATATTTGGGTCCCAGCATTCATGTGGATGTCATTTGACACCCACAACCCACCTGAAGGTAGTGCAGACAGGGTAGAGTCCCTCATAGGAAGGGCGCTGGTTCTGGGCCGGTGCTAGAGCTGGTTTGAAGTCAGTTCAACCTGCAAATTTTTTACCAGTTTGCCTTTCCACGGGCATGAGAGCCACTGTAGAGCCACATCATTCGGTCACTGTATACATCCCTAATGTCTGTACATTGTTAGAAACAAGTATTGAACTGTGGAACTCAAATGTGTCTTCATGGCCTCTTCACAAGTGTTGTTCCTGGCATCACATGTCTTCACTGGCATCCAAGCATGACTGGTCCTCTGACCACTGCTTTTTCAATAAGTGATAATGGTGAAAATCTTTTGTTTGTTCTTCCACAGTTAAGTTGGAAACTGGCTCCAAATCAGCACCTGATACGCCTTGGTCAAAAAGTGGTAAATGCGCTTTGACTCACCACAAAAACTGCTCAGGAATGATCCGAGGAAGATGGCAAAGAGCTTATGGTATCCAAGGAGGCCCCATTGTGGATCAAACTTTGATCTGTCCCAACAAGACATGGACAAAGGACCTCCCGGGGGGTCATGTGGGGTTTAGCACCAAGGGGTGTTGGCGGCGAGTCCTATGGGTTGGGAGATGGATGCCTCCATGTATCAGACTTGTCACCCTGAGCTCTTTGTGAGGTTCCTGCAGCCGTTCTGGAGCAGTTTTCTGATGTGTCAGAGTGCATTGTGCCGCTGGTGGGCCACTGCCATCGAGGAGAGCTGTTGCCATGGACATGTTATTCTTGGTCTGCAACATGTTTGGGTCAGTGGTGTGTGTGTGTGTGTGTGTGTGTGTGTGTGTGTGTGTGTGTGTGTGTGTGTGTTGTGTGTGCGTGTTAGAGAGAGATGAAACAAACAGTGTGACTGCCTGAAAGCACCATAAATGACACACCAAGTTCTTCTGCAATGACAGAACAATGGTTTCTATATGATAAAACCATGTAATGCTCCTTCCTGTGTTTCTTTAACACATCCTCGAACTGCCATGAACTCTTTTCTGCTGCTGTTTCTGCTTGGTTGATTGAAAGACTGGACAGAGGTTTCTGTGGACTACAGCCAGAGAGGTCCTGCTCTGCCTGTGCCTCTCACATCATGTTGCAGCACATATTCCCTTTGCTAAGTCTGAACTGTGTTCTGTACTCTGTTGCTTCCTGTGCTCAGTTATGAAAAGACTGAGCAAAGTTTTCTGATCGATCCTTTCACACTACTATGTGTTCCAAAACATTTTCTAATTGAAGTGCACACTGTGCTGCTGCCCGTGTTTCGGTCTAGAAGGACAAATCAGAGGTCACTAATGCAAATTTTAAAAATCATGAGGAACGCTGATTTTTAAAAGTGTTTGTGAAACCTTCAAAAAAATGCATCACGTAAACCCCTTTCTGAATTTTGAATATTTTGATGGAGGCACTTTCTCTGATGGTAATCACCCACTGAGGCTCTTCAGTCTGCACTTAAGAGGATCTTGTTAATTGAGGCTTCTGATAGAACAAAGTATAAAGTCATGTCTTGGAAGTGTGTGCACATACATGCACATCTAAATGCCCGAGCACTTGTCTGGGGTACTTATGGCTCTTATCCATCTGCCTTGACATACTTCAGGCTCCTTTGTTCGATTAAGAGGTACAAAAGCTTTGCCTCTGAGTTGTATGGCTCCCGGCACTCTTCATGCAACATATTGGCAACGTATCGGAAATGTTCTACATGTGTTCTGATGGTCAGTAATTCACTGGGATGTTTTGCAGACACTTTTAGAAACATCTCAGGACAATAACACACAATGATGATCCTCATAGTGAAATTTGATTATGGTGGGACTGGGAGGGGGCCAATCCACGGGGAGGTTCAGTCACAGACAAAGAAGAGCTTTCAGCTAATCTTTTAGTCGTTTTATGAAAGAACCGGATGCAGCAGAGAGCGGAGGAATGGGTAGATGCCTACAGTCAACAAGCTCTCTGCCAAATCATTGGGATAATGTGCTTCTCATAGGTGGTTTAGAATAATTGGGATGTGGCCATTAGTGAAGTGAATAAAGGCTGCCAAGAACGCTCCATAACTCGTGTGGGGAGATGGGAGTGTGTTAAAATGAGTGGCAGGTCTGATCTGAGATTGCACAGAGCGACTGATGAATCAAGTCCAGGTATTGTATTTGGATGGTTGCCGGTCTGCACTGCATTTGTTTCACCAGCCTAGACTTAGACTTTGACCTATATATTTTAATGTAACTAGAAAAAAAACCTTGCCAAATGTTAAACTTAATGCATACATTTTCGTGCACACTTCAGCCGGCACGGTCCAAGTCGGAGGTGCATTAGCATCACTTGATGTCTGAGAGGGCCTCGACAAATAGTGTTGAGTCATGAGGTGTACGGTGGTGAGTGACTGCAAGAAGAGTAACACAGAGAATGACCAAAATGAAATATTATAAATGGGAACAGGTGTGATAATGAGCCAGACACACAGAGACTAGAGGTGTACGGCAGGAGGAGAATATGTTAAATCACTCTCCTAAGTAAACTTCTACTTTTAAACAACTAATGATTAATCATGAAACAGTGATTATTCATGTTGAATCATGTTAAGTCTCAACAACTATTTGATGATTCCAAATCATAGGGCTGGGCAATGTATTGATACTGTATGGTATCATGATATGACACTACGGTAGGTTAAAGGCTACATTACAGTAAAGTGATATCATGTCTTGTCAGACTATTCTTCTTGTTCCAAAACTTGCTTTTACCCACTTAATCATTATAGCCACATTACTGCTGGTTGTTATATTCTTTAATGTATTTGTGAAATTACCAATAGTCCCTCCTACAATATAGTTACAGTCTCAATATTGAGATTATTGGTAAAAATATTGTGATATGTGACTTTTGTCCTGACATTTAGGACATTTTTTGAACATTTCTAAATATCGACACACGTGTATATATATAAATATATATACTGATGAAGCCAAAGAATATGATATTGTTTCATCCCCCAGCCCTACCAGGTCATAAAGTCTGCTCTGAAACTGTAGTCCTGAGTGAAATATGTCTTGAATCGGATGGATTGCAGTGAAATTAAGAGATATTCGAGTACAGTACTTTGTGTTTATTGCAAATTTGCGGATGATAACCTGGTAAATATGACCTGGTCAATATTAACATATTCACATTGTCACTCTGAGCATGTTAGCATGCTTTTGTTAGCTCACATCACAGCTGTGTCCACAGTCAGTTAATCCTCTCAGAGCTGCTAGCATGGCTACAGACTCTTAATATCTTTTGGTATAACGGCTCATTATTGTGCTGTGTCTTGACAACATAGCACTTTTCCAAATTTCACATTTATTGATCAAACAAGTAAGCAGTCAGTGAACACTCAGTCACAGAGAGTCCAGTGCTGTGGCTTTTCTTCTGTGGGTTCTCTGTCCGTTCGTTAAAGCATCATTCTCATTGTCTATTCACTCATGGTCATCACTGCTCGTGCATTGAGTCAGCTTTAGTTCTTCCAAAACAAACAGCTTTTTTCTTTTGCTTAATAAAAGAAGCCTTATGAGTTATGTAAGGCAAGCTCTGAGCAGAATGCAGCCTCAGACACTCATTAAGTGTGTTTATACAAGAGAAATGTTTGCCTGTGTAAATGGGAGCTTGGCAATGGAATTGAAATGAATTGGGAATAGACGCGACTGTCTTGCTGGTTTTTTTCTGACGTGATTATGAAAGTATACTCTTTGTCTTCTGTAGACTCTCTTCAAGGAGAAAACCAGCGCAGGCTGTACAAAGACCTGATGACTGACTACAACCCGCTGGTGAGACCGGTCTCTAACGACTCTCAGACTCTCACTGTTCACTTCGGCTTCAGCCTCATGCAGATCATGGATGTGGTACGTAAACTATGGCTTTCCACACACCTCACATGCATATATACTGCACATTACCATGTTATGATGACGATCAGTAATCAGTTAAACATTGTCACTCTTACTTTACATTTTGAATCAGTTCTGAATGTTCTAAAGCAGGCAAAGGAAAAAACTCAAGAGGAAATAAGAAATAGAACAACCAACGAAGACTCAAAGAAAAACACAGAATTAAATACAAAAGGGCTGATGAACAAATGGAACATGGATGTACCCAAAGACTGAAAGTGGAAAGTAAAACATGACACATGAGGGTAATCTTCCAGCATAAAGAAAGAAATCAACTGAACTGTAGGATCAGAAAATGATGGAACAAGGTGGCATTTATCTTGTGAATAGAACATTGGAAACACTTCACAGCGATGTCTCTTTCCATACATCCTGACCTGGTGCTTGAGATAATCCTCAGACCTTGTTGTTGTGAGCAGTTTCATCTAGGAACTCATTTCTTTCAACTGAGCAGCTGTCAATATGTGACAGTGAATCATGTTACCAGTACCTGAGTTCTGAGCTGTGAGGCTGTGCACAGTGTGTGGCAGGATTCCTATGACATCTATGACACCAACTGAGAAAAAACAACACTCACCAAGATATCAAAATAATGAAATTAACACTGTATGTATCATGTTTTCTAACAGGATGAGAAGAACCAGGTGTTAACAACCAATATCTGGCTACGACTGGTAAGACTCTTCCCTGTGTAATACATGTGACATCACAGAGAAGCACTCACACATTGTTCTTCTTGCTACATTTTCTAAAGCTACGTATCACAAGATGCTGGACTCTATCTGAGTCTGCAGCGGTCCGGAAGCAGGAGACACCCCGCTGGTGTTTTGGAGGTTAAACGGAGTGTTTCTTGGCCCTGACTTCCTGGAATCCTGAGTAGTGAAGTTGTTAGTTTTACCATTTATCCCTCTTGGTGATTCCAATGCTCTGTTGCTTCCAGGTGCCCGAGTGTTGATTTCCTGTTGTTATTCGTCAAGGGGGCCCAGAGGCCCTTAATTCATGGGTCTCTGGGGCCCTTCTCATCTGTTTTTATGCTTTAAAAAGGAAATGTGCTGAGCCTGAACTGAGGTGAAACACATGTTCTGGGATTCTTGGAGATTCTTGGAATTGTTTTTGGACATGTGTAGAAATCTGATGATGTTTTTGGAAAGATAGACAGGGTTCTTCACCTTTGAGAATATCATCATCTATAATGTTCATGGTGAGTTTCTGTGAGCAGCAGTCTCCTATTGTAGCTACAATATAACTTTTATTCTTTAACTCTTGAGCATTGCAGACAATTAATAGTAATAAGGGCCGACTCCTCAGGTCCAGACTCTGCTGTCCACTCACACTGTAGAAGAAATATCTTTCCTCTGAGGACAACAATGTGAACATGTGGGCCAGAGAAGAAGATGGTTTGAAAGAGGAGTAAAAGAATCCATCTGTGTCAAACTGGAACAACCTACGACATTACTTATCGCCCTCCCACAATGCAGCACTGAGCTCACAGCTTATCAAACTTTCACACCTGGGCTCACCTAGCAGATGACCCACAAGTGGCCCTAACGACTCTGAAACTCAGAGCTCACAAGTGTCCTTAACGACTCTGTGAGGACACTCATACACACTGTAAGGACGCTCCCACATACTGTAAGGAAACTCCCACACACTGTAAGGACACTCTCACTCAGAGTTTGAATGCATGCAGCTCCTCCATTTAGTTAGAAGTGAAGAAGCCTCTATGATGACAGGTGAAACGTCTTCAACGAACTGAAACAAGTCCAGTTGTCTACAATACAGAACTTAGAGGTACCATGACCTGATGACTGAGAACCTTCAGCAACTTCATATTTACTGTACAGATTTGAGTTATATCCTCTGATCTATCTTCAATAAGATGTCACAATTAATATTTATAAATATTTTTATTTGCATTCTTGCCAATAGTTAGAGAAAAGGATTGACAGTCTTATGTTGGCGAAAGAGGCTCTTTTAAGATTTACCGTAGTTTCGTTTAGTAGGAGAGTAATGGTGGACTGCTCCTCAAGCCTTCCTGTTAGGTCGCACTCGGGGATCGACACTTTTTGTCTGCCATGACGGTGGCGCGCCGGAGACACAGCTTGTAACGTGAGTTGTTCAAAAGCCTTTTTTTTTAGTAAACTGTGTACACAAACAATGTTCTCAATGCTCGTGTTTATGTGTAGCGACCCTGGTGATACTATGAGCAAAGTTTTATGTTGTGACGAGCCTTCTTAGTGTTTTAAAAATAGAGATTTTGATGCTAGCGTACGAGTGCCCCCGCACTCCATTGTAAATTAGCTTGCCCGAAAATGAAACTACGGTAAATCTTAAAAGTGCCTCTTTCGTAATTATGCTTTCACACGAAGGTTTGACTCATATTCAATCACAAATAAAGCCTTGGTTGCTTTTTGGCAAGAGTTTCACTTTAACACTTACCACTCTCAGGTGAGTCAGGTTAATACAAGGCAAGCACCAACGGTTGGTTAGCATAGCTTTGACTAGGGTTGCCAACCGTCCCTTGAAAAACGGAGTCGTCCCGTATTTAGAAACAAAGTTAGGCGTCCCGTATTGAGCTTAAAAGGGACGCACTTTGTCCCGTATTTCTGTGAGAATCAAAAAGGTCTTTAAAATGTCAATAGAATTAATGAATGACAGGGCGTTTTATATGAAAATTTACGGTAATCTTACTGCCAGCCCACTCCTGCTCTTTGACCAATGAGCCGACAGCACACTCACACACGAGAATAACAATGCAGAATCCGGCTCTTCTCATTGGCCGGGGTACTGTTGCTTGCAAGAAGATACCGGAAGACAAGAGACTGAGGCAACTGGCAAAACAATCCAGCATGGCTCACAACGACACAGGTTTACAGGACACTGCAGACGGTACGCCTTCCACCATGAGCAGTAACGTTACTTCCTTGAGGAAAAAAAAAGAAAAGGCTGCAAAAAACAGACTCGAATAAGAAAAAGAAAATATGTGGCTGGAAAAAGTGTAGATAATGTCTGCTGGCGCACTTTTTCTGTAGCCCATGGTGGACTGTTTGACGTGACACAACATGATTCCAATGGTCGACACATTAAACACGTGAGGGACAAGCAGGTGGACCCTTGACCGGTTTGTTGTCCATCAGGCAACACCAGAGGCAGATATGGTATGTTAAAAAAAAAAAAAGAATGTTTTTTAAGTCCAATAAATGGCAGTATTTTATGGTCGAATAAATTGTTTAGTGGAATAAACACATACAATCAATAGATGAATACATAAGATAGATCAATAATACATAAAAGTAATACATAGATGAATAATAGACAAAGAATGCACACTATAATGTATACATACATATATACAACCTTACACATGTCAGTTCAAACAGTCCATAGATAGATAGATGTAATGTGCAGAATTTGTACTGCACAGGCAGTTGATATACTACACATGAACTACATATCAGAAAGAAAGCAACTTTCTATTGTTTTCTGTTATTTTATACTGTTTTAAGTTAAGCAGGAGAGTTCTGTTAAATAAATATTTATTTTATTCTGTCAAGTTAAGCAGGACAGATTTGTTAAAAATATATTTTATTTTGCACTAAAAAATAAATTGTTGAATAATAACTGTTTTTCTGTGTATTCGTATCACTCAAAAACATGCATCGAATTAAATTCACAGTCGAGTCAAATCATTTAAAAATCGTTTCACACACAAAAAGCAGCACTTTTTTTTTTTACCAAGCCATCGGGGGTGGTGGGTTTGGGAGGAGTAGGTGTCCCTTATTTATTTTTCAGGGAGTTGGCAACCCTAAGCTTGACACAAGCACTGGAAACAACTATTTTGGTTTTATCCAAAGTTTCTACTCTTATATTTATAGTATATAATATATAACAAGTTTTGTAGCTAATTTGTTACCTTTGGACTGTTTCTCATGTTTTTATAGTTTGCATTCTAAGTTTAGCCAACCGGCTGCTGGCATTAGACTGATATATACCGTACAGGCATGATAGCTAAAGGGATCTCCTTGTCTAACGCCTCGTTTCCACATACGTATGTGTAGGAAGTCCATTCATTCCTATGGGAAGCTATGTGATATCCAACGTGCCTGCAAAACTTTAAGTACTTTAAAAAACGTATGTTGTGCAGTGGTTTTCCAGAGAGACTGTATGACAGTGTACTAGCTTAGCTAACAGGTGGCTAATAGCTAACAGGCTATTTCAGTTATGTTAGTCACTTATGTTGATTGTCAAGTGAGTTTGTATATTTTAAATGAAATAGTTTAACTAGTTCTAACACATTGTGAATCTGAGTAATATCATTCTGCTAAAATATGATTATAATATACAGGCAGTTTGTCCCTCCAGTTCTACTGCTGTTGTTTCCTTCTATAAATTTCAGCCATGGCTAAACAGGTAGTTTCTATTCTTACTTAAAGACATGCATTTCCTTGCGTTGGACACTAGGGGTATTATTCGTATATTTACGGATCTACAGACACCAGTCACATACGTATGTGGAAACGAGGCGTAACCATCGGGAAGAAGGGGGATAAACATACTTTCTTTAAACGCTGACACAGACGGGTGTAATCTACTTTGTATGTAGTTTTTTAAGTAGTGTAAATTTAAGATAGTAAGAATGGATTGAGTTTAAACTGTACCTTTAACTTTAGTCCAGTGTCTGAATATGATGTTTCTAATCACAACAAATCTCCGATAAATCTGACAGAGTTACTTCTGAGTTGCAGCTTAAAGGTCTGAGTTTAAAGACAGAGTTTGATTGTCGTACAGTCTTGGTAATCACATTAACTGGTACACAGTCTTTTCCATTTCATCTTCCAGAGGAGCAATATGGCCCTTACTCCTCTGTGCAGTGAGATGAGGTGCGTGAACACAGATGTTTTATCGCAGCCTGTCCATTGTGTGACACGAGCTCCCTGCTGCTGCAGCGTCAGCAGGCTGTATCAAGGCTGCTTGGCCTGTTTTAAATCACCCCGTGGAAATCACAGCAGCAGCCTCACTCAATCTCTCTCTCACTCCACACCCTGCACAATCGACTCTCAAATAGCACGGAGAGCATCCACAGTATCTCCCATCTGTTAGCGTTGATCTAGCATATGTTGCCTTAGTCTGCTGGTGTGGACTCCGGGGAAGAAAGTCCCACACGATGAGCTCATCTCCCAAAGTCACTTTGAGACTCTGATGATGGTTCTGTAAGATTATGCATTCAATCATTTTTTGCCTGAGAGAAGTAATTATAAGATTTCTTTTGCCTCAGGATACACTTGGAATGCACAAATTCTAAATGCACAGTTGTATGACACATTGCACAATGACATGAATAATTGAGTGGCTTCAGTTTTGGTTTAAGGCACCATGTTCTTGCTTTAATTGTCAGGGATAGCTGTGTGGTTCACTGCATTGAGAAATGACTGAATACTATTTTAGTCTTACCCTTTAAACGTATCTTTTGTGCCCTTTCCTGAGGCCATCAGTGAGTTTAATTAAAAGTGACTTAATAAAATGGCTCGACATTTTTGGAAATACGCTAGACAAAATGATTGATGCCACTCTTATATTTATCTGTTAAATATAAGGCAAGACCCTTGTTAGCTTAGCATCAAATCTGGAAACAGGGGAAATCTATCCTTGTTATGCCTGAAGGTAACAAAACTGCCTAAGCTCAGTAATTTACACATGATATTTTGTAAAATCTGTACAGAAAACAGAACCATGCTGGCTGTTTCCCCTTGTCCAGTTGTTATGCTATGAAATAATAACTTTCTGGTGGCTTCTTATTTAACTTCTCATATAACTCTTACCTTGTTTTAATATTTGAATTCATGCATATGATTAGTAGTTCTGTTTAAAAGAGCAGCAAGATGTTGATGATGGCATGAACCTGTGGAATTAGGTTTCATTCTGAATTTACCTTGTGAACATGTTAGCCTGTTTGATAAGCTTACACAGATGTAAGATGGCTAGACAAGCTAACATTAATGTAAACGTGTTCCAGCTCTTTATTTGTCTGTTTGATGATGTGTGTTGTTATTAACCCTCAAGGTGGCACATCTGTATTTGTTGGAAAATGTTCGACAGACTTTAGACCCATTAGTTTGATTAATTGTGACAATAAAATATTGACTAAACTTCTTAGTAATAGATTAGCAAAGGTTTTACCAGATCTGATACACAAGAATCAAACTAGGTTTATTAAAATAGGCACTTACAAACAAATACAAGAACATGTTTTAGCATAATACAACATGCAAAAAAGCATAATATAGATTTATCAGTGATGGCAGTAGATGCCGAAAAGGCATTTGATCGACTTGAGTGGCCTTTTTTATTTAAAGTTTTTCCAGCTGAAATCATAGATTTTGTAAAATGAGTATATAAATATTCCACAGCTAGGATCTATACTAATAATTTACTATCTGGAGAAGTTACATTAGAGAGAAGCACAAGACAGGGTTGCCCACTTTCCCCCACTCCTTTTTGCTTTAGCAATGGAACCATTCACGGAGAAAATTAGACAGGGTCCAGAAGTTACAGGTGTCAGTATTGTTAACAACAATATAAACTTAATTTATTTGCAGATGATCTTGTACCTAACTAACTTTGAAAAATCTATACCTTCCCCTTTTAGAATTATTTCTGAATATTCATTAGTCTCAGGTTATAAAATCAATATGGACAAAACTGAAGTGATGGCAGTAGGGAAACATAAAAACATGACACAAGAATCTTTTAAGTGGACAATCAGTATCAAATACTTAGGAATGCATAATAAGTCACAATAAGCAACAGATATATGAAGATAATTTCATTCCACTGCTCAGTAATATGAAATCAGATCTGAATAAATGGATGAACCTTCCAATAAACTTTACGGGAAGAATCAATTTATTTAAAATGACATGGCTTGCAAAATTCTTTTTTCGTATTTTCAACAGTACCAATGACTCCCCCTAAAATATTTTTCAATAAAGCTTATTCTATCATTACAGACTTTATATGGGGGAAGAAAAACCATAGAATTAAAAGGAAAGCTCTATATATTTAGCTTCCTGGACTTAGAACTATATTATCTTGCTTCTCAAGCATTTTACTTACGTCATATAGTCAAAAACACAACTAAGGAGCCATGGATCCAAGTGGAAAATGCACAAGTTTATCCTCAAAACCTTTTGTTGTATATATTCTCAAATGATAAAACCAGCTCTGTTAATTTTGTAGGAAGAACTTTAGCAACAACATGGAGAAAAATGAAAGGTATTCTGAGTGAGTCAATATCAGTCCCCAAAAATATTTCTTTATGGAACAATCCTGGGATAGCTCTTCAAAATGTACCATTAAGCTGGTCTACATGGAGAGATAGCAGGATAGAAACTGTAAATGATTTAATGCATGGAAACAAACTCAGTTCATGGGCTGATCTGCAAAAGAAATGTTGTTTGTCTAATAGAGAATTTCTTAGGTATATGCAACTCAGAAGCATATTTCAAACTTTGGATTTACAGTCATTTGGACAGCAGAGTAATTTAGAAGAAGTTATATTTGATTCAGAATCAGGTGATCATTTAACAGGTAAAGTCTGCAGGCTCTTGTAGAAATCGTACTCTGTAGATAATTTGTTACAGTCAAGAATACATTTGTGGAACCAAGATTTAAAACGAGAGGATACTGATGTAAGATGGAGGGATTGTTGGAATTTAACAAAAGATATTACTGTTAATGAGAATCTACGTTTGATTCAATATAAGATAATGTACAGAACCTACTTCACAGGGGATAAAGTGCATAAATATAATCCACACATATTGGGAGACTGCTTTAAATGTGGAACTTCAGATTCATTAATCCATGCTTTTTGGCACTGCAGCAAAATTCAGAGGATCTGGGTTAATATAGACAATTGGCTATCAGACATATTTAAGGTCAGATTTAACTTTAATCCATCAGTTTGTATACTTCAAGATATGTCTCAGGACACAGCAAGGCACCCATTGAGTTGGATTATTGTTTTTTCATCAATCGTATTAAAGAAACTGATCCTCAAACATTGGAAATCCACACACCCTCCCACATTATTACACTGGAAAAGAGAAATGTCTTATTATTTGAACATCGCCATGGAAAAGAATAAATCAACTCAATTTGAAATCATATGGGCGAAAGTATTACAGGCACTGAGTACTTAGCCCGAATATTTTGGGGGTGACATGATTTTTATTTATTCAGTCCTTTGGTTTCAATAATTAATCAATTTATTTATTTCTATTTATCTATTTATTTTCCCCTCTTGAGACGTGGGTGTTCCATAAAGAGGAATGATATTTGGCTGTATTTCTGTATTGAAGGTCTAGATGATGATACTGATATTGAACTTATGTGTTGGATATGTGGAGCAATCGTGGTGTGTTTTTGTTTGGTTTTGTTTATTTTTATTTTATTTTTGGCTTGGCCTTTATGTCTTGTTTTGTTCTGTCGTCAAGACCGTGGGTGTTTGTCTTGACTTGTATGTATTGAAAAATCTAAATAAAATCGTATAAAAAAAAAAGGGAAAATGTTCGACTGTTGTGCCATGGGCAAACAAGCTAGCTGGCCAGAGACAATCTTGAAATGTTCTGGAAGCGGCAATTACAGGAGTATTTTTGGACCTCACTGCTTCCCAGAGATCCAGTGTCGCCTGTGTAACATCAGTCAGTTGTCAGTTTGCAGCTTTGCCACGCCTACATAACAACACCACATGAAAGCTATTTGCACCTTTCTTTAAAGTTTCGTCGTCCGCTGTTTTCGGCCTTTTCTTTGTTTGCTCGACCATGACCGTATACAGTAACGTTAACTGTTTACTCCCAAAACAAGCAGAGACCAGGGCAAAACATACTGTTGTGTCACGCGCTAACCACCTCCTCTCTCTGGCCAACCGACCTCTGCTGGGTGAACGCGTCACCAACTTTTGAGCTGCTTGTGATATTTTCCAAGAAAGTTGCCACCGACCCCCAGTGTACATCTCTGGTATTACAGCAGATGTAAGGGCTTTCATGAGGCTCAGTCATCGTTGTGTTACCTTATTCGACCATACACAGTGACTGAACAGATATTTATTTACATGAAAATCTTTTATTTATTTTCATAAGCCAGTCCAGTACAGCTGCCCAGACTGAAATATTTCGACATCAAACTGACGGATTGCCTTGAACCCTTTTACAAACATTCATGGTCTCTGCGAAATACGGGGATTCTCACGACTTCACTGACCCTTTGACTTCTGCTGAACCACCAGCAGGTCAACATGTTCACATATGAAAATAGCTCGATATCTTCCCAATGGATGGTCACAAACACAATGTATGCCAGTGTCTTTGTTGATCTCTTGACTTTCCCTCTTGCACCACCAGCAGTCAGTGTGTTCACATATTTGGTAAATAGCTCGATATCTGCCAAACAGATTGTCACAAGCACCATCTCAGTGCATCCCAGTTTATTTGATGATCTCTTGACTCTTCCCTCTTTGCCGTCTGCAGCTTGACATATTTGGTTAAAAGGGAAATGTCTCATGAACGGATTGTCCTGACATTTCCCTCAAACATTCGTGCCCCCCTCAGGCTGAACTGTTACAACTTTGGTGATCCCTTGACTTTTTCTCTCGTGTCGTGGAGGTCAAGATTCTAAATTGTACAGTCGTCGGTTACTTTATTTCATGACCACATACCTGCAGAACTAACAGCATTCACATCTACCTCAATCCACTTTGCATTCGGTGCTCATTATCAAACATTAGCATACTAAGCTAAGATGGTGACAGGGCAAACATACTTGCTAACTGTCATCACAGAGCTGCTGGTTGTAGATAAATTCCTCATCACTGTAATCTGCTACAGGGAAGTCATGGTACCAACCATCTGGGATGTGTTGATCAACACCTGTTTAAACCTGTGGCTGATTTATGAGTTGTGTCTGACTGTCGTCAGATCAGATCCAGGACTCTACACTTCACACTGTTTGAACTGTTCCCTGCGAATATAAACATTGTTTTCCTCCCCAGCATCACTGAAACCTGGCTCAGAGATTCACTGCATAATGTTCTTCACAGCTGCTGCCACACATTCATTATTATCTCATTGTAGGAGCAGCCACAGAGACACACCAGGGTTCAGCTCCCAGACAAGTTTTTCCAAAGTGAAGATGCAAGTTTATATGTATGTGCGATATGAGAATACATTATGTTTTGTGTTTCCCGCAGCACTGGAATGATTATTACCTCCAGTGGAATGAGTCAAAATATCCAGGTGTGACCAATGTGAGATTTCCCGACAATCTCATTTGGAAGCCGGACATTCTGCTGTACAACAGGTAGGCATTGTGAGGACAGACCTGCTGGGTGCTGCAGTGTAATTGGATATGCATGGTGTCAGGCTCAGCTGGCACGTATTGTCCTCCACACAGTGTGACAAGGGGGATCGAGGAGGGATGATTCAAATCTGGGTGTTTGGCTTCTAAAAAAACGAGATTGTTATCTAGTGACTGAATGTAATATACTGCTGCACACCACAGGTCTGATCTGACAACTCTGACACATGAAGGGTTATTTGTTTTGGCTCTGTAATATACAAGAAATATGTATATTTCTCTATTGTGAATAACACCGGGCCTCATGCAAGAACCACCCCACCTAAAGAGTTTTATCTTTGGTATGAATAAAACATACCAGTGGTATGTACCTCTCCAACAGGTCATGTAACTGTAAAAACGTCTGTCACTTAATAATTAAATACCTTATGAATGATTTTAAATGTCTAAATACAGTTAATACTTTAATATGTAAATATATACTGAATTTAAATAAAATTTTAAAATTTAATATTTAAACTATTTCCCATTTTCAAGAGTTTGTCCAAATTTGAGCTTTGGTGTTTTATTTTATGTTTTTATGGTCCACTAACTCCACGACTGATAAAGACATACAGGTTATGTGTTTATCTCATTTCTGACACCCTGTGATGTCTCTATGTTCTTCTCTTTGCTCTTGGGCACCATTTTTGGTGACAAAACTGACAGCAAGTGGAGCAGAATAGGTAGCCTTACATAGCAATTTGATAATAGAGGACGACATCACAAAAAGTCAGACAGAGAAAGATTAAAGATTTGAATGTAAATAACAACATTTAAAAAGAATAAAAGGGATTTTAAAAGACATTAGTCATAAAAAAAAAACATTGACTTTGAGAAGAGGGAAGAGCTGCAGAAATGGTCACTTGTTCCTGGATTTTAGGACTCATTCCTCCAGCCCTCAATGAAAAAAGGGGCATTGATTGGATTGAATGTTCAGCTCTCATGATCCGGGGATCAGGTGGCACTCATCACGTTTAAAACAAGTGACTTAGGACGAGTTTGTGCTGAGAGAGGATTTGCTGAATCTGACTCGGAAAACCTAAATTTAAGTAAGACTTATAAAACTGAAATGTTCTTGCATGAGGCTCATTGCATTAACTTTTAACTTTATTAAATCTTTACAGTTTGTTGTTGGGTTACTTGTACTAAAGTCGCCACTAACATCCAGTTCTTCCTTGAAAACACACATCATGAGCCTGATTTAAATTTAAAGCCTGTTTTTAGATCTCAAATCAGTGAAAATTGATAAAACAGTATTCTGGCATGGTGCACTGGTTTCAAATGACAGCATAAATTATCCCACAAACACAAACAGTTGGCAACTGTTATATTTGCTTCTAAGCAACAGCTTTATTTTCCACCGGTGTGGAAAACTGTTTTATCTGTCCACAACATGAAAGCCACCAGAATGAAATAAACAAAATCAGGTGGCTTCGTGTCAGAATGTTCTGGAACATTCAGATCTGCACAGCATCAGACTGCATGTTGACACCAGACTTCCTGCAGAGAGAAGGAAATGAAACGGTCGATGACCCTCAATATTCCACAAAACACATTTATTTTGGAACAAAAACTTGGACATCTTTCATTTTCAGAGCTAAGCCTGTATGTTGGGTACAAGAGCTACATGATCAATATGCACAGGGTGAATGATTGTTTTTGTTAAAGAGAAAGTTTTAATTTGTGTGAATGAAACAGTGATGCTCTGATACAGCTGGTCCTGTCAGGTGAGCTAGTGTTCAGGCAGTAACGTTACACTTTAGGGTTAGTGGAGTTCTGCGGTGTAAATGTATGCAGCAGAGCATCGGCTTGTCTTTGTAGCAATAAATCATTTAGACAAATGAATAAACTTGTATTAAAAAGATGGGAGAAAGAGCATTTTATTATATGTCCCTAATGGAAAATGCTTTAGAGATCACCATTAATCAATCTCTAAAAGAAAGATCTGAACAAATCACATTAGAGGCACTCTACCCCCCCAACGACTAATGAGGGGAAAAGCATTGCTCTTCATTTGTCATTGTCCCTCCGAGTCGGCCCTGATACCAGACAGACGCTGCTGCAAGTTACGCTTTTACTCTCTGTTTGAAGCAACACTTTCAACTTCAGTTCAACCGTGCTTCAACCTCTGGGGAGTTCATTTAGAGGCAGTGAATTGTGGGTAACGGGGGAGAATGAGGGTAACCACTGAATAACCATCTCCGGGGAATTGTTGCATCAGTTGTGCCTTCTTGCGTGCTGCATACCTGCTGCAATAATGACTCAGAGAAACACCCTAATACTCTAATGTGCTTTATCTACATTTGTGTGCCGTCCTTTTGTGTGCTTTGGCTGCAGATGACTCACCACTAAGTACTAACACAGCTCCGTGTTGTCCGCAGTGCTGATGAAAGATTTGATGCTACTTTCCACACCAACATTTTGGTCAACTCGTCAGGCTGCTGTTCCTACTTACCTCCAGGTAAGAGTCAGAGTACTGCCGCTAATGCAGCTCCATGTTGTCCGCAGTGCTAATGAAAGATTACCCGCTTTCCACACCAACGTTATTGTCAACTCGTCAGGCTACGTTTCCTACGTACCTCCAGGTAAGAGTCTCAGGTAGCTTCACACTTCACAGCCCCGTCACCAGGATAACATATTGGGTGTTAACGTTGTGGCAAACCACTGATACGTTCATGTGTGTTAATGTCATAGGCTCAGATCTGACAGTCCTATAAAACCATATCATGTTCATATTAAATGTTTATGACCCAACTGTCATGTCAGGAGGTGGAGGGGATGGTGGTGGAGCCAGTGATGCAGTTTGAATCAGCGTTGTAACATCTGTAAGTGTGACGCCTCTTGATGTTTTCAAGGAGACATCAGAACATTTCCCGGCTGTTCTGTACTGACCCACACAGATACAGTATTTGTAAGACAGAACTTAAAATCTTTGCCTCACACCGACCAAGTGTTTGTCTGTGTTGTCACAAGACAGTTTAGGTGATGAGGTTTCACTCTACCATCACACAAAAACAGATGTTAACTCGTGCGAAATGTCAATTGTTGGCTGACACCTGATTTACAAAGCTTCATTTATATAAGCAGCATAAAAACACTGTATTTGAAATGAAATCATAATTAATTAACACATAACTAACGCCTGTAAACTCACTCCACCTCCCCCTGGAGCCCAGTGATTGTAATGAACTGCAAGAGATCAGTAACTTCAGGACTCTGGATGGCTGCAGACTTTGTCCAGCTCCATGAAAATAAAACTGACAAACATTATGTCTCCTCATTTTGGCTCATTGGTCACTGCTGTGGAATCACAAGTTAAGCATCTTGGTCTTATTTTTGATTCTGAGAACGTATATAAAGTATTTACAATATGGTCACCGTATTGTCACTATTTCCTTTTTGCGCTCTTCTATTTGTCCCTTTTTTTGATTTTGTGTTTTGCCGTGTGTGCTGTAAAGCACGTTGGATCGAGTGTGTTGTATCACTGCTGTATACAGTAAATACAGTTAATGTTGGAGTATGGAGCGTCTGTGGCAGTCAGGTGTCTCTGCTGTAAACTTTACACAGCTGCTGTAGCAACTCCGTTGATCAGTCGTAGAGTTTTGACAGAAAACAATGCACAGACACCTGATTTAAAAAACAGCAAAATACAGTGTATTTGTGGAGGATGTAAGTGTAATCAGCAATGTGTGAACTCATGTGGAAGTGGCCTGATCATAACAGCTCCATACTCCAGCTTTAACTGTAACAGGAAACAAGACTAGCTCCAGAATCTCAGCCGCTCTGCCTCTTGGTTTTTTCCAATTGCAACTGCAATCATGGCAACACTAAAATGTAATCTGTGAGGAGGCCCAATGTTCAATTCACCTTTTAAACACCGGGCCTCTTCTATGTAAATCTACTCTGACAGACGTTAGTTGGGCCTCCAAGATGTCGGAGTGACAAATGAACACTCTTTGGGTGCTGGTTTGTATTTAACTCCTGCCAGGAACTCATTCTGGTCAGTAAATATTCTGTAGCCTTCTTCTTCTTCTTCTTCTTCTTCTTCTTCTTCTCCTTCCTTCTTCTTCTTGACGAAAGCAGGACTGACGTGGGGAAGCCAAGGACATTAGATCAAATCTGGACACAGCATTTAATATGACAGCTGCTCAGTGCCGTTTTGAAGCATTCTTTCACAATGTTAGCTTGAAGGAAAAAAGTGTTTTTGGGCCATCGTGCATCATGTGACGATGTAACACAGTTCGGCCACTTCCAAAACTACCTTCAAAGCCTGTGTTCTTCTTCTTCTTTGCTTTTTTTAGCAGGTTGTAATTCCAACTTTTAGGTGCATACCGCCACCTCCTGTACCGGAGCATGTAGGATACAATCCAGTTTACAATAGACTATAAAAAAATATGATCAAAAAACTATTACACTCATGTGATCAAATAATAAGACAGGTGTACACAAGAAAGGTCGGGAAAATGGACAAAGACAAGAAGTGGAAAGTAAAACATGACAGGAAATCACAAAGCAGGAAACCCGAATCATGGCACAACCCCAGAACTGTTCTGGTCTATTAGGGACAGCAGCTGGATGTAAACGTCTCCACTCTCACCACGTCTTCTTACTCTAATGAAGACAAAACATTGGCTGCTGCAGCTTATTAACCAAGCTGCGTGCTCCACATCCAGCCTCAGGTTTAAGCCTCGACTTCATCCTTTCTGTGCAGCAGTCAGCCATATCCAACAAAAATCCTTGATCCCCCAGCACAAACCCCCTCATCATCTACTCCCTGTTATAGTTTATATCAAAGTATTTGCTTAATGTATCAGAGGAGGATGATTATAATGTGGTATCAGCATTGTATCGTGGTTTAATTAAAGTCTGAATCATCTTTTTAAGAAAAAAATCGACTTAATTTGCCCAAAGAAAAGGTTTCCAGCTCCTGCCATTCCCTCAAAATATGCAGGCGGATTTATTATTTAATAAGATTATAGTCAGAGAGCTCCCACTATAATACTGTATACATATGATAAACTGTGTAAACATTATGCTGTATTTTCTTTGGGGGATTTTCACTTAGCTGGACAACAACAGCTGCAGCAGAGGAGCTTTGAATGCTTTCCCGAAAGCTATTAGCTCAATCCTGAGAGGCTTGTTTTCTGTTGCTGCGGTTTTTAGCTTTCATTAAATCGTGTGCTTCTTCTTTCAGCCTTAGCTTTTTATTTATTTATTTATTTTTTATTTAATGTTTTGGCAGAAATCCTGCTGACTGACTTTCTTTTATAACTTCAGGGTTTTTTGCTTAAGAAATACTGTAGTTTGGTGTTTTGTGGACATATACTCTTTCACTTTCTTGTTGAGGGTTATATAAGATGATTGGCAACGTCATGTCGATAAACTTGATATGACATTCCAACTAGCAGTCGTTCATTAGCATTAAATCTGGAAACAGGTGAAAGAGGGATCCAGCTCTGTATAGAATATAGAATATCAGTGTTCTACGTTTATGCAATCAAACGACTTGTTTAATTCAACTCATACTTAAATGCTGAAGAGGTCAATTCAGTGACTCCCAAAACGACATATATCACTGTTCACCGAACAGCATGAACGCTGCAGCGTACCAGCTCAGGGTATCATCACGTGTTCACAGTCTGGTTATGTTTAGGCACTAAACTATCTGGTAAGGTTTAGAAAAACATCATGATTTGGGTTAAAATAACTACGTTTGTGTCTTCTCACTTAACTCATGTCTCCCGGTTGAAGGTCTTGTGTTTGTCCTCTTCCCAGTGCATACCCTGTCGCTCTATATACTCTTGACCTGACTTCCTCCTTTGCTGCCATTAGAATTACTGTAGCCACTATAGGTTGCGGCCTAACAAGAAATGTAAATATGGGTTGCTGCTTTCACAATGTAAGAGCAAGAATTAAAGCTGGTATCAAAGACGAGACATCAGCAGCACTAAAGATTTTTCACTTCTTATACAGTCTTGCAGAGTGGTGCACTAAGAACAGTTTATGGCTCAACATCAGCAAAACCAACGAGCTGATTGTTGATTTTAGAAAGAAGGAGGCAAAGACCCACACTCTGTCTACATCAGTGGAGCTGAGGTGGAGCACGAGACCAGTGTCAGGTTCATGTGCAAATGAACACATCTACTTCTTATTAAGACGTCTAGATTCTGTAGCCAAACGCTCTTCAGCTTTTACAGATGAGCATTAGTTGCTTTATGTTTAACCGACTGCTGGAAAGAAAGCCAGTTCAATGGTCCTATCCCAGTAATTTAATGTAGATACATGGATCCATCACTATCACTCTGTAAATGATTCTTTGAACAGTGATACACTTTTCTTGATCAAACCCCGACTGACCCACTACCCACACGGTGCAGTCTTAGAAACTGTCTGTACACAAACACATGCATGAAGCAGATGGCCTCCTGCTCTCCCTGACCGGCTCTTCCTCTCCCTTTATCTCCCGGATGACGCGGTGGCCTGCCTCGCCACGGCATCTTGATCAATACCAGCATAAATAGCTCCATCATTGAATTTCTTCTGGATTGATTGGCTCTGTCACACGCAAATTGCCTCTCAACTTTGGTCCAAATCAACCCACATTGGCACAAAATAGTCATTCGCTGCTTGAGCTCAACACCAGATGTGATAAATGAGGGAAAGTGTATTCAGATTTGACCGTCTGAATCATTTCATCTTCCTGATGTCTTGTCTTTGTCCCTGCAGTTCATTGCAGCAGGTCTATTCATCAGCTCCCCATCTCCAGTCATTCCCCGCTGAGGTTTATCATCTTCATGGCACAGAGGGAGAGGACAGATCTTGTTTACTGCTGACGTCTCATATCTTTCTTAAAAATGGATGGGAATTAGTTTGGAGCCTGCCTCTCCTGAAGAATCACTGGCAAACTTTCATCTCATTGTCAACTGGACTTTGTCCTCTTGTTAGGATGGATGGCACTTGGACCCCCTGTCTTGCAGAGTAAAACCTCTCCAGCTGTCATTTCTCTTTTTTCCTCCATGTGCCTCCTTTATTCCGGAGTAATTGACTGAGCTCTCCATCAGTGCTCCAGATATCACTCCATCTGTTTCTGTCGCTCTCTCTCCCTCCTGCAGGGGAAGCACAGTAAATATCAAAGGACGTGTTTCTGTGATCCGTCTCAGACTGTTTATGTTTCTCACCTCAACAGGGATCTTCAAGAGCACCTGTCACATCGATGTGCGCTGGTTCCCCTTTGACGTCCAGAAATGTGACCTGAAGTTTGGCTCCTGGACGTACGGGGGCTGGTCTCTGGACCTGAAGATGCTGGAGGCGGATATCACTGGCTACATCGCCAACGGAGAGTGGGATCTCGTCGGTAAGCCATAGCTGTGAAGGGCTTTATTACTGCCATGTGTGAATGTTTCAAATGAGAGTTTTGGTTTTGTCTGCCAGAGGTCCCAGGTCAGATGAACGAGCGCTTCTACGACTGCTGTCCGGAGCCGTACCCCGACGTCACCTTCACCGTGGTGATGCGGAGACGAACCCTCTACTACGGCCTCAACCTGCTCATCCCCTGTGTCCTGATCTCCACTCTGGCTCTGCTCGTCTTCCTGCTGCCGGCTGACTCTGGAGAAAAAATCTCACTGGGTTAGGACTTACATTAACCATACCTTACCATAACCATAATGAATGCTTGCCTAAACCGAAGGTTAACCACTGAACGAAAAATCAGTGTCACTTGGTTAGGTTTAGAAATAAACACCATGATTTTGGTTCTAATCACTACGTTCTTCTTACGATTGATGGGCAGTAACACATTACTCAGTAATATATTATGGGATGTTATAACTTTTCCCTGTAACAGGTAGTGTAAGGGATTACAATTTGGTGAACACAGTGTTACTGCGTTGCTGGAATCTGAATCCGTTTTTCATCTGACGACGACATAAATGCACTGCAGGTCACGTCTGACTGAGACAACTGCAGGTTGTCTCAGTCAGACAACACTGGGGTCTGTTGCAGACTTTGTGTGAGCAGCAAACGCTTTCAAGCACAAAAGAAATACATGTAAATTATTGAAGCATCTGATACAGCAGCACCCAAATGTCACACTTGTCGAAAAAACGCACTGGTGCTGATAATAAGACTATGGCCAGTGAAGCAGCAATAACTCCGGCTAAAGAACAGAAACTGGATCTCAGAGCAGGACACGTTGTGGACAGACTTCAAGTGGACAAGATCTAACGAAGCTCTTATAAAAGCTTGTGTAAAATTAATATGGTGATATAATGAGAAACTTAACTAATTACTTTCGATACCAAGTAATAAGTGTAATGCTGCTGCTTTTTAATGGAGTAACAAGTAAAGAGCTAATTTAAAGAGTAACTTTCCCAACACTGCTGAACCGTAACCGCACTGCTGACCCACAAATCAGTGACAAACCCGCACACAAAAACACACACACAAAAACACACACACACACACACACACACACACACACACAAGCTACCACATCAAACATGTTGTACATCCCTTGTCAGGCCGTGCTTCATGATAAAAGTGTAAATTATCACCTTCACCATTGTTGGGAGCGAACTACTGCTAAGTAACCCTTTGTTGCGCCGGATGGTTTTTTACACTGAATCATTTGGAAAGGCGTCATTAGAAACAGTTTGGAGAAAGTGCAGGAACTTTGACTGAAGCATCGGAGGACAGCAGGAGAGAGCTAACATTAGCGGAGCAACTTGATAAATACAATCTTACTGAAGTCGGTCCGGAGACCAGTGAAAACATCTTTTGCATGGAGAAAGTCTTCCGTGCCTTTCTTTGCCCTTCTTTCAATGAAATACTTTCACAGATCAGATATCTCTGCTGTAGCTCCACGCCAGCCGCCATTGTTGTTGTCAAACAAACAGCTGCTCCTCTCGCTCGTCGTCACACCTCAACCACGCCTAGTGTTTGAGGTGATACAATCCGAAAGTCATACAGTGCAATGATATGGTGATGGATGTAGGGAGCTCTTTTCAAAATCTGCCACAAATGTGTTTGATTATGTTGAGATGTGCAAAGGTCAGAGCACATGACATCATCCTCACACTCATGAAACTATTCAGTGAGCCCTCCTGTCCTGTGACAGAAAGCTACTGCTAAATGTTAAAGAATTTAAACCCCACATACTTCCACCAAGGCTCCACTAAATTAGTTATTTAATTTGATCCTCAGGTGGAGCTGGATCTGCATCAGTGTACGCAGAGTGATAAACATCACTGCATACATGTGCCAGATGTATTTGAATCACATTTTTTCATTTAAAAACACGCACCAGTTTGTGAGGAAATTGAAAAAAGGTTTCGAAACACCATCTCTCCCCGTGATCCGAACATGTTATCACTTAGATTTCATTTAAACTGTGTCAGCAGGCTTCCGAGATATCGAGCGCAGCAACAAACTGTGACCTGATAACATGACATCCATCCTGGAGGTGAAGATGCAGACCAACACTGCTGCTCCACAAAGTACAGCCTAAAAATGATCCTGATAGTTCAGTCAACACGCGAGAAGCTAAAAGTCTTCTCTCAATAAAAGCTGAACTTTCATAAGTAGGTCATATGTGTTGCAGGGCTTTTGTTCTCTCATATGTTGTATTTTAGTAACTTTTCCAATATTAATTATTCAAGAAAAAACAAGTTGGACTGCTGCTTCTGGCTATAATTTTGTTCACAAGTAACTGTGATATCATCACAGACCGTTTAATCCAGCAGCGAAGACGAGATGATGATGAGTTAACGTCTTCAGACAGCAGCTGTGACGAGACCGACGTGGAGTGATGTGGATGAGAAACGACTGAAATGTAGTTTTAAAGATAAGAAATGAACCAACAATTAGAGATGCACCAATCAGGATTTTTGGGGCCGATCACCGATCACCGAAAGCAGTAGTATCTGCCGATCCCGATATTGCTGATCACCGATCACAGCGTCAAATCCATAAATTCTTCTATATTGTTGTTTTGTGTAACTTTCATATATTTAATTAATGATTCTTCTTACACAACATTGACATTGCATTATTAAGTATAAAAATTAGGAGATGAGAAAGTATCATGAATTGAACACTGTTTTATTGCAGGCTGAGGCAATGTGCAATATTTCACACTCTAGAGACTCTCTTAGAGACAACTTGGACTCAGCTTACATAGAGTAACTGTAGCTTACTAGTGAGAATGCATGCAGTCAGGGTGGGAATTTCGTCATTTTAGGGGCAAGTCCATTTGGCCTTCACTTCACATGGATTATGTATAAAATTTTTTTTTACCAATATCAAGTTAATGTTACATTAGAAAACAGTTTTTTTTAAAGCGAAACTCTCGCCAAAAAGCAACCGAGGCTTTATTTGGGATTGAACATGAGTCATACCTTTGTGTAAAAGCATAATTAGGACGAAAGAGGCACTTTTGAGATTTACGGTAGTTTCGGTTTTGGGCACGTTCATTTTGAACGGGAGAGCTAGGGGCATGACAAGTTAAAAAACCTTATTTTTCATCAACTCTATGTACACAAACAATGTTCTCAATGCTCGTGTTCATGAGTAGAGACCCTAGTGATGCTACGAGCAAAGTTTCATGTTGTGTCGAGCCTTCTTAGTGTTCTAAAAATAGCGATTTTTATGCTAGCATGTCTTGCCCCTAGCTCTCCCGTTCAAAATTAACGTGCCCAAAACCGAAACTACGGTAAATCTTAAAAGTGCCTCTTTCGTCCTAATTATGCTTTTACATGAAGGTTTGACTCATATTCAATCCCAAATAAAGCCTTGGTTGCTTTTTGGCGAGAGTTTCGCTTTAAGTAGGGTTAGGGTTAGGTGATTTTTGTGACACCGCACTGAATATTAGTGTTATTGAATATTTCTTCCAATAGAAATTCCCCCAAATTATGGCAAAGCACATTTTTTCCACACAAAAAATTGTAGAATAACCAGCAGGAGACCACTGATGTGTGGAGTGATTTTGGTGGCACTACACTGAATAATAGTGAAGTTATTGAATATTTTTTGTAGTTTCTATTTTCGGTGTTGCACTTTGTAGACGGTCCCTGCGCCCTCATCTCACAAACGGCTGACCATACAGACCCAGAGGACCGCTGGTTTTGATAAAAAATACAGTTGTAGCTCGTTGTCTACCTTACATTGGTAGGAAAGACCCGTCGTTTGTGTTTTAACAAGGTTTCACTTATGAGTTATTGATCCGGTAAATTCGAATCTGTGAATATATTTCCAACTTTACCAAACTAAATCCTACCACATAAGTCAGTTATGTATCATGTCAAAACCGGCTGCGCTCGCTCGCTGTGCTGTAAGTTTCGTTCTTCTGTTTTGAGACGCTGCTGCTGTATGAGAGGCTTTCACGTGATATCATCGATGTGATGATGAGACTCCACCTGCGCGACCCGCAAACTCACTGAAGTTACTGTGAGTGACTACTGTGCACTCAGGTGGCTGTAATTCAAGGCAAGCCCATTACGCTGACCGGGCCAGTGGCACAAACATACAAAGTATGAGGTCAAGTGAATTGATAAAAACTAACAAGGACATTTGACACAAGACTTAATTAAAAACAAATAGATGTCAGAATTAAATGTTCACTATGAAGATTTGGGGAAGAAACTTTTAGAGAAATCTTCATTGACTGATTTTTTTAATGCCTAAACAAACTAAATAATCAAATGTCCTCGACTGAGAACACTGTTTTCTGTCCATCTGTTCAGATTTGTATTTGCAGTGTTTCCTGGTCCTGTCAGCTCATCTTACATTCTTCCTGAAGCTGCATTAAATTTAAATGATCGCGAGCCAAAGAACAGGTGCGTTTTGTTCCGCTGGCCCGCTTCTGTGCTTCTTGGCTGCTGCTGGGGAGATTATTTCACATTTGTAGTCCACATGAATCTGAAACACTCTATACATACTTCATGAGTCCTACAGGAGGATTTCAATGTCAAGTTTAGTTTGGCTGGCTGCCTTTTCTGCACATCAATGACCTGAAGCTCTCACTCAGCATTCAGTCAATACAAACGTACACATATCTCACTATACAGCCCAACGTCCATGTGTATTTTATATATTCGTCCTGCTTTGCTGGATAAAACTCATGTGCATTAGACTTTGTATCAAGTGTTGATGAGGTGACAGAGTTTACAGAAATCTATTTACTAGGGCTGGGTATCACCAGGTACCTCGCGATACAATACTATCACGATATTTTGCCCACGATAATGATAATATCACGATACAGCGATTCTGCGATAATCAATATATTGCAAGAAATTTCATCCACGATACATCACGATATCTGTGTCACTGAAGAAATTCAGAATTTATTGACTGCACTGAATCCATTTCACAGGAATTACAAAACATTGTCAATCAATTTCACATGAATGACAGCCAAGTAAACAAAGAGTATATTACACAGCGTCTCTTCTCAACACACACACTGACTACAACTATCATTAAATATCTATATGTGTGGGTTTCAGAGCTACTTAAACCATTTTTAAAATTTTATTTGGTTGTATACCTATGTTTGAATAAAGATACAGCTGTCCTCCGAAGAGGGGGGGTGGTGGTGGGCCAAAAAAAAAAAAAATGTATATATATATTTTTTCATTTTTAAATATCGATATTTGGCACCAGTGTATCGATAACATACCTCAAGACGAAATATCGCGATATATCGTAGTATCCATATTTTTGCACACCCCTACTATTTACTTCTAACTCTTCCTTCTCTATTGTTAATGTCACCATTACTGCAAAAATGACATCCTGAATGCTGCTGCACTGCAAAAACCCCAAATCTTATTAGGTAGATTTGCCTTGTTCGTTCACTGCCGCTTATCATCGCAGTACAGCACCAGCATCTCAGACCAAAACCCTCAATAAACTCATCAAACTATAACATCAGACAGTGCAGCTGATGTCTCACTAATGATGTTTTCAGAAACAGCTTTTAGTGGTCTATTTAGTCAGCCGCCATTTTGTGTCCTGCTGAAGAAAGGAAGGCTCCAGATCATACTGTAAAATTAGGCCGTGCTGCTCAAATATGAACCAATACTCTGTTACTTATCAACTGTGAATGAAGATTCTGTTACCACTTTGACTTTTTCTCGCTTAAAATGATTCAGAGCCATATTCAAATGTACTGCTTGGCTATAATATGAGAAAGTTTGTCAGCAGATGATTGTTTTGCCTCAAACAGAGCCCACCAAACTGCAAAAGTACGCATTACTGATCAAAATAGGAATCAAGATTCTGATGTTCCAAGGCCTCTCTCTTGCTTCGAAATCATATTTTGATGTCCTGTTGGCCATAATGTGAGAATATTACTCACCAGACAGCTCGCCAATCTCGTAGTGCTTTCATGTGGTGGCGAAATATTCGGAAAAACGGACTTCTTACTATGAAGACTCACATGAATGCCTCAACAACTCAGAGCAACAAATCAGAAAGTCAGAGAAAATGTTGGTACGGTTGCTGAGTTGACATCATATGACACTAAATCATGGCGAACGAAAGTAAACATTGGGTTGGTTGTAGACTTGATCTTCCGTTTCCTTTGCTCTGCCATGTCACTCATATACCAGAAGCATCTGTCAACGTGTTGTTTGAACGCTCTGAGCGCTCAAATGCAAAACATCGTCCACGTTGCTCCAAACATCCTGATGTGAACATGCTGAGGTCAGAAGATAGCGAAGACTGTCTGAGGAGCACATGAATGCAGCGTGATAAGAAAGGCACTGCTGATCGATTATGAATCAAGCATCCGTTAATATATAGCCTATTTCAAAATAGTAATGTTAGCAGGGACTCAAACTGACTGACATAAACACAGCTGCCCAGTCGACCAGAACAAAGAACAGAGAAGCTCAGGTCACAACCCCACAGAGACGCCACGATATCTTTACAAAGTGCTGTTAGCGGCCATATTGATGCTCAAAATGTCATATTTTACTCCAATCTTACACTGATGGACTGTTCACAAAAAGTAACGCTTTTCAAAGAATACAACCAGAAATTAATCAGATTATAATCAAATTAAATGTTCTTCATCCCGAGTGGTTTCAACACGGAGCGGATCTTTTCTATTAGCCGTCAATTTTTCGTCATCTGTTAGAAATTCATATCACAGCTCGTGTTTCTCCGGGGTAATCAGCCTTTTTATGGAAAACAATGATTTTTTCATTAATCCACTTCCTCTGTGGCCTCGTGAACTAATCTGATGATCGGCACTGAGTGACTGACTTAACTGTCAGTGGACCGAGAAAACTGTTTCATCTTATCTCCGTTGTCACACTCGAATGTCTGAGCTCATTTCATGCATAAATTATACACACTTGTTGGAGACAGTATCTGAGGGTGGGTGGCGTTGGATATGTGTGTGTGTGTGTGTGTGTGTGTGTGTGTGTGTGTACTGTACTGCTGTATGTGTGAGGGTGTAGAGGAAGTGGGGGCGTTGATTTATTCCTTGAATCATTAGAGTCTCGAGTTGCAGCTGGATTCCTTCAATAAAGATGCCAGATGTGGTAGCTCGTGTGTGTGCGTGTGCGTGTGCGCGTGCGTGTGTGCGTTCCCTCTGATGTGTGATAGCTCAGAGACAGACAGAAGAAATAAGAGATGATTACTCGGAGTGTAATATGCTGCTGTGTTTGTCTTTATGCTCTTGAACAGGTTTCATCATGACTTATATTCCCTGTATGTGTGTCTCTGTTAATGTGTGTGTAGATCAACCCAGACATTATTAATTCTGTGTGTGGATGGTGAACCCTCAGTGAGAAATGTCTTTTCGTGGCAGCATTTATTCCCAGATTTAATTTAAATGAAACTGGACTGTCATGAGAATTATGATAAAACACACAGACGCATCAACAGGGATTTCAGAGTGTGTGAATCTTCACTCTCACGCTCTCTCTGCATTTTGCATTAATATTTTTATATCAGTGCTAGTAACAGATTTCTATATGCGGCGATTCATCAGCAGAACTGTGTTCTTGTTTCAGAGACATCTGTTTAAAACAGCAAAACCATATTTCCCCTATGAGGTGTCCAGCCATGCAAATTGTAAGGATTTATTGGCGTACATCAGTGTAAAATGGAGGTGAACGGAATTAAGTTTATGTGAGCCTGACCAGTATTCGATTGTTGGGGCCGGTGCTGATACCAATATTCAGGAGTGAAAGATTCTGGCTGATATACACACATTTTCTGCAGTGATCCATCTAATGTGGTTATCAAACATTTGTGACAAAGATGCGTGATGAAGGCAGGATGTTCAAAAGTCAACTTTAGGTACAAGGTCAATTTAATGTCAACAGTTTGAGTCCTGCTTCTTTCTGTTTTATATAATGGAGTGTTGAGTGTTTTTGAGGATGAGTTCAGGAGTCTCACAGTCTGAGGAGTGAAGCAGCTGTTTAGTCTGGTGGTACGGCAGGATGCTTTCTAATGCTCCTCTGTGGAAGTTGACCAGAGTCTTCATAAGTTTTGTAGTAGAGCCTTTCCTGATTTATAAGGGTGGTGATGTGTGCTGATCATGATTAATCAATCAATCTTTATTTGTATAGCGCCATTGCACAACAAAAGTGATCTCATGACACTCTCCAAATTTAGCAGGTCTTCACCAAACTCCTTGAGTAGTTTACGTACAGACACCCAACATTTCCCCAAAGAGCGAGCACTTGGCGACAGTGGTGAGTAAAACATGCCTTTTAACAGGCAGAAACCTCGGACCAGAACCGAACTCTCTCAGTTCTGATGGGTATTCCAAGGAACCTATATCTGTTCACTGGCGCCACCTCAGCTCCACTGATGTAGTTGGTGGTGTATTTTTGAAAATCAACAATCAGCTGCCTGGTTTTTGCTCTCATTGAGTATTAGCATTACTTTACATTAGATTAGTTATGTAAAGTAATGCTTTGATATTATTCTCTTTAAAATAGAGTACTAGTATGATATTTGAGATTAATTATTCATAGTCCTCTGGAAGCATCCTCCTGCTCCTCCTTGTTTCTCATAAGAAACTCAACATAAAGGCTGTTAAGTGTTTTTCAGAGGAGACGACTGTATATCAGCGTGGCTGCAGTTAACTACGATCTGGCTCTTAATCCTGCTGAGGACTTCAGTCTTTCAGCACGTCAGGAAGGCTTAGCGATGTCAGCTCATTAGTGAGAACTCACACCATACTGTCTGCTCACAGGTTTATGAAGATACCTGTTTTTCCGTGCTCTGCTTGTTCTCTCTCTGGTGCTGCGCTGACGACTGTGACACATTATGAGATTCAAAAGCTTTGCAAGTCTGATTTCAGGGGGGATTTTCTTTCACTTTTGGCTGCAGTGCAGGAACACACTGTGAAAGAGAAGCATGAAATCTGAAACAAGGCAAAATTAGCATAAGAATATAAGCTGTCACAAACTGGAGGACTTCAACAGAAACTAAACAACACTTGAATGGAATAAAACAATGTGTTCATTTTTTAAATCCAGGAAAAGCCCACATCGTTTGCATATTATTACCAAGTGTTTTAAGGATGGAAGAGTGTGTGTATGTGTGACTGTCTCTTTTTGTCATGTAACATCCAATTAAAGTGAACCTGCAGGTTGCAGATTCCTGCATCAAAGAACCACGTGTGCCTGTCATAACTGCGAGCTTTGAATACTTTTCATTGCCCTTAATAACGTTTTTGTTGTGAGGAGCAAACTGAGATGTGGTCTCCTTCTCCCAGGCATCACAGTCCTGCTCTCCCTGACTGTCTTCATGCTGCTGGTTGCAGAGATTATGCCCGCCACATCCGACTCCGTCCCTTTAATAGGTAAGCCTGGCTGAAGTTAAAAGCAGTCGCTACGGGTGTCAACTGCTATCGGTGGGGAGGACACGGCTGGAAAATGTGTGTTGTCATTTTTTCATCTGGGCCTCTCTTTTATTGCAGTGAAACTAACTTGAAGGAGCCATCCAGTATCTAGATTTTTCATGTAGAGATCAGAAACAGTGAAATGAAGAAGAAGCTTTTCTACATTTCTCTGGGACATAAATTGAGTGTTAGACTTGAGTTTTTCCTCATCATGAACTCTTTTGTTTCATCCTCTTTGTAATGTTGTTCCTTCGTCCACAGCTCAGTACTTTGCCACCACCATGGTGATTGTTGGTCTCTCAGTAATCGCTACTGTTCTTGTCCTACAATATCACCACCACGACCCTGATGGAGGCAAGATGCCGAAGTGGGTGAGTGTCGTTTCATATTACACCATTATTATCTGCCACTTATGATCCGCTGACACCAGTTTAGTTATTCGCTTCTTGCTTCATCCCAAAACTGTGGAGTACATTATGATAAACTGTGCTTTGATTAGTGTGTGTTTGCTTGTGTTAGTCTGTGTCTCCACCTGTGTCTTTAACAGGCGGAGATGTGGTGAGAGGTTCACCACCAGACAGCTGGTGTTCAAATGTGCTTAGGTTAATTAGCTACTCATGAACATGATAACGCTTAATTATTACCCCTTTAATGCCACTATTACCATCATATTAAACTGCTACCAACATCCCTGTGATAACACAAAGAAAATGGATTTAAAGGATGAGGACTGGCTGTATGTTCTTTAAAGGATATATCGTAGCATTCATTTTTTTTCTATAAAGTTAATAAGACCGAATTTTGTCTTTTGTCATTGTTGTTTGATCCCACAGACCCGTGTGATCCTGCTGAACTGGTGCGCTTGGTTCCTGCGGATGAAGCGCCCCGGTGAGGACCGAGTGCGTTCCGCCTGTCACAACAAGGCTCCACGCAGCAGCCTGACCAGCGTCGAACTCAGTGCCAGCGCCTCAGCCTCCCAATCCAACAACGGCAACATGCTGTTCGTTGGCGTCCGTGGCCTGGAGAGCTACTCCACAGCCGCCACCTCACCTGACTCCGGCGTCCTCTGTGGACGGCTGGTGGGACGACCAGGTGAGGAGGAGATGCTCCTCGCCACAGGTCACGCCGCCTCAGTGGCCACCGTGGAACCAGAGCTGGCCAAAATCCTGGACGAGGTGCGCTTTATTGCCAAACGCTTCCGTGACCAAGACGAGGACGAGTCCATGTGCAATGAGTGGAAATTTGCTGCGTCTGTCATCGACAGGCTTTGTCTCATGGCGTTCTCACTCTTCACCATCCTCTGCACCATCGGGATCCTCATGTCGGCACCCAACTTTGTAGAGGCCATTTCCAAAGACTTTTTCACTTAAAGCCTTTGCCAGGAAACAAGTGCTTCAAAAACAAAATATAAGCCAATACCAATAATCAATCTTATCACAGAAATCATTTGTTCACACGTGAGGTAAATTGGATACGGTGAAATTTGTTAATATGGGACTTGTATGTCACCAAATATTTTACCATAATTAAAGGAAAGTTAGATTGAGGCTAAATCTGTGTAATGCATGAATAGTTTAATTTATGCATTACATAATGATGATGAAAATGCAAACCAGTTGCTAGAATGAATGTTTGGAATGGACGTTACCACAAACCACAGATATGTCCATACTTTACTTTTCATTATGTTCAAATTTTTCATTTTATGTTGTGGTTTGATTAAAAAATACTCAGCTTTCAGCTGCAAATTGCAGCGGTTTCATCACATTGTGTTGTCGTGCCCAACTGTGACGTCGTCACTCTCCTGACATGAAAGAAGGAAATGTTGATATCATACGGAAAGTACAAATGTACTTTCAGCCAACGTTTTATTCTGGCGACTTGGCTGTGAAAATGACCAGCTCTTACCTTTGATTTTTAAAATGACTTAGACTAATACCACAAAACATGTAGTCGTTTGTTATGTGATGTTTCCTCTGTATTGTTGTTCTGTAGACTGTATCTATTAGAAGATCTTCACTAAATTGTCAAAACATAAAGCTTAACAACCACTGTATGTGGAAATGTATCAGTTGTATCACAAGAATACTCATATATCCAAAACTGTTGTGATGATGTAAATCACCTTTATATTAATATATATATGGTGTCTGAAGCTTAACCGAACACCTCAGTTTAACAGTGTAGCACTTAATCTTATTGATTATTCCTCACTCATTTTTAACTAATTGTTAACATTTTGTGTGATAACCAAAGGATGGCTATGAGGTCAACTCTGGTTTTCATGTCACTTAATTTCAATGTATGATGTTTTTGTTCTCGTTGAGTCAACGAGTTCACAAATAAATGATTTTTTCTATGTAAAAATGTGACAGTATACTGAACGGTCTCTTGCTGTGAGAATTGTGTTTTGTAAGTATACTTCTGCTTTTTCCACATTCTCCTACTTGCACACTTCAAGTTATAACCCAGAACCTTTTCTTCATCTTTGCGCAGCATCAGATTGAAACAGATGATAAGAACAAAAACAGAATAAAACAGCAGGATTTCTGACAATCAGCAGAAGCCAAAAAAGTACTCTGGGTCGATAAAACACAGATTATACACAAATACAAATCATGTAGAATTTTGAGAAGGACCATGCGTCTTCGTCAGTTTGCCTTCATCTAACTTTACACATGTGAAAGAAAAATGGTATTGAAAGAGAATCCTGAATGTCCGGAATCAGACTTTATTATAGTTTACTGATTTTTTTCTTTGAACTGCAAACCGTTACACAAAATACAGATTGAGTGAAGAATGAATGTGAGATATAAGAATATACATAGTTATAGCCAATAATGTGAACATGAGAGATAAGTTAAGATTTTTTTGTTGCACATAAATATATGAAGAACTTATAGAATATTATGTTTAGTTATAAATAACACTACCAAACACTAAATAAAAATGATTAGTTGATTAATCCGTTTTCTCTTGATGGGAAATCTAACAATTCAGAAACTGGATTTTAAGGATAAAAACATCTCCTAGTTCCATATTTCTCTTTTGAGAACTGCTTTCCTTTTGATTATTTTATTTTGTATTACATTTGAAGTGTGGTGACTTTTACTTTAACTTCGTCCAGCACTGAAAGTTTCAAACATTAGGCTTCAGCTGAAGGATCTGTGTTTCACTGCATCACAAAACCTTGTATTAAAAATACACTGATAACAGACTTTATCGTGTGAAAACGTCTCGAACGTCAGCTCCCTGGGCGGAACCTTAATTACAGCACGGCCTGTTTCAGGACGGGATTCTGTGCCGCTACGCCGTCACCGTGTGTGCGCCTTTGTTATGTCTCCGACTTGAAACACGGTTAGTTTTGGTCTGACACGACACACCGGCACAGCTTTGCTTCGAGCCCCGAGTGTGAAGTCTGTCCTTCGGTAAAATGTCGGAGGCTTTGCTGCAGTGGTGTGTGGACCAGCTGCACCATAAGTTCGGGCTGGAGGCGTGTGAAGACATCGTCCAGTAAGAAATGTTGACGCGAGTTTAGTGAGACTGAAGTGACGGACTGTCTGCCAACATGCTAACGTGACCATGCACAAGTCTGCCACATACAAACCGCTAGCTTGGGAGCAATGTACTGTGTTCAAGTTCCCCACTGTGTCTACTTCTCAAAATATTAATAATATCAATTAAAGTTATGTGTGTTCGTCGAACACCCGCTTTCCTGTGACAGAGCTACCCACAGGCTAATGAAGTTTGGTATCAAGCTGTCACAGTGACAGGTAGACAGTCTGTATATTGTCTGTGTATTAGCCGTTAATTAGATAACTGTTAACCAATGATATGACTCTCTAACGTGTCAGAATATTAAATCACTCTTCTCAAGGTGACACATCCTGAGTGACGTACTTTCTGTGTATGTGTGTGTCACGTCAAATATCAGATTGTGTTTTAATCTTGATTTATGTAATGAGTTGTGAGGCGAGGTAACCTAAAATCTTTCAAATAAGAGGAACATATTTCACAGAATCAGCCTGTGATCTCCCAGAAGGACACCAACGTCTTTAAATGTCTGCATGTGCTGGTCAGTTATAACCAAACAAACAAACGTATAATGGATTATTTTCCCATCATGTCAGACTTTATTACATTTCTGTTTAAAGGTGACATCCTGAGTGATGTAACTACTTAATCTGTGTCGTTTGTGTCACATGAATATCCAGATCACGATTTAAAAATGTATTTTGTACAGTAGACATTTAAACACCTTTCAATAAGAGGACAGCCTGGATACAATGTGACATGTTTTTTAACAACATGTAATCTCACAGAAGCACATGGACATCATCAAACTGATTAAATATTTGTGCTGCTCTAATGCAACATTCTCTCACACAATATCTGATGGTAACACTTCACAATCAATAGCCTGTAAACGGCGAATAATCTGAAACTGCAACTTGTAACTCCATTAAATAAATGCAGAAGGTAGGAGGTATAAAGTAGCAGAAAATGGAAATACTCAAGTAAAATCCAAATTGTTCTTAAGAACAGCACTTCAGTAAATTGCAGTTAGCTTTCTTTCATCACTGGTTGTTAGAAATTTTGGTGCAAATCATTTTTTTTTTAACTGCAAATACATTTCTGTCACATATATCAGTTTTCAGTCTCCCCTTGATAACTACAATAAGTCATATTGATCGACCCCTAGTCATAACCCAGCACCTGAAAGATTAATAAATAATAATAAAGTGTATAAATATAATCTTATATGCACAACACAGTGATTGTTCGTTCACAGTACTTTTTTTATTCTGTGTGAACTAGAGCTGCAATGATCACTTGATTAATTGATAAGTTGATCAAAAGAAAATGATTCACCAGCTATTTTGGGAAGCTTATGAGAAGTAATATGAAACCTACAAAAGCCTCTGAATAACCTCCAAGGTTTTATCAAAGAAAAAGAAAGTAAATATTCAGTACATATGAGAAATCCCATGAAGTCTTAATGTAAGCACCCTTAGCAAATCAATTCTTGAAAATTAATGAAGTGATGAATAATCAGACCACTTTGCCGGAAGCCACACAGACGTAATAGAATTGGGAATGAAAAGGCAGTGCATATGTTTTATGCTCTTAATTCTTTTTTTAGATCCATTTTGATTAGAAAGGTTTTTTTTAATTAGATGCTAATTGAATTATCCTGCTGTCTAGATACATTCTATCCATTGAAAAGGCTGAAGAGATTGAGGAGTATGTGGGAGACCTCCTGCAGGGCACAGATGGGAGAAAAGGGCTCTTTATAGATGAGCTCCTGATCAGATGGAAGAAGACTCAAAGACAGGCTGCAGACAGCGCAAATCTGTTTGTTCTCAAGGAACCTGTCTCATCCCCAGGTAAAAAAATACATTGATGTATGTCTAACGTCTGCCACTGAATGTATTCTGATTTGATTAGACATAAGTCATTAAGATCCCGACTTTTGAAATGATGCATTACTGAACATTGCAGTTAAATATATATTCTAAGGATTAAATGTCTTGTGAATGCAAATCTAATTAGCAAAGATATCCAAGTTTCTCTCTCTCGTGCAATCCGCAGTATTTTTTTAAGGTCATTTTCTCTCCTTTTGTAGATTCACAAGACATGAGCAAAGACACCCAGAAAAAGGGCAAACGCAAGGGTCGTAACAAACAGGAAGTGATGACTGCGAGTCCAGTAGAACCTGAGCCAGAGCTAGTCAAAACCCCCATGGATCTGATGAGGGTGAGTACACATCGATCTAAATGTTTGTTCTCTGATCACCTTCTCTATGAGGGTAATTCTCATGGTTAGAGTACAAGTGTGACAAAACACATTAAGTTCAGTTGTAGATGAATTTGTTCTTTCATCTCGTTTTTTTTCCTCACTTCATTTACAACTTTTATTCTTCTTTCAGGCCCAAGAAAACAGTAGCACGCCTTCTTCAACAAAGAAAAAAAACAAGTTTGTCAGTCTCTATAATAAAGAGGGACAGGACAGGCTGGCTGTTATACTCCCAGGTCGATATGCCTGTGAGTGCCTTGGCCAAAAGCACAAACTTATCAACAACTGCATCAGCTGTGGTCGCATCGTGTGTGAGCAAGAGGGCTCAGGACCCTGCCTCTTCTGTGGAAACCTTGTACGTTAGACCTCTGAACCCGCAGATACCTATTTTTTCAATCCACTTTTTATTCATGAGAGTCGTTTTCTCTTTTTTTTTTTCTTGGATTCAGGTCTGTACAAGAGAGGAGCAGGAGATCCTGCAACGAGACTCCAACAAAAGTCAGAAACTAAGAAAGAAGCTTATGGGAGGTGAGAGTCAAAATGAGTCCAAATTATTAAATGTAATAATAATAATAATGATGGTTGATGCTATGAATTTGGTTTTATTTTGTTGACAGACGCTGGAGAAAGAGATTATCTCCCACACCAGGAGGCCATAATGAAGGCCGGTTTGGAGAAGGCAGTCCAGCACAAAGAGAAGCTGCTGGAATACGACAGGAATAGGTATCATAAAAACTGTCAGTCAAGAGAAGAGCTTCACAATAAGGGATAGGCTTACTGCTCGGTGTGCAGTGTCAACACTTCAGCTGGACATTTTGATTACTGTAGAAGGTAATCATGAAACCTGATGGTTACACTGACCTGTTTATTTACTGTCCCCTTCAACCCCAGTGTCAGGAGAACGCAGGTTCTAGATGATGAGTCGGATTACTTTGCCACTGAATCCAATCAGTGGTTGTCACCCGGTGAGCGAGACAAGCTGAGGAAGAAAGAAGAGGAGCTCAGAGAGCTTCGGCATGCCTCTCGCAAGGACAGGAAGATCACATTGGACTTTGCCGGCCGCAAAGTTTCGGAAGAGGGAACAAACCTCAATGAATACTACAACAAGTGAGTTAATGTGACATTGCTTGAATCAAGGATTCAAGGACAGATTTATGTTGTGTAGTCATGATATGCACCTTTCAAAATGTTTGCAATCACTTGCAGGTTGGATGAGACCCTCAAGTCTATGAGTAACGACTCAAAATCACCGAAGTATTCTGACAGACCTGGTGGAAAGCAGAGCAGTGGAGAGCTGGTCAACCCAAACATAATGCAGTCTGCACCGGAGGTTGTTCATTTCTGATGTACTGACATACAAGACATAGCAGGGATACCACCTTGTGGTACATTTTCAAAACTGCACTTGAAAATATATATATTTTTAGACTCTTTTGTACATGTATAAACTTGATTGGAACATCAGTAGAATGGGTTGAACTTGACGGCTAGCAGTTTGTATAGATCTTTTCCCTGTCATTAAAATTGTACAGATGGTGATGATAGAGATTCTTGTGCTGATAATGATGTCATTGATTGTACTTTTCTAGTGGGTGGATGTTGGAGGCAGGGACAACAACAAGAGAAACATGGATCTGGGAAAGAGTTTGGCAGAGGAAAAAGGAAAAGAAGATCGCTCCAGGTTGCGGCTACAAGACAAAGAGCTGCAGGAGATGGCCGACGGGGGTTGGTGCCTCAGCATGCACCAGCCATGGGCCTCACTACTGACCAGAGGCATCAAGAGGTAAGCGGGGGACAAAATCCCAAATGAGCTGCAGGAGATAAAGAAAAAGCACAGCACTAACCTAAGTAAACGGTTAGAACTCCTACAGAGACTTGTTTTCCAGCTAGGCTAGTGTGTAAATTGCAGAAACTTGCATTTGTGTGTGTGTGTGTAGGGTAGAGGGCCGAACATGGTACACATCCCACCAGGGTCGTCTTTGGATTGCTGCTGCAGCCAAGAAGCCCACCCCTCAGGAGTGTGCTGAGGTGGAGGCCATGTACCGCCACATCTACAAGAGAGGTAAACATGACACTTGCTTCAAGCTGTTTTACAGCCAGCACTGTGATTGAAATGCTCAGCTCCTGAAAACAGTCCCCACCATGTCTTATATGATGTCTATATGTTTGCGTGTTGTTGGATATTTAACCGTTCTCCTTTTCTGTGCAGAGCCCAAGTTTCCTAAAGAGTACCCCACCGGCTGCCTGTTGGGCTGCGTCAACATGACCGACTGCCTGTCTCAGGAGCAGTTCAGACAACAGGTCAGTGAAATATTGTATATCCATATTAGATATAGAGAAGTACTACATTTCTGTTGAGAAAATCATACTACGACAACTACATAGAATCACAGGGCAAATCAGAGATGTGGCTTGTAGCTTAGGTCTGGAAGTCTTAGTCCTGATCCATACTGGATCCCCTGTCTTCAAACTTGCTTACATCGGTCTGTGTCTGGTCCCAGTCTGGTGTCCAGCTATCTTCACTGGGAGGCTGCTGGACCCAGTTTTCCATGGTGACTGCCCTAGTGATTCGAAGTTGCGGTTCAGACGGACAGACACACTCAGTTACTGCCCCACAACGAACTGAGCTTACTTGATAACAGCAGCTAGTAGCTACAGCAAAGTTCATAACGAGCACCTTAGTGGTTAGTTGGTGATGTGATGCCTCCTATTAGTTTTGAACGACCTTTGACGGGTGACCAATCTTTACACATTGCCACTTTGCATAAAAACAACAATCAACTGTGATACTTTGTTTGTTACTTTTATTCCCCCATGTGACTGGTAGGATTTATGTTCTTGAGCTGAGCGTCAGTGTTTGGTTACTTTGTAGTTGCAACAAAACAGGGAAATGTTTGCTTTGCCTGACTTGGTGGTCTGTTGATGCTGTTGCTGTTGTTCTGTTTTGACTGCTGGAGCTCTTATGATTTCCATCACCTCCTCAGTTTGGCTAGTCCGGTCCTTCAGCTGTCAGTACGTAACAAAGCCCCTAAGTTTAATAAAACTTGACGCCTAATTTTGTCTCGTCATGTAATAGTATTGGAATTGCAGTTGAGTTTCAAGTATTACAATAACACCAGAGGGAGTAAAACATCATCATGGAAATTGAAACACACAGACATGTTGGACCGCACTCTTTGTTTTTATAGACATCCAGAGGCTTACCTCATCCAAGACCACACTGTATGAGACTAAACACACACAGTCAAACAACTTCATTATCGTCCAGACACAAACAGTCTTGTGAGTTAAAATCATTATGAATTACTGAATTATACTTGCTTAGCGAAGGCTCATGTTGGGTGAATTTACGCATCAGAACCACAAACCAGCATTCTTCTAAACAACTGAAGGAGCTGGGGACTTGTTTCAAAACAAAAAGGAAAAAAAAAAGATATTTGGAAAGACGTTATTTACAACTTTTATATAAGTTGATATCTTCACTGTAGCTGCTCAGCTGGAAGCCTTGGCTGTCACCCTGTCTGACGTGTGTGCATGACCCTGACCGCACGATGAGAGTCTAATTATAACTTTTCAAATCAATTTCGGTTCTCAGGGCTGATGGAAAATTTAATTATGCCGTACAAGCTGTATTTTCTGTATTTCTTTCTGCTTTTTCCTGTTTTTTTTTTAATATGTTTGAAGTCTCCATCTACCTCAGCAGAATGCTGTGGTGTTTTTTTGCTGTGAATCCCCAGAAACATTTGGTGGACTACGCAACGTCACCCAACTCCTCATCAGCATGTGGGGGTAGTTATCGGTGAACTATAAAATCTGGGCATTTGCATATGTGTTAGGATGACCTCACCTCTTGTATTTCTTTTAAACTTTTACTTGGAAATACTGTTTTACTGAGGGGGTCCTGCATATTGTGGTGAGCGACATCATCTCTTACCAGCAGAGGTCACACTGTACCTTTTCTACAACATCTCCTTCCCAGCTCAGCAGTATTTACCACTAGAGACAGTATGCACCACAGAAGGAACCACAGACACACAGATCCAAGCCCTCATTATCCCAGTTACCTCCCACCATAATGGTGATACATATACTTACATTTGCATCGGACTATTTTGTCTGTGCAGCATTTTTCAAAGCAATTATTTTATCTCACAGCCACAGAAGACATGAGTGCCCTCTGATTACTGATACAACAATAGAGAGCACTGCTGCTGTCTATGCCTTCCATTTTATGTCTTCCATGAACACTTTAACTGAGATCCACCCTTAACCAGAGTGCTACGAGGACTCACTCTGAATATTTGATGTGGCTCTATTGGCAGTCTGGTCACTGCTGCTGTTTTGGACTCATAAACTGTTTACTTGAGCTTTTAAACCCAAATTACTTTAATTAATTGCAGTTTTACCAAGTATAAACTGGAAAATACACCCCACTCCCCATTAAGTCGTCATGTGTACACAGAGTCGCTCTCCCAGTCTCTGTCAATGGAACACTTTTAAACTTAATTACATTGCAGCCCTCGTCTAGGCTGTTTAAGCCTCTGGCTTTGCTAGAGACTGCTTCATCTGAGGTCTATTGCTCTTATCCTTTTACAGTTTATTTGTGCTAATATTAAAGCTGAAACAATAAGCTGATCACTGATCAGTAATCAGCAGCTATTATGGTAATCAATTCATCGTTTTGAAGCACAAATGCCAAACCTTGACTGTTTCCAGCCGCTCAAATGTCAATATTTACTGGTTTTAGACTGAGACAGGAGCTTTTAAGACATCCCCTTGGGCTCTGGTAAATTGTTATCCAAATTTGTTACTATTTTCTAACAGTTTAAGCTCAATTTTACAGATAAATCAACAAAAGAGGATCAACATATACTCACACCTTAACATTTGAATAGGTCGACTGCCTGTGGCTCCCGAAACATGTTTGTTGTAGCGTACTAGCAACGGGCCTACCAGTACTTTATCTTACCCTCGCAGTTTTAGGCAAGACAACACTTGCCACCCTCAGTGGATCGGACTTGTTCTTGCATGGCCAGGTCACTGTAAAATGTATGTGTGGGAAACACTGCAGACCTTTATCGTACACTGGCAGTTTGTTTTGTTTTAGTGTAGTAGACTGCTTGGTTAACTTTAGGAAAACATCATAGTTTGGATGAGAATAACCACTCTACTTGTGTAACTTCAGTAACAACTAACATACAATACATTACATAGCTAATCGGAGTTAAGTTATGTACTCAGGTTATGTCCTGTAGATTAACTACATTAGTACATTAAAATAACTGACCTATACATTGTGGTTCACAATGAACACGAGCACCCATCTAACTCCCCTTGTGGACTCTGTTGCTCTGAATAATATTTCACCTGACTTTCTCCTTTGCTGCCAAAATAATTACTAATGCCACTAGAGGGCACCACCCAACAAGAAATGTGAATACTGGTTTAAGTAAGCTGCTTTTACGGTCGTTTTTATTTTGAAGATGTGCTGAAACAATCATCAGTTGCAACCCTAATTTTATTCAGTAATTTCAGACTTTAAGGACTCAACTACTTAATATTGTTGATTTATAGCCTTCTTGTTTTTTTTAATAATAGGGTTGAGATACACTTCAAATGACTTATTAAAAGTATTTACTCTACCTTTTTCACATCCGTTAGAGTAAATCTCAACATACACATACCCAGGAGTCAGTCACTTCTCATTATTTTCATGTTGTGTACAAACAGTAACATGTATGACTCTATAGTCACAAAACAACACACATGCATACATATGGGATAGTCCACAGTGAGACTGTAAACACTGCACAAACATGTTGTAACCCTGCAAAGCTTCAAGCCCTCATCCACATGTGCACACAGGCTTGTAAGCAGTCTTTGATGAGATAGTGAAAGGGATCACTTTTGGAAATTGCACAGTCTCCTGTTCCAATTAAAACAAAACACAAGCACGGAAAAAACAATGATCCTCTTTTAGGATTTTGTGCTTTTGTTTCCACGATTCTCTGCGCACGCGTTTTGACATTTGTGTCCTCCTTCATTAAGGCAGTTGTTTTATTTCTGAGGAGCTCTGCGTTTGGGTAAGAACTACTTTAAAAATGTGTGCTGCGACATGGTTTGCCTTCTGACTGCTGGGACCTGTAAATCTAAGGGCTTTCCCCTTTTGTACTCTGTCCTCATTCTCTCCTCCACCACTCATTCCACCCAGGGCTGTAAAATCATGTTTGCAGGCAGTGTGACTGCCCTTTCATCCTGTGAAAGGGTGTGTGTGTGTGTGTGTGTGTGTGTGTGTGTCCACTTGCACAGAGCAGCCATAAATAACACCCCCACCCCACACAAGGCCCCTCAGAAAAAAAAGGAAGGCAGATGTAGAAAATAGTGAAGCAACCAGAGAAGAACAACAGCACCAAATGCTTAATGATGGTGCTTGTTCCAGTCACCATTTTGGAAAAAGCAGAGACTATTAGCTGTTTAGTCTTCAGCGGCTCGAGCCCGCTTCTTTTCATAAAAGCAGAAGAGTGCATGTTGTGCTAATACATAGTAGCACACAGCTGAGCTGCTGGGTTGGGCTGAGTGGGTGAGATGCAGGATTTACTGTCCTGTGCTGGCAGTTGTGGGTGGTTAAAAGAGGGGGGAGGTGAAGGACATACAGCCATTATTCTTCAGGCTCTTCTAAATCTGCCCCTAGTGATATATGAAATATTTAGAGAAAGTGGAATGTGGGTAGATCATGAGAGAAACACTATGAATCCAAAAAATGCAGTAAATGTAAATATTTAAGTAACAGGGATCCAGTGTGATAACAGTCCTTCTCCTGTTGGGGCACTGTTGTACAAAGCAGCAGTAAAACCCCAACACCCTGCTGACAGATAGTGAAGAAAGACCACCCTAGGCAGAGCAGGATTTCCATCTGCTTGACTTGAACCAGTTCTTTCCCTCATTAGAAATTGACTGGTGTATTGATCCATTCCCCCCATAATCTCTCACTCCTCCCAACTCCCCAGCCACCCTTACTACTGATAATTTGCCAGCCATTATGATCTGTACTCTGTCTCACCACCCCTTCCCCCCCGTGCTCACTCAGCAACGGGTTGAGATGTACGCCTGACCTTCTTTCTGCAGAAAGAGGGGGGAGGGGGGTTTGGAAAAAGATAGGTAGGTTACAGATTGAAAATTGTTTCTGCAGGAAGAGGCAGAGAGGGATAATTAAAATGGATGAGCAGAGAGCTGCAGCCGTACTAAGCAGGTTTAAGGGTGGTGGATATGATGCAGATGGTTTACTTCACACATAAAATTGATACTCAGCTGTGCAATTAAATGTAGTCAAACATCTTGCTATGTTTTCAGTGCAACATTTATCCACTAATGCACAGACCCATTCTCAATTTGGTCAACAGCACAGGCAAAGGCACATCACATCCCATATAGAGCTCAAATCGCACCAGGAACTTACTCCTGTGGAGAAAGAATTGATTGGATCAATCCACACTCTTAATAAGGGTCAAATTTATTACTCTGTACCAGCTGCAAAGCTTCCTGTCTTAGTGAATACAAGTCAGAGAGAAAAGCCGAGAAAGAGGAAAACCAGCGACTGTTCAGTGCTGTATTCATCCATATGAAAGAACGATGAGGGCAAGAAGTCAACGTGGGTTTTGTGTGTGTGTGTGTGTGTGTGTGTGTGTCTAATCAGAGGATCCTATTCCTGATGATGAAATGCTGACATGATAATACAATCTGAAAGTTTCAACATTCAGAGGTTTTTGAGGAACAGTGTTTTAAAGATAAGTATATCTACCTCTCATCTGCTGAAGGCTGACGTTTAACACTTCCCCTGGCAGCTCTGTATATCAGACAGACACATATTTGAGATATGGCTTTCTGTGCATGGTTTATAGCTTTCAGCCCTGAGTGGTCTATACTCAGGTTTCACATTTCTTTGATCATTACGCCATCATCCACTCATAGGCTATATGAACACCAATTCAGTCGCAAAGTCATTTTGACATGTCACAGGAGGAGAAGAACATGTAAATAACACAATTAATGCTTATTGAATTTAATTTAAAGTAAAACTCTCGCCAGAAAGCAACCAAGGCTTTATTTGTGATTGAATATGAGTCAAACCTTTGTGTAAATGCATAATTGCGATGAAAGAGGCACCTTTAAGATTTACCGTAGTTTAGTTTTCGGCAATTTTCAATGGAGAGCAGGGGCACTTCTATGCTAGCATCAAAATCACTATTTTTAAAACGCCTAACAGGCAGGAGAGTAATGGTGGACCGCTCCTCAAGCCTTCCTGTTAGGTCGCACTCGGGGATCCGACGTGCCGGACATGCTAATGCTAACATGAGTTGTCCAGAAACCCTCTTTTTAGTAAACTCTGTGTACACAAACCATGTTCTGGTGATGCTACGAGCAAAGTTTCATGTTGTCTCGAGCCTTAGTAGTGTTTTAAAAGAAGCGATTTTGATGCTAGGGTCAGAGTGCCCCTGCACCCACTTGAAAATTAGCTTGCCCGAAAACGAAACTACGGTAAATCTTAAAAGTGCCTATTTCTTCGTAATTATGCTTTTACACGAAGGTTTGACTCATATTCAATCTCAAATAAAGCCTTGGTTGCTTTCTGGCGAGAGTTTCACTTTAACAATATCAGTCTTATTGTGATAGTAGTTAATTGTAACACCTGTGTTTTTCCTACAATGGCAGGTCCAAACATCTCATTTGAAAAAGCTTGGGAATAAAAACAATGACATTAAAAGCACTGCAATAGCATTCAGGGCAAATGAATGCAAAACCTTTTTATAGCAACAACATGTCACTTACTAATCATTGCAAAATAAACATTTTGTTGTCATTTTGTTTAAAAGAAGGAAGAGAGAAAATGTATTAAATTACTAAACATGTTTTCCTTCTAAATGTTGACTTACTTTTTTTATTTAGAATATCCCGCCAGAATATTTTAGATATTTAAAATTCACTTTCAGTCTGCAAATATGTAACAGTATCATCTGCATACAGTAGCATACGCATACATGAAATTAAAACATATGTCAAATTATTGCCTCCATACAGGGTATGTATACTACAGTGTCCTCTGCATACAGTAAGTAACGGTTGCGTCTGTATGTGGATATGTATGTAGCTGTGTCATCTGCATACAGGATATGTATGAGATAATATTAGGGCTGGCCCAGATACAATAGAAAATGTGATTTGGGCGATCAGAGATGATTATGTATAAGCCAATAGCTTACAGCTAACGGAGAGCTGTAAGAGCTAACAGGTAAATAACTAAACACACAGCAGTAGAGTTTCAAGGAACATGAAGCCTGAAAAAAAGGACCATACAGTCACCTCAAAAGCTTCACACAGATCTTAGATGCTGGTTTGATAATGTAATCATGGTGTAGTCTGGATTTGGTTTGTTGGTTTAAAATTGGAAGTTGGTGAAATGCTCCTTTTGCCATCCAAACTGCACTGATTATCCAGTTAATAAAACAAGCCTTCCTTATGGTCTGTTTAGCTTCTTTATGAGTGTATAGATTACCCCATTATAGTAGTATGATACTGTATATGTACTGCAGCTCAGTGGATGTTTGCACACCAGCACATGTCAGATAACTGGAACCACTGGCTTATACCATATCACATAGCTGCAAGCCTTGCCACTTATCTGTCAAAAGAATTGCTGGTTTCTGTGGAATTCCATTTGTGCAAGCTGTGCCTCTGACCTCCAGAGTGGAGCCCCCGTGCTCGTTAGGCCGGCTGGAAGCTCGGACTGATGCCTGCGTTTCCTTGTGTGGTAATGTGATATTTATATGCTGAAAGCCTTCCTGCCAGCATGCCACACGCACACAAACATACACACAAACACACACACACACACACACACACACACACATCCCTCACAGGATATATTGGATGCATTCCAAAGAAAGAAAAGTCAGGCAGTGCTATTTTTTCTTCCCCCTCTTTCTGTAACATAGCGAGAATCCTTTGCAATGGTGGCTCCCCTCCCCCCACCTTCGTTCCCTCTTCATACTTTCCCCGCTTTCTCCCTAACAGTGTGTTTTACGGGTCAAGGCTGTGAAGTTGTACGTGTGCCTGGAGAATTCAGATAATGTTTACATGTGACTATGCATCCCTCTCTCTTTCTGCACAAGCTCAGCCACATAGTAACACACTCACATTCCTCCCCTTCCTCCCTTTTTCCTTGCTGGGCAGTTTGCCATGGCAGAGAGGTCAGACATCATGTGATTCTGCAGTGGTGTGTAGAATGCATTCAGCCTCGGGTCCCCAGGCGCTGGATGACAACCAACCAAACCTCAGTCACAGGTTTTCAACAGCATGAAAAATACATAGAACCATCTGCCAGACTTGAAATTACCTGCTACGCTGTTTAGAATTTCACTGCTGTCCTCAGACTACTTCATCGAATGTCACACCGTTTCTGCTGGCAGTTATCTCTACCTCTCCTCCATTTTGTTCTGCTCATTTTAATAGGACTTGTTCCTCCCGCTGTATGCTGATCACAGGAACTAGGAACAATGATAAAGGCAACACAGACAGCTTCCTTTGATGGCCTAAAAGACAGCGTGGTTGATGAAAATAAGTCAGAATCAAAGAGATGCTACTGAATACCAGATTGTATAAAGTGTTAGACTTAATGCTAAACCGGTTGAAATTCTTCTTTTCTCTTTGAATATTATGTGATGCATTGTTGCTCTTTCAAGTCAGACCTCTTTATCTTTTTTTTTAAAATCTCCTTTATGAACTGTCTCACATGTTGCCAAAGTCATCGTCATTATGTCATCATTACCCCATCACAGTCATTTTGAGCATTAACAGATAAACCTGCAAGGTACTCATAATAATAAAGTATTGACTAATATTATTGACTGTAACAGAATGGGGAATGATTAATTAATTGATTAATAAATCATTAACCTTTTTTAGTTTTATAATTGAAAATTCAACACTCTAATGTTAACATTAATGCAAGAAAAAATTGGAAAACTCAGGTATTTTTATTCATTCAGACAAATTAAAAGATTGTTTGACAGTTTTAATTATAATGTAATTAAGATTTACGTGAACAATCACTAAATATTGCCCGTTATGTGGCTAAGATTGGTGAAGGATCAGCATCACACTCATCACCTCCTTATGCCTGAACCACTGAATAGGTCGATTGCCAGACACTCTGAAACAAGATATATACCGTCCCCAAAACAACGGACAGACAGTGACAGGACAGACCTGCACTTCACCCTTATTGTATTCTCTCTGTTTATTACTTGGTGAGGTTGCTGATAACATTGTGATCTAAAGGAACCACGTTACTCATGTAACTACAGTCATGTAATGTACATCACCTGACTTCACTTTGTCACTGAGATAGAATAAGTAAGCGTTAACTTTTGTTTTTACTCTGGACTCCTGGGTGAAAGTCCTGTGCTTATTTGATCTCAGCCACCCTCCCCAACCTCCTCCCTATTTAAACTTCCTCATTATAGTACTTCACCTGACTTCCTCCTTTGCCGTTGTAATAATGACTACGAGTTCACAGACTAACAAGAAGATTCAGTATGGCTCGTAATTACCTGCTGTCACAGTTGATCTACACTATGGTTGTTTCTCTGATGCGGTGCAAAAATGTTACAAGTATGAACCTTCAAAGACTTGACAAGAACATTAATTCATTTCTTAATTCTACCATAATAAAGTATAAAGTGTATATAAAGGAAATAGATTTGATTCACAAAAAACAGAAATGTTCTTCCAGAGAATTATTCCTTTGACATTTATTAATCTGTTTCTTGAGATTTCTGGCCTCTATTGAAATTTTTATTAGAGAATATACATCTTAAAAAGAAAAGTTTTATTTATTTTTACTCCTGGCTGAATCCATCTCATTCCCAGCCCTCATGGTACTGTGTCTTGTCCTGAGAGGCTAGACACTGCATTTTCCTTGGTAACAAGACGCTGATCCTCTGCTATTGCTTAGCCCAATTAGTTAATGCCTCTAAAGCCTTGAAAGTGTTGTGTTGCGTCAGTTATTATGATACTTTGTTACTTGCACTTGTTCCAACAAGCAGCGAAAGTATCACCCAAACTAACACGTCATTTAAGCCAACAATGGCTTGTTTTTGTTCGTATTGCTAGCTAATGTAGCATGTATGGAAGAAACAAACGATACCCTCCAAATACTAGTAAATATTCTGAGGGAATGTAGGAAAGAGAATCAAAGGAATTAAGTCAATGGACTGGAATCTGTTCAACCCAAACTTTAAAAGCCTGTCATTTGTGGTTAAAGTATGTTTAGCTGTTGCTGTTTTTGAATAGGTATGTTTGCAATTTTGCATGGCTCCGCAGACAGCTTTTTGGTCTCAGCACATGTAACTGGAACAACCTCCAGAACAACAGTCTTCTGGTTCTCAGTTTGTTCTCTTTGAAATAATGACCCCGACTGTGTTAAACAATGTTTGAATAAAACAAGAAAAATGAGACCTCTACAGATTTTAATGTCGTGATCTATTCGGTGCCACAGGCAAATTGTAACCACCCACAATGAGCTTTAATGAAGCATAGCATCAATATGTTTGACATTTATCTCCCATCTCAACATCTGGTGTTTGTTTTTGATGCCACAAAATGGCTCCTCATGAGGCCAGTGTCTGTGCCAGTTTTCTGTTTTGGAATGAGGAAATGAATGAAGGTTGTGTGGTGTAGTCAGTAAGTACTTTGCACAAAGTCAGTGGGCGATCGTGTTTCCCTGCTATGGTGTTATCAGGAGTTGGAAGAGCTCCCAATTTAATCATTATTCTTTATGCCTGTTGCTGTCCAAATATGAGCACAGGCATTACTTCACTCGTTATGTCTAGCTGATTTTGAGTGTTTTTGCCAGATTCCCCAGGCATGCCTATGCAATTGCTTTATGTCACCCATGCCTGTGTGTGTTCATTTGAGAAGAGATCTTCATTCAGCCAAGCCCAGACTCAGCAGCAGTATAACCTCAAGTATCTCTCCTACGGAGGCAGAACCAGAGAGACAGAGAGCGAGAGACTCTCTGCGACTGCAGGGTCAGAGATTACAAACTCAATTGTACTCTGCTGGGCGACATGTCTGCTCAGCAACTTCCTGCTAGCGACATCAGAGTGGAGGAAAGTATAGAGAAAGAGGGGGAGGCAAGGGAGGCTGTCCATGCTTCCAGCGCCATTAATCTTTCTGTTTGTGTGCAGCAAACAAAAAAAGATTTCAGCTTCCTCTTGGCCATAAAGCCAGTGAGACTTATTTAAATTTTTCGGGTTGTCTGTATTTCTCTGTCCTTCCCATTCTTGTGAAAGGACTATCCCAAGAACGCCTTGAGGGGATTTCTTTAAATTTGGCACAGACATCCACATGGTCTCCAGGATGAACTGATTAGATTAGAGTGGTCCAAGGTCAAGGTCACTGTAACCTGACAAACCACAGTTTTGGCCGTCGCTCAACAATTCATATAATAAGCGTGACAAAAAAAATTACACTGATAGGATCAAATCAACCTAAATACATTCTCTGGATGTGTTACAAGTTTACCAGCATTGTCACAGGCATCATGGGTTTGTTCCTTGAAGACTGCCAGTGTATTTAAGAATGATCTGACGTCGGAATCAATAACAAACAGAGACAAAGAGTTTTAATCCAATACAATTTTAAAAGGTCATGTTGCATTCTGTAATTCAAAGTACTTGCTATAATGTATATTACGCAACACTATTTGACCTGATAAATTCTTTTAAAAAATCATGTTACCTTTTGATGATGTGTTCGTGTTTAGTGTCTTTGGGTCGGCATCTTTGTCGGTTAAAGAAAACAACAATTGAGTTGGTTCTCAAAACAACGTTCAGCTGAATGCTGTTGCTCATCTGTAGAAGTGTTATAATCACACTCAGTAAATGTCTTAATTCCACAACACAGAGAACTGTGCCTTGACATAACTTTCGATATTTAAAAGGCAGCAGGGAATTCTCAGTCTGCACCATAGATATGAGATCAAGCAGAATTAACATCAGATATGATGTTTTTTCCCTTTGTGAAGTGACATCTTGCTGAAATGTCTTTCAACTTTAGAGCTGAAGGGTGGCAGCAAGGTAAAACTACAGAAGGTGTCTGAGAATCCACAGAGAGGATTTCTTACAGATTATTTTAAAAGCTATTGAATGAGAGTATAAGCCATATAAAAATACACAGTTTCCTTCTTTCAAAGAAAGTCCCAAGCTTAATCAAGGATTGTTTTGCTGCACTTAAAATCACATTATCATAACACATAGAAAATGATGTGTTATTGTTCCAAATGGCTCCATTTAAATCACATCTCCAAAAACTGACATTCATCTTTGATTTCCTGTAAATGAGGCAACAAAGGATTGGTATGCAAGAGAATGAATGTTATATTCTGGTATCCATAAAAACGAATCCTAAGTGACACATTTTCTAATATTCATAGATGAAGTAACACCTAGAAACATCTTTCATATGCAAATATGGGCCTGATTAGGCAGCAACAAGTATCATAGCCTACCTTTACGCTCCTGATGAAGCTCATAACTCTGTTCTCTTGGCTGGTAAAATCTTATTTCTCCATAGATCTGAATATTTAAACATCCTGCAAGGAACGTCTAAACAGTTATGAAACAGTTTTAAGCATATCTGACAGTGGCTGTTTCTGTATGATGATTAGTTGTTTTTAGTGCCTGTTTGCAGCTCAGATTTTAAATTACCGAGTTGGATAAGTCATAAAAATAAAACTATTGTTTCATGATGGAGGGCTGAGGACCAATTGAGGAATCTCACAGCCTGAGAAGAGAATCTGCTCCGTAGTCTGGTAATATGGCACTGAAACAAAAAGTGTATTTGGTCTCTCAGTCGTCATATTACATCTTACTTTGACATGAATAGATTAATGGCCTCTGTTTAACAAACAAGGAAGTACTAAAAATGGATTGCTTCTTTCTTTCACTGGGGTCAAAACAAATAGTAGATTGAAATAGCCAGATCAAGATCTTTGCTCCATGTTTCTCATACAGTTTTTTTTTCCACTGGGGTTCTAGAATTAACACAAAATGAAAGCAGAGTTGTAACAGCTTGATGCAGAAGCATATGATTAAAATAGGTTTTGAAAATCAATACAAAATTTGCAGTTTACTGTCAGCTACAGTAATTTCTCTCTTTCGCCGTTGCTATATTTAGAGACATTTCTCGGAGCACATACTGCACAAGCTCTTCTTTTCATGGTCCACTGGGCAAATATGCCATTAAATGCTTTTGCAGACTCAGTGTGTGGGGTATTGATTTACATGCAACATAATTTACTTTCCTCTCAAATATTGGGTGGTCAGTGTAGCAAGAATTTGATTCAGCATAATTACTTGAATAATGCTGGTGCAACTGTACACGGCCTGTTGCGAGTGTTTAAAAGAAATTGGTATGTTATCACCAGTGAGCTGCATCCTTGGTCATGGCATGAAAGCACACATCTTTTTTCAGTTTAATCATAAGTTTTTTACTATGAGGTATTTTCAATGGCGCGATAAGATTGGAATTGCTGAAGTCATCTTCTCCTCTGACCTCAAATAGAAAGTGTGAAGCATTTAACAGAACGCTGGATAATACAAAAGAATGATATTTGAGCACAGAGTCACCTGTCTAGCATCTCTTGCACTTTCTGCTCAAAGTTTTATGGAAAAAAATCAAATGTAATGTATAATTAAAATGATCTAAGATGTTGGTTTAAAAAGAAAAAAGCATCTCTCAGCAACCACAATCCAAACATGGACACAGAGGATTGAAGGAGAATGCTTGTTTGTATTTTATGTTTGAAATAAAACCAGTGTTGGTGTCCTGGTGTGAACTGACCATGTGCTAAATTGATCATTTAATCGTATGTTAACAATCAAAACTTAAGCAGCAGCACAGTAGGCCTCCGATTTGTCCACATGCTGAGTTTGTAAATGAGGCTGTGGTCGGAGAGATTGTTTTTAATGTTCTTGCTTTTGAAAGTCCAAAAACACAAAAGTTTAAAGAACGGATTAAACGTAACGTGACATCCAACATAACGCAACGTCTCACAGAAGTGTTGCATCTTTTTGGACCCCTCTTCTTTTGTGCAAAGACCTTCCCTACTTTGCCTTTGATTGGCTAGACTTAATATTCTTGACCTAACCCTAACCAAACTGCTCTTACCTCAATACAACAACACAACCAATCAAGGCAACCAATCGGAGAGAAAAGCAGTGGGATCCACAATAACGTTAATCTGCCATCTAACTAGCTCACCGCCAGCTGCTATACCAGATAGCATTTTGTTTGTCAAGCACACCAGTTAGTCCTCATCCTGTAGCCTCTTCTTTTGTAATGCTACAAGTGAAAACGTACTGTATTTCTTTAATTCCATGTCGTCTACATCAAGCATCAGCTCATAAGGATACGTTTTTGTCTGAGACATGCAGGTAGCCTTAGTCAGTTTATCACTGATGTACGTAGCCATCAAGTGAATATGAAATAATCCTTTATTAATTTTGCAGAGGGAGATTACAACGTCAGAATAAGTACAGATAAATGGAGAATGATTTTAAATGTATGAAATAAGAATCTCATAAATGGAAAATATATAAGAGCTATTAGACACAAAACATAAGAATTACAGAGAATAGTAGCACACATGGAGAACCCACAATTAGCTGACGTTAGTATAATAAACTAGCTATCTACACCTGATAAAGTTTGCCAGGAGCTGTTCAGCCAGGAAAATCAAGGATCGCTTGAGAAACTGAGAAACTATTATTTTCTGCTTCTTTTGAAAATCAAGGACTTATTTAAAAAATCACAAACGATTTTATTTGGCAAATCTGACACTGTATTATTGTGAACTGCATATGTTCCATACAAGAATGGATATCTTGACAGATACTGATAACAGTGGCTTACTTAGCAAGCAGTCCATTACTTTATTTGATCATAAATGAAGACCTTCATTGTTCATGAGCTAAGATGATTCATGATTTTGTCAGTGCAAGGAAAATATCCATGTAATCTCTAAGAGGTGTCTTAGCCAAAACATACTTTAGCTCACTGACGCAAACTGTTAAATTATAAACTGAAAGGACGTGTAAAGAGCTCTTACTCAACACCTTCTGTTGAGCAGTTCACTGTGTTCTCTCTAAGAGCATATCAGCAGGATCACCTTGTCTATTGTAAGCTGTAGTACTAACCCATGGGCTTAGAGAAACCTAAAACTCGCCTTTGATAAGAATCAAGGGACTGCCTTCCTTCTGTGCTCTTTTCTCAAACCATGCTCATTGCCAGCCTCGAGAGAAGGAGGGAAGAGACAGTTGGTTCCCACAGAGGCTGAGTGAACACAGATGGGAGGGCTGCACCCCAGTGTCGGGATATCAAAGCAAATATTCACCTTCAGAGACAGACATGTTCATAAACTCCCCGGTCCTTCTCCATTTCCACATTATGAAATCAAATGCCCACTGTGAAGTGGTTTGTTACCTTACTTAAAATACGAGCCTTTTTGCTGACAGCACCTGTGTTAAGGAGAGCTGGATTTGTGGCACCGATAAAAGGCGATTGTGGTGGAAAATAAGAAGTTTTAATGCCTTAGATTCCCTGGAATTTTTCTTTGAAGTTGAGGTTTGAAAGCAGACTTGGTAATTGTCTCCAGGGGTTCTTGCTGTGTGTGTGTGTGTGTGTGTGTGTGTGTGTGTGTGTGTGTGTGTGTGTGTGTGTGTGTGTGTGTGTTGAAAAGGAAACTACTAAGTGGAAGGGTTTGCCTGTGTGACTCTCTATAAACACAATGCGGTTGGCTAATACTTGAAGTCAAATATAATAATAATAACATGTACTTATTTACTCATGTTTGCAATATGTAGCTTCGGAACCACTTTAAGTTAAATGTGTCTCATATTTTCCCAAGTAGATTTTTTTTTTTTTCTCTCAAAATGCTATTTTCCGCTGCACATTAGAAATGTGTTTATTCTGTAGGAGTCCTTCACTCGTCAAACAGAAGCTTAACTGTGAGTACGAGAGAGAGAGAGACCCCTTTTCCCTGGAAAGTTCCAGCCGTTAGCTTGTTGAGACTAAAAAGCTTTGACTGTTGTGAAGCAGGCTTGTTTTCCTCTCGCCTGAGGGCCAATGCAGGAGGTGAAGTCATAAACATGGCTGGGAAAGTGGAACTGGGCTAAGTGAGGAAGTCTGTGAATCTGCCTGAAAAAACACATGACTTCACTACACCTGTCAGCGATGGTGCTAGCTGAAACGCTAATGTGGGTCGCTCTTTACCAACAGCGTTTGTGCAGAGCTGGACTGTAATGCTCATGAGGCCAGGGAGTAGAAAATAATTGTAATGCCTCTCTCTCTCCACCGTCTTCCAGGGGATTTTATAGTGAGGTGGTGGGCTGTGACAGCTTGAAGTAATTTACATCATGACAATAAAGAAGTCTCAATTGCTGACATGCAGAGTTGATTCTTGTGCAAAACATGACAGCAGAAAAACACCAAGGCATCACAGTGAGTATCAATTAGTCCTGCCAAGATTGCTCGCTTGGTAGTTTAATGTAATCGACACATTGTAGTGAAGGTTTGATTAAAAAGACAAAGATCTTCAGTGTAATTTATGAAAAGTACAAGCTTGTACATGAACTGTAGTAACTTGGGTGTTTTACTTTTTTACTTTTTTACTGTCAGTGCAAAATGTGTCAAATGTAGATGATTAGACTGAAACAGAGCATTTTCTGAGCGAAGGGAATTTGCAGCAGGGCAGACAGACACGGCGGCAGTAATTGGAAAATCATGGCCCCCGCGCTGAGCTTCTAATAATGAGACATGTCTCTTGTTGTGTTGAGGATATTAATAATGTAAAGATTCGGGAGCCAGTGTTGGACACTCCTAGATAATTAATGTTCACTCTCCAACTTGACACCAGTTGATTCTGCAGGTGAAGGAGTATGTTAAATTTTTAATCATCGCTGGGCAACTCAGTGTGCCGGCGCTCCAATGAAAGGGACAAAGTGAGGCGCATTAGCCACCTGTTTAGATGGAAAAGGTCAGTGTTGCTACCAGTAAGATTCAAAGCCTGTCCATACAAGCTGAGGATACATGTGTTCACACCTTTTGCCTCCAATTAAAAGGGTTGTTTAAAGGTGTGTAAGAAATTGTTGGTCATGTCATGGTCCCTGTAGTTCAACTTAAAAATGTTGTGTGTATGTATACACAGTCCCCGCTGAAGTAAAAGCTGAAACCAGGGGATGTTCGGCAATACAAAATTAAATTTGTGCTCGAAAATGTGATTAATTGAATATCAAATTCATTGAGTTTTTGTCAGGATTTATTCATCGATTCATCAGGTTCAGAAAGGAAGCTTGGTTTTAAAGGCATTTTAGACGTGAACAGCCATTAATATTGTTTATATGAAAGACTAATCACAGTGTCTGGACTAAAAATGACTTGCTTGCGTGTCTGTAGCCGGTTATTGGAAGATGATACCATTTCTATTATTGCACAACGATGCCAGTTAAAGAAAAATATTTAAAATGGAGATGAAACATACAAAGATAAATGTAAATGCATACATGGGGATGTGGTCTTGTGTCTCCAGGATAGGGTTGCTGTATATTTGGCTGAGAAACAAACTACAAGGTTCAGCTGAAGTCTAAAAGACTGAAATATGCTTCTGAGGAGGCCACGGGCTACATTTACATGCATGGAGCCATTTGGCTGCTTGCCATTCTCCAGTAGAGATCCTGTTTGCGTTAAGCTGTTTACTTGAACTGTGGATACCTTGAAGTAGGGTCTCTTTGTGACCATGAATAAACCAGTTCACAACATATTCCTATCCAGTGGAGCTGGTAATTATCTACTGACACAGCCACCAGGTCAATTTGCAATTTTTGAATTGAGGTTGTCTTGACTGAGTTATACTGAATCCAAGAAAAGCTGGTCCTAAAATGATGAAATAAGAAAAGACCAGGGAGTAGTCATGTAGCCATGACAGCCATTAATACAGCATCAGAATCAAGCAACATGTGTTTACTTTTGTTTCTCTTTTTCACGTTTAACCAGAAACGTTGTTCTCACTCAGCTGTTGTCATTCATTGTGATCAACTCTACTTTGCCGCCTTTCATGATGCTTTGCTGCTCTTAATGAAACTCAACACTTCCTGCAGATGTTTAACAGTAAATGTGACGTGAAAAGATTATTTCTCCTCAACCGCTGCAAGGCTTTTAATGTGAAACAGATGGAGGAATGAGTCTGCATTAACAGCAAACAGCAGATGAGGATACATCAGAGGATTCTTACCAAAATACAATCAAAAACATATAAAAGTGAGAATAAATAAATGCCTCTCTGTCATAATGTGTCCGTCTCAGATGGCTCTTTCTTCAGATCAGTTGAATAAGGACACGTCTAATTTTGAATTCTCAGTGTAACGTTTGAACATGCTGACCCAATTTATCCAGTATAAAGTGGACAAATTGGTTATTTTCACTTAAAAAATTGTGTTGAAGGTCGCCGCTACATGTGCTGTCTGGAGTCACACTTGCGGGAACTTGCAAAAACTGTGGTTTGATGAAAAAGAGAAAAAAAAGTGATTCCCCCAACACCCTGTTCTCACTAGGCTGCTACCTTAATGTAAAGAGTCATTTCTTGTTACTTCCTATGATAAGCAGCATACTACACCACAGAAAGTGCTGGGAATATTTTAGTTCTCATCTTGTTTTATTTCAGACCTTAATAAACACATGGCTCAAACTTACAAAACATTGACGAGTCAAACAAGTTCTGTAGCTTTACAAAAGGAATATGCTACAACTTCTGTAAAAATGAATAAATAGAATATAAAAAAATAAAATGTGTGCTTTCTGTTTTACAGAGGTAGCTATACAAAACAGACATCTTCTGTTAAAAAAAGTGCTTCCAATGCACAAAGTGCAATCTCTTACTGTAAGGTAAATTTACATACTACTAATATATTTACAACTGTAAGGTTTTCGTTGGCAAATGAGACTGATTTGTGGGCTTCATCATGGCTTCATCACGGGGTTTGTAGCTTTTGATGACGTTCACGTCGCGTAATTACGTCACTTCATAACGTTCCCATGGCAACAGAGGAAAATGGCTGCTCTTGTGTGAAGTAAACGCAACATTTTTCAACTTTCTGATACGATATATGTGACTTTTTTGCAACGAAAATGCGGGATTATGAAATCATGCAAGCCCCGCATATTTTGTGCGGAAATCGGCAATTTATGCAGCAAAAGTGCGGCGTATTTGAAAAAATGCAGCCCCCGCATAAATATGCGGACTTTGGCCGATTATGCATTGAATTATGCGATCGCATAATCGCGTTTTTCTGGAGGGACTGGTATGTAGGCTTATGAGAAAATAAGTCTATTTCTCACTTTGGTCCCATTACAAGTAATATTGAAGATAAAGCATAGTATGCTGTAGGGCGTGTCTGTGTTGGCAATAACAATATAACAATATCTTCATGAATACTAATATTCTGGCAGCGTCTATCCGTATATCTCGTAGGGAATATCTGGTTGAAGTGTTGGAGGCCAAACCAAGCTCCCAGGAAGAGTGCCAGGCTAAGAGGCCAATTTTTGTAGTGGCCAAACTGTGTAATTACTGCAAAAATACATTTTCCCATAAGCTTACATCAAGAAAGAAATGGCTGCAAAATGGCGGAGAAGTGTTATTTGTAGCATCGCAACCGCTTCAAAATGACTTGTTTCTTCATCAGAATTTGAGCCATTTGGTCCGATAACATTTGAAAGCTCGACAAGTGCTGCGTGATTAAATAATTGTATTCCCATTCAAGTTAGTCAAGTGCTAAACCAGATGTACGCGGAAGATCCGGGTAATTTCAAACCCGGGAAGTGGAACTTTTTTGGCTTCCTGCATCACTGAGCAGCTTTCTTAGGAAGGAATGGGGATCTGCCTCTGAAGCTGTATCCAGATTTTTAATTGTTGGGTTCGTGGGTGTAGCACCCGCTCATTCCTATGAAAGTGACTCGGTGGTGCATGAAACCAAAAAAGTTTAGTAGACTAGACTTTGACCAGCCAAGTGACTAACTTACAGTTTAGCCCTCGCTAACTTGAATGCTAACACGTTCTTCTAGACTTTGCAGATGTTATCAGACATGTCATCTTGCTTGTATCCAGTGTTTTACAGCCACTTCTTTCATAATGGAAGCTTATAGTCTTTTTGGGTCAGTGTGCATCTTGAGATGTTGTAATTATGTCAAATTAGCTTCAAGCCTCTCACTGTTCCTGGATGCTGGTAATGTCCACAAACCATAAGGTGTCGTCAGCGTGTCTTTATACTCGGTGACAACACATTTGTCTGAAAATCGAACCATTTAGTGCCAATTTTCGGTACTTGTTCTGGATACGCAGTAAAATGGATTCAATTAAACAAAGAGGTTTACCAAACCTTATTTGCACTCATTGACATCATTTGTGGTTTTGTCGTCTGCAGTTAATTTTGTGACAGTGTTTTTAGTTGTGATACATGAACCGTGTGTGCGCTCTGGTCCCGTGTTGTGCAGCGATGGAAAAACAAATACCACACTAAGTGCGTGCAAAAGCTGAAAGGCAGTTACAGTACAGTTTCCTGAGGGCAGCTGCGTTCGTTGGAGGGTTAATGAATGCCAGAAACAGCCATGTGTTGTTCGGCGAACACGATAGATTAAAGAACGATTGGCAAACGATTGCTGTTGCATACATTTCCCAACGACACCCTTTCACCTCCCACATGTAGCCCATAGCTCCGAGACAACCCATCTGTTTCTCCATTCCCTGGGTGAAACCAGCCTTGACAGAACTGCCTAAGCAGTATTTCAAGAGTGTCTTTTCTGGGAAGACACGGTTGGCTTTGTGTAGTTCCCTATCCATCAAAAGCCCGGCCTCTGTGTTTCTCCCTCACCTTATACTGTTATTATCTGTCTTTTTTACCGAATCATATTCCTCATTTTTACTCTCCAGTTCCCCCCCTCCCCCCCTCCTCCTGCCCTTCGTTCTGTGCCTCCCTCCCCCTTATTCCACCCTCCTCATTTTTAAAAGCCACATGCTCCCAGCCCGTCTGGCTCAGTTGCACCCTGCCAATGAAGGGCTTTTTATTGGGCTGAGATTGAGTGCAGCCAAGCAGGGCCTGGCTCGGGCTGAGGCTGGGGCCAGCCTCGCAGCCCCCCCCCTCCATCTTCCCACCAACCCCAACCCCCCACTGCACAGACCACTCCACATGCCTGTTCTGGTCTGGCCCTGTCGCCCAGAAGGAGATTACTTGTCTCTGCTGCCCTTAATTGCCGACAGCAGCTGAAAAGAGCCAGAGAGAGAGACATTGTAGAGAGAGGAGAGGGAACAGTGTTGGCTTGTTGAGCTGTTACTTGACAAGCTTGGACTCAAAGGTTTGTGTTCCTGCTGTCAAATCCTGGCTATGTTTTAGTTGGTTTTATTAAGATGGATGTTGTTTTCATCAAATGTTTCTTGGAACTCGTTGCCTTTTGGACTGCGCTGAGAATGAATAATACAGTATATAGAACACAGATGATGTGTTGAGGAAGAGAAGTGGATGAATATGAAGCATAAACCTCAGAACACATCACTTCATTATATACAGAGTGTGGTAAAGGCAGTTGGGCCACTGAGCCGCCTCCCTGCCCGCTAAGCCACTGTTATTCTTCTGTGCCATCCCTTTCTACTTTTCCAATGAACTTGTGAATTTCATATTATTACAGTTGGTTATTGTTGAATCCCCTATGGCTTGATCCCAGCAAATTAAATTGCGGGCAGTTTATTGAATTGCTGCTCTCTGAAGGAGCTGTGAAGCTGTATGAATTTGTTTAGTATTTTAATATGTAGGTCTTCATTCAGCCGAGCTTTCGTTGAAATGTTTGGAAACCATATTTACAACATGCTACCTCCTCATCTAATTATCATCAAAGCAGTGCAGTATATCTAGCATCAAAATGCTCTCAAAAAAGAAGGTATAAAAAATATTCTTAATGTCTATAATGAAAACAGCCCATGTAGCTTTCTCTGTAACATTTAAAGGAATAGTTCCACATTTTGCTTGTAGACTTTCTTGCCAGTGGTTAAATGAGATGATCAAGACTCTCTTGTATGTATATGGTTAATTTGAAGCTAGCATTAGTGAAAAGTTAGCCTAGCCCTCTTTCCAAATTGTTTTAGGATTAAACAAACAAGATGTAGAGTAAAAACAAGAGTAGAGTGTAGAGTAAAAAAAGATACCTCATGCACAGCAGCGCTTCTCTCCAGGGTGCAACTGGAACAGGGTCCAGACTTTTTATTCTGTTATGTATTTTTTGTATCTTCTTGTCTAATATCTAATATGTAAAACAGAAATGTATGTTTATCGGTTTGTGTCTTCAAATTATGGTCGCCATGGCCTGTTGTTATTGACTTTTTTATGTTTTTGTATTTGGGAATTTGATCTTGCTTGGATGCTCTGATTAATCAGCAACTGAGTGAAAGGCGAAGCTTACTTTGTGTTCTTTTTAACGTATTTCTTAATAAAATAGTGACAATTGTTTATTGCTGTGCGCTGGAATATCAATTATTTTTTGATCTATTAAGATACAAAGAGCTTTAGAGGTGCCAGAGTTATGTTTACCTTTATTTCCAGTCTTGATGCTAAGCTAGGCTAACTAGCTGTTGGCCATAGCCTCATGCACTGGTGTAGTCTACGTGATACGCAGGAATACACGTATACACACTAAGAAAGCTCCAGGATTTCTGTATACCCACATACAAATGCGCAAAGATCTGTAACAATATAGTTTTGTGACAGAACTTGATCTTCAGAGATTTTGTTTTGCAAATACCGGGTAAATAACTGCAATAAAATACATTTTGCAGGGGAATGTGTCTCCTCTTATCACTTCCTTTCATAAAATTTTGGCTGTGACCTATACCTGACGTCACCTACCAACGAAGACAGTTGCTTGATGGTCATTCCCCCGGCTAGACAGTTGCAAGTTTAAAATTAGCTAACAAATTGTAGAATCAGTTAACGTTTCAGAATAGGAACCAGTAGTCAACAGAATACAATGCTTTTATCCCTCTGTATATCTCCTTGTTTCTTTTAGATGAGAACTGAACTGAGAGTCGAGCTAGGGAATTTAACAACAGGCATCCTTGGTTAGAGTGGAGGGACAGAAAGTTAGGTAAATATCAGCCAACATGCAAAGCTGTGATATAAACAATTGAAATTTATAAAGTCACTTACTATATGCAAATGACAGTATAGTTAATTCATGGTCATCTTAAAGGGTAGTGGTTGACCGATATGGGTCAGTGGCCGATGTCGCTGCTGATATCATGTTGTTGGTTTTTTTGTTTTTTGTTGTTTTTTTTGCATCTGATAACTTACAACAAGACACAAAATTGCTACACTTAAACGAACATTGCTTGGATCTGCACTCTCCCTGCAGTGCACTTATTTTAAATACAAAAATGTACCAACTAAATAAATGTCCACAGGTAATCAAAAAACTAAACTTTGTAAAAAAGAAAAAATGTATGAATGAAAAATAGGTAAAGTTTTAGCATGCTTAACATCAGCATTTTTCAGCTGATAGCAGCATCTCCTTGTTGGTGAGAGAGAACCTGTTACCTTAAAGAAATAAATAAAAAATTAAAAAACAATGTTAGTGCACGCAGTAGCACCCACAAACAGTATAGAAGCATTTATTATTTACTTATGTCCAGTGTAAGTTCTTTGGCACCCAGCAGCATCTCTTTGTTGGTACATTATTACGTATTGTATGTCTGCGTTAGTGAGTGTGGTGGTGCTTATGGGGTGTCGATCCGGGAAGGGTGTGTACGAGGCTGGGAGGGAATCATCACAGTATGCCCACTACAATAAACTAGACTACACCACTGGCCTCACATTTACTGTACAGACATGATTGGTGTGATCTTTCTCGTCCAACTCTTTGCAAGAAAGCAAATGAGCATATTTCCCAAAATGCCAAACTATTGCTATAAGTAAACTAACGGGGTGACCAAATTATACACACAAATACAATGTTTATATAAAAATCATTTTTTTTAAAGACTACAGAGTCATTTGACCTGCTGGATGCTGATTGAAGACAGAAAAACTAGTGTTATTGCATGTTAGTTGGTTTTTAGTCCTGTGTGAACTGATCAGAGGTTGAAACTAATGTAAGAAAAAAAATATTTTGTTAAAACACAAGGCTGATGAATAGATTTATCCTGAGTTGGCGTGCTGGAAAGGTTGAGGTGTATTTCTGAAAACAGTTTGGAAGTCAGCCATGCAGTAGATGCATTTCTGTGCAGAACAGGAGCCAATTGTCAATGATGTTTATGAGCCAGTAGAAGCTGCAGAGTCCTTGTCTCACTCTTCTGACTCTAAGTAAATTTGCCTGAGGCAACCGACGAGTGATATTCAGTTCACACTGAGGCATTTTAATGCACCTGTCACAAGAACTATACATACACCCTCAGATCATGTCAAACACACTGGTCCTTCTTCCCAGAATGCCCTTGGGCTGTAACCAAGACCTGTCATACAAAGGAACCAGCACACTAACGACTGGTTTCATTCTGAATCTAGTGTGACAGTCATTGTCACCCGTGGTATTTTCACACAATTCCACTGAACACTTTCTTAATTCAATACCTGTGTTTCTCAACAAGCTCAAACCTAATTGAGTTGCGAGCAGGACCACTCACATAAGATGCTTCCTGATGAATATGGAGGGCTTTAGCAAGCATCCTTGTCACACAGCCACAGTGTTTTGTGCCCTTTTGATTAACACGGAATGGAAACAATTAGGTGGGGGGAGGTAGTGAGGCAAAGCAGCGGCACATTCAACAGCTTTAAATGCTAATTAGCTAATGGAGGATGAAAGAGCAGGCAACTGGCGGTGTTTCACATGAACACACTTGAACGCTCACTCAAACTGTAGCTGCAGCTACCCTCGTTTCATCTGAATTTAGCACGACCACCACCATTTTGTTTCCTTGGGTGCCCTCAGACAATACAGCCATCTTGTGCAACTTGAGATTTTTTGTAATGATCAAATGAGGATTAACTCACTTTTCTTCAGAAGGCACTGCCTTTTAATGTCTCTTTCTTTATTCTGATACGTTTTCTTTTATCAAAACATCATATATATATGATTCATCTTAGATCATAAGAACATGATCAAATAAAGGTACACCCCCCATACACAAACCAGCCAAATCGCCAAAAGAAATTATAGCTAAGCATAATTCTGCAAAACAGCTGAAACAGAACATTTGTTTAGGAAGAAATCATGATATTGCTTAAAATACCTGTTTTGGTCGCCATGATGCAGAAAGAGATGGTCTGACTTCCCGTGAAAAAAGCATCCTTAATAATATCCAGGTGTGTGTTTGCATCCATGTTGGCTTGAAATAACGCCTCCACTATTCTTCCACCTCCTGATGTGAAAGGTGGCACATACTGTGAATGTGATCTGCCACGTTTGGTACAGATATCTACTGTCTGTGGTACATTTCCATGATTTGCAGAAATTAGTTAGCAGCTGAACTTATCCTGGTGACTGGGCTTACACAAACATAAGCCCATTTCAGAAAATGCATACGTTGCGCTGCTGAGATCGTCATGCCGTCAGAGTGATGGCTTTTTGTCCTTCAGAGACCGGTGTCTTTTATAATAATGTTCCTTTGACTTAATTTCACCGTTAGAAAGTCCTGCATACACAAAAATTGAATGATAGGATGTAATGTTCAGATGCTCATTTGTTTCTGTTAATACACCCGCAGGCTGCACGACACATGGATATTCATCAATTCCAATGAAAGGATGTGCTGGTCTGATTATTACTTTGGTTGGAAGGCTTTTTATTTAACCCCTCGACTGATTTGATATGAGAAAATATTGATCTGTTCAACAACTTAAAATTGGGTCTTTCACTGTTTCCAAGTTCATTAAACTGATATTGAGCTGAAGGGATGATGACTGGATATTAGATTTATTAATGTGACCTTAGAACAAGACAACATTTTTCTCTATCACACTTGAATTTCTGCTAGTGCAGCTTTACATTAATCTAACGGCATTCAGTTTAGACTTTGATTGGGACTCTTATGTAGAAGGTGACGGGGATGCTTATCTCACCATGATAGGAACTTGTTTTATTGCTATCAGCTTTATGTAAAGAGGTGCATCGCTGAAGGTGAAGGTCTACTCAACTGCTACAACAGTGTCTTCTTTGAAAGGTATCTTTACTATTATCATCCCCTTTTAATTATACTATCTTGTCCGATTTTCTTTTTATTGTCAAACCTTATTATATGTTTGTATCATGTATGATTAAAACCATAGAATCATTTCCAGCTTGGTCCAGACCTAACAATGAGGGACACAGACCAATAGTTATTTAAAAGTAATCACCATGCACAATGCTAAAACACTCAGGATTAAAGTGTCACTCTAAGTGCCGAACGTGGACATTTAAATGAAGACTCCATTAGGCTGCTCACCTCAGTCAGCTATTTGAGAAGCACTGCCTCGTCTTAACAGTTAACAGGATCGATCTTTACATTGAAGGGGGAAGTGAGTTTACCCTCTGGCTGCTTGATAAAAGAAGGAGTCCTTCTTTCTAATCTGATCGGCGTTAATTGCTACAGAAGGACGCTCATCCTTCAGTTGCATGAAAAGATGGAGACAGTGATGATGTTCTATATTTACAGAATGTCAACGAAGCCAATGAAAAGACAACAATTAACGTGATGTCTTTGTCTGTTCTCTCAGTACTTTCTGAGTTCTTTCAGCAGCAGAACAGTGTGTTTGTGGATTGTCTCAACAATGACTGACTGCCCTTATTCATCATAATGAACCAATACATCTGTTAGGCCTCACTGATGTGTTGATGTGTTTTTTGGATATATTGAAGGTCTGTAAAGCAGAGAAATAAACTGTTGGCTGCAACTGATTATTATTTACATAATAAATAAATCTTAACCTTCATTATTTGTTAAATCTGGAAGATTATAAAAATAGGATTAAGGACTATATGACCAATGAAAGCATACGTCCTGTTACCCTCACATTGGTAAATTCATTGTCTTTATGTGATTTGCTAATTGTTTTAATGCAGTCACATGGTTTTTTTAGATAATTATTTTTTTTAAGTTGTTGTTTGTTCCTTCTGAATCTCAATGGGATTATTCACGATAAAATAAAGATGAATCGATAAATAGTTTAGTCAAGAAATGTCAGACGTCATTAGTATCTTCCATCGCAAGTTAAAAGGTTACATCATCAGAACACAAACAAAAATGAAACACATCGATATTAAAATGAATAAAATTTAAATCTTCACGTTTGGAGAAACAGGAAATTGTGATTTGCTTTCATGAATTGCATCTGAGTTTATTGTGTTTAATCTAAACCGCCTGATGATTAATAAATTGCTAATTGCTCAATCTACTCAGGGCACAAATTAGCACCAGCCACCAGCCAAATGCTGGTCAAGTGTGCAGGTTGGGGGTAGATCTGACTCAAAACCCAGCCCCTCAAAAAATGATAATCCATGAGTGGCTGGAAAAGTCAATGTGTATTGTGTATTGTATTATTTGAACAATGATGAAATGTGATGTTTATGAATTGACATGCCCGAAATAAACAACATAAAACATAATAAAAAAAAAAACATAAAACAAAAGTAATATTGCTACTAATCGTTTCATATGTAAAGCTCTGTCAGGCAATAGCTATAGCAAATAACAGGCTGAAGGTAGTAATGGTTTTAAATTTCCCCTGTGGAACACTTTTAGTGCTACGAGCTATTTGTTGCTACATATTTTTATTGTTGTCTTTGCACGTGCACATTCCTGCCAATAGTTTCTGCATTCAAAGTGGTCTAATGCTGATTGTGAGCAGAAACCACAGTTTGTTTACAAAAAAACTCCACATGTAATGTAATGTAATGTAATGTAATCTTTTCATAGGATTTGATGACAATTAAAGCAAATAAATCAACCCTCATCTTGTTTCACCCCTTCGAAATCACAAATGATTTTCTTCAAGGGCTGTTTTGGGAATTTTCTATCTTTGAGGCAACGTACTTGACAGGGAGACCTAATTTAATTGGATTCACTGTGTTATTTGGAAAAAGGAATCAAGGGGCTCTTTACGGTTCCCCACCAATGTCTAACGTCTTTGAGTGTTTACATATTTTATCACTCACCAGTGTATTACACTCAAGTCAAGATGGACTGTAATCTGACATAAACATCTCTATCATCTCTCCCCAGTTCATCAGGGACCATACAGATGGGTTGCCGACTCTGTTGATTTCTCTTAAAAGCCCCAAATTTGTCACAACCTTCAGTGCTCCTTTGAGGGAGATAGAGAGGCTGTGAATAAGAGAGGAATAGGGGGGAGGAAAAAGCATGCTGTCATGAAAGAGCCGCTTCCTGGCTGGCTAGATGCAATCATGGGCACTATCTGATAGCGCCCGAGGAAATTGGATGAGCTGAGAGCCGTTGGCTGCCAGTGATGGGAAAGATGACTCCTTTGTCACTGTGTCAGTCAATTCCCCACTCTCACCTGAGAGACCAATCAATAACACAGGCAGAGAGAGCTTTTCTCTTGTCTCTACACCTCTCTGTGCTGTGGGGCGCTGTCAATTATGAGCTGTAAAACACTTTCTCCTTCATAGGAATGTGGTACGACATTTTATACAGTATGCATAAATGTGTCATGGCTGTGGTTAAATGTGATGTATTTCTATCGATATAGAAGAATTATGATATGTTTAGACAGTTCTGTTTGTAATTACTAGATGAACATATCCAGGCTGCGCAATATATCTGCATTATCGTACAAATCGTTATGAGAGACTGTGTGTATCCTAGATTTTGGATATCATTATTTTTAAACGGCGTAAGTGTTTGAATTTCCTGGTTTTACAGTAGAGTGATGTAATTTTCTAAATTTGAGACTTGTTCTAATTGTTTGCCGTCCAACTTTCTCTTGATTATTCATCAAAAATCTTATTGTGTAAATATTTTGAGGTCTATACTACCGGGTTATATGATCTTGAATTAATATTGCGACATTTGTAGACGAGATCAAGAAACAGGAAGTATATCAGGCAATGCTAGGAATGGAACAAAATTCAATATCACAATATTTTTAACCAATACCTTGATATCGTAATGGTTACAATAGGGTTAAGTTGGCTATTGGTACTTGGCAAGTATCTAAGGTGAATTCTTGAATAGTATTTTTAAACCTTGGCTCTGTAGTTACATGTTTTGGTTTGTAAACAATTCCTACTTACCGACATTTTGTAAGACTGGCCACAACGCAGGTGTGATGGCTGCACTGTTTTCCTTTGGGGCAGCGCTAAACCGTCAAAGATACTTTCACTCACTGTTCAAAGTGTCTGATACTATTATGGACACAATTCAAACAGAGAGAGACCTTTTTGTTAAATATTAACATAGAAACAGAAGTCTCATTCAAGGATAAGTCTCACTCTAGTTGGAGAGAGGAGTTTGAAGGAATTGCCAGCAAGACTTAATTTTTAAAGTCATGACTGACTATTTACAGTAAATAATTTTGACAGTCAAGATGAGGAAACTATCAGCTCACCTCACAAGATTTCAGAACGACATGTCTCCTTGAGTGAGTCTTGTGTGTTTTTGGTTTGAAAAAGGATCTTACTATTTAATAAAAATGTAGGAATCATTCCTGTAATGTTGTCAGATACCTCAACCTGTATCCTTCAATAGTCGCCCCAAAGGATTACATTGCAGCCAGGTCACGACTACTGGCTGAGATGATCTACTGGACAGATTCTAAACGTTTCGATAAAAATCATTCATTTACACACAAACATGTAGATATATGGCCAAGGTTTTAAAAAACATTCCCCTCAATACAATGAGATTTTCCATCACTAATGTGGATATAATGACTAAGTGGGTAAAGATAAGTATTAGAACAATGTAAACAGTTCAGAAAATTATCTTTATTGACACATTACTGTAATGCAGCCTTTAAAACCAGGAAAAGGAAACACTGGTGTCATACCACAATGTAATGACATCCAATATCTAAGATTGTGTGCTGTCTCATATCACGATAATGAGATAATGTTGATGTTTTGCCCAGCCATAATGAAGCATTGTCACAATAGAGGTATTCGGTCATACCTACTTATACATGCATATTGCTTTTGAGGAGATTTTAAGATATTGAGATTTATATTTGTATTAGGATATCGCCTAAAAATATCACAATAGTATATCATGGCCATTTTGCCCAGCCTCAAACATACTGTTGATAAGTATTGTACATGAGCCTTTAACAGTTTTCTTTGTTTGATTCGTGGGTGTTTGACAGCGTGTTCACTCACAAAATGACATAAAGAGAAGTCTTTGCACGTCTTGGATTTTTGTGCCTGTTGTAATAAATTTAGTTTCACAAGTGGTGCAACTGCAGCTCATTAGCAGCTGCATCATTAGCTGTGCAATTTTAGTGCTTTAGGCCCAGAGAGACTCATATCAGTTGCTGTCAGGCATGTTGTATTACATCAGGCATGGAGGGCATCTCACATGATGTATTTAGAGATACTCACTGAATGATTCATAAATGTGATAGCAGGCGTAATGAGCTTTAACATATTCTGTGCACAATATGTCCATGCTAGTTCTATGTAAGATGACGCTAAACTGTTCTCTTCTTCTTCGTTCACCCTCCCCACTGCTGCAGTTCCCCGATACCTGTGAGGAGTCTGCTTCCCCATTCGTCTTCATCTGCACCAACCCCCAGGAGCTGCTGGTGAAATTCCCCATGAAAGGGAAGCACAAGATCTGTAAGTCCTGCTTCTTTCATGTAAGGGGAAGTGAAGTGGATGAAATTAGTCTGAGCCGAGGAAGGCTTTTCTTTATTTCTTTCTTTTTTTTTTTATCGGCTGTCTCCTCTGCACTTGCACACTCACGCGCATGCATAAATGGACTTGTGAAAAAATGATAATGATAGGTAGAGGTTCTGATTGCTATATTTTCATGAATAAAACAAAATTACACACACACACACACACACGACGTTCACCCACATACACATCCTCTCTGAGAGCCATCTGTAAAGATGGGGTTTTGCTGTCAGGTTGCCTGGGGGACAAGCCAGGCCTGGATGTGCAATGCTGTTGCTGTATTGTGTGATTTATAATAGGACTCAAGCACATTTTCCCTCTGCTGCCATAGCTGCTGCTGCAAAATGATGTACCTGCAAGCTCTTTTGTTAATATTTCAAAACCCTCTAAAGACACGAGCGGATTGTTTATGCAGCTGTGGCTCTTTCAGATCTTTCCAGATCGATGGCGAAAGCTTTTTGAGAGGCTCAGTGTAAAATCTAGCAAGAGCTGTGCCCTTTTTACAAGCAGTTTCTTCTAAACTAAAATTAATATGATGACCTTGTCTCTGTTTTTGTAAAAATGAGCAACAGTTTTTCAAGGTTTTCAAGGTTGAGTGCAGACCTAAACAGGGAAAAATATAATGAAGTGAAAGAGACTGAAGTGCAGTAAGTCTGTAAATACTCTCCTGATGCACTTGATTTGTGGTAAAAATCAGTCTACTCATGAACTCATTCACTTTTATTTTCATTTTCATCTTCTCTTGGCATCAGATTGTTCATATATTTCATTCTGACTGGCGTTAACATGGTCTTGAATAAAAGGCTGAACCTGATGAAACATGCTGACACATTGTTACAGGCTTGCTGTCGTAGGCTCACATCGCTTTGGGGAAATCTGCACCTACATTATTCTAACATTACAGTAGCTCTGTGGTTTATGAATCAGCAGCTTACTTTCTATCAGTGGAGGAAAAAATATGACTTTGTGGAACTTCCAGTCGTACATTTCTAACCACTAATAGAACTCAGTATTCAGTTTTACCAGCAGCTGCAGTCAGCTTCTTTTCCATTCAGCTGGTGATGACTCTAAATTCTCTCTAAAGAAACAAACTGATGATGTCACCAAAACAATGAACTCTGTAGATTTTTTTTTCTGAAAAAAATGATCAAATGTTATCGCAGATAGAATAGAAATACTTAAGCTTTTTATTCTGTGGGTTTTGATGACCTTGCATTCATACCATCCATAAAGAAATTCTACCCGCAGTATTTTCAAGTTGGTTATCTTTTATTGCCTGCTGAGAGATCTGAGAGATGTATTGGTACAATACAAATCTCTGTCTTCATTAGTGTCCAGCTGCCTTCCAGCTTTGTTCCAGCTCTGGCTCTCTCATGTGTAATTTGATATACTTATGCTCAGCTAAACATAAGCACCAGTTTTCTGATGACTGCAAACTGGTGACTGCTGTTCTTTTTTTTGTTAAGCTGTAAGTGTTTTATTTATCAAATGCACAGTTTATACTGGAATACTAATGACATGACAACCAACAGCTATGTAGTGGGCAGAAAGAAAAAGGTTATTAAGACATCAGAAATATGGGCAAAAAAATTGCAAATTAAATATAAATCCATCAAAAGGTGAAAAATATTCAAGTAATACACAAGCAACAGAAACATGATACCTTACAGCATAACATAACAGATAACATACACTAAATATTCTAAATCAATAAATATTATAGCTGTCAAGACACCAGCAGCAGCGAGAGACTGAAGACGGGGAACATGAACAATTAGAATAGAGTTAAAAATCATAAATTTTAAGTGTAGAAGTGAACATTAAATTGAGGTTAAGTCAAGGCTCTGAAATATATTGATATTACGACTTTTTAACCTAAAGGCTCTGAATACTTCCTCCACCTCTCGTGTGCATTGATCACTACATGCTCCCTGCTGTTCATGTTTGCCTGGTTTTTGGATTGGTAGTCCTGACCCACTGGACCTACATGGTCCAGCGTGTCTGATTCTTCTGTCACCGGCGAGCTTTTCACTATCTCACTGTGTTGCTCTCTCGCCCTCTCTTCCACCTCAATTCCCAATGCATCTCACGGGTCAAGGCATTGCCGCTCATCTTACTCAGGGGGGCTTAGCACAAGTATTTTTTGCTCCCCCAGCAGCTTACGTTGACAATATCTGCTTGTCACTGACATTGCCAACCATCTCATGCTTCATCAGAATGAGCCAGAAAAGGATTCAGCTCCCTGCTACTCCAGTCCTTTCAGCACTCAGTGCTTTATTACATAACAAGGACGATTGTTAACGGTTTCACAAGTGTGTTAAAACAGTAAAATGGTAGCTCAGGTTCTTGGTTGTATGTAAAAACTACATTGTGAGCCTGCTGATATTGATTCTTTCATTAAGCAGGCATGCTGTGGAAAATGGGAGTAGGCGTGTTGGCTATTCAATATTAGCTGGTATCTAAGACTATTGATCCCTGATATGACAAAATAACAGCTTATTAAAAGTTAACCATTGAAATTGAAAAAGAACAGAATCAAGCCCTTTTGTCAGCACCTATCAGATGTTGAATATCCGTCCTGGTTTCATATTCTTTTATTTTTTTAACCCACATTAGCTGTTACCTTGGCAACAGCTTCTCTTCCTGGTGTCCATTATAAGACATACATACAGTTCAGATGCTTAAGTCTCTATTCATTGAGTCAGTATTACATTTACACCAACACAACACAATGACATCCAATCCATGTGTGTTTGGTTTGTGTGAAACACTGAACTGAACACTGATCTGTCTGTTTGCGAGCCAGGGATGAGAAATATCTTTGCTACAGGTTGTTTTTGTACCCGACACTTATGCATTTTGTGGCAGGAAATATGCAGCTGTTTATGTTTTTACACGAATAGGAAATGTGTTGATTTGTATGACTGGAAAGCCAAACTAATGAGCTAAAAGCTACGTGATGCTGCAGACGAGCGTGTTGTTCATTTATTGGCAGCGCTAGTAAACACTTTGCTTTACTGACACAGTGTAGTAATATTGCATATTACCGCTGCAAGCATGAAAGGTCGGAAAAGCCAGCACATTCATATGTGGATGAACATTATTGGACGCATTTGGCAATCATGAAATAATACGATGCTGCCTCCGCTCTGCAGCCAGTTTTACAGTCGACTCTGTAGATAATATACTCAACTACGCTAGATTCAAACTCAGGTTGATCAGTCATTACCCTGTGGAGGAGTCTGTGACATTTAAAATGGCACACAGCCAAGGCTCACTCCCTGTAATAAGGGATGTCCATTATGGTTTATGGTCACATCCTGTGAACATTTGTACTAGTGTGTGTGTGTGCTTCTGTGTAAGCTGAAGGTCAGTCTGGGTGTTGAAAGCTATTTGGCTCTCTGACATGAACCCGCATTTCCCTTTTCTCTTCCTTATAGCTATCCTTCAATTGCCCTTATGTTTATAATAGCCTGACATCATCTGGATGCTGCAACTGTGTGCACACAGACAGAGTAGTGGAAAGCACATCTTATAAAGAGTATATATACTGTATATAGATGTTTTCTTCATGTATTTGTGTATGTTAGTTGTAAGCTAAACTAAACCTGCATATTAACATTCATTTATTCTTAAAGAATACGTTTATGTTTTTAGCTCTGTTTGTTGTAAAAGTGCCAAAATGGCTGGTCAGGAACATTCATGGAGAATCAGCTGTTCCTAAAGATTCAAACACAGGTAACACTTCATGATAACCATCGTTAATACGTGATACATTTATAGTTAGATCAATTTAAGTTAATAGTTATTTGCTTTATGAATGTTTAATGGACTGAAGTCAGGAGCAACAACCATTCATACACACTGACACACTGATGGACGCGTTAACGTGTAGACTGCCAGGAAAATGCATTTGCGTCATGTTTGGTTATTGTACAGATCAGACTATGAATGATACATGAACAAACCCGTCTGTGAAAGCCTTCAGAATATAGATAGTAATAAAAGTTTGGTATGTGTAACTCTGAAATGGAGATTTGTGGCTAAATGAAAAGTATGTATAGTAAATTCCATGCAAAATGAAACTTAACACAAATGATCATCATGACACTTTAATTACTTACATTAAGACGATTTTCTGTCTTCTGAAATGTCACATTTGAGTATGAAAATTAAGCTACTAATTATATATGTGCCAATTTGCATTAATCTCAAGAACAAAGGTCTGAAATAAAATAAAACAGCTGAATGTGTATTTTGGACGTTGTCTTTCCATATGTCTTAAAGAAGATATATTATGAAAGCAAAATATCCCAAAATCCAGAATTTGATCAGTGCATGAAAAGGATCAATGTTTCTTCTTGCTGTGTCTGGCTGCAAACTGAATTTATTTAAGCTTAACTTCAGATTCTTCCAAGTATTTAAGGGCGTTTGAATCACCATCCATCTCAACTTAGATTGGTAGACATCATGCTGGGATTGTTGTTGCTGAAAGAGCCTGAAGCTGCTGTTTGCTGTTCTGCAGAGCAAAGCGTGAGGTAACCTGAGAGTTATTACTGTGCCTCGAAGAATCAAAACCCTCTCGCTTCCAAGCATGAAGAGTGCGTATGCAGATTAATGTTCCATGAGTGAATGAAATGGCTTTAAATCTTGTTTAAAGAGTGCTCGGCCAGCAAGAATAAAACGTACACATCTCTTTTACAAGCACGACTATATTCAACTGACAAAAGCACTGAATCAGTCGAAGGAGAGCAACAGTTCAGGGTCAATCTGTTCAAAGCATCTAAAGCTGCTTGCTTCTTGTGATAGTGTGTCAGGCTTCAGTTGAACGTGTTATCACAATGAAGAAATCCAGCTCTGTCGTCTATGAAAATTCATCGAGGTTTAACCAACATATGCCAAGCAATAGATTCACACATGAACATAAACATGCAAATGAATCGTTTTAATCACACACAGTGTTGCACACAGAAAGTGCCAAAGGGAAAGAAGTAATTGTTCCCATTATAGAAACACGACAGATCGTCCTCTAACAGCTTTCAAAGAAGAAGAGGTCATTTCCAGCTCTTCACTCTGTTCTTGTGATATTACACATGAATTCAGTGAGTGCTTTGTGAATATTGGCTTATCTTTTTCTACAAAGATTAGTCACTCCGATGGCTCCCCCGCAGACACAAAGAGCTCTCTTCTGCTGAGGTTTGATCCAACTACAGGGAAGGAAGTCATGGATATAATTGCTAAGATGAGAAATTCAGCTCCTGCAGCCGGTCATGATGAGATCTTTTTTATCTCTAGAAGCAAAAGTCATTGACATATATAATCTCGACATCACTGGAAACTGGAGTCATTTCAAAGGACCTCAAGGTCGACAAAGTAGTTCTCCAGCCTTCAGCCCGAGGCGCCGACATCATTTTCATCCATTTTCTTCAGATTCGGATGTACAGCAGACTTCAGCTGGGTTTTAATAGACATTCAAAAAGTAATGAATAGCAGTTTTTGAAATATTCCCACACAATTTTGCTCTTCCATGGATGGAAATATATGCTCTCGATATATTAAACATCATAAGCATTTGGTTTTCCTCACTGCTGAACAGCCTGAAGAGGTTCTCTGAAAACCTCCCAATTTGTCAACTGCAAAAGTGATTTGCTTAAATGCACCCACTATCAGTAGTATATTATTTAAGCCTGAATAAAACAATTGGCTGGGTAATGATAAGACAACTGCACCAATTTAACAAAGTCAAACTAGAGCAGATTACTTCTTTTCTCCTCCAATGTCATCGGTTTTATTTTGGAAGAAACCCACCACAAAATGAATCCTTCATTTGTGTGGTCTGGTTTGTCTTTATCATGAGTCATTACATGTTTGTTGCGAAACACTCTCACCCTCTTGAATGTCCTGAGGTCTGCAGTGTTACAATCTGTAGAATATCGGATCTTGGTTGAAAACAATCGTGGGCTTTATCACAACCATCAGCCACTGAGGCAAGTGCATTGATGAGATTCAGGAGGCCTTCAACTGACTTGGTGCAGCTGCAGACAGAGTTCTAATAAGCATGTTAGAGGAGGATATCGCTCTAATGTACATTATTATGAAGAAAGATGAGATTATTCAAAGATTAGACATTAAACAGGCATTTGTTCAAGTGCCTGTTTAATGTTCTTGGTGGGATGAGCTAACCACCTCACGTCAGGCATTTTTTAACAGAAGTTGTTGTTGCGACTTGTAGTGAATGTATAACTTGTGGGGGGAAAAATCGTTTGAAGGCAAACTTGAGCTTTTTAAGAGTTGTTTTATCAGATTTGACTGCTGATTCAATACATGCAGTATTTATGTCCCAGAGACAACTCAAAGTGCACAGAGGTTTTCGTAATAACTGCCCAGGGAAGTTCCCACAATGGCTTCCTTAAAGGACTTTGGTAGAAACAAGTGCCGCTGAATAACACTCAGTCTTTGAGCAGCCACCTTGCAAGATAGTAAACAGATGATGCACTGGTGTATCTGTCTGAACAAACTCACATACATTCTCATATACATTTAAATCAAACCCTCCTCATCTTTCAAAAGCTGAATGCTTTTAATGTGAAGCGGCAGCAGTTTGAAATGTTGGGTTTGCATTTGCAGCAAGTGAATACAGCTGTGATGCAACAATAGCAGAGTCAACAGCAAGCTGCAAGGCTGACGTCAGTGAGTTAGAATTATTACAGTAGCACTGATTTATATCTAAGCCTCATACGTGAAGACAACATGAATGAAATGCGGAACTGTGCGGCGTTCAACACCAACAGTGAAACATTCTACACAGAATGGTAATCACAGAATTCAAGTCCACTGAACTGCTGACTTTTCATTGCTTCTTAACACTGGACCTGGAATTTACCTCACACACAGAACATGTAATACTGCTGTAATGTAGCACATAATCTTATAAGAATTACTTGATGACGAGCAGCCTCCGTATGCTTGTCTTATGATCTGTCTTCATGTGATCTGTTAAAGAATACAGGCCACAGAAATCCAGAACAATACACATTAAGCACTCTTATGGGAACAGCTTGAAGCCAAATAATCTCTATTTACTTGTTCCTGTTTAACACTCAGGTGCTCAGGGACCCCTGAGTATATATCACAAATAAATGATTCCCTTCTTATGCATTCAACATCACATCCCGTATACACATCGCACTTCCAGCACTCTTTCAATATCATTTGCATTTTCCACACATACATTATCACGCTGTTGCAATATGTATCCCTTTTATCCCTCAGGTTGCCCCACATATGGAAATAACACATTATATTCCCAGTGAAAATATTGCAGTTGAATGTTGCTCTACTAACCATCCGCCGCACTGTTACCTTGTGATTACCTCTTAGTTTTATGTGTGAAATCACAGCACCATGGGATTGCACATAGAGAAAGCCAATTACCTAACAAATGTCCACCTTCTCTCCTGAGGTGGTCGTGATTTTTTTCTTTCTCCTCTATTTCTCCCCTGTGCTCTTCCTCTGTCATCCACTGCCGGGAGACAGAAAGAGGTTAGGGCGACGGAAGTCCTTTTTTGGTTATTTATTCATGGATTTTCCATTTAATATTCATGCCTTTTTCAGGACCATCTCGGCGCAGACAAGAATTTGCTGCCTCGGAGGCTGCCGGGGACAAAAATCAGGTTTCAGCTCCAATGAGCCCAGTGGATGAAGGGAAGAGAGAGCGAGAGATAGATAGAGAGGGAACAAGAGAGCAGGGTTTCATGTGTTCTCTAGTAAATGAGAGGCAGGCCTTGAAGGTGACAGGCTGTGTTTATTACTGATCTGTCAGCCGGTTAATGGGGAGAGGAGAGGAGAGGAGAGAGGAGAGAGCTGAGCTGCTGAGCAGAGAGCAGAGCACACTAGCATGGGAGCAAGAAGAAGCCCCGAGCAATAAACTCTACCGTACTAGATCTGCTTCTTCTCACAGATCCAGTGGCAACACTCCTGCATGCCTGATTTGCATTCACTGGCAACTAAATGAAGATATAATGAAATGATAGGGGGGGTTGTTTGCTTTGTTGTTAGGAAATATGTACTTTTCAATGAACAAACATTAATAGAAATGATGCACTCTGACTTATTGATTACATACATGATATTTAGATCCATGTAAATGCTTAAATTTCATCGTCTGTGACCAAAATTATATCTTGTATGCAGCAACACTCTGATGAGATTTTAAAGGTGTGCCCATGGTGAATTTTCGTGAATCTCGTGAAATGTATGAGAAAATTCTAGTTTAGACAAAACTATTTCAGACTAAATTCCTCCGTTCACCAAACAAAGGCAAGTTTTTCCTTTGTCCCACATTTTCATCTCCACTTTCAACTCAGCTTTGGTAGAAACAAACTCACAATTGGATTCGATACGATGCAAAGTGAGGCGATACTATACCATATGATACGGTATATGACACCCAATGATATGGCATCATACGGTGTGATGTGATATGATATCAAACACTGATTCATGATACAAAGAGATGCTATATATGATGCAGAATAATACGATACAATGCAATGTGAAAGAAAAATGATATTTGATATGAAACTATACAAGTCACAAAACTTCTTCTTCTTTTTTTATCAGTTTGGGCTGAAATTCATTTCCAGTGGTAGTTACTGTTTAGAAATGTAGACAAAACAAACACACGATGCATATGCGTTGACTCTAATAACCTGTTGAAGGGCAGAGGCTGGTATTCCCTGTTTAGAACATGCGAGGAGTCAGAGATAGTGTTAGCAAGTCTGAGCAAGTCTGTTATACATAGACATGGGACGAAAAATGGCTTATATGAGGGAATGAACTGTAACCTTTGCCATGGAGGTTCTGGCGTTAGCAGGTCATCTGAAAGCGTAGCAGACTATAAAGAACGTAGTGACGGGGCAGGTGATTAGTTTGAGGTGCTGATGAATATCCTGGTGTGAATCACTAGAAGAGAACTTGTTTATCTTTTTGTGCTCACCTGAAGAAGTAGAATGTGGCATAATAATTGTATCAAATGCTTATCAGTGTGTATTCTGAGGACAGAGGAGGATTTCAAATACTCAATGCATTTTATATAATTGAAGTAACCTTTTTTTCAGAACTTCGCAACCTTGACTGAGACATGCTTTGCCTGAGAGCTTTGTAGTATTTGATTGCACTTGAGCCCCAAGGTTTTTATCAGCTGCCCTTGGTAATGAAACCTTTTGGTTTTCCATCTCAGTAAAGGGTGAAAAGCCCGAGTAAAGCAATTGCTCTTTGTTGAAGCAATAGATTTGTCTTTGCTTATCTCGGCTAAGCATTGTTGCCTTTATCAGTCACCATTACAAAACCCATAGCAATCAGTGTTTGACATGCCACTGCTTTCTTCAGTGTCACGTGTGCTGCATGAATGGCATTCTTGTTGTAATTTGGGTGAATTATATAATCCTTTATTAAAATGTACTTGCTTCATTTGTGCACCTCATGCACAAATGTGGCCGATAAACAGCCGGTATCTTTCTCTGTGTGAAGGCATTCAAAGCTCACTCTGTCCTTTGAGCTCGATGTTACTGTATTGTTGCAGAGCTCAGTTTCTCTGAAGATGCCTGAGGGGGTTGTACTCCTGAGGTTAAAATAGATTCAGTCTTCAGGAATATAATGTGGATGAAAGTGTTGCAGGAGGAGTAATGCCTTTTTCATGCACTCAGCAGGCTGAATTGAAAAAACATCGACCAAATTATTTTCTGCGGAACAAGAGAGCCTCGCTTTCTTTTATTGTGAGGACAACAAGAGAAACTAGAACCCTTTTTTTACACACAGGCTTTGGCCATCATAAGTAGTTGTTTTCATTCTTACCTGAGGCTAAAGTACATAGTTTATAGCTTATTCTCAGCAACCCTAATCCGGGCTCATCTCCTCCAAAGGCACCACCGACACACCAATGTCTCTTCTGTGGTCTTATATTCTTTATTTATGTGGGTCAATGTACATCAGTGGAGACGCACTGGGCACATTAACTGCTCTTACTGGTTTCAGTTCATCGTGGTGCTTTTGCAGTGAGTATGTCAGTGTTGCTCATGTTTGCTGTTTCTATTTAGCTTTGATGTTTGGGTGAATTATGCAGCTCTCTCACAAAAATTGGCCCGGACAGACATCTGGGCCTGTCTCTGTTCTCTGACTGGACTCTTATGTTGTGTGCCCTCAGATTTCTGTTTTCATTCCCACATTTCCTCATTTTCTCTATTTTGTCCATCGTTTCTCACAATTCTTCTTTGTCTGTGTTCGAAGCCTGTCAGGGTAATTAATCTGGGTCAGTGCGGGGGGGGGGGAGCAGACAGATGTGCTTTGCAATGTGATCGATGTCCTTGATTAGTGAGAGATTACCCTTGTGCCTGTGTGTGTGTATGTTCGACTTATTCAGAGAGTGTTGCTAGTTAGCATGAATGCAGTTAGCATGCTCCCTTGATTTTGTTACTTTGTGAGGTTGGCAATTGAGTATCAATAGGTGGATTATTTGCACAGTTGAAGTAGCTGACGGAGGTGAGGATGTTAAACTAGACATGGTCAATGAGTCACCTAATGTGGTTAAAATCTGTCAGTGGAGGTTTTTTCCACCCGACTGCAAAGTGAATTTTACACCAAATCTAAAACGAGACTTCCTTGTACAGCTTGAGGGAAACCATTAGTCAATTGGCAGTAATCAATTCCATGTTATAGTATAGATTCTCTGGTTGCAGCTTCCCCTTTCCCTTGTTTATTGTGAGAGGACATTTTAGATATCTTGGGGTTTTGGACGGCGGGTTGGGCAAAATAAAACATTTGAAGACTTCACCTTGAAATTCTGATTCAGTCTTAATTTTTTGACCATTTTAGAGAATAAAAAATCTGTTAATAATGAAAGTAATACTTAGCTGCAACCCTGATATAATTTATCTATCGACAACAACAACAGAGCCAAAAAATGCCCCACCACTGCCCACGTCAAAGAGAAGAAATAAGAAGACTGATGAAGAAAAACAGTGTAAAACGAAATAATTGGACCAAGCCATAGAGAAAACTAGGATAAATATTGGAGCGTCAATTCAAAGGTGGAGGGAGCTGCGGGATCTGTAAGGACTCAAGAGTGACACAGAGTTGGCGGCTTTTCTGCTGGACAAGTAAGGACCTCTATGTTTTAACCACAAGGCTATGGTGACAGCAGTTACAGTAATACTCGCAATAGCTTATAACTGTACGATGTTGCAGTCGAGCTACGTAGCTTGTTGGTAAATCTAGCTTGTTATCTTGTATGCTTACTCTGGTGTTTAGCTTTGTCTTTATGGCTACTGGTAAGCAAAATTGTCTTCAAGCGACCAGGCAGGTATAACGTTAGTTTGTGTTCAGGACACTCTGAAGTGGTTGAATTGGTTTAGAGAAATAACGTTACTCATGCTTTAGAAAGAGAACAGTCAGGGCTTATGTTGTTTTTATTTTGAATGTGCTGTCTTGGTTATCTGGCGTCCTCTGTTACCGTGGTTACAAGCCTGCTTGTGTAGGCTCCTCTTTGGGAGGGGCTTAGAGGGCAGGGCTGCAGCAGCAGAAAGGAAGAAGGAGGGACCTGGGAGCTGTATCATTCAAATATTCTGGCTAAATCTACTTTTTTCTTAAAACTCCAGACTGCAGCTTTAAGACTGTGACAATTATCGATGCAAATAAGTTTGAACTTTTTATCTCCTACTTGGACTTTTTACAGCAACAATTGCTTAAATGCCACAATATGACCTACATGAGCAAACCGGACCGTCAATGAGAACGAACCCTCTTATCTGTAGGATTACATTAACTACCGTAACTTCACTAAAACAAAGTTTACTATAAAAGTTTAGAAAATTAGTATTTCAAAAATGTTGGCTGGCCAGATGAAGACCTTTGTGGTGGTACCACTTTGGTCCACAGGGGCCACCACTATTAACAAAAAATAAAAAGTTCCTTGTAGCTGCTTTAAATAAATAAGTTTATTATATTTAAAATGAATAAACTGTATATTTATACCAACAACTGTTTTTGTTTTGTTTTTTTCACATGTAATACGTATCTAACATCTTAATGTGCTCTGCAACCGTTGTAGCCGTGACAAGTATATCTGTTGACAGTGATGTTTGACACACTTTAGAAAAATATGACATTACCTAATGGTGTAAAGAGTGACCTGTGAAAGACACAGTTGTATTAATATAAACACTGACACACTGCTACCACACGGCCATCAACGTTTCTTTCAAACCCAATGTAATCACCTTTGCTGCACTTGTGAGAAAGATCAACAGTGGTAATTCCCCTCGCAGGAGGCTGTCAGCTTTCCGTCAGCTGTCAGTGTTTTCACTTTGCCTGTTTTCAAAAGAGCATTTGATTCTTGCAGTTTTCCTCTCCCTCTGAAAAGAAGCAGACAGATGTAATAGCCATTAGCCTCAGGGAGAGACAGCACAGATGTGTCAACAAGGCTTGACTTTTACAGTCCAAGAGAAGTCTGAGCAAACAGTGGCTGTGTAGAGGCCTGTGTGGTTGAGCACTGATCCTACGACACGGTTGCACGGCATTGCCCCGGGACTCCAAACAGACCGTGACTCTAGTTCTCATTACAAGAGTGGGTCAGACCACCCCAATACGGAAAATAAATAATGCAGGGGAAAACCTGAGTGCTGCCACCTCACTGACAACATCCACACAACCTTGTCCTTCATGAATAAGTGGTTCAACCTTTTTATAAACTCCTGCTGTAAGCTGTTTTTTTATATGCCTACTGTTTCGGTGGAGTCGAGGGTGTGTGTGTGTCAGTCAGGGCTGCAACCAACCTTAAAAATGATTTTAATTAGTCTGCTGATTATTTTCTCAATTAACCAAATAATTAGTAGGCTAATAAAATGACACATAGTGTTGAAAAATACAGCTTGTATTATATAATGCACTTTGAAATGGAGAAGGAAATTGGAAAAAGGAAACTGCACTTGAACGCACCACAAAGCCTGCAGCTGACAGACCGCCAACGAGCTTGAACGTTCTGCGCATGTGTAAGAGAAAATAACCCTCCATACCTTCAGGTAATTTTAGTCCATAGTTGTGTTTAAACAAACCTTTTTTTTTTTTTTGTTCTGTTGTCATTAATATAACGACAACTAATCGAGAGTATGTCTGATAAAAAAGTTGCCAATGAAACTGGCAAAGAGACAGAAGGAGAGGAGGCTGGAAAGGAAAAAACTGCTTAATCGAGCAAAACCACCCGTTGTTGATTGAAATGACAGAGTGATACATTGAATTGAAATCAGTGTTTTAAAAACTAGGATCAGAAAAAAGTTCTTACGATCATATTGATAACTTTTTATGTAGATAAATCATTTTCCTTTCAATGATACATCTACAGACCTTGTAGAATTGTGCCAAATAAAACTCTCTTCTCCTTGACAACAGTATTATGATTGTGAATTCGGGTCCAAAGAGATTGTAAGGTTTATCTCTGTGTAAGAATTCTGACGGTTGGTTCCAGGTTCTTACAAGGCTGAGCCAATAGTAAATCACCATCTGTGTTTGGTCAGCGACCAAGAGTGCGAAAAAAACTTGAAAATGGCTAAGCCTATCATACTGAACTGCCCTGACGTAGCTAGCTAGGGTTAGCAATGTTTATGTTAGCAGTGTTCACATTAAGTAGTGTTAGCAATGTTAACATTTACTAGACAGCATTAGCGATGTTAGTGTTTGCAGCAAACTGTCAACCATTCGAGGGAAAACTGATGATTGGAACAACAACAGCATTGTTACTTGAATGCAATGGTAGGTGGTGACTGAATGCCACATATAGTAGCTGAACTAACATCTTTTAGACATTTAGAGATTGTCACACACACAGATAGGCTGCACATCTATAACACAAACATAAAACTCATTTCACAAGTTTAAGTGTTGGACACAGGATCACACTGTACGCTGAATATTGGACCAGAATTGGCTTCCAGACTATTTGTTATGTCACAACTCATGTTCGTAGTCCTGCCACTCACAGAGTGTGAAAACAGACTTCTACTGTCACACTCTGCACACACACATACTTCATCTTTCTCCACAGTGAAGCTCAAATATTTCGCTCTAGGAACAAGAAAATAAATCATCTATTGACTGGATCAAAATTAATCGATCAAAATTATCTGCAATGAATTTTTTGTTAATCAATTAATTGTTTCAAACTCTGCTGTCAGTCTGTGTACCTAATCTAAATCCACTCATTCCCTCATTACATACTTTCTCATGGCTTCCAAAAACACTCCAAAAATCCAATTTTTTAATCTTAATTTGATCTCAATTTCCTGTAGCAGTCGCCATGGAAAGTCCAAGATGAAAGAGTTGAGATTCTAATTAAGTTGTAATGGCAGAAGCAAGTTGATTTTTTTCCTGCCTGTACATTTTCTCCATATTCAGCCCTCTAACTCCCTCCCTCCCTCCCTCCCTCCATGTTTAGCTTGATCTCTTCAAATTTATTTCCTACTTTGTAACCGGAGGCAAGAGCCCTTGACTGGCTGCCCCCACAGCCACAGCCAAGGCAGCCATTTAAGTTGTGATTAAAAATTAATGGTTGAGTGAGAGGCAGCAGAGAGGGAACAGGGGAGGGCAGGCGAAGAAAGAGACAATGCCCGAGCGAGAGGACGGGCTTTGGAGAGGGGAGCAAGCCCAAGCAGCAGCTGCTCCCTGATAGAGGGTTGGAAGGTCTTCTCACAACTCTGCTGTGTTTAACTGCTCTGCTCACGCCCCACCATGAATATTGCATTACCGCACTATAGGGCTCCTTGTGTTACCCCCACTGAGTGTTGAGCAGAGTTGCGGCCACAGTGCCCAAGCATCCAAGTCGAGCCTTCCCCCCACAGTGAGGGGGCCGTCCACATTCAGGCAGACACGCCACACAGACCAGCTTTCACACCACATAATTGCCAGACTGATTCAGAGAAGATCTCCATGCCACAGGCAATTATAATAAGTTCAGTAACAAGAAAATGGAACAATATTTTCTGGCATTTAAAGCCATTGTCACTATTTTTCTTATGCTTCTGAACTCTGATGAGTAAGTTTAAAACACTCGGATGGTTTTCATTAATGCACACATCCATGGCCACAGTGGTTGTGTTTCAATACATTTTATCTCTCTTAACTCAAAGCTTTACAAAGATCAGGAGAATAAGGGACAATAAGTTGAGTCTTGCCTAGCTAACTCAGTGCATCAGTCTGACTCTTGGGCCATTTCTTATAAAGCTAAACAGAAATACCACAGGGACCACACAAGGTCCTGACCTTGACTTTACCAGATGATGAGTAGTGGCACCTACATCACTGCCTGACCTTTTCTTCCTTCTAGCCTCTTTCTCTTCACTGTTTCAGCATGGCATTTCTCAGAGTCCATTACCCACTGATACATGGTCTCATTCCAGTGCTGCCAACACTGTTCCCCTGTAGTGTAGCTCATTCAGGATTGCAGCTCACAGGGCTTTGATCAGAATGGCAGCCTATTTAAAACCATAAAACAAGACTGAATGGAAATCAGTGTTTTGTAGGCTCTGATCTTCTTACATTTGGTCATTGTTCTTATCAGCTATGGGAATAAGTTATTTGGCAATTTTATAAATTAGATCTTGGGATAGTGAGATAAGATGATATGAGATGACAGGTAACCAATAACCCAATAATCAAAATGAAATAGAAAATATGCTTACTCACTTTTTTGCAGCGAATTATATGAAAACATAAGCCCCTTTTTTGTCGATAGGCTAACAATAAAGCAAGGAACTGATTCACTTAGCTTAGCAAAAATGCTAGAACAAGGATGAAAGGGCCTCGCTCTTCACAAAAATCAGTTCGAAAACTCAAGAGCAACAAAACTATGACATCTGCACAACTGATGTTGTAGAAATAGCGATATCAGATACACCAGCTATTTCCTTCCTGCCTTTATACTAAGATAAAGTTTATGCTATTGACCTTGAAGTTGAAAAAGGAGTCTCATATAAGAAACAATACTAAAATCAAAAGCCGGAAAAGTAACCTGAGATATCGCGTGGATGGTTGTTGCCGGAAGACAGTAGAGGTCCACCTTAACTGTCCTCCAGGTTAAGTAGCATTCTGAGATCGATACTTCTCAGCTGCCATGACGGCTGCTAGCGGAACAAGCTACTGCTAAGATGAGTTGTTCAAAAACGTTCTTTTTAGTAAACTCTGTGCACACAAACAATGTTCTCAGTGCTCGTGTTCATGGGTAGAGAGCCTGGTGATACTATGAGCAAAGTTTCATGTTGCGTTGAGCCTTCTTAGTGTTTTAAAAATAGCAATTTTGATGCTATCGCTAATTTGCCCCTAGCACTCCCATTTAAAATGAGTTTGATCCAAAAACGAAAATACGGTAAAACTTAAAAGTGCCTTTTTAGTCGTAATTATGCTTTTACACGAAGGTTTGACTCATATACATTCACAAAAAAAGCCTAGGTTGCATTTTGGCGCGAGTTTTACTTTGAGTAATGAAGCTGAACAACATTATACATTAGTTTAGAACCATTAAATGAGGCAACGATACCCGACTCAATGGCAGTTTTCCACTGAAAAGCTTGAAAACACATTAAACACTTGAAACATTGAGGTTGATGTAAGCACTGATATTAATAAAATGATTTTTGAACTGAGCGTCACTCTCCAAAGGTTGACTACCTTCTGCTCCTAAATGATGCATCAAATAGAAATGTTTCATATGTTATTGGAAAATATAGAAGTCCCTTAATTTTTTATCTGCTATGTGGATTATTTCTCTCAACTACAATAATGGTTTAGCCCAAAGGGGAACATACTATTGAATTTTTTATTGTACTGTAGCTAAACAAGCTTTTTATATCTGAGTTGAGGATCTAAGCTGTCTGACACATGAAGGCTGAGGCTGTTCTGACTGCAGCAGTGAAGAAAACAAGCAAGTGCAGCTAGATTGAATTCTCCTGTACCTGAGAGTTGTTGTTGGTTCTTGAAAATAAGCCTACACAGTCAGATAGACGACTAGAATATTTCCTGTATTACTGTAAACACTGGAGCTTTGCTTGTCAGAAAGAGGGCAGCGCAACGCTGAGGCTTGGCGCTAGTAGAAGTGGATGTTGTCTAAGAATGTCAAGTTTAAGGTATAATCAGATTTGTAATATGCTCTTGCCACCTCCTCCTCATCACCCACCTCCTTGTTGCTACACTCTGTTCCTTCCGTTCTCTCCACGCTTCTTACATAATTTGTTAATTCTGTCCTATTTCCTCTGCTGCTGCCATCACTGTTCTTGCTTTAGGTCCTATTTGCAATGCTAATGAGGCGAGGCAGCAAGTAATGGTTTGTGGGGAAAAGAAGCTGCCTGGAAAGATGGTGATATGGTAATATGACTCACTTTGGCACGGGGACAATTTTCTCGGAGAGTGGCTACGTCATTGCACACATGGTGTCACTGTGTAAATATGACCAGACCTTGTGAGTCAAATGAGCAAAACAGAAATGACTAAAGCTGAAGCCTTGCAAAAGAACTATCATCTTGTCCTTTACCTCTCCCTTTCCAATCTCTGTAGTGGACCAGATGACTCTTGATTAAGGCAACAAGCAAGAAGCCATTACTCGATTTCAGCCCATGTCACCATCAGGCAGCTTTCAGTCGGCAGCTCCCCACTTATCTCCCTACTGTCCATGTGATTGAAATTACAGTCACGCCAATAGCAGAGGCAAGTAAATGGATTATTGAGCAACTGTAAGTGGCTCACTCTGCAGAGCTGGCTCTGTGTGCTCGCTGGCTAGACACAAAAAAATCTAATAGTGCTGTTCTGCACGCTCCAGCTCTCAGATGAGTACAAGATGTATTCTTGAGCTTCATAGATCTATTTTTTAGTGGGAGGAATTTCAAATCGTGGTGTTCCCAGTTGGTTTTATCTCATCTATTTGAAATGTAAATGCATACATACAGGCTTAAATCTACTCTTAAAACCATTGCTCTGACTTAGAATCATGATGTGCTGATAAAAAGTTGCCAGCTTGATGAATCATTAAGCATCCCACTCACTGATTGTAAATACTTCTTTATGCCTTCTAAGAGCTGCTGTGGTTTAGTTGATTGGTGTCTAATTTTGATAATGCATCCATAGAGAGGTGCAGACCGATGTAAGCTGCACTTCAAGCCTATTAAAATCTAACAAATCTCTTCAATTTTCCAATCCTATTTGGTTGTCGTGATCTTATCAGATGTCAGTACTCCTGTGAACAGGCTTTAAACGACCCATCAGATTTGATCTGCCCAGGTGTCACAATACTCAAAATCCACGCTTCAATCTCTCTTTTGTTTTTAAAGGTCATGATTCACAACCCATTATATAAATGATTGTAATTATTACAGGAAAAGAAGTGGAAATACGTGTGTATGTTTTTCTTCATTGAACCTGTATTCAACAAGAATTTGCGATAATCTTAATTGCTTAATTGCCTCAAAATCTCAGGTGTGCTGGTGCTGCCAATGAAAATGTTTATAAGTGGCACTTGACTGCATTTTTGGGTGCATGTGTGACTGAAATAGTTTTGGTTTCACCCGGCCCTGATTATTTGTTTTATGGCCTCAAACTGTCTTTTAGGTGTGTCGAACATTGTATGCTCATTGCAATTGATTTTTTGTTTTTTGTTGAAACCGTGGCACCCTGAACTCTGAGAGAAGAACGTCGTTAAAACTATATCTTTGCATTTTTATTTTCCTGATACCCCAAATTTAACAGTACACTCAAAATGTAAGAATACATAGAAAGTTTTGAGGGCTACCGTTCAGTTATTGGAGATATTTGTTCATAAACTTAGAACATCACATCATCAGTATACTGTGCATGTTTTGTTACGTGTCCTTAATTGAAGTTCCCTGCATTTTCTTTTTTTTTTTTCTTTTAACAGCGTTCCACAGCATCTGAGTGGCAGGTCTATCCAAAGCATTCAATCATTTTAATTCTGGCAGAATAAGCAGAGTATAGTCATTCTATGTCATTAATAGAACGTTGAGGAAGTCCTGTTCATTCGAATACCAAGTTCAGATACTCACATCACAGTCAAAGATATTCTTAATGTCATCAATATGAATCAGGTCTCAGGACTCAGATTAAAGGACTCAAGTCTTCTATATGACATACATGGCATGTAATCAGTGACCTTAATTGTTAAAAATATAAATATCACCTTCTCCATTAAAGTGAAAGACACCTTTTCTCAAGTGTCTAATTAAAGGAAGGGAAGAGAAACGGTATCAAATCATCTCTGCAGACCTTATTGCATCCCCCGCTGCTCGGCCATCCCTGGTGTTTTATTAATTTTAATGTATTTACAGCAATTTCTGTCTTTTGTACTTTTCTAATGTCTATTTTGATTTTCAAAACCTGATATTCATCAATTAGTGGAGGAGCAGTGCTGCACCCTGTCTCCCTCCTGGCTGACTGAAGAGTCTCCTGATTTCTGTTGATCCGACTCGTCTCTTCCAACATAGTTCTGTTTCCTTTGTTTGCAGTCCAGCGCTTAATGGGAGAGATGGAATGAAGTGGTCGGGGTGAATGGGTTGTTTGTGTTGGATTAATTCAAACATCTATGGAGAGGAGGGGGCGACCGAGGGGGAAAGGGTAAAGAGCCTATATGTTTGTTTTAGCGGTAGCCTTTGGGTTGACGGTGGATTGTGTGTGATGATAGGGATTAAGATTACCCTTTTGTGAAGGAACAACAAAATAAAACCATAATGATACAACCAGCATATGGTTATACTTGACTTTAAGCCTCTTTTGCCTGATCTACATCAGTTTTGTTCTATAAAAGACTGCTGTTTTCATCTCCTGTGGTGTTTTACAGGCTATCTTTAATTTCTCTTCTGTGGAGTGAATGAGAGTTTTTTATTATTAAGAAGTGTACAGATGATGGTATGAAAAAATATGTTTCTGTGATTTGATGGTGCACTCATACATTAAGAGCTTAAAGATAGATATGATGTACAGCTGAGTTGAGATATGATGGCTGTAGCTGTCACTATGGTGCACCGGGGATGATGTGTCCATGAAAACTGCTGGCTGGAAGTGCTGATGTTACCTCTGTGTGCTGTATACTGTCACACACAGTCTGAGTAAACAGCACACAAACCTGTCAGATGGGAAATTCAGATTATGAGAGGAAGCTTTACAATCCACCGTCGCTAGATAAACGACAAAGAATGCTCAACGCTGTGTGTGTGCTGAGAATGTTTCTGTTTCACGGCCAAAGACATAATTCTTCTTGGTCGATGAAAAACAAACTCCTAAGAATTGTAGAAGGGGATTCAAAGAACTTTAAAACAAAAAATCACAGTAATTTCACTCTGTCTTTAACATCCAATGTGTTGAATTTGAGTGTAACAGGGAATATATTAATTTACCAACAAAATGATTGTACTACTTCCTCCTTTTTTTTGCAAACTTCTCTCACCTTGTTTGGTTTTTATAGAAATACAAGACAATAGATGCTATGTTTCTTATGAAATATACATTAAGCAGTCCTTTTAAACAACAGGAAGATTTTTGTGATGATTGATTAGTCATCATTGATTAAAAACAGCTAAACATTTGGTGTTCTCACCATTTCATATGTGAGATTGTAACCCAAGTTCCAGAATAAATGTTATTTATGTAAATTTCTGCCAAACCACAGATACGTTACAATAGGACGTTGGCTTGTGTTGAGGTGAATTTGATGGTCAGCTAACAAGCATGACATGAGAACGTGATATGAAACGTTTGGCACAGAAGCAAACTTGACGTCTCTGTGGTTTGCTGAAATTGTAGCTGCTGGTTTTGGACTGTTGGTTTGACAAATTAAGTTATCTGACGACGTTGCGTTGGGTATTTGGATATTGTAACAAGCATTTTTTTTTAACAAGCACAGTTTTCTGAGGGTTTACCAGCCAAACTTTAAACTGTTTAATCATATTTAGCTAAAAAGATCACTCAGTTCATCGATATCTATTATTTGGCTCTCAGTCTGGTCTGGTTGAGAATATGTACAAAAATATCGTGGACATGTTCTCTGTTGTTTTGAGCATTTTATTCAAAGCAGGTTAAAAAGACTCCATTCATTTTATGTTGCTGTGTTCATGTTGCTCGGCCTTTTGTTTTCCAGTATTATGACAGCACAGTTAAATTCAAAATACTGCCAACAGCACATGAGACAATCAGTTCAAAGGTCGACGGCAGTTTGGCTCAGCGTGATATGAACCATAACCAGCAAAACAGCTGATCGGACTCAGAAAAAGTGTCTAACCCTCGGGTCAGCTTCATTAAGCAGGCGGAGAAACTTGACCAGCTGTCAAAGATATTCTTTATTTATTATTTATTATCTTATACAAGCATCAAGAAAGAAACATACAAAACCACAACTGATAGTTCAAGCACAATAGAATCGTTTCTTTTACTGCATTCATCCAGCTCCTACACCAGCAGCAGCCACATAACGCTGAGTACTAGTGTTTTTACCCGTTGCAGCACAGATTTGATTGTAAAATCGGTCTGTTTGAGTAGCACACCACTCGAGAATGCGTTTCACATGTGATTTTTCACATAAGGGAAAACCCACTGGGTATTTTCCTATTTCTGTGTCTGTTTGCTAAGATGGAGCAACACCCTCTATTCCAGTCTTTGGAACAATACGATGAAAGACCTCAAACTTGCACACATAAATACAGTTAAACAAAGAAGAAACAAATGCCTAGCCTGAAATGAATGTTACATATGAGCGCTGCAAATAACAATTATTTTTACTGTTGATTCAGCCACAGATTTTATTTAAATTCTTTATTTAAACACTGGATGGAAGAACCGCTCAGGTTCAGTGGTATTAACAATGATATCAAGTTACAGATGAGATCAAATTAAATATGCTTAAACTGTGATAAGAATAAAGTACATTTCTTTATATTTGTGTCGTGTATAAAACATTAGTAAACATTGAAAAATGACCATGACAGTATCCTGGAGCTACTGATTAGGAAGTACAGCTTTACCTGTAACTGTCAACCAGCTAAATGATCTGTATCCATACCTGATCGGAGCTTCAACCGAAAATGGCTGCAACTAACAGGAAGTTGGTAATTACCTCTGCCAGGGAGGGTTTGGTTTCACCTGTGTCCGTTTGTTTGTTGAGTGATTTTTTGGTTGTTTGGTTGGTTTTAATCAGTTAATTATTAATCATGAACATCCCCAGTCGGTTGGTTGGTTGGTTGGTTTGTCAGCAGTATTACACCAGAACTACTGAACAGGGTTCCACAAGAATTGAATGGAGGCTGGGTCTCGATCCAGAGCAGCTCCCATTAACTTGTAGAATCTGGATAAAGGGACCGATCCAGGAAAAGATGCAGTAGGTTGTTTCTTTTGTTAATTTCTCAGGGAATAATGCTGGATTTTGATGATGTAGGTTGCTGTTATGTATTGACTGTTGACATTTACACATTTTACTTGGATGACACTGGTAAAAAGCTCATTATCTGTATCGGATATTCGTTTCAATTGAGTACTTGCTCAACCCTACGAAGATCCTGAGATCTCCCCAAATGTCCAAGTCATCAGTTCAAATACTTATTAAAACACTTGCCAAGTAATTTTACTGTCAATCAACTGGACTGATCATCCAGAAGTAACAGCTCTTCAAAATACACATGTGCTGGATGGTTGGTTGGGATTTGTAGTATCAGTAGCCAAACAATAATCTGTGTATAGCTTGAGGATAGCGGAGGCAAATAAGCCTGTCAGAAAAGGAAAGACGGGACTCTTGAATTGACTCAGAGGAGAAACAGAGGCTCTGCGGTCTCTTAAGCTTCCAGCAGCGAGGATGGAAGTGACGGTGACTTCCTCCTCTCGGTTCAGCTCGCACTGTAGCTATTCGCTGTATGAGCTCCTAAGTCTTTATCTCACTCTCTCTGTCTGCCTCACATAACCCTCTTCACACTTCGCCTGAGAGCACCTGAGCTTTGAGGAAAGGACACACAAATGAATACACACATATACAGTATATATATATATATATATATATATATATATATATATATGTATATATGTGTATATATATATATATATACACACACACACACACACACACACACACACACACACACACACACAGAGAGACACAAAAGACACAGGCCAACGTGGACTCCAGCTGAGCCATCCTGCTCACAGCGGTGTTCAGACCTTATCCTTCTCCCTCAGCTGTGGAAACAGCCTGATCACTGATGGTGAGGGACGGATACAGACAAACACCAAGAGATGTGCAACATGGGAAATAATCTGTAAACTAGACCTTTGTGTATCCTTTTTAAAGCATTTGACAAATGAAATTAAAGTTTTTACTATTAATTAATTAACAATTAATTGATTATCTATGTGAGATCATTGATTTTTTGTCATCCGTAGTTGCTAGTTGTTAGAGGAATGATAAAAACACCATTCAAATGTTAAGGAAATACATAAGTACATTTATCATGATCAACCAATCAGCACACGCTAAATTCAGCACTTCTAAGAAACCTGCTGTACTGGCTTTAACTCAGCCCGGGTCCAATTCCAACTTTCTGCTCCTCCTACATCCAATAAAGACAAAAGACAAAAAGACAAATCTTTTAAAAAAAGTGTTAGGAAGTGCATAAAAAAGGATTTTATGATCCTCACTCAGGCATTGTTCTTGCTTAAGTCCAGTGACTGGGTTAGATGCTGAAAGTGTGCTTTGTAGTTTAAAGTGGCTGAATGAGACTACAGAGGATGTTGGGGAAATAAAGCATCATGAAGCCAAAGACTCTACGACTCACTAGTCCGTCTCGTCAGGCTGACTTTAGTTGCTGAGTTGAGATTGATCAATTTATAGTTACTGTGTTTAGTATAATGACTTATGAAAACCAATTTTAATTTGATTCAATTCTGATGGAATCTGACAGGAAGCTCAGAAGTGGTGACGTTGAAGTCATTTGACGGTCATGTAGTTCGTTTTTAGCCAGACATTAGCTTTAACATCTGATGATTATATTTACTCCTCATAAATCATAAAAGTGGTGTTCATCTGTGAATATAATGTGGTTGAGCAAAAGAAGCACTTTTTTATAAATGTTACCCATTTTTGATTTTGACTTCTAATGAGTTAGAGAAAGCCTGCTAGGGTATGGCAGGTTATCACTAAACTACCATGACAACTGAAAATTAGACTTGATATTGCTGTTTGTCTTCTATTTATAATCATTCTTCTTAGTTTAAGTCTTGGATATAGTTTATAAACCGAAAGTGTGTCCTCTACCACGGCGTTCTTTCACTGTCTGCCAGAACTGAGGGGAAAATCAGCCAATTTAGAGGAAGGAATAGACCTCAGTTTAGAGAATAAAAGAAGAATTACCATAGCGAACATGAAAAAGATTGCCTCTCAAACCGTTTCCTTCTCTGCTGCTCTCGCTGCACTCACATCAAATGGCTGTGCTGTCTGAAAAGGTCAGAATCAGCCAGAAACACTTTGCTTCTGTGAAATCTCCCACCTTCTTTTCATGGCCTAATTATTTCAAAACAAATGTGAAACAATGCCACATTCAGCACACAGTGCAACCCCGACAGAAGTGAGAGTCCACAGAGAAGCCTTGAAAGTGTGAGATTTAAAAGTCCGAGCTCAACAGTTCAGATAGATGGCAAAGAACTGAACAGAAGGTGGAAATGCAACTTTATTGATGTCAGAAGGGAGATTAGGTTTGTGCAAGGAACAAGATTAATACAGTCAAACAGGAAGGTGTAAAATACAGTATAACACCCACAAACATAATACAAAAAATAGCAACGAAACAATTGAAGCAGAGGGAGAACGCCACACATTAGCACATTTACAGAAAAGATACAGTAACATCCGTCCAGCTGAGTGCTGATCCAGCCTCACGCCCACACATTCTCTCATCTGAACCTCTTCCTTGTATCCCCGCTCCCTCAAACATTGCCTTCCTCCCCTGGCTAATTATCAAGTACGGTGCCTTTTTCCTCCAGCAGCTTGTTAAGCTCTCCAGGAGCATAGCTGACCCACTTTACATGCAGATCTGTAGGCTGAAACCCTGCTGGTGGCTCCTTTCTCTCCTCTCATTGAGCCCCACAACTCTGCTATAGATTAGGGACACTTAACCGAGATACAGTCGATAGTTATCTAAAGAAAAGCACACAGTGATACTGCTATATTGTTTACAACAGGGAGCAGATCAATTTTCATGTAGGTTAATACTTGTGAATAAAATACTGAATGTAAGAGAACAGGAACAAAGGGTTTGATGTTCTATAGATATTATTGTTAAGGTAAAGATGGTTTGGAATCAGTTGCGCTTGATGACCTACATTTATTTATTTATCTAAATATGATTCAATGTTACTACAGAGACAACAGAGTGGCAATTTATTGATGTAAAAAATGGTAAAGTCGAGCCTAAAGATGGTTTAAATTACAGCTTGCAGAAGTCTTGCTTTGGTTTGCATATTTTCTTGACTAATCCCCTTTTACACATGAAAAAAAGGTCACTAACACCCACTAACATCTGGCCTTTGTCTTCAGTGGGAGAGCAGACATTCAGCATTCACTCCTGGGTCAAATGACTCTGCAGTTGTCCTGAGTATTTATTGCTCAGCAGTCATGGAAACACGACACCCAGGTGGACAAACTAATTGTCACCCCTGTTCCAGCGCAATGCTGTTGAAGTTAATTTGAGCTGTTGAGTGTAAGTTAATACGTCCGTCACACCACAACAATAACAGAGAATCAGCAAATTAATCTGCTGGCAATGGAAGAACCAGCACTGTAGATTTTAAACATTGGCTCTACTTAAAAAATACATCAAAAATGATTAGTCTGCTGTACGTGGTAGTTTTGAGGTAATCCGATGTAAAAATGTCAAATTGTGAACTATTTACCAAACATATAAGGTATTTACCAGGTTTAGTTTTTATTATTTATCCGAAAAAATAATAAAATACCTGTTTGCAGTCTTGATGTACAATTCATTTGTGTTCCTAGATATAATTTGATGTTTCAGTTGTTTAGTGCTGACTAGATACTGTAGACTAATACTGTCTCTGTGTTCAAAGAAACACAAGGACATTTCACTCTTTCACATGTTAGTTTTACCGGAAATCAATGAACCGTAAACAAAGCCATACGTGGTTGGATTCACAGCGGTCCACCATCATTGTACACTGTTAAAAGAGAGTTTCCACTGGTGAATTAATGACAGTGTACAGTTTCCACAGTTGGCAGAGCTCAGACATGCAGCTTCCTGTAGAAGAATGTTTTGACATTTTGAGAAATTCTGTTAGTTTTGGTCTTGGCTGGGAGGCTAACAATAGCAAGGACTGATGAATTAATGGTTAGCATGTTAGCACTGTGTTAGCATGTTAACACTGTCAAGTCAGATCAGTTTTATTTATGTACCAGGAGGTAACAGTTTGCCTCGAGGAGTTTAACAGTCTGTAAAACATACGGCATCTTCTGTCTAATCCTGGATCAGGAACAAGCTACCCAGTGTTTTTTTTTATCATACTATTAGTCATATTATTAAAGGCAGGGTATAGGTGAGGCTGATGGGAACTTGTTCAGTTCAGTCTCCTGTACCGATCGTTTGTGATGCTTTTGTGTGATCTACTATTAGTATTTTGTGAGGTCTTCTCTTGACAGATACTATTTAAATGAAACTGCTGACAGCACCGAAGAGCATGAACATCTGAATTCTTCCCACAGATGTCCATTAGTTGTCTTAATGTTAAATGTATCCAAGTGTTGGATTAGAGCCACACTGCGGATAAATTGTTTCCTTGGACACTCGTCATTGTTGGACGTAATCAAATCACTCTTAATACAGTCGGGCAGAAATTATTTTGTGACGGACATGAATTTGAATTGTATTTACATCAAAATTTAGCCGACTAGATCACAAATGTGCCATTTTTACAATTGCAGCCACACCTCTCTCTCAACACACTGTCCTGCACTAATGTCTGTTTTCATCTCAGTTAATAGTTGAGTTTTGTGGCAGGATGTCGAGTCAAGAAGGAAAAATTTGCCCTTTTATTTTTGTATTCACAAAAGTTTTTATCCCCAACATTAATTTAGTTGTGTCAAAGATCAATTTGCCTGTTCTGTTTGTAACTCTCAGGCTTTTTTGAGTATTTTTCTCGTACTGTTTAATATGTATTAAACAAAAAATATGACTCTAAAACTATTTTTTGGTAAACCACATGCCCCTTTCTGAGTTTGTAATAATCTCTCTCATTCTGTTCTCCTGTCACAAACTGCATCAGTATGTCCACAGGCAGACAACAGTGCATCCTTTTAGCACTGTGAAGTAAATATCGGTGCCCGCTCACGCTCAGAGTAGACGGTTACAAGACTGGAATATCCAGCACCAATTATAACCCTGCTTGTACGATGCTGCCATCTCAATGCCTCTTCTTTCCTGAAGGTTACACCGTGTTACACTCATCAGACTGGAGCCACCATTAACACGACTCCCTGTAAAAGCATGGAGTCATTCTGAAAATCTCCATCATTAGCCGTACCTCCCCAGCACCGCCCCACCCCCACTCTCCAAAAAAATCAATAGCATCTGCTGCTGTACAGCTAAGCCTGCTTCATTGCTGACGGAGACAAACAGCGGGTGAGCTAAATTGATTAAGTATCAAGCTATTTTTAGAGGAGATGACTTCTAAGTTTGTGCACATTGATGAAACAGTAAAAAAGGAGCCAAGCATTGAATGCATTTACAACGATTCCTGCAACTAAAGTCTCATCATCATCCGCTGTAATGATAAAATAAACATGAATATGTAACCCATGCCTGCCACAGCTTTTGAAATAGTGATGAAAGGGCTGCGGCACACTCTGTCTGTGCTGCGAGCGTTTGTCACATGTCTATGGTGGCTGTGGGTAATTAGCGTGTGACACAGAACACTGCTAAGCTAACAAACGATGCATATAAGAGATCTAATTGCATGTTGTGGCATATTTGCCGTAATTATCAACCCCACCCACCTCCACAGCCACCCATGCTCTATTGAAATGTTAGCCTCTTCAAGTATTATCATGATGCACGTGACAGCAAACTGTTAATCAGGAAAGGGCTTTACTTCCTTCACCCTGCACCCCCCTCCCCCAGCTGCCTCTGCTTATTTGCTCTGCATCTGTTTGAAGTGTTTCTTTGCCTCGACAACAGAGAGCTTCCACTGGTGGAGGAAGTGTTTGTATACGTGCATTTATGTTCCAATAACACAATAGGTTTCCCTGAACTGCTGGAGGTCGTTATAGCCATGATTTTAATGAATCGTATACATGTGCACATGCTTTTTGTCAAGCTGCACTTCTCATTCGTGCACATCCATGTGCGGGTACATTTATTTTGGGATGAATTCATCTGCAGCCAAGTGTCTGCATGTGTGCATGTGAATAACACGGCTCAATTTCCATTTTTATGAACAATCCAGTTACCTCTGTCAAGGAGACTGATGGAGAGAGCTCTGCTGGATCAATGTCATCGTGCCTCTGGCATGCCAAGGAGCGTGTCCACTGTGTTACTGCTTCCTTTGCTTCCACTCACCCCCTCCCTACATGCACTTACACTTTGTCATACATACACTCTTTCTCACAGATTCACATTTTTCCTCTCGCTATTTCTCACACATCAGCAGACGGGCTTCATTCTGACATTTGACAGGCCCATCAGCATTTTTCTTCCTCTCACTCCACAGCCTGTAGAGACCCAAACATAACCTTGAGCTAACTTAACCTTGAGCTTAATGAGCTACTTAACCAGCCCCAAGAGATTCCTCTGATATTTGCTGGTCCTAGTTTTAGCTGTGGGCACTCGAGTAAGAACCTGAAAAGCGGGAACAAACTCTGTGCTAAAATATTTGGGGCAGAAGGTCGGTCACTTTTAAAACCACAGCTGTTATTATTTTTGTCGGAACTGCAGCTTTCACCCACACATGCACAAACACACACCATTTGGCGCAGGCTTTCATCCAAAGTAGTAAGAATTATGTGCAGTGGGAGTGGAGGCACTAACCCTGGCAGTGTTTGTACTCTTCTCTCCCTGTTTGAGCTGCGCTGCACCACATGGAGCACGCAGATGGATAAATCCTCGAGGAGTGTAAGATTTATCTGAAATGATGGTGGCTATTAGACAATGTCAGGCAAATAAAAGGCCTTCCCCTCCGATTCTTGTTGATTTCAGCGCAAGAACGCAACTTTCCAAATTAATTCCCCCTCTGGGCTTTTATGATAAACAGCATGAAGATAGTCTGGCAAAGTGTAGCATCTTAGAAAGTGACTGTCAAAAAGACAGATTCATCCCCGTCACATGTCTTGTGGAAGACGTGTGAGGCAGAGGTTTTGTTCTTCTCACCCACTAAGGATCGTAAATGTTTGAAAGACTCGAAGCAGACTGCAAAGACCCCATGCTAGCTTTGTGTAGATGTCATTTAATCCCATGAAAGAGCCCCGCAGAAAGAAACAGTCCCATTGAATTACACAGAAATGTCAAATGTGTTCAACCTAGGTACAGTACATTTGTGCATATTCCAAAAATACTATTCCTGTATCAGTGTTTACTAAATTATTTAGCGAGGTGCATTAACGTCTGTTATTTTTCTCAGAGTGCTCCACAATCGATACAGAGGATCTATTGTGTTGTTCTCTCTCTTCAGCTGCTGCTCGGTTTGTTTGTGTTGTTCTCGGCTGCTGCAGTCGGTCGGATAAATCACAATCAGGCAGGACAGAAATTGGAGATCCATAAATGAAGCCACACTTTGTTGGATTCACCGCGATCCAAAATTATTGTACATGTTCAACAGAGGAACTCTCTGAATGCCAAGTTTCCACTGGTGAAATAATTATAGTATATAGTTTCCACAATGGGCAGAGCTCAAGAATGCAGCTTTTTGTAGAAGAATGTTTTTGACATTGTTGGCAATCTGCTTTCTCGCTTTTTTTGCCAGGAGTCAGACGAAATGATCAATACCATACAGGCTGATTAGCTTAGCTTAGCTTAGCTTAGCATAAAGGCTGACACAGGGAATCCAGCCTGGTTGTAATCCAAGGTGTCAAAATCCTCCTACAGTTTAAAAACAAATTGATATAAGGTGTTAAATGGTGAGCTTATGAGGTGCTCGCAAGCAGGTTTTCCAACCCCTGGATAGTGCCAGGTTAGCTGCTTCACCTGTTTTCACTTTGTATGCTAAGCTAAGATAAGCGATTCTAACAAGCGACATGTGAAAAGGCTGTTTTACATTGAGTTGCATGTTGGAATTATTTCTCTCTGAGCCCTGTGACTTCCTGGAGTTGTGTCTTCATGATTTTGCCATAGGTACCCCCCTGGGACTCCAGGAAGTAACTAGTAACTAGTTCAACAGGCAAAATGAAAATGTAACCAAAATGATATGTAACTTCCCGTAAAACCACTTTTCAGCTATTTAGTTTGTGTACAGAATAAGCAGAATAATGTGTCATCAGTGAGCTTGTGCTTGTTTGTTACCTTTGGATGGAGCCAGGCTGTCCTTGAAACAATGTCTCCCTAAAATTCTTTATGCTATGCTAAGCTACGCTTACATGCTTTGGTGATTTATCCACCATACAGATAAGAGAATAGTATCGATCTTATCATCTAACTCTTGGTAAGATAGCAAGCATATTTCCCAAAATGTCAAACTATTTAACCTTTAACAGCGACCATTTCTAAATGTCAAGACTCTAAATTTTCCTCCAGTGACTCAATTTATTGTTCACTGTTTCAACAGAGTGTCGAGCCCCAAAAATGTAGCTGTATGCAAGATTCCAATGGGCCTGTTCTTTATGTGTTCGTCTGGTTTGAATAAGGGAAATCCCCCATTGCTTACTGCCGCATGTGTATTCCTGAAGGTATCGTATGTACACAGTAGAGTGAAAGAAGATTCCTGGTTTTCTCCAGACTGTGATTGCTGCTCTAAATTGGTTTTATCAGGTTTACCTTCTCCCAGTAGAACAATCTGATTCTTATACGGCTCATTGCCCACTGAAGTGTGAGGTGTGTAGCCGTTGAGTCCGAAAGTAATGTTATACAGTATTTATCAACCAAGCTATACCGTACAAATGTGGATAATGTCAATGTTCCTTTCCTGATATCTTATGCTCGATTGCATACATACCCCTTCATATACACACATGTCCACATATGAATAGTTATGTTGCTGAGTGGCAGCAGAGATGGCTGGCCTCGCAGGCTCCACTCCCCTGAGGACGAGTCTCAAGCTGACGGCTAAACAACAAGCACTACTGTACATGACTGTGCAGGAACAAAGCAATGCACAAAGCTTCCCATCTCCTGACCTTAAATCTGTGTGTGTATGTGTGCGTGTATGTGTGTGTTTGTATGTGTGTGTGTGTGTGTGTGTGTGTGTGTGTGTGTTCCCTCCACTGTGTATCAGTGTTTGGGAGGAGAGAGTGCCTGCAGGGGTGTCAGCGGAGGTTTAAGATATTCAGCTTGCTGTCAGCACCGACACATTTCTCCCTCTGCACCGCTGCACAGATATGCAAATCCGGCCTCCTCAGAATGCAGAGCACCAGATCAGCTTCAATTTATTCCATTCTGCTCTCTCCCTCTCTCTGCACTCACCCTCCCTCTCTGTTCTGCTCTGCTCTCTGTTTCCCTGCACCCCCCTCTCCTCTTCTTCTCTCTCAGCTGTCTCCACTCTGTCTTTGGTTTTCTGTTTGGTCTTAGCTGCTCTGTTCATGGCATATGCCCCCACTGAGGAATTGTATGGAGGTGAGAGGATTTCTACTGAGCAGCCTTCAAGTCTGGGCTTAGTGCAAAGAGGCGCTCCATTCTTTCAGTCTAACACAAGGTGCACGAGGTGCAAGGTTGCCTGAATGTGTGCATTTGAACACATATACTCTTCTTACAAATGCGTGTGTGTGTGTGTGTTTTAGACTTGCTTTTGTCGAGGATTGTTTGTATTGTGCACACACAACAATGTACCGCTCCCTTTCCTCTTGTTAATTACCAGCGATGGAGCAGCAGCGGCCTACATTGCTCGTGGTGAAACACAATTAGTCAGTTGCCAAGCTGCTCTCAAAAAGGCTATCTCACCAACACACAGTGTCATCAGTAATCTAGTCTCAGCATAATCTAAATGCCAATGTCTATCCTCTGTGATCCATCCCCAGCCCACACTACATTTACATTCTAATTAGATGTGGCCAAGGCCGCTTTATAAGGACTCTCTTTAATAACACGGCTGTATTCACCTTTTCAGAGTCCCATTGCGGCTGTAAAAAAAGCAGGCTACATTTTATATTTTGTCCCTTTGACATTGTGGCTACTGAGGATTTAAGCAGCTTTTTAAAGCCCTCGGCGCCCAAGTGTGTGTAGCCTGACATGAGGTTTCCTTGTCTCTCAAGGATGAATTGTAAATGGGACAGTAAGAAATGTAGATGTGGTGTCAGTGCAGGAATAAAATGCCAACCCTCACCACAGTACACCCAATTTGTCCACAATTAAGCATAAAGGACGTGTAATTTTGGTCCCAGTAGGATTGTTTTCAACATTTATTTGAAGACTTAATTTACCTTGTGTTTTATGTCGTAACAATGATGATACTTGAAATAGTATCTGTTGATTGCTATTGAAGCTTCTAATCTTCTGATTGTTGTCTGGTTGTCTGATTCACTGAGTGATTGTTTGTTCAGTAAAATAGCATCACAGTTTTTCAAATCCCAAGTCAAAGTGACTATGAGGAATCAGGAGCCTGTTTCATTAACAAAGATGTCCAGGTATTTATTGTAAAAAAGGGAGAAAAACAACAAATACTGTAGTTTGAAATGCTGGAATCAGTGATTTACACTGTGGCTAAGGGAAGTGTGAACCTCATTAAAGCATGTGATTTTGAAGAAGCACTGCGATGAATATGCTATTTGTTTTGTTTTCCAACACTTCCTCATACTGAACAGCTGAGCAGGTCGATTGCTTTGGCCAGCCATCCGCCCCCGACCCTCTCGCTTTTTATATAACTTTCCCTGACTCCCTGTAAAAGAAGTAATAATTACTGCTGCAGCTAACGGTTGCAACCTGAAGAGAAACAAAAATTTGGGTCACAATAAGCTGCTTTACAAGTCAATCTATGTGGTCGTTCTTTTGATGAGGATGACCTGTTGTTTTCATATCATCAGCGCGATCTGTGGGACTCATCTGATAATCATTTGACAGGAACTCCTTCATGCCGTATTCGTGTTTAGAGACCAATGAAGGAACGAGCCTTCAAAAGTTTGCAATGTAGTCGTATTGTATATTTAATAAGCCTTTAAAAGTTAAAAACAATTACCAGACTGAGGAAAAGGAGAAACAATTAGACTTTGTGTTCTTATCTTTGGCTCGTAACATTTGCCACAGCCATCATCCATCTGGTCTGTAGCCTACAGATCGTAGGGCTGTTTTTACCTTTTTATTACCTTTCTCCATTATCTTCCATTTGTGTTCTGTTGGTGGACATTTAGACCATTTTGTCTGTTTTGAGCCTATATCAGTATCTTCAGTATCCAATCACGTTCAATTTTCATCAACACAAGATGAAAACAACACAAGTCACAGGTACAATAGGTTGGTAAGAAGGGAAACAACAATGTTTAAACCTGCTGAAAACAAAATCGCAGTTGAAAGATTTGTCGGAAGTAAATGGAGATTTGATTTAGGATTTCTTCACTGTGAATTTGTAAAAGCTTGTGTTGCACTCCCTTTACCTTCTTTCTTTTTTCCAAACCCTGGAAAGATTTCAGGCTAGGAAGTTATATTTGCTTTAAAGGTTCATTTTCTAAGATGTTGATTGTTAGTCTCATTCCCAACTCATCAAATACTGACGCATTGGGTTGGTCCCCAGCCGACCAACCCAAAGACTCTGCAACTGTCTCACAAATTGGACCTTTAAGGCCTGGGATCAGAATAGATTCATTTTCTTACAGTCGACTGATCAGTCATTGGACTAATTGCGTCAGAACAAACTTTAATACACTTTGTAAGAAAAGAAAAGTCTCAAAGATTTACACTTCAAAAACCGCAAAGTCCTGAACAGTCGATTCATTCGTCTCTGACGTTGTATTTCTCAACAGTCCCGTGTAGAAACTCACTCTGTTGGATTTAAATTCTTATCTTGCTGTAATTAGCAGCTCTTTGTATAATTCTGTCACATGAAAATGCTCCTTTTTTTAATTGGAGAGAAGTGACAGCTGTTAAAACAACATGCAGTTACAGGCGTTCAGAGTGTTTGGAGTAGCTGCCTGTGTTGGGGTTTCAGCGACAACACGTTTTAACAAGAAAATGTGCTAGAAGCTAATGTTAAAGGGAAAAAACCATCTTGTGGATCACTGCCCTCATTCTCAGTTTTGTGAATGCTCCCTCGAGGGTGGTGAGAAGTCTGATTAGGATACTTGATTCTCTCATCATCAGCATTTTCATTGCACACTGACTGAAATAGTTGATTTTATCGGCTGAGGAGAAAAGATTGGCAGGTTTTCAAGGTGCAATCATCAAACATCATAACTGAATACTTGTTTGTACTTGTGTGCTTTCAACAAATCCTCCAAATTACACGGCTGAACACATTGTTTGTCCTGTAAAATGGCGCATTTAGGTTTTCTAATCTGATGCCACTATCGTTTGTAAGTGCCTTGCAAAACTGTTACAGATGACTTTGTTTGAATGTCGCAAATCATACAATATCTCCATATTAGGGGTGTTTTTCTCTTCTTCAGACATGGTGATGTATCATAGATGTTTTGTCTTCCAGTGCCCACAAGTATCACCCAACCAATTTATCATTATACACTTGTTATCACTAGACTTGGATAGCGTTATTTATTAAAGCAACTTGTTAAATTATAAGGTTACTGCCAATAAAAAATACACATGTAACGTTACAGTGTAACCTGCTGACCTGCTTCACTCATGAAGGGGGTTTCTGCATTACCAAAAGTAAAACCCTGTTGAAATTCCTTAAGCATGTGGCTGCATATCTTGTTAGAGGATGCAGGTCTTCCATAATTTGTATTGGTGAAATTCATACAGTAATGGATTCCTTATTAACTAAATAACACATTACTTGAATTGCACAACTAGAACATTACGTTTCAAACGTAATCGTAGTTCTCTACCCTAACTCTGGTCAGTGTGGACAGCATGGTGATGGTATGGTACGGTGAGTTACTCCTCTCTGATTCCAGCTCTTAATCAGCATTCATATGTTGAGATGGATAATCTCAGCAATGTGAGTTTGACATAATTTGGATTTCCTGAACACATTCTTTTATTTCAATATGGAATATATGTTTTGCATTTTATGTGCTACTTTTTAACCAATACCTGCTGTACTTCCTTCCACATGTTAATCACTTTTTTTATTGGATAGTAACAAGAAGTTAAAAATAAGACCTTCCATGTCTCAGTCAAGCCTGTTTTTGTAGTTGCTTAACTCTGCTGGACTGTGGATTTCTTTGTGAAGGACTCGGGTCAGATTTTCACACAGTCTAAAGGATGTGATATTATTCACGCTCGAGTGCCATACCTCAGTACTTCTGTCTGCTCCGCTAACAGGAGCAACAGCAGCTAACGTTACTTTAGAAATGGAGTCCTCTAACATAAATGAAAGTCCAGAAGGGAATTTCTACAACCAAGTTAAGCTGTTTTGATCCTTGTGAAGTCTCAGTGAAACAAAGAACTTTACCTGCGCCTTTTTTCTTAAGAAGAAAATTGAAAATAACATTTATAAACTTTTAAGCAACCATTTAGATTTTTTGTTATGTTTCAAATTGGTTTCAAACTGGCTTCTTGGGAGTCCAATATGGCTCCTGATAAACTTGGAGCCTTCATGGATAATACATGATGGACTGTAGTGATATTGGGAAAATGGAATACGAATTGGAAAATGGAAATGCAGAACAGAGGGCTGTTAACCTCACTGAGTCCGCTTCTCGGGACATCTGAGTTCATTATTACACATGAACACTTACAAAGATTACCTCTCCAAGCCAGTGGTGAACTCTTGGTAAAACTCAAGAGTAAAAAGCTTATCCATAGTTACAGGTAAATAAGAGCAAACAAACAGTTCTATGGCTGAATGGTCGCTTTTAACAAAATCGATTGTAATACATCCCAAGTGCTGTAAGCTTTGTCTGTATTACGCTGATTGACAAGTCTTGTAAACATTAAACAACCAGAATCAGAACGGTTGTAGATAAAATCCTGACAGTGTCTTTCTCTGCTGGAGCATAAAGCCAAAACAGTAAATGGTGAGAACTGAAGTTTGATCCTGTAAGTGAATTAGAATTCTATTTGTTTTAAGCAACGTCCCAATGTCTGTATATTCTCTGGGATGAAGGGAGGCATTAATGCTCAGACACAGTTCAGTGGGGAAATGCTAAATAGATCCATAAAGCACAGAGAGCTCCTGCCTGTGATCCTACAGTATATTTATGCTTTGAACAAGATGTGGCACCGTGCACAGAATTGATTTTGTTTTCATCTGTAGCGCTCATGTTGTCTCCAGCTGACTGCTCGGGTTTTTTCCCCGCTTGTGAATGAAAATCAGAACCCGGCGGCTTCGACAATGAAAGCAACAAATCATAAAAACGTGTGCTCTCACTTCAAAAACCGCAAAAAAAACATAATACAATCTGTTCGAAACGCCAGAATGAAGTGATGAAATCTGAATTAAATAGTTCTGAAATGTTCCAAAGCTATTTTAGTCAAATGCAGATCTTTATTTGCAAAATGTCTTGAGGTGATTACAAAAAGGCTTGATGATGAATTATTTTCTATGATCCTTTATCAACAATGTTGTGTGAGGCTACAACTCAATTGTTTTCACTGCCAATTAATCTGTTGGTTATTTTCTCAACAAATAAATTTAGTTTTGTCTATAAAATGCCAGAAAATTATGAAAAATGTTGATCGGTGTTTCCCAAAGACCGAGATTGTGTCCTCAAACATCTGGTCTTGTCCACAACCCGAAGACATTCAGATCAGAAACCAGAAAGAATCCACATTTTAGAAGGTGAAATCACACCATTTTGACTGCTTTTGCTAAAAACATTACTCAAACCAATTAATCTAAATAGTTGTCATTTATTGAACACTTGACATCTAATCGATGAATCATTGCAGCTCAACTGTCGAGCGCCAGTCTTCTCGATAACAAAGTGTCCTGCAGCTCCACACCAGCTCATTTTAACAGCATCGAAGAGAAGTGATTGATAAGCTGTGAGGTTCTGGTCCTCGTGGCCACGGGGGAGATCTGCTCTCTGTGAGGAAACATCAGCACAGGCAGTTCCTGCTAGCTGACCGACTCACTCGTTACAGGTTTCTCACTAATTGTGCTTGAAAAGCTAGAACCAGTATTTCTTTTAAACTGGAGGTGTTTAACTCACAGCGCTCCTCAACAGAAAAGGGTCAGGCATCAACGGTGCTCTGACAGAGTAGGACATGTAACACATGGCTTCCAGAAGGAAGATCCATCTGGCCGTTCATCTGTATTCAACAGGAACTGCTACCTGAGAGAATCAGAGAATCTTCTCTTCTGTCACATCACCTACCTAATTAAACTTCAGTGTTAAGCTGCCATCACCAGTGTTTAATGTGATTCATGTTCTGTTACTGTGACTTGTTTGTGTCACCAATGAGGTAAACTTAAGTCATCACGAGACCTGAAAGCCAGACTCAACTTGAACTTAAAGTTATTTTTTCCCCATGACCTACATTACAACAGAGACATCTGTAGACTGTTGGCACCTTGAGGTTACATATTTGAAAATCAAGAAAGAGAAACACTAATGTTTATATTCAAAGCCCAGAAGTCAGGAAACTTGACTGGTCTATGTGGCACCAAATCATTCAGAGAAAAGGCGCAGCGTTTCTTTTTTCGTGCAGCTGCTCTGAACGCCTCAAGTTGAAATTTCCTAACTTTTCATAAAGCTACTGGTGACGTCGATGTCTTCTTCTTCCAGGCCCAGGTGATAAGATTGACCACCATTTTTTCTCCTATGGAACATGCCATAGATTTGCATCCTCCTCGCTCTGATGTCCCGATGTCAACGAAATAACAAATGGATAGTAAACCACAGAGGGGCGTTGTCGATCGTACAGCAGTGGTTGTTAAGTCATTGTTGTCATAGAGACGATTTTTCCCATCAGTGCACAAACGCTTCAACTCAGCGCTATTCTGCCTGAAAAAGATGCTGTGTACTCAGGCCCATACGAGAGCATGGTAAGAGTAATGTGAACAAACTGTCAGTAACAAGATAATGTCATTTTAATGATAGTTTCCTTACATTAGCTTCCCAAAGCTACTGGACCTACAGGAACAGGTGAGATCCAGTGAAAGGACAAAACTTACATATTCTTTCAAACAGTCCACATTCAGTGAGCAGCTTTGTTTATTATGGCTGAAACAGGAAGCTTCTTCTTGTCAGTGTGCAGAAGTCTCAAGCAACCGCAGAGCTTTCAACGTTTAAATAAAGTATCTTAAAGTGTTTTGTTTCCGCAGCTTCAGGCAGAAACGCTGGTGAAATATTAAGAGCCCATGAACATAAAAGCAAAAATGATGATGATTATTAATTTGATTTTAACTGACAGGACTCAGCTCCGAGCAGTTTTTGAAACATTCATTTCCAGAGGACTGAATAGATGCAGTAAACTTTGTGGTTGCAGTTGCCAGGATGTCTGATTGGCTGTTGACATCGATGACTCTGAAATGTTCGGCCAAGTCCAACGTTATTTGGCTGAGAGACTTTTAACTGTTCACACGGCTGAGTGTTCCTGGTTGTTCAGCTCGACTGGAAATGAAGCGCATTTGCGACGTTGTTTGTCATATACAGTACATTTGTGTGGTAAGAGAGGGAAAGACTGTGGACGGTACCATGACATCAGCTCTGGGTTTGTGTTGTGGCCTGTGAATATAACGCGACCATAATTGTCAACAGTAGCCTGAGTAATGATCATCGAGCGAGTCCTCGAAGGTTTTCGAACCACAGTCCCCTTTAATGGGCGCTGTTGTATTTATTTTTACACCGAGAATGGCCTCCAGCATGTAATCAATATGTATACTGTGTGACACCATTGTCTCACTCTCAGCACAAGCTCACACAATTGGATTGGTTTCTGCCAACAGGCTTCTTTCCCACAACGTAATCACAATCTGTTATGTAGGAACTTGTAATAATCATTGTTAGTGTCTGTTATGTACAAAACATTTACACACTGAACGTTTTGCTTTGGCTGCACTTCTCTCTGTTGAGCTTTTAGAGCAAAACTCAGCTTGATAATCAAATGTACAACATTTAAGAGTTGACCAGAACAGCAAACGTCAGATGTTAGCAGCCGGTGTGCCTCGCCTCGAAGCCCTTTGAACACTGAAGTTGTTAAGGATCAACCCGCTCACATTTTTGCCGCTTGTCAGGATGTTAGAACCACTAACCCTCCAAATATAAGCTTTACTCCGCAACCTGTGAGGCCAATATATACGTCAAACAGTCAATTTTAGATCTGACAGTGTGAGGCAAGTGAAAAACTTTCAATTTGTCAGGTGAAGGTGGTCTTCATCACTTCGTAACTTTCTGAAGCTGACAATCTGACATTCATGCTTGCTCTCTGGAGCGGCTAGCTAGGTGTGTGTTGGAGAGAAAACTGGCAGAGCTCCAAACACTTTGCAGAATGTTTTATCTTCCCTTTCTTGTCTGTGTTGATGGATAATCAAATTTCAAACAAAAGGCAGAAAAGATCTGCCAGAATACAGAGACCGTCCCGTCACGTCCCCGTGTATGCAGTTGCTGAACATATGATGTCTTATTTCTCTGTCCTGGTTGTTGAATGCTGAACCAGTAAGTCTCCTTACAATAACAAACAACCAGCTTCTCAGCCCCACTCAGCTGAAATGAGTTGCTGTTAAAACAAGTTAACATTCGTTTCCTGACTGTGTTTGAATGAGTATTCAGCGCTGCGCCTCGAGGCTGCTGCCACCTCAGTTTATGGTCTCTTCACGATAGAAAAAACCTTGATATGCTGCTCATACTGTTTGAAAGTAGATGACTAAGATTACTATAATGACATCAGCTAGTCATAAAATGAACCGGTCACACTTTAGTCTACAGTTATAAGCAGACATTTAGTCAACTAACACTATAATTTAGTTGTAATATGGTGTTTAAATATACCACGAGGAGATTTAGCTAGCTGTATGACCATTCTGATTGGCGGTGTGCTAGCGAATCAGCACAGTGTGTGGGAGGGGCGGAATACTGTGTGCGCTTTGTTTTTCTATGCACTCCGTTCCGTCATTTCCTGTTTTCATGTTTTGGAGTACTGGCACGAGACTAGCGCCACCCCCTTTTTGCATCTAGCGCAAGTGCAGAACGTACACGCTACTGTGGAGTTGGCAGCACGTCGAAGCAGTGTGTGGTTAATGCAACTTTTCTGCCTAACGGGTCAGACGAAAGGCAACGGAGTGGTCGGATAAAGGCAGTTGGCTGTTGGCTGTTGGTTTGAGTCTAGGCGGTGTGTGTGGGCCTTTAATACCCGTCACCTGGGCAGAACTATTTTCTCTGGTGGAATGGCAGCCACAAAACAACAAGCTTATGTGATATATGACGTCAGTCTCGCTGCTGAGCTATATCTTCTTATTATCTTATTATTATGAAGACATGACATTAAGGGGAAAGGTTGATAGCTTTGGCTTGAGTGCAATAAATGTACTATTACAGAGCAACTGAATCGTGTGTCTGTAGTTTTACATGTAACTTAGGAGTATGAATGGTAACGCTACTAAAACAAAGATTTATTTCACCATAACGATATTATCGTTTTCAGTCTTACATACAGCCACAAGTAGATACATTACCTACGCCATGCATCCTGAAAACAGTTGGAAATACGTTGAAACTTTCTTTCAGTCGTCCAAAACAATCATACCGCTTTTATCCACAGGGGTCGCCAGACTCGACACAAAATGAAAGTCTTTGCTTTAAGGTGTTTATTAATGAACGGTATGTCAACAACTATAACTACCTCATGATGATATTTACTGTATACAATCACAACTGTATTTAAAGGTGCACTGTGTATTTTTGGAGACAAAATTCAAACTTTTGATATTTACACTATTAATGAGGTAATAAGAAAAACTCAGAAATATTTATCTTTACCATAACTGAATAAACCAGCTGTCGATAGAAAGGTGGCAGGGTCCGCCATGAAATTGTCCTTTAAAGTCAGTTTGTTTTATTCTTATGAGTAAACAAACTACATAAACAATCAAGATCTTTCTCGTCCAGTTAAGGTTTCCTGCCCAAAACTACATAATGCACCTTTAATAATACTGCCACCAGCCTCCACTCGGTGTGTGAACACAGGAGATGTTATTATATCTGTTATTATAATATTTATATAGTGTTAAATATCAAATATGGGGATTAAAGTGCTTCAAATGAATGTAATGGTCAATCTTAGTGGATTAAGTGGAACCAAATCTGTTAAATCATATAATCCTCATGCAGAGATGTGAGCAGATTATAATGCAGCACTTAGTGAATATCACAGAGAGAATACATGTCAGGAGAGGTAGCCTGCTGTAGCCCACACTTCTTTCTGAAGGAAATTTAAAAATGGTATTAATTATCAAAAGTCATATTCATTCAGGGCCACATACCGCTTTACCGGTACAATTATACTCATTTCTGAAGTGTATTATATCAAGCAGAGCCGAGGAAACCACATGTAAAGCCGAGTGTTGTACAATGAACTGATAGCAGGTACAAGCTATGTTCTAGTTTGCATGGTATTTCGGGAGCACTGATATAAACCAGTTATCAACATGTCCTCACTGCTCCACATCCGCCCACCATCCAGTACTTCTGCTGTCCTCTACTTGTCAGACACCAGCTCTCTAGCGAGTTGTGATGAACTGTCATGTGCGTGACTAAACCGGTTCAACAGCGTGCTGTTGGTTGGAGAAATCACTCAGCCATTACAGCCCCTCAGTGTCTGTGAAAACAGCTTCAGGCAGGGAGGTTTGGACCACGAGATGGAGAGAGACTGTTTTCTCTGCAGTGGGAAGCATGGTTAATGCTTCTCCCTAACCCCTTGCAAACAGCATGCCAACACAAGTCTCAAACAGCACCTTCTCTATCCACTTGTAAATTCACTAGCTCGGCAGCACAGGAAGGGAATGTAAATTAGGTGTGACTAACAGCAAGATGGGAATCCGGGCAGTTTTTCCCCTCCTTTCTTGCTGTTCTCCCCTGGCTACCGAGGGTTTTGTACACATCCACTTTCCCGCAGTGCTCGGGGCTGTCAGCTTGGTTTCATGTGCAGAATGACTTCAGCTGGAGGTGGACTAAGCTGAGGCCAGATAAGGAAAAGCAGATAGAAGGGCAGTGTTGCAGCCTTTTCACTTCATCTTCATCTTCAAATCCATCGGACCAGTCGTGCTTACTGAAATATGTGAAATACAGCTGCCGCACTTGATTTCTCAGAAACATTTTAGCTGTATTAGACTGCTGCAAGCTTTGTTAACATCTCTTCATGTGGTTAGGATGGATACTTTTATTATTGCAAACAAATCCCATGAAAAGACCAACATGAACAATAAAGTGATCCTACTAACAAGTACAACCTGTGCAGCCAAAGCCTGGAACAGATTATTCCTCTCTGCCGTATTACTCCATTGTTGTTCAAAACTAGTGAAGGCACATCAGTAAGAAACACACTGTGATCATTACGATGAACATGGTCAGTATGACAGTTTGCTCTGACTCGGTATGACATGCTTTGACCTGGTGCTGTAAATACTCTTTATTTGACTCCACAGCTAAAAATAATCCAGAAGAACTTCACTGTTTGAGTCACTTTACCAAAGACTTCACATCCCTATCTTGACCTTTTTAGCCCAGCTAGCAGTGTGGCTTTAGAGAAGGCAGTGTTACAACTCAACAGGTTGACATGAACTTTTGCAAAGACATTTGCGGTGCCTTGAAGCAGAGGGGGGGGATTTATCCTCAGATGCATCACGATTCTCTCCTGATGGATTACGTCTGGGTGTGGAAGAAGTCAGCAATCAGAAATTTGGAACCAGGTTCTCTACACCATCATCGGCTGTAACCTGTATGTTTCTTATGGCTGGAAGTAGAATCTGCTTTGTGCAAAGATTATCGGACTGAATTCATCATTTTAATTTAACAATGGATCATTACAAATACGATATGTTTTAAAAGTAGCAAGCAGTCGCCGGATAGAGGTCAAAAATGTTGATCCATCGAGATGAATTGTTTCGTTATCGCATTGTTGCCCTCTGACATCATATAGTAAAGAAAATCACACATAATTTCAATTGAATTATTATATTATATTATATTAAGCATTTGTTTTTTTTTGTTTTCATTCCATTAAAGGAGCAATAACTGAGCCATGAGCTAAATAGCTATGGGTAGCTAGCTACAACCAGGGATAGCTAGCAAGCAGCTGCAGTTTTCACTCTGATCACACGCTCCCTGGTATGTTTTTGGAGCTTCCTTCGAATTCTGGCCATATTCTATTATTCTATTCTATTCTATATTGTGTAATAGCGTTAACGGTGATTCCATGGATCTCACATCTGTCACAACCTTAGCTAGCATGGATGTAGACTGTTAACCTTGTTTAAAAATGAAAGTACACAGTTGTGGCCAGTTTTTGAGTATATCTTTGTTGCATAAAGACACAGACAAATATATTGCTCTTTTTGGTTGATCCATAAAATGTGTTCAGAGTAACACCAGCTGTATCTAACCAGTGAACCGAAGACTCACCTGTTCATCTGAGCTATCACATGTCCAGAATACACTGGTGGAATTTATGCCCTCCCGTCTATTCCTTGACACCATGTTTGAATTCAAAGCGTTAAATCCTTCCATTTAGTCTCAGATTGTTAAAGCTTCTTCCCTCTGAACTTCTTTTCACTCTGCAGGCAGTACACTTGTGATAGACTCTGAATTGGATATTGTGCGGGCCCAGTGGGAATCAATGTAACAGATACTGTTGAAGATGTTCCATTCAATCACAGAGCCGGTGGTGCTCCACTTTTCACTCTCCCTTTCTGTGTCATCATTTGTAGGCATGAAATAATTTCCTCGTGTCAAAGTGTGTCATCAGAGGCGGCATCAACATGTGGTTCGAGTGTATATGCATAGCTGTTCTGGGTTTATTATTCTGGTGCTCTGGGACCGGTGCGTAATAAAAGAGAGAATACAAAAATCTGCCCTGTTATTCTTCGGTGCGTGGGCAGTTACTCTCACAGAAAGAGAAACAGCAACCAGCCAATTATTCTTGCGATTATTATTGCAAGGAAGTGGATGGGCCCGCGTGTTATTGATGTCAGGGAGGATGTCAATGGACCTCTATTTCAGTCTGATAAATACTCTTTGCACTGCTGTCCCTGGATATTCAAGGGATTATGCGAGTGCTCTTTCCATCAGCAATGAGCTATATCCTCCCATCATGTGTAATGGTAATAGTATGCATGCAGTCATACTTGGGAATATGTGAGGAGACCATCCAAGTGTAGTGTTTGTTTTGAGGATCTGTGTGGCTGAGTGTGTGTTCACCAGTGTGTTTTACGGGCTTGATGATGGAGAGCTAGCCCTCTGCAGACAACCTGTGCTTATTTTATGGCATCCTCCCCAGCTGCAGCATGTGGGCAATAAACCTTTCTCCAGCAATCTCCAAACAGTGCAGCAATCAATGGGAAATTATCTCGGCCAATCGATGGGCCAGCCTTTCTATTTCTCCCCTCTCTCTACCTCTCCTGCTGTCCTATCTGTATCCTTTCTCCCAGCAGCCCTCCTTCCCTCCCTCTCCTCGTCCCTTCTGTCTCATTTTTTGCTGTCTCTCTGTTTTTTCCACCCACTCCTTCACTCGACCCCCTCCCCCACTTTTACTTGCGTTCCCTCCAGCTCTCTCGGCTCCGCAGCACCTACACTGAAATGCGACAGCTCAGCAGCTCCAGAGCCATTAACAAAAAGTCGCCTCCACCCGAGGAATATATAACAATGCTGGATTGACTTTCCTGGCGAACATAATGAATCTCACTTGTTCATACAACCAGAGAGCGCTCCCTCTGACAGTTATGACAACGAGGCCCACTTACTATGTTGTTGTGGCTGTTGTCTTTGGTTGTTTGTGGCCGGTTGCACAAAATCTCATTATTGCTCCGTGTTTCACTTACGGATGTATTTTAATAAGTGAAGAAAATTGCCTAAAGGCCAGCTCTCAAACGGTTTCCCTGCATAAGACAGAACACTAAGTGGCTTCCAGCATTCAGTCCTTTAAGCAGCGTAGATACGCTGATGTTGCTATGGTGGCAGAACTGGAATGACAGTTCACTCTCACTGAGGCTTTACTCAAACACAAACACTGAGGAACCATCAGACTGCTATACAGTAAATAAGTGATAACACAAAATCAACAAAAATAAGATTTTTAATGGATATATAATTGCACTAACATCCATTTGCTGCGTTGGTTTTCCACCCCCAACTGTTTTGATTTACTCTCAGCACTGTTAAGGTGCAGTTTCAGCCCCAGCATTCAGCTGCCGTCGGTGAAAAGGCTCTAAGAAACGACTGTGAACCACCTGCCGAACACTTTATGGCAGTCAGACACAGTTTGGCGTCTGGCTGGTGAACATAATGAAGCATTTAGGTGTGAAAGAGAGAAATATTTCCATCAGGAGTGGAGGAAGAAAACAGACTGAATATTGAACCTACATTTGCCAGGTGGCCATGACTTTGAATACATGCTAATGATGCCTCATGGCTGCTGCTGGAAGTGTAAGTAGGAAACTGTTTAACAACTCTGTTAGGTGATAATGCTCGTCGCTGTGCACCCAGGTGGCCAGTAGATGAATTCATGCATTCTTCATAAGTAGAGCACTTGAGTTCATTTCTTGAGAAGAAATAACGCATACGAATTCTGCATTAAAACAGTATAAAATGACCAGACCTTTGTTATATATTTGGTTGAATTGTGTTCCTACAACGTCAAAGCCCAAAGTAACAAAGTTACTCAGTGTAATGGTACGTCTCATATGGTGCTGAACGAGACTAAACCTAATGTGAGTGAAACTTTGAAACAATACCTCATCATCACATAGATTTTCATCAGCAATTGTGGTTGTTAAGTCAAGGCGTATTAAGTTTATTCACGTATATTAGCCTCAGGAGATCACTGCTGCAGTCCAGGTGATAAACAGGAGTAAAGATGATTCCAGTTTTTAATCCCAAATGTTTAAGTAGTCATCTCCGAGCTTTCATGCTATTGGTAAACAACTCCGGGTCAGAGCAGAATCCGGTCCTGCTTGCTGGAGAGCCATAAAATAATAAGACATGTTTATTATGTCCAGAAATCTGACCGCTGATGAATTCAATATGTCTCATACCTGTGGCAAAGTGTATTTTATGGAAAGAAATAAAACCTTTGACACATTGTCTTTTTATTTCAGCATCCTTAGTGTTCCTTAAAGTTGAAGAACTTATCATTATACTTGGATACAAATGCGGCAAACAGGGTTTTTCCAGGCTCTGATTAGGCGTTTGACTAAAAACAGCGGTTAGCAAGATTTTCTGCTTGTTCGCTAGTTGTTTGGTTAAACACGGTCAGAGAGGATTTTAATTGTTAGTTTTACTCTAATTCTTTGTGGCGCTGGTGATTTACCTTTGGAATGGCCTCATACCTCTTCAGGTGGGTGCCAGAATATCTCTATGCTAACTGACTTGACATTGGCTGAATGAGTAACGAACAGAGTGCGACTGCTAGACACTCATTCACTGAGTGCTTGTTTCCACTTATATAATCAGTTTGTTTCCATGCATGCATGCTGATGCACATAGAAATGTCACTGTGCCACGAGAAGGAAAACTGCCAGATCCAGTTTTTCACGATACTGACTCCGGCTCGACAACACCCAACACAAAACCAGAATGATGCATTTCTGTTACGGTGGATTTATCATTTAAGTAATCTCGGATAAACTTTTGGCAGCGTTCGCCCCAAAAGATTCCAGCCGTCTTTTCCGCTCCCAAGCAGCACTTGTTGCTGGCAGAACAGACAGACACTGACAGCCATTCAGACTGAGTTGGAAATGGTGAGCAAACAGCACTTCTCCTAAACACCTTGTTTATGCTGCTGCTACCCACAGAGTTCAGCCGTAACGTGACAACATGAAAGGAAAGCACAAGTGACAACCACCTCCCCTGCCTGTCACACTTGTATCATTTTTTCCCCCTGCCTCAGCCAGGGGGAAAACAGCCAGCTAATGTGGTGGCTTGACAAGCAGAAGACGTGCGTGAGGCAGAGAGACGGGGTTATTATTTGCCTTGCAGTTAAGGATGGGGTCAACACAGGTTATCAAAACTCAGCAGAGGTTGTTTTGTACACAAGGACAAAGCAGCAGCAGACTATAGTTTGTGAAAAAGAGCTGTAATTGAGGAATTTGTGGAAGATGTTGCTGCGCTGAGAGAGAAGAGTGTCGGTCGCAGTAGATCAGGAGGTCATTTCTGGTCAGTGGCTGCTGGGGTTTGTTTACACACCATAGCTACAAGCATTTATATAAATAGCAACTTGATAAAATCCCTCTCTGAGATTCTCAGCTGTTTTCATCTTTGTAAAAGTTCTCATCTGAGGTTCACATGAATTAGTGTGCAACAAATTATAACCGTGGAAAATCTCAGTACAATGGAGGCCACTGTTTTATGGCTTGGAAATGGTTGTCTGCTAATCTGCAAGTTCATGCAAGTGGCTGCAGGAGCCAGAGAGTTGGCTCAGCTACAGAATCCAAAAGTATTAATGAAAGAATCCTTGACTGTTACATTCTTGGCAGAGAATAACACGCACAGATTAACATTCCTTGGATACATCAATGGGGAGTGCACTGAGAAACGATTGTACAGTGTAATGTTTATAAGATATGACTGATAGTGCTTCCAAATGTCCTGCTTTCCTTGGCTTCTGATGATTGCGCTTAGGGTTGCTCCGATATACGATGCCATCCATCGCTGATGGCTGACAGTCAACGACTAATAACCCCTGACCATCGTGATTTAAAATGCTCCCCGACAGAGAGCACAATTAAGTGGCGTGTCCCCCTCAGAGTTGCCGTAGGGAAAGAGTTGTTGTTGTTTGTGATATGTGTGGAGAGGAAATGAAAAGAAGCATGTTGCTGCTCAGTGCACTAACATCACATCTCCATGTCCCGTCATTTTATTCTTCTTACACCAGCTCAGTTAGGTGATCCCACAACACCAGCTGTTTCTCTCAGTTGTGCCGTATTTATCATCATTTTTCGTAGCTTAGCTTCTTTGGCTAGTCGGCCAACGTTGTGTCATGCATGTGAGGCTGAACAAAGCTGAGTTACGGACATGTGCTGTGGAGATGAGGATGCTTTTAAACCTGGCACATGGATGTATGTCGGTGGTAACAGGTTCAGGCTGACACAGCTGGAGATTCATGTCAGAGCAACAGTAGCCCCTTTAGACAAAGCACCAAGCCGCCAATTTGCCCGTCCTTTTGGCGGCTCGGTCTGCGGTTTTAGACAGAGGCCGGCAAATTGGGGGTCTGTTTTGGTCCGCCAATTTTCCGCCTCGGAGGGTACATTTATTTCCGCCTCGCCTGCTATCTAAAAACGAGGCGGCAATGTGCTGGCCTCTGCATGAGGTGGGTGGAGGTGTCGATGACCTGCACTGTTGTGCGACCCACAGCCGGGGAGATTTAAAACCAAGAAACAGCTGATCACAGCAGTCAGTCCATCATTTAATCCGCAGACATTAAGACGAGCAACTGGACAGCCGCTGAGATCCAGGAGATGCTAGCGTCTCCTCGGTCTCTGTAGCTGTTTGGTTGTGTTAGCTTGTTGTTGTGTCAGCAAGCTGAGACCGGTCACTACTTTCAAATTAAAAGCCCCCCGCTAAGAACCCAGTTCTACACTCAAATGGGGTGCAATGTAAAGCTCTTATTTTGAAGACAAATTCGTTGTCAACTGTTCACAGCCGAACTTCGAGCTTCACGTCACGTCACATGTTTACGCCTACCTCAGAGGCGGCCGCACATTGCCGCCCTTACCTTGGAGCAAATGTGCCGCCTTTTCTATCTAAAAAGGGCTAGTGAGAAACGGCGTCCACAGTGGTGAGCTAGTACACAATTGCTGCCTCACCACAACACTGAGGGGACACACTGCCTCAAACTCATAAACAACGATGTCATCGCCCATCACGATGCTTCAATGTAGACATCGTCATATGCCAATTCAGCAGACAGTGGTGCAATCATATCTCTTTGGTAGAGTTGAGACTGTTGTTGTAAATGTGTTCAAATCATGTTGGTTTGCCACAAGGATCCATATTAGGCCCTTATATATTTATTGCATACATTCACGTTTATCTACCAACTGCACATCGCAAGTCCTATTATTATGCTGATAGCGTCATGTACTCCACTGGCCCTTATTACAAAACACATCTTCTCCAGATCACAATCTGATTGACATGACCTCCAGATCTGTTTGTTAGATTAATATGAAGCTCATTCTAAAGTCTGGAGGACTGAGGACAGACCCTGGCTAGCCGTTTAGCATGCTCAGTATATATAGTATATATCATTGCAACACAACACATAGACATCAGAACTGTTATTTCTTCACATAAAAATTCTCACATATTTAAACTTCCACAGGCTTGTGGCAGGTTTCACGCCATCCGCTCACATGTGGTAAATAACAAAGGCATGAATACGTGTAAATTACTATAAATTGTCCCTTTAACCAATGCATGTCATTCACCAAAGTGCCATCCAGTTAATCACTCAATGATTGTAATAAGTGCTATGTGTGAGTGAGATGTGTTATCGTAGTTTTGTATGTATTTCATCTCTATAAAACACGTAAAGGTGGGTTTATGTGTAGCTCAGTGTTATTCTCTATTCTTTTTAACTAACATGTGTTATCATCTTTTGTATGTGAGCTCTTTGGTACCATTGGATTCAGTGATCGTACATCTAAAGTCAACGTCACTGAATTTAAAGACTCCTTATTTTACTGCCAACAAAGGCTGAGGTCCAATCACTTCTGCTGCTACTCTCTCTGTCGCTCTCTCTCTGTCTCTCTCTTCGTCTCTTTCTCCCTCTCTCTCTCCCTCTCTCTCTCTCTCTCTTTGTCTTTTTCTCCCTCTCTCTCTCCCTCTCTCTCTCTGTCTCTTTGTCTCTTTCTCCCTCTCTCTCTCCCTCTCTCTCTGTCTCTCTCCCCCTCCCTCACTCTCTCTCTAATCAGCGGGCCTTGAGCTCTCAGAAAGGTCACTCTGTCCCTTTGATGGTGTTTTGATTCATCCCTTCCTCTTCTCTCCCCTCCCACACTTCCCTTTCACCCCCTTTCTCCCACAGGGAAGCTGGAGAGTCACTACCACCAGGGTGCCAAGAAGGGGCTGGTCCCGTCAGCTGCAGAGTGACGTGATAGGAGAGGCTGAGGAGGAAAAACAGTTCCATCTCACGGGAACACGGAGGATTATTTGTTCTGAAAGATGGCCACATTCTCTGCTCGGTTGTCCCAGTGAGGAGTTGTCAGTGCTGACATATTACGTTTCAGCTCTGTCTGTGTTTTTTCATTAAATGATGCAGTACAGAGATATATAATCATTTTGACAAATTTCTACATTCTGCTTCTTGTCTGTATTCGATTGATTGCAGAAATAAAAGGTTTCACTAAGTGCTTCTCTCTGATTTTTTTGTAAATGAGCTTGTATGTTAACAAGACGCCATCTTTTAAAAGATGTTGTGATTTTGACGACCACCATTGTTAAGATTTACACCTCAGGTTGTATCAGGCCTGTCCTCCCTCCTCTCACACCTCGGACCCCATTTAGACCAACAATAGAGCTGTGTTAGAAAACCACAGCCTCCTCCTCGTTAATGTCAATGAGAACATTGCATTAGCACAGCAGGGTGCTCGACGCAGACGACTTCAGTTAAAGAAAAATGCGAAACAGTTGATCCTGGCTCGTCAGCATTATCTAGCGTCACCCAGCAACACCGTGTTTAGGGTCTTCTAAGAAGTGCAGCACAGCGCCAAACCATGTAGCGTCTGAACTGTAGCTCTGTGCTTATTCCTCACAAACTCTGAATGGGAGGAGAAGAGTTATTGGAGCCATGAAAACTTTTTTAGTTGTAAAATTCTTCCTCAAACGAGTGTAAACCACCCTCAGACTTGTGGATGATGTGTGTGACCTCGTTTTATTGGATGGTACTTCATCTCCACCACTGTACCTGTAGCATTGTGCTCAGAAAACCTTTTGGCCTCCTTGGATGTAAAGATACAGAGTCGGTTATCTGACCTGTGTCAGTGCTCCAGGCTCACCGTCACACGAGTTTTAAACAGGTGTTTGAGTGGATCTTTTCTTTATAAATCTCTGTAGCTATTCTTATACCAACACAAAAAAACACTGTGAGTGCACCAGCTTTTGTCTTCCCAATATTCTCCAGTTTGTGCTGCAGTCATTCCAGGCTGCAGCCTCCAGAGCTGAAGATGAATTTGCAAATGCAAAAGGAGCCAAAAAAATAAATAACAGTTCCTTGATTGAGGCTCCAAAAGTGAGTTAATCATTATAGACACCTGAAAAATGTAAAACTTGTGCAGCTGAAATAAACTTTTCACAGACCGACACAAGAAGGGTTTTAGTTTTTATAGCCACTCATGGCGACTTTGTTGGGGGTGAATTTTGATATATTTCAGTTGTTTAAAAGATGTTAAGGCTTAAAGCATGAATGAAATGAAACATGTATGTGCTGCTGTGATCCGTCCCTCTTACTGAAGTTACATAGCGCAGAAACAAGTTATGGAGTTACAAGACAATGAACCTTCAACATGATTTTGAATCTGTTATTACAAGGTAAAAAAAATTACATTATGATGCTTTATGTGACAGCTAGCCACTAGCTTCCTAGCTAGCTGTCAGAAACATGGATGAATAATCAGAACTTGATACAGCATCTGAGGTGGAGCCCTGTTAAAGCTGCCCGGTGGCTCATGTAGCCAAAAACGGGCTAAATTTATTTACTTCTGCGTCATTCCAAATGTTATTGGACCGAACAACTATCCATCCATCGTTTCACAGCCGCCTCAGTGTATCCTGTGACACTGTAGTTACCAGCTTTGGCCGCTTGGAAAAGTTGGCTTCAAAGTTGGGCTCCTGTCCTGGAGGCTTCAGCTTCATTCAGCTCTACACGTCAGACACTGCAGAGATGGCGACAGACAGGCCGGTTTATAAAATCTGTGGTTTGAATCTCTGCATGTCATTTCAGTCTCGAGCAGGACTGGTGGACTCAATACAAACTACTCTGTGGAGAGGCGGCTAATGAGTGTAAAAACAGTCTTAGAGTGGGTGTGATGGGATGAAAAGGTTAAGGATTATCATTTAAAGTGCAGCTTGATAAAGGAACCTCACTTGTGTGCCGTGTTATCACCACACAGAGTCTTCAGTTCTCCACAGATATTATTACTTTCTGCCCCCTCAGCCATTAATTCCACTCTTCTTAATCACAAAGATGCTTCAACACGATTGTACATCGTAAGTGTTGTATTAACTTAAGTTGCCGTATTAAGATAAGAAGTCCTGCAGGATTACTTCACATGTCTCGCTCTGTTGACTGTGTTGAATCACTTTTTAGTGCTTTGGAAAATCGAACAGGCTTCTACAGAGCTTCACTCACAAACCGAGGTGTTGTATGCAATGCCGTGACCGGGTGTTTGCTTACGAACAAAAGTGTGATATGACTCAGAAGACACGGGTTAAGCCTGCTTTTTTCAAAAAGGGTTATCATTTTCCAGCATCTTCACTTCCTTTAAAAACAAACCAAAGATGCCAAGTCTCTTCAGGAGCCCGACATGCACAGACGGCTTCCTCTGGAATCGCCTGTTTGTCCGTCTCAAAGGTCTTCTGTGTATATTCAAATAAACACCAGGGTTTGACACCTTTATCCTTTGGTGCTGTTGTGATGGGCTCTGATTGATATTTTGCCAGTGCGATGTCATTACATGTCTCTTATATTACCTGCTCTCACATTGCTCTGTGTTTATTTCCTTCTGAATGCTCTTTGACTAAGCTGAATCTTGCCTGAAGGCGTATTTTACGGCGGTCTGAAAAGCATAGCATGAATCACCAGCACACACACCCATCCCGAGTTGTTATGTTTTTGCCTGTGCCTGGCATTGTAATTCGCCGTTGATTAGCTCAGATTTACTCTTGTTTGAGTTGCAGATTAGCTACAACTCTCTGCTCCACTCCATTCAGCAAGAGAACGCATAATTGCACCAGCCCTCCCAGTAATCTCCCACCCAGAGAACGTAAGAGCTCTCCTTTTGTAAAGTTTCTCCATAGAAGGTGGGGTTTTTTTTTCAGAGAGGCTGCTTAAGAATTTACTAAATTCAGCCCCAGTGAATCGACAGTGACAGCTACTTGCCCTGTGGGTGGCCTTTTCTTCTGTCTTCCAGATCAGGGGCATTTCTCCGGATGAGAACAGACATCCAAGTTCACATAAACAAGGCCTCTGTGCTGCAATGCTGAACAATTAAGCACATGCAGTTTTCACTAAGCCTCTTTAGATAAAACCATAAGATCATGTGCTGTTGGTTTTTCATGCACAAGAGATGTGATGTACTTGTATGAAAGGGAAAGCTGGAGGTGATCCATTTAAATATTGAAGCATGCCATACGGTCTGAGCTACAGTGAGCTGCAGCAGATGAAAAACAGCCAATCCGTCTGTTTTTTAAAGGAAAGGTTCGACACTTTCAGAATGAGAGCGTGCTCATTTTTGTTTCTCATTTCTTTCTGGATGTCTGATTCAAAGCTTCAGACAGACTCCAGGACAAAGCTAGCCTGCCTCTGACAAGCGGTAACAAAATCCTCCTACCAGAACCTCTAAAGAGCACTATCTACTGCATTTTATCTCATTTGTTTAAAGGTCCAAGCCGTAAGAAATTAGGTTTTTGAGTCTCGTCAAATACTGACACTTCTGGAATGGTGGCTGACCCGACCTACAATCATCAGTATTTGTCTAGTGGGGAATGAATCAGCTTTCTTACAAACTGGACCTTCAATATGTACAGAAGTGTGACGATATGCATTTAATGTTGGGGGAACATGTGGTGGACAAAGTCTCCTGTAACTTTCTAAGTCTAAGTCTGGTTTCTGGTTGTCTACAAATCGTTCAGATCCAGGAAATGATGCAGAACACAACTGCTGTAAAACAGTGAAATGCAATAAATGTATGGATTAAATTAGTACTTTGGCATAAGTGAACGTCACCCATAGGAATAGAACGAGAGTAAAAGGCTTAAATTATCTGATATTAAATGTACTCAAGTTACAGTACTTGAGTTAATGTACTTAGTTACATTCCATCACTGGCTTGTAGGCAGATTTTGTTACCCTGCTGTTATGAAGCTGGAGGTCGGGGGTCGGGGGGGGGCAAATTTAACAAGCAGGACGTCATCCGGTTCTGAGCACCATGAAGTGCTCCAACTACAATTGTCACAGTCTAACTCTCAGCCAGTCAGCGATGGCATTAAATTAAATTAGACATTAAAAGGTAATGTATTTATTCATGATTTGGGCTGAAAAAATGCCCAGTTGAATTTCCTGATTGAAATCAAATGCAATCGACTCAAGTCCAGCAGTATGCCCTCCTCACTATTAAGCCAAGTTTCTAGTTGTAGAAGCAGCAGGACCTTTGTGTGCTTGCTGGGAGACTGATTGGACTGAGGGCGCAGGGTCCCATCCCCCCATCCCCACAGGCCTGGAAGAGGAATTAGGCTTTGGAGCACTTTAGAAGAGGTGGCGGCAGGCTGGGGAACAATACAACCTGGCTGAACAGCTTGTGGCTCATCCATCTCATAATGTGTCAGAACACTGCCTGTCGAGCCGGGGTGGATGTACAAAGGAGATATTTAGAGGGGGATATTGTCCTTGTTGGCTCATTGAAGACAATTCGACGGCAGAACTCGATGCCTTGAAATCGTCACAACACTCCCTCATTACCACTTCACACATACAGCACCTCCAAGGTTTTCACCGAGCCGAGAGAGAGCGCATTGTGGAACTGGAATTCACTTAGAGTAGAGTATCGATAAAACCTGTCACACACTGGACAAAAAAACCTTCTTCATACCTTCTACATTGTGTCTTTGTCTTATAGGAGAAAGGAAACAGTCAGCATTCATTCCCAGGTCGAAGGACCGCAGTAGTAATGAGGATCTAACGGTTTGATCTGAACATGACACCCAGGTGGACACACTAATTCACACCCCTATTTCCAGCAAAATGCTATGATGGGTGTTGAAGTCATGGAGGTTGGCACATAAATAGCTTTCTATCCCGGGCTGAAGCAGCACGCAAACATCCATCAGTCGCTGTTGTTTTTTAAAGAAAGACTGAAGATGCAGAAAATTAAAAACCAAAACATTCGCTGGTCGCCATGTTGGTTTCTACTGTTTCTTGTTTTTTCCTGTTTGTGACATCGGACGAGAAACACCAGGAAAAATATCAGAACATAATTCATAATAAATGCTTTTAAATGATTAAATAACAGGGGTTTTCTATTGTGTAGTAAGTAATAGTCAATGAAACATGTAACTGAATTATCTTAGCCACTTTGTTAGCAGAGATTCTTCTATAGTTCTGCAGGATTAGGACAAGCGGGTCATTGGTTTAAGACACACCTTTAAGCAGGTCGCCCAGTTTGTGGTAGAAATGCAAATCCCTGCCGCGTCGAGTCAAACTGAGCAGAGCCAGGTCGGCAGATGTAATGTAAGAACCGAAAAAGTAATTACCAAGACCAGAGTGTACCGAAATCAGGACCGGACCAAGACTTTGAGGGGTTGAGACCAAATCAAGACTAAGACCAGTACGAGTCCTGTGACTCTTGTCTTTGACTAAAAAAACAAAAGTCAATACAGTGATATCTGAACAGTTGTGGTCTGCAGAGTCCTCTTTGTCAGAGACTGAGATGACACCAAGTAAAAAGCAGTCGAAGACCAAGACCATCAAAAACTGGACTTGAGACCAGGACTGAAGTACTACAACATTACTTTGGACAGAGTCAGGGTGGTGGTAACCAGCGACACTAACCCACTGCTGGCTAGAAGGTTAGAAGGCAAATAAGAGTATTTCCCAAAACACTGCACAATTTCTTTCGTAGTATGAGTGCTTGTCGCATAAAACACATGTCCTGATCATACTGTAGCTCCGACTGCCTGACAGGAGCCCTTAATGTAAGATCAAGGCTTTATAGAGTTGATATGTAGAGCAGTTTTCCATCCTTGCCTGCCTCTGTGCTGTCTCCAGAGTGTGTCATGGCTCGTCGGCTTTGGTTAGTCCAGAGGTACGAGGTGGGCCCCATCTGAGGAGGGGCGGCACATGAGCCTCCATCCCTCAAGGCAAGTGGGTTAAACACAGAGCGAGATCTGAGAGGTGGATGGCAGTATGTGTTCTCTCTGTGAAGAGCTACGACCTGTTTTCCCTTGAGAGGTGGGCGACGGTAAATGTTAATATCTGACCTATAAATAATCTTTTCCACAAACGACCCGAGGAGTTCCGTGTGGTGCAGCTAACTGTAAATCTGCACGGTAACAAGACCAAACTGGCTTTAGAGAAGGCATCTGGCTTGACAAGGAAATGATTTGGAAAAGGAGAGCAGATGCATAAATTCAATTAAAAATGGATTTCCCATCACAAATGGATTTCACTTGCTGCCATTTCTCAAGATCCACTGATAAGCAATCAATTTAGTCCCTGACCCCTGACCTCCCTGAAAGAGATTGTACCTGTGACCAAACAAATGCAGTGATGTTTACAATGATGGCCACATCAATTTTCTTAGGAGAACACCATGAAACACAGTGCGAAAAAATAGAGACTGTGTTCCTGTTATAATGACTGTCCTCAGAAGAGCCCCCAACCGGGCGTCTTCACAGCATCTCGGGAGTCTTTCAACACAGATGACGCCACACAGACGATCGCGTGTCTTCAAGGCCTCTCCTGTCATGGAGGGTAAATCTCCCAACATAGTGATTTGTCAAGCTTTAGTCGCTGAATATGTAAAATAGTCCCTTCCAGGCTTGTGTTTTCTTCGGAGCAGGCACTGTAACAGATACATAACATGATTACCCTGGATTAACTATTAGCATATTGCTATATGATAGACAATAAATGCGAGCCTCTGTTTAGCCACAGGCTTTCAAAACATGTTCTTATTCTCCAGCTGTAAAAATGTACGATATGACAGATGGTTTGATATTTGACTGTTGACGTCTGGAGACATCAAAAGAAAATTGCCGGAAAAACAATACTTAACAATCACAGTACTGTCAATTAATCCTTCTTTTTAGACCCATTACATCAAAGATATGTTTTCCACATACCTCATGACTGCGGGATGATTTCTGTTTGACTAATTGGGTCAAAACCACAGTTTGTCCCAAATAATATGCTTCATACAAATTTAGAGCAAGTCATTACTTTCATTCATGATCTAATTCTTGTGGAGAAGGGACATGGATCATGTGGTTAAAGGACAAATGAATACATTTAACGATCTGTGAATCCCCAGTTGTTTCCACATCCTCTCGATTTTCCCTTTACATGCGATGTCCAAGTCACATGTTTGGCCTGAGAGTCGTCTCGGAGTCAGATCTGTCTGTTTAATGACGCCACTGTTCATTGTTGCTTAGTTCTTGGCTCTTTGCTGATTTCATGTTCGAGAAAAAATATTTCTCTTGAGCTTAATGGATGTTGTTGTCCGCATGACTCTCATTGATTTAGCACTAAATCATGTTTGCGTAGCTTAAACTAGGCAATCAAACCGCACAGTAAATAAAAAAGTATACAACTCTGCAAATGGACTTGCTTTTATAAAGCATTCTTCACATTCAACCCTTTAACAGACCTGCTCGTCAGGAGCGATGCAGCGCTTACTATTCAAATGAAGCGCTATTCAAAGCACCCCTGATGTTTCTATGCTCAGCCATTCACACACCGAACAGCCGACGGGAGCAATCTGGTTTCAGTATCTTGTCCAAGGATGCTTTGACGTCCTGTGTCCAAAATCACTCCCTCATTCACTGGAGCATTGTGATACAGGATTTTTAACAGAAACTGGTGTACATGTCATGGATGATAACGTTTTTTGGACAAAGCTTGCTGCTCTGTCAGGCTTTGAACTGAATGCTAACGTTGGTATGCTAACATGCTCACAAAGACAATGCAAGCCTGTTGAAGTTAAAGTGGAAATAAACTGCCTGGACTGACTGAATCCACAGTCAGCCTGTATTTTCCCTTGAGATGTCTTTGTCCCGTGGCAGACAAAAGCCTGGTGAAAGTGAAGTTTATAAGAAACCAATTTAAACATCAGTGCTGTCATTATTCCATCACCATTACACTGTGCAGTGAACATGTACTTCATAATGACAGCTCTTCATCCAGTAGTTGTTGAGACATTTCAGACAAAACACCAAATCACACGAACAAGTCAACCTCATAACGGCGCCGGAGGGAAAGTCAGGGGATCCCTTCAGTCATAAGGTTCGTCCACTGGGGACCATTAGTGTCCGTGCACAGTTCTGTGCAATCCATTTAATTAGTTTTATTTAACTGAAACCTAAAATGTCAGCCTCATAGTAGAGAGATCCATGACGGATGGAGAGGAGGAACCAGTGGAACACCAGTCACTAAAACCCATCCTCTGGAGACCATGAATGTCTGTTTGATGAACTAAATCTAATATTTCTGGACATATTTCAGACAAAACCAAAAATGTCAGCTGTTTTGCAGCACTAGAGGTTAAATGTTATTCACTGGGGAACATGAATGTCTGTATGTAATTTCATGGCAACCCATTCATTTTTTCAGATTCTTTGCTCAAAACCAAAAGTGTTAGCTTCATGGTGGCACTTGAGGAGAAGCCTGTGCGATCATCAAAATCATCAAGCTCGATTCTTTGGGGATCATGAATATCCGTTAGAAAAACTGTACGATAATCCATTAGATAATTTTTGAGATAGCAATAGCAATATATGTAAGATTCATTGTGGTGCCATAGGACCAATCAGTGTATCACCAGACACTAAAAACACATCCTCTGGGAACTGTGAATGTCTGTACAAAATTTTATGGCAATCAATCCAATAGTGATAGATTTCAGTCTGGCTGTAATGTTGTTTGTTTAAGTAATAGTATCACTTTATGCTTCTGTAACTGTGTTTGATTCCTGTCAGTTGACAAAGATTAGAATTTTTTTTTTTATAATGCTACAGAACGAGTCTCCTACATGTTTTAAAGCTTCACGGTTCCTTTTATAGAGTAATGGAAAGATGATAGGGCGAATCAAGCCAGCCCCTATGTGATCTCACATGGCTGGCTGATTAGCCTTTTCTCACTGATGGAAAACACATGGCGTCCACACAGCCTGTTCATTCGAAGCTTTTCTGTTGGTTCGATGCTCAGCAGCGAGCAGAGCACTTGTTTTGGAGCCTCAGCCTTTAAGGGCAGTCATCATCAGAAATCTGTCCCCTCCAGTTCCCCACTTGCCCCTGACTGTTATTTAGCTTTCCGATGGGGGCTGGCTGCTCCCATGGGAAGCTATGAGTGTGCCTGCCAGCAGGAATGCATTGGAGGCAATAGAGGAAGATGGAGGATGGATGGAGGATGGTGAGGAGCTGCTGCTGCTATTCCCTCTGTGTGAAAATGAGTTCATTAATTCAGCCCCCTCCCCTTCCTCTCCCCAAGCCCTCCCTGTGCCTGTTGTCTCTGTTTGTTAGCGAGATGATTCCTTCTGTCATGTCAAAGGCAACATTATCATATCCTTGTTGCCTGGGAAACCAGCGCTGAGAGAGACAACGACTTAAAGCCTTCATGGGTGTTTGAAGCTGGTAAACATGAAAGGTTATCCGTGGAGCTGTGAGAGTCGGAATCCTAACATATCTGAAAGGGTCTTATTGTTGGAATCTGTTTTTTTTTTTTCTCCTTTCAGCTTACTGAGAAATTCCCTCTTGGTTGTTTGTTAATCGTTAAATTGGAACACAGCGTACGTTGTCACAAAGGTAACGCGTACAATTTGCGCTGAAGCGAGAAGATCAAGTTCTGACCTCAGCATTCTTTTCCTTTATTTAATCAGGGTCTTAAAAGATTTTAAATTGTTGACATTCAACCTGACACACATTTGACATGGCTGGAAGAAAGAGAACCTGCAATTATTTACAGATGGTATCAATGCATACCTTACACATAACATTATCTGTAATCTGTTCATGATTACTCTCCCTCTCTAAACCACATGTGACAACAGCGTGTAACAGAATACGCTTCACTTCCTAATAATACACCACTTATTTGGGATTTCTAGATCTAAGCAGCTTTATTGATCTTTATAAATCATTTTCTGAGGCTGTGTATGATCAATTGTAAGCCATTATTTTGAACATTTGGGTTGCCAGGTTGTGACCGCTCCAACGGACGGTTCAACCACTTTCCTTTGGGAGGTGTCGTATTCCAAGGTGTGAAAACTGCAGAGTGTTAGATCATCAGCATTTAGGACAAATATACACCAACCAAAGGGGATTTTCATACATAGATATATTTGGACACAACAAATTAATCAGTTAACTTAAAACAGTCTAAAACATTACAAAAAATAACTAAAATCATCAAAAAATGTGTTAATATATAACAGTGTTGACATCAACAAGTCGTAAGTGTATTGTGATGCACGGACATCTGCTGGAGTTAGCATGCTAACCAGTACAACCAGCTAGCTGCATGGCTAACTGAAGAAGCTAGGCAACAGCAGCCACAGATAGCAGCAGGTAACAGTTACTCTGCTGACATGCTGCCCCCTATCTGTTTGTATGAATTCAACGGGTGGCCACTTTGGACATATTGTACCTGTACAGTAGTTATCAGTTGAAGCCGTAGTCACAGTTTCCCTTTATTTGTTTGTATTTATCAGCCTGGAGGGAAATATAGTACCGAGAATTAAACACTTTGGCTTTGTGCTTACTGTCCTTTTTATGTATAAATGTTCATAACACTTTCAATACAGCAGATTTCAACGGTTTCAGTATCATTCACCTATATTTTAATTACACTAAGTTTAGGCAAAATAAATACACAAATAGGATAAATGAATTAATTTGTGTTGAGAATGCTTGTTAAGACGGTAATTGAGCCAGTGAGTAGAGCATAAAAATGTCACATAATTGAATGAAGACTTTATTTCTTAGTTAGAGCAACACATTGTTGTTGTTGTTGTTTTTTTTTTTATTAAATTCTCCTCTTAAATAATAACTCTTCTCCCTGTCACAAAACTTTATTTGAATGTTGCCCAGATGTAAATATATCTTACTTTGAACATGATGAGTGCAGTTTTAAATTTGACCAGATTCATACATCTCAGTGAATGTGACACATTATGTACTATTTCTGTGTATAATGGTTGTAGGTTGCTTTAATTCATTAACATGTTAACTAATTGTATTGTTGGTGTTGGTCGGACTCCGTTACAGGCTAGATGGACCTAGGCTGCTGGATGGACCTGGGCTGCTGTCCTCAGTGTTTATAAAACCCTGGCTCCGGCCCTGCTCCTGACCACCAGCTACCTGGCTCTGCAACCCAACACACTCGGTGCCAGCTGGGCTGCCTGCTGGATCTCCCTCATTGACGACAAACAAATTAAATCACAGTCCATTCAGTGCGGTTAATCCAGTTCCGTGTCTTTAGCACGGGCGCTGTGGACTGTGTGACAGTTCAATCCGACTGGAACGCCTCCTCCTGGATTTCCTGCCCGCTCCCGCTGCTGCTGGTCGGCTACATTGTATCAGTTCCCACACGGAGAAGCACCACGGCGCTCATCCACGGACGGTGAACACGGAGGAATTAACCTGGATGGAGAAATATTCACTGGGGGATTAATTGCCAGTAGGTTGCGGGAGTGGACTAGACTTGTGTCGGGTTTGAGGCGGCACCGATAAAATGCCCTCCCGACTCGGCTGCTCTCGGTGTGGACGGTATCTCGAAGTGTGATGGCAGAAGTCCAGTGAATCGCTGGCCTCCCCTCCTCTCTTGTGTTGGGTGTCTTGGGGAGTGCGCTGCCACTGCTTTCTGCTGCTTCACATCTAAAGAGCGTTTTACTCTTATTCAGAGTCAATTACTCCGAATTGTTTTGATTTCTTTCTATGGAGTGCCCCCCACCATGGACAGAGATGGGTTTGGAATAGGAGTGGCTAGCTAAGTCGGTAAGTTGGAACACATTTCTCTGTCTTTTGCTCTCATTGTTGATAGTGCTACGACTCGTTAGCCATTTAATGTTAGCATTGCGTGCAAGGCGAGCTGGCTAGCGTTACACCATATAGCCAACACAGCATGCAGCAGCAGCAGCAAGCAGGCAGGCAGTCAGGCAAGCAAGCTAGCCAAGCCTGAGTGCACTCTGAGCTCATTGTTTCACTCTGCCAGCTAGCGTACTAGTCAGATTAGCTCATTACAACACGCTAAGTTAGCCCTGCTAGCTTCCTGAACTTCAGTGTGTAAACATGGGAAACTGGCAACTTAACCCAAGTAACGTTAAAGCACCAACATGCTAACAGCTAACTACAATTTAAGTTGAGTAAACGGCTAGTAACGGACAGCTTTCCCCTCGAGGAGAGTCCGTTTATGAGTCTCACACAGTGAAAACAAACAGTTGTCCACCTGCACTTAGAATTGTCATGTTAAGTGAAATGTTATCAGCTAAATGTTCCGAGTGTGACTGAGTGAAAAGCTGCAGATTCCTCCAGTGGAGTGGAGTTTCCCAAGCTGGGCACCGGGGACCCCATGGCGTCCGTGAGAGTTTACTGATTTCCACAAATAAACCGAAATTGAAACGTTTTTTTTTCTCTCCACTCACGTCTCACTTTCTAGGTTTTAATAGAAAGTGAGAATGTGTGACCCTGACAATTTGAACCTAGCGTTTCACTCCTGCTCCTGGTTCCACTGTAATAGGAGTCTACTCCAGTGGAACTTCAGGAGACTAGATCCTAAATAAAATGGTGGTTTGTGGTCTAATAACTCTACTTGAGAGCTTGTGACCTGCATGAAATGTGTGACCCTTCTCTCCAGATTCTTTTTGTTGGCTCATGTGGTCCGGGGCTGTCCCATCTCACTGAAATGAGTCATTCAATTAAAGCACAAAAGTTTTTTACAAGACCACTATGGGCTAACCCTGAGCTCTACCCTGTGGTCTGTGCTGTCCATGGAGAATGACTGTACCACATTAAAGTCAGGCCCAAGTATCCAGTGTTTGATAAACTACATACAGATTGACTGGCTGAATCTGCCATATTTGCATTGGCAAACTGATGGATCATAGTGACAAAAGTACAAAAATAGGTTTTAATGGCCATTGTGCGTGTAAGTGTGCAAGAAAATGTTGTTGAAGGTTCTGCAGAGCCTTGTGCATTGTTCCCAGTGCACCACTTTACATACTTAATCATATGTAATTGGTTGTTCATGCTACTTGTGTTGCGCACTTCTGTTTTTATTAGTGCAACCGATAAGTGCTGACAATGCAACTCTTAAGACCCTCCATCTGGCGTGACTGAATGAATGGACACGTAGTCTCAGGGAGTGTTTAGCATTACCTCACAGGGACATATCTGACAGAAGGAGAACTGTATCGGTGAAACGGCAAATTCAGTTTTGGTGGATAAGTCTGTTAGTAGCCTAATGCAATTTATTATTTAGCTTATATAACCATATGTGTATTAATAACAAATTAGTTGTTTATTGTTTTAATTTCAAAATATCACAATTATCGTCAGTATCGGTACATTTGTGACAGCAATTGCAAGTATATTGGTCCTGATGTCAGTGTTGGTCAATAAGCAATAGGAAACTACGTTACAGAAATGCTTGATTCAGAACCTACCGATAGATCAATTGGGTGATAATTGGTGTATCACAGATATATTGGGGTCAGAGCATTTGTCGTTTGATACACGCCATGGGGAAAATTTTCTTGTAGTGAGTTAAGTGCAGAACATTTTTTTTTTTTTTTTAGAAAATGAAGTTAGTTGCGTTCCTGTAGAACCCTGCCTTGTTTTTGAGACTTGTTTGCACTTATTCTTCAGAAGTACATTTGAAGGATAAGTGCAAACAATGGTGTTGATGTCGTCTATCTACCTGAATCTCTTTCTTGTCCTTTTGACAAGTTTATATTTACACTGAATATGTGTTGCTTGCTTTGTATCATGGCCAAAACTGTTGAAAAAAGACATGTCTCTGGGATCCATATCCATTATTTGATTTAGTACATTTTCAATTACTACCCTTGTTGGATTTAAAAACCCAAATACTGTTGTCAGTGTTCAGTATTCAGTATAATCCAGTATTGGTCAGGTAACAGTTTGTACTACCCAGTCAAAAACTGTCGTGTTATATTCAGAAGTAGAGATGAGAGCTGCTATAAGATGTGTTCTTAAAGTAAGCGATTCAGTATGAAAGGGCGGTTTTGTTTGTTCATTAAAGTTGGTCGCTGAAATGCTTAATCACCGACTGTCAATGCTATTTGTTCAGATAAACACACCAATCGCCCAGAGAGACTGAAGGAAACTTTGGCAGGGAAACATTTACTCGTTCCTAAGGAGCCTTAAGCGTTCCTGCCTAATGCTGCAGTTAATTTGAAAGATCAGTTTGGCAGCTCCATTGTCCGGGTGTGGCCATAACTCTGAGCTGGTGACTCTGATAAAGGAAAATCTTAATGTAAACTCTGCCGTAAAATATTAAATGGAGTCCTCCTACACACAACTGTAGAAACACTTCCCTGTGCTTAATCCACTTTGTTCCAGTGTGTCATGCAATAAACATGGCTGATTTGCACCATGTTGTCATCCTGAGCTAGGGAGGTTGGAAGTTGTGAGTGCAGCTTCCATTAGCTAGCAGCAGACTTGTGGTTTTGTAGCACTTAACTGTTTGTCACAGAGGTCAGTAGGAAGCAGCAGTTGGTGTGCTTGAAGTGTAGCCTTGCTGGGCTGTAGCTACACTCTGTAATGATTTCAGGTGTCACACAGGAAGTTAACACAGCAGAACAAAAGGATCACACAGCCCTCAGTAAGATTGAATTAATTGTGTGTGTTGTGAATATGAACCTCAGTGCGTGGGACTTTTCACGACAGTGTTGTCATGATATTAGATGTTTTACTTGGGAGTGTGCGTTTACTTTACACTGTCAGATAGAAGAAACCGTTTCTGATATTCAGAATCGGTATTTATCAATATTTAGATGTGTTTGACAATACTAAAACATACTATAACACAGCCACAAAAGGCTGTTTTAGTCCAGGGAGCAGTGAGAATGTAAACTTTACTAGAGCTCCTGTAATTTGTCAGCTGTGCTTATAAATGATTCAAGCCTTTCACTTAGGCTCTGAGAGTGTTTAGTCAGTATTGATTTATTACTCTCTTATGCATCGATTTGTAGGGTTTTTATGGCGTTCATATTGAGAACTATATTTCTAATTCTTCTCATGATATTTGCCAAACTAAAATAAATACATGACATCGAGCCTGACCCATCGGTGCATATCATATATACAGATACAGATCATTTTGTAATATCAGTTTATAATAACTGCAAACCAATATATCAGTCAGGCTCCACCAGAGATGGTCATAATTACCAAGGATTTCTTTCCCAAAATTAAAAAAATGTAGCTCATAAAATAATGGTTGTAACACCAGTGTTCCTTGACGTACTTCTTTGTCGTCTTTGTGCTTTCCTAACAAGGGAAACTCGGCACCGGCTCACCGTGAGGCACAGAGCTTGCACTGCTTCTTTTCCAGCTGACTACCTTTTCAAAGGCAGTTCCTCTCCATCTGATTACCTTTTTTTTTGCAGTAATTTGTTCTACTCATTGTGAGGGTGTTAGGAGCCTTGTTGAAGCACGGCAGACACATTTTATACAATCTGACAGAGCTATCAATTGTAAAGTGGAAGTGAAATTTAACACTCTTAAGCTCCGCACAATAGCATGACATTTTGTAGTTGTAAATTCACATAACGCCTGAATGAGAGCCTAAGGTGAACATGAGAACAAGTCCTCATTTCCTCCAGTTAGATTTGTTTGATAACTTGGATGCAGTGATGTTGATGTGGGATGTGACCCTTTTCAATGAGGTAGTGTGGAAATGACCAATAGTTTAAGTGATTGTTAATGTATGTGATGACGCTGTGGCTTTCAGTCAAATGTGTTTCTGGTTGACTTGAAGGAAATGTGAAGTCTTAAGGATCTTTAAGAAATGGTGATAGTGTTGTGTTTTGTGTTAACTTTGACCTGCTTTTCTAGAAATCTGTTCCTGATCAGGATTGGAATCAAAGTAACTGTGTGGAAGAAGAGAATTTAACAGTATTTGTGTAGAGGGCCAGGGCATCAGATTAGTCCAGGACAAGGGGATTATGTTGGCTTTGTAAGGCTCCCGTCATCTCATGGCCGCACACCAGCTGATGGCAAAGTAAGATTTAATCCATATCCTTAAGGTAGCTGGCTGCTAATTTGAAGGCTTTCATGTACCTTTTTAAAAAATACCTTGAATGAAGCAGTTCACTTTGGGGGGAATATGAACATATTCTTGGGCGCTACTTTGGTCAAAGAAAAATAGATCACATGTGAAATGAGAAGCGTATGCATTCCTTAATTCCCTTTGTGCAGTCGGGAGTCCATAATCAGCCTCATGGTGTAGTTAATGCCTTTGGACACGTTGAGATGAGATGGAGCACCTTTGTAGTTTAAAACATTGTGCAGTGTTTCCCCCAGGTTGAGATTTATTTGAAGTTGTCCTCCCTAAGTGTTGGGGGTTGGGCTTGTTAAAGCACCGGTGTGAAACCCAAATATCTTAAGGTGAAGAAAAACAGCTTTACAAACATGACCATACTTTTATGTGATAGTTGGAAATTGTAAATCCAATAAAATACTTTTTACTTACTAATCTGTCGGCTGCTTTTAACAGGGAGACATTTAAGAGTAAGATCAATGCGTGAAAGAGGATTTCAAAGTCAAGATTGTCATTTATTCTGATCTCAGCCCTCGAGATACAAAGAAGAAAGATTAGTCAATTTGTTGTTCAAAAGAAGATTAATGTGCAGCTATTGTTCATCTATTAAATGTCTGAATCAGTTTTCAAGTGAAGAAAAACATTCTCAGTAAACATTCTTTTGTTTAAGCTTCTAAGATGTGGAAATGTGCTGCGTGTCTGTGTAGTAACATTATAGCAGATGAACTATTTTGGATTTTGATTGTTTGTTGCTTGATTGCATCACCTCAGGCCTGTTAGAAATAGCAATGGACATTTTGACTGTTCTCTGAAGATATATAGGCCAAATGAGTAAATGAGAAAATAATCTGCAGATAATTGATTACGCAGTATTCCTACGGCTGTGTATTACCCACCTGCCCTTAAGTAGGCTCACATTAAAATGTGTTCAGTAGTGTAGATGCATGTTTTAACAGTTTAATAGAAAGCATGTATTGAAGCTTCATCTGGAGCTGTTGTTGGAGATGAGGAGATGTTTTTCGTGTAGAGACCAAACCTCCCACCCACAAGAACAAATTGCTGAGGTCCAAACACAGTTTTCAGCCAGTAGCAGTGCTTGAGATGTTTGATGGACGCGAGAAATGTTCAATATTGCAGACACATTTTGACGCAGCGCATTTTAATGTTATTCCAAACCGCTTACTTCATGAATATCATTAATTAAAACTGCCTGTTGCGGTTCTATGTTCACAAGCGACAGCAAGGTGTTTTTATGACAGCTTGTGGTTTACTTGAAATGCAACGGGTTAGAGAACACAAAGGATCTGAAATGGATCTGCAGTTCTGTGTACAATATTGATTCCACCTGTTGGTCCCTCCTGTGGACCAGTGTGGGACAAATGTATCTGTTTTTATCCATGTAAGTTGTTCAGTTGTGTGAGAACTAGTGATGTTCCTCATGTTTAAATAGTTTAAATTTAGACTAGTCAACCGGACTAAAAGTCGGAAAAAAACACCCAAACTGTCGCAATTAAGTACAATTTAATCTACAAGGTCTGAAAAAAATGTGTATATTTTAAGAGCCATTTGAAACTGCTGATCACATAACCAAATCATAAGTTAAATACCCCGGAAGCACATTGCACATTATTCTGCAAAATATGAGAACAATTCACTAAATGAACATTAACAAACCATAATTTTTTCAACAATATTAAATGTAACAAGAAATCTTTAGGAATTGTGCCTGATCAGGGCTCCAGGTAGCGGATATTTTGCTTGCACACTCACAACTAAACATTTTCATTGGTCAGACCAGTGTGTCTGAAATTTTGGATTTTATTTTTCAAACAGTTTAGGTTATTGCAATTTCTTGTTGCTTGCAATTTGAATGAAGAAATACACGAAATTTCCACCTGTATTGTTTACAAAGAATATAGACGTGTACGTTAGTAATAAGATACGTTTAACTGACTAGTGGTGGCAACCCTGATATGCGACAGTTGTCATTTGAACTTTAAAGTCGTGTCATGGATTAAAGTATATGCAACTCTGCTTTAGTTTTTATTGCCCTGATTGGATTTCTCACTAGTGACTTGCCAATTACAGCAGAAAAGAGCACACCCTGAATTTTTGATGCTCAGTTGCTTATTTGCCAGAGCCTGGTGATCCATCTTCTCCTGGGATGCGAGCCCAGGTTACACTCAACTCTCCTCCACTCGAGCAATAAAGATATTGTCAGCTCTTGTGGCGCAGCACAGTCCTGGGTGCTGCAGAAATGCAGTCTCATTTGCCTTTGGTTTGAGGAATCATCGTCTATGCTCTCAGAAAGAAAAGCTGTAAAAAAATATGAGTCAATTTTCTAAAGGTGCTTTCTTGCGCTGTTGTAACGAAGCCCTGTCAAATTGCATTAGTATGTATAACAAGCGTTTGCTTTCAGTACTGTCTTCATTCATCCGCTCATAAGCAACATGACCTCGTTTATCGCTCTCGCTTCACTTGTTCCAGACACTGGTGATCTTTTCACTGCAATCCACACATGACAATTAACCATCTACAAATGGGTGAACAGCATTCCAGTGTAAAGAAAGAGGTATGAAAATGTTGGAGTATTTTAAAGCTTTTCTACAAATTGATAATCTAATTTGTTGACAGAAAACAAATATAGTGTCCTCCCTGAAGCTGTGAGCTTGAGTCGAACTACACAAATGCCACTGTCTTTATAAAGATACATCTTTGAGTTGAGCTTAGTGAAGAGCTTGAAAGGTCTGTGAAGATGTGATGTGTGGGAAATCCTCAGAGCACATCAATACTTGAGCGTGGTGGCTGTGAGTGGGTGGTTCTGTCCCCATTGCCCTAATCATACTGCAGAATCCGCTGTCATCTGTCGAATCAAAGAAAAACCGTTGTCTCTCTTGGATGAAATGTGCCTCACTTGTAATATTGACAAGTAAATGAGGGAACATCCGCAAATGACACAGTTGCTGCTGTCTAAAGTGGAAACACATGATCAAGTGGAACTGCAATACAAATGTCAATACTAAAATTATTTTTCCGTCCACAACTGTGTTAATGCTTACTGAGTTCTGCTATCCTGTTTCGCCCCGCTGCCTCAGCACATATGGCAACAGATGTATGAAAGTATTCCATCCGTTTTTAGTTTAAAGCATCTTCACATCAAAGCAGCTTCAGTGTAGACCACTGAGGTGTAGTCCTCTGAGGTGTAGTCATCCGGTCTCACTGTGATCACGTAACGTTCGTTTTACACAGCATGGAGAAAAAATTAACTCTGCTTCACTTGTAGGATATATAAATATCACAGTGCTGGTTTATTGGAATATATGTTATATATGATTTGTCTTCAGCTGTTCTGTGCCTGTCTTTTTTCTCATTTTTGCTTGACGTGTTTGGGGTGACTTCTGAACTGGATCACAAGCTGTCAGTTGCAAAAAATTCCCATTAGATCAGGGCTCTACGCTGACATTTTTCCCAACGAGCACATGTGCTCCTAAAGTAAAATATCTGGAAGCACAAAGACATATATGGGAGCACAAAAAATATTTATTTTTCTATTTATCGAACACTTCACACTTAAATAAGCAGCACAAATAAAATGTTGTACAGAGTTTGATTTAATTGTTTTCATTTCAGGCAGCACAAAATAATTTCTTGAATTTACAGTGATTTCATTTTTTTCATTTCATTTTGTATCCAATGTGTACTAAACACAAAGGATGTCAGTTGTCCAAGTGCATATTAATATTCATATAAAATAGAGGAAGCACTAAAATACAATAAAAAGAGGTGTGTCTTCTTTTGCCCACTTAGGAACATGATTTGATGCTGGTTTGGAGTCACTGGGTCACATGACATGGAAGCTTTTGAGAAAAAAAATCACAATTTCTGCATATTAACATGTGAAATAGAGGAAGCACTCAAATACGATAGAAAGAGGTGTGTCTTATTCGTCCAGTTCACTAATACAATTTGCTGCTGGTTTGGAGTCACTGGGTCACATGACGTGGAATATATTGAAAAAAGCTGCAATTATTTTGTATTCATATATTTATGCCGACTTAGACTTTCTTTTATTATCATTGGAATTACACTTTACAGTGCAATGGGAACAAAATTTAGTTTCAATGGCTCAGGATAGTGCAGGATAATGAAGAACAACAGCATGTACATTTCTGTTAAACTCAAACAAAAGAGACATAGAAACTTAAGTTGTACTGATTTGTTGATACAATAATTAGTCAGTTGACAGGAAATTAATTGGCAGCTATTATGATAATCAATACTTGTGAGAGTTTTTGTTGTTGCAAAATTCAGATTCCAGCTTCTGTAATGTGGGGATTTGCGTCTTCTCTGTGTCATATGTGACAGTAAACTCAATATTTTGCTCTTGCAGTGTGGACATTTGTCCAAACAGTCACAGAGGCAATCTTGTGGCTTTAACTTAAATGGATTGGACTGTCCTGACTGGTTTGGAAACATAGGGGTGGGTAACGTTTCACTCGACAGCTTAAGCCAGATTTATGCGTCTGTGTTGAGATGTTGTGGTATCTATGTGCGGGGCAACGGACGCAATAAAGGCTGCATGGAGACCACAAGAATTGTAATGGAATAGCTTGGCCTCCTTTGTGTTTGCTCCTACATTTTTCCATTGCTGGTGGTTTGTTGATGGGGAAGAAAACATGGAGCAAGCTGCAGAAATGCTTGATAATCCCCCTTTTCAGACAAATGCGTATTTTGTGATTTCACAAAACCATTTCCACTAAAAGCCTTCTTCTAACCACAATCAGCTCTGCTATAAGAAAGGGAATAAACAAAGGTACGCCCAATTACTTTATGTGTGTAATAAATGCACAACATGGCTTGATAACGTACATCACATCCATCTTATGAGGTAGCTTTGCCATGACAGTCAGCAGGTTAAATCCTAAACCAGGTTATAAATCAGTTGCTACGCTGTAGGCATCTGCAGCAGGAGTAGTGAACCAACCCAACAGAGAATCATAAATTCAGCTTCAGTGTTATTAGTAGTAAAGTGAAATACTGGGGTCCTCCAAGTTTTTAATATATCAGACTAAAAATGAATATGGAATATATTAGGGCTGAAAAATACCACTTGTGCCACGGCCTATGTATATGGTGAGTCGTTGCCTCAGATGTTCCTCTCGCCATACTGTAATCTCACAGAGAAAATGCAGTAAATGCTGACTTAAAAGGGAGAACATGATGCCTGACAGTCTACCTGTTTGCTTTGCATTTTAATTTGGCAGGCACTATAAAAGAAGATTGACGATGTCAGGCAAAAGGAAAGCACACAGGCATGTAGCAGAGCAGATGTAGATGGATAACTGAAGGTAGGTCGTTAACATTATTTACAACCTGAGGAAAATGCATACAAACCTGTGCTCCTTCACTTTAGTTTCAGGGTGACAGAGCATTTGAGCGCTGACCCAGTTGACTTGCATTTTTGCAGGTGGTTGCACTACTGTGGTTTTCTTAAATGGATGACCAAACGGTGACGGTGGCAGCAAATATGTAAACAACGCTGTCAGATGTCTGAATGAGGCAAATGCATTTAAACTAACAATCCTGCTATGTTGCAACATGTAAACATGGTTGTTTAGTTAAAGGCCATGTATAACTTAATAGAGAGCTCAGTTTGTGTCTAAATAATGTGGATGAGGACAAACATTAATTTAAAAGTGGTAGTGAGCCTCAGTGAAAAGGTTACGCAAACATCTAGCGCCAACATTTAAAAGCACTGTAATGCACAAGTCTAGCTTTATCACATTACGCTGGGCGTAACTGAATGCGGGTTTTTTACTATCAGTGAAATGTAGCATGCTGTTCCTTCCCTGCCTTGCATACATTTTCCATTTCAAACACTGGCAGTGATTGCGTATGAAAGTGTCATACTCTCAGATGTTACTGCCAACTTTAGCAATTTTGGGGCGCAGACTTCGCTTGCAAGACAGTGTGACATATATAGTCTGTGGGTATAAGGCCGGAGATATACTTGCTTTTAACCACATGTTCTTGTAGACAACCGGCTACGCCTTGAACGTAGTTGTTTACATACTTGCCCATATGCTGGGTGTGTTAGTGTAGGATGCTATCGCACATTCTAGCTTGTCTGCTTGCTGACCTTAGATCCTGACACATCCCCAAACCGGCCTTCACTGCCCTTACCATTCATCTGTGTATGTTATCTCTGGGAACGTGTAAAAGCACACAGAAGCAGGATATGCAAAGTAGCATTCATGTACACGCATATATGTTGTTAATGTCAAAATATATCTCCGGCCTTTATATCCTGCCAGCCATTGACTGACTAGTTCGGTTGGCATTCTTCTTCTCTTCTACTATCCAGATTTTAGTGCTATCAAAATTCCTGTCTCTACAGGAAATGACTGGGAAGTGATTCTCATGTGTGTGTCAAGCGTGGCTGCTGCATCGCCTCATTTAGAGATTTGGAGTTGCGCCTATTTTTTCCACAATACGCGTGTGGTTCTTGGCAAACCTCGACCTGAAAATGACCTGTTAACACTCATATGGACATCATACAATAATTCACTACAGTTTAAATGTCTGTATGTGCAGAATATGTCACAAACATGAAGAGAATACACACAACCAGTGAGGGGCAGTTTCTTTCCTGTGCACTTGCTATCTTTTACTTTGTCTCCCTCACTCCCTCTCGTTCCCCCCATGGCTTTCTATTCATCGATAATTATCAAAGTCAAACTCCATGTAAACGGATAGGGCAGGCAGGAGCCACACTGTAGCAGCACAAACACACAAGTTAGCCGCGGCAGCTCAGTAATGCAGCCACCACGCACAACACCGGTGTACAGGTGCTATGGCTTTAAAAAAAACTTTGAAAAAGTGTCTGCATCCGGTGATCATAGCACTATGATGTTAAAAAAATGCACCATGCAAGAGAGGTGCTCTTTCCAGGCACTATTTTGCCAGGGCATGGTCGCTCCATCGTGCGCTTTGTGCTGCCTGAGAAACTTCTGATTGGTTTAAAGAAATACAAGCAAGCCAAATTATTTTTCCCTCCTTACCAGAATAGTTTAATTGATTTTGTACAGTCAAAACTCTGGTGTGAACTGGTGCTTACTCCCGACAGCTATCAGTGTCTGAATGTGACACTTGTGCCTCTCAGGAACAGACCACTGTTACATGGATTCTGGAAGGCTACCATGTGAGAGTGACAACGTTATTTGAAGCCCTGCTTGTTGACTTGGCCTCTGTTAAGCAGCTGCTGGAGGAGAGGCAGGCAGTTATTTGAGGTTAATGGTTGTCCATGCCCTCTCTCTAGTTAGACATTCACATGGCAACACCTCAACTGTCCAAGGAACAAACAGTAGTGCAGTTTATTAGTCGCTCAGCAGCGTCTGTTGTCCTCCCATAGGTAGACTCCTGACCCTCCACAGGAGCAGTTAGACTGATGGTCTTTTGTTCCTGCATTACAGATTTCTGCAGGTCATCTGCACTATAGTAGGTTAGAAGCTTCAGTATGTATTAAACTAGTTTGACAGTTTGAAATACCCACAGAAGTTACGTGTAGATATTATTAACTGCACTGAATGCATCATGTGCAGATGGGCATTTCACATATCAGTTGGAATTTGTTGGCATCCGGCCCGGTAGGCTGCCCATGAAGGAATGCATGTAATAAACAATACTCAAAAGACTGAAGTGAAAAAATGCTGTCTTTATTTTATTCTATTACACAGGCACAGACAGATCCGTGAAGAAACAGACAGTGACACGCACGCCCAGCAGTGATAGACAAGGGGACTGTCTGCTCTTTAGCCTCAGGCCTTGTCCTTTCACAGCTCTTCCTTCTCTCTCGTTTGTCAGTCAGTATTTAAGAAGAAAACAAGCTAACTTTAGCCAACATATTTATTTAACTCTCTCTGTTTACATTCTGGTTTCAGGAGAAAAATCTTTATATAACATTGATTAAAGCGGTTAATATTCTTCTTGGACATGCAAGACTATAACAATTCACAGTTTGGACAGTTTTATTCAGTGTCACCAGTGTTGATATCTTGCATTTTGAAAATTAGATGTATCCACAATGATGCAAGTACGGGATAAGGTTACATCTTTTGTTAGATTTGCCTTCTTGTTAACACATTTTCTGTCTTTTGCACTATTTTAATCACTTTAAACCAAGTTCCCAGCCCCAGTTTTAATGAGAAATAGTGAGAGAAACATCAGGCCTAACCCAAAACACATATGATTTCTTAATGAGACTGTACTCACAAACAAGCTATATTTTGTAATACACTAACCTGTGTCTGTAACATCCTTTAAATGACAGTATGGTTCTGGCATTATGGTGTAAATTGTGTTCAGCCAGTGGGGCATACAAGTAGCTTTTAACAAAGAAAATCTCTAAAGTGTGGTCTTGGCACATGGTTGCAAAGTGCTACACTCTAAATTGCTTGTTGTGACAATGTGTTATACATCTTGATTTTCCCTTCATTCCATGTAGACCAGGATTTTGCATCTAATATCTATCGTCCATCGGTTCATCTGAAAACCTCAATATAATCCTTGCCATGTTAAGTTTTACAGCAAATGTTCCCTCGTTTCTTCAAATGATCTGTTAGTAATTTTTGTGTTGTAGTATCTGATACTTTGATTTTTGTGAGCTTCCTTCTGCAAACTAGCTTTAAAGCACCTTATTTGATATTAAAATGAACCCTTTAACATACTCTGTTTATATAGAATGATAAAGGAAACATGCATCGTAGGTGTAGTTAAAGTGGAGTCTTTACATTCGTTAATAATCTTGACTTGAAGCCGCATTTCAGTTGAGCTAACTGGAGGCAGTCAGGCGCAATGGTCACCCTGATTATCCTCTAATGAAGAAGAGCTTGAGCCTGCCGACTTCACCAGCCAACCCAACCCCCAACACCACAGCTGATTCCTGTGTGTGATGTGTCTACTGTTCTGACATGATTGCACAAGAGTTTTCTAATGATCAAATGTTATTCAATTGAAAAAATGTACTATTGTTAAAAAAAGGACATTTCTACTTTTGAGCGGTAGTGTAAAAGTTCAAATTGTGCATGTATTTGGCCAAACATCCCTGTTCGTAAATTACTTTGATTCTGTTTCAACAGTAGTGTTTCTAGTGCTGAGTTTTCCGGAGTGGTGAGGTATGAGTTAATTGTCTTTACTAACCTTCCTTAAGATAAATTGCTGTTAATTAGCATATAAAACAATGTTTGTTCTTGACAGCTGTTGTAACCAGATTGAACAAACCGCATATCAGAAATGTATTGGACTGTATGCAGTTGACAACAATAGCCAAAAAAGAGTCTTGATCAGCACCAGTCCTGTGAATTAGCTCAGGAAATTACTCATCTCTAAAATGTCTCTAAAGCCATGTTCAGTTAAAGAGTAATGACACAGATCAGTGTCAGTACCTCCTGTGATTACAGCACATTACATCCGACAATATCCAGGAAGTTGCTGACACTTCATGTTTGTTCACTACTGCCATTGCTTTGCATTTCCAACTTGCACTTTTGAACCCTCATTTCATTTGACATTTCCCTCTTTTTTCACTCCCAACATCCACTCTATTAGGACAAGTTTGATCAGAGAGCTCACCCACTGTTGCTTAGCCATGGAATGTGGTGGTTGTCATCTCAAGGCCAACATTTTCTTGGCTGCAGTGAGACCAGCCCAAAGAATGTGTCTTCGTTCCAAAGACAAAACTAAAGAGTAGTCGTTCAGAGACCTAGTTTAGGAGGTTAAGGAATCAAACCACATCAGGGCATTCCCTGTACATGTGCTTAAGTGGACACAGGTCACAATTGGGAGATATAATTACTTCACATAATGAGACTTTCTGTAAAAGTTTTAGTTGTACCACACACAGTTTTTGCCACTGTGTCCTGACATCTCTTCATCAGTTAAATATTGAGATATTAATTTGTATAAACAAGAAACCCCCTTTCTCTATGCTCTAGACTAATAATATAATTATACAATATTTTAAGAAGAGGGTGTTCTGATCTCAGTGGGGCACCATATGCCCAAATGGCTGATTGCGGAATTATCCTGGTAGATCATACTCGATGTATAAATTATTAAACATTTATTCATATGGCTCCAGTCAATGGAAATGGGACAGGTATATTTCCAGTGAGAAGTGAAAAATTGTTGAAAACACAAACGTAATTTGGCCTTTTTCAACTGTATTTTGAAAGAAACCAGGTCCTGCAAAATATTCTCCTCAATTGGTCTCTGAGAGAGGGGAGAACTAGAAGTGAGTAGAGAGAGGATGTAGTGCACAAGACCAAAAGTACATCATAAAATTTGACAGGGCTAGCCCTCCCTGAGTCTTGTATCACTTGAGAGTTGTGAGTTTTAAAACAGGCTTCCTTTCTTTTCATATTAATTTGGAGATGGAAAGGGGGAGCTTTTCCCAGTAGCCAATACGAGGAGTGATCATAGAAGAGGAAAAGTTAACTTGAGGGAGTGCATCCATTTTAACTTGATTTATGGGCTTGGAGTGAAATTTAGAGACTCGAACATCTTTCAACATCTTTCTCTATTTGGTTGCATATAGCTTGAAATGTTCGTATTGCAGCTGAAGACAGTTGTCTTGAGGTCTTTTGTGACAAAATATCAGACTTGCCAGTTGATCTTCAATGTCTGAGCCTGTTTGGCTCATATGAAGACCATTGTAAGGTAAGATTAAAAATCAACAAAAGTCAGAAAGGTCAAAACACGTTTGCAGCAATGCCTAGTGGGAAACCACCCTGACTTTTTATTCATAAGAACTCTGAATATGTGGCTGAGGAGGGATGGGTCTGCCAACAGTAAAGTCAACATGAAGCACTTCAGGTGTGCCCTCATCTCCACTGGTACTTTCCCTGCTTTTGAATTATTCAGTTTCTTGGTTAATGGCAAAGTTCCCTTAGTTTTTTAGCACTACAGCAGACTTTCAATCCATAAACCTCGAAAACATCTTTATCCAAGTTTATAATTTAAGCAAATCTGCCAACCATTCATCAAATTGCGCTTTACTTTTTTGTCTTGCTTGTCTTGTAATTCAGTTTTAAAAAAAAATATTTTCTGAAGAATGATCATTTATAATATCTGGTAGTATAGCAAAAGTCAGTACTTGTTTCCTTCTGTTTTTGAACAAGCTGCAGCATTATTATGCAGATGACTTCAGTCGATACATAAAGAACTTCATTATCAGTTTGATGTCCTGAAGTCTTCTTTCAACAAATCAAAGATGGTCTATATAAAACATGGCAACCGAGGGTATCTCACTTAAAACCAAGACAGTCTTTCGTGTTCTATTAAAATCATCATACAGACCCCCCCCCTTGACCTTGTCACCACTGTTTGAGTAGCTGATAACCAAGGCCTTGGATTGTTTTTTTTTTTTCTTATGAAGATTAGTATCATTTTCCAGTATCAGGACCTTCACGGATAATAACTAGGGGTGGGAATCTCTTGGCACCTCACGATTCGATTCAATACTGATTCCGAGGTCAACGATTCTCTTCTAAACCGATAATAGATGCATCTTGATGCAACAATTTTTTTGTGTACATTTCCATGCATGATTTAAAATAATAATGATAATAATGATGATGATGATGATAATAATCATCTGAGTTTACTAATCACTTCCTACTTTTGTGGTGATCATTAAAGAAAATCAACAGATGAATTAACTTAATATTTAATTTTTTTTAAATATTTTATTAAAGAAAGCGCTTTTCTTTGTCACAAATAGATTTGAATTGAACACAGAATCCTCCTGTTACAGGCAATGAGCATATCCCTAAGAGAAAAACAGTATAGTGTAGCATATATAAAAATAAAAAAGCTTTCAATGCAATAGTCAATGCAGCTTGCATTTCAAAACATTATGGACCTATGTATCAGCTATCATACTAAAACATGACTACTTCTGGTCATTGATAATAAAAACATAAAGAGATTAATTTTTCTTCTCTATGTGTCATTAAAGAAAAAGCTGCTCTCAGTCAAAGATAAGAATAGGACTTCTATCACAAAATTCTCCTTTTATGGGTGATGGGGAGCATATCCCAATGCTATGCTACTTTATGCCACGTGCATTTCAACACATTGTGCAACAACATTTGCACAACGTGTTAAAATGCAAGCAGTGCGCAACAAAGTGCGACTGAATAAGGACGCATACGAATACGGTGGAGAGAAGTTTCCAACAAAGTGTGCACCTTACAGTCAAGTTATTTTCCTTACGTTCAACAAATTCAAAGTAATGTTTGTATATCCAACCGTCAAAAGTGGCTTTGTGCAGCGGGGGGACTTCAGGCAAGTCGCATGCAGCAGCATGTTCTGCTCCTGTTGTTGACGCTGCCATTGTTATCCCATCTCCCCTTGCGGGTGGCGACTAACCAATTGGTGATGGTGAAAGATACCTCGTGCCAAACCCCGACCAATCACTGTTCCTTTATCAACAACATTGCCCACAAACCTGAACAATTGTGCCACAGTAGATACTACTGTTAACGACTTGCATTGAGATAGAGTGTCTCCATTATAGAATGAAGTGAGCGGAGATAATGAGAAGTGTTTTGAGAATTGTAGTGGCTGGCTTTTGTAATTCAGAAATCATGGCAGAGGGGAATGGCTGAGCATGTTAATGAAGGTGCTCTTGTTTCTCCTCTTTTGGGCACAGAAAAAATCGATCTGGCACCTTGTCAATGATTTGTGATCTGGGTTTCCTTACACTCCGGACAACATGTGAGTGTTCTTTTCATCGTCTGCATCGCTGTTGCCACAGACGAGCCACAATATCATTATTTATTTGTACTCATGATGGAGTCGAATTGCTACTTCAGACTGGTCACCACTATTTAAGCCTGACAAATTATGATGGTCGTAGTGTCATTTATTTTCACATGTTTTCCTTTCGACAAATATTGAGGAATGATGTTGTTGGTGTGCTCAAACGGAAGTTTGCATAAATGAGAATTCCACTACGAAATGGCAGAACATTTTCTTCATTAAGCTTTGAATTGTTTACTCTAATTATTCAACTGTGATTACAATAACAATTCACACTTCATCTGTCAGCCACTTAACCTTAAGAGCAAGTCTTTGTTCTTTCATCAAATCTGCTAATATGCCTATTAAAGTGAGTGGTAGAAACGCTGCTGAGTGATTAAAGACTAATGTTGGTTTTAAAGTGGTTTACTTAACCAAGACGATGTAGTTAATCAGTAGTTAGTCAGCTAATCTGTAATTGCCCTAAAACATTCTCATATTTCAGACTTGTGGCTTTTCTGGTGCTGAGTGATCATCTTCTAAAAAAATGTTTTATTAAGAATACAACTTAATTACAGTGCTGTTTACAAGTACTCTGCACGTAGCTCTTTATTTCTATGTATTGCATTCAGTTGATTTGTTGGCAGTTATCTTCATTTCCCCAATATTTGACATGTCACTTCAAGATGTCAGCTAGCTTCTTCCCTCACATTTTCCTCATCGATGCAGTTGAAATGGCATTGAAAAACAAATGGCTCTAATGAGATTTGTTTATAATTTTAATCAAACATTGAGCCATTTGTATATCTAATCTGTACTTTACTTGTACTCACTTTACTTACACAAGACTGTTTGTAATTTTTAATTTGCATTTCTCTTCAGATGCCTCTGACATCAGATTTGACTGGCAGTTTGAACAAGTCGTATGAAACATAAATAATGCCTGTTATATAAAAAGCTCTTACACCATGGAACTACTTCCAGCCTATGTCCTTGTAAACATTTAATTTAAAATAATATTTTACATTGTAAAAACTTGTGCTAATCTAGATTGTCTAGATTGCCTCACGGTAGTTTGGTACATTGCCTAGCAGCCACATTAGCGCTAGGTACAAGTATCTGTTGAGCTGTCTCTTAAAGTGTGTTGGTGATCATGGCTGAACTCCATTAAGTAGCTACTTTGCGAAATCTTGTCTGTGGCTGCCTGTAGTACTTATTTTAACAATGCACATACAAGTTATTTACCTTTCAGTTATCCAGTATAGTTTAATAACTGCACACGGGCTCTTTGAACTTATGGTCTGCAGGAATATTAACAGTCCGTTTTCACTCCACTGAAGTTGAAATATCAGCATTTTTTTTCTCTGTTTTTACCTTTAATTCACAGTGAGTATTTTCCCACATCAGATATGGAGAAAACTAGTTTTCATGAATCTAAAAATGCTGTAAATTATGCATTATTCCTGTTCAGACACAACGAGGAGCTCTGTGGATGTAATGTCAAGAAACCAGTTTTCTGATGCCTCTAACTTAATCTGTGATATCTTTGTATGAATGTCTTTCTGTGAAGCGGCAGAGGAATTCCTCTGTGCTTGGTTAACGGGTAGCATTAATGAACACTAGTGTGGATGGGATGTTTGAACAAAAATCACGTATTTATTCACCTCAGGGTGCATGTAATGATGATGTGAGAGTGAACACAACATGTAAGATGCTGATAATTGCTGAGGATCAGTCGTCTTTTTATTAAAAGAAGAAGAGACAGATTTCTGTTTCTCCACCTGATTGTTTGTAATGTAGGACTCCCATGGGCACTGATGGTAGTGTGGTGTGAAAGCTTTGTTTTTCGATGCATCACACCAGTGCCTGGACATGAGGACAGGACAGCGTTATCAGCCATAGAGCAATCTGCATATTTCACACTTCTTTGATTACTGTCCATTTGAGTCATACAGCTGCCAGTCCAAGAGATGCAGAAAAGTGCTGCAGTCAGGGGGAAAAATGCCTGTTGGCAGCAATGGGAACATTACAGAGAAAGCCTTTGATGTGTTCAAGGAGTATCATCCAATTTAATTTTCTCTAGCTTCTGAATTGGATTGAAGAGAATGTATTAATTTGATTGAAGGATAATTTGCTCTTTGTAAGACATACCTATGTAAGGCATTAGTACCAGCTCCAGTGAGGCGGCACTCTGCTGAGGATCTCTGCTTTTCTGTCGTTGACATATTTACTGACAAAGATACTGGCTGACCCGCAGACTCCTGATTCCCATCACCTGGAATGGCTGGGTGCATTTCTATTTTGGTAATCAGCTCAAGCACACAATCCAATTACATGGAGGTTACTGTGGCGCTCTCTGGATGGGAAGCAGCCTTTTGAATGACCTGCGGAGAAAAAGATGCACACTGCCAGAGTCTGCATTCAATTCATGTTTGTTTTTTTCCTGCCTATGTTGGTGCTTCAGGTGCTTTTTCATCTGCTAACAACTCATGCATTCAGTCTAAGTGACTTGTATGCAGAAGGCATTTTAGATGGACTTTGTGAACACTTACCTATAAATGATTTATGTTAGTGAGTACGTATAGGTCTGGTTCCTATATGTAGGGTTAGGGTTAGGGTATTTTCAGTCAACTGATAATTGGCAGTTCAAAATTTTAATTAAAGAATACCTATTGATTGTCTTTTTGATAATCAATCGTTTAGGCCCAAACCCAGTACACCCATTTGTATATTTTCATCTAGAGGTAGGAGTTCTAGATGCTTGCTGGGATTGAGGGGTAGGATGAAGTGTTAGGGCTACATGTACACAAGGATCTTCAGAAGTTTAATCTGAGGGTTATAAGAACTCTCTGTTGTTTCAATGCATCGCGGTCCTTTTCTTTATAACAAGAATGAAACTGTTGCGGCCACTTTGCTGATCTCGGTTGCTAACGTGCTAACACGCTACCCTCACATTGTTTTGTCTTGCAGTTTGATGTTACACCCCCCACTATGATGGCATATAAAGCTCAAAAAATAGCTATAACTTGGAAATGGCATTGAGCCCTAGTCTGTAGGAAAAAAATAAATGTCACAGAAAAATTTGAGTTCAACAATATGTCTCTAAAACTGTTTATTTTTTCGGACCGAAGTCAACAAACCCAAACATTCTCATTTCAAAAGGATATGATGTTGACAGAAAACAAACAAACCATCTATTTGCCATAGCCATTTGTTTGGTTTGTTGTTTTACTTGTGTTACTGGTGTTGGGGTTGTTGGCTCAACCTCAGGGCTCCTGGATATCCGTCACTGTTCAACCAGTCGGCGCTGTTTGATACACAGAGCCACATTATTCAGGGCATGTAGTCGAGATTTTTGAGGTGTTAAGATCTCCTCTGTGAGCTACGACAACCAGACTCTTCTCTGCGTCTCTGCAAGACAATTTTAAAGTAACTTTGGAGAAGCATTTTTCAGCCGTTAATGAGCTTTGGTGTATTGGGAGCAGAGATAAGACGATAATCATTATGACCACACACTCAATAAGGAATAGAAACAGCATAGCATAATGCAAGTTTTTATGATTGTAATTATAGCTGTAACAGCGGTGAACAAAGGCCTGGACCCAGCGGCGCACCAATAAATATACACATTTATCAAGGCAAAAGCAACACTCATGGCATTTATTATTGTTAATGAAGGTATTCCCTTAAATCTGTGTTTTAAAACTGAGTGAAACAATGATGGCTATCATTGAAGTAGCTACATTTTAATACAGTTTGAAGATATACATCTTGCTTCAGTAATTATTGTGATAATATCATGTACTGAGATTGTTCTGGCCTAGATAATCACACTGTGAAATGTTCCTGTCGACACATGCCTAATTTGAGGGCATATCTCATTTATGCCTGAGCTGAGCTGTTTTTTTTATCGGTGCAATTCAAACTGTAATTATCTGTTCTGCTCTGTGACATCCAGGACTCGAAACATGTGTTATCCATCAGATTCTGCAGATTCTGTTGGTTTGGAAAAAAATGAAATAATACAGATGTACACTTGATGAACTCCATGGTTTTTGAGAGTGAAAAGGGCACAATGATGATAGCGTTTTTCATTTTGTTGAAGCATTTTTCTTTGTATTATTTCCTTTCACATCTGTTTAATCTAAATCTCACCTTTGTCAGAAAGCGGCGACAATTAATCGATTTCTTGTCAACGATTAAATAACGTGCTACTCGATTTGTGTCTTTTTTTTTCATGGGGAAAAAAGTACACATTCCTTTGTAGCAACATTTCAAACATTTTTTTACCTTGTTATGGCATTTTAAAGCCTAAACAACTTATCAATTTATGGAGAAAATGATTGACAGTTTAATCCACAAAGAATATAAATTGCAGCGAGGACTGGAAGAGTTTCCTCTTAACATAATGCCATGATGTTTTAGCCTATGTTGGGATGTTTTAAGCTAAACAAACACAATATTTGACAGAAATATCTCCAGGTAGAATCTTTCAGGAGATCTTGAGTGACACCATTTTTTTTAAAGGAAATGAATCCAGTATCACACAATCATTGACCAAAACTACCTCAATATCAATAATACTATAATATTGTATGAATGACTATTGGTACTTACACAAAATATTAAGAATTATATTTTTGAAACAAAATCATCAGTAATGTGGATATAGTGACTGAGTGAGTAAAGACAAGTATTAGAACAAGAAGATCTGGTCAGATCAGAATATTACATCATCTTTCTGTAATGCAGAAAACACACCATATCACATTACAATGACCTCTGAAATCAATAAAATATATATATATAGTCTAGTATCCCGGGAACCAGCCCTGATATTTTCTGGTTTCTTCACTCCTTTTTGACAGTAAACTGAATATCTTTGGGTTGTGATCAAAACAAGAACTTCTGAGCATGTTATCTTGGGCTGTGTGTGGCATTATTCACCATTTTTACTGAAATTTTATAGATCAAACATCTAATCAGTTAATCTGGACAATTACTGACAGATTAAATGACAATGAAAATTGTAGTGTAGTCCGTCACATATGAGCAGTCAGTAAAAATAGCTCCAGTGTTTCCTCTAGGATTTTTTTCAGCAGCGGGGGCAGGCTCTCTGGGGAGCCATGGCGGCGTAAACAAATGACACTTGACTGCAGATTTTACTTTTATGCCCAGCATAATCCCCCTTTTTATTGAATGGCTGGCATGGCAAAGGGCTTGTTAAAGGCTGAATGTAAAAATAATAAATAATAACAAAAATACAACAATAAAATAAAAAAAATAAAACAATAAATAATAATTTCTTGATAGGGCTGTAGAATCAGTGGCAAAGATTGCACCCAGGCTCAGAACAATGAATTTTTCTGGGTTTTGAGAAATATTCGAACAAGCTCATCATAAAATGCAGTCAGCAGTCACATCATGGCGTGTATATATTTGCTTAATGCTATCAATTACTTAACTCACGTTAGGACACTGAGTTGAGTTGGCACCGTGCCCAATTAATTAAGCTACCGATATGTTACGTAACCTTAGCTGGCAATCAATATTTTGCGAATGTATATTAAACTTATAAAATCTATTTACAATCTATTTATACGTTTTCTTAAGCTAATAAGTCTACCTTTTCTCCGGTGAGTCTTTGCCCTATTTTCAAGATGACACTCCTCTGACTCTCTCACCTGGTGCCTGGGTGCTTGACGTGATGTCACTTTCAAGGCCGCGCTCTCGCGAGTAATTAACGTCAATGGCACCGGTAAGTTATTGGGGGAGGGCGGGGGGAATCTACTCCAAAGAGTAGATACTGAGCAAGATAGTTATCTAGTTTACCTCAGCACTCGCGACACCCGACCCAGTGCAGGACTCTGCTGTGAAGGTGGAGATGTGATGCGGCGGTGGTGTATTTGCGACAATTAAAAAAAAAAAAGAAATTTGAAGGAGCGGCGGCTAGGATTTAGGAGTGGCGGGCCGCCACTTCTAAATGAATGTAGAGGAAACACTGAGCTCAGCAGATCCTGTGTTGTGCTGTTTGACTGAACAGAGTTGATGCACGAACACAGATGAACCTCATTCTGATTTCCATTTCATGCACTGTTATTAACAGTCACATGCAGAAAACGACATCATGCCAGGTCTGAGTTTGTTCTATTCCACAGCGAATCGACCAGAAATGGCCTCCCCCTATCCTTTCCTGCACTTTCATTGCAACTTATGTGGCCTCTGTGATAGATTGCTGACTGAAACTGGATCTGTGAAAAAAAGGACAAGCACTCTGGGAGTTGCACAGCCTGCATGCCTTTCGCTCAACGGGGCACTCGCTGGGACATTTCCTCAGTGGGGCTTTTTCAAAAGGGCTTGCGCTGCAGTTCCAGCTAAGGGCAGTACAGTAGGTCAACTGCCGATAGAGTTACAACCTCTCCTTTGTGGAGGTGTTGGACAAATTAGACCTCACAACTGTTTACCCAGTCAGACAGGGACAGCTGCATCTCTCCACCCTCCAAAACCTGCCACTGACTGTTGTTCCTTTGGGGAGCCATCTGTGAGGAATAAGCAGGCCCGGTGATCAAATGATTGTTCAACAGTTTTACCTCTGTCACTGCTGGGGGTGATATGAATGGCCACTTAACTGAATCAACATGAGCTCTGTGCATTATGTGATCCAGCTGCCATTTTGCAGTGCACTAATGAGGGCTGAGTAATGGTAGATGGTGCAAAATTACTACTTTTCTGTTAGTCGATGGGAACAATTAAGCTTTAAAGACCGGATAACTCACATGTGTACTGCAACAGATGCAGGTTTGGATTTTATTTCACTTTCTTGAGGAAGATAAAAATGGGCTTGTGAGCAGTCTGGTGTGTGATATCATAACTGGACTAAAGGGTTTATAGAATATTACTTTGAGCTCTTCCATTATAGAGATATTTAATTGTACTGCTAACAGTAATGAAGCAGAAAATGTGCTGATATCCCCGTACAATCTCCTTGGATGCTGTCATAGTTATTGAAGAAGCTTCAGGATTTGACTTGATAAGCTTATCAGGATGAGCCGTATTTACATAAAGCTATTAATCTGGGAGTGTGAAGTGAATTTTTAATAATTTCAAAGATGTGGTTAAATGGCACACAGGTCTGTTCTGTTTGCAATTTCAGAAGTCTGTCAAAAAGGTAGAACCTTAATATTCAACACTTTAGGGAGGCTGTATTTCTGTAGGCTGAGCCAAAAGTTGGCATCACTGTTTCCCTCAACAAAAAATCTATGGAATATTTCAATTGGATTCTGGATTTTTGCAGAAAATAAGCTTGATGGCCAAAACAAGTTTATGATACAAACACTTTGCTCAGCAAGATAATCTTCACAAATCAACACCACATTTTGAAGCCTAAGGGAAATCGTCAGATGTAAAATGCTAGTGTTGGGTGATAACAACTACACTAAACAATACACACTACAAATTGATCTACAAGTAGGAAAGTTTTAGTAAGAATAGTTAGCCGTCCACCTGTAAAGACGGAATAGGGTGTATATGAGTATCCACATTTGGCCTGTTGACATTTAATGTCTACAACAAACGCTGTAGTCTTATTTAGCCGCTTGTTAGCCGCCACTTTTATTAAGACACAAAATCTATATAATTCACAATTTAGTTACATATTTTATGACGTAGAACAGAATGTGAGAATCTTACAAGCTTGTGTTAACCACTGTATTTTGGACATTTAACTGAAAACCTGTTCAAGAACCTACAGACCTTCAAGATGAGGGAACAGGAGATACAAACATGCTAATATATATTTCCAGGTTTTAGGATTCATTCCTATGGATCTCTGTTACTTGTTTTTAAAATGTTGTGAATTTATGTATTTGTAAAACATTTTTTGAGCAATTCCTTTGGTATCAATTAATTACCATAGTAGTCCAAGTGGGAATTATAGTAATTGACTTAAATCTTAACCATGTTGTGGTTTCTAATTAAAGAAGCATCAGACACAACACAAAGATGTTAAAGCAAATGCATTCATGAAATAGAAATATTGTGGCCAAACATTTGTTTCTGCAAGTCTCATGAGGGAAGATGTCAAATATCCACCCAAAAATTCAGAATTCATAACTTAGTCTGCAAACAAACACATAATAGCTGCTCATCAGAATTAAGAATCAATATACATCATTTCATATTAAGGTCTATGGAGGACTACACTGTGTACTGGTTGGGTCCCTGCAGTACAAAGAAAATCTTTGAGGCGATATTTATCTGCTCACCCTTCTCACCACTCCAGGATCTCTTGTGCTTCATCTTTCTTATCCGTCACGTTCTTTATCTCCACGGGAGATGAGAACTACAGATTTATTAATAATTTACTGACTGCATGTAGTGATCTCCTAGGGGACTGAAAAGAACAATGAATAAGAAATGTCAGAAAGTTTACTCTTTATGGTACGGATTCATCCTCATGTTCAACACCAGTTTATTGAGGCAGCAGATTGTGGGGGGTCAAACTGAGCCACTGGTCTGAAAGTACAAGTTTCTTGATATTAGAAAAGTTGTTAGAACCACTACAAAATGAAACTGAATAGTGACAAGACTCTGTGTTATGTTTGTTGGTATGCATGTAATTACGGTAATTATTTTCATCATTCAAGAATACATTTTAAAAATCTTCAACATATTTCCTAAGAAGACTTCTACTAATCCACACACCCATAGTTGTGTTTCTTTAAATCGGGAAAACGAATTGGCAGGTGCTGAAGGCGAGTATTAAAAAGCAACAGTCACACTATTGTAGCTGTCAGGGCAAACTGTATTTGCATAGCATGTGTTATTCACAAGGGAAACTGTATTCGCTTTACATTTAAATTCCATGACAATATTTGAATGTAGTGGATAAACATAAAAAAGAAACCCAGCCACTCACTCGCACAGAAACACACATGCTTAAGTTTTTCCTGTTACTTGCTGCAAGCAATCAGTATTTTACAAAGAAAGCTTTACAGCCATTTAGATCAAACAGAAAGGACCTTCAAATGAATGCTTATCTGAGTTATCTGTATCTGTAAACCTTTATGTCTGAGGGCTCTTTTTAATGCAACAAGGTCTTTCATATCAGCGTTGATCTTCGGTATCTGAGAGATTTGTCTTTCATTTTCAGAAAGACATGGCACATTGTGACCTTTTTGGCCATATTGTGTAAGCAAATACACCAAATGGATGTTCTCCTGAGGCACACACTGCTTCATTCATGTTTTTAAGCTGCTCTGTTAATGCAAGATTATCATTGTGCTCTCGAGTTGAAAAGGCACGGCTCCATAAACTGTGCGGGGGTGAGTGAGGCCAGCTACTCCTTATTTATCATCAGTGACACTATCAGCAGTGCCTTGTGAAAAGAGAGCCAGTCATTCAGAACACTGGGGCCACCTTGGCTGTCAAAGCAGGATTTAAGCTACATTTCCCATGGTTGCCATGACAACTGTGGGAAGTGATTATGAAGAGAGGGTTTCGGAGCAGTGCTGTCACACCAGTGGGTATTACCATGGTGGTTTGCGCAGTGATCACCAGAGAATTACTGGCTCATGATCAAAAGATTTTTGTGTTTGTACCCAGTGAAATGCTGTTCTGTGATGGCAGAGCTGTAGTACTACTATTTATATGTCAGAATTATTAGACTAATGTTCCTCTCTTTTTCTTTCTAGGACAAAATGTGGATAAATGGGACAGGAACGAGTAGAACGTGAGGATTCTCTAACCCTTGCCCCCAAGTCCCAACCGTCTGAGAGGGTGTCGGACCTCACTGAGGCAAACCTGGGCCGTTGGCACTAAAATGTCCCTAAGTGGTGGCACTGCAGGCGGGAAAGGTGTGGACTCTAATGCGGTGGACACTTACGACAGCGGGGATGAGTGGGATATCGGTGTTGGAAATCTGATTATTGACCTTGACGCTGACTTAGAGAAGGACAAACTTGAGATGTCTGGCACCAAGGACGGCATGGCAGCACCACCCAGTGCAGTGGCAGCATTGCCTGACAACATCAGGTTTGTTAGTCCAGTGTCTGGCTCTCAAGGCAAGGAAAGCAAATCCAAATACAAGCGCAGCAAGAACTCTAAAGACAATAGTAGCAAAGCCACAGCAGGAGATGGGGGTAAAAAAGAAACTACAGGGCGGACTCAAGGGGAGCCAACAGGCACAGCAGCCAGTGCAGGATCAGCTGGCAACAATTCCACCTCTGGGAAGAACATGGAAAAAGGGGGCAAAGCCTCCAGAGGTGTTCTGAGTGGCAAAAAAGAGAAAGATGGGGCTAGTGGGAAAAATAAGAAGGACAAAACAGATGGAGCCCCAGTCGTGGCAATAGCTGCTGCGGAGAAGGATGTTGTGTCTCAAGCCCAAGTTGCTTTGGGGAATAGTCGTAATGCGTCCTTTGAGAACACACAATCAACAGACTTGGCAGAAGCCAATCAAATGGGGAATATTGCACTTGAACCTGTTGGGATAGTACCAGCATTGACCGCAAAAACTGAACCAGAGGAGGTGGAAAATGGGAATAGTGAATGCAAGACACTAAAGAAGGTGAAAAATGAAAAGGTACGTTTTTCTTTTGACTCCCTCGTGATGCTGCATGAAATTGTTGGGTGTTGTTTTACATCATTTCTGTGGCTAGTCCTGTGTTTTATTTGTCTTTGTAAAAATGATTTATTAAGTCCTTGTTTTATTGGGGACATGTGCAGTCTACAATTGCAGGCTTGTGTTGCGACATGATCCTACTATTTGTGTTTTTTTAACAGCCAATATTTTGTGTAAAGTTGACAAACGCAAAATGCAACTTTAAATACATTTATATCAATAAAGTTTGCTAATTTCATAATTAGTTTCTCATGACAAAATCTACATGAAAACATAAATTAAGTTATGCTAGCTAGGCAGCTAATGTGTTTTGGAGGATTTTGAGTGATTGCTCTAAAAGCTTACTTGTGCCTAGATGTGCAACGATAAATCAGTTAATCATTTAGTTGTCAACTATCATATTATCTCAACTATTTTGATAATGAATTAATCACTTTGAATATATTTTTTAAGGGGAAAAAGCCCAAATCCTCTGATCTCTGCTTTTAAAAAGAGAATATCTTCTGGTTGCTTTACTCTTCTGACAGTAAACGGAATATCTTTTTTTTGAGACATTTGCGGACATCAACACTGATGTGACTTTTTTACCATTTTGTGATGTTTTATAGGCCAAATAAGTTTTCGACTAATCAAGAAAATTACCGACAGATTAACCCTTAATGAAAGTAATCATTAGTTGCAGCCCTGCTGGTACCCTAAACATCTTGTTTTGAAAGAACAGTCATTGATATCCATCTAATTTGTTAACTTGTCTTGGTTTGAGACAGTACGGGCTTTCATCAGTGTAATTATCATGTGATGAATTCATACATTAGGACTTAACACTGTAGTTTTCATGAAGTTGTGCTTTGTGATCTCCTGTCACTTACAGCAGGCTTAGATGCACTGTGTTCCTGAAGCTGCAGTCTGACTTGTGATGCATAAAAAGACCTACTGCTGTTTTCTCTTTTATTACCACACAGCGAATAAGGGTACCCTTGACGAACATGATGCAGAGGCCAGCTACAGGAAATAGCCCACACAGGCTTGATTTATTTTAAAGGGATGCACAAGGGCTTTCATATATATTTAAAAATGTTTTATTCCTTGTTCAGAATTAATATGAGCTACAAATAACCATGGAAGTGTTATGTATTGTACATGAGTCAGTAAAGCCAATTACTAATGTCATACATGGATTTAATTGTCAGCCATATATATGACATCACATCACGACTGTGAGCTAAATGTCACATCGTGTTCCACTTTATTTTTTTCACACAATTTCAACATTGACGTTATCGCACAAGAACAATATACAGATTCTTGTATCGGTTCACCCACACTTATCTTCTTCACTCATAGAGTTGATCTATCACTGTGCCTATTGTATGCCTCATAGCAGCCTTTTCATGCTCTGGCACTATAAAAGACAGCAGAGCAGGGAGGTGCTGAGGACTGTTTTTGTCTGTCATCGTGTTCCATTCTTAATCCCACAAGCCCCAGCAATGCCTGGTGGAGCAGAGTGTGGGGGAGGGAGCTGGTGCAAAGCACGCCTTCGTCGTTTTTCCTGCTGCTCTGAAAGTGGCATGGGGGATGGGCTGTGAGGAAGCCTGTTTGATTCCTTAAATCCAGGACACCCAGTCATGAACACAAGCTGTAGAGTCTCCTTGGACTGATGGCTCTGAAAGGAAATTTCTGGAAAGTCTTTGTAATCATAATGTATTTAAAATGAAAAGGCTTTTGAGGGGGAGCCACATGAATTGGTTGAAGGCACTGAATAAAGGAGAGGGGTCACAACAGCTTTCAAACAGCGAGCTGCTGAAAGGTATCCTTGAAAGCTTGATGGAAAAAAGGATGTGATTATAGTGCAGCAGCAAATCAACAGTTTTTTGGTTGGCAAACCCAGTTAATGGATGTCATAAAAATGCATCAAGAAGAGCTTTTTTCCCCCTCACCAAGCAAAATTACTAAAAAACCTTGTCATTTGGAGGTTGATAGTCAGTTTGCCGTGCTTACCACTACATGGAGGAACTGGACCGTTTCATCACATAAGATGTGTGGAACAAAGGCCAGCAATAGTACAGATGGATCCAAATCCACACTTATAACCACGTTTCCAGCATTGTATTTATTGTGCAAATTTAAGGATTGTGTTTTATGGAAGTGAATAAACCTTCTTCAATTTTGAAAACATTGTTTTTCCGTTCACTTGAGGTGGTTTTTGTTTTTCTGAAGAGAGATTAATGTACATAATGAGAGATGGAAACAACTTTTTCAAACGGGTTCTGACATAGCGAACATTTGACCCGCATGACTGAATCTGAAGAGGCTGTTTAAACAAGCCGAATACCTCTCTATAATTTTGTCTCAAAGATGGTGATGATGACTTGTTTAGTTTCTCCTTCTTCTGCTTCTTGTTCTGCCTCTTCTTCTTCAGGATCCACTGGCAGTTAGCAAGCAACAGGTTTTGTCTCCAGTTTACAATCTCAGCTTCTACTATGTTACAGTCATATGTAATGTAGTCTATACAGCCAACTTCTGATGGAAGTAGTTAACTAACTCCAAACCAGTTGTAAGTAAAATGCCTCAGTTGCTTTATTTATTTATTTTGCGACATTTCAAACATTAGGTAAACTTTGCCCGACACTTGGATGGAACCACAGGCAATGAGGTTGATAATGAATATTCATAAATAGTTTTCTTTTTTTAAAAATATTTTCTTGGCCTTTTATCTGCTTTATTGATAGTACAGCTGAAGATATGACAGGAAACGAAATAAGAGAGAGGGGAGAGAGACACGCGGCAAAGGGTGCCCAGGCCGGGACTCGAACCCGGGGCCGTCGCAGCGAGGACAAAGCCTCTGCACATGGGACGCCCGCCCTACCAACTGAGCTGAATGGCGCCCCCATAAATAGTTTTCAATGAACACAGCCATTTCATTTTTGACACTGGTAAAAGCTAAGGTTATGGAAAGACTAGATACTGTAATAAAATCAGGACATTTTGGATGTAGCTAAAGCACTGAATACCTATTTATATTATTCCATTGAAAGTTGCTCACCCGAATCAATAACCAGTTTGCTATAAAGTAGGTTTTTGCATACAAGGTACTTGCCTCGATATTGTAGTGTAGGTAATAAGACCTGCAAGTCAAGTAGTCGCCAAGTGCACATCCCCACCAGAAGTTCCCAAAGCTAATATACTGAATTATATACAAAAAAATATTTTTTTTACAGTCAGAAATATGCAGTTGTTATTTTCAGTGTATGAGAAAATGTAACCCTGACTCTGTGACCACTATGCAAAAATGCTCCCCCAGTGTGGTTCCTCTGGGTTAGGAGACCTCAGCATTAGTGTCAAGCATTAGTTAACACTTCTTAACAATCAGTAGTTACAGTTGGCCTCCATTTTTAGTGTAATCCACGTCCCCTTTGAACTGAAACTGTGGTGGCAAACAGTCCAAAGTTTCACACCCACTGGACTGACAGAACCGCAACACACCAGTCTCATACAGACTCTCCTCCTGAACCCCACCATAACATCAGCCAGAAACGTAATCCCCATGCTTAGATGGAGCATTTCACATGACTTTTGTTTGTCAAAGATGTGACAGTAGAATCCCATTTCTTCATCATTCACCAGCCATAATAGCGAGCATTTGCTGTCCACAGGCTAGAATGGTTGGTAGCCAGCACAAAACTTGAGACTTAGTCTGATTAAAAGAAATTGCTGAAAATTATGACTAGCCTGATTCACAACTTCCTGTCAGTGCCATTTGGGGTTTGAGGTTAAACACTCTCTAGATTTTTTTTGTCTTTGTGGCCTCGGAATTGTAAATTCAGAAAAGTAATTGAACCTGCACATCGCTTTCTTTTTGATGTGACAAGATTATTATATATAATAATGTAATACAACTATATCATAAATTTTTTATATAAGATACTGTGAATATTATACGTTTTAGATAATGCAACAAACAGCATTACTCAAGAAAAGACATATCACTGGGATATACACTTTGGTCAGACTCATTATAACCTGACTGTTGATTTAAGCGATCTGTCTGTCCCATGTCCAGTATAATTCAAGCATTAATCAGTGTGTGTCTCACCAGCAGTCTACCTGGTAGAGGTGTAATAGCGTGGCTACGTTGTCTGTGTCCTAAGTTAAAGCTCCCCAAAGCACTGGCTCTCGGATGCTGAATAAATCATCTCTACTTCCTTCTTACAAGTGCTAACCACCTCTGAGTGTGTCTCACACTCCCACCTCTCATTATACAAATCTAGAGGAGCAAGGTATTCGTCAGCCGCCTCAATGTGCCACTGGCCTTGATAAATGGAGCAGCTCTCATGGAAAATTACATTGGCAATGTTACTTTGAAAAGGGGGGACAGAAAGGAAAGGCTGAACTTCAATGACAGAGCTCAGCCACCGCTCTGCTATGCTGCTGATGTCCAGCTTGATTAGCTGGGGTTCTTTCTCTCTGCCTGTGCCTTACAGACGGCGGCTATTGTGTTACAGCTTGTTCCTTTTAAGTAGTGCCGTTTTAAAGGCGCTGGAACAGAAGACAGACTGTGAGTTATTTTAAGAAGGGGAGTAAATTACATCAAAAGAGAGCCTGTTAGCTTACCTGTCGCAGCCCTCGGTAAAGCTAATTCTGTGGAGATAAACAGAGTTGTTGCTTTTTTAATGGAAATGATTAAACAGCAGGAACTCACTCTAATACCTTTTTATTTAAAATGTACTGGAGGCTAGTGTCATTGTTCAGATATGTGAGATCTCTTTCAGACTTTTTGGAAGACATGTATCGTGAGCATTCAGAGCTGATACCTATTTACACTTGGGCTGTTTCAAATACCATCAGGGGGTTGGGAGGGCAACACGAGTTGTCAAAGTTGCGGCCGTTACTGACCAACTTTACCTTGTTGTTATTATTATCATTATGAGTTTAATTGGAGACGAGTGCTCAGCAGTTGTGAGAGTAAACGGTACTGGATTTTAGGAGCTGATGCGGATACAGATATAAGGGAGTGAAAAATTTGGGATATCAGTATATCAGCCAACATTAATATTTTATACCTATGTGTCTATTTTTTGGTGCAGCTGGTTTAGGCTGCAATTCCTTCCCTCAAAATACTAATTCATACATTAGTTACTAGTCAACAGTTGACGTATCGGTACCAGTATCAAGGTTTTTTTATTTTTATTTTTTATGAACCCCAGCCCTACTCCATCGTCATTGCTTGTTGGGTGGTCGAATGTCTTCAGAGAAGCTCTCCCCCTCATCTGTCCGAGGTGGAATTACAGGAGTTTGTGTTCAGCTATTTCTGCAGTTTTACAAAACTGACAATCTGACATTTACACCCACTTCAAAGTGTGAATGGTCGACTGTGCAGAGCTGAGAGGGGAGCCAGGGTTTGAAGAAGTATGAAGTTGTTGTTTTTTTTCTGTATACAACCCAATGCAACACTTTTAATTTCTCTCTCTCAGTCGGATGACACATTTTCCAAATTAGTCCTCGTCAAGTATAACCAGGCCATTACAATTCAAATGATGTTCAATGCTTTGTTCACCGAATAACTGAGTTTTTAATCACAGCCTTCATGGAATCAAATTTGGGAAACAGAGTTTTAAACACGATCACAGCATTTTCATATTATCAGTGTTTAGTTCCACACAAGGTTGAGAAATCATCTCCCAGCCTTATTTCAGTTCTGTTGTGATTTCTGCATTGTTGCCTCTGCCTGTTTGAAGCGTTGGCCCTCAGGGAGTCCCTCACTACTACAGGAGAAAACATTTGACACTAATTGTTTTCCACAGCTGCCATTAGCTGCTGCCTTCCAAATAATGTCAACTGGTTTGAGACTGCATAAAGCTTAGAAATAAAACAAAATCAAGTAAGGCGACAATAGACCACTGACTGAGTTCTTTTTAATCACTGAGCAGCTGTTAGAATGGATAAACAAATGTGATTGTAGCAATGTTAACATTTATTTATTTTTTCGTCCACATCCCAAGGTTAGTGCTTTTTGCAGCAGACCAAGACACATACCGTGCATTCCACAGATTTTCAAGGTTTACAGTGTCTTATCTGACATGCCATTGCAAATCAAAACAGTGAGTAGAATCAGTAGAAATCAAAATGGCTTGTGTAATCACAAAATGGGGAACAAATAGAAGACGAGTATTTTTTAAATGTCCCGTCTTAGTGGCAGTTGTATACAGCGATTTAGTGCAAACCTTTCTGAGATATTCAGTGTTACAAACTCAAAACATTATTAAATAACCCCCTAACATTCTCTCTGATATTATTTAACATGCAAATTAATTATCATGTAGAATGATGGGGCTTATATGATGAACATCCCCTCATGGGTTAGGGTTAAAAGTTAAAAGGACATCGACATCCTGCGATGGGAATAAGATTTAAATGCTTCCATCTCACTTACAAACTCAAAACACTGCGAAATCAAAGTCTTTTTCCTTTTTTTGGAAGTGGACGAGCCAGGGACGATAATGAAATTAAGACAGATGAAACATCACTTACTTTTTAAGATCCTAGTGTACCATCTTCCATTTAGGAATGGAACAAAAGAAAGATTTAATGTCACAATTATCTCGGCAAAAATAATAAAGATATTATGCCAGTAATCATATGAATATGTTTAAAACTGTGAAAATGGCACATCCTTCCATCACAGTGGAACTTCCTATTTTAGTTTTTGCTCATTCAAATTACCAGAATAATTGTTAGCTGAATTTTTTAGACAAAAATATGCAAATAATTTAAACTACTATCCTCCTTGTAGTAATTTCAGTATCTTATATCCATCACCTCGTCTTTGTTGTACATTTTTAGCTGTATAGATGGGTCATCATCCTTAACTCTGAAAATCAAATCCAGAGAATTGTTACAGCATAAGCCACCATTAAACCAGATTACTCAGCCCACACTGCAGACCACATATCAGATATTGAATTAGGAGAAGAATGCTGTGGCCCACAAAGGTTATGGTCTTGTTGCTCAGGAAATCCTTGTCAGGAGGCACTGCAGGCTTTTTGTTTGGAAATATTTAATACAGTAACCAGTTCTCTCCAGTCAGAAACGCTGCCTGTACTCACCTTGACCTTAGTGAATGTTTAGCTTGATTTGTGTTCCATCTCACCGCTTCCAGAAAGCTTTGGGGATTTCTTGTCACTTTTGATATTAAGTATAAAGTATGCTTGCTTTTACCACAAGTGCAGTGGAGACTGGAGAGTTGTGGTTGCAGTGAGTGCAACTGCTCTGAGTAGTGAAAGGATCAAATTCAGTGCTGAGAGCCTTATTGGAAGTTTTTCATCAGACCTTTTGATGATTTTCAGTTCATTCTTCTTGAATTCTCAATAACAGGCAGTTTGCCTGTCAGTTGTATTATCACTTACTGCTTCTGTCATCCATCTATCTATCTTATCTATCTATCTATATAAACCTTGAGACTCCATGCTGGGAATGTGAATGCCATATTGTTGCTTATATATCACACAAGCTCAGTGATTCTCTAAGTAATGGCACCCTAAGACTCCCACTTTCAAGTATTAATCTTTCATTAGGTTTCATAGTCATAATTTGAAAACTTGCTCTTTTGTGTTTTTGTATCATAAAATATGTCGGATTTCTTTTATCGGTGTAATTGTTTTAATGTGTGTTGTTTTTTGTTATTTTTTGATGGTTCTGTTTGATCAGTTTAGACATTATTGTTGTTATTTAGATTGAAGACCAACAGCTCCTGGTACTTAAATGGAGGATAGGCTTTTGACTGCATTTCTTTCCAGTGACTCGAAAAATGTGAGCTTCCTGTGTCACATGCAGTCTGTAAAAGCATTCAGCCCGTTAAACTGGATAATGGTTTATCTTAACATCAGTATCATTTTAGAAACTTAATTTGGCCTTCTGATTTAAGCAAAAAACTACCTCTTAAATTAACAGTCGATGTGATGTTTTTCGACAGAGGCAGAAAATATGTTGGACTATTTATTCAAAATGCAGTCACAGATCTGTCAAACAAAGCCTCTGTCATGCTTTGTCTCCCTCTCCCTCCTAAGTCTTATGTGAGGTGTGTTGCTGTGTCTGGATCAGCCTGCTATGAGGGAGGCATGTGTGGGGGGAAGGGAGCAAAGGCTTGTACGACTAATTCAGTTCATGAAAGACTTATGCAGCAAGAGCAGCTGTCTTCCATTGTCAGCCTGCAAATTTCCAGTGTGCCTCATTTCGCCTCTCAATGCGTGAGTAGCAGAGAGTACAGAGGAAACAAACCAAAATAAGATGGAAAGAAACAGATGAGGGAAAGAAAAAGCCAAATATCAAGACTTTCATTGCACCAAAACGATGTAGGCTTAGTTGTGTTTCTTCTATTTAAAACCGAAGTGGGTGTGTGGTTGGACCATGGTCTAATAATAAACCCTGAGCCTATTCAGACCTCGTGTGCAGTATGCAGATAGATAAAAAAGACTGCTGTGGTGAAAGGGCATATGAGGGGTAAGAGGAGGGTGGGGGGATAAAGACCCGCCTGAGATTCGGAGAGGAGGGGAGAGATCGTTGCACAGTGTTATGAATGGATAGAGTCTTTAACCCCCCAGCACACTGAATAGTTTGTCACAGGCTGCTGTAGCTGTATGTGGAATGAGAGGAGCTGGCTGAGAGCTCTTGGATTCCTGAATCCTTGAGGCATGTGGTCTGATTAGCAGAACAAAACCCACACAGTGGGGAGGAGCAGACGTGCCCCAAACCCCCCCAAACTGGAATTTTCTACCAGCGAGGGAAGAGGTGGCTCAAAGTACTGACTAGCTCCGGTTGTGAAAGAGTTTGCAGGCTATGTGTGGGGATGTTCAGTTGTTGGAGACGGCTTTGTTTTTGCATAATTTCTATTGTTTGGGCCACATGAAAAGAATTTCCTCCACTTCTTTGCTAATTCTTTTTGAATTTGTGTTCTGGTGCACACATTCAAATAATTATCAATATCGAAACATTTCGCCATGAAACGCTTGATGAGAAAACATTTGTAGTCTGACAGCTTAACTGCATGTGAGAGGTTTTTAGTTTAACAAAGAGGAAGTTAACAGCGAGGCAGCGTTTGAGCAAGCAGTGATTATAGAGAGGATTACGTGTCTTGCCCTCCCCCCAATACTTTTCTAAGGGGATTGTTTGCAGCCAGTTTGTTGTCACATGGAACCTGTTCAGAAAAGCACTAATCTTTCTTATACCATGGTTACATTTACAGTTATCAAAGATCATTTCTCTAATCTGAGAATACTTCTTTATGTTCTTTGGTTGTTCTGCATCAAGTTAAGATTGAATGCTATTTATTTTTTTATTCATATAGTATTTGATCAAAATGAAAATATTTTTTTCTGAATCTCATCTTAAACCTCCCTCATCAGAATGTGAACACCCTGCAGGTCTCCAACACCACTCTCATCTGTGTCTCCTGTCAATGAGCTGTCATCAGAACATACCTCCTTTTTTATATATAATGAGGATGTAAGATCAATAACATAATACATAATACTTACTAATGATCTTTATTGTTGGGTTATAGCTTGAATAACATCATGACTGCAGCTACTGATTGATCTGCTAATTATTTTCGTAAGTTATTGATTTGTTGTTTCATCAAAAAACGGCGCAAAGAGCCCAAGGCAGCTTCTTTAAACGTCCTCTTTATCTGATCATCATTATTAAACCCAGAAACATTTTGTTTATGATGACGTAAGACCAACATAAGCAGCAAGTTATCACATTTGCGAACCTGGACCGATCAAGTGTGGAGAACTGACTTAAAGGTGGGAAAGGCACCTCTGGAGAAAGATAATTGTTGAGTCTCATTCTGGGTCATCAAATACTAACACGTTGGGTCAGCATTCTGTCAAAAATTCTAACCCAACGCTTCAGTATTTAAAGACCTGAGACTCAACAATCAACTGTCTTTCTACAGAATCACCCTCCCCACCTTTGTAAATGTTGGGGACGATCTCATGATTTGAGATTGTGGTTCATCTTGAAGGCGTCCACAATCTAGTTTTTAGGCAAACTGAAGCGATCACGGTATTAAATGTACTTTTACTTCTGTTCCCAAACCTCAGTTTACCTCTCTCACTGGCAGATCCACACTACCAACAGTCCAACTGTCATGTAGCCAACTAGATGGCTTTGCTGATTGGACAGATAACCTCATGTGTTTCTTTCTTAGAAGACGTAAAAAAACGTAACAAGACTATGTAGCTGCATGGTGGATGAGGATCTTGTGCCAAAAAAGAACAGTCGTGTGTTTTAACTATGCAAATGGAAAGATTCTAAGACTTTTTATTCTACAGGTCTTTAAAAAAATTCTGATCATTAAAATTGTTGCAGATTAATTACCTTTTCTGTTGACTAATCAGGATTCAAGAAGAAGTTGCAGCTCTGAATTCAACACTGCAGTAGTTTCAGCTAAGTAACAACAGGACATATGCTCACTTCGGTTGGGCAGGATGGGAAATAAAGAATGAGATTGCCTTCAGCTAACAGCCAGCTGCTCTAATACATGTCATCTAGCAATAGTATTTCTTTTTATGGATACTTAGAGATTTGGGAGGTGTTCTTGACAATACAGCATGCTGAAGCTTGCTGCAGTCAGATTCTTAACTCAGGTCTGCGCACCAGGTCCCACGGTGTGATTATCTATAATTGGCCTAAAAAAATACCACTCAACTGGTTGTATAGTCTTTTGGGACAACAACACAATTGTTTGTGGCTTGTTTGGTTTCAGTTTTGGATACTAGGAATGTAGTTTTAGTGGAGATCCTCGTCTGGGATATTGGACAGGAGGAACTCAAGTAAAAGTGAAGTGTCGCCTGTGTTTCTGAATAAAGAGAGGAGAGGACGTTAAGAGGATATATCAGTGAGTGGAAATTGTATGAATGATAAAAGGGTATTCTGTAGTTTTTTAAAAACCCCTCACTGTTTAATTTCAAATTAAATAAGCATAAGTTTCCTCCTACTATGGTGTAATAAAACCATGTTGAAAGGTTTTTCCTCTAGTTATATGAGATATTTATGTTCTTACAGTCAGTCTTTTTAGTGTCAACTTCTGTCATGCACAGCTAGCCTTCTTGTCATTTTACTCTCAGTTAAACCCTCACAGAGGTAGACAACTGAGCAAACACATATAATGGCTAATCCATTTCCTTATCTGTCAGATGGTGTTGTTTGGGGCTGTTTGTCGGTTGTTTGCCGGCTGAGGAGGTTCTCTCGGCTCATCCCTCTTGTTACATTTTGCTGTATGTCAAAAGGCTGTCTGCCAGAAATAGAGCAGCAGTCCACATTTCAGCATGAGAAATTGGAGAAGCGAGTTAGATCATGCGCTCCGTCTTGCCTGAGAGCCAAGCTGAGAGGTCAGCCTCGAGAGCAAAGCTTTTATACAAGCTTTTCTCTAATCCAGTGACTACCATGCCCATTTTGAGCATAATTGAATATTATCTGTTTAAATATAAATAACTTCTTCTTGTATATTAAAATACATTAAACAAATGTAGCTGTGTTGTGTGAGAAATGTGCATTTGAGGTTTGGTGCGTTTGTGTCTGTGCATGCATGCTTCCAAGCTTGGAAGTGCAGATCTGAGATGAAAGGATTTTCTTTCCCATTCTAATCCACACAGACAGCCAGGCCCTTGTGATTATTCCCGCCCCCTTCTCTCCACTCATCTCTTTGAATGCAGGGCCTTTCTAATTCACCCTAAAAAGGGTTTCAAAAGGGGATTATACCGCTGATAGAAATTAAAGGGAGAACACGTCCGTCCTTTGGGACCAATGTCAAACATTCATGAGTCGATGGATGCTTGCACAACATAGGGCTGAATTTGGAACTGGTTTGCATTTCGCAGTGCTGGTTTTTATCCAGTACAAAGCCTCTGATGGTTGAATGGTTTATTAATGGTATTTTCCAGAGGTTATTAATGTAAATGTTTGCTAGTTGTTGTTTAAAGAATTTCTCAAAGATTTGCTGATCCATGACAAGCCGGCATCAGCACAAGAGCCTACATGTGATTGGACGGTTAACATGCCCCCCCCCCCCCCAAAAAAAGAAAAAATCATGTGAATCGTGCCATGAACATAATAATTTTGCAAGTCAGGAAATTGTTTGTAAAAAAAAGTAAAGAAACTGCTCTGTAGACTTCCTCATCCTGCTAAATATGCGTCACCAACATGGCCGCCATCTCTGCACAAAAATAAGAAACTACTAACAAATGTGAAAATCCCAAAACTTTTTGGCCATATTTATTTGACTGCAGTTTCCTGAAAGTAGAGTTTAGTCAGTGTTGAGCTGATAATATACAGCTGGACTTAACAAGGTTTAGTTGTGGGTTTTGGTGAACGTTCAACGAGACAACGTCACTAAACGATACTATTGGCTGTGTAGTTTTTTCCAGATAAATATTTGTGTTATATTTATATATATTATACAGTGTTATATTTCATTAGTTAAATGACAGACTGCCGCTTTCTCCAGTTGAAAATGTATATTTTAAAGTCTTTAAGATCATGTGTAATTCATGGTACAACTCAAACAGGATATAAAAATATGATTTTACTACCATTTTTCTTAAATAAGGTCCCCTTGTGGTTGACCAGAAGGGCTTGACTAGGCCTCTCTATGGTTTATAGATAATAATAGATGAACTACACAATATTTAGCAACATTTACAAACTATCATGAACATCAGTTGCAGCTTCACACTAAAGAATTGCTTGATAAATGGTTTATAAAGCATTTGATTGTTAACTGTGAAATAACTGAATTTTAAATGGCTATAAATTAAATATGTATGAATAATAGAAGTGTTACTTAAATTTTTAATAAAGAAATGTCATTGTAATACTAAAAGTGACTCGCTTTATTGACGTCCACTAAGGATATCATTAAAGTTGACAATTATAGGCAGTAATTATGTTCCAGTCAGTTAAAAAAATAATTTAAATTATCTTAAATGAGAATGTCAGCGGGAGATTACCAATACTTCATTAATTTGAGTTGGAAACATACAGGCAAAGTGCTTTATTCAGAGCAGCCTTTAGATGGATTTATTGGGTAAAGCGTGATTCTCATGAGAGTATTTCACTGAAGCCCATCATGGTGAACATGTTGGGGGAACCAGAGTGTTCTGAGAATGAAGTAAAGCATTGAGTGGCTCACTGACCTGGGCCTCTGTCCAACAACTTAACGCTTCATCACCACTGAATCCCTTAAATCCTCCCCCCAATCTAATGCTCTTCAAGAGAAATAAATGGATAAATAAACTATATATGCATGAAGTGGACAAACACTGTTTGATTGAACCATTCTGCTACCTTAACTGGAGTTTTGCGTAGCTGCCAAGTCCTTTCAAACTTGATGACATGGAACTATTTGACTTTGGCTTCAAGGAGTCGGTCACTGTTTACACGACATTTTAAATTAATGCATCTGGCAGAGGTTCTTTGACCAGGGCCAGACTTGCCATGAAGGGGTGGTGAGCACATTAAAATAACAATACATAAAGAGTTATGATGAAGTCATAATCATCAGAACCACTTTATAAACCAGCTTTACTGACTCTGACTCAACCAAACATGGACTTCAAACTGGATGTTCTTGAAATATTTAATGCCAAACACAAGTCATAATAGACGGAGCCTAGCTTGTTCTTATACCATTTTCTGAGATATTGAAGGTTTAAATTATGAAAAATATTGGAGCTGATATCTTGTTCCTGATACATTTTCTGCACTTTTCCCTTTTCATTTCTCCTCATTGTCCAGCAAATCCAGTCTTCTCAGTACTGCATTCCAGACTTCTGATCCCTAAGTCCTATAGATTATCTGTATTTGCATGATTTACTATATGAAAAGCCTTTAATGTCATGAGTGATAAATGTAGGTCGTCCTCTACGTATACCTCTCCTCAAAAATTGGTTGTTTGCCAATGACTTTTATAGTCTCCAGTGTGTGAGGGTTTGATTTTCTCATGCTGTTTCTTTTCCTTAAACAAGAGTACCACATGCATCAAAGTCACCCCTGCCACAGCGGTCCTCTCATGAATGCTGATACGCTCAATGGATGGAGACTGCATCAGTGTCCTTGAATACCGAAGCGTTGCATTATCTGCTGTAGGCAGAGAACGAGTCCTCTGTCAAAACACTGTGCATCCTATTTGCTGTTTTTCCAGACCCATTTGGTCAGCAGGCTTGTCACTTGTTTTTTATTTATTGCAGTTGTGGGTAAAGCTGTGATGTGTGTAGGACTGCTGGAAATAATAAGGCCACTATAATGAGAAATTGAATGAGGGTGGATTTACTCTTCATCAGAACCCCTTGTGGTTGACACTTTAGAAATTATTGTTCTTCATGGTATTACCACTCATATTCACACGAAAAGGCATTTTATTTTCCCAATACCCTCAAAATGAATGTCTTTTGGACTGTGAGAGAACCAGAACCACCTGGAAGAAACACATGTAAACATGGGGAGAACATGGAATGTTGACATGGAAAGTATCTGGAACTGTCCCCGGCACTTCAGCTCTTACTCATTACAGGGAACAGTTGGTTGAGGAACTACAAGAGAGCAAAGTGGAACCTGGGGCAGCTTTTGCCAAAACACAATTTGATTTAATTGGCAACACATTGTGTTAGCCCATTAAATATGAGAAGTGTAGCCATTCTGTTGGTTACTTTGAAATGTGAACGCTTTACTGTTAATCTGTCAATCATTGAGTTGCACGACAAAGTGATTGTTGTGTGAAAAGTTTCCAGAGTTGTGAAATCCTGCGTCATGTTATCATTAACCTTTTGTGTGTTGTTGACATCCGATAAGTGATCCCTGTGTATCTACAGTGTTTTACAGCACCGCTCATTACAGACTCAAGAGAAACATGTAGCCTTATCCTGACCACTGCCCCATATAGATATTTAGCTTTCTCTGCAGTGATTCCTCAAATGTGTCCAGTAGTAAGACAAACTAGACATTTGGAACATCAAGACAGCCCGCCAAGCTTATCGCTTAAAATACTACTCTACCGTTTCCATGGCGACATTGTAGCAGCCTTAGCTGGAGCAAAACCTAACAATTAAAATTCCGAACAAACCGCTCAGAAAAAATATAATAATGCTGGTATAGACAGGATGGGATTTGTGAAAAAAAATCAGATAGGATGTATTTGAAGCATTTTTATTCCTCGTACCCCGGTCTTGATTGCATAACTGTGCCGACAATGATGGTGAGCTACATTCTCTCGTGTAATATTGCAAAATTAACACTAAAATATGAATACATAATTAAATATTTAATGTTAAAATATTTAATTGACCGTCCAAAAATGCCATCAGTGCGCAAAAAATAAACCTCGCCAATTGATTAATTATGATATACTTAAAGGATCTTTTTCTGCATTCTGTTCTGTTTTTACAAAACAAAAAGATATCAGAGAGCATCTAAGGTGATACTTACTTACCTGTGTCCTGATCGATCTATTTGTCGAGCTCCACTCATAGGTCACCAGCTACCTTTGACAGAAATACAGTACCTGTGTATATATAATATCTCCTCTTTCAATGCTAATTTAAACTCACTGCGCCTGTGTGGTTGTAAAGGTCCTTCCTATGTTTGTGTCCAGCCCAAAAAGTGTTCAAGCACATGTACACACTGACAAACATGTTTGAACACGTCCGCAGACACACAGTGTAGCATAAGCAGAACTGTGCGGCAGACACAGAGTGATCTGCACCTTCAGATCTCCTTGTTGCAACCATGACATTATTTTGAAATGTAAATAAATCAAATAGACGGGCTCGCTTTTAGCTGGGTTACTGTTTTTGTCCTCACTGGTGCACAGATGGGCCGAGGGGTTTATAGCCTGGCATGTTAAGAATGAATATGATTTCCCCTCAGCTCGATATGCAGGGCTAGCCTCCTGAATAAGTGGTCCATGTAGTTGTTGTTTTGCTGAGATGGCTTTTCACCCCCTGCCTAAAGAATGTACAATTACCCAAGTATGCGCTGTTTTTCTGATGATCGTTAAATAGTCCCGAGTTAATTTCTTCCCCTCCACCATACTATTTCAAAATACCCAAAAGGTCTGTGGGGTGTTTGTGCAGCAGCAAGAGGAGAGGATGTGTGAGCGGATCAATAAAGGTGAAGTTAATATGGAAATGAGCTCCCCTCTGTAGTGGAGGCTTGGGAGTTGTTTAGTCCTTGGCGATGAGCTGAGCTCGCACATTCAATTATGTTTCGTAAGTGGGGCCTCTCTGTCCATCTGGATAACTAAATTATATTTAATCATATCCATTAGGTTTATGTATCCTTTGAAGAGTGAGACATTTGCTGTTAAATCCATTCACTTAAGTCATATGTCACACTTATTATGGAGTTTTTTATTGTTAATAATATAGCTGGGGTTCATACTCTAAAGGTCCCAGCAATGTGGTTATTGCTGAATAATGGGACATTTAATATACCTAAAGAATATAAGGCAAGAATTCTTTGTTTCTGTAATGCACGACCCTCAGACTTTTACTTCTCCTCTATTATGATCTGAGCTTTTGTCCTGATAGAGTTAAGATGAATGTCAAACGTATTACATCAATGAATCTACTTGACTTTTGAAGACCATATTCACAGACTGTACATTGTATTAGATCTACTGTTGTTAGCCGCAGGTCTGTTCCTCGTAGGGTTGTTTCTGACATGCCTCTGATACTACCACGTCCAATGAACATGCGCCCCAGCAGCGATCTGTACACCTGCATGTAGCTTAACAGATTTTTACTGCACGAAGTCAGTATTCATTAGGCTTGGACAGTATCAAATATTTATATTACAATAATTGTCCCTCCCAAATATAGTGATGGATGATATAATGAGATGAGCTGCAGCTAATATTACAATATTACGTGCATCTCGTCTGTCACTGGTTCCCCACTGCTGTGACGGCACCGCCTGCAAATTTATTTCAAAATAAAAGCCTGAAGATGCTGTAACAGCTGTTCGACATTTGAGCAAATATCGCAGCATTTGGTTAACTTAAAGCACATCTATAACAACACAACACAATTGTCTGGTACGAAGGTGTCTATGAAAGTGTCAGAGATGTTTCAGAGATACGTTATTGATTTCTTTGGGAACGGTTTGTTTTTCCTTTTAATGGAATAAGAACTGTACTAAACTGAACTGATAACACTGCCAGAGATCCTATTGTGATTTTTCCTGGGATAGTGTTTACCCAGGACAGTAACAAACTCGATTTCAGTTTTTTGCTGTTTTAATTTAAAATCCCTGGAGTGAAGTATTTTTTTGTTGAACTCTGGTGAATATAGGTCACCAGGATAAAGTCAAGTTGTTGGTGTAAAATAGCCCATGAAAAGGAACAATGAACTGTTCTGTTGATCTTTAAAAGTCACATTGAATTTTGATTTTGGAAAATAGAAACACCCCTAGAATACATACATATTCTACATGATGCACAAGTATAAGATTGGTATACAGATTTCAGATATCAGAATTTGCATTGGGAAGGAAAAATGGTACGCTAAGTAAGCTAGGAAATAACTTCATTGGCTTGTCAGCTTTGTTTAGTTTTTTTAAAGAATTTAAAAAAAAAAAAAGTTAAATTATTTATCTTGATCTCATCTAAAATCTAGTATTAGGTGTGAATTATTAAGCTCCAAAGAGGCAGAGTGTTGGGAATGAATGTACTTGACCAAATATAGAGTGAAAAATATTCTTTGCTTGCTGGTGGCTAGCTAATGTTGAACATAAGGAGCATGCTCAGTTATGTGTTTTTTATAAAATGTAAAGTAAATCTTAATAACATCATCTAACTGATATCTACACGTAGACATTTCAAATGTCCGAAATAACACTCTGTTAAAAGGTATTTGTCTTTCACTAACGATACATAACTCTGACCTCTGGCTCTTAAGATTCCCAGGATAAATAAAGATGGAGGTATCATCTGTGTTTATGGAGAGCAGCTGCAGACAGGGAGGAGGAGGGGGACTACAATGACTGCACTGACTGTTTATTTTTATCAGGGCATTAGCAGATTAGGCACTCAAACTAACAAGGTCATCAAACTCCAATGGCTAAGAGCAGCAGACCTCTGCTAAGCAGCTGGCAGATAGAGGGGAGATTTTGTGTGTTATAGTTATAGAGGGTTTCACTTTACTCCTGCTCCCTCGACATCACCGCAGCCTCACTTATTAGTGCTTTTAATGATGTGAAGGGCACTGAGATGTAATTTGTTCAGAGAGTCTCTACCAGCGGCGGCAGTGTGATGGCTTACTGTGTTGTGCTGACATGTCCTTTGATTAGGCAAGTGTCTAAGGAACAGTTGAGGGCTCAATCTCCTTTTGTTATGCCAAAGTGCATCCACTGAGTCTTTCCAAACAGCTTTTAGATTGATTTGATACGTGCTAAAGTGGATTTATATCCAGGTCAGCCTGCTTTGGCATGTTTTTCACTCCAGAAAAGACTTCTCACGTAACTCCCTGGATTATTCTCAAGTCAGCTCCGGACTATAATTATCGAAACAAGTCAGAGACGTGCCGTGCGGATCAGAAAATAAACTGTGGTGTGAGTTACCCTGACTTGCCTTTACAGCTATTTTCCCTTCTCACCAGCAAGTGTTGAAATGCCATGTGGTACGAGCTGCAGCGCTCATTGCCCCAAGGTGTTTTGAGGTGTAAAAGTCTATAGGGCTTTGAAGCTGTATTGCAGGAACTCCTGGCACTCAGTAATAGTGCACATCACCAACCATTAAGATAGACATGGTTCAATAGGAGCTCTGTGAAACAGCCAGCAGTAGAGGTCAATCAGAGTAGCAAGCCCCAGTTAAAGTAGCAGCATGACGGGCGCTGCAGTGAGTGCAGCTCGAGCACTATCTGCAGAGCAGAGCTCAGTGCACTCCTCCACATGTACAAACACAGCCATGGCCTTAACCTGGGCACCTTTATCATCTGAGCAGCTGAAACTTCGACTGGATTTCTTACAAGCTGACAAGCCGAGAATAGATTCTGGAAGCCAATCAAGGGATTCCTGCTTATCTACTGCCTGTAATGTAGGTATGTTTAGCATTTTATTAGGGCTTAATGATTTATATTTTGCCTGAGTGCCAATTTCAAGTTAATACATCATCCAATATTATAATTTCACTGAAGCTCCCACAATCTGGCACCATCAGTGAAAGTAATAAGTGTATGTTGTGCACAGTAGAATAGTCATTGTGCTTGTTTGTGGCAGTCCCAGCAACACAAAACAATAGAAAATTCTATTTTGAATATTTGATTGTTATTATTATAATTTTTTTTAAAGTGTGTTCCTTGATGTTTGGTGTAGGATTGTCTTTCTAATGTTTGGAGAAGGCACCACCCACAGAAGAGCGTCAACACGAGGGAAACAGACTAACAGAACATCTATAAATAGTTTGAGGTTTGGGACTCTGGGGAAATCTCACAGCCTGAATAACAACTTGTTTTCCTTGTATAATATGTGTGACTAGTAAAAATGTCTTTTGTTGCTTAGCTGATAAAGTTTCTGGATAGAGTGTCTAGGAGCGTTTATTTTTGCTCGACTGCTGAGGGGAAAGTTTTGGTTGTGGCTGTGAACATTATGGTGAACTGTAAACATTTAGTACACTGCACAGGGAGCTAGACTTCTCCCCAGCCTGATCTCAAAGTCTTGGTCAAAGCCTGAGACTTGTTAGACGACAACAAGTGAATCATTGGTATTTGGGTGGGAATCCAGGTGGCTGAGCCGTTGATGACAGCCTCTCAGTTTGCTGTCAGGTTTCCCTTTGCTGTGAGATAAAATGTATGACTATCGAGAGGGGAGACGAGAGAGAAATCCTCATAGGCTCAGCTAAGTTTATCTGGATTTCTGCTTCCAGCACAGCCCCTATCCCTGTTGGACTCAAGTGGGTGACCTTGGCAGGAATGTGGCTTATTGTTGTAATAGATACTGTTGTTGTCGACTGACCTGTGGTCAGAGTGGGAGGATGACAAATGGGAGAAAGGGAAAGAGGAGAGATCCCAGACAGAACCTAGCAGAGCTGGCGTGTAGATTAACTTCAAATCGGTGCCAGCTGATGACAATGGAAGCATTTGACATATTTACAGTGTCAGGATGAATTCATAGTGTTCAATGTTGCTCTGCAGCTAACTCCAGTTGGAATGTCTCGTTGCTGAGAGCATCCAGTCACAAGCCACAATGAAACCACAGAGTCGACTCGAGCAGATGTCAACTATCGCCAACTATTTTGATTGTCAGTTAATCTTTTTGAGTATTTTGTAATAGCTTTTTTAAATCAGATTTTCAATGTAATCAGCATCTACACAATAATTGCACTAGGTTACCTAGTAGATCTATAAAACGGCATACAACAATGTGACCAACAGCTCCGTTATGATGTTTTATGGACATGACAGCTAATCTATTAATCGAGGAAGTAATTGAAAGTGAAAATAATGTTTAGTTGCAGCCCTGTAATTAATTAGTTATTGCAAAAACTAACCAGCTACTATTCTGACAAGGAAAAAACATTATTTGGTTCCAGCTTCTCAAATTGTGAGGAAACGTATTCTTTGTCATACATGTTAGAAAATGAAATATTTAACATTGGTCACACAAAATAAGACAATAAAAGTAGGACTGAAGTGAGTCCTCGAGTAAATTGAATACTGAGAAGCTAAGTGGTGGCTACTTAGCAAGGTATTATGTGTCCCAAAGTTAGTTATGTTTTGTGAAAAAAATTGCAGCGCGTGGAGTATTTCTTAACTGATTACTCAATTATTTGCCAGAATAATTGGTTAAGTACTCAATGCTAAAGGAATTGAGCTGCAGCCCTAATTTGAAGACGTCATGTTGTAGGAAATAGCATTGTGTAATTTATACTTTTTTCTGACATTTTACAGACAAAAGGATGAATTGACCAGTTGCCATCAGATCAGAGGATAATACAAATAATCAATAGATTCAGCCGACTTTAATATTCAGTGTTGCATGATAATAAGTTGCATTATTATAAATGTGTGTAATTCACTAACTACTAACTGTGAAACCACAGATGTTGTAAATCAGTGAGACAAAAACAATAGTGTTCCAGTCACTGGAGTACAGAGTCAGTCTGTGCAGACAGTTCCTCGTTTAGACCTTCAATATGTTTTATCAGCAGTTCGAAGACACAAAGACATGGTCAGGTTGCCCTTCTTCTACATATAGAGCATTTAGTCCCTATGATACCCTACAGCCCACCCCAGTGCACTCCTCACCCAACCCCCACCCTGTCATCTAACAAACAATAGCAGGCGTAGACTCGCGGGAGCTGGCTGAGCCCGAGAGAGGAAACGGAGGAATTAGGTTGACATGGTCAAGCTGAACCAAGACAAGAGAAAAGTGTACCGAACCACCTGCTGTGTGTGAGCCAGTCAACCAAGCAGACATCCAGCTTCCCCACCAGATCTCTGAGCTGAGCAGGTGCACAAAATGTAAACTTTTTGAATAAAGGAAAGAAGGTAATCTTTTCCGATTCTCATTTGTTTGACAATGGCCATGTATCACAGAGACAGTGCTGCCTCCCTCAAGGGATCATTTAGTTGCGTATTCCTATCTGTTTGTTAGCCTTATTGTGTTGGAGTGTAGCTTGAGGTAATAATGAAGTGAGGATTGGTTGAGTTCAGCCTACATGATATAATGTGGAGGAAAGACAAGCAACATGCTAAATATCTTGATCTTGTGACTGCACATAATAACATCAAGAGGCAACACTGAAGGCTACCTTGACACTGATCCATTAGCTGTTATTTGTCTTCGTCTATAGAACAGATTTGTCAGTGGCTCTAAAGATGGTAATGTTAGCATGCTAACATACTCAAGTAGAGTAGCACTAATACATATTTATATATGCAGGTTTTTAAAATGTGGGTTAACTCGCTATCACAGACAATTGACTCCGTTGCTAGGCGACTAGTTTGCCTTTCTGTGTTTTTTTACCCGTGAGTCATGTTTGACTTCACAATCTTGCCGTAAAACACAAATCAGACTTGTTTTAAAAAAGTCTAAATAACAAATGTAAGTAGTGATATTTTGTCGAGTGAAATGATTATAAAGAATGGTAGACATCTTTCTCTCCAGCACATTATAAACGGACATTAGCATTTAGCGCTGACCGCTGGAGTAGAGCTTCACAGTGCAGATCATGAGTCCTGTCTGAATATTCAAAGCTAAAACAGGGTTTTAATTTGCTCTTAAATACTCTATATTTTTAAAATTCACTGAAAAAGCATCATAAGTAAATTTATAAGTAAACTTGGGTTTCATTTGAATAGTTTTCATGTTTTACTCTCAGAGTTAATTGCTGAAATGTGGGGACGACTTGGCCAACAGCACCGGGAATTCAAGCAGTCAATCAGTCGAAAAGGCTGTAAATGAGGCTTCAGTTTTACCAAATATTGGTCTAGTTGGATTTTTGCAGTTTGATCGTAGAAGCAGTGAATGCAGAGGAGTTTTTCTCTGTGTGATTTTGCTTTACGGGGCAAATTAGGCCACTGCTTCATAAGTGAGCAAATTGGTAAGCTCCACTTATCTTGGCTCAGCCCCGTCTCCTGCGGTCTCCAGTGCCTTCTGTCTTTTTATATCACTTTTACTTCCCATCTTGCTGCTGGTAGCTGTAGGAGCGGTCTTTTGACTAATGTATGCCATCCTTTCATCAGCAAGTGCATGTCACCACAGGTAAAGCTTCTCCTGCTCTCTGAACAGGTTTCTCTGTGACAAAGCGTACTTGTGTGTATTTTTTCCTCCAGTATATAATGGAAGGCCTTGGCAAAATAGTAGCTCTGAGTGTCACACTGAGAAGATGTTAAATTTGATTACTGCTGAAATTTACAGCAAATGTAAAAGCATTACTCATCTTTGTAACAGTTGAGCTGTGATTCACAGCTGTTGTTAAATGCTGGGAGATTAAAGTTTACTCTGCACTGCGTGTGAAGCTTTTACAGACATTTTTCATGTTTATAGCTTCGTCTTTCACTCTTCTGTTTCTGAACTTGGAGGTTGCGTTGCATCATAAAATGAGCTGTTATGTTAAGTGTATAAATGTGGGCTGACACTAATCTGTACTTCCTGGAGACATTTAAAACAAAATGCATGAAATGTCCTGTAAATGTTGAGTTTTTTAAGGCTTTTAACGTAAAACACGTAACTTAAACATTTACAGAAATGTCAAACATCATCCTAACTCCCCTGGTCTGTTACATGAGAAATATGAGTCATTTATATGCGTAGCACAGGCCTGTGATGTTAAAGAGTCATATGGCAAATGGCTTCTTTGTTAGACAGTAACTGTTTCAAGTGAGATCCTTGCTAACTCATTATGGCTCCAAAGAGATTGTAGGTCGTGGGTGACTGACTTCATCACAGCTTAGTTTCCTCTCTGTATTATTTATGTGTGGTTATGCTTTCCTGAAAGCACAATTAGCTGCTAAATCTGAACAGAGTTGCCTGGAAACTGAGTGCCTTTTGCCAGCTGGTGGTCTACAATAGACATCAGGTGTTCCTGCTTGTGTTTTCTCTCTCTGTTTCTGTGATTTACTCTGAGCTTCAAAGAGAATGACACTGTGGTTTAGTGCAGGAATTAGTCCCGTGTGCAGTGTTAGAAACAATCAGGTGGCTTTCACAACTTGAAAGGGAATCCAGTTATTGTATTTCCTCTCTTTTTCTGTCCTAAGGCTGATCTGAACATTTTTATAATCAAATTAGATGAGGCTTGTGCATTTGTTTTCAATTGTAGCTTAATGCTAATAACCATGTTACTTCAATGCCCTCAGTGATGCAGCTCACTATAAAAGATACCCGATGATGTGATTGCATGCTGATAATCAGACTCTGCTTTGCAGTTGTCTGGATTGGCTAGAATTTAAATTCATTATGTGGATTTGACAATGTAGTACAGATTACAAGTGCCCACATTGTTTGTATGACAGCCAGATGAAAGAGGCTCGGGCTCTTCTAATGTTTCGTAACCGAGTGTCAGTGGTGCTGAAAGAGGCACCGACCGGAGCCAGCAAGAAGTGTAATCTCCAGTGGCCTTCGACCTCACTAACTCACCAAAGATGTTCACAAGGTTTACCCCCGGTGTCAGAGAGAATTACATAATTGAAGCGAAACACTGAACTCAGCCAACTCATAGCACTTCAGTGAGGATTCCTTTTTACTTCATAATGGCCCCTTGTGTCAAGAAGAATTACTTTTTCCCTTTTCAAGACAGATTTTGTTTTTCTTTTGATGTTGAAAACGGTGGTGAATCTCCCGGGCTTCATCGGGTTGGAAAAACCTGATCATGTTTTAATAAATGGTTTCAAATTCAAGACAAGCCAGTTCAGATCAAGTTAGATTTGATTCGACTCAATGCGTCTATATCATAGTTATGATAATAAATAAATAGATTTCCACTGTCTGATAAATATCTCAGAAAGGATCTGGATCCACGGTAATATTACCATTATTATCATTTTGGCCCATGACTGTTTTTTTGTTTGTTGGTTTGTTTGTCAGCAGGATCACACAAAAACTACTGACAGAGGATGGTCCTGGTCCAGAATAGACCAGATTTATTCTTGGTTCAAATCTAGGAATTATGATAAAAGATGTTTTTTGACATTATCAACAACTTCTCAGGCACTATTACATGAATCTTGATGAAAGGAAATTAGGCATATTCAAGTGGCTAGTATCTATGAGCACAATTGAGGAGGATCCAAAAAAAAATCTGGATCAATCTGATTTAAGCATCTCCGTATCCATATTGGATTAGGCTTGATTGAACTGATTGTTGTGTCTTGCCAAGGTATGCACTCTACTGAGTGCCATTCTAGTTTTTATTATCAGTTACATGACCTTAAAGAAATGAAAACAGAAGGGTTTTTCTACGCTATATTCACAAAATGTTATGACCTATATATTTGTAATAACAATAATACAATGAATAATGTGGATGAGCCACAGCAGTTATTTATTTGGAGCCCCAGTAGCCAGCTGAGGTAGAAGCAATTTGTCTTTGGATCCACACAAGAAGAAATTACATCCTAACATAAAACAATTAAAAATCCAAAGCAAAATGGCATGAAACTACGGAAACAAAACAGAAATAAAACAGTGACTCAACAATAAAAGCACTGATGACAACAACTTTGTTTCTGTTTGAAAACATTTATAATAGTCTAATAACTCACATTAATCATGAAAAAGTCAGATGAATGGGCAACACTTAGCTTTAAGTCCATTCATGTAGCATTAATATGCAGCAAAAACATTTAACAAATGGTTTATGACACACTATAATGTAGATGTAAGCAGATATAAGTGTTTATTAATGTATCTGTCATTAAATTTAATGACTCCTGTGGGCACCTGTAAGTGGTGGCTGGTGTATAAACAGCTAATGAACGACTTTACAATAAAACAGTCTTCATAAATGTTTATATACTGCTTGTAAATGCTAAACTGAGGGACTCAAAGTGATGAATCTTCATCCCTGCTCACCTCTTCACCACAACTTCAGTCTGCTAAAAGTCATGATGAGTGAACCACATGAGACATTACCCACAAAGCATCAGCTTAAGGTTGCATATCAAATACGTTGTTATTGTTGTGAAATACTTACATTTCACACAGTCTTGTTGGATTAATCTTTCTCTGGTATTGAACTGCAGCTGCACTTCTGTGAAGTACAGTCTTCAATTAAAGTAAGGAAAGAAATTGACCCATAAGGACCTTTCTAAGATAAAGAGAGTATGGTGTTTTAAAATCAGAGACTCTGATGATGAGCCCTCGTCTGCAGTCAATCCAAATGACCCTCGTCTGCGTCACCTTCCAAAGAGGGTTATATGCAGGTCTGGACTTCGGAGTCAGCTGGATCTTATCAGGCATGAGTGCCTCTCCTGATGTTAGTGCCGTTTAAACAGCATTGTAACCGACTACCACACCGGTCCTACATAAAGAGCAGAAAGGAAAGAAAGCATGAGTGTGCACAATAAATCAGCATGTGAGAAAGTGCTTATGGAGCTTATTGCTGGTACCTACTAATGCAGAAAAAGCACCAGAGGGAAAAGCAATTCTATGGTTTAGCAGTGATGTGTATTGAACTGCTGCCGCAGACATGATTCTCTGAGACCTGGAACAGCCGTCACTTATGAAACCATGAGGGGAACATGCAGCCATCCATACTCCTCTGTCAGACATGAGGGTTGTGTGGGAAAGTGATATGAGTCTGAGGCATTGATAGAAATTAATATTGGCTTCTACCAATAACCATTTTAGACATAATGTCTGTCACAATATCTGGGTCAACATGACCAGTGTCACTATGGGTTTAATTATCGTCTGATGACACATGATAACAACAACCTCGGTGTTCTGTTTGTGACGCAGGATGAACAGGCTTAAGCAATATGAAGACGTTACTTTGGGCTGTGGGAAACTACGATGACCATTTTGAAAACATTAAGACATTTAATAGACTTGATGTTAAAGCAAATATCTTGACAATAATCTGCAGAGGGATAGGGTAAGAATAAATAAATGAAAATAATCATTAGCTGCAGCTTTAAACTCAGATATTATGTACAATGACAGATTGGAGGTATTCATTCGTTCAGCTATATTGGAGCTCCACACCACCCACTTGAGTACAGCAAGACAGGTGTCTCAGTATGACACTGCAGTGTAATCCTTTCGTAATCCTCGCCCAAGCTCAGTGCTCAATTTCTTAATCCCAACTCTAATAAACAAGTTAAAGCTGAAGTTAATGTGTCCAGTAAAAAGTGCACCATGCATCTGACTGCCACGGGCGAGTGTTTGTGCACAGTTCTCCCCTCTGTCAGCGCTGTGACGCACACTCAGTCCAACATTCATTGGATTTTTGTCAGTCAGTTACACATTATTCTTGCCAGTGTGGCTTTCTCAGGGAGTTGGCTTGGGGTGTCAGTTAAGAGAAGGTTTGCGTGACACTCGGGCATTGTGGTTTCGGGGGAGATTTTTCAAATCCGTTTGTAAAGTCTTGCAAGGAGGGAAGACATCATGGAATTTGGCATCGACTGAGCATCGGGCAGAGCCTCGGGTAATTTGACAAGTTGTGCAGTTCAGTCGCCTGTGGTTTTTTCCAAACCCTGGACAAGATGTCAGGCATTTCACTGTGTGGGTTCACATTCTGCAGCCCCGCTGTGAAAGTCCTTTTGTTCACTCATCCATTGACAGAACTTGGAAATAGAGCGCCACTGTTCATGCACATTGTGTACTGGTCCCATTTCCTTTGTGATTCTGTTGTAATTATTTTGTATTGCACAGTGAATGTGTCTTCCATTATGAGGTCGCCTTGGACTTGCTTGTCACTTTTATTTGTGACAATCAAAACAAACTAATTCTCCGGTCTGCTTAGCTCACTCTGTCATTTTGATTCAGTGATTTAAGTGTAAAAATCAATTCAAAGTTCAGTGAGTTTGAGTACTCATTCTGAAGATGGGCTGAGAAATGGCTATGAATTCATCAAGATGATTTGAATCACATAGATTATTAATATGGGGAACATGAGGTGGAAATGTTCTGGGAATCACAAGCTTTCAGTGTTCTTAAAACAAATAATAGTCTGATACTTTGGCTGAACCACAGGCTGCGAGTCTTAAGCTGCCTTTGGGAAAATAACCCGTTATTATCCTCTTTGAGGTTTAAATTTGGGGTTTATAACTCACTTGGTTATCACAAATACATGTTTAGGGGTGTCACACATTTGATTCTTGTTTTTTTTCTAAAAATACATCAATAATCTGTTAAGAGAAGTAACTGAAGGACATATTGTGCATCCCTGCAGAAGTCCCTACACTTCAGTTACAATGCTTTAAGTTTTTCTGATTGCAGCTTCTCAAATGTTAGTATTTGCTGGGTTTGTTCGGGGGATTGAACAGTTTGTTGGACAGAAAGGTCTCAATTAGGACTTGGGGAGAACTTGGTTGATTGATTTCCTGACACTTTATAGACCGAGACATGAACAGGTTTTTTATGTTTATTAATAATCGCCCGCTGACAGCTAACCAAAAGAAAAAGGGAAACTGATGGTATGAATGTATTGATATGAGCCTACTACAATCTATTTCTCTAAAGAAGAGGTTGTTTCCAGGCTATCGATATGTCACCTCACCTCAGTCACAAAAATGCCAATTCCCAAAATGTCGACACAACGTTTGAGTTTGAAGAGTTGAGTCAATTTAGAGGAGGCTCGGCATGAACCTGTTTGCACCTTTCACCATTCGCTGTCACTCTGAAGGAGAGTTTGATGTGTGGTCTCGTCTGCGGCTCTGTGTCTCCATACGGCCTAGGAACAGTGTGTGGTGACAGCTCGGGTGATTACCTGTCCTGTCTCATTCACTCAGCTGGCCGGCAGCTTGGCCCTATCATGCATCAGAAACTGACACGCAGTGATTACGATGTCGTTAGGCCTCACTCTCCGTCGCTCTCTGCACACATTAATTTGTTCTTCCTCTGAGCACCGGGAGAAATGTGCTCTCCACGCTCATTTCTGTAAACCATGAAATATGAAGCTTCTGCGATGACAAGTCCTGAGCTAATATTAAATTTCATCAGGGACTGATGTTTGGATTTCAAAGCACTGAGTTCATCACACATTCAGTTTTCTCATTCTGAGATGGATCTGAAATGTCTCACACGGTATAATTCATCGCATAATGCTCCCAAATGATTTGTTTTATAAATGATGATCAATCAAATCAATTCACCTTGAGCGAAATGTAATGGGAATAACAGGGAATTGCATTTTCTAAAAGTAGATCATAAGTGCACACGGTACACAAAAGTAAGAAGAATTAAAATGCTAATTTTTCCAATCCATCTTCCACAGTTAGTTTTTATTTTGGTAGTTTAATAGTGTGTACTTAAAAATACAGAAAAGGTAAACTAAACTTTGCCGGATTTTTAACACATTCACCACCTTAGTTCAGCATGATAGCATGGTCACATTTTCTTATTGGCACTAAATACAGCTGTATATGAAGTAAACCTGAGGCTGATGGGAATGTCTTATTATTATTATTATTATTATTATTATTATTATTATTATTATTATTATTATTATTATTATTATTATTATTATTATTATTATTATTATTATTATTATTATTATTATTATACATTTGCACATATTTGTAGGGCTGGGTATCAAACTTTGATACTTCAGTGGCACCGACTGAATTGCCTTGATTCTATCAAGTATTGAAAAATGTCTTGTCATTTGATACCAAATTGCAAAACCTCCTGAGTTAACCTCACCAGTGTCAGTGAGTCATGAAGCATGTGGCTTGATTGTTGTGCCAAAGTCGGTGCTGGTGGAGGCATGCAGGACCAACACTCACACACTTGTGTTAAAAGTGATTTCATGAAATTGGTATTGTTTAGGAACCGGTATCTGTGTCGGTATCTAACATTTTTTAAAGATGGCCAGCCCAAGTATTTGGTTAAAGTACTGGTTAAACTGAAAGTAGGAATCATCATCAGGGAACCATGAATGTGACTTTTGTGCTAGTTCATCCAAGTAGAGGCTGTGATATTTCTCAAGATTATTGAAAAATCTGAGATGCTGTTGGCGCCAGAGGAAACCTCAGGGGATCAGTTAAGACATTAGGATTCATCCCCTGAGGACCATGAATTTGAAGATATTTCAGTGTGGACCAAAGTGGTAGATCTGCCAGCCAATGCTTCCATCTCTAGATGGATCAAAATGAAGCAGTAACTTCAATTTATGCAGTGATAAGTAGTTTTAGTTCTCCTCATCATACTCAGTTTGGAACAGTAAGTAGATTAAAACAATTATTTAAAGGGTGTGCAGGCTTATAATCCAATGTGTCAGTTGGTATTTTGTCTTCTCTGTCTAATTGGATCCAGCATTGGCAGCATATTCGCGAGCACTGAGTGGTTTATGCCCAATTAATAAATGTGTGTTGTTGGCTGCAGCAGAGCATTCCTCCTGCAGTTCATTGCTAATGATTTGGAGAGCTTTAATGTCGACTGCCTTGAATGAAGAGGACTAAGCCTGGTGTCACTGTGGCCTTTAAATCCCCATCAGTCTTCTTCTCTCTGTCTCTTTTTCCGCCTATGCACATTTCTACCTCCAGTTCTTTCCTCTTCTCCTCGGTTGCCCTCGTCAGCTCCCTCCTTCCTTGTTCTTTTCATTTTCCATGTAGGCCAACTGTCTCTTCATCGCTGTCACAGTGTGTCAGAACAGGTGGAATCAATTACTGACCCTCAGCAGCCCGCTCCCCGTCCACAACTAGCTTTTTAATTGAGGGAATTAATGAGCGATCAGCCTGTGAGATGATTTGGTGTCACGGATCTTGCTCGGCTGTGTGCGAGGGAGGAAAGCTGGGGGAGGGATTGTTTGACCAATCCTGCATAACTAATTCTGTCCTTCCACAGAGGCAGTTCACATGTCCCTCCCTGCCTTCTCTGCCTGCTAATCACCTCTAAGGTTGAGGAAAGACAAAGTACTATATTTCAACACTAAGTGCTGTGCCGGGATGACTTTCATGGTCTCAGCACTTTGTGAACTTCCCCTCTCTGTGGCATCCGTTGGTTGTATCTTAACATCTGCTCTGTATGTGTTTATACAGTGCTTCTGAAGTGTCTCATGTGTTTCTCTCTCTCAACCCCCACTTTTTTCTTCTTTCTTCACAGATGGAATCTCCTGTCTCCACGCCAGCACCTCCTCCCCTCCACCTCCTGGCCACAGTAGGCAACAGTGAGATTTCCTCGCCGTGTGAGCAGATAATGGTGCGCACACGCTCAGTGGCTGTGAACACATCCGATGTGGCCCTGGCTACTGAACCTGAGTGCTTGGGGCCCTGCGAGCCTGGTACCAGTGTCAATCTGGAAGGCATTGTGTGGCAGGAAACCGAAGACGGTAAGTGGAGAGGCTTAATCTGCTGATGAGGAGGAGTGGGAGTCTTTGGCAATCTCATGATTTGATTTAGTTCTGGTTCTTGGTTTCATGATTCAATTTAGATTAAGGCTGCACAATTAATCGAATATTATCAAAATCACAATTTGGTCCCAAAGTCTCAGAAGCGGAACATTCTTGCTAAAAGTGAAATGTGTGACAGAACAGCATTATAATGAATATCTGAAGCGCAATCTTGTTCGATACCTTTTCAGTGAAAATGGAAATTGGGATGCAAAATGTAGAGCCTGACCGTTATCTGATTTAACAGAGGTAGGATATTTTACTGTTTAACAATAAACCCTTTTGTCCGGTGCACTGAAACAGTCAACTTAAAAAGGAAAGTAATCATTTCTAGTCTCCCCTCAAAACATTGTCAAATCTGCAAATATTGGACAACACATAGGCTAATATTGATAAATCTGCGATAGGTTGTTGGGCTGTTGCTGAAACAGAAGCACACGATCAGGGCCCCACAAGAAATGTGGGAAAAAGTGGTCTTCGATGACCCCTCACAGTGTTAGCCAGCTATAAAGCCCCTGCCTCACAGTCAAGGCTCTTGTGTTGATGAACTATGACCTCAGATGTTTTTTAACTAATCCGACTTTGGGCAGTGTTATTTTCTCCACCTGATCAAAGATGGGTAGAAGTTGTGTAGAGGTGGTGCAGTGTGCGTCAGCTGGTCAGGTGCTCTGATGTTAGCCTCTGGATGAAGCCTTAAAATGAGCCCTCAGTTTGAATTATTCCTAAAATCCTTAATCTTTGTCTGACACCTTGTTTGAATCATATGAACCTTCTCCTCTGTGAGAAATAGAAAATGAGCCTAGACGATTGCCTACATTGAAGAGGGGCTGTTTGGATCAAGTTCTTCTCCTCCATCGCAGCATAATACATAATCGACTTGGAGAGGATGACACTCACAACTCTGGCTTGAGTCTTATTTTCTCCATCATTACTGTTAAGTGAACCTCTTTCCTGTGTAACAATGAGTTCCTGAATGTTTGACATGAAAGGAAACAAGCTGTTTTGTGCTTTTGTTAACATGGTCTGTGTGGTTGCATTAACACATCAAAGTGGTACGAGTTTGTCAAGACTTTGGTGAAGCTTCTGTCTTTTAAAAAATGACCATCTTGCAGTCATTACCATACATTCTTTGCTTGCTAAAATGTAATTGGATCTGCCCCGACTGCCGCAGAAGCCGGAGTTGGTACTAATGTGTGTTTTAACAGCCCACATGCTGCATAATATTGCCAACAAGAATAGCAGTTGGCAGGCAGTTCTTAGGTGGCCTTGATTAGTTTTTTTTGCCCGGGAGTATGCAGGCGGGAGTTTGTTGCACAGAGATATCTGCTCTCCACAACAACATGCCTCATAACACAAAGCACTTTTTTAGCAAGCGTGCCATTTGGGAATGGAGTTGGCCCCTCTCCTGCAGTGCAGTCCGAGTGAAATCTTAGACTCTGTCAGTTTTCCTCCCTTTGATCGAGACCGCATTCAGCTTATTTAATTTTGAGATGTATCACTAGCACTATCAGGTTCTGCTTGGTCTGAAAAACTGCCCTCTTTTTCTGTCGTGCATGTGAAATAACGCAAACACCTAATCTTCAAAGCAGCTCGCGCTCAGTTGCTCTGCGGGCATGCCGAGTACAAATCGCCCACACATCCACAGTGCTGCCTGTTGGTTCACTTGGAGGAAGCGAACAGAAAAAAGGTCCCTGCCTCATCAACATTCCCAAAGCACAGTCCCTGCTATTGAGTGGCTTTTCTCCCTCCTCTCCCTTTTTTTTGATTTTTGCTCCAGCCCTGAGCTGTGTCTGATTCACCCCTGTTCTCCTTTCTATTGCAACTCCTCTCTGTTACCAAGCATCCAGCCAGTCACCCCTTGACTCTGTTTCCAAGCAAACTGGGAGAGAGCGAGTGCGAGGCAGGGGGTGGGGGGAGGGGAGGACAGACAAGGCTACTTCTGTTAGTGACACAAACATGGCTCTGAGCCAACACCAGTACCATGTTTGTGCTCCCTCATTCTCTGCCTCCCACAGAGTGATTGACCCTCCCCCTCGCCTTGCCCCCTTCCCTTTCCCCATCCAAGTCTGTCCTTCGCCTGCACTCATTCTCTCAAAGCTACTATTTTGGCTCAAAAGGTGGTGGTTTGGCCTGATGGGGCTCTGTCTTTTTCCTGATTCAACTCTGTGTGGCTCAGTGGGGAGGGGGCTGGTGGGAGCTTTGGAGTGGTTTTAAAAGTGGCATAGAGGAGAGAGGAGGCGGGAGGGGGAGCTCTGCAGGTGTAGCACACAGGTTGTTATGGCCATCAGAGCTGCGAGGCCAGTAGGGTTTCCAGAAACCAGCACATCTCGCTCTCTTTGAAGCCTCTTTTTATCTCAGACAAAACCTCTATCAGGTAGACAGTGGGGGGTGGAAAATCACCTGATAAAGGCTGGAGAGATGTATTTGATAACTGCAACTGTGAAGGGGCCCTCAGCTGTCTGACACCACTGCTTGTTCACTGCTGACAAAACCAACTTTAGTTTCTGTGCTGCTCCTGAGTTGTAACCAGGTTTAGTTGTAACTGACTATCAGATCAGTCGTGCACTTAAATGACCCAGTCTGTAAGTTCTGCTGCTCGGGTTCTCGCAATAAAACAATGAAAGCAGACGATGTAGTTTGACGACCTTATGGAGTAGCGTGGATGATGGAAGTTGTTCTTCTTCATTGCTTTAAAAACACTGTTGCCAATGAAAATTTATCCGAGACGACTCGGGCAGAAATATTCACACATATGGTAATATTTATAAGTTTTGTTGAATAAACAGTACAGATTTCTTTGAGTTTGAACATTGATAAGATACTACACAGTACACAACCTCTTACAATACACATTTTAATGTAAGTATTATAAATGATATACTCTATTGCCAGGATGCAGAAGGCTGGTTATAAGACTTCCGTACTTTAATGGCACCTACCAAATTGCCTCGATATCACTGAGTATCAAAGAATGTCTTGTTTTGTCATAAATACCAAAGGAGTTAATCTCGTCAGTGTCAGTGAGCCAATAATCTCGACTCTAAAGTAAATTTCATGCAGGAAATGTGACATATCATATCTTTAACTATACGATTGGCTCTGTTCTGAGTTTCTGAGGAGGCATTTCTAAATCGGCTCATTGTATTACAGTTTGCACACTACATTAAACAATACAAAGATGTAGATTCCTTTTTTCATTATTCTAATGGTACGAGCTGCTAACAACCCACCAGCTAGTTTTAAAATGAAAGATACCCAGATGCTGCTTTCTTCAAACTGCACTGCCATTCTGCTGGTTTTCCCTAAGAGACCCATGAAAGCAGACTTCTCTCGTGGTTTAGCAACTGAGCAAATGAGAACCAAATGAGGAAATCAAGCAAATCCAGGCAGAAGAGCAACAAACCGAGGCCCAAAAGACAGAGCAGAGGAATCCTGATTAGCAGTGAAGTTGAACAGTTCTCTGCATGACAAGTCTCATACAGAGCTGTTTAGGCATGCACCGTGTGAGTGCGCGTTTCATTTAGCATGCCAACCAACAGCTGCTTCATCACCTCCGCCTTTTGGCCTTGTGGGAGTAAATGAACAACAGGCTCTCAGTAATTGTCTGCGCCTCACACGGCTCACCAAGTGCCAGAGAAAGAAACAGCTGAGGAGGAAGCAAGCGACACCGAGCAAAACGCGATCACAGGAGCTGCACCTTCGGTCAGAGCTGACAAGAATCTGGTCTGGTGAGGCCAAATGAATTTTTCATCCCGTGTAATTTGAGCACTGATGTAGCAGCCTGTTCAGCCAAATCTGGATAATGGCAACTTGGATGAGCAAAACAGCCCATAGAATTTAAGTAAAAAACACAATTTGATGAATAATAGGAGGTGAGGGAAAGTGAGTCTGTGTCATTGAGTCAGTCCGGGGGCGAGTGAAGCGTAGACAGGAGGGAGGAGGGTGGGGGTTGGGGGCAGAGCTGTGGTATTTTAAGGACCCGGCACTGACACAAATCCCCTCGGCGCAGACGAGGCAGTGGCAGCTCCCAGGGTCGTGTCGGTAGAGCGATGGGCCAACCCCTCCCAGGCTTAGCATGCTGATACCTCCAAATGTCATCTCTAAAATGCTGGAGAAGTTTATTGCTCTTGAATTGCAGCCCAGAACGCCTTGGCTCCTGCTCCAGGCTAGAGGGAACACAGAGGGGGCCCCTTTGGCCAAACACTGCAGCTCCATGCCAGTGCACCCTCCTCACACACACACGCACACACACACACACACACACACACACACACACACACACACACACACACCCTCCAGTACACAGCAGGCTATTCCCAAAACAGGTCCCACAGCTTCTTAAGCTCCCTAATAGATAAATAATACAGGCTGTTTGTGATAAAATGTTTGTCTCGTGGATTATTTATGCAGCAGGCATTACATGGTTGTAGCGTTGGCTTTAGCACAAGACCTGAAAGCTTCTGAATAGAGAGGTCAGTGTGAACCATTTAGTCCTGTATAAACATTTGAAGGATGTCTTTTTTGCTCTCTTCCTCCAGCCCTGTCAGAGAGCTGAGAAGGGGAATATTGTATGAAAGAAGCACTTGGCTCTGTAGCTCACTTGCCAGCTACGCTTCCTTGCTCTTTTGAAGACCACCTGTCAGTGGCCTCATTGAAATGTTTTCACAAAGGCGAGCCGTGGCTGCTGTAGGTGAGCTTGCTATAGAAACTGTCCTTGAAATAAGAGTGAGCATATTCTCAGGAGGCTTGTAGCCTTCTGCCAGGCCGATGAGCAAAAAGATGGAGTGAGAAATCAATCATGAAGGCCGTCTTCTTTAACAGGATATGCATCAGGGCTGGGCAATAATGTCAATAGACTATGCATCAACGTAGATTTGGATGTGGTTATATCGTGTTGTCTTTTCTTGGTTTTAAAGGCTGCATTACAGTAAATTGGTGTAATTTCTGAACTTACCATATTGTTCTACTTGTTGTAATACTTGTCTGTGCTCACTTACTCCTCACCCAGATCCCTGTGTTCTTAACACTACAACAACACAACTTTCTGTCTTGTAATCTGGAGTAGTGCAGTTGTTATTCTTCACACACTACATGACTGATCATTGACAGGAAGGTCACACACTACAAGATCACATACACAACATGACACGGTCCAAGCATCCGGGTTGTTTGTGTGCAAAAAACAGGGAGAAAAAAGAAGATGTGTGAGAGAATGGATTAGGATGAAGGTGAAGGGCAGCAGGGATTGTTTTTTTTTTACTGGAAACGTGAAACTGCCGGCTCGTATTGTTACAAATAGTGGACAGCTTGTGTGTATGTGTTCTGATGGAAACCACTTGCTATTATTGTGCGAGCTCTAGACACATAGTTGCATGATAAGTCAGGAGTCAGAGAGCTGCACAGGAGAGACAACTTTCAAACGGATGCTGGAAATCCTTGAAAACACATGAATTTTAGTGTGGTTGTTCCCTCAACGTCTTCAACTCAACCAGATAAGTAGCCTACTAGATATCCAGTCAGCATATGCAAACTGTCGGCGAGCTGTTCTAAGCCCACATACCAATCATCTAGTAAGGTTATGATTGCGATTTTAAAATTGGAAATTGTTGAGACTTTAATTTCGATAATCAAATGCAGTATGATCGATGATTCAGAGACATGGTTCACCATGGGCCAAATGTGGGTATAATTTTCATTTGGCAAGTAAACCTCATACTTTTGACAATTTGTACTCCAGTCATTCATACAACTCTCCTGAGTGTCTCCTCCATGTTTTGGTGTCATTCACTCTGTAGATTTATCTCTGGTTCTCTCCTCTGCTGCCTGTCTGAGCCAGAGTTTGACACAGGTCTTCACTGTGCATTCAGGCGCACATCCTAAATTCTGAAATCTGCTTTGTTTTGTATGGCAAAGGATATGTGTGCTGACAAAGTCATCACGGTGAGTTCAAGTGCACCCGTAAAAAATGTCCATTACAGTTGTCGGAGCATAAAGTCTAAGTCTTACATCAGTATAACTGTCGGTGCTGAAAATGTTTTTTAAACTGCAACACTGGACTTAAAATTGAATCGTGGTCGTGGTTCACAGGAGCATTTCCCGATCTGCCTCTCATCTGAGAATTTTTGTCGCCAGCTTTATTGATGAGCAGAAGATCAGGGCTTCAATCCGCTGGTGTGAAGTTGACTTTCACATTGTGTTAATTTATTATATAATAAAATATTTGTGGATAATCTATCCCCGTGACATTGTTGCACTACAAGAACAGGTATATACAAATATTGTGGTATCAGGTTTTGTCGTTCAGTCATAGCATTTATAAAGTGCTTTTGGGGAGATTTCAAAATGTTGGATTAGGATGTTATTTGAAGGCTGTATCACCCAGCCCCAGTACACATCCTTCTTTCTCCACCCTGCTCTCTGTAGCTCTCCATTTTCCAGTTCCTTCACTATGTTTACTTTCCAATCTACCCAGCCAATCTTTACCCTCATTCCTGCTCAGTGTGCAAGAGTGGAAGTGACCAATTTCCAAAAAATGAACCCTCCCATGCAAAGAATTCACCCCTCTTCCTAAATATGTGGAGGAAAGAAGACCCTGAAAGGAAATTAAGATAAAGATGACTCCCTGTGCTTTGAGGGAGGAGGCTTGTCTTGTTAGTCACCAATTTAGTCCCCGAGTGGTGTTACCAAGATGGCGCCTTAGTGAACCCAAATCTCTTAAGAGGGACTTGGTTCCTATTCATATTGGCCGACGAACTGCATTTTTTCAAGCACTTAAATGGTCTTGCAACATAAATCATACGCCTGGAGGAATTGGAGGCTTTGCCAGTGGTTGTCATAAGATATCACGTTTGCTATATACCCGTCAGCGAGAGCTTGAGTAATGCGCCTTTGGCAGACCTGTCTCTTAATCTGAGCACCATCTCCTTTAAGGAAAAACACCAGAGGGGTTGTTTTAACAGGGATTTCAGATTTACTCACATGACATTTAAGGAAACAGCTCCTCGCTACAAATTATTTGCACTAATAATTACATGCAAAGTTGGTAGAGATGGCAGATATTTGTTTTTTGGCTGTTACATTTGTTCCACATGTTTTGTGATCTACTCCCGCTGTAGGAGTAAACATGTAATGGGGGAGAAGCTGCTGCATGTGGCTGATAATGCTGCGGCAATGTGGACGGCATACTAATGCTCCCTTCCTTTGCCTCTCAGTGGTTTGAGAGAATTGACCTTCTCACAGGCTGTTATTCTTGTCAGTGAGAATGACTTTGCACTTTTACCTCTTATGAACCGGAATGTAGCCTGAACTTTTCAGACGCAGCTCATTTGAAAGCTGTAAAAATTCAAAATAAAATCATCAAATACACCTTTGTATCATTTGCTGCTCACTGGAAAAACTTTACTTTATGATTTAGATGTGGACTTTGTAATGGTATGTTTGTCAGTTTTATTTCCCGGCTTTTTTTTGGGTAAACATTCTGTACAGTGTAGTCAGGCTGCAGCTAACACAGTATTTTTTTTTACTACCAAAAAAAGGCCATTTTGTTTTGTGTTAATTGATAAGTAATTTGTAATAAAATGTGCAGTTTCCTGTTTCTGCCTTCATTATAGGTTTAGGTGCAGCAAGCTGAACACTTATGTGGAAGACAAGGATTTGGTGTTTTACGTCATTAGTGGAAGCAACTGGAAGCAGAAAAAGATGTTATAAACAAGAGTTAGAAGTATTCTGAAAAAGAATTAAAACTGTAACAATGAACCAAGATTTAAAAAAGTATTAACTGTCAACCTAAACAAGTGCACCACAACACATAGCAAAACAGCTAATATGACTATATGTCTTGCAGCCTTTTGTTTAGCAAGGCACTCGTCAACTAAACTAAAATCCAGTTCAGGTTCTACTCTTGTTCTGCCTCTTGTTCGTTCACTCCTTCTTTTTCTTGTCTTAGTTTGTTCTGTTCGCATTCTCTCCGATCTTTTCACCTCTGCAATGATTTCCATACAGAGAATACTGAGCTAGGTACTTCCTAAAGCCTGCTGCTTAACATGAAACACAGTAATTTTTCTATCAAGTTTACATAAAGAGTTCCCAGCAGTAAGAGAAAAATGCGTAATGTTTATTGACAGCTACTTTGAATGTTGAATTAGCAGCATATTAGCCACACACTGCTAGTATACTAGCTAGCTTGGTTGGCAGTAAACTGATCCTTGAAATACTAAACAAACAAATGCATATTAGCTATAGTAGTAGAGGGTATGTACAGATAACGCTCCAACAAAAGCAGCGGAGGGGAAAACAAAGCCGTCCTGTCAGTATGTGCTGCTCACTGGTCTGACAAAATGGTGGACATCAGTTTAACTGAAGCTGAACAGAATGTACTGATGGCAGAAGACCCAATTGTTTGTTTGTTTTTTAGAGATTCAGAGACAAAACCACAAATTCTCTCGTATAATTTGAGAGGTTGCTTATAAAACGCAGATTTTTGGACTTTTTTTAAATTAAAAACGGCTCAAACTGTTGCTAAATCACAATAGATGCTGTCAATCTGATATCAGTCAACTAATCTGTGAGTGGACCTGTCATGTCAGCTCTGCTATGTCACTTTCACCATTTCTTTCAGATTAACTATTTAAGAGCTACGTTTGACTATATGACCAGCTTCTCCAGTGCTGTAACTGACTCATACCATTCGCCCTAAATCTCTGTCTGCCCAGGATTTAAGAAAAGGTCAGTCTTAGGACTTTGTATTCTGACACTGACATAATCGGACAAGCTCGGCTTCATTTTATGCACCGCGAGTGCAGAAACACTCTTAAAATGGACTGTTGGAAACATGCTCAGACACTTGAATGCTCAAACGCCTCATTTATCAACGTTACAGTTATTGCTCATGGCAGCACCCGGCTATCTTTTATCTTCTCCCCATAATGAATACTGACACTATTTTTCTCATTGTTCTCACTTTGTTGTCTACATGCAGTCTTGATCAGTGGTGCTTTTTAGTGCAGAAAGAATGGAGATGAGAAAAGAGTTGTTCTCCGGCAAAGACGGCTGTAAAATCTGTCAATAATTACTTTAGTACCTGACTGTTTACAGAAGGTGATGATTGCAAGAGCCGATAATCGTTCACATAAGTTGTTTTTTTTTTTTTAATCACAACTCTTTTTAATAAGAAAGCTCTTTAGAGACAAATCCAAACCTTAAATTTGAATCTTGTTAGAACAGTCTCAATGTCACTAGACAGAAGTGATCTTCCAGATAACAAAGGCTTCTTGACAAGGTCAGTCTGTGAAAATGCCATTAACCCCACTGAATTCCTGTTGAGTTGAAGCAGAGCGTAGGTCAGCGGGTGAACCCACGGCCCTCACCAGCAGCACAGGACCTGACTTTTTTTTTGGGGCCCCACTGCAACTTAATGAAATGTGTTAAGGAGGGAGGTGAGGGTTTTTAGGGCTGGAGGGGGCAGTCACCCATGCACCAGACAACCTGCTCCCCACTTAATTTGTCCCCTCACATTACCCTCTTTTTCGCGTAATCCTCTATAAGTGCGTGGTGGAGTTTGATGCGGCCATTTGTTGTTCGACAGCATTGAGAGGAAATTGCCGGCCAATTCCTCTCAGTAATGTGGGCTTCACTCAGCTGTCATGACTGACCCTAATAAGGCTGACATGAGGGGAGGGGGTGGGAACTGGGTTTGCTCCAGATCCAGGCTGTTTCTTCCCCAGAAACAAATCTAGTCCGTAAAGACAGAGATCATGGCTCGCACTAACCCTGACATGTAACTCCCTGTGTGTAAACAAATCATCATGCATGGGAAGTCCTCTCCGTTTTCTTGTGTAATTTGTTTTTTGCCACAGGGAAATTTGTTCGGGTTGTTTTGTCAAGGGCTTTCCATGTTTAGACAGACTTGGCGTTGACGTCCTTGTCCCAACAGCTTGGAAATTATTCCAAGGATGAACAGATAAATTCAAATAGCTTTCAGCTTTCAGCATGGAGGCCTCATCTTAATCTTTTTGCATACCTTAGAACATATTTTTATGATATGCCAGGAGATTTTATGAATTCATATCCCCTTCATCAAGAGATTTTTCTCAGACAAAACAACGTGTTGTAGTTTGTCAAAAGAGTAGATTCTACGTGGAACATCTGAAAATCAGTCTTTAATAAACGAGAACTCTCATTAATGATTATTTAAAAGGGTTCCTGGCCTCCATGGAACTCATCCCGTCATTTTAACCACCAGTCTCAGGAGGATGTCAATCAAGTCGGCACGAACACCAACAAATAACTGGCTTAATGAGGAGAAACTGTCATCTGAATAAGATATATTTTTGCAAAGGAAATAAAACTACTTTGGTATTGAGTAAGGTTGTAATTATTGGTAATGCATCACCTTACCTTGCCTAGAAAGATTAATCTGTTTTGAATTAATGCTGAATAATCAAGTCTGTGTTTACCTCAGACTGTTTTTAAGAGTCACATGCAGTGAAGAAACCCAAAAACTGTGGCGGCAACTAGGGAACGTTGTCATTATTGATTAATCTGCTAAATATTTTAATGATTAATTGAGTGGTTGTTTAGTTTATAAAAGGTCCAAAATGTCTCGTAGTCTTTATATTGTTTCTTTTGTCAAACCAACTGTCCAGAACTCAGAGACTGTGAACTTACTGGCGGAAATGACAAAGAAAAACAGCAAATCAGCTAGAACCAGAAGATGTAATCAACTATTAAAACAGTGAGGGGATGGATTTACTTATTAACCTACTAATCAAATAATCTTTACAGAGTGGAAGATCTACTTTTCACCGTGAGAAATACGATCTGATAAATGTGGTCTGCCGTTTTATTAGTTTCTGTCCAGCATCGATGCCCTGAAAGCCTTTTTAAGGAGGCGAGAAGAATTTATATTTAAACATGAGCTACAACATTTCCAGTTAGTAACCGTGTCTTGTTTTTTTAGCCCCATTCCCATTTGAGTTGAGCTGCATCCAGATTTCTTTGAATGTCCTTGAGATGTCCCACATAACGTTCAGGGAACTACTTTATTAGCATTCACAGAAAGTATTGCAGCGGCAGAGAGATCTGAGGTGACCCACAAGCCGAGGACCAATCAGGTTTACAGAGTTCCTTGGCTTCAACAGGGGAGGGAGGCCAGAAGGATGGCAGTCTTTGGAAAAATCACAAAACAGCGAGTAGAGAGTCTGTGAACAGGCGTGCCAAGACTCTGAGCTTGAAGCAAAGAAACTGATGCAGTGAAAATGGAGATATTGGCCTATAGTGTAATTTTTTTACAGTGTTTTCTGCAGCATATTTATTAGTGATGGTGGATGACGTGTGTCCATGAGTAGGAGCATTTGCAGTATCTATAGGATGCTTAATGATTGAGATGTGCTCACCTACTGCCTCTGGTAGCACATCAAGTATTTTTGGCCAATCGATGTATTCAGAGTGTAAACGCTCAATAAGATTTAGGAATTTGTGAAGCAAAGTGTGTATTAAATGCTGCTCTGTGAGCAGCTTTTCACCACCAGACACCTGAGGGTTGTAGCTGAGGGAAATCTAGATCTGTGTGGCGACAGGAGAGTGATCCATATCACAGAGCCAAATACACCGTGGAATTTCTTCAGGACAAGATTGTGGAAGTCCTCGATAACTGAGCCAAAGGTCAAACCTCAGTCGTATTACAAGGAAACCTTTGCAGCAGCCTGAAGATGGTTTTTGAGATACTCCTCTTTCAGCCTGATCGAGGCTGAGTAAAGTCATGGGTAGAATTACAGGAGATCCCAAAATCTTGATGTGCTAAGTCAACAGGTTTATTTTGGAGACAAGCCAAAGCAACATCAGTGTGATGTCTGAATTTCCAGCATATTGCAGTTTCACTTTGTCTTTCGTCTTATTGTATAAAACTCTTTGAATAAAATGCGATGTACATTAAAACTAATTCACTATTCTTAAAGGTACTATATGTAACTTGACTGGCCAAGAACTGTCTGAAGCAGTGAAAGTACCAACGTTAGGCTGACTGTTGTTTCGCTTCTAAAGCGGTATATAGCGGTACAGACAGGGGCTAGCTGCTAGCATGCTATCTTCAGTAGATATTTCTGCAACACAATATGTAGGCGTATATGACATGAAGTCAAAACTGTTGTATCTTCAAACTGTTGGTTATTTTATAACCAACAGTATAAATTCTAACTCATAATTTTGTTATGAGTTTCTTAACAATATTAATGAAGTAATGATACAAACTGAGATATTTTTTTTTTATGAAGCCGGAGATGTGGCAGGGTCCGCCACATATGAAGGATGTAAACAGTATAAACTGTGTTGTCCTTCAAGGCTTGTTTCTTCATTCATGAAACCAAAGAGAGTGTGTTTAGACATTAAAGGTAAAATAAAAATCAGTAAATGAAGATCTTTCTCTTCTTATTATTTTGGTAATCTACACTTTATGAAATGCATCAACTACATTAATACAAAAACTCATTAGTAATGAGTAAGAGAAATGAGGATCCTTAAAGGAAGTGTTCCACATTTTGGGGAATATGTTAATTGATTTCTTGAATGAAAAGATCAAAACCTCATTTGTGTCTCTGTTGATTATGAAGCCAATCCCAGCATCTGCTTATCTTAGCTTAGCATAAAGACTGGAAACAAAACTAAAACAAATGTGAGCATGGTCTTAAATTCTCCTATAACTCTTGGCAAATAAGAAAATTGTTAATTATTTCTGGCGACAGTAGCAGTAAAACTCCATCCATGCCCATCCATTGTCACAGCTACTGAAGTGAGGAGACAGCCGAACATAAAGACTGAGCGCTAATTAAAAATGATTAAAGACTTCTAACAACTCATAGTGTAATTTCTAAACCCCTCGCTGGAGAAAGCAGGGAAGACTATATCCTGCACATCATGAAAGGCTACTCATTCATTTGCCATGCCTTGATTTACATCCTGCCACAACCAGCTGCCAGAGCCATTTTGTGTTGGAGTGTTTGGAGAGCTTAGGGGGGCGGGCTGTTGAAGGCGTTTTAGAAAAGGTCTGTGTTCTTTTAATGTGACAGATATCTGAACTCAAGAACCTCTCCACTACCCCCAGCACACACAAACGACATTTGCAGTCGGATCCAGTCTTGACCAAGCACTCGTGTTTTCAGGCCAAAGGGTGAAGGAAGAGACTTGTGGGCAAGTGTCAGCAGGCTCCTGTAAACATATATAAATGCCTTATACACCCGCCGCTTAAGCCAGAGGCAGCCAGAGAAAAATGAGGTCTGAACTGTGACTTGTGTGTGTGTGTGTGTGTGTGGGAGGGAGAAAGATTGTCAGGGATGGTTACACCATTGAAAAGAGGAAATGAGGGTGAGGGTGAAGGAGAGAGGGAAAATGGGGTGAGCAAGAGAGGTTTCCTAAGCTAATAAAATGCTCGGAGAGACGGAAGCTGCCAGCCAGCATTCCTGTGCCATTAGATAAGTTAGCTCACTGCAGCCTCCAGTTTCTCTGCAGTGCTGAAGTGGCATGCTGAGGTCACCACCGGGGAGCGAGGGGGGATGGTGGAGGAAATAAATTCAGAATGTTTTTGTGCTCAGTGGTTGCTCTTAATCCTCTGAAGCTGTTTGGTTGATGATTTACTTTTGAATTTACGGGCAAAAGCTGCAAATGATCGTTTATCTGCCTCATTCATAAATGGCCCTCTGCAGCAGCCATTCAGACCTGTTTCTTACATTAACATAAATTGTGTTTAGTGCAGTTAAATGTGAAAGCGGTGCAGGGTTAGGGCAAGATGTTTTGTACAAATCTGCAATCTTAATCATAACCTTTTTACCATTATAACATCAGACAAATGCTGGGATGGAAATGGACATATTCAGTTTACTGTCATGGAGGAGTAAAGAAACAAAAAAATATTAACATTTCAGAAGCTGGAATCGACTGAGCTAACTAGCTACTGGCAGCTACAGTTAGCAGTTACTCTCACGATATGCTACCCCCTATTTGTTTTGAATTTGACAAGTGGTCATTTGCTACATATTGTACCTTCAACTGTTTATCAAAATAGTTGGCAATTAATATAATAGTTGATTTAATTAAAGTAATAGATTCATCTATTTTAAACACAGGCAAACCTGGTAAAAAAAAATAGGCAATGAACTTATTTGACAAATCCAGTGGACAAGTTTGCCTTTCTGTTTTTCTTTTTTCTTTGTTTTTTTCTGCTTTGTCACGTTCAGTGTCACAAACACGCAGGACAACAGGGATCAGTAGAAAGCAGTATAGAGGCCAGTGACAATGTTCTAGTGTTTACTCTTCTATATCTTCTACTTAAGTCTCTCTTTCACACTCAACCCTGACCTAATGATGTTCATGCACTGGTTTACATAAAACTTCTTTACGCGCCAACAATTTCAGCTTCAACGCACGTCACAGTATTGTGGTGGCAAAGGGTCGATTAGCATGTCCACCCAGATGTCATGGAGGTGGAGCAGAAAAATACCTTTGACTAGAACAGCTAGACATTTAACCTGGGAATGAACACTGATTGTAGTCTTTCCCACTGAAGACCAAACCCCGATGGCAGTGGGTGAGAGTGTTCTATTTGATGACATAAAAGCTGCTGCCAGATGAACAGTATTTGGTTTCTTAAGGTGAACATACACACAGTGTGTTGGATCTCCTGGAACTAATTTTAGATTTCAAATGTGAGGTCAGGTATCACAGCCAGCACAGGTCAGATTGTGTAGCTCACACCGAGAGCTACCAAATTCACACTAGCCAAATGGTAACACAGAAGCTTCTAAGTGTGAGAGATTGCAGCAATACCAGTGAAGTCAAGGAGCTTCTCTTGCATACTCAGTTACAGTCTGTCAAACTGAACTGTTCACGTTGAATTGGTTTAATCCACCAGCTTGTTGCTTGTTTTTTTAAAGCTGTAGCTGCAGATCCACACTCTCCCCAAGGTAGTACATTTCTGGGCTGCAAAGTGAGATAGAGGACGCCAAAAAAAAGTGTTTGCCTACAAATAATTCTCCTTCAGGGAAATTGCCTGTACCGTAAGATGGCTTATTTAAATGGAAGGGGCATTCAGTGAGTATTCCCCAGTAACCTCAGTGTGATCATTCTCAGTGAGACCTTCTGCTAGTATCTTTTACAGGTTCTATGTTACTAAGTGCAGCTGAGTCTGTTCCAAGTCATTTAGAAGATATCAGTCAGCGTTGGCCCTTGGGCTTTACTGAGTGAAGAAGATTAAAAAAAGGATTGTTGACATATATAATTGTCTTGCATGTGACACCCTTTAGCAAAGATCAATGCATTGATGCAGCAGCAAAGATGCACATTTTGTTCACTTTGTGCCGGCAGCTATATCTGAAAATCACCGTCAAACATTCTCTGTTGTGTTTGTCAGAGGACTGGGCAGTATGTACCATATATATTGCTCTTGTGATATGAGGCCATATATAATCTAAGATTTGGATATTGTCAATACTAGTTTTAAATGCTGTACTAGTGAAATTACACCTGTCTGTACCTATGCAGTCATTATTTCCACGTTACTAATTATTATTTATCAAAAATCTCATCATGTTTATATTTTGTGAAAGTACCCACATTCACCTCTACACTACCTGATTTGTGGGGTGTGTATTTACGCACATTTTTTTGCAGCGGAGGCAGGATATGTTATAGTTTGATAGTAGAATGTATTGTCATCAGTGCACGGAAACTGACTATTTAATAATTTCATTGATCATTATAAACCAACTATCTTTTTCTAACGTATGATCCTAAAAAAATATCGTATCTGCGCTTCGAGAAACTTAAAAGTCAGGCTCTAATTTGTTATAATTTTCATTATATTCGTAGTTAAAACAAAATGAATGACCTTTTTGATTTCTTTTCTCCCAGGCATGCTGGTGGTAAATGTTACTTGGAGAAACAAGACATACGTGGGCACCCTGTTGGATTGTACACGGCATGACTGGGCACCCCCCAGGTAAGGACCACTGCCCTGTTCTCATTTCACCTGGAGAAACCATCATAATGGCATTTAAAGCAACATTATGTAGAAATTGGCATGTTATGAGATTCAACACACAGTGTTGAGTGGCTGTGACAGACACCATTCAGCCCGTTACGAGACACTGAACCTTCAAAATGATTTTTGAAGCTGTTATTTTTCAGGTGAAAAAAAGTTACATAATGTTTCCTTTATAATGCATCATTTAAGCTACAAGTGCTGTGTTAACGGTATGTCTCCTGTTGGGTGGTGTTGAAAGTATCAGCACTTTACTGTCACACGTGGTATTTTAGTTCAAGGTAAAGAAGAAAAGGTAGAGAATCAAGATTGTCATGAATCATTGATGCATTCTCTGTATCCAAGCTCCACTTTGTCTCTTAACCTTTTCATATTCTGTGTGATATGAGTCTGCTGTGGTAGAATCAGCTCAAGGATAAGTGGACCTGTGCACCAATCTGAGTGTAGCCGGACCCTCCAAGTCCCTGTTAGTGTCTATCTCCTGTCAGGGGAAACAGGATTCATTGGCAAACGGCTGATGTCCCAGGAGGTAGTTGTGGAAATAGAAAGCTCCCCTAACAAGCCAGATTGCAGAATCCAATTATTGTACTAATAGCTTTTCCTCAACACTGTATAACATCACAAAGGCTGCAATTTCTTAGATCAGTGTTACGTGGGCGGTAGCTTAAGTTTCTATATACTTGCTTTTGTTATGCAAAATACACAAGTTGTGTAAAATACAGCTCCAAGCACTTGCTTTGATTTAGAACACCTACACCGTATCTAAATGTAAATATAAATCTATATTTGAAATGCATGGTTAAGTGCAATAGAGAAAAAAAAATCAAGATTAAAGCAGAGCTAATGGAAAACAAGGAGAGGCTGTATCACACTAATGTATCACACTCCTATATAACAATAATGTTCAGTAAGTGAGGTTTGCACACTAAGTGAGGTTTGCTGGGCTGTATTCGCAACAAGATAGTCTTACAGTTTGCAGCACGACTACATTAGAGACACACCATGAATAATTCAAAAAGCTTTCAACGGACTGAATATAAACTTGCGCCTGTAATGAGTCTAAATTCCTCCACCGCTGTCAGACTACGGATGTATTCACATCCCCTGCTGGGGCTGAAATTGTTTGGAGAGGCTTGCAGAGGAAGCTGTGAGTCATACCAGCCCAGTGTCTCTCTTTGTCACAGATTGCTAACCTTCACTGCTGCGCTGAAAGATAATTACATTACTGTTATGGAGAGATAAGGCCAAACTGCTATTTTAAGTATTTGAATGACTGTATGTTTTGATTACAAAGCAGCCTGAATCTTCACTGCCGTCTTTCAAATGATCTTTACATGTCCTTCATTTGAAATGTCATGTGGCTTTGTTTAAAGTGCTTACTGACTTGAAGTGCACAATATCAGGTTGTTATGTTATGAGAGGACAGTTATGAGATATCAGTGTCTTTGTTTATAATGGTGTCGAATTCAAAATAATTTAAACCCTCTAGAGTTGCCATCATTGGTGCTACCGTTTTCTTTGAGGTTGGTGTAATTGTGGTATGCTATTTGGAATACCAAGAAAGTGAGTAACTTTGTAGTGTATATGAGATTCCCACAGAAAGTATAAACACATAAACTTTAGAAAGTGTATGACCAAACACAGGAGTAGCCCAGAATTTTGAAACTGTATCCGGAATAGAGGTAAATGATAATGTCTTTACCATACAGACATTTAGAGAAAATTGCAGAATGCAACATTTTCTGCCTTGTACTTTGACAATTAAATGTTTTGGTTCTCTGTGGTTACCTATCAGATAATGTTGGGGGGCAGAGTGGCTGAAAGCCCTGCTCCCCATGGTGACGAGGCGGGCGGGAGGGACATAGAGGTGGACAGAGGAGGCAGATCTGAGGGAGCGGGAAGGGGTGGCAATGTGGAGGAGATCGGACAGATAAGGAGGAGAAAGGTTATAGAGGGCGTTGAATGTAAACAGGAGGATTTTGAAGTCTATACGGAGTTTGACCGGGAGCCAGTGGAGTTGCTGCATAACAGGGGTAATGTGGTGAATGGAGGGGGTTCTGGTGATGATCTGAGCTGCAGAGTTCTGAACCATTCAGTTTATGTAGGTATTTGCAAGGTAATCAGGTTAAATACCTATAAAATGTAATAAATGTAAGGTTTGTTGCATTTTTTTGGTGACGGACAGTTGATCATTGTGGAAAAGCCAATAATAATCATAGTGATTGGATGTTTTGAAATATTAAAAACTATAAAAGTCCTAAAATTGGGAAAATATGTGTTCCATTCTAACATCTAAACTAGAACTCTGACTTGTTTTGACATCAGCCATTGATACCATGACATCACTAATTCTTACATAATTTTTGCCACTACTGCAGGTTTTGTGAATCCCCCACAAGTGATCTGGAGATGAGGAATGGCCGTGGTCGAGGTAAGCGAATGAGACCGAATAGTAACACCCCGATTAACGAGAACAGCAACTCATCGGACAGCAAGGGCACCGCCAACAACAAGACACGTGCTGCCTCTAACAGCAAAGGCCGGAGGGGCAGCCAGACTCCATCAGAGCGCCGCACCCCACCCAACAGCAACACAGAAGACATCAAGGCCAGTCCCTCCTCAGCTGGAAAACGCAAGACCAAACCAGCCTCAGACATGGAACCCAATTCCAGCTCAGAGGACACCAAAGGCAACAAACGTATGAGGACAAACTCTAACAGTGGGGGGGTGGGAACAGGTCTCCCCATCCCTTCCATTAAGACAGAGCCACTTCCACCTCCCCTCGATCGTACCTGCCCCTCTCCAGTTCTCATTGACTGCCCACATCCTAACTGCAACAAGAAGTACAAGCACATCAATGGTCTCAAGTACCACCAAGCCCGCGCCCACAATGATGATGACATTAAGTTGGAATTAGATGCAGACAGTGAGTATGGAGAGGACTCAACTCTCCACCCTGAACCAGGGAACTGTAATGGAGCCTCTATCTCTCAGAAAGGATGCTCGTCTCCAGCTCGTTCAGTTACTCCAAAAGGCAGGAACTTTGATGCTCAGAGTCCTTCTCCATCACCTGGCAAGTTTGGTTCAAAGCAGAGTAAAAAGAAAGTTGCTGAGGCAGAACCAGAAATGGGAGGTACACCGACAGATGGGTGTGAAGATGGGCTTTGCCTCACTGATGAGGCCAGTAACGATGGTATTGATGATAAGAGAGGATCAGACAAGACCAAAAAGGGTAGCTCAAAGGCTGATAAAATGGCCCAGAAAAACATGAAGTCACCCCGGCCGATTGGCCCCTCCTCTACAGCAACTCAGCAGATATACTCTTTTCCTCCTGGAAACCCGAATTCTTCCCCAGGGCTTACCCCAATGATACAAGGAATCCCCAAGAGTCCCCAAATGAAAGGTACACAACCTAAGCCACCTGCAATTGGAGATCCTGCCTCAAGTAGCTCCAAGGACAAGAAGAAGAAAGACAAGAAGAAAAAAGATGGCGGGAAGGACGCTGACAGCCCCAAGCCTCCAGGTAAGGGAGGTAAACAGGAGGAAGGGAAGCTTCCATACCCTGAACCCCCTGATCAAGGAAATAAGGGGGAAGGACTTCTGAATGGTTCCTCTGATCCCCATCAGAGTCGCTTGGCCAGTATCAAGGCTGAGGCTGACAAAATTTACAGCTTTTCTGACAATGCCCCTAGCCCATCCATTGGCGTAGCCAGTCGGATAGATGGCACTGGAATGCCACAGCCTCTCACACCACTTCACGCGGTGAACCAGAATGGTGCCGACAACTCTTCAGTTAAAACCAATAGCCCAGCATATTCAGACATTTCAGATGCTGGTGAGGATGGTGAAGGTAAACTAGAAGGCGGCAAAGTCAGGACAGAGGACCAAGCCATCAGGGAAAGTGTCAAAAAAGCACTCTTTCCAAACCAGACACCCAGTAAAGATTCCCCGTACTATCATGGCTATGAGAGTTATTACTCACCCAATTACGTCAACCCCAGTCCTAGTGGGCCCACTCCAGGCACGCCAGGGGCTGAAGGTCAGGTAAAGGTCAAAAAGGAGGATGACCTGGACCAAGGTGAGGATAAAATCAAGGTTGAGGTTCATGAAGACCGCAAATCTGACAGTGGTGTTCCTGGCCAGCAGCAACAACAGCAACCCTCTGTCATCCAACAGCGATCCAACATGTACATGCAACCTCTTTATTACAACCAGTATGCGTATGTCCCACCATACGCATACCATCCCGATCAAGCCTACCATAACCACTTGATGAACACCAACCAAGCATACCGGCAACAGTACGAGGAGCGGCAGCGACAGATGGCTGAACAGCATCGTGCTGCTGAGAAGAAGTCGGACGTAGCCCTAAAAGAAAGAGAGGCCTCCCTGAAGGAGGAGTGGAAACAAAAGAGCCCAATGCCACCAAGTCTCTCCAAAGCCCCAAGTCAGTCAGACCTTGGAAAGGCGCCGCAGCCCCCAGGCAAATCCAGGGACTCGCCCTCTGAGCCCTCCTCAAAATCCTTGGGAAGCATAAAGGTGGAGGACCCAAAGTCCCAGCAAGCTGAGGGGCTGAAGATGAAGCTGACTGAGGGCAGCCACCATGGAAAGGAAGAAACCAAGCAAGCACTGGAGTCCCGAGGTCAGGCAGGGATGGAGCAGGCCATGTGGTACAGACAGGTAACCGTCAATATAGAGTAACAGTGTCAGAATATATGCTTGTGAGTATGTTTTAGAATAATATCAATACGTAGATGCTGACTTGGACCTTATTTCTCACCTACAGCAGTACCCTGAGAGCCAAAAGCCCCAAACAGAAGATGAACACCAGCAACAACAACCTCGATGGAAAGATGAAAGGGACAGGGAGAGGGAACGTGATCGTAAATTAAAGGAAGAGAGGCCCAGGCCCAAGGACAGTCACATTGGGCCCAAGGAGGATGGCAAGGAGGGTAGTGATCTAAGAATCACTTCTGAGGACCACCGGGCCATGAGCAAAGACTCTCGATCTAATCCTCACATGCAGTTCTCATCACCACTAGCACAGCACCAAGGCTACATGCCCTACATGCATGGTTACCCCTATGGACAAGGCTATGACCCCAACCACCCTGGATACAGGGGCATGCCTTCAGTCATGATGCAGAATTACCCAGGTAAGCATGCATTGCTCTTTGAAAAAACAATGGCTCTAAGGATTTTGTTTGTGGCACTTAAGAATGTCAAGAAAGTACAGCTTGAGTTTACTCCAAATATGCAGCTAGTCTGAAATGCTGCTGTTGTGTCTATTAGACTCCAGCAAGGCAGCACAGTATCTGAAATGAGCACAACAAAACAGTCAAGACAGGTCTGAACATCGTGTTTTACTATATATCTTCAAACATTACAGATACAGCTCAACGTGACAACAGAATTGAGCAAGTTTGCAAAAATGTATCTCCAAATAAACTGGCAGTTTTCTAAACAGAAGCAACTGTTGTTAGCGTGATGTCACAGTGATTCAGTTGATGGAAGTCTCAGCAGGATCTCACTGTTTTTTTTATTCAGAATTGTCAACATTTTCTGCATAAGTAATAATTTTGAAGCAATTTTGTGTTATTTTGCTTGGAGGTCTGAAATTGTTAAAGCAGCATGAAATGATTACATGGCTGAGCCTATTGCGGGGCAAAACACAGCATGGGAGTAATATGGAAGTTATTTAGGAACATATGTCAAACAAAATCAATCCATGATTGACTTGACCTATCTAAGTAGTTCTAAAGAGGTTATTATATGAGGAGAACGGCACAAAAGAGACAAAGTTGCAGGCATCCTTCATTTTAAGATTTTTGCTGAAATATTGAAGGTGTTACTTGTAGGAGTGGTTGTGTTCACCAACAAATTCATGGAGGATTGTAATATTCATGTAAAATAAAAACATCATAGTTTTTATCCCACTGACATGGCTGGTGATTCACCACCAGATAAGGCAACTGTACGTGCTGTTGACGGCATACATACAACATTTATGGTGCCATAGTAGAGAAAAATGCTGGTCTTTAACAGCTTTCAATTTTAAATGTAATTAAAATGCCATATTTTGCAGTTGGGCCCAATGTGGTCAGCTCCATTCCAATATTTACAGTGTTTTCATTTTAAAAATCAAAGAATAACAATACTCCACATTTAGTTCATGAGATAGGAATGTAGGAGAGGGAAGAGCCAGATTAGGATCTAGTACCATTTGAAATAAATGTATTTTACAAGAAAGCCAGTGTGGGGGAGTGTGTTTGCAACTTCCATTTCTAAAGATCAAAAATGACAACAATATATACTGGTACTGGATAATTAAAAGTGCTGAAGATATTGTAAGATGATTGAATGGTGGTTGAGCCAACCATACCAACACAAAGTGTGATTGAGTCTCATTCCGAGGCCGTCGACTATCTTTCTCCAGAATTACTTTTTGCATCCCTAAGGTCTCCATGTCTGAATACAGCCCAATTAAATAGACGATGTGACATTTTGTCCAGAAGTCCAAACAGAGGAGTTGGTGACCCAAAATCAATTGTATTGACTATTCAGCTTGATTTATGTGAGCGTGAATGAAAAGAATCAATCACCAGTTGTCACATTTATATTCAATGTAAGCCTAAATTAAAGCAATCAATTTTCTTTATCACTTCTAGGTTCGTATCTGCCTGCAGGCTACCCTTTTTCTCCATACGGTGGTAAAGTAGCCGGAGGTGAAGAAGTCAGTGACAAATCTCGTGCTAGCCCAACTGTCACCAAAACTGCAACGGACTCCAAAGCCCTTGACATCCTGCATCAGCACGCCAGTCAATACAAGAGCAAATCCCCGACAGTCGCCGACAAACCCCACGATAGGGATCGCGAGCAGGACAGAGGAGCCGGTGGAGACCGAGATCGGGAAAGGGAGCGCGAGAGGGAAAGAGAACGAGACGTGGACCGACCACGATCCTCGCCCTCCCAGCGCATCATGCCCTCTCACCACCACCTGGGATACCCCCTGCTCTCAGGACAGTATGACCTGTCCTATGCCACAGGTCAGTCGCTCCTCCAGTCTCACTTAATGGTATTCATTCTTACATATTTAATAAGGTACTATACATGCAAAGTAGGTTAATGCCAGTTACTTAAAAACAGCCCACAACACAGAATATTTTTTGTAAGTAGATGCAGAATGTTAAATTATGGCAGATCAGCGATCTTAGTTCTGAACCTAAATAGGAAAAATCACTGATAGCTGGATATTTTCCAACTCGCCATAGGTCTCTCCTCATCTGCTATTGTTGCCAGCCAACAAGCAGCAACCCCCTCCCTCTACCCACCACCTCGGAGGTGAGAACGGTAAGACGCCCTTAGCTGGAGAGACACGCAAACCACTGACAGTGAAACAAAATCCAAGCCTAATGAGACACCTTGATAGACTGAGAGCAGTGTTTACAAAGCTGATGAACGCAGGGGAAGACTTTGTGTTTCATACCAACAATACACATGACTCCATTTAAAAATACACAGCTCGTGAGTACAGGCACAGATGTAGATTGTCTTGTAAAAATAAAACCGAGTCTTTCTTTGTCTCTGGTTTATTTGATTTGAAGTGACAAGAACACCCTGCTCCACTCTTTCCTTACGACACTTATGTTGCAGACTCCGAGGCAGGAACCTGTAAAGAAAACAAATCTTAGCCAAACAAAGCCCTCCCCGCTCTGCTGCAGTCTTGTACAATATGCAGTGCAGCTTTTAGCCCCTCAGCTCATCCATCCTAAGTAGGTCCTCTGAGGACAAGTGGATCACAGTGTTGATAATAGAGATGTGGAATGAGCCCACTAAGACAGGCAGGCAGAGCAGCCTGCACTGACATCTAGTGGTAGCTCTTTAAATTACAGCTGAGTAATATGTTATAAGCTGTTGCCATTTTATTAGACACACCATGAAAAACTAATAAATCCCACCTTCATGAGGCTTTTAATTAATTTTAGTATAAAAGTGTCTTAAAGAGGTGTTGGATTTTGGAGGATGTGGTTTATGGTGCTGTTGAATATCACTAAACTGATAGTTTCACCATTTTCTTCACATCATGTATATCAGTGAGGGCAGTTTCAGTAATAGAAACACCTCTGTGTTTAATGTATTCCAGTTCAACAGCCCCACAAACTACATCCTTCAAACGGTTGAGTTGAATGTAAAGCCGTTTCAACACAAATGGAACGTTACAACCTTCATGAGGGAGGATTTATTACACCACCAGAGGGGCCTTAACTTCTTCTTTTGGAGGGCCAAAACCAAAATTTGATGGCAGACCACAGGCCAAAAGTAAACACCTGTTGTATCGTGGTGTATTGTATTGTTATGAGATTATTTGGGAAATAATTCATAATTAGGGTTTCTTCATTTTTAAAGAGCATTTTTACCTTGCAAATATTTAGGGGCATAAGCCAATTAGTATTATATATATATATTTTTTTTCTCACTAGAAACATCTGGTGGGCCAACTTAAAACTTATGGCTCCACTTTGGACGGCCCTGTGTTAGACTGTATTAGTTTAGCTAGGTTGAATTGTGAGTGTAAGCTGCAGGTCCAACAGACATACAACACACCTCCTGTGGTGGAAGGAGTATTCAAATTCTTTAATTATAAACACCATAAAATACTCTGCATTATGAGTTTTTAAATAAAAGTACAGAAGTATAATCGGCAAAATGTACTTAAATCAACCGAAGTAAAAGTACTCATGATGTAGAACAATCCTCTTCCAGAGCTTATTAATTGTTATCAAAAAGAACAATTATACTCTGAATTTATTAGAATTATTAAGTAACCTAAAATGGTAACTTATTACATTTACATTGGTATTGTATGTACAAATTTGGGTTCTTGTACTTGAATATTTCCATTTTATTCTGCTTTATATTTTGACTACATCTCACAGGCAAACATTGTACTTATTACTCCACTACAGTTGTCTGATAGCTTTAGTTACTAGTTACTCCTATCAGGACTCAACTTTTTATAACCCTCCTTAGTTTTATTCCTCTTACGCCTCCAAACTTTAAAATTCTTGACTCTTTTCTCTTTTTTTCTTGTGCATTTTTAAAATTTTGTAGTTATTATTGTTACTATTATTATTCCTGTTCACTTATAACCATGAATCTCCAAATTTGGTGAATTTGATGTAGTTTTATTTGTTGTTGTTTATTTGTTCAGATAGACTGAAGGATGAATTAATTATTCCTTCATGTTCAGGTCGTTCTCAGAGGACGTCCACTCTACAAACATGTGAAGATTTTATCGAATATGATGCATTGCTGTAGATAAGAGCAGTATAAAAAGAAATTAAATGATCCTAAACATCCACAGCAGTAAAATACAACACTCATGTAGCAGGAATATTAATCAGATGTAGTTGTAAAACACTGACGGGGAACATTTTACTGCACAATTAGTACTTTTACCTTTTGGTGATTTGGTGATGAAACTTGTAGTTTGAGTATTTTTACTTTACTAACTAAAGTAAAGGCTCTGAATACATCATCCACCACTGCGTACAAATACCTCAGAGTTACTCTACACAAGGAAGAGATATGAAAGTGTGTAAAGCATTTGTTAACCATGAACCTTGTTCTGATCCGGTAATAACAGAGCGTTTGTTTGTATCTCTCACAGGGAAACCTGACCGTCACACCTCAACCCTGCAAAGATTCATGTGACTGGCTCACATGAGAAGAGAATCTCCCGGGTGTTACCTTTTAGACATCAGTTGAATGGTGTTCCTATCTCTATTTTTAGTTCTTCTGCCCCGAGGCGAGGCAGATTGTCTTTTCATTTTTTTTTTTTCTTCCTCCTCCCCTCGTAATTGACCCCAAAATTTCCAGACCTTGGACTGTAACAGGACTGATAATAACCCAGGTTCAAAGCCATCACTCTGCCTCGTCACGCAGAGGAAACACCAACCCGCTGATTATCTAGTCTTTGCACTGTCAACAAATACAATGCAAAAAGAGACTATTGGACTGCCACAACAGCTTTTCTCTCGTTGTCTTTCTTTTTGACTGCATTGTTTTTTTGTCACATGCAGAAAGAAATTGGCAGGGGGATGATGGGTGGCTGATGGGAAAGGGGGAGTCAAACTAAATTAAAGACTGAAAAAAAAGATCATATTGAGATGATTTATGTTTTTGGCTTATGGAATGCCGTGAAACAACAGTATATCCTTAACTTGAGAATTGTTTGGCTATATTTCGTGGGGAGAGGGAATATGGCAACAGCTGCTTTCTTCAGAGACTTAAGAGCCTGAGACTGAAGTTTTTTGTTTTTCATTTTCCATCGTCATTGTTGATTCCCATCCCCCTCCTCTCTCAGTTCTTGTTTCAGGGATGATGTCGTCATGTTTTGCGAAGGGACCGCTCACACCTCAATGGAGAATAAACACTATTCATGTTTTCTTTTCTCAGTAAATTTCAATGTCATTGTGTTCATCCTTGAATGTGTCTGACGCTGGTATTAGTCCTGTTTTTCTCACAATGAAACACTCATTTTAAAACGGTGAAGCCACATCAGCAAGCGATGAGTTCACGGGGCATTGTCATCCTCACGTGTGAGAGGTTTTGGTGTTTTACTGTAAGATTGTGCTTCATTCAGCTTGTCAAGTTTGATTCTGTAAACAATGTGAAATCTCACTTAACTCGTGTAGTTTTCTGCTGTAAAATAGACTTTTTAGCCAACTCTTATGTGCATAAATGTTTATATTTATCCCAGCACGCAACTGTTTGAAAACTGTCAAATAGCTCTCACAGCGTTGGAACGTCATGTGCTCAGATCTCACTGTGCTTCTTCTCTGCACAGCTTTGGTTTTCTCGCTGCAGATTGTTTTTATTTTATTCTCTTGACCATGACGTGACGACACCTCACAAACATGGTGCACATTTCCATTCATCCTGACATGCAGGGGAGACACTACAGGTGAACAGGGTCAGACGTTATGAAATTTCCAGAGATCAGTTTTTATATTACAAGTTTTCTAAAATGTTATGTTTAAATATGCAAACGCTGATTTATCTAATTAAACTTTTGTTTACATTTGCAGAACAGAAATCTAACCTGAAATAAACAGTTAATGGATTTTGGAGGTTTGTTTCTGCTTCTCTGAAAGAAGATATGTGATGGAAGCAAGATGGGACAAAATCCCAACTGACCAGTACACGACAAAAAATCTGTTTTCACCTTTTCTGTCTCCTCTGAAAGGATAAAAGTGAAAATTCAGTCATTATCTACTGGTCTAATGTTGGGTGGAGTTTTCGTTGTCCCAAAAAATGTCTGGAGCTTCACAGCAGCTGTTCCAGTGTAAACCAGGTCTCTGAAAGAACCGACATCCCAAATTGATGTTTTTACATCTTTTATAAAGCTGCAGTTTACTCTGTAGCTGCTAAGCTAAAACTTTCGAATGAACCTTGTCTGAAGCGAGAGCAGGAGCTCCAACGTGCATCAGAGTGTAAACAACATCTTCTGAAATCACTTTGCGATCTCGGGGCTTTTGGAGACTTGGATTACGCCGGATGAGCTGTTTGGAGCCATTTTATGTTAACTGAGCGGTTTATGTAACGCTTAAAAACAAGTCTCCATCTACTGCGGTTGTGTTGGAGAACATTGCAACGCCGTTTTACTGTGAAGCTCTAGAAATGTATTTTGTAGACAAAAAAACGTACATACTTACTTTTCCATCAGCATGAGGGTGAGTAGATAATGACTGAATCTTCTTTTTGGATGAACTTTAAGACTGGTTCCAGACCTCTGGATCACCGTCAACATCTCAGATCAATAACAACTCGAAACGGAAAACTCAACAGTGAATCAGTCTGATTTGTAGGTGAAACATCTCTTGGTGCTGCGCTTGCTCCTGTGGCTTCACCATAAAACATTTTCACCTGCACAGTTGTTGGCATGGTCGTCTGGCCAGCTGCAAGCTTTGGATCAAACTGGACAAGTAAGACCTCAGACACCAGTTTGCTTTGTTCAGTTGCTGCCGGTGCTGTGAGCTCAACTACTGAAACAACCCAAAACATCTTTCAGCTGTTACAGTTATCGATGAGCCAATCAGATGCAGACAATGAGCTAACATGGAGTGAAACTGGACCCTGGTCATGCACACATGAGTCACGTTGGCCTAAAAAGAAGCACTTTGCTGGAGGCTTTCCTCCAGACGTCAAACTGCAAATTCAGACAAGTCTGGTTAACTTAAAATCGAAACAGCGTTGTAGCAGAGGGACCCTCTTGGCTTTAAATTACAGTCCTCCCATACCTCAGGGGTTGTAAGTGAAATTCTATCCAGATGCTATTTGCATTGATTTCAGAGGGCTTCTGTTTCTGGGTGTGAAAAAGCACATTGCTGCCCTGAGCTGCAGTGGTTCATTCAGAAATGACAGACTGGCTCAGGAGAGGGAGTTATGAAAGGTTTTATGCCACACCGTCTTTATGTTCATAGAATATTGACCATGATGTCATGAACTGTATTGATTTTGGTTTTACAATAATTTTTAATGTTCCCATTGTTGTAGTTTTTTTCTCATCGAATTCTGTATACGTTCAAGTCCATGAGCCACCAGTTAATTTCACGTCTGGCGCCCTCTGACGTCGGACGTCGTGTTGCGACTCACGATTGCGAAACTGCAGCTCTTCATTTTGAGGTTCTCGGACATTCCCAGTAAATAAGTTGCCAGTTTCTCGTCCCGCTGAAGTTCACAGAACGGTTTATCTTTTGACTTTTTGCGCATTTTAAAGAAGAATGGCTGACATGAATAAGCTGAATGTGGTGGTGTTTGACTTGTACTTAATCTGTAAGGGTAATCTAGGCAGCTGTGATGTTGTCATTAAAGTCAGTGGGTTTTAGTACCAGCAGACTGCATACAGTACATATAGTTTTATCAGACAATGGTTGTGACAAGTGCATTTGTTCTTCTCTCTCTTGAGAGTAGTAATGTTATCTCAGTAGTAAGCAAAGCCCAGTGAAAATCATATATACTAAAGTGTATAAAAAGCCAGAAAAGTAATGTTTGCTATCAACATATTGGAAAGTGCTTGGCTCTTGTATTTTGCAGGACTGTATTTGTTTCATGGTGAAGAGTATATTTATTGGCCAGCAGTTGTCTCAATTGGTGCCTAGTTGAAAACACGGAGACACTTGCTCGTTTGTCTTTTCCTGACCCACCTACTGTCACACAAACCTCCCCTCCCCTCACCTCCCCTAAAAGGAGTACCGCTTCTGGTGCTTGCAAGGATGTTTACAATGTCTTCATTTTCTTTCTGTGTGAGAAAATTCAGAACTCTTCGCCCTCTCCTTTCTCCCGCCCTTCAGGAGTTTGTGTAAAGTGTACATTACCATGGTTCTTTTTTATACAATACTCTGTAACTTGCCTTTGTAAATTTGGGCTGGAAAAAATAAATCTTTTTATGAGACAATCTGTCCTGAGAACTGCTCAGTGGCTTCTGCTCTGTCCAGATAATGAAGTCTTGATGATCCTTTGTTCAGGTAACACTGAACGTCGTTTGTTTAGGGTGTCCACAAGAAAATGTTTATTCACCTACATCATTTAAAACACATTTTTCTCATACCATCTTTTGCTGCAGCAGGAACGCTCCATTTTTGCGCCTGGCTCTTTAAGGTCCTCCTCCTGAAGAGTCCGGTCTGCTCTGATTGGTCAGATGTCACAGGCCTGAACAGGCAACACCCACAGTGTTTCCACATCAGCTCTGTGTTGGGCTGTGACTGATGTTCTGACTGCTCTTTTAAAGGCACACTTTTTAAATACAGGCCGTGGATTTTATAACATTTGCACTATATTAATTTATAGCACATAGAGCTGATTTATAATAAAACAAACATGCAAATCAAACTTTACGAATGGGAACTTTAAATATTCCAGTATGTTTGTGCAGTTGTCATCTACAAAGTGATATATGTCAACCTCGACAGTCAAGAAAATTAAGTCTAAAGTTCTTCTCACAGCAGGGATTTGATGAATAAATGTAAGAAATGTTTTGCAAAGTAAAATTCTAGTCTGGTGGAACTGAAGACAACTCAGACGATATAACAGCTCCAGTTTTCCATCATAAATCCCACAGATACAGCAGTCTGTGTGTGCACGGAGCGATTAAAGTTACTCATCTCAAGTCACCGTTGTCACTTTGTCTTTATAATTCTCTGTCATATAAAACAGGATGATGATAAACAATCAAACGATCCGCCATTCTCATGAGTTCTGACGTTGATGACTCGTTTGATGACTTTATGAGATCCAATTCCAAAATACAGTATGTTGCGTAATATTCACTTTCTGTGTGAAAACAAAACAAAAGCTGTCATTGTATAAAGTCATCATGGAACATTTCCAAGTTCGAACTGTTGACGTCCGAGTGGGTCGTGAACATTTAACTGATTTATTGTCTCTGGTCTGTGTGCTTTTTAAATTAGTATTCCTTTCCTAGAGAAGCTGAACTGATGATGCTATGAATACATATTAGAATACAGACACTGTACATGCTCATCTGAAGCTTTGCTCACGTTACATCGACCCTGTGGAGTTATCTTCTCTTCAGAACAAAGGTTATAATCACATTCTAGTATCTTTGAAGTCAAACAAACATGTTAGGTGCAATTTTTTTCTTCATCATCTTAAATCCAGCACTGTTTACATCCCTGCTTACCTGCTTGCAGTCTTCTATCCCACCTTTGCTGCTGCATTGCAGCATGTTGCCACCACCTGTCAATCAGCTGGAGTATAAAACCATTATCCTACACAAACAGCACTACTAAAGATCAAAACCCCACAGGGAGCCTTTAGATCTGAGACTGACGTGCGCACCAGTCCTGATGTTAAAGTACATCTAATTTTGAGGTAGTTTATGATTTATTTATTTTTTGCCTGCATGTGTGCAGAAACCCCACCGACCTTATTTTTATTCAACACAGAGTATTTCAGTCATGTCTGAGGTTTTTTTTAAGTCAATATTCTTGCAGAAGTGTCAAATATTTGCAGGCAGCAGCTTCTTAAATGTGAAGCTTTGCTGCTTTTTTCAGCTCTGTTTAACTGAACACTCAATATCTTTGAGTTTTGGACTGTTGATCAAACATATTAAGCAGTTTCAAGATCACCTCAGTCTCAGAATGTTGTGGTTTACCTTCTTTTACTAACTGATAGACTAAAGAGTTGCTGTTATGATGATTGAGTGCAGTTTCTTGAATTGATAGTCTGCAGCCTTAACAATTAATTATCAATTCATCTTTAATAATATATGAAATTTGTTGAAGGTTTTTCCACTGACATGATCAAAAGTGAAAACAAAGTTAACACCAAGTTACACAAACACAAATGAATAACTTTTCAACTTCAGAACACTGTTTGATGCTAAAAGGTGTCCTGCTAACATTAATAAAACAAAACAGTATAAACTGCTTGCGTCAATCAGTGACTGAATCATTTTCTCTTCTCCTCAAAACTACATAATGCACCTTTAACATACCAGTTGCAGCCTGAGCAGCTGTCAGCAGCTCACACACACACACACACACACACACACACACACGCACACACACTTTAACTTTATCTGCCTCTGCTGTGACATTCACTTCTATCAGTCAGTGGGGATATTTTTAACTGGCCCTAATGCTCCTGAACTGAGTCTACGCTCTGTGCATTAGCATAATGCAACATCAGTGACAGCGAATGATTACGCCGGGGATGATTTTGTTGAGTGTAAATGTGAAATCTGATTATCCTCTGTGCTCTGCAGAGGGAGGAGGGCCAGAGAGAGAGGGAGAGGGAGAGGGAGAGGGAGAGCGAGGTTGGCTGGAGGAGAGATTCAGATGGGAAGGAGGGGTTAAGATAGCAATGTGCTGAGCCAATGGCTTTTCCACAGAGCAGCTGGCTGGCATCAGGACAGGACAGGCCGCTCAGAGGACGCATACCTTGAAGACGGCTCTCCTCCGCTCGCTGTAGGACACTAAGTGTGACTTCCAGGAGGTGTTCATGGGATGCACTATCTACGCAGCCAGCCCTAAGGCCCTGCCTGCCGACGAGGCCCACGGCCAGGACAGATACTACCAGCTCCCCCACTACCGCCACCCTCATGGTAACTGCAGCCAGAGGATAGCAGCCGGCAGAGCCAGGTCAGTCAGCTGCAGCACACAGGAAGTGCACTGCAGGTACAGAGTATGTGGCACGCTGCTCACAAAGTGGCTCCAGGTAAAAGCAATTCATTACTGCAACTGAGCCAATCACAGGAGGAGATCTAGAGAGATGAGAGATGTGTCATAGAGGGAGGTTTGAGCTGGGGACAACAGGAGACAACTCTGAGATCAGGACAACATCCCTCCATGTTTTCAGAATCAGTGTATGTAGATAAATATTTAAGATTTAAATAAAAGATAATTATTTACTAAGTATTTTGGTCATCGATTACTTGTTTTAAGCAAAAAAGTCAAATATTTACTGGTTTCAGTTTCTTAAAAGTGAGCATTTACTTGCACCATAAAACGTAGGTATTAATTCATTTATTAAATGTGAAATAATTACATATTTCTTTCTTTAATTCATGTATTTATTCATGTAGTTATCTTTATTATAGTTGATTTTTGCAGGTCTGGTCCTCCAAAGTCTTCGTCATGTTTGACAGTAAATGAAGAGACTTTGGCTTTTGGACTGCTCGTTGGACAAAATAAGCATTTAAAGACGTCACTTTGGGCTGTGGGAAATTTTAAATGTTTAAACAATGAATCAAGTAATTGTAACTTACTCTAAAGTGATATAGACATATTTTTTAAACATTAGCTGTTATTTAAATGTTTCCAGATATCAAATGTGCAGGAAGGAGACATGAAGCACTAAAATGAACGAGGAAGTAAAGGGATTACATCACCGTCTGTTTGTTACATCTTTATTGTCATCAGTTTGACGTTTTATTGTGGTATTTCCAGATTTCTTCTCTCATATAACACTGAACATTTATGCACCTTGTAACACCTGCAGTTTGGACACAGGTGAGTCAGCCGTGGTTAGGATTTTAAAAACCACAGAGTTTATGATTCAAGTGTTGCTCACCGTTAGTGTGAAGCCAACATGATTCACTGATGTAGCAGTGATTGGATTGAGATGAAGTCACACTAAGGTTTCTTGTCATATTTTTCCAGCACCATGTACAACCTAAACCTCGTCCTCCTTCAGGTGCTTCTGTCTTTTCTCCTGAGAACTTCTACTCTTGCATTTGAGAAATTACCAATTTACCAATTACCAACCTTTTATTTATCTTTACTTTTTAGACTAATCCTTTTTAATAATCTTATCATCATTATTGTGTTTACCTGGAAGTTAAATCAACAAAAGGAGGTAGAGAGGATCTAACACTGCTGACAGAACACTACATGTAACACAACATTATCTTTAGTAAAATGATGGATTTCTCTGAATTTGAACATTGTTGATTTAAGACATTTTAAAGGGGGAAGTGTCGCATGTTATGCCTTTAAAGTGACCAAAGTAAAAGTAATCAACTTGCAGAATGTTCCATTTAAAATACATAATATAAACCACATTCTCTGGATTATAATAACTCAGGCATATGAAAGCATTAATGTTGCATCTGGGAATGGTTGGGTTAATTTGAACTAGCCATTATATGTACTGCTGGACATTCTTATCCATTATAATACATCATAATTTATTAGTTCACTTCTGTTTTGTCAAAATAATCTGAATCTGCAAAGTACCATTACTTTAAAACTGTAGCAGAGAAGAAGTGGACAGTAGAAATGCTCAAGTAAAGAACCACCACTTAAATACTGTGTGAGAAAAATCAAAGTTACATTACGCAGATGTTCTGCACTGTCAGCCCCACAGTAAGCCGCAGTCACGCCGCTCCCTGTTTGACCCATGGGACCTTATTTCAGAAAAACTTTGTATGGTAGTGAACGGAAAGAGAGACAAATTATTTGTTTTTTTAATTATGCCACGAATCAGACGTATGATTGCCAATTAGATAATTATCCAAGTCAAGAACGTTGCAGTTTGTCAAAGAACGAAAAATAGGACTGTGAAAATACGTAACTATAAACCAAACAGCCAACGGGTGCTTCAGTGATGTCATCTCATTGAACACTCACCAAAACACATAATTTAAACATTGCAGCTCACAGAACTAACAAATTACCCTTTCTCATAACTGCAGCAGGCTTGTTGTTGTTTTTTTTTTTTGTTTTTTTCTTTATTGAACATATCACAAACATACAAAGGCTCGAAGAGGAAAGAACATATCAATATCATAGAATACCGCAATCTTTCAGAAGAGGAAATAAAAACTGAAAGCAGCAGGCTTGGTGCTGTCTTGTTGGTGTTCTGTGTTGAGGGTGAGGATGTAGTTCACTGAGCAGCTTATCACAAAACTAGAAGGTATTTTAGAGACTGAGACTTCTTGTTTGAAGAATTATCTTTTGAAATGACAAACATCATATGTGTAGTTCATGACACAATTCAGACGGGATCAAAAAAATATTTTAAATAAGGTCCCATGGGGCCCACCAGAAAGGGCATGCGCACTAGAGACTTCCGCCGACCGAGACGGCCAACTTCCGGTTTCGCGCCCGGGTAACTTTAACATAGATTAAATGATTTACACTTTCCATATTGTATCGGTTCAAATGGTTCATTTCACGGAGGCTGTGTATCCACCGCTTTACAGCCGCTTCGTTCACCATGTTAGCTTGTGGGAAAAAGCATTTTTGGGCCTCAGCGCGTCACGTGACGACGTCATTTCACGACCGTTAGGAAAGATGGCTCTCTCCTGACGCTGATCCTTGGGGTTGATCAATAACATGATACTGACACATTGTCCTGATAATTTTAGTTACAGTATTCGGTATTTTCAGACACTTGGAGATACGTTGTTTTTTTTTTTTTTTAAACAAAAAACCTTAGTCGTTATAAGCAGTTTATATGACCTGCTGGGCGTGTGTAAACAAAACCAGTGCTTGGTGGTTTATTACTGTACGTGAACATGACTCCACTGTTAAATCAAACTACGGAAGCCCTTCAGGCCTGCAGGTGTAATAAAAGAGCGGCCGTCTCGTCTGTGAGGAGAAAATAGCCGCGGTTTAATCCCCTGTCGGACAGTAAACAGCCGCACTGGGTTGTAGGTAAGCTCAACCCACCTCACACACACATACACACTTCTGAGGAGGTCACAGCCCCGTCCGCACCACCCTCGGCTTCAGCCTCCACCTCTCTGAGCGCCACACTGGAGCTTTCTGTCAGCTTTTCTCGGACAAAAATCACAGAATGAATTCACCGAGAAATGCCGAACACACCTGAGGAGTTTCGCGGAGCTACGACGCGACAAAACGGTGGAGAAAAAGTAGCGGCTGCCGGTGAGCTACAGGTAGGAGCTGTTAGCAGAAAGCTGGCGACAGGAAGGGACGCGTTTCCGGTGAAGATTTCAAAAATAAAAGCACGGGCAACCAATTCTGGCCGTTAATACGCAAAATAACAGCATGTAATATTGTGTTGTATGGGGTTGTGATATGTTTAAAAATGTTCAGAGCTAATATTAGTGTGATTTGGGCTCATACTGAAATTTCTACACACAGAGTGTTCTAAAATATGCGCGATTATTTGCAATTTTTCTGTCGATATGTGGATTGTGATTCAACATCAGTCGATTTGATATCGCTCATTTTGCTCTGTTGCACTGTACATCCTATATGTATATATTCAACATTAATCATTTTCTGCTTTTATTTTGAGGGATCGCTTCTCTTCCGCATCTGAACCTGGCGTACTTTGACAAATGTTTTCTACTTTTGACCGTAAAAGGGGGCCTTTATTCAAAAAAGATAAGTGCTATAGAATCACATTAATCCCAGGAATAATAAATAGATTTAGTCATATTTGAGTCTTAATGAGACAACACAGACATTTTACAAAACTAATTATTTTCCTTTTCCACTGAATTCCATGAATCCCCTTTGGATTTCACATCAAACATGAATTATTGTGCTCTCCAGAAGGAACAGAACACGCAGCCTTGTGCTGTCTTAAAGACGCTCCTCTGTCATCAAAGGCTGTTTTGAGGTGCTTTCTTGCACCATGGGGAGGTTGGGCAGAGTCCAAAGGCTGCTTGTGCTTCTGTAGGAGTTTCATAGACAGTCTGTAAAAAACCAGAGGAGCAAATAAAGATAATGTTCAACAATCCAGGGACAGTTGCACCATGGGAACAAATTAAATCCAGTTGTTGCCAAGGGATGGGCCCAAGCTCATGGCATATAAGGTGCAAAAGTGTTTTAGGTGTCATTATCCTTGAACTTTTCTTGATTCTTCATTCTTTTCTTATAAGCTTTTGTTTTTGTGAGTTTTAGCCGACACACCCACGAGCAACCTCCCATGTGGACTGATTCTTACATCACATAAAACCTTCTGGTAAAAGTAAACACCTTCAGCTTTCAGACAAATTAAATACTTTGCTAAGGTGTAGACAATCCTGTACACAAAAAAGTTCTACATAAATGAGTATTTCTGCCTCAGTTGGTAAATCTTTGGAAAGCAGTTGGCTGTTAGTGACTTTGTCTGAATCAATGAAGATTCAGTTGTTTCAGTGTGAGTGACAACAGAGCACCTGTGACCAGAGAGACAGAGCTATTTTAAGTTATAACATCAGGAGCCTGTTCAGTATGTGTTCAGGAAGTGGCAGGTGTTATCACACTAACACATATAGAACAGCTCAGCCTCAAAAATGGATATGGAGTTGAGATTGTGAAAGGGAAATTATTATGAAACAATTTTAATTATATAATTCAAACAACTACTTAGTAACCTGGAGCTACAGGGCGACGAGGGACTGAGGCAGAGGGAGTGCATTGACTACTCAGTAGCATCCTGGTGACTCTCAGCTTTAATGAGATTACATGTAATTGGATTGGAGGATGTCTTGTGACAGTACAAAATGTTTGTCTGCTTAGACAAAGAAGGACATAGAGGAGGAGGAGGGGCATGTACAAAGTTAGAGCAGGAGGGAGGTTTCATCTGTAGTCTAACATATACAGACCCCTGTGTTCTCATGTAAAGTCATTGTTCACTTGTTAGTTTTGGAAAACAATCGCAGAACCACCATGCTGAGTCATACATGTGTGCATTGTGTTGGGAAGAAATGCAGTTTCCACATAAAGACTTGTATAAACCCCTGATCCTGTGTTTGGATGGTTCAGATGATCAGAAATGGGCACGAATACATCAAAAGGTATCTTGTTACAAATTACAAATACTTGCTTATCAAAACAATCTAATTAAAAACAAAATACTGTCAAATGACAAAATGTATTTAATTAAGATACAAAAAATCTGTAGAAACTGATATTATTACATTTTAGCCTCAGTATGAGTCGGGTCAATATTTTGCTTGATTTAGTTGATTATTTCATCTTCTTTAATAGTCTTTAATTTAGTTCCCTCTGATTTAGCATCAAACAGATCAAGTCAGTGGTTAAAAATGTTGTCTGGAGGAAATCATCCAACACGTTTCATACATTAGAAATGATTAAAGGGGCAGTTTCTAAGATATCTATACATATTGTATCTTCTCATTCCCTGGAGATGTAGTCCTGGTTGGAGTCACTGTAAATCATCTCTACTGTCAGTCTCACACACTGTGTCCAGTCCCAGTCTGGTGTTCAGTCCCAGTCTGGTGTCCAGCCGGGTTCTGTGGGAGGTGGGTGGGAACTACCTTTGAATTTCTTACAAACTACACCTTAATTAACATTTTCACTGTACCAGCACAATTACTATCAACTGACCTGCTTTATTTGTATGCTATACAATTTAAAAAAAATATTTTTTTATTCTCAGTTCATTTTTTTCTAAATTACCACACAGCAGACTTACAGCTACATTACGAACTTTTCCAGAAATGAGGTATACGATGAACAGATACTAAAGATTACCAGGAGCTCCTTCTGCTCATTTCTCCTCTGTAGTCACTGATTTGGGTCGAGACTCATTTCATGCCACAGGATGAAACCCACTTCTCAGATTAAAACCTAAACATCCCATTCTAGTAATTACTGATGTCTCATTTCCTAAAAACAAACAATAAAACAAGTAAACCTTGCTGTTGACGATGGCATCTGTGCAGTCTAATGTTGATTAAGTCCTGTCGTAGGGAAAGTGCCTTTTTTCATCATGGATTTCTAAATGATTACATGTGGCTAAATGTGGACCCAGTGGGTCAGATACTGTAGAAGCTAAATCCAGGATTGACCGTCTCAATACTTAGAGAACCATTTTCACTATTGTAACTTCCAGATCAGATTCCATGTCGCAGGCAGTGTTTTGTGCTGAACAATTTGCTTACCAAATGTCTCTGTATCAAATAACATCGACCTGAAAAGGAGGTTTTCTTGTCCATAAATGCTTGAGAGGGTGATTTTTGGATGTATTTTCGGCAGAAGCACGTCACTGCTTACGAACACGTCAGACCGACACTAAGAATAAAAGGTAAATGAAAGTTTCAGACAGAGAGGAAGTCAGAGTCTGTGGTTTAGATCATTTGTTTAACTCCTGCAAACATGCACAGATTAAATAAGACCAAAACATCTTCCTTTTTCCTCTTGGAATGTTCATCTCGGGCTGTTTGTGTCAGTGACAGTGTGATTAGGCTCAGTGTGTAAGTGTTTCATAAGGATTTCAGACGGCAGGCAAACATTTAGTAAACATGGTAACAGAGACACATCCAAAGTCTGTTCCCTGTGCTGACAAGGACTCAGTGTTGTGTCTAGCTGTTCCCAGCTGTCAGGTAAAAGGTCACTAGGATTTTCTTCTCCTGTCGAATTAAACTAAAACTCAGGTGACAAACTGTCTAACCCCACCTCATGCAAGAGTCACATACAGTATCTCTGCAAGTTGCTCACATGAAAGTGAACCAGTAGGAGATGAAATCAATCTCTAAACTTATACTGTTTGTATGGTCTAAAACAGGCAATGCTACCTGATGTGGTCCTTGGAAAGCTTAAACTGCTCCATGTGATACAGGTGTTAATGATTTTTTAATTTGTAAGTTGCCAAAACGAGGGCATTTGTTAGTTAAAATATGTAACAATGGATCTTAATAATAATGATAATATTGTGCAAATTGGGTATTCTTGCTGGGAAATCTTGTCAAAATAATCTAACCCAGCCACTTCCACCCTTTCAACGTTGTTTTCACAAGGCTCCAACCTGCCCTCAGGCCACACATCTGGTATCAGATACCCCTCCTGAGTCCCTTAACCTCAGGCTTAAAGTGAAAAGACCCCACAAACCCTCCTCTTATCTCTCACAATAGGCCCTTCACCTCCCATTCAACCCTCTGTGATCACAGATAAACAGTCAGATGTAAAACCTCCAGGATCAGGAAGCCTCCTTTGTTTGAACAGTTCAGCGGCTGACGAGAAGCTTCTGGCCAATTAGAGATAATACATTGGAAACTGCAGCAGGGAGCTTATTTCCATCAGCACCTGTAATTATAGCAGGGCAGGTGGTAACGACTTCCTCTCTCCCATAGGAAAACCAGGCAAAGGGCAGGTGGGTGTTTGTGTTGCAGGTTTAAAGGGAGAGATTTAATGTGCAGATAAGAGGAACAAACATAATTGAAAGATAGAAGCTTTTCAGTACGAGTGTTGTTTTATGACAACGCTAAAAAGCATTTGGATTTTATAATACCAGCTTAATTCTTCTTAAATCATCTAGATTGAGGCTCCCCAACCAGCTGGAGCCTAAATGTATGATTGTAGAATAATCAGATAATTAAGGATTTGATTAAAAATAGATAATAAACAGCCAGATGGGATTATTGACAATATCCAGTAAGATACCAGCTGTACAGCTTCATGCTGACTGTATAGTCGGCTACATACACCAACATGAGACAGTGTACCACACAAATACTATTGAAGGCTATCCATTAAGAGTGTGTGAAAGGTTATTATCAAGCCAGCAGTTGAAACAGTTCCCTGAAAGTAATGGATCAATCAGCCCACTGAAATTATAAACAGTTCAACAGTAAATGGTTGAAATAGTTTGTTCACCAATTGTGAAGGGTTGAAAAGTATTGGCCTCACTAGAAAATTAAAAGTAAAAGGTAAACAGTTGACACCCTAAAAGCAATTGAGTTAGTTGAAATTGGGCTAATGGATTAACATTGGCTGTTAGCCTAAAGTAATGGATAGACAGTTGACATGCTCATGAAAGTAGGCTAGGCTAGGCTTATGGATTAACATTGACATATTTAGCTAAAAGTGAAATTATTAGCTAAAAGTAAAAAAATAAAATAAAAAAAAGAACAGTTGCAGTCTTTTTAAACACAATGGATATACAGTTGACAAACATCAAAGTAATGGACACAGTTGACAGGGCTAAAAGTTATTGGCTTTTTGGCAGTTAAAAGTAGGCTAATGGATTGGGCTAACATTGACATGGTTAGCTAAAAGCAGGCTAATGGATAGTGGAACAGATAAACGGTTGCAGTGTTGGTGTTTTTTTTTACAAGCAATAGATAAACTGTTGAAGTAGCTTACATTAATAGATAACCAGTTGAGCAGCAAGTGTGGCGAACTAAAGTGAAACATGTAGATGAGCTAAAGTTTGGATTTACAGTTAAATTATAGACAGAAGTTGGGCAAGTGGATGAACAGTTAAAGGGATATTCCGGTGTAAGTTTAATCCATGGTCTAACACACCGTGAAACTGTGTCAGACCCCCTCTCGAGAGATCAAGTTAGCAGACTGCTAATTTAAGAAACGACCAGACGACAACAATACAGTGCAGTAAATGGATCCAAATATAAACCGCCACGAAAAAGCCACAAATAATGCTCAGAACAGCACCAAACTTCAGCAACAGTACAAATAGGGTCTCAGCACATAGTCCGGGGCATTAAAACTCCGCTAGCTTAGCTGGATTTCTACTGAAAAGCTGACAAAATTTACCACTCTTCTGCAGCAGCTTCTTGTTGACAGGCTATTTATCAACAGCCGACATAAGTAATGAACAGATAACATCAGTTAGTGAGCTAACAATAGAAGAGATATTAACATAGGCTAGTTGGCTAAAAGTAGCCTAAATAGACTTATTAAAATGAACAGATAACAGTTTAGATAGCTAGCAGTATAAAGTAGGCTTAAACCACCAGCAGAGCTAAAGTAGGCTAATGAACTGATTTAAAACATGTTAGTTAAAAGTAATGGATAAACAGTTGAGTTGATAGATGTAATGTGATCAATAGCAATGGGACAGTAACACTGGAGGTGTAGGTAAATGTAACATAGGCTAGTTGGCTAAATGTAAAGAGTTAAGGCTACGTGGCTACACTTGGAGTTAAAATGGCTCTAGAAGTAATTAAAGAAGTGTAAGTTAAAAGTAATGAATAAACAGTTTAAATAGATAAATATAATGATTAATAATTGTGTGAGCAAGCATTGAATTATACGTTAATAATAACAGTTAGATGAAAAGAGCCAAAGAAAGATACCGACAGTTGAAATAGCAAAGTAATGGATAAACCTTTGAAACAGTAAGCGAAGAAGAAGGCAATCTTTATCAAACCCTTTATCGGGACATTCAGTCTTATATAAGGTAATGTTTATGAGTAGGTCAAGAGGATGACAGGTAACAATTGAATTAAATGAAAAAAATATTGTAACATTATCCACTTTCATATAATAAACTGTGCACATCCAGTTGAAAGCTGTTCAATAGACCACATTTGAAACACAATATGAAGAGCTGGAGTACTTGAGCTTATCTGAAAGGACCGTGGGGGTAAATGGCTGACAAGACAGATCATGTAGTCGAGTCAAGTGCAGATCACCCTTCAGTTGCTCCATTGCTTCTGTGGTCTGATTGTAGACAGAGGCTGAAGGCTCGTTATTCCTCCAACAGGAAGCTGCTTGCTGCCATCCATTTCAAACTGTATGCAAAACAACTTCAACGAGACTTTAAAATGACCTGAACCACATAACCAATGACAGCGCACACTGAGATATGATTTGGTTACCTCAGAGTCTTAGTTGAATTGTCTCATAGTGATGTGTGTATCGTGCCTCGCTTTACTAGTTGTCAGTGATCAACTACAGTATAAAATGTGAAAACAACACTGAATATTAGAAAGTTTATGGTTATATCCTTGGTTTCTTTGTCTTTTGGCATCCGGAGATATTCTGTGCTGAAAGTTTCAAAGTTTATTTTTGAAAATGTTTGAGTCAGCTCACAGCAGCTCATCAGGTCAGCCATCTGCGCAGCCTCCGAGGTGCTCTGTTTCTCTGTACACATCTGGGCGAGAGCAGACACTGACCCCATTTACACAAACACACATTTAGAATGCTGAGTCGCGATTTTCACTGTAGTTTAAACCAGCAGAATCAGACTTTGAGTGTTGCATCATCATTGTGTTGATTTAAAAGACAGAGTCCACTTGTTTGGCCCATACAGGTTTGGGGAAGAGCACACTCTGAAGCCAAACCTGGACAAAAAAACAAACATGAGTGTTTATCAGAGTAATCGAGCGTCCAGCGGAGCGCCGCCTGCTGCTAACAGAGCTGTGTTTGTGTGTTCAGAGCCCGGAGCATGACGGAGCCGCAGGAGCACAACGAGGAGACGGGCCTGATCTCAACACAGGACCTGGAACCCTCCAAGGATGACGACACACACGGCCACTTTAGGCAAATCTCACACACACACAGACACACATACTGTTCTCCAGCACTTGTTGTATTTCCATGCTCTTTCTTTCTCCCCACACACCATCTGTATCCTGTGCACAGTCATGGGTCACAGCCTGAGGAGATTTGTTTTCACAGCACTTATTTTGTGCTTTTATTTCAGCTGTATTTGATGTCAAACAATGGTCGAAAGTGCACACACACACACGCACACACACACACACTGTACAGAGTGTACAGTAACTTTTCAATTGCTGAAGTTATAATTCTTCTTAAGTGTTTTAATCCATTTTAACACATTTTTCGTGCAAGTATTCAAATACAGTGTGTGTGTGTGTGTGTGTGTGTGTGTGTGTGTGTGTGTGTGTGTGTGTTATATAAACAGGATTGCAGGCAGGGGCAGTGTAATCCAGGGGAATCTGTGCTGGGATGGGATTGAACACTGAAGCCGGGTGTGTGTCAGTTGACTTACTGAATGTGGAGGACGTGAACGCTTGATGAACATGTCGGTCTTGAACATTAAGCAGTGTGTGCATATCAACTCTCCTCAGCACTTCTTTGTTGCTGCGTGTGATTCAATCTGATTTTCAACAGAAACACAGAGCCGGAGCAGCAAGTGTCTGCTCACATATTAATGCACTGACTGCGTTCTGCCTGCTGAACGATCAAGTATGTGATCTCCAGCAGACGGAAGCAGACGTCCTCTCTGCAGCACAGCAGGAGAAGGAGGAGGAGGAGGAGGAGGAGGAGGAGTAGGATTAGTCTGGGTATTTACGTTGTCTTACAAAGTTTACCCAAAGCAGTGCTCAACTTTAATAAATGAAAATAAACTGAATAAAGGTGATGCAGTTAACAGTAATATTGCTGAAGTCATCTGCTCTGTGTGACCAGGCACAATGGTGTGTTCAATGCACTTGGAACTTGGAAAAAAAACTTGAGGAAATTCAGACTTCCAACTTGCAACAGAACGTACCATAAGAGCCAGTTAGCTGACTGGCTAGCTAGCTGCCCCAACAGCTACATGTGGAGCTGCTCAACTCCAAAAAGAATGGAGCATATTTTCCGCTTGCAGTTAATTTTTGTAAAACTGCCCAGATTTGAAATCTACACAGCTGATTTCTTGTGTAAAATATTCTCCTAAGTAAAGTTAGAGATGAATCAGCTCACAACAATAGTAAATAAAACTTGTCATCAGTCTGACAGTCTGAGGACACGCAGTACATGTTCTGGGCTCCTGGGTAAGAGCAGTAAGTTGACGGAGTATACCCAGAAATTCTTCTTGCATATGGAAAATTCATGTACTGTGCAGTATTAACACAGTACATGCGGAATTTGACATAATTGTTCATACGAATGGTTCGTTAGCTTGCAATTATGGGCACACGTTAAATGAGATAAAGCTCCAATAACAGGAAGTTGGCTGATGAGACTTACTGATAAATTATCACACACACATCAGTTACTCTAACAATTCTTAAGTAATAAATAAATTATGATTATTTTCCCTTTGCAGTTGAAAAGAGGCCAATGAAGCTGCAGGCAGTCACTTGGCTCGTGTGTCAGTTTGCTGTACAAACTAAATATCAGCTGACATCTGGGTGATATTTGTGTGAACGGTTCTTAAAGAAGAAGTTGTGTTTCAAACTCCGATCTCTGAATCTTCTCTGGTGGACACGTTAAAGTCTCTCTGTGCGTCTCTCCACTTCTGTCAGCGCTCTCAGTCCCACTTTCTTCTCCTCCAGCTGAATTATTGACTGAGTCCACTTCGGCACCGGCCACCGATGGGAGGTGTTCGCTTTCTAATTTAGGATTCAATTTAGGATTCTTTGAGCTTGTAATTAGTTTCACTATTCAGCCTCACCGCCAAGGGCACTGAGATACACTGACAAAGGCGCATGCGTATATACACACACACACGCACACGCACACACTCACACACACACAGGGGTATAAGCTGATAGTTGAGCTTCCAGATCAATCAGTTGTTCTTGCTCTGTGAGGATTTGGGTTATTCTACCTTGTTCCACTTGATGTGCAGGCTCACCATGTTGTCCACATTCCACTTAGCCTTCTGCTGCAGAGAATCAACTCTTTCTGCTGCTGCTGCTGTATGAAATCCCTCAAAACCTGCTTTAGTGATTTTCATGTTTGGCTGGAACATTTGAATTTGATGGTGCCTCCTGGGCCTGTGATTTCATTTCAAACCCTCTAAATGATGCCTAAAATAAACTTCAGGTGGCACTTAATTGGAGTGGTGTATCTTTGACACCTGTCCATCATTTCCCCACATGTCATCCCAGCGTAACCCTGTTTACACCCTTTGTGAAAAATCGCTGTACCTTGACACACTCGCAGCTCCCCGAACACCATAATGGGAATTGCCTGTAGCCTGCTTTTATATCTAGATGTAGCCGCAGTATTGATTAAGACCTGGATCTGGTGTAAAAGAGAGGCAGACAGATGGAGAGCAAGGACTGGAGAGCCCGTTAGTCCCCACAGAGCTTCCTGTGTTTTTAATAATCACTCTGTTCTCTCCACCTGGGAGTACAGAGCCACAGTGGATCCTATTTATAGGCAGCAACCAGCAGGCAGAGCAGCACACATGCACTATTGTTCATAACATGGTCACAAGATAATGGCTCGTCTTTTCAGGGAGGCTGAGTTTAATGAGAAGAACCAAGAATTTGCACATCTAGGACAGGCTACGCAAAATGATTAAATGTGGAGAAGGTCAGCCCCTGACTCCTCCGATGACCTGATTTGTGCCTCGTGTTAGTTGGGATCAATCGTTAGTATCCTGTTCTCTAAATGAATTTTCACTGCGTTGAACGACCTCTGAAGGTAAACAGCTTGTGTGATGTTCTAGAGGCAAAGCTAGAACTATTTTGCCCTTGTCTGCAGGTTTTGGATCAGAACATGGTGGATTTAGTTTTTGCAGGTGTGAAGATGAAATGTTCTGTAAAGTGAGGGATGTGTCACTTTAAGCGTCTGTGACGTGTCCAGCAGGAGAGCTGACATCGCTGTCACAGCTGCACTGCTCAGCTGTAAACAACCGCCGCAGCTTGCTCTTATACAAACACACACACACACACACACACACACACACACACAGGAGGGAGCCACAGCATCTGTCAACCCCTGACACTTTAACCCTGCTTGGGTTTGTTTCCAGTCTGACTTGTGGATCCTCTCTCACAACCATCCTCTGCTTCATTTAGAGAATCAGAGTACACAAAAGTACACTTTTGTACTTGTATGTTTCTATTTCATGTTACCTTAACCTCTACCATTTTACTATTGATAAAGTAAAAAAAGATTTCAAATAGAAGTCCAGCAAACATGAATACATATTGGGTATAATTTTATTGTTAGTTCAGGAGCAACCAAACTTTTTTCCTTAGAGGGTAAGAACTGATTTTTACTGTTGGGCCTCAAGATGTAAAATGTTCCTAAAGAATAATATATGTAATTAAGAAACTTCTAAATTTAAAAAAGCAGTTTTAACATCATAAAATTTAAACAGCATAAAGAGATTCTTACATCCTTATTATTTTATTGATTTAAATTTTAATTTGCTAGAAACATCTGGCGGGCCAAATAGAATCTGATGGTGAACCAGCTTTGACCTGCGGGCCTCCCTTTGGGCAGTCCTGAATTGTTGATGTTAATTATTATATCAGCTCAATGTTAAGAATGAAATCTAACCTTAGAAAACGTAGTTTGACAAACAATCCAAAATGAAGTCTTCTTCATGGCAGGGCAATCAACAGAAATGTAAACAGAGTAAACAAGTTCTGCTCAACACTTGTCGTTTGTCACTTGTCGAATGTCGTTCACCTGGATCATTGCTTGTCCTGGTTACCATGGTAATTTGTTGTGAGTGGGAAGTCGCTTTAGCAGCAAGAGGGCTGTATTAGGGCTGTCAAAGTTAATGCATTAATAACGTTAATAACGCGTTAACGCAACATCCTCTTAACGTCGCTAATTTTTTTAACGCGCGATTAACGCTCTGTATTTCAAAAAAAAGAAACACGCATTGTATGATTTACGGTCGTCGATGGCACCTGTAGTCTTGATCCAGAGAGTGGCAGAAAAATAAGAAAGGGAATCAGAAGAAGAAGAAGCAGGGTTGCCGGTTCGGGAAAAACACAGTGGACTGATAAGCGAAAGGGAAAGTAAATGGAGAATGGACTTATGAACGGCATATTGACTTTCAAAACACAGCCAGATGGTTCGGTCGATAGTACAAAAGTTATCTGCACGTACTGTCGACATGAAATGAGTTACCATTGAAGTACGTCGAGTCTCAAATATGCAAGCCAAACACATGGCAGATGCAGAGAGCCCCAGTCCCCCCTCGCCAAAAGCAGACATCACCATGTTTTGATCCCATTTAGAGTAAGGTGATATTCTTTGAGCCTTTTATTTTCCTGCATGATTTGAAGTGTTGAATAAAAATGTTCCTAAAGCAAGCATATTTGCCCTTTCTTATGTTGTTAAAAGTATTAAGAAGATGAAAAAAATACATTAAGGTACATTTAGAACAGAAAAAAATGTGCCAAAAAAATTGTGATTAATTTGCGAGTTAACTATGGACAAAATGTAATTAATCTCGATTAAAAAAAATAATCGTTTGACAGCCCTAATATATATATGTATATATGATAAATGTGTGTCTGCTGTAGAGGTTTTAACATTCACAGATTTAACTCTACATTATTGCTCTTTCTGTGCGGTGAGACTCAGACATCAGCGTTTCCCTGACATAATTATCTCGGGCTCATCATGAGAGACACCCTGAAGTCACAGGTTCACCTCCACTGTGTTCACAGGGCAACATGGAAAGAAGCAGCAGAGCAGGGAGAGTTGTTCAGGGACAGAGGTCACACTATCTTCTTACCCGAGGAGAGTCTCACATCAGAGCAGGACGCCGACAGTCTGCCTGTTGCAGTCAGGATTATTTTAACATCATGGCACCTTATGATAAACCAGGAGAGGAGAACGTTCAAGGAGAATACCGATGCAGTGCTGTCACATTATGGTGTCCCTGCTGAATCATATCATAGTGCAGCCATGTTGAAAATTCATGATTGAAATATTACTCTGAACCAATGAGGATAAAATGGCATCAATGATATATATATGTGTGTGTGTGTGTGTGTGTCTTTTCACTGACACTGTATTTACATTAGTTTTAAGTGATTACTGACCTATGCTAACAGCTAATAAGGCTAAGTAACTACTGTTGGCTAAGCCCCGCCCCCCTTAGTTACTGTTGCTACCCCTGTCCAGTCAAGCTCTACTTATTGTGCGTCAGGTATCACGTAGACTTTTAATTTTCCCAGCATTGTCAGAGGATACACTTGTGAATGAAAAGAAAGTTTTTTAAATATTCTCTAGTTGGCTACATGCACAGTGTGGTGCTAAGAAAAGATGACTAAAGTTAACATTAGCATCTTCAGCAGCTGATTCATGAAGGTAAGACATGGAATTTAATAAACAGCATTGTTCTTGTATTGTAGGGTAAAGTTAGCTAGTAAAAGGCTATAAGGAGACACTTTAGTTAGCGTGATAAAATCATTGTCCTGAATATGTTTGGCCGCGATAAATGTGTAGTGAAGATCTGATTAAAGTCCTATTAAAGGTACAGAACTGCTGTTAAAACATACTGTATATGTGTAACTCTAACTCATGTTTACTAACATAGTTGGAATATTAATTCTGATTTGCTGACAAGATTTTAATGTTGTCAAATAGAGGGAAATTAACAAATTAATACTGTTGGATAGTTTTAGGTTGTAGCGGTATAAAGTGTCATTAAATATGATAAAGAAACTATAGTACAATATTTAAGTAAATGCTTGTACAGTGCACCTGCTGGTGTACTTGTTTGTATCCCCAAGACTACATTTATTTCCTCTTAATGTTAAAAGAGAAAAGACATCAAGGATGTTTTTGGCAGAGGTAAGAGTCTTCCTGTCTCCTTCACGGTATCCTTGTTGGACTCTGCAGTGTTGGAGATATCAAGGCTCCCCTTCCTCCCGTCATTTGATGCCATTCTCTGCTGCAGAGTATGAAAAATGGCTTCCACTGAGTGAGATAATCCATCACAGTAAACATGAAGAGACAATTTAGTTTTGCCAGAGCTTCTGTTTTATCAGTATCTTCTTGAGCCCAAGTGTTTTCTTATCAGCACTGCGTCACGTCGCTCTGTTTGCTGTCAATCACCTGCAGCAGCACAAGCACACAGATAGAGGAAGAAAGTGTCTGTAAAGAAATAATCCCTCAAAAAACACAGAGCCTTTCAGACTTCATGGTTGCATACGTGCCTTCTTCTACATAGCATCTTAACTGGGACAGCAGCTCCTGTCAGTGACATTTTCCTTAAAGGGCTGATTATACTGTATTTCATCTGCTGGGTGCTTCTGTCAGCATTAGCAGTAGATATGAGTATCATGCTGTGACATCTGCTGCACCGCTCTGACTGTTCATCCTGAGGCCAGCTTGATGCCAGTGATGAATGTATGCGTGTGTGTGTGTGTGTGTGTGTTCATGTGTTGTCGCTATAAAAAGAACAACATGATAATCTCCTGGCTCGGTCACTGTGTTTAAACAACTCAACTCAATATTTATCTTTGATTGTGTTGCTTCTTGACAGCCTCGATCTCCCTGCAGTTCTGCACCCACTGATGATTAACTCGTCATGTGGACGCTTCAGCCCAGCTGGGATTATCATGCATTGTACATTTACAATGAATATATACTGTATACACACACACACACACACGCACACACACACACACACACACTAAAGCACAGGGACCATTTGTCATGCCATCCAGATGAAGACATTAATCTGCCTTCAGTCATGCTTGTAAGAATATATAAAACAGGATTTTTAATAAACAGCATAAAGAGCATGGTTTGGTATTTTTTGCATTTAGTCATTAACATGCTTATAAAGAACAGCATGTTTTAATTCTAAGTGGGTTTTTCCCTTTGTCACAGGTTTCAGCTGATTGAAGACTTGTCCTATGAGGATGTGAAGAAATGTTACCGAGGCTCGGTGAGTATGTTTTCATCCTAACTGTTTAACCAGTCGTCTACATCTCACCTGTTAAATGCTGCTTTCCCTGTGAGGAGGTGTTTATTTTGTGATTGCTCGACTTGAAGACATTTCAGTCTCACTTTCATCCTGCAGTTTTAAATCAAACTGATCTTTCTCATCACAGTTGGACCCAAAAGCTGACAAAGGCTTCCACCAGTGTGACAAAATAGGATGCAATCTGATGCATATTCTATCTTTTTATTTGTCAGTTGGAATTATATAGTCTAAGTCAATAAAATGTCTTCAGTACTGAGAGATACGGTAAAACCAAACAGAAGAAACGAGTGTAATTTAATTATTTAAGAGTATCACATTTTATTTTCTTAGAGAAGAAAATCCTGTATTATTTGCCCTGATTTCTTTGGGCTACCTTCCTTTTTGCAAACTGCTGAAGGCTGATGAAAAGCTTAAACTTCGTGAAAACTCCTAAATAAAAAATGAAAAACTGATTCAAACTCAAATTCTGTGCTTTGGTTTATTGCAGTCGGCCTCATTTTTCTCGTTGGTTGAACACAATCTTCAGGTTCTTCTGACCCTATTTCTGACAAATGATTCTTCCATCTGTCATCACTTTTAACTTTATAATCACAAAGCAAACACCTAATACTCCAAAGTTCTCAGAGTTTAATGTCATGAGATGTTATGTCATGTGGTTCACTGGGAAACATTTAAAAACCTTACAAATTCCATCATTTTGCACTCAGGGAACAAGTTAATGCAATCCTGGTCACATTTCAAACTGTGATATAAGCTACATACATTAACAGTAATATAAACATATTATCTTATGACATTTCATCTATGATTGTAGGCAGCAGGTGGTTAAATCAACCATTAACACTGGGCTTTGTATTTCTGTAAACTACTGTAAGCGGCATATTCTTGAGGATAGGCGCTGCTCCAGCAGGAGCTATTAATAGAAAGACAAAAACAGGAGCGGCAGACAACACCAAAGTGAGCAGATACGAGCTGAAGGAAAGAGACGAGATGCAGGACAGGACAGCAGCGTAGGGAGAGTGTGCTGGCAGAGATATTTAAAGCTGGAGGTGCGTCTGAGCTGCGAGGGAGGAGAAGGGGGAATGAATGAATGCTGTTGTGTGTTCAGGGAGGAAAATGTATGATCTGCTCTGCAAAGTAAGGACAGTGTGACATTACAGACGTGAGGAGAAGTGAAAGATAGAAGGACAGAAAGGCAGAAAAGACTTCAAGTGAGAGTCGTGAGGAGTACCTGTGTGTGTGTGTGTGTGTGTGTGTGTGTGTGTGTGTGTGTGTGTGTGCGTGCGTGCGTGCGTGCGTGCGTGTGTGTGTGTGTGTGCAGCAGCAGGGAGCAGGAGGGAGGGTGTCAGCTGGGTGCTGCAGAGTGTAGAGTCACTGGAGGTGTATTTGAGACAGAGAAAGAGAGCCTTGTAGGTTCTGAGCAGAGCTCAGTGGCTGTAAACTGAGGCGTTGCTGCTGTAACTTTGTAGTAGTGTGTGTGTCTGTGTATGTATGTGTGTAGGTGTAGGTGTGCACATTAGAGCCAGGTGTGTGTTTGTATTTAGACTAGAGGTAGCTGCTCGGAGGCAGTCCTCCGTCTCGGCCCAGCATACTGACGGGCGACAGGGGAACAGTGTGTGTCTTGCAGCGGCTTGCTCCAGGCCTTGGATGTGCGCGAGTGTGTGTGTGTGTACGGTGCCAACGTGCTGAGCCTGGTGCAGAGCTCGCGTCCGTTGAGGGAGAGGGTGGTGTCTGCGGCGAGCGGAGCCAGAGTGGCCGGTGGTGGCGGCGGAGTGGCCGGTGGTGCTGGTGCTGGTGCTGTGCAGGCAGGCCGGTCCACCAAGGAGCTGCTCATGACTCTGCCCTGTCCCTCTGCACAGACTGTCAGCAAGTACAACTCGCAGTACCACAAACTGTTCCAGTGCGTGCCCAAGGATGAGATTCTCATGAAAGGTATGGTCCTTCGTATCACAGGAGAGCTTTTAGTCTGTGCTGTCAGTTGTTACATGTCTTTTATTAATCAGCTGGTTATTTAACTGTACTCTTTAACTGCTAATGTACTGTGAGACTGACTAAAGATGCACGATATGGATTTATTCAATCTCCTGATTCTTATGGCAAATGATACATGATACAAATAAAATAACTGATTATTTTTTGCATTTTACAAGATAGTTTGTGACCTGTAGTTTATGCACACCTGAAGGTTATTTAAACGCTTAGATGTAGCAAGCAAAGGTAAGCTATTAAATATTCTGCAGCTCTGATAAGACACAGATAGAAAGCTGATTATATAAATATCTCAATATCAATATATCTGTCCCTCAGACTGATATCAGGCTTTTCTTAAATATCAGATATTGGCTATGGATGTGATCTGAAATGGTTAGTTGATGGTTAAATTAATGAATTGACAAAAAATATTCACCACCAATGTAGTAGTTTTGTTTTGTAGTTGATTATTCATGATGTCAGATTCAAAAATTCTCAAAAGTTCTAATTTTCAAGATTTACTGCTTTATTGTCATTACATATCCAGTATATCTTTGAATGTTGGAATGTTACTCAGGCAAAATGAGCAATTGAAAGAAGAAAAAGAATTGCCATCTTAAAGGTACAAACATTGACTGTTTACATAGGGGATAGATGTTTGCTTCTATACATTTTAAAGCCCGACTGAAACTGGACTTTTGGGGCCAACACGGTCCAATAATATAATGGAGGTAGGATATTTTACAGTTTAACTATAATCTCACTGTCCTAAATGACATCAGAGCACTGAGACAGTAAACCTTTTGGGAATTTTATAATTATAAACAACCCCAAGTATCTTTTTCTGCATCAACATCTGCCAGTGATATCAGCTGATATTGGCCATCATATCGGCCGGGCATATATTTAACTCTTTATCTTCACATACTTGAGGCTCAATGATTCACTTATTTGTCAGAACAATAAACAATCACGAATTATGGGTTGCAGCACACATGTAGTCCAATGATGATGTAAAGATGTGAATGTCTCTGTCCCTTCACATTCATCCATATTCTTATTGTCCAGCAGAGTTTTAGCAAAATCTTTCTGATATACCAGAGTTTTTCTTTAACATCCAAGGAGATGTCTTGTTACAGTATCTTTAAATACCTGTGATGGTCTGAAATCTGTTGGCTTTACACTCTTATTATAGTGAAGTTGTGGTGGAAATACTGCAAACATTCAAGATAGGAAGTCTTGAAGATCCCTAATATCTTATGCACGATATTGCATAAGTATATATAAAATATGTCGGTGTAGTTGCTTCTTCTTCTCTGCTTTTTGTTCATTTGTTAAATGGCTGCCTTGGCACCATGTCCAGCTTTGATTCTGCCTGCTTCAGTTCCGCCATCTGGTTAAACTCAGAAACACACGAGCATTCAGATTTTAGGCTGTTTGCACAGTTCGACCTGGTTTACCGTAAACCTTGCCACAGTACGAGTGACTGATCAAAATCAAACCAATGATGTGAAAAAAACTTGAAATGTAGGGTTTGGAAATCATTCTAATAATAATGTGTTGTTCTTCATCTTTTTGACAGTTGTTAAAGAGGATGTTTGTGTCTCTTCTGTTCTCAGTGTACTCCTGTGCTCTTCTCAGAGATATCCTTCTACAAGGCCGGCTCTACATTTCCAGAAACTGGCTGTGTTTCTATGCCAACCTCTTTGGCAAGGACATCAAGGTACAACTGACTGACTGACAGACAGCTCAATAAACTCCAGCTGACTGACAGACTTGAACCAAGTGACTCCCAGTCACAATCTGACAGGCTGATTAGACAACTTGACAAATTATTAGTCTGAGAGTCAGTCAGGATAATGAGCTGGAGTTCTGTCTTAATTTTCCCACATAGAAAATGCTTCTGTCTTTATGTCTGCACTGTTACATTACATACCAAGAACAGGTAGATGTATTGACCCTTTAACCTTCACCAGTTATGTGATTTTCTCTCTGATGTTGTGCATTGTTCCGTTTCCTTCATTTCCTTGAAACCAAGCCTCTCCTGACATCTCAGTGACAATAAGCTTCTTATTCAGACTGCATTCCTCACATTCTGACTGAAACAAGACACGTTTCATGTCCACTGCTGGTTTACTGAGGGCCTTTTCCTGCCTAATTCACTCAAATCACACTCTTTGTTTTATCTTATCTACCATTTTATCATCATTTTACTCCTCACATCTAAGGGTCTGATTTATGAAAGTGTTTTTGTGGTTGTCCATCCTCCTCAGGTGGCTATCCCTGTCGTCTCTGTGAGGCTGGTGAAGAAGCACAAAACAGCAGGACTTGTGCCCAATGGCTTGGCTATCACCACAGACACTGGCCAGAAGGTAAACACTTCCATCACAGTCACTGCAAATTAAAATACTTGCGCTGATTAGCACGGCATGGCTGTGTCTGTTCCAGGGGAGGTGTGATGGAAAAAACAACAGCGTGCTATAGATAGACGCAGAGCGGAGTCCCAGCCTGGTAGCAACGCAGAGTGAAGGGTTTTTCCACCGTTACAGCAACGTTCAGAAGGGCTTCTTAGCTTTCTGTCACATCACACTCAGCCCCTCATCAGGAGTGTTTAAAGACACAGTGTACTCCTCAGCTTCTGTTCTGGCCCTAACAACAAAAACAGCGTACAAATACAAACATTAGATTTTGTAACATGTAGTTTAGATAATTAAGTTGTTAAGGAAAGGAAAGAAAGGAGGAAATTAAAAAAATTGGATGCAGGATTGGTCATCTGAGGGCACAAATTACTAAACTGAGTGGCTTGAATTAGTGCATTAAAGGAGCAACTACAACAGTTTTACATGTTAAAGTGTGTTTTGGGAACTCCACAATGTAACTTAGTCTCCGACTGACATCAATGGAGGCAGTTAATCAGATTACATACAGCTTTCTGTGGAGCCACAAAAGGCTTTATACTACGTTTTTCACATTTGCATTAGACCTCTGCAAAACATGCAAACACACTTTAATGTGTAACATTGGTGAGTTGCTCTTTGAGTGCACAAAATTAGTAGTGAATGACAGCAATTTACCAAAAAGGCTAATTGCTTGCAGCAATGCTAGCTGCTCTGTCAGGATGCTAACATGCTACTGTTTAGCAGGATATTTTAACCAGGTTGACCACCTTATTAGCAGCTGATGATGATTGGAATGTTGTAAGTATTGGGCAAACTAAAGTTCTGACTTGATGATGGCAATAGATAAATACTCAGAACATCACCAAAGTTAATGTAGTGACTCACTGACCCTGAATATCTTGAGCAAAGTTACATGTATGTAGTTGTCAAGATGTCTCACTTAAAACAAGAGATGTCATCCTGATGATGGCACTAGAGGAAAAGTCAAGGGATCACCGAAGTCATTAGAACTCATCCTTTTGGGACCACGAGTGTCTGTACAGAATTTCATGGCAATCCATTCTTTAAGTCTGGACTACAGAGGTGGACCAACAGACCAACACTCAGCTCAGCTACAGCTCAGGAGTGATGATTAACTCAAACACTGGACTGGTGTTCAGCTATATCAGGTAGCATGTTAGCAGTTTAGTCCAAATCTTTAATGTCCTCTTAGTCGTTGCTTAATACAAGGAATCAGATTACAGAGTATTCTGCGTGTTTAAGTAGCAGCGCTCATACATCAGCTTTACACAGACAGTTACAGCACACACACACATACACACACACAGGAGAGCCGGCTGTTCAGAGCTATGGCAGCTGTCACAAGGTTTAGAAATATCACATGTTTTTCAGTGATCCTCTGACGTTCATACACTCCACTCTACACTCATACACACACACACACACACATACCACCCTACATGTGTATTGCAGAAGAAGTAATTTATTAATACAGCAAAGAGTGACTGGGCTGATGTATTACCAGACTGATGAGATAGAAAAAGTTTTGCACACTGGCACCACTAACCATTAAAGGGATAGTTCAGGTTTTTTGAAGTGGGGTCACAGAAAGTACATCTATAGTCGATCTGTTTCCTACCGTAATCACCGATCAGCGCAGCCTCAGATTGGAAGAAGTAGAGAGGCGCTCCAGCCCAGACGCTCAGCTTTGCACTGCAGTGAATGGGGTCCAACGAAAAAGCTAAATTTAACCATCTAAAACAAGGCTCACCTAAAAAAATCTATACCAGTTCAAGTGTACGTTGTATAGAGAAAATTCACAGCGCTTTACATCGCCATCAGACCGGCCTTTCTTTTGGCACTACATTTTCTCAACTGTAGAACCTCCGTATCCCTACGCAGTTGCGCTAATGCGTAGGGATACGGAGGTTGTACGGTCTGTTAACTTTAGTTTTTATTGAAAGTAAACCTCTCGTCCAGCAGCTGGGCCTCGCGCTGTATTTCAGCCCTCGCAGATCACCTGTTGCCCAGTTGCGCTAATGCGTAGGGATACGGAGGTTCTACGGTTGAGAAAATGTAGTGCCAAAAGAAAGGGCGATCCGACAGCGATGTAAAGCGGTGTGAATTTTCTCTATACAACGTACACTTGAACTGTTATAGAGTTTTCTAGGTGAGCCTTATTTTAGGTTGTTAAATTTCACTTTTTCTCTGGACCCCGTTCACTGCAGTACAAAGCTGAGTGTCTGGGCTGGAGCAGCTCTCTACTTCTCCAAACTGAGGCTGCGCTGATCGGTGATTACGGTAGGAAACAGATCGACTATAGATATGTACTTTATATGACCCCACTTCAAAAAACACGAACTATACCTTTAAGTTTCCATGGTGTGTAGAGTCTGTCTTCACCTTCACACACTTCCCCTCTCTTTCTCTATTTGTGGTTGCATGTTAACTCAGCTGCTCGGAGCTCAACCCAGCACTATAAAATAGTTGTTTACATTCTAGTCGTGCAAAATACTTTCCGAGAGGCAAACAGCCCTCAACTTATACATCTGCATCGTTGTGTAGCACGCTTTACATAACCACGTAAACACACATGATTGAGGTTGGATCTTCTGTTTATGAGGTAAAGAGTTCACTGCTCGCGTCTGTAACAACAGAGTTCAGGTTCTGTTTGTAATTTTTCAGCTCATTTACCAACCGGACTGTCAGCAGAGATTCAGCAGGACTGTTTATGAAGCGACAGGGACAGAGAGCACAGGAACAGTGTTTCACATGCTCTGAAGTCGAGTCAGAAAGTACTTTAAAAATCAGTGGTCTTTATCCAGGTCACAGAGATATTTGGGTAAGCCGTCACTAACCTGTTATTCACAGGTTTTCATGAATAAAATGTGACTAGAAAAATATCCTCTTGTGCCCCAGATTAAAGCTCTGAATCCCTCAAGTGTTATTCACCCAAATGATTTCTAGCAAATGTGTATTCCTCCCCAGTAATTGTAATATATTAGTATCTACTTTGTAGGCTGCAAATGCAAATTTCCATTTGCCTGAATGCATTGATTGTATACTAACAACAAGAGCAGAGAAGTGCCATCACGCGACCACTAATAATCTCAAGTGCTGATGTTTCTGATAAAGTGACCGAGGTTCAGGTACGTGTTGAGGAAATGTGCAGTTGAGGTGTAAAAAAGATCTTCTTGCTCTTTTGTCTTTCTTCAGTCTCCTCCACAGGGCTCGTCAAAGTTTCATACCTCTCGTCTGACCTAATTTTGGTGATAAATTAAAATCTGAGTACGGAGTGAAACTTCTTTAACGACTGTATGAATCACTCAATGACATCCTCAGTGCACAACACGATCAACACAGAATCAACAGGTTGTTCACATCAGTGTTTCTCTGATTCATTTCCTCAGTATGTATTTGTGTCTCTGCTATCAAGAGACAGTGTGTACGACGTCCTCCGCAGGATCTGCACACACCTACAGGTCAGAGCACACACACACACACACATACAGTACACACTGTTCATATACTGTGTGGTGTACATGTCATGTCCTCTCCCTCTGCAGGTCAACGGGAAGAGTCTGAGCCTGAAGCAGTTCATGGAGGAGCCAACCTTGTCGTTGGTCAGTGTCTCTTTCATTAACAATCATAAAGTCATAAAATTGTAAAGATGGGTAGAGCTTTAAAATGACATCAGGGTTTCCAAGTGTTTCATGTCGGCCTGAGGGCCTCTGACAACTCTCGCTTACATCTACAGCTGACCTGCAGGCTGACTTACCTTCTCACACAGACAGGATCAATAGATCATTCTGTTGCAGCTGCAGCCTCGCACTGAATTATCCACCCAGTCAGAGAGATGCTATCAAAGAGCTCTGTGAAGTCACCTTGTGTGTACGGGCACTACAGGTGACTCTGAGACAAAACAGCTTTTGTTTTGGGGAATGATTAAGTTCTATTAACTTGCATGTCCTTGATCGACTCTAATCTTGACTGAAGTATTCAGAGAGAGAAGAGTGTGTGTTCATGTTGCCAGCAGAGTTCATAGAAGGTTTCATGGAGATCTGCTAATCTCATTGCGAGGAAATGATGAAACAGCTCTTTATATTTACACTTTGTTATCAATTCAGGACACAAAAGGAGAAATATTCCAACTATCCGGAATATTTGTTTACCTTCAGAAATTCAGTAGATATGCATGCAGAGGTTAAAATGAAGGCACGAGCACCATTTTCTAGTAATTCACCCAAAAATAAAAATGGCAGTGGAAAGTCAGTTCAGGTTTCGCATTTCACAGAACATTTCTGGAGCTTCACAGCAAAACAGTGTTGCAGCATTCTGCTAAATAACTAAAGTAGATGGAGACTTGTTTTAAAACATAGAATGGCTCCAAAGGGCTCGAACATGTGAACATTAACATTTTCAAATCAGTTTTGGAACTTAGGGCTTGGATTACACCGGGAGAACTGTATGGAGCCATTTTATGCTTATTTTCTATTATTTTTTACGTCTCCATCTGCTTCAGTTGTTTAGGAGAATGATGCAACTTTTTTTTTGCTGTGAAGATACAGAAATGTTTTGTGGACTACGAAACATTGCCTGACTTTCCATTGGCTGAACTTATCCTTTAACAGACGGTTTATTAATAACTTGATTGAGACTTGAGAACAACTTTTGGGTTGCTAGGTTGTTAAAAGACTAAAGAGGCAAACAAACTCCACCACAAAAGTTTTCTTGATGTTTTACCTTTATTCATTTCCTCTCCTGTAAATGCAGGATATTCTCATATTTTCTGGCTTTTAAATCACACAAATAAATCAATCTGAGAAGAAGAAGTCACTTCTTGGTTGAACTGCTAAAATGTATGTAATGTAAAGTCTAACTAAAGGTTTACAATCAGGGATTTCAAGAGGATTTTATGACCAACAAGACCTCAATAAAAAAAAAAAAACAAGTTGAGATGTTCAAACTCTTCAGTTTTTGATCACCATCCTCTTCTGTGTCACAGGACGAGTTCCCAGCGACAGACGAGTTCCCGGTGGTGGACGAATTCCCATCAGTGTTAAAGTGGAGGAGGAAACCCTCGGTGGTGTCGGTGTCCTCCTCCCTCCCCGACCTCCTGGGTAACTCTACTGGCAGCCTGAGCCCCGCGGACGCGCCCTTCAAATCAGAGCAGCTGCTGGAAGGTGATAAAACTCTCGATGCAGTGTCATCACATGGATACGAAGTCCAAGGCTTTACTCAAGGCCACACACTTCCTGTTTCTTGTAAGAACTCTAGGCTCAGAGGTTGCCCGTAGTTTTCTGTAAGTTGTGGCACATTTAGGAATTTGTTATGAGAATGATCAACCTCAATGTTTTCTGCTGATAATGAGGAGACAATTACCCAAAAATAATGATAAATAATACAACTAAATAGAAATGAAAATATGCCAAAGAACTTGTTTTATTGCTTGTTTACAGGAAAAGCTAACCTTGAAGTTAGAATCTTCCTTGTTCTGTTTTGTTCAGCAAGATAATCTTTACAAATTAACTCCACTTTTTTTAAACATAAATCCATCTCCAGAAGTACAAAGATAACTTCAGGCTCCAAACATACCTTCGTTTTGAGATGAGAGAACCAGACGTGCAAAAATGCTAACAAATACAAAAATGATTGATTAATGAATTGGTTCCCGCAGCACTCTGTAAGCAACAACCAGAAGAAGTTACCATTCAACACAATTCAGCTCTAAAATAATAAGTCTCAATTTAAAATATCTAATGTTTTCCCTCTCTGACTGGTCGAGGTGAACTGAGGACAGGATCAGTGTGATTGTGTGTCGTCAGATCATATTTAAACGGTGGGACGTGGAGACGAAGTTCAGTTGTCAGGATGTTTTTCATTTCATTTGAATTTCGAGCATCTCTGAGAGAAAGAGGAAATGAAAGACAGAGATTAATTGCTTTTGGACGGCAGCATCTCTCTTGCGCAACGACAAATAAAGCTCCAAATGGAGATTAAATCGTGTGGGGGCTTGTATTAAAAAGCTTTAGCGGATGCAGATTAAGTCGAGATTATCACAAACAATGTCTGCTGTCAGAGTTGTCTGAGGACAGTTAACGGCTTTACATCATTTCTCTCTCTGGATACTCGCCTACATTAATGTCCTCCTCCATTACACTCTGGTTATTTAATCAGTTTCGTGTCCATTCGCTTTTGAAGCTCACATATGGAGTGGAAGGCAGGGAGCCGGTAATGTAATTAAAAGATGTACACCTAATTACCTGAGTCAATACCTGTAGTATAGTAGCTTTACACACACACACACACACATATGGGAGAATGTAATGCATACATGTCAGTGAGCAGGTAATAATGGAGGCATCAGGATATAAAAGTCAGCTCACGGTTTTGTTTGATTCAGACAATATAGTGTTTAATATTTGCAGCGTTTTTAATAAACTGATGGTTGATAAAGTTGATGGTTAAAGATGCACAGTGAGATGTAGCTGTTGCCCCTCTGTGATACAAACACAGAATATGTATGAACAAATATTTAAATATGTTCACTTAAAAAAAATAAAACAATAAATTCAATGCAATAGAACAAAGTGGGGCTGAGCATTATATCTCAATATACACGTATATATATCTATCTTGATATTTTAAAACCTACTCATAAGCACTTCATAAATGCTGTGAGAAAAAACTTCAAAAACGTCATGATGTTTTTGACCAAATACCTCGATATCAATATAACAGTAATCAGTAATGTGGATATGATGACTAAGTGGGTAAAGACAAGAAGAACAGTCAAATATCATCACTTCACTGTCATGCAGCCTTTAAAATACAACACTTACATCATATCATGATGCAACGACATCCAAAATCGAAGACGATATGAAGTCATATATCAGGATAATCAGCATCGTAAACATACATCGTAAATACACGAGTGACAGTGAAGATATTGTGTTTGAATATTACTTTGTTTAAAGTAAAAGTCTTAAAGTAAAAGTCTTAACGTATCAGATAGTAAATATTTACAAGTAAAAGTAAAATACATTTATATATATATGTTAAATCATTTATACATGTATTTACTTGTGGATAGACTTTATACTATATACTATATACTTTATATTACATTCTTTATACTACGGGTCGATCAGTTATCAGATATCATATTCAGCATTCTTATAGTTGGTATGAATAAAATATGGTCAGAATAAACATTTGTATTATCAGATAGCTGATAGAATGAGTTAATTTTTTTAAATGTGCTAGTATTTAGTAGCAGAAAATTGAAATACTCCAGTACAAATACCTGAAAGTTTGACTAAACTAAATGTACTTACAGTCACATTCTACAGCTGCTGATCACAATATAATATCAAAACACTGCAGAGCCCCAAAGTTTATAAAAATACACTGAAGTAAGATGCAAAAAGGAAAAATGTAGTTATTATCAATGAAGATAACCAGTTACATATAAACTGTACATACATACGTGTGTGTATCATATATAATATATGTGTGCATACAATTCTTCAAGAATTCCTCCTTTAAAATAAAACTCTTACCTTCTGATTTTACAGTTACAGAAGACTCAGCTACGTATCAAATAATTCAGAATGCAAAGATAAAAAATGTCCTCATCATCTCCAGTTTAGTGTTCATGTGTAGGATTTAATGCATCCTCTGGCATTTCATGATATATGAAAGTTTAAATGAATGATCGAATGAATGATTGAAGAGATAAAGTGAATGCTGAGATACATTTACTAGCTTCCAGGTGCATTGTAGCGTGAGAGTGCTGAGTGCTGCTGAGCCAAACATGCATTCAGACACAAACAGGTGGGTCAGCAGCTATTAACAGTGAGACATGCAGCACAGTCAGGCCAAGCACTGTTAATGGTTTTATGTTATTCTGTGTGTGTGTGTGTGTGTGTGTGTGTGTGTGTCACAGAGCGGCCTCTGCAAACAGACAGAGGTCTTTTATCAGAGCCAGTGGCGGAGCTGGGCCAGATGGAGTACCAGCTGCTCAAGTTCTTCACCCTGCTGTGAGTATACAGACACCAACAACACCACCTTCACCTCCTCCAACAGCTGACTCACAGCCACACACACACACTGAGCTTTAACATGGAGATATAAATAGTGGGCGACTCAAGCAGTGAAGCTGAGCACGGGGGATCAGAGCTGTTAAAACAATTCTACTTTGTATTCATCCACAGAGAAGCTGCTTCTCATGAGACTTAATTATTAAGACTCATCGCAATGCGTCAAATAATGTGTCTTAGCCAGCATCGACCTTGCTCCACCTGCCCTCCGGCGTAGCAGGGCCACACAGTGACCATGGAGACTGCCCTTTAACCGAGAGGGCAAAAAGCGCTCTGCTGAAGTGTCCTTGAGAGAGCAATGAATCTTATCTGCTCCTGAAGGTTTGTCATGACGCTGACAGTGCACTTGGCCTCCTCCAGCCACCGACAGCGAGAAGAGGAAAGTCTAAAACCTACACATATCAGCTCAAATTAAAACTTTATATAGATAATTCATATCAAGGGCATGTAAAACAGCCAAACATGTTCACATAATAACAACTCTTAACCATATACAATGTAACATTTCTACTTTCAAAACTCTATGAAACTTCGAGCCTTTTGTTGTATATTCTGTTGAGTTGTGTACTCAGATAATCCCAGGCTAATTCTGAATTTCACTAAAGGCAGTGGCGTGTTTCAGTCAGTCACCCATCTCTATAACTTCTGGGGAAGGGTCAGAGAATGTGACTAAACATGACCTCATCTGTCATCACGATCATTTCATTGAGAGAGACTTTAGAGTCAGCTGTGAAACAGTAGCTGGGTTAACATGGAGCCTGATACTACGATTAGAATCGGTGCTCCATTTGAACAGCTCAGTCAGAATAAACAGGCCCAAACTCAACAACATTTCTATCGGTTGAAGAGTTTAAACCTTTTCATAAACCTATGAAAATAAAAATAGTCCCATGTAAGCGACACAACGGGATTATTTTCTGGCTACGTTCTTTCTCAACATGCCGACCATCTTAATGTAAATATGTAGAGACGTGTTTCTCTACTTCTAAGGTGAACTGGTCGACTGTGGAGAGTCTGTTTCTAATACAAATAGATATCCATCTCGAGGACCGGGAGCTGATCCAACACGAGCAAAAGAGTTAAAATATTCGACAAGGATGAGGAATGCATGATGTCACACAGCTGTTCCAGTTTAAATTGTTGTTGCATGTGAATACCATACACAATTAATCTCATCCCACTTTAACAGTGAGCCTGAAATCTTCAGTCAGATGAAGAAATAATGTCCGCTCAAACAACAAGACAGAAGAGAGTAGACAACAACTCCCATGATCCCACGCTTTTGTTTTGTTTTGCCTAAGAGTCAACATATAAACTAAGATATAAATATATGCATTATTTCTTCTTATGTTATCATTGTGTGGTGATAAGTGCAGGGTTTTTTTTAAATAATATGCACTTAAACTGTGTTACCAAGTGAATGATAATAATGTATGTCTACACACAAGTTTATTACAAGCTACAGGACAAAAGGCACAAAGATTTGAAACAAGACATCATTATTTAAAAAACTGTATAGCAGTCGTGTAAACTGCAACATGATTGCTTATTGATATAAACTGCTGCTCATGGACATGGTGTGCCTCGATATTGAAGTCAAACGTTGCCTCCTAGTGCTCGTGGAAAGGCATTACAACTGTCCTGCTCCACATCAACAGCTGATTCCAGTATCTCATAATGATCCTGTTGATAACAACTCATCCGTGCGTCTCCCCCTCTGTCTTCAGTATCATCCTCCTCATCCTGTCGTCGTGCTACCTGGCCTTCCGTGTGTGCAGTCTGGAGCAGCAGCTGTCCTTCCTCAGTAACCCAAATCTGCCCCTGAGGGAGAGGTAACACCACGTCAGCTCCATCAGCTCCGTCATCAGAGCTTCGTTATGTCAAACAGCTCTTTGTTTTATTCAAAGACACATTAATATACCAAAGATATCAGACATCTAACTCTATTGTTAGAGTTTATAAGTTGTGTCTCATAACCTTGATTTAAGCAGAAACAAAATACAACCACTTGAAAACAAATTGTGTTTGCAGACACCAGTTCTAAGAAATGGGCCATCACAGCAAGAACCATAAATATGTCTATAAATACGTTGTTCTACAAATCGTCCACATCGCAGCTAAACGATAAAGACAGCGATACCGTTGAAATTTCTTTCAGAGAGACTTGATGAAACATAGAAACACGGACAGCCAATCAGAACTTACAGGGCCAACAGCAAGCTTTATTTGGGTCTAATATCCTACAAAATAATGTCGTAACCCAGCCCTGGATCTTTATATGACTTATTGTACACTTGTATGACATAAAAATACACGTTGTTTGGTGCTGATATGGTCTCTGAAGTTTGTTTTGATGTTCTTAACAATCATCAGGATAACTGATGCTACAAAACTGTTAATAAAATGTTTCTTCAGAAGATGTTAACTCGTAACAGAGTTGGATCCTCCTGGACACTTTTACCTCTGAAGAACTTCATCAAAGCTTTTCCTTCTTGTGGTTTCTTGTTTGGTTTCTTGTTTCTCTGCACAATGTACAGATTATCAATATGCATTTCCTCAGCTGCTGAGACAGCAGGAGTGCAAAGCTTTGTCGTTCATTAGTGCAGACGCTCACATCATCATCCTTTTTGTTGTAGTGGTTGTTCTCAGCAATTTAGAAGCAAACTTAAGCTACTGATTTATTTAGCCATCATCGATTATATCCTGAGAGACGTCTTATTTACAATCAGCTCCAGACTCCATAAAAGTTTTTTTGATTTGTTTAGTTAGCGGACACTTTATGACAATGTGAAACTCTGTCTACATTCAATTCTTAGTTGTTTGAACCTTCTTGTAAATTCAGCAGATTTAATACATTTAGTTATTCCTTTTTATTAAGATGTTGTCTGCGTCTGTCTTGGTGTAAACAGGGTCTAACGTTCTCCTGCTGTCTTCTTGTCCAGGTAACCACTGCTCTCCGCTGTGACCCATCAGATCAGCTGCTGTTTACGCTCCTCATGCTTTGAGTTGACAATGCCCTCCTGCACAGATCCAGGACCAGCTTTAGAGCCCGATAAAGATCAACCCCGCACCAGCTGCAAAACGTGAAGGAGCAACATCCTACGGACCTTCTCTCCTTGGAATGAGTTCCTGTTTAGTGATCACTTCCAGACTATGCAAACAGACTATTTATATTTGAATTTAAAGTAGGTTTAGCTGATTATGATTGTCTACCCTGGCCTGTCCCTCTCATAGACATTTCACCTCTAACCACATCAGTCTGCAGTGTGAAGCTCTTAACCCGAACATGTTAGTGAGCAGTGGTGAATGAAACTACAGGGGTTGAAGGTTGGAAATGTAAGAGATAATTTCAATATATAATTACTTGAAAAGACTGATGACAAAAATATTTCGGGTGAGTTTTGACTCATTCATTAAAATCTGACATATTCTGAGTTTCTCTGCCGGGCTCTTGCCACAGCCGTCAGTTGGAAGGCTAAAAGCAGCCGCAACAATGCACTTTCTAAAATGTGTCCACGTTATTTTAAATGTGTGTAACTGAAGAGTTTGGATCTACTTTGCGCTTGATGATTGGTACTCAGTTGTCATATTTGAAGGTATTTATGGAAGGAAGTAATGTTATGACGGCAGACACGTGAGTGAATGGAGTTACCTGTCATTTAAATGTAATGTATCGAAGCAACAGCACCCCATGTGGGTGTTTATATATAATGTGAATGAGATGGTTAGAAGACATTTAGTTTTCAGTTGTACTAATCTGCTGTGTGAAGGAATACCCAGGGTATTTTCTTTTAAACATTTCAAATGAGGTCACCAAAGACTCAAAAATGACATGTTGATGTTCAGAGTGCTCGTGTGATCGTATCTCTGTCTGAAGATATTCTACTGATTTGTTGGAGACGAGTGAAATGTGAAATCCCCATGAATTAAATTGGCAACGAGATGTAGAACAAAAAAAAAAGGTTTGTGGCTTTTAATTTATTTTTTAGTCGTTCCTGGTGCCAAAACTTTTACGATCCAATGTTCCATCGGATCATTTTGGCATCTCATACAGGACCACCGTGAAGAGCCTCGACTCCTACAGCACGGCAAACACTAGTAACCTCGAACAACTCAGCCTGAATTATAACACTGGAGTATGATGTTGGCAGAGGCACTTAATGCTTAATACATTACATGTGGAGCGTTGGCTGCACACCAGCTGTGTTGGTTTTCTTCCACCTGGTTCAGTTTAAATGTAATAACTTGTCATAGTTTTCATGGGTTAAAAGGGGGAATTTCTCAAATGTCAAATGTTCAGAAGCTACAGAACCTGACCTTGACTTCAGTCGATGAATACATGAATATAAATAGACACATCACATTATCTGACTGGGTTTGAAAAAGCTCCATAAACTCAAAAAGCTGAAGAGTTTTCTCAACCTACAGAGAATCCATGTGATCCCCAAACCAAAAGAAACGAGTTACAACAGTGACAGTCGTCAGAGTGGGGTCATGTCTGAAATGTGACCTTGAGGTTTGACACTGTCCCATTTTAAAAGCTGACTAACTGTAACTACACAGAACTTTGCATTGTTATCAGAACTCGGAAAGTGGGTTAATCCCAAAACACAGGAAGTTATCATCCGTATAACCCTGTTGTACCTCTGAAACAGAAGCAGCTGGAGACTTGAAATGTGTTGTGATGAATCTTTAGACACACTCACACCAGATTTCATGCCTCGTCTACCTTCTTAGCAAAAGTTAACAAAACCCCCCTTTCTGCGTAACGTTTCATCCAATTCCCCACATCATAGACTCTTGGGTGATACCATTCAACGCAGAGTCCACAAAAACCATCAGACAGAAAGTAGTTCCAGGTCGCTACAACCTTCCTGTCAGAAGTGACTCCCAAAAGAATGTAAAGATGACAGTAGTTATCATCCATATGACCTAACCCGAACACTAACCCTACAGACAGACAGCCCAGACAGTTTATGAAACAGAGATTATGGATTAAATGTTCAGGACCGGTGCCTTTAAAGCTGAATTCTAGAGAAAGGTAGTTATTGAGTCTCATTCTCAGGTCATCTGTTGCTCAGGGTGAAAGAAACGTTCTTGGATACTGAGCTGATTGTGTGTCGCTGAGCCTCTTTAGAAGAAACATCTAGAGAACATTCAGCACAAACACCCACAGATCCATCAGTATATTACAAACATGGATTATACATTAAGACTTTAAATAACTATATCTGCCCCAGATTGTGCATTGAACTTGGTTTTCTACATTTCTCAGTGACACTCAGGATACATGATTGAACACAGTCCATATATATTCTTATGAATCCACTGTTTTACAGTTAATATTCATCATAGCACTCGCTCAATATTTAGTTTGTCAGAAAACTTGTTTACTACTTCAAAGGCTGTGCCACCTGGATACCATGGCAACCTAAATGACTGACAGCTGGCTCAGTTCCTGCAGTGAAAAGGGGGCGGGGCAGAGAGAGAGACACCTGGTTTACAGGGTCAGAGGCTGTCCTGACTCTGTCCAAGGAATGTGCCAGGAATCCAGATCCTGAACAAACCTGCTGAGAATCAAATCCTGAACTGACGAGAAGACTCTGATCCAGATATCTGACCTGAAATCAGCCTGATGCAGATGATGCTGATCTCTCTCTCTCTCTGTTTTACATCCAGTTTAAAACATTTTCGTTCTGATGCAAGGACCTGAAAACCTTCATGGAGATAATCCTCAGTCAGTAATTCCATCAGTTATGTTCTAATTATTATTAAACGGTTAGAGTTGACTGTGAACCTGCAGCCTTGGGAAAATGTACAGTAACTAGTGCATTGCCCGTAGGAAGCATGTATCCCTATAGAAAAGTGGGAGGTTAAGTAGCTTTTTCATGGCTGGCCAAATGAGGTTGTGTTTGAAGGTGGGACGTCAGGGATATAATTGGCTGTTTTTGACTACTTTTGATTATACCATTATATTTCACCTTAAAAACTATTTACCTTGTCTTGTTTGGTGTCATTATTTTCAGCACAACCTCACATGTGTGACTGTACAGTTATTTTTTCATTTTGACATATTATATTAACACTATGGACCTAAAATCAGAAAATAACATAAAATCAGAGTAGGAAAAAGTTAGATTTTTTACTGTGAAAACCACAAATATGTTTAATGAACCAATTGCATTAGTTATAATGCAAATATAAATTGTTGTTTGCTAAATTTGTGCATAAGTTTTTAAAATTTACAAAGTTATATGTAATTATTTACATTTAAATGCAGGCAATGCTCAGGACTGCCTGAGCTCCTTCCAGCTGAATGAAGAGCTGCACTGCCTGCTCCACATTCAGCCGTCTCCTCATTGTTTTGACTCATTAAACAAAAAACTGACTCCACTACACACTAAACACACTACACCAAACACTACATAACACACTAACTATACACTCCAAACACACTAAATGTCACAAATCTCTCAACTCTCAATATCGCTGTCTCTATCGCTGTCTCTACACCGACCGTCGTTGCCTGTCATTCATCCGCCTCCGTCCCTCCCACAACTTCCCGTTCCTCAACAACCAAACTTGGACTGCTTGGACACTTTCGTGACAAAAGCCCGTTTTTACCGTTTCTTCCTGCACCAGACACAAAGCAAACATGTCGGCAATGTTCGTGAAAAAGCGGGGCGGGCATTATTCATCCTAAGTCCGGTTTTGGACGTGCCGGTGCGTCCGGTCCCTCGACTCGGGAGGTGGGCCTTGTGGGTGGGCTAGCGGCTAGCAGCTAGCTACACACGAACATCCACAGATTCCGATTCCACTTTGTTGTCCGCGCGTCTCCGGATCTCCTCAGACCCGAACAGACTCGGTCTGGACTCGTTTAGTCTCATTAATCCACAACAGTCAGTTTAGATGCACAGAACAGAACGGGACCGAACCGCTGGCAAAATCCCGGTCCAGCTCGCGCCGCTGCAGGTATAAATCTGCTTGTTTCTTAAGGTGTGTCGTGGGCTTGAGCTCTGCAGTGATTGGCTCTGGTGCGCACGTGGCTATGGTGGCTAAGGTTGACAAAGCTAGCAAAATTGGTAAAGCATTTATGATATAATTTATTAACGGTATCATTGCAGTCCAAACAAATCCGATGTCGCACACCCTTGAACCACGCAGCAGCCATGTTTTAAGTCTCAGGTCAGTCTGATCCTGATCCGCAGAGATATTTGAGGAACACTCACACACACAGACAGACACACAGACTCACAGAGATTCCTTGCTTTTTTAGAGAGATGCTGCTTTTCCACCAAAACTAGTGGGTCTACACAAGTTTTCTAAACGTAGGTCACCCATTGACCCCATTCCCACTTCCTGCAGCGTTACATTTGTACGTCACACACAAAAATCCACTTCAAGATCAAAATGAACGGAGAAGCAACTTAACACGAGGAATGAAAAGTGGGAAGAAGTGGTTATGAAACCGTCCAGGATTTCGTTCGTCACAGATTTCCACAATGAGAATGAATGAAAGAATGAAAGACTGATTATTTGCATCAAGGAAACAACATTTTAAATATAAAGTGCAGCATGTTTCCAATCCTTCACTCCATTATACTGATGGAATAAGATTTTATCTTTAACAGGTTTGTTATGAGAAAGACGGGTTTAAACCCTTTAGAAGAGAAAACACTGATCACAGATCTGTTTCATCTCCTGAACTCAACACTGAAATAGACATAGCAGGATTCAAAGACTCTTACATTATTTAGTTTGATCAACCTTTGTTTAAAAAAGGACAAATACATTTACTTTGTACCTTAAGCTGTTAGATAACACGTCTCTTCAACATTTCGAAGAATGCCTAAAACTTAATTTACCAGAACAAATCACATGTTGACACCAGGTTTGAACAGTCAGCTAAAAAATATATTTAATATCATCTTAAGTAGAACTGACAAGGACTGTACTTAGTTACAATATATAACTGGAGGTTCTTCTACTTCACATAAGTATCTTAATTTCACGCTGCTTTATACCAACTACTTCTTGACTTTACTACATCCAGAAGGAAAATATTGTAACTTTTACGCTACATTTATTCAACAGCTGTGGCTGCCAGTTACGTTTATATTTTACATACAAAAGATATAATCATCTTATAAAAATATGACACATTAAAGTAGGTGAATCTAACTACAACATTTAGATTGTGCTCACATATTGATTAATCCCCAACAATCCAATATTATAATTTAAAGGTATTCAACACTGACTGGATCCATCAGCTTACATGTTGAGTAGTTTTACTTTGAATACATCAAGTACAGTTTTATGATAATACTCTAATGTTAATAATATACTTATACTATATACTAATACTACTTTTACTTCAATTAGATTTTAAAAGCAGAACCTTTACCTGTGATTGGGTGTTTTTCCACTGTGGTCTTCTTCTAACTCTGATGAAGGCCAATTTTAAAACTATGTAGCACTGTAGAAGTAGTAACTCATATGTCACAGAAGTGCTGCAGAAACAAGTTTATTATAATGACATGCTCGTGCAGCACAAAGGTCAACTACTGTAACACTGTCAGAGAGGCTGTGGACTCGGAGTAACAGGGCAGGTCGGAGCAGATGGCCAGACAAGCTGCAGCCGCATCCAAACCTCCAGGGAGCCATATTGTCTGTCCCGGTATGCTCCCCAGGTGACCTTTGACCTCAGCGGTGTGAAGGATAAGGCTGGCTGTGACTTCACAGTTAGGGTCTGTGTTACACACAGTTCAATCATCACATCCAGGCTGTGTCACTGGAGGGTTTCCAGGAGCGCATTACCTCAGTGGTGCACTAAATGTGTCCACGTCCGCACAACAGCACGATCCAGACGCATTACAGCGAATCAATTTATGATGTGAGAGGTGTCGGGTTTCACTGCACACATATTTCTCCCTATCCAACCAAGTGTCCACAGAGAATATGATTATAAATGCCATACATCTTATGGAAAGATTCCTCACTGAGGCAATAAAATGAAAACTTCTTTCAAATGTTATGTAAGAGTGAGTTTATGAAAGTAAGATGGAGGTACAGGCATTATACTGCCTTGCAAGGCCCCAACAACTGTACCAGAAATCTGTTTATCTTTGATATTCTATAAAATTAATGAATGAGAACGCCTACTAGCTGTTTTAGGTCTTTCTACAGTTCTCCATTATTTATCATTTCATTTACAAACATTCAAAAAGGCAGTTGATCCGTTCCACAGATATTCCGAGAAGAATAGTGAAGGCTACATCAAATAGAAATACAACAAAAAAACAATAATAATAATTATTAAAATCCGGCCAACCTGATGGCCTGACATCACTGCAGTTTGACAGAAACATAGTCAGCCACCTCAGCGTTTCAACGCTAACACATCTCATTAATCATCCTCCAGAATGTAACGCAGACACACCCAACGTTCACGAACAAGTTGGATAGCGTCACTATATTTATATGTCCCTTTGCCCACCATTGATGGAGAGCAACACGTTCCCGCCCGTTCTCTGGAGGGCTGTTCAAAGTCTTTCTGGGAGTGAGAAGGGAAACCAGTCAGAGAACGCCAGAACAATATATCACAACTCCTGGAATGGGCTCAACACAAAAATGAATCCAGTTGGAAGAGAAGATGTGGCCTCCATGCATCCCACTGATAAAATTATATGTATATACGGTATATATATATGTATGTACTTTCTAATCAACAAGTTGTCTAATAAACAAATGTGTCCCCAACTCCCCGACGTTTTGTCCCAAGGATCCATTTGTCAGCCATCTTTTTATAAGTTAACTTATGAAATAGATTCTTCAATTTCTCTGTGTACTTTTGGCATGAGGTATTAAAATGGTTAGTAAAGGTGCTATATGTAAGAACGGGCCAGAGCTGCTGCTAACAGTTTAGTAAGCTCAGTGAGCTGTGAAATGATTTGTCTGAAAAGAAAAAGCATCTGCAGACTCCATCTGTACAAAAGTCTCTGTGATATGTGTTAGGGATCTTCTTCAAGGTTTTAAAATGCAGCAAGAGTGAAAAGTTCTGTTGGTACTTCTTCACACTCTCTATAGAACCAGGACTACTCTTCCCTTGATGTTTAGCCACACAGGTTCCTCAGCGATCACATGGCTGGGGTCGCCAAAGAGCCTGAGTAGAGTCACACAGCAAACTGTAGCTGCCCTGGAAATCCTTGGAAGAAGAGTTCAAGGTAAGAAGAGCAAGAGAAGTGGTTCAGCACAGTGACTCAAGCGATCCAAACGTGGCTAAGGATTCAAGGGAGGACTGGTAGGAAGCGGAGGGCAGAGGAAGCTGACCAGGAAGCAGAGGCACAGCTGCATCCCAAGAGGCTGGTGACCATGATGACACGGGCGAGCTGGGTCTTACTTTATTAAGATGGTATAAGATGATGTGGAAATGGCAATAAAATGGTCAGGAATTATTGGGTTGCAATGGACTGCCATTTTTGAAAACATTGGGAAACACTGCTGTAAAGCCCACTGAATGACTTACGTGTGTATGAAATGTGCTGTACATAACATAAACTCCTGTATCAGTCCGGGCGTCTTAACAGTGACGCCGCAGTGTGTCTGCCAGCTCAAACCATCAGAACTCAATGACTCAAAGCAGCTGACAAATCATGCGCACTCTGCCTTTAAGTGTGGCACCTCAGTAGCGGGCACTGACCTCTGTTTGGTCTCTGTGAGACCAGGTATCCCTCCTCTCGGGGTCAGATCGCCATACAAATCAGAGTTCACTCCACTTGAAGCTTCTTCTTCTTCACCGGCTTTCTGTACCGTTCTGAACCCCGAGTTTAAATCAGGGCTCTGAGGAGCACAGCAGAGTCCCAGCGCTCACTGAGGGAGAGCAGGAGGAAACACAGATATTAGTTTTTAAAAGTTCAGACAGCATGTTTAGGCTTGGGTTGAATTAGCTGAAACCAGCTGAAAGTGAGAGTGGACTTCAGAACATTAGTGGAGCGAGCCGAGGAGAGTCTGTAAATGATCTCCACTGAAATGACTTCTGGATTCGTTCCAGGTCCAGTTTTCTATTTTCTAAAGCTCAGTTTTTAAAACAAGGTTTCCTTGAGATCAAAATACCTCCAATCAAATAAAACATCACCTAAGACAAGTTATTTGATATAGCTGACGATATAATACTCGACAATTCAAATCTCTTTACAGAGAAATTAAAATACATCTAAAATAAAACATTAGGACTTAAGGAAAATGTTAAAGTTGCACTTAAAGATAGGAAATACAAAAAGCAAAAACCGTCATAGATTTAAAAAAAAAACCTAATTCAAAAGAATAAAAGCAATAAATAATAATAATAAATAATAAAATAAGTTATGAATGTACTTATTTAAAGCCACAGAGAACAGTCGTGTTTTACAGTCTGGTTTAAACGAGCTGACAGTTTCAGCAGGCCTCCGGTGTTCAGGGAGCTCCAACCACATGTGGAGAGCACAGAAACTTAAAGCTGCTTCACCTCGCCTGGTTTTTGATCCTGGAACACGGAGTATACCTGTCCTGTATCACCTGAGGGGTCTGGATCCTTTGTAACGTTGGCCTACAGGCAGGCTTAGGGAGTAACAGATTACATGCAACGGGATAAAGTAACTGGGAGACAAGAAACTAATAATTCTAAGATGTTGAATCGTTTTAGTTTGAACAACTTAAATGGACTCGTTAGTTCTGAGAAAATCTGTTTCCTGAGTAACACCACTTACACCACTCTCGTTATTATTAGTAGTAATAATATATATTGTAATTAGTAACGTAAGTCATTTTGTTTTCTCATGCAACTGTTGAAATAGTTTATGTTTTTCTCTTACTTTCATTTTTGGACCATTTTGGCTGTTAATGCAAATTGAATCGATTTTGGCATGGATGTTTGTTATTTTCTTTATTTTAACATTTTAGCCTCAGCTCATATAATACGTTTATAATTTACTGTTGTATATATTATGTACTATCAATACACTGTCATTACAGCATCAAGTCATGCATGTAATGAGGCCTTAATTCTGTAGTCCCAGGTGAGTTTTTTTTAGTTTTCTTTACTTTTTCCACTAAGGAGGGTAAATGTCTTTGTGTTGAAGTATATGGGACTTAACTGCCATAAAGATACTATATATTCAGTTTTCATGCCACAGCTGTGGCCTCATGTAAACAACCTGGTGTGTAAACAGTTAAAATCCAGAAAGTGAATGAACATTTGTTAATTATTGCCATGGAACATTTCTTGTACTTTATATCTGAGTCCTTTTTTGATTCTATTTCATTTAATCAGTTGCATAAAGTTCAAAGTAACCACACTAACCCTGTGTGCAGATAAATCACATGTATTCAGGCCTCAGAACACTTTATTTATGAGCTTTATAGATGAGTAATAAGATTTTAAAGTCTATCTTTTGACACACAGGAAACACATCAAACCAGAACTTGTTTGGACTCATCTGAGACAAACACACAGTACATTCTGTGCAGACCATAACAAAGCTGCATGATGTGTGTATAAACTACCTTTGCTGCTCAAAATGACCTGATGTGTATCCGTCTGATATATCTTTATAACTCTCTCACTGATTTTTTATTTTCTTTTTTGCATTAAATGAGCACTTATACAACCACTGACCTACATAATAACTCTTGTGTGACCCCTGATTAAAGCAGGTGAGATGGACAAGTCTGTCTAGAACATCTGCATGTCACAGGTACGGTCCATAGAGAGGAACAGAGAGCCTTATCTCAGGAGAATCACGCTGCACATGCTGTGGAGCATCTCATTCTCGCCTTCGCTTTTCATTGCTTTCGTGATGTTGTGATATGGACCTGACCTACTTTCACCTCGTCAACAGAAAAGAGGTGGTGCACACCTGGAAACAGTGCCATCCAGGATGTAGCCGTGTCCGTTTGGACTTCTTGATAGGATGCTGCTTGTTTTAATCAGCTGACTCTCACGCACGCTGCTGTAAACGAAGGTAAAATGATTCCAAGTTGTTGTAGTTGTTTGCAGATGTGGTGCGACAGGAGGGATGTATTGTACAAGAACCAACACTGAGAGGTCACAGACAGGTCTGAGCTCACATCATAGAGCCGTATGGTTTGTGTACATTATGTATGTATGTGTGCGTGTGTGTGTATGTATGTGTGTGTGTGTGTGTGTGTGTGTGTGTGTGTGTGTGTGTGTGTGTGTGTACTTCGGGCCTGAGGGGTCCAGTGTGATGAGTAAATACAAACCACCTGGAGATCCTGGAGGAAACTTTGGCTGCTGCTCCTGAAAACAATTACACTCAGCACTGATGAAGACCAGCGGTGAGTGAGCTCACTAATGCAGCTCTGTGTGTTTACGTCTATAACTGAGGGTTAGAGTCTGCTCATAAAGTAAAGCAGAATACACGCTTCAGTGTTTTTGCTTCTAATGCAGGAGGAGCTGACACTGTTGGAGCGGATGGCGGGTGATGACAGGATTCAAGGCTCAAGATGTTTGTTGTCACTCTGGTTCAACATGTACACTGAAAATATTTTCCCTTAGAGACTCCACTAAAGAAATCATAAGAATAATTTATCAAAAAATAAAAATGGTAATAAGGGGATAAGGTGCGTGTGTATATACTATGTATGTACATGAGACACAAAAGTAATTACAGACTGTCTGACTGCAACACATTTATATTGTTGTTGTGCAAAGACTGTAAGTGTAAAAAAAAGCAAAACGCTGTTATAAAAAGCAATACAAGTGTGTTGATTGAGTGAACCTCTTAAGACCTGGCGTCCACATGCGTGGACATAACATTTTGGGTTGTCTGTACCTTAATACTTAATTCTGCTTAATGGGGGCCTGATGTCCACATTGTTTTCTACTTTGTTACAGACGTAATATATAATAAATAATAAATGTTCAGAAATTACAGTTTTAGATGGAACAAATGTTTTAAATGTTTTCTACTTTGTTACAGACGTAATGTATAATATATAATAAATGTTTGCACTTTGATGTTCAAAACATATTAAAAAACATGTTCATATGTGTTATGAATAAGTGCAAAAGCAGTCAGGAAACACACTGCTGTGTTCAGGTCAGAAATAAAGAGTTTTGCACTTTATTACACAATGGTGACTTTCTTTTGTTCTATGGAAATTCGGGCCGAGCGTCCACGTATGTGGACATCATTTTTCTCAAAAACTACATCATGTCAAAAGATGATGCTTAGTTCTTATACTTATCAGGTCCCAATAAGCCCAAATAGCAAAGAGAAATTAAAAATGCATATCAAAAAACAGCTCAGGTCTTAAGAGGTTAAGGATGAATGACTGTTCACAGGAACAGAATGGATCCATTAACCAGGTACAAAGAGGTGGACCGGGTGTAGTTGAGGTGCGGCCCAGCTCCAGAACCGAAGTTAAAGCTGCTGTTAGTGATACATTTCTATTACAATGAGAGTTAAATAGTTTAATATTCCAACTGTAATCACTGTTATAGAGTCTTTGGTCGGTAATGCACGTGTTTCCTCACCCTACTCTATCCCTGCCCACTTTATCCAATCAGAGCAGAGATCTAAAAAAACAAAAAGATCGGTAAAAACCCCACGGACCTGCTCACATCTTTGTCAAGTTCCATAGTTAAAAAGGTGACGATAGAAACACCACGGTCAAACTGTGTGATGTGATACATGCTATTGTTAATTACTCCTGTTTACGTCTCTTGGAAGTCACAACAATTCAAGTTGAATCGGTGTGTACTTTTGCAAAAACAATGTTGGACTCCACAGACGACGCTTACAGCAGCTTTAATCACTGAGTTAATATTCTCTGTGGACTTGATGTTGTTCTTCCATACTTCCATACTCTTTGGCATGAGAGACAAATGTAACTAATGTGAAAAAATAGTCAATATTTTTTGGTTGTACCAATCAATTGTACATTGCGCTTGAGAAATGTCATTATTTTCTGGTTTGTTACGACCATTATCAAACTTGTATAAACCCCAGCTGCTGTCTTAAACCTTTACTGAATGTGTTCCGCTCACTGAATAGCTTTGCACCAGCATGCACAGTGAGGAGCGGGACTGAAACCAGGTCCTGAAGATGAAGAATGGCCTTCTCTACGACATCGGCGTCTGTAAGCCCTCTGTTGATTTAGTGCAGAACAAACCAACTTTAAGAAGCTTTATTTTCTACCACTGAAAGCTGTGTTTCATTTGCCAAAAGAGCAAAGAGCAGGGTGCAGGATTTTGTAGGATTTAGGTTTATGCGGCTCAGTTTAAGTTATCTAGCACATAACAAAGTGCCGTGTGTGACGATCCTTCACATAACACCTCGCTGCACTTCTGCAGGTTTAGAGAACTGAGACCTGGGACAGCACTGAGTCAAGTTCAGTTTCCTGGTGAGCTCTCATAGAACGGACTTGGTAAATTGGACATTTAGAGGCAAATCTGTCTAAATTAATGTGCCTGTCCCTAAGCTCTTTGTCTCACTAATGCAGTGTGCAGCCTGGGTGGTGAGTGACCCAGCTTTGTGGCATTTTATGAGGACAATAGTAAACCCTGACGGCTCGTCTGACTGGTTACTCCGGGTGAAATATGCCTTTGGGATGTAGATGTGCGCAGGATGCCAGAGGGTGGAAACAGTCCAAGCAGTGTGAATTTAAGAGCAGTGCAGGGCCGAGAGCCAGAACACGAGATGTGCAACACAGTCACTGATGGGGATTCATGATTAAAGTATGTGGCCAATTAACTTGAGCCTAGTTTCGTGTAGTCTGAAAATGATCCCTCAGGTAGGTTGGCAGTAACACATTACAAGACATGACAATGATGTTGTATTCATTCACACTGAAATGTCTATGAAACGTCTTTGTTGTCCTCGCCCAGCTCTAAATGTGCTCAGCATTATTTTGCTGCATGTCGGTCCATGTTGAAGTCCTAAATCCTGTTCCAGCTGATATTTTAATGCTCTCTCATAAACGTGTCAGAGGCCACAGCCTGACTGTGAATGGTTCAGTTGTAAATAAAAAGCAGGTTGACCTTCCTGTTCTCTCTGAGTTTAAAGAACAATGCTGGATCACATTTTGTTCTGCAACCCACATTCCGTTTTGAGACTCTGTGGAAATGATATCAGTGGACAGGAAAATGTTTCCTTTTACAGACGAACATAAAATCATTTTTAAAACTAAGTCTCTGTTCCAGTTGTCTGAATAGACTTCTTGCAACTATACAAATATGTTTACACTGTCGTTTGTGTTTTGGTTTTAATGTGCTGCAATTCATACGTTTTCCTTCCAATAATGAATGTTTTAATTAGAAGCTGTTGAAAAGTACAACATGTCAAATGTCTTATGAATGTTTTGTGTTGTTTACTTGTTTTCGTTCTATTTAGCCTGATTTATGTCGTAATAATTTCATGTGTTTAATGTTTGGCATTTTTGTCCCCATCATTTAATACTGATACATTTCAAAATAAACACCGGAGTGTAAATAATTTCTTTTGTCTATAAGATGAAAAAAACCCCATAAAATTGGAAGGCGTCACAATGCTGATGGTTCGGATTATTTTGCACCTGAAAGTAAAGGTTTAATTACAGATTTCGGTCTTATGTGAATTATTGTTATCACGTTTAACAAAAATATTTTCTTCCACATTTATGCTTCTTTATTTGTATGACCTGACAATTTAATTCTTCAGTGAGGTAATCCTGTATTCAAATAAAGTCTAAAAATCTTAATAATAAATACTTTTTTACTAAAATGTGAACACAAACAGCTGGGACCTCAAATAAAACCCACAAATCAAATGTACCATTTTGTCATCAAAATGTGACAACTGTAGAATTTATTCATTAAACAGACGGTGAGTTTGACACTTGCCTTTTGTCAGAACATAGCTTACATTCCACCACTCCACATTGCCCTTTGTCCCATAAACACTCACAGCACACAGTGCATTAAAATGTCGCAAAACTAAAAGTAAGCAGTCGGAGACATCTGTTTCCAACTGAAGAGACAGAATAACCAGAACAGGTGTGACATGAAGTCGGAGCCAAAATTAAGATTCACATTCTTATTGTCAATTCTAGTTCATTTAAAATGACCCTGAGCAATAATCTGTGTAAACATTTCTACATTCGCTCCAAAATAAAACAACAGAGAAATTAGAAGTCTGTGCCTCCTCTTCCACATGACACATTCTCCATCATCTCTAAATATGTACAAGGGAGTAAATTCCTTTTACAGGCATGCTGGTGCTCTCGTTTACATATTGTCTCTTGCTGTACATATACAAGGAATAAACATGACACCAACAGTTCAATGAATCATTGAAGTTTCAGGACATTGCTTTATCTTTTCAAACTTGTTTCTATAATGGAGTATGATAAGAGACTGTAATAGAAATATATTTCCTATATAGTTATATACGGTATTCAAGGAGTGCATTCAGATGCTCCAGCAGTAGATATGTAGAGGCTTACAGCTGTTCTGCATATAGTGAGAAGGCAATCGACGTGCTAAGGAAAAGACAGAGCGCAGCAGAGGTCACTCTGAGCTAGACTCTGGATCAGTCTGCACCACTCAGCCCTTTTCTGGGTGATGTAGGCCGGGGTGATGATTTGCACAGGAAGGCGTGGCGAGCCCTCCACCCTGGCCTTCTCACATAAGGCCTCAGCGATACAGATAACATACATCCCGCAGTCATAGCTGTTCTGCTGCGAGGGGCACGGCTCCTCCACAAACATCGCTTTCCTCCCTGCACCCAAGAAAGGTTCCAGCTTGCTGGCAATGCGCCGTGCATGCAGCGAGTTGCTGCCGTTTTGTGAGTCATAGTGGGCAAAGTGGTTGGAGTTGTGGTGGTAGATCAAGAGGCTCCAGTGGGATCCCCCAGCGGTTTGGTTTGAGTTATCATTAACAGCTAAGAAGACCCAGTGACGAGAGGCGAGGTCCAGCGGCTCCAGAAATATAGCTAACTCATCGGGGCAGGAGGCACACTTGATGAACTGGGTGACCTCCGGGCTGATGAAGATGATGGTTTCCCCCAGGACTCGGAAGCGCTCAGCAGCAAAGTACTCAAAGGCAAAACCAATGACCTGGTCATTGAGCCAGTAAGGTCCCTCCAGTAAAGACACATCAGAGCGCCGTAACAGGCTGTCGTGGTAGCTCAGCACTACAGGGTCCATCCTCCAACACAATCAGACTGAAACAAAGAGAAGATTTTAATTTGGGCTGCATGATATCGTAAAATTCATATTACAGTGTAATATGATCAATGACTAGTGAGAATGATCATTTATGCATCAAGTTTAATTTTCACTGAAAAACAAACAAACAAACAAAAGAAACAATAACATCAAGATGATGTCACATCTGTCGGGTATCACACCAAACAAACATTTTCTTACATCTGGTGAATAAGATTTGTGGCTGAAGGTGTCTCTGCAGCACCACAGTTTTTCATTATAATTGTATGTTGCCACATGTTTTTTACCTTAAACACTTCAATGAAACTTCTTGCAATTTAAATATTGTACTTTGCCATATTGTTTTTCACATTTTAATTAATTGTGCATTTATGTGATAATTCAATCATCAAATATTTTGATAGTAGATTTATCTTCATACTAATTTATTAAGTACGGATTTTATAATATTTCTCCATTCCACTTTCTTAATTAGGAAAATTGGCTTCTTCTTTGTTTCATGTGATGTAAACTGAATCTATTCGGGTTTTGAACTGTTGGTGGCAGAAAAATGTGAAGATGTGTGCTCGGACTCAAGGAAACAGTGATTGTGATGTGAATTTTTAATTTCTTCCTGAAATTTTGCAGAAAAATGTTCATTCTTTAGGCAAGAAATTAACTGGAGGATTCATTGACAATGAAAATGTGTGTTATTTGCAGCCCAATTCAAAAGATTCAAGTCCTTATCCTCTAAAATAAACAAGTCGTTAATGCAATTAAATGTTGGGTTCACTATGTCTCTGCCTGGTGCTTCCAATTAAGCTATTTGAAACAAGAAAAAAACAATAAAAAGACGAAAATAAATGAAAATGTATATCCACCCACAGCGTTTGTACATCCATAGATAATGACGAAGACTATTGCAAATACAGCAAGCTATAAAAGTATGTGCAAAATGTCAAACAGGTTGCACTAAGCCCTTTGTTTACCAATGTGGGGGGATATATCTTCAAGCTGCAATGAGCTGTAGATAAATAGGTACTGTGAAAAGTAATCAAACTGGACTGTAGATCAGACAAAACAAGCCATCTGAAGGATAATTACAGTTCTTGGACGATCCAATTAATTTCAACTTCAGATTATTTAAAACGCACCCAGCGTCTCTGTATATTTTACAAGCGTTTATCACTATTTTATGTCAGTGTACTCACCAAAGATTAAGTTGAAAAAGAATTCACTGATATAACTATTGACAAATAACTCATTTGTATCAGTAGAATATTTAGCACTGGTCTAAATCTGTCTTTTCACGGAGAAACATTTGTTTAATCAGTTGCAGTTTGAAAATGACATTTTTCTGCGCCTGGTCACGAAGCCTGAACCCGATGCTGACAGTTATTGATCATAAATTCACGTACAGTTACAGTAAAGACTTTAACACTACAGGAGCCAACAGAATCATCCAGTTTTGGCTCCATCTTGACTCAGTATGTTTGGATCGAGATTCTGAGAGACGTTACCTGGAAACAGCCGACTGGTATCTAACCATGTTTTAATATATTAATAACAGAGTTTAATGGTCCATAAGTGACAAGGTGCAGGGTGTCTGTGTCTGTATACTGCCCCTGCAGAGTGTCACATTACTGCAGTGCGTTTAGCTCCTGGTTTGTGCCAGCAGGCAGCTCACTGCTCAAACGGTCTTTAGCTTTAGCATGAGCTAGCTAACCCCCAGTTTCACCACCACACGACGCTTAACAACACCGCTAAACATTCAGTGTAGCCTGCAGAACATAAACTATGGAGTGTCAAATTAAAATACATACTGTTGATCCACTGTCCATACCTGTAAGAGACACATTCAAATAGAAAGTACCACGAAAACTGCTGTCTTGTCCCTCATTGCTATGACTACCGTAAACCGCTGCAGGGTGACGTTAAACGTCTTGCGACAGTGCATCGACTCGCAGGGGTTGAAAAGTTATGGCTTTACGTTTCACAGTTAGCGGTTACACACGAGAAATACATACGTTAAAATCCACACGATAATCTTATATGAACTCACAATAGAACCACCTTATATAATTCAATAATATATAGGTGTACTGTACACTTTGAACATCGCAGCCGTGTTATTTCCTGCTTACTATCGGTGTGTCGCTCCGTCCGCGGATGTTATATAGACCTGGATACAGCGACAAAGATGACGCCCCACATAAGTCCCTACAAAAATCACTCATAACGGCCATGAAAGCGTATTTTTACAAACGATTCCGTATGTTCATGCCAATTGAGCATGCCCACTAGAGTTCCTCTTCAACCAAGCCTGTTTAGAGCTCTAAAAAAATGAGTCCATCGTTTAAATCAGCTCTTAAAAATGCTGGTTAGTGGAGATGAACCCGGAAGTTGCAATACCCCGTGCGGCCACTACGCTAAGCTCAGCTCACAGCCCAGGTCTGGAGCTGGTGGTAGAATATGCGTGTGTGCGCGCGCTCGCGTGTGTGTCTGTCCGTCCCCCTGGATTTTCTCCCCGCCCAGGAGCGTCGTGAACGCGCACCGCTGCTCGTCCGTGAGCGGCCGCACTGATTAGCAAGCCAAAGTAGAGTTTTCAGCGACCGTCACCGAGCAGCGAAGGACTGCTGCTCTATTTCATACGAACAGCGAACACGCACGGATAAAAAAAAATAAATAAAAATGCGCAACTATCCTGCGCGGACCTGAGTGTCGAGGAGTTGTTCAGAGGCGAGCGACGAGAGGGAGAAGGAAACAAATTAAATCAGCGGGAATGCAGGGAATTAAATAGAGACTTAGGCATTCTGTTTGGCTACAAGTGTGTCTGTGCGGCTCTGCAGCCCAACCTGGCAACACATCACGAACTTCTCTTCAGGTTTACTTCAGCGGGCACGTCTGGAGGTAAGAGTGATGTGTGGAGCTGGACCCTGCGGGGCAGTGGGCTGCTGCTCCCGGCTGGAGGCAGCGGCTCCGGGCTGGAGGCAGCAGCCCAGTGAATCATGAAACTGGTTCTTTTAATCTCCACTCATTTGCTTTGCAGGATGTTTTTTTCAGTCGCGGTGCTTTCAAGGTGTGTTTGGGCTCAGTCTGTCCTTTGTTGGATGAATTGGGCTCAGTCAGAGGTGTGTGTGTGTTTACGTGTGTGCTGTGAGTGAAAAAGTTAGAGTTGCTGCTCAGTGACATGTCAACTCACACTGATGCTGCAGATCTGAAGCCACGCACAATGTGTGCATTATCTCTCTCTAATGGATCCTGGGTTCTGCTCTACCTCAGGTATTTGTCAGGGATGATGATATAAATTGCACATGTGTCAGATTGACTTCATGTTCAGCTGTAGTCCCTGGACAGGTGCATATTATTGTACATTACTCAGAATGAGTCAGGCATACTGGGATATTTCAGGGTTTCACTTGATGTATCCGACCTTTTGCACATGTATATATGCACACATATCCCAGTATCCCTGACTCATTTGGAGTAATGCACATACATGTATAAAAGGATCAAACAAAGCGAAGCAGAACATACATGTTTGTGAAGGATGATGCAGCAGAAATAGATCGAAGCCTGGCAGAGAACGTAACAGAACAGACACATACAACAGTAACTAATGAACTGATACAGACATTAATCTTGTGTTTCTGATTCATTCTCATCAGGGTGAAGTTGGTGTGCTGGGTAAGCGTATGGCTGCAGCAGGGTGGGGTTAATGTTTACATGTATTATTTAGTGGAGGTCAGACAGCACAGATTATAATGCAGCGGAGGCAATACAGAGTGCAAAGCAGCTGTAATGGCACAGGGAGGTCTGATGGGGTGAAGAAGCTGCTGAATCATGGCTGTAGCACTCAGGCTGCCGGTGGACGAGCATCAGACGCAGCAGGGCTGCGTACTATAACACCGGATATCATTGAGTAGAGGACGCTGCTGTTAATGAACCTCAAGACTGTTTGTATTCATCACTTTAAATCTCTTTTATGCTTTTGATTAAGAGTTCCTTGTAGTGTGATGAAAGGAGACAGAGGTTGTTATTATAATATTACACCCTGATTAGACTTAGACCTAGATTTCTGTGACTGAACTTTGTCTTTTAACTGAGTAAAAGAATATGTAATTGTCCTTTTTAGATCAATGTCCCTCTGTCCTTTTTATATGCAGCGTTTCCTCTACATTCATTCTGGAGAGTTTTTCCCCCACAGTAGGAACATTATTAGTTCTATCAGTAGAAAGGTTGATTTTTGAGTCTTCCTCCTGCTTTGGGATGGTGGTCAACCTCCCTACAAATACCAACATGTACCTGCTGCCACCACTGCTACAAAAACATAAGAAAACCCTGATTTATGGACAAAAAGAAAATGACTCGTAGCCGTGAGGTTCTGCTGAGAGCCCAGCGTCCTGCCCTCAGATCAGCACAGGTGATGAGAGTAAAGTGGGCCTGTCCTGCAGGAATGTGAGGTCTGAGGAGACACAGCTGCTGTAGCATGAGAGCCGGCCCGGGCTGAGACTCCAGCAACTGGTCCCTGTCGACATCTGACACCCTGCAGGCCCCCGCTGTCTGCCATTTCTAAAAAGACGGGCCTCACTTTATATCACATCAGAGGGAGCTGTGGTCGGAGATATCACCTGAAACACTGAAACAGGTCTGAGAGCTTAGTGTGGGAGCTCTCAGACCTCCTTTGCAGGAGCTAATCTGTTCGGCTATATGAGATTTGTGGGTTTATGAACATTTTGCAGTGCTGGAATAAGATAATCTGCCTTTTCTAATTCTGCTTTGAATACTTAACCCTTCTGAGACTAAACCGCAAACTTGTGCATGCAGAATCTCAGCCGTCAGTGTTTTCTCTGGGAAACAATGAATGACTTCAGCTTTTGTCACCTTGTGCATCATGTCCTGTCAGCCAGTCAGACCTGGGGTGTGACCTCACATCTGGCCAGTCTGGTTCTTTCTTTTTGTCCAACTTGACTTATTACAAATGCAGATCTCTGTCAGAATGAAACTGTGGACATACAATTCCTGTTAGTCAGCCGCAATGCAAATATGACGAGATTGTGTAAGATCAGCTGTCGTAGTTTGTCATAGACGGCTTCAGTTGTATTTCCATCTCAGTGAATCGTAAAGAAGAGCTGATTTCCAAAGAGAGGAAGACTTCAGTTCATTGAGTACAGTCTGGTCTTCAGAGGATTGCTCCTGTGTGTCTGAGTGTGTCATACATACTGCAGCACACTTTAAATGTGGAGCAGCATGATGACAGCAGAAAGAGCAACCGGCCCTCTGCAACTTTAAACTCTCCTGTCATAAAGTATACATCAGAAGTTAAAAAACTCTGTCTTTGTGTGAGCTCACTTCTTTTTATAGCGGAAACTGTTCTAGGTTGAGAGAAGTGTTCTACTACGGCATCTTCATTCAAAAAGTGTCATCACGTTGGGATAAGAGCTTCTACAGTTAGTTGATTTAAAGCAGATGAATCACCAACTGTTCTGATGATTGACTTTTTTCAAGCAGAAATATGAAACATTTGCTGCTTCCAGCTTCATACATGTAAGAATCTGCTGCTGACAGTAAATGAGTCTGTGTTCTGGAGTCTGGGTTGGATATAAGGCTTTAGATTTTTGAACATTTTACAGACTAAACAAACTCACTTCATATTGACATGTTGCAGCTCCAGTTGTGTTGTTCAGGTTGAGTCCAGTTCTGCTTTTAGCTGCTACTTCTACTGTTCTTGTCTGACTTACTGGGATAAGATCGTGGGTTTAAACCTAACATTGGCAGACTATTTCAATCGGCACTCTTCTCCCCCTCTGCTGTCTGTGCGGTAGCTTTTTCAGAATTCGACAACAACAACAATATCTGAGCGAGCAGCCTGCACACTGAAAATCACCTTAACCCTAACCTGGTCGTTAATGGTATGAATGTTGAGTAGCTCGTTCCTTTTGCAAGGATTTAGCCATTTTACCTCCCTAAAACATTATCTAAATCAAGTTCCCTCTGCAGTAGTTTGCAGGAGCACTGTGTCTGCGTGCACCAGCCAAGACGATTGTTATTGGTTTAAAGAAATACAAACGAGCAGAATGAGAGTTGATCCATCCAGATCTTCGTCCAGCAGTGACACAGTGTCAGTGTCGAGGCTGGCTGTGCTCGACTACTACTGTCATACCTAACAAGAGGAATCTATTGTGCACACTATTTAGCTTTGTTTGTAACATTTTGACACATTATCTGCTTAAAGCTCAGCACTTTGTGACCCTAATACCAAGAGGCTGTAGCTGTGATGTTCAGCCGATGCATTATAGATATCATTGTTCATAGTTTGTGCCGAAAAGCAGCCTGGAGCTAAAGGCTGCAACAGTTACGAGGACGTGTATCCCACAAATCATCTCATTGTTCTTCAAAGACATAAACACAGTGTTTAAAGTGCAGTGCCTCTTCAAACATGCTGTTGTCCTCTCTTGATCATTGAGGAAACATCCCTTTGTGCTCTCCCTGTTTCCTTGCTCATCCACCGCCTCGAACATCATCTAAAAATAAGAATGACCCCGTCCTGATGTATCACCTGCTGAACCAGATCTCCGCCTGTGTTTGGGGGAGAACAGCCAGTCATGTGTCGCAGGCTCACACGATCGGGATGCTCTAAAAAATCGTTGCGGCTGCATGATGGGATTGTATGGCGTAAGTGATTGGCATGCACATGAAGTCATTAAAGAGGAACCTGCTTGTGTTGCACCGAACAAAGCTCCCCTTTCTTTAGCTGGCCATTATATGAGCAAGGCTTTGGCCTCAAAGGCTCAGCTTCCACTGCGTTTTGCATGTCCCCTCATTAACTCGCTGCTGCTAACAGTAGCCGGAGTGAGGCGGAGAGAAGAAAGTGTATTGTGTTGTTCTTTGCAATTTTGTTGATGTGAGAGGAGCTTAAAGTGTTGTTTTTAACTAATCCCTTAAGATGAGAAATGGAGTCAGTAAACAGTTCTGATCTGTGTGGAGACTCACTTTGTATCCCCTGGAATCCGATCCTGTCCTCTAAAGGTTTGGTTGAGTGGTTTTGTCGAGGTTTCCCTGGTGTTATTCAGTTGTTGAATGTCATGCAAAGATGGCAGTTCGTTGAGCTTCTCTTTCCTTTTAAATGATAAAGTAAGCCCATGATTTGAAGGACTGTGTTAACTAGATGAAGCTACAGTTACAGATGCCCACTTACGACCTTATTTGACTTCCGTTTTGAGGAAGAGGATGTTTAGTGCCCCGGGTCGTCGTGTTGCAGCTGCTAATTAGCGGAGGAGATTTGTAAGTGTGTCAGAACTACTGTGTAAAAGTGCTGTTTTTTGATTCTACTCTTCTTTAAGAGCAGAAATATTATCAGTAAAATGACTGTGACCTTTTTTCAAACACTGGAGACTAAAGTAGTGATTCTCTGAATTGTTGTTTGTTGTGACACAGCTGTGACAATAGCTGTGGCCCCCTGCAGCCTGGTGGTACAGACAGGACAGAGCCGGCGGTTAATCCTCAGGTATGTGCTGTTGTGTAATGGTACACAATACTGTCTATTTGCAGGGCAGTGCAGCCACGGAACCACTATAACTATCAGTGAAAGGTGTGATTATCTTGTTAAAGCTTCATATGGCTGCACTGTCACAACCAGCGACACATGCTCAGTGCGAAATATCATCTTTAAACCTCATGAAACTATGTGATGTGTTGATTCTTATGTGTTGGATACAGGATGGTCAAGAGGACATTATGTATGCATACAGTTTGCTTTATTTACAAACTATAAAGCAGACATGTCTTGATGCTCAGTATATGAACACTGAGGACACAGAGGACTCAAATTAAATACAGTTTTTACATTTCTTTGATCAAGTATCAGGATGCCATTTGTAAAGGCATTTGTTCATTCCTTAAAATACAAATTAGCAAAGCAGGTTGACTGATGATGCAGTACAGTTAATCAAACCTTCTGAATGTTTATCAGCATGTACAGAATCAAAAATTGAATCATCACTTGAAACAGTTACTGAAACAAATAGCAGAAAGGTTTTAGTGTGTTAACACTGGAGAAATAAGCAGCGTGTTGTTTCTATATGACTTTTACAAAACACGGAAATGCATTTTAATGTGGAGAAACTCATTGCAAGGGTAAATTTAAAATGCAGTTCCTTCAGTGTTGGAAGACAGATTATGAAATATAGTTTGTGCACCCTTTTTAGATTCATTTCCTTAAAGTTTAGATCATTGATAAGAAATAGAGGGATGTTCCTGCACAGAGATTCCCGACCAACATTAGGAATTGCTTTCCAAAATTGTCCAAAATTACATAATGTAATTTTGAGCAGAAGTTGTGTTAAGAGAGAATGTGTGATCTAAAATGTGCTAACAACACCAGATATTCTTCTCCATCCAGGGAGAAAGTTTACAGTCGGCTGCTGCTCTTATCTGAGAGGAATTCTGTCAGTATACAGTCGTCTGTGCTGTGTCAGAATGAGGCAAGAGGGGAGGAAGAGCGGAGATAGTTGTGGCTAACTGACAGCAAACAGGCCGCGATAAGGTGGATTTCACATGCAGCAGGAGACATGCTCCCTGATGACTGGAATGCTTCTGCGGTCTAATCTATACTGTAGTTATCAGTGGAGTAAATGGGCAGATGATATAGACTGTGGGAGATTATTCTAACTCCTAACCATTAGCTGTGGAAGTACGGTCAGATGTTCAGCCTGTTAGGTTTCTCTCTTATTAAAGAGAATCAGTCGATGTTGGAGCTGTTCTCTGCCCGTCACAGTCTTTGTGTCAGTTGTCTGAAAATATGATTTCTAAGAAAAAGTTTTCAGATTGGCATTATCGGACAACACGTACACTGCTGCTGATTTATCCGTGATAGAACAATATTGGTTCATAAAATTGGCAAACTGATATATCATCTGGGTTCTGATATGAAGTGTGATGTGACCATGAGGAGACTGGAGCCACCACGGAGACAAAAACTGAATGTTGTGACAATGACAATATTTCTGTCCTAATGGTAGAAATTCTTTGAGGGTCTGTCTCAACAAACAGAACCTTATCTAGTGTTAAAGGAACCATTGTTTATCATTAAAATATCCTGATAGAATGATGTAAACACCTCCGCTGAACTCTGCTCCGTCTTTGACGTCCCCGTCCTTTAACTCTGGCACCCACCTGAATTAATCCTGATTACCCACTGATGCACATCAGAGCGGCATTCACTGCAGTGACTAAGTAGTCTAGTTGAACGATTATGGAGACGATTAAGAGGGTCCTTATTGCCTCCGCAATGTCCGAGTCCTCCACTCAGCCTGAAAGAAACACTTAACAGTGAATGTTTCTGCTCTCCGTGTCACGCTGGCTGAGCTGCACCACGGAGCAGGTGAGCTGTTAGAGTCGACTCCAAATGCCAACTGTAATGAGTTTTTCTCCAAGTCCTAGTTTTGAGGATGAGGAGTCCGAGCCAGTGTGAGCTTAACAAGGGTTCAGACGGAGAGCTGGGCTGTTCGTGACCTTCTCAGAGAGAGAGTGGACTATTGTTCTGAGAGACTTGACTAAGTAGGTTTGTTCTCGATGCTGATTCTCTTTGGATGCATAGTGAAATAAAGAATATAATATGAATGTTGAGAGAAATCTACAAACTTTGTAATCAAACAGTTCATTGATCATATTTGTTGTTTATAGCTTATAAAAGATGGAAATGTGCTGCTTCTATGCCACTGTAAATGGAATATCTCTGAGTTGTTGATGTTTATGACGATTAGTGTTAGCTGGTATGTTAAAAAATCCAATGAGAGAGGATCGTGACGTGACTCGAAGTTGTGTAATGCTGCTGGACTGTGGATTTCAGTCCAAAGGATGTGACTTTATGCTCATTGTGGAGCGCCTGGTCTAAGCGCCTCTCTCTGCTCTGCTAACAGAGAACAACAGTAGCAAACGTTAGTTTAGAAATGGAGCCCGTTAACATAAACTGACAACCGGCTTCCAGCACAACAAGAAGCTGCAGGGAGCCCCTTTGAACAGGCAACATTCTAGGCTTATGTTTGGTGACCACAGAGGAAGAAATAAACTGCAGAACACGAAGAGATATCAATGCTTGTGACCTCAGTCGACTAGAACGCATTGAAACCACAGAACATGTTGAGTTTTGAGTTCAAGGCTCCGTCATTCTTCCTGGTCCACAAACTTTTGGTTCTTGTTTTCTATTGCTGTTGTCATTGCTGTCTGCACAAACACATGAAACCTGACTGCGTAAAACAAGACCATGCATGTTTTTCTCGAGTTATCAGATGGCATTCTGGGAAATGAAGAGAAAAAGAGGTGAAACGTGATGGTGAATGTGTTTCTCTGCAGAATGACTCAAACAACACACAGAGGTCATGTATTAATGATCCAGAGTGAAAGCGTATCTGAGGAAGGAATCCTCCTGTAACCTATTAAATCTTGTTTATTTCTAATTCGACCACAGTTTACTGAGCGTCGCCCCTCATCATCCCTCCACTCACTTTGGGCGTGCAACAAACCATGAGGTCATAATAAAGATCTGTTCAGCCTCTTCAGAGATACTCGCCAACATCTTCCGTCATCTCCTTGAAGCCTGCAACCAAACATGCTTTATCATCACGCTGCAGCTCGGTCTGTCTCTGTGTCGACTGCGGCTCTGACTGCACCACCGGGCTCAGATTTCAAACAGCCTGCGGTCTGCTGACGGCAGAGAGGCAGCAGCCAACCCCCCTCACCCTCCGAAGAGACGGCAGAGCCACTGTAACGCTGCCCTGTAATTACAGGTCATGTTTTTTCCTAATAAGCTAAACAGATGTGCTTAACATTATGGTGCACATTTAGACCCAGAGTCAGACATGGTGACCTGTCATCACTATCAGCTCCTGAAGCTCACTGTGTCTGTTGCCTTCATGAGTTGGATTTGAGAATCTGAAAATATCAAAGTGTTGCAACATCAACAGGTTTAATGGCCAAAAAAAACAAAAAGACAAATATTTTTAGCTCTAACTGTGATCCCCTCCAGAAAGTCTTAAGATGTATATAAAGTTGAAAGTTTACTTTACTTTTGCTTCTATTACAAAGCAGCCAAGATGTTTTGTGAACTACCTGAGCTGGATGAATATAAAATATGGACTTCTTTAACACGTTTTGTTGATTTATAATCTGCTCTAGCTTCTCCACCGTTTTGTGCACATAGCATATGGTGATGATAATTAAAAACATGTTACTGAATTAGGGGACAACCCCCAAACACTCAAGTCTCCCACAAACCTACAGGAAACACTGTTTTCATTGCAAACATCTTCTTCTTCACTGTAAAGTTAATTCTCAGTGTTTCCACATCACACTTGTGTCTGCAGAATATTGGACCAGGACTGGCTTCCATGTCACAAATTTAACACCTTAATATATGTGAAACAGCCTCCCATTGTCAGCAGTCCCATTTTGTACTCACTTGCAGATACCAGCCACTTAAAGCTACAACAAGGAACTTTAATGTTTTGTTGATTTGGAGACCCCTGTGGACAAAAGTGGTAGTGTTACTACTGTCAAAGCCACAAAGTGTACTGTAAAAAAATTATCAAAAGAAAAATCTTTTTTAACTGGCGATCATACTTAACACTGTAACTTTTACTGAAACATGTCAACAAAACAAAACTCCTTGTAGCAGCTTTAAATCCATCTGGTGTTATTCCCTGATAAGTTAAATAAAATGTTCTCTCAATGTTAAAGAAAGCGAGAAGAAATACCTGGTTCTGGCCCTTTATCTGGATCCACATCAAAAGTAATAGGGTCTATTCTGGATTTGATATCGGTCCTCCAAGTTCAGTGGAAATCGGTTTAGTAGTGTTTGAGTAATCCTTCTGACCGACCAACCGAGAAAGAAACAAACAGAGACAGGTGACAACATAACCTCCTTTGCGGAGGTAAGGAGGCCTTTAGATTGAACCGCTTTGTTATACAGGATTACACTAATGACTGCTCTGCTCTACACGAGGACGTCTGATTGTTCGTAGTAGCTTTCTGTGAGTCCAGTGTGATAACATGTAACACATACCGACCTGTACACATGTCCTTAAGAGTAGTTTTACATCTGATCTATTGGATTATAACATTTTCCTTTGATGGCTGGTGCCCACTCATGTATTCCATGATTCGTCATGATGTCTTTGAAATAGCTCTTGATGTAGGTGTTGAATGGCCTCAAGGAAGAAATCTTCCCTCCGTGTCGTTATGCAACACTTCACAAAAGAAAACTTTGGCAGCTAATTTGATCAAATTCACTGCAGCTAATTGACCATGTAGATGACGAGTCCTGTTCGAACCCTGAGGGTAAAAGAAAAACAACTCTTTTGATGTTTTCTTTTGTCTGCATGCTCAGCCTCATCGCAGGTATCCAACATAGGAAACAGTGTTGATCTCTTGGTGCACATTAGAGGACATCTGTGCTCATCACAGTAAGGCTGGAGGTATCTTGGCAATGAGCAGTGTGAGCAGCTACAGTACAGTCATTACTGCTCGTCTCCACTCAGCTATGAAAGACGAGATGAGTCCTTTTGGCACTTGCAGCCTCTCGTACTCTCAGAGTGTGTTCTCAGACAGGCTCCATATCAGTTACCCGTCTCATTATGCAGATGTGTACTGTGCCCATTTGTCTTTACCTTTGTGTACGCAGCCTGCATTCTGGTTGGTACGTTGTTGTTCACATGTTGAATGTTTCTGGAGGAACGTGCCGGCGTCCTGGCTGCTCCTCAGTGCTGTCTTCCCCCAGGCCAGGGGCTGCTCAATGGGTCCGTTTGGCCCAAAAGACTCCCTTTCTGAGGGGGAAATGGAGTGTGCATGATCTGGATCAATGATACTGTCTTCCTCTTCTCCTCCCTCCCTCCTCTTCTTTCAGCTCCACTCTCGGATGCAACACCTCGCTGACCACTGCCTCAAATCCACACTAGTTATTTGTTGTTGATAGAGTAGAATGTTGACACATTGAAACAAATGTCTGGCACTTCTGTACTTCGAAGCTGAATCTATGCTTCTTTGTTGAATCTACACCATGTCTCACCTCTGGCATATCCCTACAAATATAACTGCATGTCACAGAGATGCAGAATGCGGATTCATGAGCCGTAGTTTCCCCAGTAAAGACACCGCCCTGTTCGGCTGTTGAAGTCCCTCCTGAACAGCCAGCTGCTGCTCTTCTTGGAATATATTTCTTCTCTCCTGCATGTGTTGTGCAGCCTGCTGGCAAATGCCACTTTGTCGAAAAGAAGTTGTTCAAGCTGGGTGTGCATGTCCAGAGAGACATTTGTGAGCTGAGGGGGTCAGTGTGTTTCAGTTAGCAATCCGTTCACAGCACCAGCTACATAGACGCACCAGCACATATGTGTAAATGGTTTCTGCGACTCAGGCCACTTATGGCAGAGCCTACTTACAACTGTAAATAAGCCTTACGTTTAGAGACTGATATATCTGCGATTAGTTAATGTCAGCTCTACCTTTTTAATGCATTTACATTTTGAAGATACCAGCTGTGAGTAGAGGAGTGAAAATTCACTTGAGTCACAATTTGATTTGGTTACAATTTACCTGATTCAATTCAATGTTTCAGACACACAATAATTCTTGATTCTCGATGTATCTCATTGTTCACTACTACTAACGTTTGGAGTTGTCAGGCAGACTTTACACGCAGTGTGCTTCATTTTCCAGTTTCTGCTTTCTAGCAAGTTCATAAGTGTCACCAGTTGTCCGCTTTCAAAGCATAGGTTTTGTTTTTTTATCACTCACTGCCTCCCTCCGCCATATCTCCCAATATATGAAAGTGACTTCATTCTAATGTCTCCCACAGCTTCATGGGATTACTGAATTTGATTACTGAATCAAACGATCCGTTTTACTTGACGTTTAACGTTAAACGACGTGTGCTAATACTAATACAGGCATATCCAGTATTTCATATGATCATCTGCTGACGTCACGTTGTTAACTCAATCTCTGCATCTTCAGCTCTGCACAGCACTGATCAGCTGTCTGTCTGTTTTTCATATTCATGTTAGAGCAGCAGATACAATTTTGCTTTATACCTTTGTGTCATGCAGTTGTTTCAGTTGGCTTTTAAGTGTGATCCTTTTTTCTCGAGCTGGCACAGTTCAAAGATTCAAATGCAGCTCTACTGTTTGATTGTTCCTCCTTCTAAAACACACATACTGATTTCATTAACTTTGGAGTCACCATGTACATATCTGGATATGATTTCACAGGGAATCATTAAACCTAAACTCTTTATGATGCCTTTAAAACAACAGCTGTTGATGATGTGCCTTTCGTTTGCTGGCCCGTTTTATTGCGGGGTGGTGTACTTTTCCTATTCAACTGGCCAAACGCAGACCGTGCAGCGTCATATTGATATTTCCAGAGCGAGACTGGAGTCTGAAAGGAAAAACATTTTTCCACTCTGTAAAACAATAAAATGTAAATGTGAGGGGAGTCCAAGAGCAAGGCCTTGTTTTAGACTTCACATTTTACTCCAGTCCTCAATAGTCGTCCTGTAGCTGGTACACCGATCTTTCCACCTACAGTAGCTTAACCGCTCAATAAAATTGGTAGAGAGGAGTGCGGGGAGTCTGTTGGATAAAGGTTTTTCCTTTAATGATACTTAGCAAGGCTCGAGACAAACACATTTTGTTGTCCAGGGGATGATAGAAAATGTGTTATGAATGAAACTTCCCCATGACGCCTCTGGGAAGGAAATGACAATCTAACCTGAGCGATAACACAGTGTGTCTTCTCATTAATGGCGTTGCTATCGGTGACTCTGTAGAGCAGTCTACTCAGCGCAAGCCCTACGAAAATATGCCAGTTTAAAATCTGAAAGGACTCAGTGAGCTCGCTATCGATGGGGAGCACACCATATTATTTCCTGATAGTGCTATATTATGATTAGTAAACAACAAATCGGCAGGAGAGCTAGTTATCTGTTAGCTGCTAGCATCTGGCGAGCAGCAGAATCCTATGGTGTTTGGCTAAGAAAAAATCAGATAACAGGGCTGGGTTACAGCTAATGCAGCTAACAGAGCTAAACAGATGTGAACAGGCAATTAAGAAAGACAGGTCTACATTTTCACATCACCAAACCATCTCTACAGTAAAAGGATTAAAAAATGTTGATTGATACACATTTTTACATAGAAACACTTTAATCAGTGAGTTGCAGTTTAATGGACAACGCAACAAGTTTATATAACTGCACTGGAGTACTTCAGCTGAGCACAGATTTGACCCACAATGAGTGCTAGGTGAAGAGGACTTATTTAACATGTACCAAAGATAGGAGTGTTGGAACGAGACCAGCAGCTGAGAGTTGGAGACAGGCAGCAGGTTTCCAAGCAGGTGTTTCAGGGTCAGCTGACTCCACTGTCTCATATGCCACGCCTGGACACAGGAAACAGGAGAATTGACGTTGATGTTGGTGTTTGCTGAGTTACATTTACAGGGCCTAGCAATGCACAGTTTTAGTGTGTTCTGCACACTGAGTCTCCACTGTGCAGTTGTCTGAAATGTGACATGACTGGTTGTGTAGCATTGCTGAATTGCTTTTAATGCTTTTTCTGCCCTACACGATGGAAAACTGGCATTGTCACTCTTTCACCACCGCACTTATTGCTTTTGTTCAACAGTGAATATAAACAGCGAGTACTTACAAATTGATCAGATTTGGCTGAATGTGAAGTAGTGATTGTTGATTTTCTCCAAAACTGTAAATCCTTCTACCGCTGATGTTATTAATGTTGAGAAGGATGACAGCTTACTGGCTTCAAAAGTTTTAACACAATATCCTGTTAAAAGCATCTTGTTGTACATGTGTGTATATTGATAGGAATATATTAACAGTACCATGATGGGGCTGTTATGGTGTTGTTTTGTTGAAGCCCCCCCACGTTACACTTCCTGTCTCACCCAAAGCTGCTGTCTTTGTCCTGGGAGGGACACAGGAAGTGGAATTCTCCATGGCGACAACAGAGGAGTGGTGCGGTTTACTCCCCCTGTTTCACTTTACAACAGCTTCTCTTCACAGCAGCCTGAAACATCGTCCTACCAGCAGAGACATCTAAAACTGGACACTGGACTTGTTTTTGTTTCTTTCTGACTCGTTCCCTTTTTACGAGGGTCCATTAGAATGAATCCTGCAGTCATTTACAAGCTTTTTGACTTAACCTTGTACTACTTCACTGAAGCTTTGACTGAAACAGCTTGGATTACCAAACACTTGCAACAATATCGTTTTTCCATGAAAACTTGTAACGTTGAATACTGAGTCAGTGAAATAACTAAAAAAGGACACAGTGTGTGCAGGCTGTAGATATGAGACACACAGCAGCATTCAAAGTATTTTTATTTGGTGACAATGTTGTTTTTGGAGCTTGTGTGTGCTTGGAGTGTTGTATTAATTTCCCTCCTCTCTTTTCTCCCTCTGATCTCTCCAATAACAATAAAAGCTTCTGCACAGTGAAGTCAGTTAACTTGGCACACAAACACACTCGACTCTTCCTCGTGTGTCACATTTTTGTGTCCCCTGTTGGTGTTCGGTCAGAAGAATGTGGAGGGAGGTGGTGAAGGCCGAGCACTTGATTCAGGCGGGTCTGAGAGGCCTTCAGTCATTTTTAATTACGGTGTGGACGTTGACTCCAGCATGGACTTGTTCCAGTCCAGCTCCCTTCTCACTGACTCAGGTGTCTCACTGCCTGTCACCTGGAATACCAGCAGCACAAAGAATAATATGTTGTGGTTTATCACTTGATTGATTTTTTTGAGCCTACGTTAATAACCTACCAGACACAGCCATTGACTTCCATTCAGCATTTCATTTCTGTAAAATCAATCGGTAGACTGCGTGAGTTGGCTGTGTTGATGTTACATGAGCAGTGTAAGTTAATGTGCTGCTTCTAATCATTCAGCAGAGGTGGGTAGTAACCAGGCATACTTTTCCTGTTAGATGAGTATATTGTTTGATGACACATTGTTATTTTTGCAATTCTTCTATTCATTATCTTTTGAATTGAGGCATATTCTGTTAAGAGGCCGGTGGTCAGCTGGTCCCAGGTCTGCTGAAGCTTTGTTATCCCGTTAACGCTAATTGTTAATAATGACGTATCATTTTTGATGACTAATTTAACTTCTTCTTGAGAAATAGTTTTTAAAATGTAGCCGTACTCTTACACAACTTTACCCACCTCCGTCAGTCTGCACCAGAGCTCAAAGAATTGATGAGAACATGAATGATTGAAACCAGTGGCTACATCTAACAAGCTAAAACCCAGTGGATTGATCTGCAGAATGGTTTACTGGGATGTAAAGTGCATGTTATAAGGGCTACGACCAGAAACAGACTTGTCATTTCAGTCTTACATGCGGCGTCAAAATCACCAATGTAAATCCTTTTTAAAGTTTATGATAAAACCCAAATCAATAGCGATAACCTTGTTATCTGTCATGTGGTTTGAAATGTGTCTGGATGCAAAACAGATGAAGCTGCCGGTCATTGAGAAGAATTCCTCCGTGATGTACGACGACCGTGTGATTGTTGTTTGTGTTTAAGTGAACCTTTGTGGTGACATTGGATGGGAGGTCTTCTGTGTTTCCTGGACTTTACTGCTCGTTAACTCTCAGCTATGAAGACACGCATTGTTGTTGAAATGATGGATGAACTGTATCAATAATGAGTTCAGGACAGAAACAGGACGGTTGGCTCTCACTTTCCCACAGCTCAGATTTCAGGAAACCGACATCCTCTCTTCTCTTCTGTCTCTTCTCCCCCCATTTTCTCATTTCACCCTCTCCGTCTGTCTCTATTACTTCTCGGCTCACTTTCTCTTTTCTCACCCTCGCTGGCGCTCTACATATTTTGGTCTGATCTCAAGTTCCACGCCCTCGCCACCACTTCCCAGTCATTAGTAGTTAGAGAGGCAGAGAGACTTGAGAGTCGTGTGAGTGAGTTGACAACATGCTTCAGAGGTAGCTACATGTCCGTGTGTCACTGCAGGCCTCGTAACTTCATTACTGTCAGTGCACGAGAAAGAAAAACAAGTCTTCAGATGTGTTCACCTCCACTCCCTTAAATTCACCTTGACTCATCCCTCTGCTGGTTAATCAGATTGGTAGATCTAGCTCTACTAGATATTAGACATTTATTTATGTGTTTATTTTCAGGTAATGCCTCTCTAATTGTTATAGGCTCGTCGTGTGAAGCTTATTTTATCATATTCTCTAGTGACAGACACTTCCTCACACACATGTCCTCGTCACCGGCTCTAGCTTCAGTGTTGCTCAAATTTAACCAAAGTGACTGCCTTTTTGAATTTTGTGTTTATTTTGAAGGATTTAACAGAGGCTTGAAGAGAGGCCCCTCCTCTAGATATCTGATCCACGTCCACATTTTATTTTCAGGTTTGATCATTTCATCTGAGAAAAAGTTTTCATGAAGAGGCTAAGAAGACCAGACTAACTAGATTGTTGTTGAGTAATGTCCCCATCAAGTGGCCCCAATTCTTGCCATGTTTAGTGTGTATGTTGCTGCCAGTGGTCACCAGCAGGATCCGGTCCCTGTCACACCAGGCTTGATGAGTGTCTGTGGCTCTTGTTTGCCGGTGTGTCAGGCGTTGTCGGCCCTTTGCAGCATCTGTTTGACCTCGCTAAACAAGTAGAATCCGCGGCGGAGCCCGTAGGTGAGAAAGTATCCATGATTTCCCCCATTCAGCCTGTTGTCTCCTTACTTTTAACCTCCTCCTCTTTGCCAGTATGACTTGCAGCTTTTTATCTGACATATTCGCAGTGAGTAGTGGAAAGTATGAGGTGTGAAAAAACACGGCTTTATCACACCTTTGGTTTGACCTCAGCCTTCTGGTTTCCCTTTTTTTGAGCAACAAATTCAAACTACCATTGCTTGGTGGTAAGGAGAGGTATTTCCTCTCATGCAGGTGCAGAACGTACAAGCTAGTTGGCCGTCGGCTATAGTCTTTGCGGTGCATTCAAGTGCACATCTTTGGCTGTGGCTACACAACGGTCTGCCCTCATCACCGCTGGATCTTTGATGTCAGTGTGGTGCGTCTGTGCTGTCCTCCTACAGTCCAGAGTCAGAGTCAGACTACCCCGATCACGATCCAAGTCTTAAGTATTGTGTGTCTGCTGATAAAGAGTACTGAATTTATTACTTTTTATTTCATGTAGTTTCTTCACTGCTGTCCTTTAAGAGTTGTCATCTCTGTCCTGGTCTGAAACTAATGAGTTAATCAGCTTGAATTACGAATACGAAATTATATCTGCAAGAGATGCTGGATTTTTTATACCATTTCAGAGAAATCCAACAATGATGCTGTACCACCCTTTTAGATTTTGACAAGTTACATACCTGAGCTGGACATTTTACAGTTGCAGTTAATGATTGAATGCAGTCCGGTGTGTCAGAAGAGAGTGACACACCTGTCTGTCTCAATGATGTGTGAAGGACAGCAGTGCTGCTTCATCAGCAGGGTGAGGTGGGAAAAACAAAGCAGCGTTCAGCAGAGAGAGAGGATACGAAGGATTGGTTTAGGACATCTCTAGTTCTGTTGTTAGATCGGGGAATGTGGTAATTGTTTTCATTCCTCACAGTCATAGTTGTCACAATCACTTTAAAGAATCATCTGAGGATATAAAACTACTTTCAGACACTCAAAGCACCAATTAGCTGCTCTGAGGGAAATATGTCCTGTGTTAGCAAATCTGCTGGTGCCGTCATTCCACAAAATAAAGTCCTGGTTCTGGAGCGGTGAGCACAGTCTACACATGGGCGCTCTGAGGAAGCATTTGCATGTATTAACTGCAATTTTCACAAAACCCCAAAACCGAGATGTTAAAGACGCTGACTGCAGTGTTGGCATCCTGCGCTCCTCGTTTTCCATTGACCCAAATTAGCGTCAAACATGGCCGTTCACCAGAGAGTTAAATACAGGGAGAGGTTACAGTAGGACGCTGTGCCATATCCTCATGTTACAGTCAATTTACCACAAAGTCTGGAAAGAAAGTTGACCTCTGTCAACCAGTCACTGTGGACGGCCTCCTTGGTATGACCCAAAACTGGTTTCCTAAACTTCTCCAAATGAAACTGTGTAACAGTGTCAGAGTTTAAGTGAGGTCTTCAGATGGAGAGCTACACAACAGAGATCCACAATCTTCTGTAATCATCTGGGACTTTAAATACTGTTTTGTTTAACGTTCATCAATCAACAGATGAACTAGCCGCTCCTTGTGTAGCCTTCACAGAGTCAAACGAGCTGGAGGATTGTAGCTTTCTGCCTTTCTGAGTCAAGAAAGGTCAAGGCTGCTCGCAGGGCTCAAGGCTGAAGGTGAACTATTTCTGTTGGCCGCTGCAGAGTTGTGTTACACATTGATACATTCAGGGCCAAAGAATGGTGACCTGTAATTATGTGTGTTCGTGGAGCGTGTTGGTGCTCGTATGGCACGTTCACTGCCACATCAATCAGCTGACCCCTCTGTTCCTTTCATGCCGCAGCTGGGGCTACGACTTCTTCAGTCGCAGGTCGTGTCCATTGAATACATCTGAAAGTACTGAGGAAACAACCTTCATCACAAAGAAACTGTGTACTTCAGTCAACATGTAACAAGGAGTGGGACAGACAGTTGTACCCTGAATGAAGTTGTTCTTATTGACAACTGTCTTGTTCTGTTGATGATGATGTCAAGAATGGTCGTTTATTTTTTTTATATATATTTTTGTTGGCCTTTTATCGGCTTTATTGGTAGAACAGCTGGGAGAAATGACAGGAAACAGGATGAGAGAGAGGGGGAGTGACACACGGCAAAGGGCACCCAGGCCGGGACTCCAACCTGGGGCTGCCGCAGCGAGGACAGAGCCTCTGCACATGGGACGCCCACTCTACCAACTGAAATAAACAGCGCCCCAAGAACGGTCATTTTGATTGTGGCACATAAATGCTGCATCTCAACCAGGCACACCGTCCCTCCTGTATTTCCACACTGAGCCGAATTAGGAATGATAATTGCTAAGATGTTCTTGCTACGAATGCCATCATCAATTCTCTTTATGAGCCCAATTCCTTTTTTGATTCCCTTGTTATTTCCTGCCTGTGTGGTGCTGATGTTTTTATAGCAGGATGTTTGTCTTTGGTAAAGGATGGCTGCTGGTTGGAAGAAGGGGGACTCGAAGGGAAGAGCACCAAACATGCAGCGTTCCACAAAATGAAGCCCATGTTGCTTTTTCTGATTCAGTTCTAAACATGTACCCGGTGCTGTCTTTAATGTAGTGTCTGTCTGGGTGGGAATTTCACCATGGCCCCACACTTTGGCCTTGATGCCCCGTGGGAAAAAAAGTCATTATACAGCCACAGTGGCCTTTGTGCCCCTGGCCCTGTTCAAGTTCCATGTAAAAAGCGCCAGTGCAGTGTAGTGGGCTTGCCTTGAATTACAGCCACTGGAGTGCACAGTGGTCTCTGATCATCACAGCAATGATCTCACGTGAAAGCCTGAACCTACAGCACAGGTTAAACAAGCGAGCTAGGCCGGTTTTGATATGATACGTAACTGACATAGGATTTAGTTCAGTAAAGTTGGAAATATATTCACAGATTCGAACTTCCCAGATCAATAACTCATCAGCGAAGCATTGTTAAAACACAAATGACGACCCTTTCCTACCGTAGTAAGGTAGACAACGAGCTACAAGTGCATTTTCATCTAAACGAGTGGTCCTCCGGGCTGGACAAATAACATTGGTCTCTATGGTCAGCTGTCTGTGAGACGAGGGCGCCGGAACCGTCTACAAAGTGCAACACCGAAAAAGAGATACTACAAAAAATATTCAATAACTTCACTATTATTCACTGTAGTGTCACCAAAATCACTCCACACATCAGTGGTCTCCCGCTGGTTATTCTACAACAATTTGCTTAGAAAAGATGTGCTTTTGGGGAATTTCTATTGGGAGAAATATTCAACACCTTCACTAATATTCAGTGTAGTGTCACCAAAATCACCTAACTCTAACCCTTACACCCTAATCCTCACAAGTGAAATTTAGCCGCGCAATGTTTGTTTGTACTCGTCACTATGACTTACTTTAGTTTCCTCACGTAGGTACAACTGTCAGAAAAACATTCCTTACACATTGATTAAAGAGAATTGATTGGCTTGGAGGCATATGATTCTGATGGATTGAAAAACTTTGAACTTTGTTAACGGTTCTGACCTACCTGAGTTTATTATGGATCTTTTGAAAAACAGCCAGGAGGGAAGTTAGATCATGGAACTGCTCAGGCCGCAGACAGCAGACTGCTGTTCATCAGCCTCTGCGACTCCCCTCAGACTACATATCAAACACTTATTCTCAACACATCCTCATAAGTTCTGAACACTAAACTTCTTTACTGTAATTTCTGCAGGCGTTGTTTTATTAACTGTCTTTTATCCTCTTTTATCCTGCATGTGACAAATCAAAGCACATTCTTCATAAAGTTTCAGTGTTGGTGTTCACGAGTAGCTCAGGCCCGTCCCTTTTTCTTTACAGTTGGTTTTACAACTGCTTGTCCTGCATGTGTTTTATTTCTGCAGTGTAATTTCCTCTGTAACAGTGAGGGGGGGGGGTGCCTGTTTGTGAAGCCCTATTAAAAGCAGGGAAGTGAGTCTCTGTGTGGTATGTATACTGCATGACATAGTCTGGCTCCGTGGGCCTTATCTGAGTGTTTATCTGCGCTGCCATAATTAGCACCTTCCTTCCCACATGTGTCACAGATGGACACCAATTCACTCTGCACATTCTCTTGTAATCAAACCCTTTTGTTAGAGTATTGCAAAATACCTTCCATATAAAAAAGGTATTCAGAGGACACCAGTCAGCAATTAAATCCTCAAACCTGTTGCATCAATAACAGTTAATTTCATGACCAGTAGGATACTACTTATGGTTTAATCACTTTATTGTCTAGAGATGGAATCAGAGAGATTATTAGTTGGCACCAGCTCAAGTTGTTGCCAAGCACACAGACAAGGTGTGGAAACATGAGCTCTGAGCTCTTTCCATTATAGAGTTGTACTATTAAAACGGCCAAACATGTTTTATGAATGTCATAAAACTAGTAAATACCAGATGACACACCTGTCTTTATGTCGTTCACCTGAGACGAGAACCTGAAGGGCTGAGCACATGTAACTGCTTCCCAATTATGAACACACCCAGTAGAGCTGACCAGCTGATCAACGATGCATTGTGTTATTTTCATACCTAAATTGAAAGATTAATAAAAGGTGCATCCAAATAACATTCCTGGGTTATAACATGTAACATTACTGTCTCAACTGGTTGTTACTTGTCAGTTTTATTTCTATATACTACACTTTATTTGATGAAAATGGTATGAAACATGTTCTTGTTTGCATGAACTTTGTCAGTTTACAGAAATGGTTCTGGTAGTTAATTGTGAATGTTAAGCTGTGAGCAGATGGTGTCAGAGGATGATTATGGTTAAAGAAAAAGGAAGTAAATGCTGCTTTAGGACTGATTGTCATCAGCTGTAAACCTCATCAAGTCAAAAATCTGAACTGTGGCTTTCATCAGCACTTGATTGCAAACATTTAATTTACAGAACCAAGGTGTTCAAAAGTAAGAAGCAGTGTGATCCTGTGACATATAGCCAATAAAAAAGTAACACAGCAGCTAAATTTAGCACCGGAGCTGTCAGATTCACAGGTCAACCCACAGAAACGTGTAGAGCAAACGTGAGAGTTGTCGGTTCAGTGCCAGCTCACACACCTGACTGTAACTGTGGCTGAAGGCCTAATAAAAGCCACCACAACATTATGAGCCCTGAACACTTGAGCTCAGCCCTGATGACACACACAGCTTCTCAGAAAGATGACTTCACAGAAAGCTGACCAAACTTGATCCTTCACTCGTCTGCAACAATGGTAGCTATTGAAGAGTGTGAGTCACATGGTTGAACTTCTCTTTGGTTTCCTGTCGGAGGGAACCTCCAAACATGCGCCTAACACCGTGTTCAGAGTAAAGACTGCAAAGAGTCTTCTAATTGTTCTATATCTTCAATAAATTAAGTCAATTTCTTAGCATTTTGGGTACATGAATCTTCTATTTTAACATTTTAAGACCTAATTATCAATAAATTATATAATCAATGAATACATTATCAATAGATATGCATCGATATCTGGCTCCACTTAGATGTTTTGATGTAGTACATTTAAAAACTCACCTGTTAAATGCATTTTGCTTCATTAGATCCACTTCTGAATCTCTATATAAAATCTCGCATTTTTTGTTTTCCTGAGTAGAGCTGCAACTAACGATCATTTTCATTATTGACTAATCTGGCCATTATTTTCATGATTACTTGATCAGTCAACACAGTATTTAATTATTTAGCTTCATTATTTATTTTTTTGTAGAGGGGAGGCAATGGTGTACGCTACAGCGTACATGTATCTACGCACACAGAAGCATTAAATCAATCCTATGTGTCGGCATAATAAAGCTTGGTTTACTTAGCTCAGGTGGTAGAGTGGGTCGTCTAGTTATCGGAAGCTTGCTGGTTCGAATCCCAGCTCCTCCTAGCTGCATGTCGAAGTGTCCTTGAGCAAGTTACTGAACCCCAAATTGCTCTGATGAGTGTTGTAAAGATTCTTCGGTTATGTTTCTTGAAAATGACTGAAATGATTATCAAAATAGTTCAGTATTAACTGTCTGTTGTCAACTTTCTGTTGACTAATCTAATACAACAAACCATTGTTTCTCTGTTTCCCTCACACTACCCTACACTACACCACTGATGTATGTGCAGATAAGTTAAAACACTACACTTTAGTGAACTCTGATAGCATCTGACCCAAGTTTTACTTCCTCAAACCAAGAACACGTTTGCTGTTGTTTTTACATATTCAGAATTCATCGAATTCCAGCTTCAGTGTTTGTTGATAGCTGAGATTGTGTCAGTCCTGATCTGCTATGTTGGGAAAAGTCCCCTCAAACAGATTCCAGGTCAGTTTCCTAATCTCAGACCATTCAGGTGATGTGAGTGGTTTCAGCCTCAGTTGTTTGAGGAGCTGAGGTGAAGCTGCTACAGGTTTCCTCCAGCACACACCTCCAGCTTATGTATTTCAAACCTCTTTAGTTCCTGTGTGGACACACATGCATCTGTTCTCACTCTGCTGCTTTCTGTCTTTTCGCTGGAGGATGCTCTCGGCAGCAGAGCGCCTGTGTGCGTTTGCTACTTTGAAGAAGTTGTTGCTGCATGATGTGAGCGATGGCATCAGTGCGGTGAGTGTTGCACTTCTGTACATGTGTGTGCAAACAGAATACTTTGTTGAGCTGAATAAAGTGAAGCCATTGTGATCATGTTCACTTTGTAAAGTTTTATCACAGTTGGCCTTTCACCAGCAGCTCAGAGCGAGATGTACTGACGTAGAAACACAAAGGCTTCAAGAATGAAAAGTTTTAATGTTATCTAAAGAGATATTTGAGTGCGACACAAGAGTAACATTCACTCAAACATTTCTTGTACAACAACTCTGTTTTTGTGAGGGTGGTTTCAGTGGCCAGACTCATATAAATTGTCCTTTAGTTGAGATACCTGCATAACCCAGACCTCTGAGCATGTGAGTGGATTTAGATTCAGCTGGAGCAGTATGATGGGTATTGATTACCTTGATGACATGTTGGAGGGGTCACCATGATAATGGTTGTTTTATTACCAACTGTTTTGGTAATCGACTAATCATGAGGGCTTTTTTTCAGGCTAAAATGTCAAACATTTGCTGCTTCCAGCTTCTAAAATGCAAAGATTTCCTGCCTTTATTTGTCATTTATGATATTAAATAAAGTATCTTTGGGTTTTGGACTGTTAGTTAGACGGGACAATCTGAAGATGCCACTTTGGGTCCAGGGAACTGCAATGAGCATCTTTTACACGTGTTTTTCTTGTTCATCCTCTTAATTTATTTAAAAAGGAAATGTGTTGTCCACAACTTTGACCTACTGTACAAGAAAGTATTATTTTTCTCCATTCCATACATTGTGACATTATAAGTTTAAATGTCGAAGTAAGACGTAGCTGTGTAATCTTTGTCTTTCAAATTAAGATCCTTAGGATAAACAATAAGTCAAATTAAAGCACCTCAGAGTCTAAGGCTTTTGTTTTCAAACTATTTGTGCCTCTGTATCACGTGTTCTGATCACTCTATACAGGGTTAGTTTTAGATCTCTTGTGGGCTTTTAAAGGATTTCAGACTTTGTCTCTGTATTAGGAAATGAATGTGTACAAACTAGGAAAAAATAAAGTAAAAACCAGATTCTTTACTTACTTCAATAATAATTTATGGCTCTGACAAATTCCCAAGGCACACCTGGACCTTTCCCTAGACTGGGACCCGCTGGGCTAAAGAACTGTGTTCAGCCCACGTGGCTCATCACTGTGACTCCCTGCAGCTTCACACAGTCTCCTTATTAAAGTGAAACAAATACACAAGATGAAGTTCACCTATGACAACCCTTCTTTGTAATAACGTCCCCGATCCGCCAGATATTTATCAACAAGTATTAAATGAAAACTAGTCGGACCGGCCTGTTGGTCTGTTTCCTGCTGACAGGAGCCGCCCATTTTATTTCTCTGCCAGATCAGCTGTATTTGTGGGTTACAGCGCTTGTTTTTGACACCAGAATTGGTTCTTCTTTTAGAGCCCTGGATGCTTAGTTTGGTGTCATTTCAGAAAAGCCTGTGAGAATTATTCTGTTAAATCTTTTGTGTGCTCAGCGATCTCAGAGAGGGTTAGTTGTGCTCTCATTTTCAAAATGTTCTTTACTTGTGTGATTCAGATATCTAATATTCTTGATTTCCCACTTGTTTGAAACTTGAATAAATGTATTATTGATCGTTTTTGTGTCGGACAATCGTACATTTGCATCCCTTGTTCCAATCCACCTACCCGCCAGTCTCCTCATGTCATCCATTCGAGGTTAATGTCTGTAAATCTATCAAAAGCAATGAAGTAATGGAGGTTGTTTTTAAAGGGAGTATGTTCTGTGATTGGTAAGATTTTGCATTGTTGTCGCAGATGACCAATGTCCATTAGTTGATTGTCCTCATGTGATGGTAAACAGAGACGCAGTCCTGTGTGGCCCGGTGCCGTCCTGCATGGCCCGGTGCCGTCCTGCATGGCCCGGTGCCGTCCTGCGCGGCCCGGTGCCGTCCTGCGCGGCCCCGGTGCCGTCCTGCATGGCCCGGTGCCGTCCTGCGCGGCCCGGTGCCGTCCTGCATGGCCCGGTGCCGTCCTGCAAGGCCCGGTGCCGTCCTGCGTTGCCCGGTGCCGTCCTGCGTTGCCCGGTGCCGTCCTGCGCGGCCCGGTGCCGTCCTGCGCAGCCACAACTCTAAATCCCCCCTCCCTATCCTTTAAGCAGCGAGCTGACCATCTGTTCCCAGCCCTAACAACACACAACAACACACACGCACGCACACACACACACACACAGTACAGGTACAAACACAAACAGACAGCACAGTCAGTCTATACCTGCCTTTGGTTATGTGTTTATGGATTCATCCTAGATTGAATGCCTCAGGGGAGGGTAACAAGGTGATGTGTGAGTTTTCCTGTGTGTGTCTGTGTGTGTGTGTGTGTGTGTGTGTGTGCGTGCGTGTGCGTGTGTATGTGTGTGCGTGTGTGCCTGTGGCTCACAGTCATATCGGAGCTGCTGAGGCGACACATGGCTGAGAGCTTGGATATGGGGCGACAGGAAATGACCAGGAGTGCAGCATTGTATCATTTCCCTGCTGGAGTCCTTTGTGATCCACTCTGCACGTTACATGTCCCTGTTCCATTTCCTGTTTTCACTTTTTTCTGTTGTGGTCACGCTGCTCAGTTTGAAAGCAGGCGAGGAATATGATTGGTTTTCCTCTTTGTGCTTTCTAATAATAACATAACTTCTGAATCATAATGATGCTTGTGAATACAAAATTTCTTCTCAAATGTAGAAAGCCTATTTTTTATTAACATAAAGTATAGATAAAGAAAGGAGAATAAAACAATATGATGTCTAAAGACAGAAAATGGATTTTTCTGTCTGTCCGGATGTAAACACTCTAGTAAAACTTACCAAGCAGACATTTTGATTATTGTGTGGTCAATCTCTTAAAGCAGATCTTTTATGCATCTTCAGTTTTTCCTTTCCTTCAGTGTGTTACATACTGTAGGTTCTTGTGTTTGTAAGAGGTCTGGAGAGTTTGTCTGCAACAACAGAAGCTGCTCTCTCCCACAGGGAGCACTGCTCCTGAAACGCCTCGTCAGCAGCCCCGCCTTTAATTATGTGACATCACACCACATCACCATGTCACACATTCGCTCAATTTATGTCTAGGCGTCTATGGCATGGAAGAATTATAAGAAGAGCTGCTCCTCTGATCAGTGTCCTCAATTGTCTTGTTTTGTCCACAACCCACAGAGATTCAGTTTACTGTCATAAAAACCAGAAATGGTTCACATTACAGAAGCTGGAATCAGATCATTTTGATGTATTTTCCACGAGAAGTTCCTCAAACCAATTAATTATCAAAGAATCGGACTAATGATTTAATAGTTGACAACTAGATGATTACAGTTTGCAGCTCTAATACGAGGACACTAACATGAGACATTGTAATGGAATGGCTTTTTATAGACCGAACGCTCAATCGAAACGGTTGTCAGATTGCACAGTAATAACAATGATTAGTGTTAGTGTTGATTGCAGGATGTTTTTCAGTTATCGATTTGAACCAACCTCAGAAAGATAAAAGAAAGATCTGATGTTTCTTTAGATACTCACAGTTTGGTACGGATGCTCTTCAGTCACATCTGGAAGAATCTATTTTACAAAAGGCAGTGACATTAATCCTCCACATATTTGAGCTCTTCTCACACTTAACTCTCACTGTTTGATCAATAGGTGCATCCGCAATGACGGTTAGCGGAAGCTGATATCAACAAGTTGAAGCTCATTCATCTGCTTTTTATCTTAAGTAGAAGTGGACAAGAACTTGAAAACAAATTACACCCGACACATGATGACTCCTGAATGTCTTGAACAACTTCGACTGTGCGACTGTCAGGGTTAAACAGACATCGACTGAATCAACGAAGGCTTGATTTATATCAACGTAGACTCTTTCTGACTGATACCATCATCTACAAACTGCCTTGTAGATTTCTTTCTCATCTGTATTCAAAGTGTCAAATGCACGTGTGTTGCATTGATCGCTCCATTCTAACTTTCCTTCAGATGCAGTTTACAAACCTACTGATGGTGAAGAAGTCAGAGAGCAGCAGCCCGGTCATCAAACACATCCTTCTTCTCTCTCTCTGGCCTCTCCTCACCCCATGATGTCCCTCTGCTGTGTATTAAAGAGGGAACTTGTGAATGGCGTGATTGTGTATTCAGAGGAGAGGATGGCAGCTGCGGCCTTGGCGTTGGCCAGAGCTTATGTGTGTGCTCGGGAGTGTGTATGTGTGTTAATGGTAATCCGGTGGATCCTGATGACTTACCCTTTATCCTTTATGAGTGTGCATGTCGGCCTGCAGCAAAATAATTTGGCCCTTCAGTAGATTGCATAATAGCACATGAAGTCTTTGTATCACAATCTGACAAATTTCGTAATCGGGCAGATTGCAGAGGGCGCCGGCCCGGTTTCACTGATTGAATGGTTGGTGAGGTCTTGGATCAGATGTACTGTATCATCCCTGCTTGTGCTCTCATGTTCTTTAGCTTCACATGTTGGGCTGCAACTAGTGATTATTTTCATTGTTGGTCAATCCATCAATTATTTTCTTAATTAATCAGTTAGTTGTTTGGCCGACAATAACAAAAATGTTCAGTGTTTACCAAAACCCTCGATGACGTCCTTAAATGTTTGTTTTGTCCACAACCCAGAGATATTCTGTTTACTGACATAGAGGAGATTTTTTCTCAAAAAATTACTAAATCTGATGAAGTAATTATGAAAATAGTTGCAGATTATTGACAACTGATCAGTGAATCCTTGCAGCTCCAGTCGGAATTCTAATGTGACAGTTTTAATGAGTTTTATTTTGTTTCAATTTAACAAGTTTGTGGGCTTGTAGAACGACTGTTCTCAAACAAAAATAATAATCTAAGTAGTATAAGTGACAAAACATGGACATTTAGTGGACATAATAATGACAACAAATCAATAAATCATGGCAGCTTTATTGATGTGTTATATGTTTTGTGTTGACTGTTTTTCTGTTTAGCTTGAAAAAAAGAGATATTTTTAGTAAGCGGTGTATTGATCAGTCTCTCCTGTTCTGCTCCACAGTGGTGATGTCTTGACTCGTGGCCTCACCAGCCCAGTGAAGGACGTGTCAGTGCCGGGCTGCTGCTAATGGGAACTCCTGCGCCGCCATGAGTGCTCGAGATGGCGTTGGTGGCGTTGGTGGCATGGGCACCCTGGGCCGGCGGCAGCGCTTCGAGAACTCAGAGTTCACCGTGCGCATCTACCCAGGCGCCCTGGCCGAGGGCACCATCTACTGCCCGATCAGTGCCCGCAAGACCACCACAGCCGCTGAGGCCATCGAACGTGTCATCGAACGACTGCACCTGGACCGCACCAGGTGTTATGTTCTGGCTGAAGTGAAGGAGTTTGGTGGGGAAGAATGGATTCTGAACCCCTGCGACTGTCCCGTGCAGAGGATGATGCTCTGGCCCCGCGTGGCCCTAGAGCACCGCGCGTTGTCTGGCGCCGAGGATTACCGCTTCCTCCTGAGGCAGAAGAACCTGGACGGCTCAATCCACTATGGAGGCAGCCTCCAGATGTGGCTGCAGGTGACGGAGGAGCGCAGGCGCATGCAGGAGCGCGGACTGCTGCCACAGCCTGATTCTCAGGGTGACCACGCAGATCTGTGCCACCTGCCGGAGCTCAACGAGCGCTCGCTGCTGGACAACCTGCGCTCGCGCTTCCGCCAGGAAAAGATCTACACTTATGTTGGGAGCATCCTCATCGTTATTAACCCCTTCAAGTTCCTGCCCATCTACAACCCCAAGTATGTGAAGATGTATGATAATCATACACTGGGAGATTTGGAGCCACATATTTACGCTGTGGCGGATGTGGCGTACCACGCCATGCTGCAGAGGGAGAGCAATCAGTGCATCGTTATATCTGGGGAGAGCGGCTCTGGGAAGACGCAAAGCACAAACTTTCTTATTCATCATCTGACGGCTCTCAGCCAGAAGGGATTCGCCAGCGGAGTGGAGCAGATTATCTTAGGGGCGGGGCCAGTACTAGAGGTAAGATAAAACACATTTTAATTTGTTGACCTATCAGAGACTGGAGACTTGACCTGAAGCTGGACCCACAGTCAGTTAACAGAAGTGACGACTTGAGAAAAGTTGTGACACTGTAAAACCCTGAAACAGTAAAGAATACAACGCCACCGAGACAGACAGCCTCGAAACGTGAAAGATTTTACACCTTGTTGTGTGTTTACAGGGCATGAAGACTGTAGTATAAAACCTTCTGTGGCTCCAGAGGAAGCTGAATGTGATCTTCAGTGATTGCTCTCAGTGATGTCACTCAGTGGATAAGTTGCAGTGAGTGACATCACTGGAGCAAGTGTATCGGATTACATGCAGCTTCCTCTGGAGCCACTAAAGGTTTTATACTACACACATGCTGTTCACACTTTAATGTGTAAGGTTGGTGGAATTACCTTTTAAGCATTTGGACTTGATCTGTTGTAAGCACAAGGTTTTGATTTATGTCATCAAAATAGCTTCATGTTATTTAGCTTTATTAGAAGTGCTCTTATTTTATGAATAACACTTTGTCTCAGTTGTCTGTTGAGGCTTTGAGAATCGAGTTGGCTGATGCGCAGAGATTCCCTCAGTCTTGAATTGAGACCTGACTTGGATTTGCCTCCACAAACTGACAGCTCTTGCTCGTGAAGCCGCCGTGTTTACGTTGTTTTCTATTGACACCAGCAGATATTCAGGTCGCGTCGATATGTGTGGGCCGGGAACTTCTCATTCTGGATTCATGTTGGCCCGTACACACGGATTTATTACTGCTGCTGTACTCAACACTTGCTGTGAATGAGATTCTGTGCAGCTCTCACATCAGTTACACAACTGTCTGTGGCTGTGTCTGCCCCATACAGAGGTTTATTGCACTTTCAGTCCAGCTGTGTGGGGATTATGCGGCACACAGAGCAGCTCTCTATCAGCACACAGCTTGTGTCCTACCACTGATTACAGTCGTAGATTCTTGTTTTTGTGATTACGACCATTTTTCCCCTGCACAGTGGAAAGATCGTCTCAAGGTAGAGCTCGTGGAGGCCCAGCGAAAGGTTTGGAAGGAAACTGGGTGTTTTCATATCACTCAAGACATTCCACTCATATTCCTCTTCTTCAGGGACCTGTCACTTCAGTGCACGCCAGTCAGGAGGCTTTGACACGTTCACAACCACACATTGTTCCACTGTTGTCTTCAGCATCAACTGAATTCATACACACATAACACCCTGTAACTGTGTGCACAATGCTGCCAGTCATGGCTGCTTTTTGTATTTCATAAGGCTCACTGTCAGCTCACCTGACCACCAGCTGTTTACACTTGATTCTGTCACAAAGATCAGGGCAGTGCTCAGAAATGCATACATTTCTTCATGTGGGTGTAGTCAGCCCCGACTGATCAAACCTGTTCCTTATCTCAAACAGTTGTATCTTGATTTATTTCAGTTCCTCATATGATGAAATGAAAATTATTCCATTGTTCGCAGCGTCAATGTCAAGTTGAAAATGGCAGCCGACAAGCCAAGTTCAAAGGTAACCATCAAGTCAACAAGTAGCTCTGCACGCTGTTTTATTGCCTTTGGTTTAGCAAACACGGTTCTCAGGAATGCCATTCATCGGTGTGTCTCCGGGGTTAATGTGTAAGCATATTGGGTTAATCCTCGACGCAGCAACACGAGTGAGTAGGTTTGAGTGCAGAGGAGCAGCCTTTAATTGTTTGCACAGTAAGATTGCGTATCTGCCTGCCGGTGATTGATACCAGGAGGAGAGCTGCGCTGCTACTGCCGAGAGATAGAAGAGAAGGAGGAGGAGGAGGAGGAGGAGGAAGAGCAGCCAGCATTACCTCACGTCTTCATCCTCATTTCCTCTTAGGTAGCCGAAGAAACACGGATTTCTATAATTATGTGTAGTTAAATGTAGTCACAGGATCTTGTCACTGACAGTAAAAAGTATTGAGCTCCACTGAAGTTAATGTTCCATCGTGTTAATGTAAAGAGCTCTGAGTTTCACCTTGACCTCTAACGCTGGTTTCAAGAGAGGAACTACTTCACACATCAGAGTCAGTTTACAGCTTCTGGAGAGCACGGCTGCATATGTGGAAGAGTCTGTTGTGTCTCCACAGAGAGCTGGGGAACATCTGATAAGCTGAATCAAGTGATGTCACTTTCAATTGTACGTAATACTTTACTAAGTTGTTACACTAAGTACCGGGGCCTCTGTACTTCAGGTTTAGTGCCTTGCTTTAGGTTTCATACACAGGCCAGTCAATCACACATTAATGACTGATATCAAAGACCGGGACGGTGACGCGCCTTCACCCGCATGTTAAACGATACTACAGCAAAACAAAGCAGACAGATGTTCTCTGCAGACCGTCAGCGGCAGGCTGAAGTCACCCTGCGGCCTGAACTATATAGAGAGAGGTTTTTTTTAAACTCCAGATAGAAGGTATCAGTTACAAGAGGTTCTGCTCTTCTTGGAAACCAGCCAGCCAGCAACTGCAGCGACGTGTTAAGATCCTGACAAGCCCTGTCACTTCAAGAGCTCCAATTAATACAACTCAGCTGGAAGGAGATGAAAACACAAAGTGGAAGATAAACAGGGCGTGGTTGAACGTGGTTATTATTCCACATTGAAGGGCATTAGAGAAGTTACAGTTTTAATCTTGGGGTGGGAGTTTGAATACATTTCAGCACCATTTGGACTTCAACTGACCCTGAACAAAGGTAAAAACAAGCGTACATGAAATATGACAAATACTTTGCGTAATATTGGTTTTGAGCTTATCTGCTGTTCATCATGCCTGATGCTGTTTACCTTCTTGTGCCAGATATCACTGAAGTTGACATTACACCATAAATTCCTGTGCCCACAGACCCCCACACTGGAATTTACTGTTTGAAGAGTCTGAGTGTCTTAATCTTCTTTGGTCTCCAGGCCAACAAGACTCTGGTCCTCCTGAATGCAGCAACACTATAGAGCAGAAACTTAAGTACTTTGCACTTTGAATGTCTGCGTGTTAACGACTCACTCGAAATGATCGGGACAGACGGTTATGAAGGATTACTATTAAGGCCCATTTGCTGTGCGTTTCCCTGCCTGCTTCTCCATTTGTTTAACCGTGCTCAGCAGTAATGACAGGTTTGTGTCTTGTCTGACAAGAGTTCATTGAGTTTGCCCACGTAGACGCTCACCTTTTGTTCTCTGAAAGCCTTTTCTGACGTATCTACAGAGACCAGACAACTGTTGGATCAAAAATGTGTAAATGAAAAATGTATCTTAGAGGATTTTGAGATGGCTTCTTGGTCTGCTTGCTAGCTAATAATCAGGTGGTCTTTAACTACCACCCGGGCTTAACATCCAGGTGTCGGCCTGTCAGGACTTTGGGTTTTCAGGTGTCCACCTGACAGTGAAGAATGATAGAAAGCACAGGCAGGGTATGAAGGTCCGAGCAGGTATGATAATGTCCCGGTACCTTAATGGTTAACTGAACTGATCCGTCCACAGTTTGATTCAGATCGTCCTGTATATCTCCACAGTGTCTGCTGTAACATATGAAGAGTATCTATAACCATTTAACATAAACATAGATTTTAATAACGTTACTACATCAGCCTACCCCCACACAGATGTCACCTGGGACATTTTCCTCGTCACATCTGAACATTTTGAAATTAGTAGTAAACTTTAACAGCCTTTAAAACAGCAACCAAATCCTGAGCTCATGTGTTCAGGCTGAATTCTTAATGCAATGTTTCTATATTGCTTCAGTCTGTCACTTTTGTATCTGCCTCTTTAAACAAACATAAATCAATAATAGATAAATGAAAGAATGACTTTATTATTTACCTGTGATTGGACACTTCTGCATGTGAACTTGAATTTAAAATGAAATAATGCTTTTTTTCCACATGTGGAAACTAAACATGATTGTTTTTATAGAATTGAACTAATTAGAAACTGGGTTCACGTCATGTGATGGTTCTAATAGAAGGCGATCACTGATCACTATTTTTAGGAGGATCTGTTCCTGGTTCAACATCGTCTCTGACGCTGATGAAAACAAAGAGAGCTCGCAGGAAACGCGCTCATTTGTTTTTACATGTGAGCGATGTGACAGCTTAATATGAGCTCAGCTGTCCTCTGCTGTCCCTGGGGTCAGGAGGGAGCGTCGGGGGTTACCTCACGCTGCTCACTGTGACAGCACATCATCAGGATCTGCTCTCTCAGACCGGGGACGAGTGTCACAGGGCATTAGTGCAGGAGCCCAGATAATGGTGTGTGTTAGGGGGTGTTTGAGGGGCACTTTAATACACTCTGAGCTGCAGGGCTCTGCTGCTGCTGCTGCCATCAAAGGACATGAAAACACACACTCACATGTGCACCCACATGAACTTACAGTCAGGCATGAAGACTCGAGTGTTTAAATCATTGCACTTATTGAATACAGCTCCAACAGGGCTGCAACTAATGATTATTTTCATCAGGTCAGACACCTAAAACAACTCCTTAGAAAATACAAAGACTTCGTTGTGTCCCTCTCCCAAATGGCTGCGATTATGTCCTGTAGTTTGTTCTTAATGTGCAGCACATCTGGGGAAAATACTCTGATTACAAAGTCCAGTCTGGTTAGTTTTGATTACCTACAAGTATTCATATTCAGTGCATGTGAAGGACCTGCAGAGCTCGTTGGCCTGGTGAGCGGCTGAGCTCCTGTTGTGCTCCTCCTCGTTCCCAGCCAACAGAAACACTCCCAGTGTGAGTCAACCCAGGTCAGCACTTTCACCTCTCAGCATCTCCTTCACCGCTGCCTCAATACACGCCGAAAAGCACACACACTTGCTCATTTAATACCGTCTCCCCAGAGCCCCCACTAATACTGAGGAGGATTAGTGTGCATTACGGGATCTCCCCTCGACTGGGCGGGGTCAGGCGAGATTTACTGTGCCCTGAAAGTGTTGTTTTCCTCAGGCTGGACTGGAGAAAGAGCCGAGATGAGAGAGACGGGGAGTGATGGAGCACCGTTCATGCGAGCGAGTGTAGAGTTACAGTGCTGTGTGTGTTTTATTGAGGTGAACCAGGGTAGAGAGGGTGATACTGGCCTGTGTTCATGCTCACACAATGGGCTCGGCCTGTAAGGTTGATCAACATGCAGATTATCTTTACTGCGCTATAAAGGGTGTGAATGTTATGGAGTCAAAGCACACAGTAGCAAGTTACACAAGTAATGTACCGTATAGTTGTTTGTGTTGAGACCTGAGATTGGCGGCGTAGTTGAAGGGTGGAGTTACACCAGTTTTTGGACACTTTGTCTTCTCACCATGGTTTGTGAGGATTACATAATGAGCCATATGTTTAGAGCTGTTTGCTCAGGGTCAGGCTGAGCTCCCTCGGTCATGTGCAGGTTGTTAGGCTGAGATCATTCATCTAGACTTAATGATTCAGCCATCTGTGATTGTATTTGAGTGTACAAAATGATAAAGGTCGATAGATTACCTGAAGGATGGATGAGTCATGTTCCATACCTCATCCAGGCAATCACGTCCATCCTCTGTTCTCTGTAACCCTCATAGCTGTTATTAGTCAGACTCATAAAACATATAAACCTCAGGAAATGAATCAATCACTCTGTCCTTTATTCACCTTCCATGGTGGAACGTAGCCAGTGGAACAAACATCAGTGGACCTTGAAACTTGACTTGTAAGATATTGTGGGAAACATTATTTGTGTGAGAGATGTGGTGGGACTGCTGTGGCCATGTGGTCGCACATGAAATGTTACAGAATCTGCATCTAATTAGAGAGAGGCTGAATGGAACATTAATCGTAAGAGCAAAAGTGATTTTAGTTGCAAAATAGGTCATGGTGGCTTTGAGATGATGTTGGGTCCAAAAAGTTCTCTCTTCTGTCCATAGAACAGTGAAGATAGGTCCACCAGTCCATAATGCATACAGATAGATGTGTGTGGCAGATATGTTCAATCAGTGCAGTCAGCTGTTCTCACCCATTTGCACCGGAAAATGTTTATCCTGTATGATGGAAGCAGATGGAGGATGACGCAGCAGAAGTTACATCTGAATGTTTGGAGAGACACTAAAATGTTCCCTGACTGACGAGACCAATAAATATAAACGTATATAAGAGCTGTAACTATTGATCTATGTAAATTCCCACAACTACGATGAGTTACTGTTGAATTAAAGCAGAGACTCAGGTCCTTTTTTAAAGCAGGTGTTTCTGTATTCGCCAACATCTCCAGCTGTTACCGCTCACTGTTTATCTCTGTGCCCTGGTGCCAAGCGCTTATTGAGGCTGTATACATGAAGACTGGTACCACTGGCTGGGAGAGAGGAGTACAGACTGTTTCTGCTTTATCAACCATCAGGCAGAGGGCTGAGTGTTGATGCAGCTTCTCACTGCGGCTGAACAGCTGGAGGTCAGAGGTCACACTGAGGTTTGCTGGAGCCACATCAGTCTCACAGGGGTCGGAGTGTGCAAAGTGTCTGACTTCTCACTGAGGGTGGTTTCTCTTTTGTGCAAAAATAATCACGACATCAAATAAACTCCAGTTGGATCTTTCAGAATTTTGTTGAGGATGGGGGGAGATAAACCAGTCAGTCTTCTTGATGTGTCTCTGCAGAGCTGGAATCAATTCTATCCTTTGATAATGGATTAAATGTTTCAGTCATTTTTTCCAGTTAAAAGTAGTGACGAATTAGCAAACAATCTCCGTCTCCAAGAGACAAAACAGCTTCAGGTTTTGGAGGTTTGGTAGCACAAAATGAGAATTTGAAGATGTCATTAGATGTGTTTTTATAACATCACATACACACTCTGTGTAAGAGTTTTCTGCTTCATGTCATTGTTCTCGTTCTTCTTCACTTTTTCTTTCTCTCTCTCCTCGTCCTCCTCCTTCTTCTTAGAAGAAACTGTCACTTAGATGGACACAAGGCTACTTTAGCTCCGTGTATTTGTGATGGAAATATATATACGATATTCAGATAGATGAGATAATCAGCAGATTTATCTGTGTCGAATATAATTATTAGTTCCGGCCCTACATCTGTTCAGATATATGTCATCTGGAGATTTGTATTGCCAATAGGAGAACATCTCTCACAGTTTCAGTCTGAGTCTGCTGAGTCCCGTGTGTCTCGTTACTCTCTGAGCCAACGAGTCAGTCGTCAGCAGCAGATATCAGCAGCAGCCCCACAATGTGCCTGTTTGTGTCCCTCACAGGCTCTTTATTTATGCTGGGGTACGCCAGAGTTTGCAGGTGCCTCGTCAGCAACACACACACATATACGCACGCACGCACGCACGCACGCACGCACGCACGCACGCATGCACACACACACCACAGTCAGCACTTGCTGTCAGACTCGACCAGCTGCCCTACTGCCCCGACTACACCTGCAGCAGTGTGTCACATAGAGACGACTGGACAGAAAAGTCTTTATTCTTTGTGACGCAAACGTCCCGGAGCCTCGTCCAATCACAGAGGACCTGCTCTGTGGTCATCTAGAGCTCATCTGTGTTGTTGAAAAGTGTCATGAAGAAACTTTTGTTGTGTTTTACTTCAGCATGTTCTGATAAAAATTCTGATGAGTTTATATTCACTACTGTAGAGCTGAAGCTGTCGATCACTCTGTGGGTCCATTACCTGACACAAATACACTAATATTTTAATAATTTAAATCATGAAACTCCTTTTAAAGAAGAAAGTTCACAGGTTTATGAGATGCGAACTAAATCTGTTTTTCTTCCTCATCTGTGATACTAAATAAAATATTTTTGATTCATGCATTTATTGAAAAATCAAGACATTCACATAAGTTATGTCCATTTTGGCGTTCGGAAATTGTGTTCAAGGACATTTGTCACTATTTTTCAACATTTTACCGGCCTCATGATTAATTAAATTATTTTTTAAAAGAAAGAAGAAAGAAAAAAGAAGTTCTGAATTTAAAATCTGTGTCTGCTGTTTCTCTTGGACTACAGAACAGACTGAGAGACAAACACTCTCTGTCCTCCCTCCTGTTTCTGGTCCATCTGCTGCCGGCCAGATGTCACTTTTCCCTCTCATCCTCCCTCAGAAACCCTCCTGTGATGTTTGTGAAGGAGGAGGTTGTTCGGGACTTGTTTAAAAACCTCTTTGTGGATGCTCAGTCTCCTCCCTCTGCTCTCCACCTGGAGGAGTATCAACAACAGAAAGACGAGAAGACAGTGTCTTCTTTTGATGCACTTTTACAACAAAGACGATCACAGAGACAGACTGTGAGACACCAACAGTTAAAGTCCTACACCACCCCTTGAACTCACAGTATGTTCCTGCTGCAGACTTTCCATCCTCACAATTTTGAGTATCAATGAAGACTATTACATAAACGCTGACGGCGCTCCTCACTGTGAGTTACATAAAGCCTCGCAGGTGACCTGTGTGTGTGTGTGTGTGTGTGTGTGTGTGTGTGTGTGTGTGTGTGTGTGTGTGTGTGTGTGTGTGTGTGTGTGTGTGTGTGTGTGTGTGTGTGTGTGTGTGTGTGTGTGTGTGTGTGTGTGGTCATCGCGTGCCTCTCATATTGTCCAGATGTGGCGTAATTAAACCCCAGTGTGAAGAGTGCTCACATCTGGAAGGGAGCTGAAAACATGAGGGATGTCACCCCGGAGCAGGGTGCTCATGGAAAGATCATCTCAGCTGGACACGTGCTGCTCAGTTTACAGTTGGGCGGTTTAAGGAAAGTTTGATGAAAGTGTTTCCTCTGAGCAGCAGGTGGTCTTTTCCTCCAGTTAGCAAGATAAGATCAGACATTTGTACCCTGGCACTGAAGGAGTATCAGGAGCCATCATCGTCGTCCACCCTGGTCTCTGTCAGTCTCTTTCCTCTGTTGGCCCATAACTACAGTCATGGCTTGTCTTTGTCCACTGGCCCATCCCACCAACCAGATAAGTGTCACTGTCCCGCTAAGAATGAAACGATGTGCTCTGGGAAAGTTGGCTGTGGATGTGTGAGTGACTCATTAACTGTCCAGAACAATGGTTCAGAAGAGGCGGTGCGGTGTGTTTAGTCAGTGTGGAGATGCGGGTCCCTTCTGTCGTAAAGCTTTTAACAGCCGCTGTCTTTCAAACACGACTCTGACCTCGGATCATTAAAGGACCCTGACAGGATCATGTTCTACAAACAGTGACATGATGTAAGTAATGTGAGTTTTGGGGGAAATAAACCTTGGCCCTATTTTTTTGTACTTATTTTAGGGTATAAAATGATGGCGGCAACTAACAATGTGTCAGTCAGTCAGTTTTTTTGGTCTCTCTGATGTCAGAAAATGGTTTCTTTAAGGTTTGCATTTATAGGACAGTTTACATCAGTAGAAACAGGTTAGACACCCAGCAGAGCACATATGAAGGCGTGGATACTCACATTAGGTCCATATATCTGTTTTACTTCAGCTCAGAGGTTCTGCACTGTGTTTGCACGACACAATACAAAGTCCAGCAGTTTCCCATATATATCCCCGTGTTAGTGATGTGGATATAATCAGTCACATGAGACTCAGATCTCAGAGTGACTGATGTGGACGACTTGTTACGGTACAAGATGTCTCCTTCCAGAGAGTCTCGGTCAGGATGGAGACATAAACAGTTTCACATGAAAAACAAAGCAATCACATAAAAGCAGTTGCATAAGTTAGGACACAGAAAACACATGAAGGCAACACAAGAGACGGACAAACAACCAGTAACCATCATCAGTCCACCTCGAGTCAAAAATGATGTAAAGCAGCGTTACGACATCACACTTCTTGTGATTGGATGGCAGCACACATACACACATACGGAAGAGGATTAGGGCCACATGTGAATTTTTTAGTTCTGACTTTAAAGTCAGAATTCTGAGAAAAAAGTCCGAATTCTGAGATTAAAGTCAGAATTCTGACTTTTTTCTCAGAAGTCTGCACATGTAAAACATTTTTTAGTTCTGACTTTTTTCTCAGAATTCTGAGAAAAAAGTCAGAATTCTGAGATTAAAGTCAGAATTCTGAGAAAAAAGTCAGAATTCTGACTTTAATCTCAGAATTCTGACTTTAAAGTCAGAACTAAAAAAAAAATTCACATGTGGCCCTAATCCTCTTCCGTACACACATGAAAGGCTCGCAGTCACAGAAATATATAAATTACTTTGCGCTGTAGTTCGATCTGGATCCGGATCTTGGCCCAGACTTTGAGGTGGTGCTGGTCTCTAACACCTCCAGGGTAATTTACCATTTTCCTCTCATGTAGCAGCCTCGAGCACCTTCTGCACTACCACTACTGTAGAGTACTGCTGTCACGACACCTTCTAACTTCCATACAGCACCTTGAAAAATATCAATATTTGATACCAGGCGGGAAAATTGAGTGGCTAAAACTTCATATTTTTATTAAATGATAAACATAATGAGGTTTGTTTACTGTCTGACACGCCTGCAGACTGCAGCGAGGACCAAGAGTTCATCATGTATCACTCAGTTTCACACTTTTCCAGTATTTGAGAGCTGCTGGTGGTGACACATCAGCAAAAGGTGGCACAGAAGCCAGCTGACGTGAGCGAGGTGGGTTTCTAAATATTAAAAATGTTTTAACAGCAGGGAATATCGAGGATATTGAGACAGAAAGTTAAAGTGATTGTTTGTTTAGCAGGTGGTAGACTGGCTGTGTGATGGTGCAGTGAGGTAATTTGCTAATGGCTTACTTAACACTACATTGAAGTGTGCTGAGGTCATCAGGGGGGCAGCCTCGGATTAGATCATTAACCAATTAATTACAGCCAGAGTCTCACATAGAACCTCCCTGTTTGTCTGATGTGTATGTTTTAAGACTGATAAGAGTGTATTTAGGTGTGTGAGCTCAGTGCAACACATCTGTGTGTCGTGTGAGACGGAGGACTGAGGAGGGAGGATATTCCCTGACCGACAGGATTGGACCGAGTCCCGATGTTTGTGTCTCTCAGATCTAACTAATTGGATTGACCTCCTTTCTGCTCCGACCACATGGCTCAGCTTCAGTGTGTTGATTGTGCTAAGTCACTCCCCTCACCTGCCTGCATCGTCCCTGTCGCCTCAGCGTATGTAACACAGTGTTAGCCTAGCAGCCGCCGGCTAATGCCTGACATGTGGCCTACATATTGGCGTGTAGCTGATGAGACCACCTGTTCGGACTTTGCTCCAACATGGTGGTTTGCTCTGTGGAGAAGAGCTTTACTGATATGACCTGGGTGTTGGCTTAATGACAGAGAGGTCACAGTGCATATGCTCACACGCACACAAATTCATCTGTCAGCCGGCAAGGTGTCTTTAGTTAAATACTTTCAGACACTAAGAGGTACGAGGAGAACTAAATGTGTAAACAGGAAATTAAGTCCAGTCTCTGTTTTTTGATATCCACATTTTTCACAATTTCTGATAAACTAAACACCGATGAAGTCCAATAAAACACTTCAAAAGCCACATGGATTATCTCACAAACACATTGTCATGTTTCTCTAAGCTGTTAATCGATATTTTCTGACTTATCTGTGTAGATGTTTCAATGAAAATGTGAAAAACAGTGTGAATCTGCAGCTCCCCTCGGTTTAAACTTAATCTCGCTGTTGTGGTTCTCCACATGTACACAGGTATCTGTGAATACGCAGGTTTCTTTCTGTGCTTTGGCCTTTCGTAGAAACCCAAGCGACATTTTAGGTCACTGAAAATGGACCGTGTGGAACAAAGGGTGGAGATGTTCGGAAACTCCGTTGTCAGTGTTTACGTCTGGACAGGCAGAAGCTGATATATTTGGAAATGATGACACAGACACACATGTGAGCTTCTGAAAAATGTGAACTCGGAGTGTGTGTGTGTGTGTGTGTTATGATATTGTGGAGTACTTGAGTGTGTACACTGACGGGCTGATCTTCTGTATGATGAAGACACAGACTGACATTGATAACACAGCTCACAAAATCAGCTTCTGATTGTACCCGCTTTAACTGAACTCTCTGTATATTGCATTTGTATAAACCTGTTTTGAATTCATGGTCTTATTTTTGTATTTCTTGATAGTGTATCTTTTTACCCAACATCATTGTAAATGATCTTAGTTTAAATAAAGGTAATAAAAACAGTCAAAGTAAGCAGGTAGAGTCAGTTATGATAAAATATTATATCCTGCACCCGAACAAACAACCACAGCAAAGATTCTGCTTCTTGTTCACACCAGCAGACACATGTCCAGTGTGCGTGATTGGTTTTCAGGTGTGTTAGTACGGACAGAGATTAATTTGTGAAATGCAAATCACTTTTGTTCATGTAGCCTCGGCCTTATGATGTTGTTTCTGCACCAAACGGCTGACGAACATGGTGACAGAATGAAGACTGTGGAGATATTTCCTGCTGAAGTTGGCTGAGACCAGAACAGAGCTAAAACAGTATTTACCAAAACACGACATTCATCTGCATGAATGATGACTTTGCGCTGTTAAAGCTGGATGTGTGATGAAAGCTGATGATTTGTCAACGTTGTGTTCAGTTAAATCTGTTATTACAGGTTTAAATGAGGCAGCCACAGCTGAGATCAAAGAAATGCCAGTTTTCTTCCCAGGTGTGTCACAGGTGTGTTTTGTCCTCGATGAGCAGATAAATGCATCAGAAACCTTCATCACCGACCGCACAAGCTGAAAGTCAAACAGAGCTGACGGTGTCGAGCACACAGCTCAGATTTATTGACAGAACGTTTGTAGATGTGGTGAAACTTGACCTGAAGCCAGACTCTCACAGATATTCACAAACTCAGCTGTCAACCTCAAATAGATCCATCTGAATATGTTTTGTATGCAGTAACATCAGCTGGAAGATTACAGATTAGGAATGCGGCAGGTCCTGATTTCTGCATCCGTCATGTCTTGCTCATGATCTTTAACCTGATATCCTGCTGTAACCTTCCAGCTCTGTTGGATCCACTCCAAATACCTGGTACCAGAACAATAGGATCGTAAAGATGCCTCTGGATGTCCTCCGCCTGTTTAAGTCCCGTTTTTGTTCATAGTTTTCTGCGGAATTTCAGCAGAAAGTGTCTCGATTTTCTCTCATCCTGCTCTCTGTGTTAACTCTGGGAGAGTTGAGGCCCGGCCCAGCAGTGACTGATCTGTAATAACAATTAGCAACAGCTTCTTCGGTGTTTGTGTAAGGAGACTGTTGATCTCATAATAAATACTGTGAGAGAGTGAGGTTTATATTCTGTGGCTGAGTAATCCTCTCTGTCCTGCGGTGAGACGCTTGGAGACATTTTTCAGACAAAGTTTATGTGAGAAGCTTCGATTTGTGTCTTTATCGTCCGCGGGCAGCTTCACCTTGTAACCAAATGCATCTTGTCAGTGTGTTCAGAGCTGAATGTGGAGTTTTATCCTTTTATATTCGCAGTCCTTCTGTTGCAGCCTGTAACTGCTATATTCACCGTTTATATCACCCATTCCAAGACTTAAATAACACAACACATCTGTAAGGAGTTCCTGGTCAGGCTGGGGCCATAATAACAAACTCTTTTTATCTTAATCATTTAGTCCATGAAATGGCAGCAACCGTGGAAAGTGCTCATCACATTTTCCAAAAATTGCAGCGAGAAACACATGCTGGACGTTGTCCCTCGATCTGGCTCATACAGAAGATAGAGTGGTTTATTGGGAGATGAGGTGCATATTTAGAGGCTGCAAATTAAATGTGACTGCACCTTCAGACAACGAGAGGAGCAAAGTCTGGCGGCTGACGCTGGAGCGAGGGAATGTTTGGCATCACTGTTTGAAAACTGACAAATGATTAATACGCTATCACAATGGTTGCATTAGATTAATTTATCCAAAGAGACTTACAAGTGTGTTTAACAACGACAAGAATCATTGCTTGTGTTGTTTCCGCTCTACATTCGCTCATTCACTGGGGACATGAAGGTGTCATCTGCTGTCTGACAGTTTGAAACTACACTGATTATTTCCATTGTAGTTTGTCACAGCACTTTTCCAGTTCCTGGCTCCTGGTCCAACACTGAGAGTTGGGACAAGACTCGATGTTTTCCAGGACATCTCGCCCCCTCCCCTCACTCCCCCTCACTCCCCCTCACTCCCCCTCACTATTACATTCCATCTCACTGTATGGTGGCCAGATTTGGGAAGCCTCTTTCCGCGCCTCCTGCATTTCCTCTCTTTCTGCTGATGTCTGGGCTGTTTTTGCGCCTGTTGAGAGGAGCTTGTACTCATTGTGGTCATATAGAATTACAGCTAACGCAGCGATTTTCCCCTGTATGAAATGATGAAATGACTTTTAATGCGGAGTGTTTTCTGAATCAGTCGGTGTCTACACGCAGACATTGGCACAAAGACTTATGACACTGTACAGTCTGAGTTAACCTGCAGAGACATGCACACAGGTTTGTGCTTCATACTGTACTTGTACTCCAGTGTTTTCTCTTAGGCATCTGACCGGAGCCATTCTGGGCCCCGTCTAAGACGAACAAATGTAAAATCAATGAGCAGAGCATCAAAACTAACTAAGTTACTATTTTCAGTTTTTATTGTTGGAGTCTGTCCCCAGCAGGTTTTTATCTCCAAGCCTTTTGTGTTGTTTATCCACGATCTAGTCTAGTTTTTCTAGCCTTTACCTTTTGTTCTCTGATGTAACAGCAACATGATATGACAGATGAAGTTTCTGACCCACTGGACTAAACTACTTTACTACTTTTGCATGTTATTGAGCCTTTTTCATAGTTATATCCTACATCGTGCTTCCTCCACCTCTGCAGCGACTGTTGGAAAAGCTCTGTGCTCTCTGGAGGTACGAGGAGCTGCAGCAGGTTATCCCAGCGATGTTCTGGCACTGAGGAGCGGCATATTGACACAGACTGCTGGAGTGAGTGGGATCAGTGTTTGCTCTTAAAGATAGGCCTGTTTTCCTAATGGCTGAGCACATTTACTTAGCACTTGTCAAACACATCCTATACAGGGAGGCAAATTGACTGGGGTCACTCACCCCTCAGTCATCGTCAGAGTGCAGCACCGACAGGAATGTGACCAAATCTGCTCCAGTAGTCTCTGTTTCATTTCTGCATGTAGAGAAGTGAAGTTAAGTGCAGCTGTGAGGAACTTTGTCAGACTTTATGTATTAATTTACCTTCAATTCAGAGAGAAATAATGCACCTTTTATTCCACATGTGGTTGATAGTCAATGAGGAAATAAGGTTTTTAAAGCATAAACATGTTGTCATATACACAAAAGAAACACTGTGGGAATTTAAGCCAGTCAAACGAGTTGTTCAAAACATTAAACTAGTTTTAACAATGTCAGATTTAGAGGGACAGTTTTTCATATTTAATCCTATTTTCTCTTTGTGCTTCAAAAGTGTTTTAAGTAAGGTTGTCTTATCTTTTATTTGTTAGTTTCTTGTACAGGTTGTTGAGTCCTTAAAGGAGCACTGTGCAGTTTTGTAGAAGAAATTCAAAAGTTGAATTAAAATTTTAACAATATTAATGAGGTAATAACACAAATGTTTTCTCCATCAGTGAATCAACAAGCTGCTCTCGGAGAAAAATAAGGTCCCCGGTACACTGTTTGAAAGGTAGCAGGGTCCGCCACATATAAACATAGTCAAACAGTATGAAATTGTGTTTTCCTTAAAGGTCCGTTTGTTTGATTTGTTTGTTTAGTTTCATTTTTCTCTTCTGATTAAAACCTATTCCCAGAAAATGGTAAAAAAAAAAAATGCCCGAAACTGACATCCTCATAATTACTAGTTTGTTCCAACATTTAATTATATTCAGTATACAGTGATACAAAACAGAGTAAAGCAGCAAATCCTCACATTGACGAAGCTACAATCAGCATTTCACAGCTTTGCTTGATAAAAGAGTAAAATGATCTGTCGATTAACTAAGTGGATGCACACAGTTGTTTCTGTTTTGTTATTTTTGGGGATTTCTTGATGTAACACTGAGGTTTGGGTTATTGAATTAAAAACTTTACATTGTGACTATTGTGCTTAGTTTTTATTGGTCACCATGTTTGATTTCTAAATGAAATGCAAACCAGTGAAAACGGATTTCTCTCCTCGAGTGTTACTGACTCAATCTGATGTAATTCATCCTATTTCTGAAGTCCGCAACTGCACTTGAACCGGCTGTGATCCCCGCCCAGCCATTAAAGTAAACGTTTAGAGTGATGAGGGCATGGATGTGAGAGGGTGGCATGTAGAGGGATTTCACTGTGGAAGCTGTTACATCATCAGGCTTGTGAATGTCACTGCCGGCCAATAAAATCTCTTTTAATACCAGATTGTACGCATGTTATTCAGACGGGGCGAGGAAAAGCTCCCTCCCTTTCTTTTACTGTTCGCTCTATGAAATATCAACATCATGTTACATCTAGTCCTCTTTGTGTGGATTTTAATTCCAGTAAACAGACAAATTCTTATAAGAACTTCCTTGTTCAAGCCTCTCAGTCACGCTCCTCAGAGGAGTTGTGTGTATGTTATGAGTGAAGGGCAGCTGTTTCCCCTCAGATGCTCCACCAGCTGCCTCTGACCACTGACATGATGGTCTGGACCTTATTCAGGTCAAATCTGTAACAAAAGAAAATTATTGCCAACTTTTTTGATGATCAAATGATTTTTTGATGATTATTGCCAACTTTTTTGATGATCAATTTCAGCCATTTTTAAACAACTAATATAAAATATTTGCTGGTTCCAGATTCTAAAATGACGATTTTCTGCTTTTCTTAGTCATTTCTGACAGAAACTGAAGAGTATTTGGGTTTTGGACTGTTCTGAAGATGTCACTTTGGGCTCGGGGAGATTTTGATGGGCTTTTTTCACATCATCAGCAGATTGTAAGTGATGAAAGTATTTGTTAAAGGTTTCATGATTCTAACAAAGAAGCACCAGATAATGACTAAATGTGTGAATATTTCCCTGCAAGTCAAACGTGGTCATTAATGTGCACTGATCCATCGGTGTTGTTACATCAGCAGCACATTTTGAGGTATTGATGAAAAGGCCTTTTGCTGAGGACACACCCAGGTCTGCAGTGCTGCAGTGTGCTGGCACAGAGTCAAACTGAGAGCTCAGACGCTGTGTGTGTCTGCCTGTGTGTGTGTGTGTGTGTGTGTGTGTGTGTGTGGATCAATATGAGTGCTGCTGGCCCGGTGGCCCGGTCTGCCCAGCCTCACTCGGTGTGCCAGCTCAGGTTATCGTCTGGAGCATTGTTGCTGTGTTTCAGCTGGGGAAGCTCCGTCTGCAGAGACGACGGCTAACGACTGACAGCTGACTGGTGCAGATGGTGTCAGAGAAATGTTTTCAGGATTAGATCCATATTGTGGGTGTGTTGTGATTCATGTGGTATGTCATCATATTATCACCACTACTAGATACTCACCATCTTTTAAAATGTACCCTCACAGCTTAGACCGGAACTAACGGTTATTTCTCCTGATCAACATATTATATATTCTGTTTTTTGGCATTTTGGCTCCATAAAAAATGACCAGAAAATGATCAAATGATCAAAATAAAATCATAATAGGAGACAAAGGAATGTCTTCAAATGTGTTGTTTTGTCAACTTGTCAACTTTACACCTGAGAAGCTGGAACCTGTAAACCATCTGCTCAAAGACGTTAACTGAGCCTTATTAGTTATGTGCCTCCTTCTCCCTGAGGCTCTGTCAGCAGCTCAGTGTTGTAGTGGGAGCAGCGCTCAGTCTGATATTTGACTCAACAATCGAGTCTTGTTCGTCTATATGGTGGTGGAGTGACTCACAGCTCTGAACCGAGCCTGAGTGGGCCGAGTGGAAGGAATGACAACATTTGAGGACCATCAGTCTGTTTTGGTAAAAAGCCTGAAGTGCACAGATCTGGTTCATTGTGGACCGACAGTGGAGATGCTTTCAGATGTACTTGGACCCACTGGATCAGTCTTCATCCTGCTGAAACTGGGCTGGTTCTGTTCTTTAGCATCAGTTAGATATATTGTGGTCCTCACTGTATGAGGAGGATTAAGGTTCCTCTCTTGAGTTATTGTTTTATATCACTGTAAAGAAGTTATCTTGATAACTTTTTCTGGTTCACTTAAATTGTTCTTAACGTTTATTTGAGGGTAAAAAATTGAATCACACAGTAACTGATACTGGGGGACTTCTTCTTCTTCATCATCTTCTTTGTCTTCTTCTGCTTCTTCTTCTTCATCTTCTTCTTGGTCTTCATCTTCTTCTTCGTCTTCTTCTTCTTCTTCATCTTCGTCTTAAACGGATGGCTGACATCCAGCGGAGGATTATACATGGAGCGATAGCTACGAACAGACACAGAGCTCACTTGATCCACGCACTGGGGAGGGTTGTCCTTTCTGTTCACTAACAGAGATCTTAGACCACCTGGTGGTGTCCTGTCCCCGATTGGTAGATGTTTTTAAACATGGGTTGGGGGCTTGGGAGAGGTTTATTCTGTTCCCATCTTTGTCTTTGGACCAAAATACACACCCAAGAAAAGGCAAACTTTGCTTTTACTCAATTTTATTTTTGCAAGTGCCAAACTAGCGATCTGGAAAAGCCGGAAGAACAAACTGCTTGAAAAAGGCTGGACAGACCCAGTATGCTGTCTGAGGGGTTTAGTGGCGGCCCGTCTGAGGGTAGAACACACATATTTCAGACTAACCAACAACCTGGATGGTTTCAAAGCTGTGTGGGCTGTTAGGCAGGTCTTGTTCTCACTGGGGGAGGATGGCTTTTTAGAAAGATGGTTGTTCTATAGTGTTTTGTGAGATTAGTTATGCATCATTTGAAATAAGTATTTAAGGGTTTCTTAGAATGTTGTTAAATAAAGTTACTTGAAAAGTCAAAAAAGTCTTCTCTGTTGTCTTCTCCGTCGTCTTCTTCTTCGTCTTCTCCTTCTTGGTCTTGGTGTAGAGTTGTACCAGTTCCTCTTGTTATTAAGAGAATAGGATTATTATAGGAAGATAAAGTCTGTGAGTTAACATCCTGAACGACTCGCACTAGTGAACTGTCATCTGTACGTTTCTCTCTCTCCTCCTCTCTTCTCTCTCTCTCTCTCTCTCTCTCTCTCTCTCTCTCTCTCTCTCTCTCTCTCTCTCTCTCTCTCTCTCTCTCTCTCTCTCTCTCTCTCTCTCTCTCTCCTCTCTTCTGCCCGTTCTCTCCGCTCTCTCTCCTCCTCTCTCTCCTCCTCTCTCTCCCTCCTCTCATTCTTTCATCCCTGTCCCGGTGCCTCTCATTTACCTCATCTCATTACCACCAGGAAACACTGCACTATTGTTTACCCCGATGAAGTGGAGGCAGCACCAGAAGCTCCCTGGTCCTATTTGTCCCGCCACACTTTGTGCTTCTTATAGCTTTGAGAAAGTTATTTCCTCTGGTTCTGCCGTCTTTGGACCACATTAACCCCTTTGTCACACTGTAGAGGCTGAGCACTCTTATGTAACGTTGGGTCAAGAGTTCAGCTTAGGAAAAGTTTTTTTTCTTTGAAATTGTCACATGGCAGAAAGAGCAGGAATAATGAGGTGAACGAGTGAAGAACAGAGCCAACACTGTGTACCAGTGTGAGATGTGACATTGCGTCAAAGGCATCTTGACAATGTTTGAAATAAATCCTGAGAGGCAGCTGTGGCCTCTGCTACAAATAGTTACCACACAACTCAGGACGAAGAGTTCAGTCTTCTCATTACACTGAAGAAGAAGAATGTGGTTTAACTTCTGTAGAAGAATAGAGAAAGAAGAGAGCCACCTTATATCGTTGTAATGTTCTGATCTTTTCTCCTTGTAATGGCCCAAAGTATTTGATCCTCTGTCCATGTAAAAGACGGTTCCCAGACAAGCAGCAGGTGCAGCACCTGTGATCTTACCTGAGCTTGACCTGCTTTGAGCCTCATCTCTAAATCTTACCTTAAAAGAAAATTGCGTCTGCAAATATTTAGAATTCTGCTTGAATTTTAAAACACAGTACAATGATTATATGACTTCTGTTGGAGGGTTGTGGTTTAATTTAAAGCAGCTACAAGGAACTTTCACTTGTTGTTTATCGGGGCGGCCCCTGTGGACGGAAGTGGTATGATCCAAAGACCTGGATCTGACAAGCTCATGAACTGGCTTTGAAAGTGTGAGACAGAAAGAACCAACATATTTTGAATAGTATCTTTCTTTTTTAACAGCTGTTTGCAGAATGCATATGGTGAGATGATATCCATTTGTGGCTCTGTAAGAAAACAATAGAAACTCCTGTCAGTATATCTGTCAAACCTCTTCTTCTCTGTAAATGTATTAACGTGTATTTCCTGACAATAGTTCCTCGGGGCCCTGAGCTCCAGGGACTGAAAGAGGCCCAGTGGGTTTCTCTATTTCCCATTTCAGTTTCCAGTTGTGTTGAAATGTCACCTCCCTGCTTGTGGCCACACGTACAGCTGAGCCCAGTCATCAACATCTCTAATTTTAGCTGAGTTTTACAGCACTCACACACACACACGTGTGACTTTTAATTCTCCCTCAGTTTACACTACACCCGCAGATCTGTGTGTGTGTGTGTGTGTGTGTGTGTGTGTGTGTGTGTGTGTGCGTTCATGCCGGCAGGGGGGGAATTCAGTGCCGATGGGAAGTTAAAGAGGACTAACCTTCAATTTAGCTGAGCCTGATGTCTGCACACCACTACAGACTGAGTCAGAGCGGAGAGCAGCAGTAAGAGTTAATCTGTGACTTTCTCTTTAATAAACCTTCATCACTGTTGAGATGATTTCATAACCACAGCTTCCTTTTTCACATCTGACAGCAAAGATTTGTAGTACACCTTGCTTACATTTACATTTAAATCATATATCAGACGCTTTTGTCCAAAGTGACATACAGTAATTCATACATACATTCATACTGGTGTTGGTGGCTGCTATCCAAAGTGCCCACCAGCAAATCAGATCTTGCCCAAGGACACTTTGACATGCAGACCAGGGGAATCAAATCAGTGACCTTCCGATAACAGGACACTGGCTCTACCCCTGAGCCACAGCCACCCCATGCTGCCGTGTGCCCATAATGCTTCCTGACACTGATTTTGTGCAGACAGATGTGCATTCCATCAGTGTATGGATGCATTGATGTGTTGAAATGAATAGATTTCTGTCACTGTCTTGAATAAGTGGATCTCTGAGGCGTGTGTCTGCTCTCTGTCTCACACTCTTCCTGTTTAGTTTTCAGTACAGTTGATCTTTTGTTATATTTTTGTTCTGCCCTCCGTCCGCGTTGAACTGTCCACCACGGGCATGTTCGTATTAATGATCTCATGTGTGCTTCATAGTGTGTGACCCTGAAGCCAAACTGCACTAATATAAAGATGTCAGGACGGCAGTTTGTTGTTGTCACAAAACAGATGAGATGCCGTCGTCAGTAATATCTGCTGTGTTTGTTTGTCTGCTGGTGTCTGTGATGTGTGAGAGAACGTGAGAGTGAAATCAGATGAAACACAAATAAAGCTGGGCTCAGACGCCAGAGGGTGGCCATACACACACACACACACACACACACAGACACATCTTTATTTCAGATAAGGAGTGAGTGAGCAGCTTGCAGTGCTGACTCACTGCTGAGGAAAACAAGTAAACATGCGGCCACCCACAAGCTCTGCAGGGAGTCGTTCTGGACCATCAGCAGCAGTTCATCAAGCGTTGTCCAGCAGGCGGATCAGGTCTGACTGCAGTCCCTCAGTCCTGACCTCCGTGTGACATCTAGGACAGTTTGTGTAAATGAAAAAACGCAGTCTGATGATGGCTCAGTCATTATTTATAATCTAACTTGTGTTTCCTGGCCCTCGGGTCAGCTCCAGCCTTGTTCAGGAGTCGCTGTGTTTCGCAGCACGTTGAGAACATTTTCCTTCCCCTGGGCTCGTGAATTCTTTGCTAAATCCTTCACTTAACTCTCACAACAAATAAAGCGTCTGTCTGTGTTCCTGGAAAGTGCTCTCTGCTCTGTTCCTGACATTTTAGATGATGAGACTCTGGTCTGGTTCTCTGGTCCTCAGCAGTCAGTGCTGAGGAAGCTACTGTGAAATCATAGTTACCAGTTAATCCATACAGGAAGAAGCTCAACTACTGTTAGAGTTAAAGTTTGGTTAAAGGGGCTCTGTGTTGTGATGGAAGCCGGATGTTAGTTTATGTTATCGGACACCGTTTCAGACCAATGTTAGCTAGAGTGGAGAGTGTCTGAGACTGGTTAACGTGCATAAAGTCACTTCCTGCGTACTGTGAGAATCCAGCAGCATGAAACAACTTCAGCAGATCGTCCACAGGCTTTCACAGACAACCGAGAGGAACCAGGAAGGTCTCGCTTTTCACATCACGTTACAGTCCGCTCACACATGGCCAATAAAAAAAAGCTTTAATACATGTTAGCTGCTGCAACTGTTACATGCAGCTCCTTTAACTAAAGTCTCTTAGAAGAAATAGTTCAAACTACTCTGGAAACAAATGCTCAAATTCACATCGCACATGTGATCTCTAGTCCTAACAAGATATAATACAAATCAAGATGTGAAAGTGAAAGTCACCCGTACCAGTAGTACTCGCGTAAAAGTCTTTAAGTGCTATATAATATAATACTTGATTAAAGAGTAAGTAGATTAAACATGTATTTGCATGTATGTAGATACTTTATAATATGGGTTGACTGATTTTCAGCTTTGCCAATTATTGAATCTAATTCTCATCATTTTCTGATTATTGAAATCCTTTTTTTTTAATGATTATATTCAATACTCTGTTTTGGCTCCGATACAGACAACCTTGACAGTAGCTCGTAACTAACATTTTAACAGAATTGTAGTGCAAAATTTATACAAGAACCTCAAAACTGAACTTAAGTACAGAACTAAATGTAGTCAAATGAAGTAAATGTCTTGAGTTGCATCCATCACTGAATGTGATGTAGTTAAACTAGTAGTTTAAAATCATAAACGCGAAACAGTGTCACCATCACACTGCTGCTAACAGTTATTAATGCAGATGTTAACATCATCTTTTCTGAAGTCTGTCTCTGCCTTCAGATCGTTATCAGTGAACATGGGAAGAGATTCATTCACAGATCCAACAGTCTAATGGTTCGTCCTCACAATTTCCTGGTTAGTATCGCTCACTTTTCAAACACAGTACCATGATGGAGTCCTCACACACCCGGAGGAGAAGAAATCTGTCCTCCTCCAGGATTCACATACACGTCTATAATTTGTCAAACAGCATGGGAAATGAATTCACTAATTTCAAGGTTTTGAAAGTTTTTGATTTGCTTCAGTCTGAGGGGCCTTTGTGACTCAGGAATGTGGCTCCGCTCATCATGTTCTGTAATTCAGAGAGGTTTATGTTGTTTGAGCGATGTCTCTGATACTGAAGCCGAGCAGTCCTGGAGATCCCTGATTATTTTTCTATTAGGACCGGCTTTCATCTCGTCTCTGTGACTAATGTTCACTTCCTTCTGATGGACTCAGGAGGACTTTCTGATTGGGCCAAATACTTCAGTCAGCTGCTGTGCTGATCAAAGGTGCAGCTTTGAATTAGGTTTTCTTGTTTTCCTTTCTCTCACATGTTTGTCAGCTGCACAATCAATCAGTCCACATATTATTAGAATCACATGGTTCACACAGGCCCCGATGAATGTCACGTCATCATGATTTCAATGAAGATTGTTATTCAAAGCTATTCTTTTCAACTCATCGTCAGTCCTATCACAATCATAATGTCTTTTTACTTTAAGTTCCCATGATTTAAAAAGTGTTGTTCGAGTGTTTTTATCACGTGTCTGGCTCCATATCTCACCTACACACCAGTATCAGGCTCAAAAATTGATGGTAAAAAGGCCATTTTATTGGTATTTTAGGAGTTTGTAACTTCCTGGAAAATCATCAGCAATGATGCACTTGAAGGCGTAACTTAATTATTTGTCCAACACACACTTTCTTTATTTTATACCAGGGATGTATAAAAAAAAAAAGGAAGGCACCAGAGGAGTGTGGATCACTGTACAGGAACACAAAGTCATTCAGTCATGTGGATGAAACTGGTTCATGTTTTAGGCAGAAATATTTTCCAGTTTCTTCTCCGCTGCCCTCGAGCTGCTCTGGTCCGACAGCTTTACTCATCGCTAAAGTAACGACTAACTAACAAACTGCTAACAGATGCTACAGCTAGAATAGAACAACTGAGTTCAGTTGGTGTACCGAGGAGATTCGTGGAGTTTGGTTGTAGACAGACATGGTTAGCTTTGCTGTTTAAGTAAGCGCCAACTGCTGGATGTAGTTAACTGCCATCTGCTTGGTAAGCGGTCCTTGCTGACTCAGCCCCGGGTTGCTAGGGGAAAATCATCTTGATACTACGTAGTTGTTATTATTATTAAAAATTGATCTGCATTCTGCATTCATGCTCAGATATTGGTCTGAAGAGATTAGTCTGGACGCACCAAGTTGCTCATCACTGTTATTTCCCAGAGCTCAAAGTGACGTCTACAAACAGTCCAAAACCCAACTATTGTTCATTTATTATCATACATGACAAAGAGTAGCTTCAAGTCCTTAAATTTAAGAAGCTGCAACCAGCAAATGTTTGAATTTCCTTTCGATTGACCAATCCTTTAATCAACTTCTTGTTGCAGCTCTAATTTTTGGATGCTGATGTTAGCATTTAGCTCAAATCACCATATTGCCTCACAGAACTTTAACGAAGTGTTTTGAGGATATATCAAGTGTAAAATCAAAACAGTCTCACGTATGTTTATTGCTCCTTCAGCATTGAGGGGAAAAGCCTCCTAAATGTTTCACCCTGACAGTTAAACCTGTGCACTTCCTGCCTCAGACTCTATGTAAACGCCCTGTTCTGACAGAAGCAGCCGCTGCCAGAACCCACATCCCACCGTACTCACTCAGCTGGGAACCGTGACGGCAGAATCCCCCCCTATGATTACTCAACCACAGTGACCACAGTCCACTCCGGCCGGCAGGACCTGAGGTGTGAGATTACAGTGGGTACGGCTACGAATTAGCCTCTGGAGAATGTTATCTGCCCACACACGTCGCGACACGACCGTGATGCATGTGGGTCCGAGTCACTCTTTCTTTCATTGTTGACATCCTGTCCACATGTCTGTGGTGGATGAGTCGGTCTGGTAATGGGCTCGGGAAAGGATATGAATCTACAAAGGTTAAATGAGCAATGCTTCTTGGATCACACGGATCTCCGCAGCTACTGTCAGAGGAGGAATGTTAAAAATGTGGTGACACTTTCCTAAATCAATTTGCAGTCAGTGACTCAGAAGAATGCTGTTTTTATCTCACGGCCCATTTCACTGAAGTTACTTGGAAATTCATACAAAGCGATTCTGTGTGCAGTGTGAGACCACGAGGTCACGTGACCTCTAAACACAACCCGGTGTGGAAATTCATTTGTAACCCTCAGCAGTTAATGACTCACTAAAGATGATCTCCTCTGTGAGTTCAGTCAAGAAGCCTTTTGTCTGAATTCTATCTTAGGGCTGAGTGACCTCTGCATCCGCTAACACTCCCAAACACTTCTGCTCCTCTCCTCTCCTCTCCTCTCCTCTCTGCTCCTCTCCTCTCCTCTCCTCTCTGCTCCTCTCCTCTCCTCTCCTCTCTGCTCCTCTCTGCTCCTCTCCTCTCCTCTCTCCTCCTCTCTGCTCCTCTCCTCTCCTCTCCTCTCTGCTCCTCTCCTCTCCTCTCTCCTCCTCTCTGCTCCTCTCCTCTCCTCTCTGCTCCTTTCCTCTCCTCTCCTCTCCTCTCCTCTCCTCTCTCCTCTCTGCTCCTCTCCTCTCCTCTCCTCCCTCCTCCTCTCTGCTCCTCTCCTCTCCTCTCTGCTCCTCTCCTCTCCTCTCCTCTCCTCTCCTCTCCTCTCCTCTCCTCTCCTCTCCTCTCCTCTCTGCTCCTCTCCTCTCCTCTCCTCTCCTCTCTGCTCCTCTCCTCTCCTCTCCTCTCCTCTCCTCTCTTAGACAAGGACCTAATTACCTTGCCTCAGACAGAAGCATTAATAGAATCTGAACTGATTGCCTCTTTGTGAGGCGGCGCTGGAGGTCTAATTGATTTCCTGGTGGAGAACCTTCTGTTTCATATTGCACTTGTGTGACTCTGTACACCAAGTGTTCCTGATGCAAACATTAATGCATTGAATTTTTTAGAAAGTAGACTTTTTAGTCTCATTCTGAATTCTTCAGATACATTTAAGCCGGGTTCAGACTGCAGCAGCATCGGGCTGATGTAACCCTGGTTGGTCCTCCCAGCAATCAGCGGAGAATCTGGGCAGAGAGCTCTGTCCATCCAGATTATTTGTTCATGTCAGGGGTGTACTGATCCAACATATTTGATGCCTGGGATTCAAAATCTGGATGGCCGTTATTGCTATTACATCAGTATTTATTTCTCACTGTGAAGTGATAGTGTTACTACGCCGAGTTGTCTCCATGTGAATCACGTGAGCGGCTGCGCTGTCTCCTCTGGTGTGAGACTCTCTGTGACGTCCTGTATTTATTTTATTTTCTGGTAATGTGTGCAGGTTTAAAATGAGGCGGCTCATCTGTGAAGCCTTACATAACGGGAGGTGTACATGAAGCTTCACTTTGCTTAGACGTCAAAGATTAATCAGTTAGTCATCAGCTATTGAATTAATTACCTTCTACTTTGATAAACTATCACTTGTTTTGGATCAATATGTTCCCAGAGTTCACCGTCCTGCAGAACTAAAGTGTATCATTGTGACAGCCACAACTGTCAGACGTCTAATTAAAGTGTTTCTCACAGTGACGACATAATTCAGATGTTTTACGGTTGTTGACTCGAGGACGGTCGGAGCTCTTCACTTATAAAAACATCACATCAGCCCGGTGGCGTCTGGCCCGTCTCTGCGACTCTGACCGAGCCTGCAGACAGACACATTACACCCAGAACACACTGGCACCATCTCAAGTCCGTCATTGGTCTGCCTTTGGCTCAGTCTGTGGTCTGGAGCCAAGAATAATGTTGTTGACCTGCTGGAGTGACTGAAGTGGTGCGAATCATGTCTGTACAAACAGTTGGAGCTGTGGTGTCCATTTTGAGTCTTTGGGAAAAGATCCTCCCTCCGATATCCTTCCACTCTTCTCATTTTACCTCCGTCTGCTCCGTCTACTTGAGCTGAGGTTAGTCACTTAGATTTCCCAGAATAACTTTTGACAACTCCCATCGGAGCGAGGAGGCTCGAACAAATTTGCATTGTTGTGGGTTGTTTGCGTCGGTGGAAAGAGCAAGAGTGCAGGAAAATAATGTTTCTCGGTTGAGAACAAGTTGTCTTGGTTCTGCTCTGCATTCAGCTCAGTTTGAGGTCAGTTTGGGTGAAAAGAATCTGATTTGTTTCTGATGGTTTGATGCTTCTGTCCATTAACGTGTGACTGAAGGTTTCTCTGTTGCTTTTTAGCAAGTTTGATGTGTCTGATGTTGTGAAGACAGACGGCCATATCTTTTTCTAAGACCTGAAAAGATGACATTATCTGATATTCATGAATAATATGCTGTAATATCTCTTGCATGTAAGAAACTCTGTCTGCTGCAGGGCTCAGTGATCGTTACGTCTGCGGTGACATTTCTGTTTTACTGCCGTTGATATCGAGTGAGCCAAGTTTGAAGAGTACAAACTGTCGGCTGTAAAGATGTCTCGTCTATAACTGTGCATCTTTTTTACACAGAGCAGGCGGATGAGCACACGGACATAAATCAGCTCTCAGTATTTGAGTTGTTCCACATCCTGCTTCCTGCTGGCCCAACACTAAATGTTGAATGTCAGGCCGTTTCATAAAAAGCACTGAAAGGTCCAATATCTGACCCGTCTGACCCGAGTTCCTCACACTGTTGTCATGAAGGTTTCAGCACTTGTTTTTTATTGGCTGTCTGTTCAGGAAGTTTCACTACTGACTGACGGCCGTCTGTCCTTGTCTGACCTGTAGTTCCTGAACCAGGCAGGTTATCCAGTTCAGAGACGGACGGGCCGGTGAGCAGAATACCAGCTCCTCTGAGAATGTCCAGTGAATCAGGCGTCACATTTTCAAACCTACACTTCTGGATGTGGAGTGATATCGTCACCGTTCCTCGCTTTGACCTCGAGTGCTCTTTCTTTGTCCAGACAGCAGAGCTGAATATGTTTTTCCACAGCCTCTGCCCGTTTTAATGATTTGTTCAGCCTGATGAGTCATAAATGAAAGCCGAGTCGCTGCTGTGATCCAGTCCTTTGAGCCAGTCTGAGTCCTGGTTTCTCCTCGTCCCTGATTCCAGAAAGCATCTTATTCCAAAAATATCTTATCGGAAGGAATATTAGATGTGCAAAAACACACAAATTCAGCTCAGATGGAAACAATTGTCATTCCATACTTTGACAATAATAGCAACAATAATAATGATATCGTCAGTCCTATTTGATCACACTTGTGCTTTGTCTTGTGAAGCTTCGACTTGTGGCTGGAGAAGAGAACCAAACTTCTGAATTGTTTCTTCTGTGTTGCATTGCAGCAAAGAGCCAATCGTGGCTCTCTGAAAGAAAGCACAAGCGACAGATGACCTCATTGACTCTTTACAGTTCCGGCTGCAAATGTGTGCATCAGCCTGACGCTCTGTCATGTTGCCTATTAGCTTGGCATTAGTCTTTTCCTAGAATGCGTGCAGGTTAGTGGTGTTGGTGCCGGGTGGTGTCAGGGAGGTGTATTCCCATCCACAGGCGCAGGGCTCGGGACAGCTCTGAGTGATTCAGTGAGGAATTTGTTTACTTGTGGCGGAGCTACAAATAACTGCAGGGTTTATATAGGGCAAAAAACGACTTCCCCTCCAGGCAGCCATACAACATAAACAGAGCTGCGAGGGGAAGTACTGGACCGTCTTATTAAAGCACAACCACTACACATGTTCCACACGGCCACATGGATCCCATTACTCACTGAGGAGCTTTTTTTCCATCAGGCCTGCTGGCCCCGGCCCCTTCATCCTCGCTCTGGCAATTTGTCTGACTCTGACTTAAATAGATCCTAAAACCATGTTATTAATCTGTCTCGGACCGATGCTGTTTGAAACTATGTAAGAGGAAAAGCTTGCGCCGCGCCGTCCCGGCTGACAGTGTTTCAGGACAATGTCTGGCACGAGGCCAAAGTCTCTGTGTGCTTGACCCACAAACAAATAATCCACACCTCGAGTCCACTCAGAACTTGACCTAAAAAATGTCTGCCATCATTCACCTGCGTGTGTGATATATACTGTGTGGCCTTCACCTTGTTTTTCTCAGCGGGTGTTTGTTTCTAATCTCACCACGTCTTCTCGTCTTCCCCTTCAGGCATTTGGAAACGCGAAGACGGCCCACAACAACAACTCCAGTCGCTTTGGCAAATTCATCCAGGTGAACTACCAAGAGAGCGGCACCGTGAGAGGGTGAGAGACCAGAAACAAATGCTTTGTGTTTTCGTTAAAAAAGATCAGGATTTCAAGTTAATCATTTTATTGTCCTGTTTTTCAGAGCGTATGTTGAGAAATACCTCCTGGAGAAGTCGAGGCTGGTCTACCAGGAGCACAATGAGCGGTGAGCACGGATCGTAAACATAACTTCAGATCTTAGATGGGTTTGTTAAGCAGGAAGTGACACTTTGAAACCGCTTCACTTCTGAGAAATGGTAAACAATTACTAAAAAATTGACAACTATCAGATGTTGACTGAGATCTCCCTCACATTCACACACAACTCATTTGTTTAGCACAACTTATGTGAGTGCATTTATTTGAATTTACTTTACTTGTAATCTATTGTGTCCACATTGATATAAACAAGGGTGGTTCCACATCCAGACATGGAAAGCATGTAAACAAACACAATTGCAACACAATCTGGTCCGTTGAATTAGTTCTTACATGACATCTGAAGTTAAAACTTAACTCGGTATCAGTAAAGTATAAGGTAAAAGGTAAGGTATATATTAATTCTAGTACAAAGTATAGATTAAATGGAGTACATCTGAGTGAACTTAACTCAGAAAGCCTGTTGTTTGGGTCATGAAGTGAATTGAGCTCTAATTGGGACTGACACTAATGTGCTGGACTGGCTGGACGGCGTGGTGAAGGGTTAACCTCACCAAGGGGGGCTCACTGTGGGGCCCCGGCCATAGCCACCTCTTATTGAGACGGATTGCTGACTCCAGGCCCAGGTGTGTGTGTGTGTGTGTGTGTGTGTGTGTGTACCAAGAGAACCATGGTCGCAACGCTGCTGCACGCTTTTGACCCCTAGACACACAAACTGAGCTGTCACGATCCTTTTTTCTAGTTTTCTCTTTAGGTGTTGTTCAGTTACGTGGCTCCAGAGGATTAGTGAAGCAAACTGGTGTGGGGAGTAATATCTGGACTAACATTGGACAGTTTGATTGTAGCAGAGACATTTACACTCTCTGACATTTCATTTAGCACCAAGTTTCTATTTGTCAAACACTTTTTTATTAATGACAGTATATCTGGTAAATGAATGACTGCAGTCTCACTGTTCATTCTCTTTTTCTTGACAAAATTAATACTAACATTGCATGCTAACATGCTAACATTACCCTGCTGACATTCTAACATGCTACCATTTAGCTACTTGTTAAGTGAATATATGCAAAATGTTAGCATGTTACTAAGCTCACTATTTGCATAATACCATGCAAGATATTAGCCTACATGAGGTCTGACATGTCTTAACTTTATTCTAATTATTATTATTCTTTAGTATTTAGCTCAGTAACTAACAAGCCAATACGGTAAACACTTCAACCCAAATTTACTGTGTAACTACTATGTAGCATGCTATTTTGCTAGCTGTGAGTTTGATGCTGACATGAGTTTAAGCTAACATGCTATGAGTTAAGGCGCTTACTGACGTCATGCTAAAGTGATCACACATTTCGATGCATTGAGTCTTTTTAGGGTTGTTATTGTGTTAAATTCCTCCTGGTTCTGCTAACCATCATCTCGTTCTCCATTTCAAGAGGAACTTATTTTGTCCTAGATAGATTATACTGTCATTTAAAAACACCAAAGAAGACATTTTGAATAGTTAACCGTAACGCTTTTAATTTCCTTTGAATTTAAATATAACATGTTCTTTTCTTTTCTCATTTGTAGGAACTACCATGTGTTTTACTACCTGCTGGCAGGAGCGAGTGAAGAAGAGAGGAAAGCCTTTCACCTCAAGAAGCCTGAAGAATATCATTACCTCAGTCAGGTGGGGTCTTCACAGTCACACACAGACAGAACCTGCTTTTATCTTGTTGTCAATTTGTTTGCATCTTTGAGCGTCGCGTCATGTGTTGTGCTGTGTTTGGTTTTATGTGTATGTGTGGTGTTGTGTTGTGTACAGTATGTTTGTGTGTCTCTGTACTGGTGTCATCTTCCAGTCCTTTGACCCCAGCTGGCCGAGTACAGTCACCTCATGTGTCTGCAGACAGGACAGGAAGGAGAGAACTCAGGACACAAAGGAAACACATTCCACTGTTGGTCGCTGTCAACACCTCTGTCTCTCTCTCTGTCTCTCTCTCTATCAGTTTGTGTTTTTTGTGTTTATTTGTTTGTTGGTTTCCTTCATTAACCTTTGACAGAAGCACTCACACATCATCACCGCTGAAACACCGCCGACCAACACACAACAACAGAGACGAAGACAAAAGCAGCATATGTCACTTCATCTGTTGCTCGTGTGGACCACAATGAGAACAGGTTTCTCATAGCCATGAAACAAAGACACAATAAACTCACACACACACACGCGTGTGAAGCGTATGGAATGTGGATGTTGTGTGAAACTTGTTGCGTCTCCTCCTCTGAGCTTTGACAGTCACGCCAAGACAACCAGTGACCTGCTCCCTCCTCCAAATCCCTCCACCTACGCAGAAGCGAGCAGGGAATTCCTTCCATTCCTCTCGGCCGCCGATGTGCACATACTAACAAACAAGCATACATAAAAACATACACACATTCCTGAACGCTGCACCCCCTCTTGTTTCCTAGTTCCCTTCGGTCTCCTCTGTGGAGTTTACATAAAAATATCTCTGTGAGCTCTGCATGGGTTTCTCCGCCACTCATTCAGGATGAGTTGTTTACAGGCTGTAAACACGCTGCAGTCGTGGTTTGTCTCTTTTTAACACTCCTTCATTTTTCACGCCTTGTTTCTTATTCATAACTCGTCCTGCCACACCTGTGGGTCTGCATCCTTTAACCAGCCCAGTAACCACACATTTAATTTAACTCGTCAACACAAGCCTTTTAAGAGTTTTATGGTTGATATCTTGATTGGTTCATTTAACTACTGCATCAAAATGACTTGCAGAAACTTTAAGTCTTCTTTGATGAATTACAGTGAAGAGTTACAGCTTTATTTTACAAGGACACACTGACTGATTCTTCTAAAAGGCCTAAACGAGTTATAGGATATTCTGTAAAAACGATCTTGGAGGATGTTTTAAAAAATGTTCCTGCTTGAAAACTAGAACACCATAAAATGCAATAGCTACTTTAAAGGGACACTTTGTAGTTTTGGAGAAGACATTTTAATATTTACAATATTAATGAGGTAATAATACAAACTCAAAAATATGTTGGTTTTTCTTCCATAGCCAGCTGTTCTCAGAGGAAAATAAGGTCCCAGAACACAGTTTGAAGCTAGAGAGGTGGCAGGGTCCGCCACATATAAACAAAGTATAAACTGTGTTATCCTTTGGGGTCAGTTTGTTCATTCAGTCATGAAACAAAGACAGTTTAATTATTTGGTGTCTTGAGGCATAAAAAATAATCAGCCAATGAAGATTTTTCTCTTCAAGTTAAAATGAAAACTACGTAATGCAACTTTAACATGAAACAGAGGTTGTCGATGTGATGGATGTAATATCTCAAGTAAGTTTAACGTGCGAGACAGAAGACCTCCTGAGCAGTACAGTGTGAAGTATGATGTCTTCATCAGAGTCAAATAATACAAAGACACTTCCTCGCCTCATTAGGACTTAATCCACAGCCTGACACTAGAATACTCTGACAGGCTGTCGATGTTGAGGTTCTACCTTCATCTACAACATACATCTGTTTTATCTAGTTAGCTTCATCGATTTTTGTAAAGATCTAATTTGATGGCAGCAACATGTTTCAGACAAGTTGGGACAGAAGCAGCAAAAGACTGGGAGAGTTGTGAAAGGCTCCAAAAACACCTGTCTGGAACATTCCACAGGTGAGCAGGTTCATTGGTAACAGGTGAGAGCATCATGATTGGATATGGAAGTAGCATCACTGAAAGCAGGGAAGAGGCGAGGTTTAGCACTTTGAGAAACACGTGATCGTATAAAGGATGTCACTACATGGACTCAGGAACACTCTGTAAAAACACTCATGGTTGTAGGAAATCAATCATTAACACTTCTGGTATGCTTTCAAAAATAGTCACCTTTAATGTAAATCAAACCCAATCATTCATTCTGAATCTTTAATGTGCATGTGTGTTCAAACCTTCTGACCTGCTGTACTGACGTGATGTGTTGATCATGACATGTGCTTATTGTTGAGTGTGTGCGTTCGTCTCTCATCGGTGTCTGAATGTCTCTGAATGTCTGTCTCATGTCCGTCTTATGTCCGTCTCCTTGATATTTGTCTGTATGTGATGAACAGTTGAACCGTTGCTTGTGTCTTAACAGCACGTCCATCCATCTGTTTGTTGCACATGAATCTGTGACCGTGTGTGAGTGGAGTGCTGCTGTCTAACCGTAACCTCGCCCTCCTGTAAACTCTGCCTTAACATTTCCAGATGACAAAGTCGACCCGACAGCCGCACTGGGACAGTTACTGTGACAGTGAACCGGTCAGTATCTGTGCTCGGCTGTGTCTGTACTGTCCGTGTGTCTGTACCTGTTGGAGAACAGCAACAAGTAGATTTCCCGTCACCTGAGCACCTGCAGCTCGAGCCTCACTCTCCCTGCACACCCCTCCTCCTCCCCTCCTCCTCCGCCCTCCTCCTCCGCCCTGCTCCTCGTGTTGTTGCTCTCTGGATATTTCCCGGTTTGGTTTGGGTTCTGTTTATTTGACTGTGTTTGTTTTTGCTTCACCCTGTTGTGCTGCTGCTCTGAGTTATGTTGGTATGTCTGGTCATATCCTGGCCACTGTAGCTGCCTGTGTTGCTGTAACCTGTGTGTGACTCCTTGATCATTGACATCAGTGCAGCGTCTTCTAGTGAAAGCCTCCGTGCAGAAGACGAGCTGTCTGTCAGTGCAGTCTGCCATCACGTGTCATTTAAATGATATCATCTGACATTCTAGCAGAGGATTTTATCAGGCGCTGCTCACGATGCTTCAGTGTTCATTACGTAGACTGCACGTCGAGACCAAAGATAGACACACAATCAAATCATCCAAGTCCGACAGACCGTTAACGTGTGGGTGTGTAAATGCTGGTGTTTAGATTATTGACACATCACAACGTCAGACTATAGAAGGGCTGCGACTTACAGTTACTTTCATTAGTATTGTTATTTTTATTGTGAACCTACTAACATCATACACATACAAGTTTTATGTGTATGATGTTGATGATAAAACAAAACTAACACCTCCTCTCCACCGCAGACCCAGATAACAACATTTACAACAACACAACAAAAAATGGATTGAAACAAATTATCGATTCATCTGCTGACTGTAAAAAAAAAAAAATCTGTAAAATGTCAAAAATGTATAGATTTTTAATTGCTCATCACAGTTTCCCAGAGCACAAAGTGACTTCTTTAAAGAGCTTCTGTTGTCCAACCAACAGCCAAAACCCAAAGATTCGTCATTTACTGTCATACATGATGAAGAAAAGCAGCAGCTCCTCAGGTTTAAGAAGGTGGAACCAGCAAGAACACAACATTTTTACTTGAAAATGCACTGAAATGATTAATCAGTTATCAATATAGTTGGTGATACATTTTCTTTGGATCAGCTAAGCATTTATATAACTAATTGTTGCAGCTCTAAACAGGACAAATGAGTTTTACCCACAGGATAAATCACTGGTAGATTCCCTGAGGTCAGGATGAATCAAATCTGAACCTCAGAGAGAATGAGTTCTTCTATAGAACTGTCATTCAACAGATCTGGCCTGAATGGACCATAATGCATTGCAGCCACAGGGCACATGTAAGTGCTTGTGAGTGAGTTTGAGTCACAGACATCGGCATCAACATGATGAGACCTCTGAGCTGACACAGCGACGCCGTCACCTCTCAGACGCGCGTCTCTCTGCAGCAGGAACGCTGGGATTGACTGATCAATGATTAAACAGTCTTTGTGATTTGTGTTGGGATTTTGGGTTTTTTTTGTGGTTTCTGATTATTGATACATTGATGTAACAGTGCATGTTGATTCTTGAATTGTACTTGATTAATTCATTGAGTTCCTTCTATCGTCATAAGACACCTCTGATGTTGATGAATGTAGTTAATGTAATCTCTGACACAATATGCAGTGATTCAGTTAGATTAGCAGGCAAAACAACTACATTGTAATATGTCAGCAAAGGAAAAATGATTCCAGATTCATGTATTTTAATGATCCTGATGTTTTTTTTGATGTTGCTTTGTTTCCCTCGCCACATCTGGACTCCTCAAGCACCTTTCTACTACACTCACAGATTGTTTTCACTGGAAACTTTAAAAGCATAATACATGTATACTTTCCCGCCATTGAAATGTAACACCAGAGTTACTAATAGAGCAGAAAGCTGAGAGCGAGGGCGGCAAGAAGGAGGCACGTTGGTGTGAGTGTGAGTCTCATGTTTGGAGTGTTTGCTCTCTGAGGCCTCGGTATGTGATAATTATGGCAGCCATAGTGGAATGGGCCCATAAAGCACAGAGCAGACCTCACATTACGGAGGGTGTATGTAGTGAAGGCTGTGTAGTTATGCCGTTACATCAAAGCGTGATGTGTTACCAGCTCAAGAAAGGCTCTTCCTCTGTCATGGACAACTGATCCAGATCCAGATTTATCCCCGAGTTTACTCCTTTTAATGAGCATTTGGTTGCTAAACAATATTTCTGTTAATTGAGACAGTGTTGTCTTTTGTGTCATGATTCTAGTGTCCGTTGTCTCGTCAGTAAGATCAGAACTTCACGTTTTCTATATTTTCTTGTGTATAATGTGCGACTGTGAGTTTCTGTTATTGCATCAAAACAGGCTCCTCCCGTGTCTCCATCCATCACTCAAACACAGGAAAACCCTTAAATTACTGCTCTTCTCGGCTCTTCTGCCAGCTTGCCAAATTTCTGCGGATTGGTTTAAAGAGGGAAGCCAGGCCAGTTTTTCCACTACATGAGCAGAACCTGCATATGCTGCAGTCGACTCGACGCTCTGCACATCAGACCAGAGTGTTGCTGCTATGTTAGACCGCCGAGCTTCTTAATGATAGCTTATTTTAGTATGAGTCATTTCATCTTGTGTGCTTCGAGCCACTCTGCTGCTCTTTGTTTCGGCTGCAGAGTAAACTCCAAAACTATTTCAAGCGTCTTTGCTGAACACTCTGTAAACAAGAAAAACATTTGGGCGCTGTGTGTGTCAACAGTTTTCAGTAAGTCCTTCTAAACTTCATAGTGGCCTGTCATTAGTCCGTTTGGCTGCCGGGCTGGTGTGTTAACAGCTGTAGTCAGCCTGATAACTCCCTCCTGGTTGCTGCTCTCTGTTCTGCAGGACTGCTTCACAGTGGAGGGAGAAGACCTGAAACATGACTTCGAGAGGCTTCAGCTGGCCATGGAGATGGTGGGCTTTCTTCCTGCCACGCGCAGACAGTGAGTGAAACACACACAAATGCAAAGAGTGTGTGATGATATAAGATGTTGAAAAAAATGTAAAATCCCTGAGCGTCTCCTTCAGCTCAGACTTCATCATCACCACCATGTTGTGAATCTCATTTCAAAACTTTATTCTAATCAAATCTTCATAAAAACGAAGGAGCCCACAGACTGAGACTCACTGCAGCTACACTTCCACAGTATCTTTTTATGTGTGGTGAACGCTTCCTGACCTGTTGTTTAGGATCTTCTCCCTGCTGTCGGCCATCCTTCACCTGGGCAACATCCGCTACAAGAGGAAAACCTACAGGGACGACTCCATCGACATCTGTAACCCAGAGGAGCTGCCCGTCGTCTCGGAGCTGCTGGAGGTACTGACGCACACTGTGGTGTTGTCGGGACACCGTTCTAGTTACTGAATTATAATGAAAGATTTGATTTATGGGCACCTTTCAGAGCACTCAGGGACACATTACAATACCTGTTTTAATACAATAGAAATAAACAGCAGTGTATCAAAACATCAGAAAAATCAAACAAACAGAAACAATAAAAGCTAAAACACTAACTTTGTGTAAGATCATGACTGAAGGACAGGATGAAGGTTTGAAGGTGTGTTTTGAAACGAGAGAGAGTCAATATTTCAAATCTCTTGTGGAAGATAGTCTAGAGGTTCGGGGCAGAGCTGTTGAAGGTTCGGGGCAGAGCTGCTGAAGGTTCGGGGCAGAGCTGTTGAAGGGTCGGGGCAGAGCTGCTGAAGGTTCGGGGCAGAGCTGCTGAAGGTTTGGGGCAGAGCTGTTGAAGGGTCGGGGCAGAGCTGCTGAAGGTTCGGGGCAGAGCTGCTGAAGGTTCGGGGCAGAGCTGCTGAAGGTTTGGAGCAGAGCTGTTGAAGGGTCGGGGCAGAGCTGCTGAAGGTTCAGGGCAGAGCTGCTGAAGGGTCGGGGCAGAGCTGCTGAAGGTTCGGGGCAGAGCTGCTGAAGGGTCGGGGCAGAGCTGCTGAAGGTTCGGGGCAGAGCTGCTGAAGGGTCGGGGCAGAGCGGCTGAAGGTTCGGGGCAGAGCTGCTGAAGGTTGGGGGCAGAGCTGCTGAAGGTTCAGGGCAGAGCTGCTGAAGGTTGGGGGCAGAGCTGCTGAAGGTTGGGGGCAGAGCTGCTGAAGGGTCGGGGCAGAGCTGCTGAAGGTTGGGGGCAGAGCTGCTGAAGGGTCGGGGCACAGCTGCTGAAGGGTCGGGGCACAGCTGCTGAAGGTTCAGGGCAGAGCCGCTGAAGGTTGGGGGCACAGCTGCTGAAGGTTCAGGGCAGAGCTGCTGAAGGTTGGGGGCACAGCTGCTGAAGGGTCGGGGCACAGCTGCTGAAGGTTCAGGGCAGAGCGGCTGAAGGTTTAGGGCAGAGCCGCTGAAGGTTCGGGGCAGAGCCGCTGAAGGTTCGGGGCAGAGCTGCTGAAGGTTCGGGGCAGAGCTGCTGAGGGTTTGGGGCAGAGCCGCTGAAGGTTTGGGGCAGAGCTGCTGAAGGTTTGGGGCAGAGCTGCTGAAGGGTCGGGGCAGAGCTGTTGAAGGGTCGAGACCCGAAGATGGGCAGGTGGTGTAGTAAGGTGAATGACAGACGAGGATCTGAGAGTGCATGAGGATAGAAGATACAGAGGAGCTTAGTTATGAAGGCAGAATCTTAAAATCAGTGTGATGTTTGACTAGGAGCCAGTGAAGCTACTGAATAACTGCAGTGATCTGTGGAGGGAGCTCTGGTCATTATACTGACATCAGAGCTCTGAACTCAACAACGTTTATGAAGACACATGAGAAATGCAACCGTCAGTACACAGGATGGACTCAACACCTGCCAGCCTTTATCTGTATACTGTCACACAAGCACCAAAACACTGTCAAAGTCTGTCAGATTTGTTTTGAACATACAAGTCACAATGCACATTATTGTTCTGAATGACGGGTTTTCTTATTCACGACCAGGTCAAAGAAGAGATGCTGTTTGAAGCCCTGACAACACGCAAGACAGTTACTGTCGGGGAGAAGCTGATTGTTCCTTACAAACTGTCTGAGGTGAGACTGTTCTCCATTGAATATCGGACCTTGTGTGCAATATGAAAGATAATGAAATTAAAATGTAAATACAGAGAAGACACAAACTTTCCCGACACGTTTGAGTCCTTACAGGAGAGAAACACGGCTGTGAATTTTGTCCTCTAGTGCAGAAGAAGGCTGTGAACGACCTCTGGCTCTTCACTTTTTTTTTTCCCCAACCTGGTCCTTCTGAATAAGTCGCTGAGCATTAGAGTCAGATTTAAAGAGTCATTAGTTTTCGCATGATTCAGCTTCATTTAAAGCTTAGGTCAAGTATCACACTCAGTAGTTTGACTCAAGGCATTCTGCCAACTCAACAACAGAGCTGCAGCCTGGTCTCTTCAGTCTGACCCGGCTGTGTTTACAGGACAGTGTGCACCAGGACCGGATCTCCCTCCTCCTCCTCCTCCTCCTCGCTCTCCCTCTGCAGCGCACATGCACACACAGTCACACCGACACACTCTTACAAACACACATGCACGGAGTCCTTCAGTGTGTTTAGAGAGCAGCGAAGGCATTTCAAGTCCCCCTGCAGTTTTCATTGGGACCCCCGCTCTGAAAACAAACACACGTCACGGTCTGTCGACGAGAGCCATCTGAGAGACGACGGGGGAAAACATGGATGTAACACGCCTGTCCAATGAAATCCTCTGAAACGAGCAGTTATTTTTAAGTTGACATAGCATATTTTGTATTGTAGTGATGTCAAATAGCTCCCGCACACATACATTTAGTTAAAGTTAAAAGATGTTCTGTTGCTCACAGTGTTCACTGAAGGAAACAAAACAATCTCGACTGTTGAGAGATTGTTACACATTCCCAACAAAGTGGCAACAACCCTCATAACGGTACGATCCGTCTTCATAAGAACACACTGGGGTTGTTCTGGTCGGTCTCTGGGTGGTCTCTGTGTAAATATTGCTCCAACAGTCACAACAGTCTCATTGCCTGTTAACTGAAATCATACACTTGCAAACCTCAAAGAAATCTGAGCGTTCCTGTAATGACTTTTCTCCATTTGTTCAGAGTTATGAGGCTGTTTCCGCTCTGCATGTTTTCAGTCCAGCTTCCCCTCAGTAATGAAAATCTTATGTGTCATTAGACCTCAGAATGTATGGAGTCACAATAATATCTGTCCTGACTCACAGACGGCAGATTTGGTTTCAAGCTGCTAAAAATATCCTGGTTAATTATTTAGAAACAAAGGAATTTTAACTCTGAGTGGACACTGTAGTTTGTTTTGTTTCTGAGGACCACCGCTCACATTCTGCTGCCTCCAGGTCAAATGTTTCCAGAGGAAACAGGAACTAGAAGGTTTTCCTCAATAATTAGACGAGGACGTCAGATATTTAACACAACATCGATTCAGCGCTCGAGTCTTTCTCTGTCTACATCAGATTTTAAATACAAAGCAACATGATGTTGATGAGTGTGATTCTCGCTCAAGTAATGTAAGACTATGTATGAAACTATAAATGTTTATGATAGTGTATGACATGGTGGACATAATGTGTAACAAGTTCAGCATTCATCGTGTTTTGTATTGTAGAAGAGTCTGTGACCTGAAGAACTCATCATTTTAACTTCAGCCAGTTATAAAGACACATGAAGAGCTGCTGTAACGTGTCATAAAGGATTATAAAGGGTCTGAAAGTTAAAGTTTCGGCGATGGAACAGACCTTGACACATAACCGCAGCTCTCCATTGAGTGGAGGCCGTCCGTTAACTCTTGTGTTACGTTGCTTTCTCTCCCTCTTCTCCTTCGCTGCCTCCTCCATCAGCGGGGCTCTTTTGGTTTGCAGTGTAGAGTTTCCACAGTTATCCAAGTTGCAGGGAAAATGCAGCCTGATGGCAGAACAGGCTGCAAGGTTTATAGAAGCAGTCTAAACATGGATGGTGTCATTTGTCTGCTGACGTTAGCGTTACACTGTGCATCCAGGTTAGACCTCAGAAAGATGATCTAAAGCAAGAAAGTACCTGTAGAAGGTGTATATTAGCAATTTCATGATACTATAACACAGTTATGAAGACTTATGAGTACTATTTGCTGGCAGTGTTAATTAAAACAAAAAGATACTGTAGATTTTTTTTTTTGGTCATTTTGCATGAATATAATAATTGTTAAAGAGTTTTATAATGACCCATAAATGCATGTAAGAATGTGCTTACAATAAAGAAATGACCTTCATGGACGGTGTTACTGAAAACTTCTATAAATATTTCCAATATTTAATGTTCGTCATCCCGCTATCATCCTGAGCACCGCAGCAGCAGAGCCTCATTGGCTGTTACTGCAGTCTGTGTTTGGACTACTAAAGTTAATATTTCCATTAGGACATGCCTGAAATTGTAACATCAGAACTTGGCAGATGAAACCCTCAGTGCCACACTCTGTCGGACTGCCAGATCTCATGAGTCAACCTGATGCCTGTTCGACTGGCTAATCACAATAATACTGGCTCGGGGACGTCCTGCTGTGACACAGTGCAGTCTGCCAGCATGTCTGTGTAATGTTGCCGTCTTTGCCAAAGTTTCAGTGGAGAGTATCGAAGCGGGAGATGTTAAGTGCTCTAGTCGTCTGGTTTTATCTTTTCTGATATCACAGTTAACATTGACAGTCAGAGTTCTGAGAGCAGCAGCAGGTGAAACTATAACTGTCTGCACATCTTTCAAACTGGGCCAGTGTCATCTGAGACCTTGACCTTCATATAAATCCATTTTATTTTCTATTTTTAAATGCCGCCCTTCAGTGCATTTTTTATGCTGGTGCTTTACAAAAGCGCAGTGTCTCAAGGCCAAGCTCTGATGTAAAGTACAGATGTGATGTGAGGGAGTCTGAACCTGAGTGGGTGACACAGGAATGTTGTCTGGAGTCGTATCAATAATCAGCTGGCTCCTGAAGTAACGGACGACTGCACAAATAACTCACAAAGCTAAAGGAGTATTTGGGGTGAAATGTTTCCTTGCTTTCTTGCTAAGAGTTGAATTGATTTAACTCCTGTGAATGTTCAGTAAATATGAAGTTTGCTGACAGTTAGCTGAGCTTTGGAAAACAACTGGAAACGGGGGAAAGCAGCTAGCTTGGCTCCCTGCAAATATAACACAATCCACTTTCCAGCCGATCCAAAGCCACCAATCAACACGCTGTAGGTCGTTTCTTTATGGGAATGTATGTGCTGCATTATTTATTGGCTGATTTAGTGCAGCAAATGACTAAAATGAGATGGAATAGTTAATTAACGAGCTTTAAATGTGCTCATGGGCCTATGGGCTGTTTCCCCTCTTCAGTTTTCTCATCTATCATCTGTCTGCATGGAAGCCCATGAGTGTCTTTCCAGAAATGTTCAGCTATCGCCTCAGTGGGCTTTAAAATCTGTACAGTGAACAACATCCTCTGTCCTCAGACCCTCGATTTGAGTGAGGAGAAACATGCTATATTGAGAAAAATAACCTTTAAACAGGGAATAAAAAGATGGACAAAACCTCAGGAAGAGCCACAGAGGAGGATCCTCATGGAAACAGTTATATCACTTATACCTCTTTGTTCTTAATCAGCTGTGTGGTAGAAACACTGAAGAGGTTCTGTATGTGTCCACCTGCAGGCTAATACAGTGCGAGACTCCATGGCCAAGTCCCTGTACAGCGCTCTGTTTGACTGGATCGTCTTCAGGATCAACCACGCTCTGCTCAACCTCAAGGACCTGGTGGAGACCACTAAGGTAGGACGACGCAAACACCGCAGCTGCAACAAGCACATGCATTATACACACCATGTTAACTCTGGTGCTGTTCGAGATGTTTGGACCCTTGGTTAGGGCTGCATATCAAACCGACTGAATTGCCTCAATGCAGGAATTAAAAAATGTCTCTTCATTGGATACCAAGTTCAGGAGTTAATCTCATCTCATCTTTTGCTAAAACTGATTTAATAGAGTCCTTATCAAAAGTGTCATTCAGGACCAGGCATCAAAGTCAAGGTTCTGGTATCTGTGCCAGTATCTCAATGTTAACAATACCCAGCCCTTCCCTTGGCACTGTCCAGGAAACCAGCTCACATTTACACCAGTTTTGAGCAGAACAGTTGTAATCGAGGACCTGTAATGAACAGAGTGTGAATGGTGCACAGCAACCGCTTCCATGTCAGTGGAAACTCAAATTGAAGAGTTGGGAATCTACTTTCTTACAATTGCAGCTTTTAAAACCTTTAAACGCTGACACAGAAAACCTTCAGATGGTTTTGAGGAGGAAATGGTACTTTTCCGTGATTGACAATCAACATTTCGTGTTGTGTTTGTTCACCAGATCTTGTCCATCGGTGTCCTCGACATCTTTGGTTTTGAGGATTACGAGAACAACAGCTTCGAACAGTTCTGCATCAACTTTGCCAACGAGCGTCTGCAGCACTACTTCAACCAGCACATTTTCAAGCTTGAACAAGTAAGAAAACTCTGAATATTCTTTTTTCTCCAGGTTGTCAGCTGACAGGAAGTCATGACCTATTTAAGGCTTTTAACCGGGAGCTGAACTTCTAAGCTTCCGTATCACTGCAGCTATTATTTTAACATATTTACCCACTTTAAGTTCTTTGGCTGTGAGCATTTGAAAGGAAACGCCTCATCCTTATCACAGCACACAGTGCACGTACTTTACAATGACACTGGAACAATGGAGGAATTCTTCATGACGTTATGCAACAGGGTGAGCAGAGGGGCTGACAGCGTATGACTCACCTCGCCCGGCTGTGGATGTATGTTCTCTTAAGTGAGCTGATTAACTTCAAAGTGCTTTCTAAAGTCGTGATCTGTGAGATCTGTAAGTTAAACCTTGTGTTTACCTTGAGATTGACTGAATCAGCGTCCTGCCCCGACATGTTCGAGTGGCTTTCATTCAGTTCATGAAGGACTGAGGCCTCCTTCACGCCTGTTCACAAACCCGCTCGTACCGCCATTTCATAAATATGTCAAGACTCAGACTGTAGATTTATGTCGGGAGAGGAGGCTTCAAAGACTCCTTTGTTTTGGAGGTTAAGGTAAATGAAATGCAGAGTAATTGAGCTGTAGATTAGGGACTTGTCACATTTGTTCTTCACTGGATCTGATGGATTATGAGGCTAATGGCCAAAAGATTACAGTTTCAAAGCTTCACAGTGCAGCCGAGTTGTCAAACATGCATGTTTTATTGCACGACTGCAGGGTAACAAACATGAGCGTGACATTTACACAGCTGCTCGTTATAGGGTGAGAAAATATCTATAAATATGTAATGTTCGTGTGTTCGTCTCCAGACAGTTAGTTTGATTAAATCAATCTTCAATCAGTCGATCTTGGGAAACACTTCTTCCACCGTTACTTTCATACTGAATACTTTGATAGTCAAGTAAAAAAAGTAGAAAACCTTAATTTTGAGAATCTGTGCTAATCATGTGCGATTTTAGGTCTGTTGAGGATCACAGTGTGATCACATAACATGTGACTGTTTAATTTTCTCACCGGCTCGGAGACTTCAGCTTCCAGTATTTGTTGATTCTTATTACAGTACTTCCTGTGCTGCTGCTCGCTGCACTAATCCAGGTCATAAAAGATCCAGCCTCCAGGAGCACGGGCCAGAAAGTGTTCCGTCTTTAAGAGTGGCCGGATTCTGATTATGTTGTACTCAGAATGTTATATTTTGCTTTAATGCTTTTTAAAGCTTTACCAGTTTCCCGGAGGTCCAGTTGGATTGGTCACCTGTTACCTGTTACTTCCTGTTATCAAAAAGCAGCTTAGCAACAGATTTGTGCCGTCATGGGATTTAAGAATGTATTCAAACTCAAGCTGCATAATACATGTACTATACAAACTAACCACACAACAAACAGTCAGTCAGAAGGGTCTGACAGTAAACTGAGCAAAATTGTCCAGACCATCTAATTTCTTCCATTTTTCAGGAACATGACATTTGAAAGCCAGTTTTCTTGTCTCAGAATTTATTTAAATGTTTATTTGAGATGGACATAGCAATTACATTGAACAAACCATATGCATTGTTTAAGTGTTTTAGCACAAGTGCTAATTCACAACACTTGATCATAGGCAGCTTTTGAGAAGATAGAGCAGTTAGAAAATAGGGCAATTAAAATAATAAGAGTGGAAAAAGAAAAAAAAAACAGGCAAAGATAGGAGAAGAAAAAAAAAAAAAAAAAAAAAACAGCAGCAAAACGAGAGAAAAAAAGATATCAAAGAAATACAAGCAAGTTTCAAATAAGGGACATAAAAGGCAACAGAGCAAAGGCAATATGAGCAAGCAGTAAACCAGTTAAGAACTATTCATGTGTGCACTGTTGATTAGATTTTAGCCACTAGCCAATTATTTTGACGATTTAAGGACCAGATCATCTCTGGACCTCGGGCAGAGTGACACAGTTTAAGATCCCCCAGCTGCTTACTAAGACGTTTTTGTAGATAAATAGAATGCAGTACTGCAGCTGCAGCTGTAACATTTATATCTTTTGTAGCATTTAATTGCTTTGTATGGATTATTAAGAATCCTGCTGCAGCGTGTGTGAGGGCAGATTCTGTCCGGAGGTTGAAGAACCATTAGATCAGGAAACTACAGAGCGGGTTGTTTGAGTTCAGATCAAACTAAAGCTGCAGAAGACAAAAATGACACACTTCTGCTGTTAATGACACTCCTGACTGCACTCACCTGACGCTCGTTGGTATACAGGTGCATAATTACACCTGCTGCTGTGTTTGTGCTTTGTAGAGCTGCAGACATGTTTACTGAGCCGTGACACGCCAGTGTCACAACATATTGACCTCCACGACATGCAGTCAGTCAACATGGCTGTGAATTCATCAGTAAATGTGTTCTCTTATTGATTTCTAAGGTTTCCCATCAATCAAACTGTCGCTCAGGCCACGTTTTCATCAGACATCCTGGATTTTAGTCGAAATCTCTCCATGTTCCTTAAACAGAATTAACACAGCTGACTACGACTTCTTCACAGGAAACTCGAGTTGTTAGGGCTTTATCATGTCCTGGTTCAGTAAAGCATTTGTCTTGTGTGGATAAATGATTCAACCAGGAGCTGGCATGCTTCATATTTCTGCTGAGGTCAGCTTCACACCCTCGTCTACTGTTACATACAGTATGTTTCCATTCATCTGACGACCTGTGCGCCACTCTGCGGGAGCACTCGGGGCCTGAATGGTTTGCTTCAGGGCATATTGATGCTCATTTCAGGGGGAGTATCCATCATTTTCATCTTTTGCTCCACTTTCTGACCTCTTCAAACAGCCACTCTCTGCCGGGACTCACATCGTTGACACACAGTAATGCAGAATGACAGTATGTTAATACTGTCATGCATCATATAAAACAGTCTGTACAGGAGCTGATTCTGCACCTCCTGGAGGCACGTTATTGTTTCTCTTTCGTTGGTTGTGTCAGAATAAGAGTGAGTCACAGCAGTGATTTGAAGATGATTTTGAGGCATGTTGAGGGGGAGGATACAGTATCCTGTGTAATGTAATACAATCCAGTACTACACCCCCACAGACCACAGCTTAGAGATTACCAAAGAACTGAGTCAGCACCCATCTGACATACAGATTGAATATCATAATGATTATTCCAGGGCTGCTGAACTGGATGATGTTACACAGGTGTTCATTTTATAGTTGTTATAGTTTCTTATCACGAGACAGAGAGTGAATATTGTGTTTAGAGAGTTGCTCAGTCAGAGATAACGACCACGTTCTGACATGTTTATATTGTGAGAGGATGAAGACGACTGGTGTGATCCTCTGTCCTGCAGCCAGACATTAAACCAAGATGACACAGAACATAAAGACACATTAACTAAACTAAAGAGTAACTTACTTTTACTTTTGTTTATCGTCACAGGTGTGTGTCTGTTCGTGAATGTTTCTAGAAAAGAAGAACCGACACATCTCTTTTTATACAGATGGAAGTCACAGTTAAACTCTTGTTCAGTTCATTTCACACAGATGCTTCAACCCCTCCTGGTCTGATGTGACTGTCTAATGTAGGAAAGCTTGAAATATATTGATTGCCATGTTATTGACATCAGGCTGCACATCAGCTGTTAGCATAGACAACAAGGTCAGCAGCACCTGTAAATTGTGATCCGTGTTGAATTCACGGCTGGAGGTCTGATGTGTTTTTGTAAAATATTTCATCAGCTTCACATATTCGTTTCAAACTCTGTCTTGTATAATTCAGGAAAACCATCTCTAACAAATTAATCTGTCTTTTATTTCTGATTTTGCAATATATCCAAAATAATGGACAATCCCAGTTGAGGTAGAGGAGTAGCATCCCGTACCGAAGAATATATTTAGTTAAAACCTGAAGCCTAAAAGGAATCTGTCCTGTGAGTCGTCTTGTGGAGGAAGCGACAGTGATGAACTCTTTTCAGCCTTCTGACTTTGGAGGAAAACGAGGAAGAGAAGAAGATTCCAGTGATTTACTTTCTTATTAAACCTCGTCCGGATTAAGGTCTTTATGGGTTCAATCTCTTTCCCAAGAAGGTTGGAGAACAACAGGAATGGGGAAGAAGACTAGGAGACGCTCTGAATGCTTCTCTGGTTATTAAAAAGACGAGAGACCATTGAGATCTGAGGAGCATTTCATTGGGCAAGGAGACATCATGAAGGCACACAAACAACATTGTTGCTTTGATTGGAATATTTATAGCAGCCCGGCCCTCATCAGACCGGATGTCTGCTTCTACTGACACATGGATCATTGACAGTTGATCTGCATCTGTCTCTGTTTTCCAAAGAACAATACTGATGTTTTTAAAACTGTTACATATAGATAGCTGAAATAGGCTCTTCACATTGTTTTTGTATGGCTTTATCGCGGCAGCAGTGATGCTGTCAGAGAAAGTGTCTCTGTGTGACTGAAGGTGACTCTGAAGGTGACTCTGATGCTGAGCTGTGTGTCTGTGTTGTGTGTCTCCAGGAGGAGTACAGGTCAGAGGGCATCAGCTGGCACAACATCGAGTACATCGACAACACAGGCTGCATCAACCTGATCAGCAAGAAGCCCACAGCGATGTTCCACCTACTGGACGAGGAGTGCAAGTGAGTCTCTCACCCTGATTCAACTCTTTATTTTCCTGCTGGTGTCAACAAACATGTGCGTCTGGCATTCCAATGGTTGAATGGTTAAAGGGACAGTTCACCCAACATTCAAAACTACATGTTCTTTAACTGTACTGCTTTTTTGTTTATTTGGATTGTTCTGGTGTGAGTTGTGGAGATGTCTGCCTTCTCTCCAATATAATGAAACTAGACGGCTTGAAAAACTCATCAGCAATGTCTCTGCAGGATTCATGACTCAGGTTACTCATGATAATCCACAGACCTTCTTATGAGCAGCTTCATGTTGGAGCTTTTTTTTTTTTTTCTACTGAACTACATCTGCAAACTTTATCACCACAGAGAAGAAAGCCTGTCTCTACTCATGAATAGAGACCAGCTTTCTGATGGAGTTAATGTCACAGTTCAGCTGAGGAGGACGCCGTTAATGTTTCCACTTCACACTGTCACGAGACGCTCGTCCAGGAGAAGATGCACATGAGGGTGTTGTTCTTCACAAAATGTATACTTTTGAATGCATTTTTTTTTAATACTTTTTCCTTTTTATTCTTTATAAAAACACTTCTGCAAGTGTTGACGCGGACTTCATGGCTCTTGTGTTGCTGTTTAAAAGCTCTAAATGTTTGTGAAGACGTTAACAACTCTCTTCTGTCTGATTTCGTGATATCTCCAAACAGATGAACCAGCTGAAGCTTCAGCAGAGAAGTAAAATCCAATATAGAGTATTTTTAGTTAAAAACATTTGAATAAATCTCTTTTGATAAGAGTTGAATCCATCAATTAACACAACCAACAACTCACTGCAGAATACAACGAATGTGTTGCACAGTGATGTTCTCACCTTGTTGTAATCTTAATAAAGTATCAAACATTAATTAACAAAAGTATCAATCGGGCAGCTCAAAAAGTCTGGAAATACTCCTGATTTTAAAAACCTTCTCACGTATTCATTCCTGTTTCCTGCGTCTGTTTGAAGTGTCGTTCCAATGAATGCTACGCGTCCGCAGACTGTATGAACATCAACGCAAACAAGTGGTTAAAAGCATATCTCTGACCTAACACGGTCATCAGGAGGGGAAATGTTATTCCTCACTGTCAGGTAAAGCAGTTAGCAACTCTCAACGGAGGCACACAGACATCCTACCTGAAATATTCACTTCTCAGCTTCCTGGTGAAGTGTTGTGTTAGATGTCAGTGTATTTCTGCAGACTTGATCTTTGAAGTGTAATCATATTACCAAGGTGTGAACCCTCTGAACTTCAGAGTAAATTCAATCCTCTCAGGTTCATGACTGCACTGTGACTATTCTTACTAACCGTATTTCCTTCTTTATTTCCCCCTCGTCTCAGTTTGGACTCCGAATCAAATTCCTCCCACTTAGAAAAGCTGGAAAGCAGCACAGAGTCTGTGGCTGTGTTGTTTTCATAGCTCAGGTTTCACCCCGTTCAGAAACCCCTGGTGTCTCCTTCTTCGCCTCTTCTCTTCCTGTAAGCTGTTGATTTTCTGCAGAGTTTCTGGCTCTCTGTGTTAAAGGACTGGAGGGAAATCTGAGCGGAGATCAGATCTAATCCTCAGCCTTTGGCATCAGAGGACAAACACACACACACACACACACACACACACACACACTTATAATAATCAGTTAGTACAACAGTCAGCTGTTGTACTTACTGTTGACTGGACACTGATAGAAAAAGTGACATCTAAAATTTATCAGGAATCTGTTGAACTTTGTCATCTTGATTTATTCTGCAGGATTCATGACCCGGTTGACAGCTTTAAAACAAGTCCATTGGCAACAGGCCTTCATATTAGATACAGATGTATAAACCCATTGTCCTCCAAATCAAACTCTTCTGTCCTCTTGTTTCAGTTTCCCTCAAGCCACCAACCAGACTCTGCTGGATAAGTTCAAGCGGCAGCACGAGGGGAACAGCTACATCGAGTTCCCGGCCGTCATGGAGCCCGCCTTCATCATCCGACACTATGCTGGCAAGGTCAAGTACGGTGTCAAGGTCAGTTCTGTCGTCGCCTCCAGAACCAGCCGTTGATTATTAGACAGAAAGAAGAGGAAGTGCCACCATCATCTAAAAGTGTTTAAGTCAAAAGATCTGATTATAATCCTCGATGTAAACTTGTGAGAACATTCAAAAAAACATCAGCTGTTTCTTTTTTAACTGTACTTGAGATTCAGAGAAAAGTAGAAAAAACTGTTAAACATGAAGAATAAACTGCTTGATTTTGTGGGACATCATATCATTAACATTACATTAGCTGTGAATCAGCGGGTAGAGCAGGTCATCCAGTAATCTGAAGGTCGCTGGTTCGATTCTCCGGCTCCTCAGGCTGAACGTCAAAGTGTCCTTGAGCAAGATATTGAACCCCAGATTGCTCCTGATGAGCAGTTAGCACGTCGAATGGCAGCCTCAGTGTATGACTGTGTGAGAATGTGAAAAGTGTACTATAGCTATGATGCAGTAAATTAAGTTGTGTAAAGAGTAAACAACGTTTATCAAATGTCACATCCATGTTGAAGCGGCATGTTCTGTTTAAACTCCCTTCAACAGTTAAACACACAGTCGTGACATCAGAGTTTAGAAATAGTTAAAATTCAGTCTGCCATCTTTAACTCTCACAGCCACGAACACAAAACACACATAGATTTGAATGTTTACATAATAAGATACATAAAACATAAAACTAAATATGTAAACAGATGCTAAAACCTCCCATTACACTCTGTGTGTCAGCGACGGCAGAACATCAGATGTTAAAACAAGAGCTCGCTGGACTTTTTTTGTGCTTCCAGAGAAAAGCAGTTGTTGAGTTTCACAAAACAACGAGGACACACTTTAATCCCTTTTCCTATATTACTCAACCAGATCCTGGTAGGCGTCCCAGGGACCCTCTCACCTGTTGTGCAGCTCTTAGCTTTTATCTGCAGAGTTAGAGGCATGAAGAACGGCTCCGTCTGGGCCCGTCACATGCAGTCAACCAGGAAATATCCACCGGAGAGGAATTCTGCTTAGATCAAAACAAATGGTGGCAAAATAAGAAGAAAAATTTAATTGAGCTGATATTTTTCTTTTTCTTCATGAATGTTCCAGCCTGGTTGAGCTCTGTATATCTCACCTGTTGTCCCTTGACCCAAGAATGAACCTTAGATTAAACACGTATGTGTATTTGAATAAGTTACCATCAGGACTAGAGAACCAACAAATACAGATATACGTAAAGCAGAGTATAGGACATGCATATCTGATGTTGTCTTAGTTTTAATGTATTTTATAATATATATATCACGTTAAATGTTATTGCATGTTTCTGTCCCAAACACAGGACTTCAGGGAGAAGAACACCGACCACATGCGGCCGGACATCGTAGCGTTACTGAAGAGCAGTAAGAGCGCCTTCATCTGCGGGCTGATGGGAATCGACCCATCGGCCACCTTCCGCTGGGCGGTACTCCGATCCTACTTCAGGGCCCTGGTAGCTTTTAGAGAGGCTGGAAAGAGGCACACGCAGAAGAAGACTGGTGAGCTCTCACTCTGATGGAAACTATAATAATCTACTGTATATCTGCTGACATGTAAATGATAGCAGTGAGGCAGATACTGTTCTGATGTTGGAGGCAGGGAGGGAATATCTGAGCTGACAGACTCACACATGTCTTTGGTCTTTTTGTCATGACTACACATGTCTATCTATTAATTCACTTTATGAAGTTCAGTCTGTGTCATCACGCACCAAAGAATCCACACAGAGGGAAACGACACTGAATGTCATGTGAGCCTTACAGGAACTTTTAAGTGTAGAACAAGAACACCAGTCGATTAGTAAACTATCAAATCTAAAGAAATTTAATTGTGATTGTCTGCTTAAAGTCTGCTGGGTGACACTTTGTTTGAAGCGTAGTGAATCAGACATGAACATGAGGGAGTCTTGATGAATGTTAATGATTGTTGTCATCAGGTGTCATCAGGTCAATAATGTCACTTTTAAAGCAAAGTTTTGTTTGTTCTGACAGCTTGACATTAACCAAGACAATATAGACGATGTTATAAACATGTCAGACCGAAGTATCAAGCTAGTTTTCTCATGTCAGGTCCATCGTTTTATTTAATGTTACCAGAATATTAATACATTTAGAATAGCTGTACATGCTTCAATAAGTAATAATATAATGACAAATAATCAGTTTCTCATACTGCGGCACTGTATTCTGCCGCAGTATGAGTGTGACATGGTTTCGCAGTGTGATTTCACAAAGTCACAGAATGAAAGGACTGCTGACGAGGCGTTCAGGAGCATTGTTTCTTGTGGGAGAGAGGAGCTCCAGGACTTTGGCCTTTTTAACCCTGAAGATGTTTTACGTGAAATAGAACCTATGTAACACATGATTTGTCTCCTTTAAAGAAACCACTTTATGTGTTTACATCAGCTGTCATGACATTTATAACTGTGGCATGAAGGATTTCCTCGACCTGATGTGGAGTAGCACATTGTTGACTTGTCTTTAAGATGTCACTAAATGTTAAAGACCAGTTTGATGAAAGAATCAGTACCAAGGTGATACGGTGAGTCTCACTTGTTGCTCAGCTGAGTGTTGCTAATCGTAGCTAACTGTAGCTCACTTAGTTGACTCATCCACTGAGCGGCAGGAGCCGAACGGACCCTTTGCCTCTTTAAACAAAGTGTCACCTGGCTGTGAATGAAAGTGAAAGAAGTTAGCTGTTCAGCGAAAATTCCAAATGTAATTCTGTCAGTTTTCCTGCTGTGCTCAGTTCTGTATGCTCACATGTCGTGCAGCTACAATTTCGTCCTCTTGTTTGAGTATAGTTCGCTTTATCTCCGCCATATTTTGTGTTCAAGTAGTTCCTGTTCTGTAGTCTGTGTGCGTAGTGCTCGTAGTGCTGCCATGTATTTACAGTAGCTCGTGCTCTTTGTCTCTCTCAGCTTTGGCTTTCTATGAATGCCTTCCATCCCTGTAGACTGAACATGCAGTAGATATTAGCATCAGAGTGCCTTCAGCGCTGCCGTCGTATGAATCAGACTTGCTCTCTGCATCCTCTTAATCCTTCCTACACATGAAGTTTTACATACAGATGTTGTAACGATAGATTTTGCTTATCCTTAAATATCTTTTAGAAGTTCTTCCAGCTGAGCTTTGAAGATATTAGCGTCACCCAAGGGGACTTTCTACGTGTCTTCTAGAACATTTCTATAAAATACATTTGTACTTAATGTAAACGTTTTTATGCTGGATTTGGGGCAAAGTATTGAGTTAAAGTAGCTTTTAGTAACTTCACCTTGTCTCAGAAGACAAAGACTGTGGAATCAAGTCACAGAAAGGCTTCTTGAAGACATTGTATAAAGTGCCATTGGGAGGCGAAACACCTTCACACAGAACTACAGTGACAAACATCCTGCTGCAGTTGTGAATGTCGATCTTCTTCTCTCCAGAAGTCTTGCACAGGTATCTCTCCAGTAGACGACTGCATCTCTTGATCTTCGTCTTCTTCGCTGTCTAATCTGTCATTTCTTTCTCTCTCTTCCCCCCTTTTCTCTTTCCTTGTGTATTTTACTTTCTCTCTTCTCTGTTTTTTGTTCTTTTTCTTTTGCTTCTCCAAGGGCATGATGACGCTGCTCCCTGTGCAGTTTTGAAAAAAGTGGATAGTTTTAGCTTTCTGCAGCACCCTGTGCATCAGAGAAGCTTAGAGATCCTGCAGAGATGCAAGGAGGAGAAGTACAGTAAGGCTGCCCATACAACAATTAACTACTTCCATGTTAGACGGTGACTCGGGGAAACTGTAGGGACGAGGCCGACCAACATCTCCAACATTACTGCACCTTACTGCAGCCAAAGTCAAGCCAAAGCATAAGAAAATCCAGACTTACAGACGAAGCGAAGCAAAGTTTTTATGTTGTACTTTGTGATTTGATTTACAACTTTCGTTTTATATCGTTAGACTAGATGCTTGTTGGTCTCCGCTCCCTCTGGCTCCCCTCTTTCCACTCTCTTTTGCACCTGCATGCATTTTGAGTGTTGTCTTGCACGTGTTCACTAGCATGCTTCAGCTGTCCTCTCACTAACACTGTGCTAGTAGAAGACTAGCAGAGGAATGCATGGTTGTTTGGCTCTGTTAGCTAATGTTGGTCTGGGGAAACAACACAGGAACACCTCTAGGTGTCCATCACTTCTATTTTTGTCAGTAACAGCAAACAGCTACACTTTCATGTCCAGTCCTGTCTGTCTGTCGGGCAGTGGGTATATTCGCTTTTCCACCACAGCACACGTCTGTAATCACTGTCACTGAGGCCCTGTTCAGATTTGGTGTTAACATCCCCCCCTGAGAGATCCAGTCACAAGTAGACAGGTGTGAATGTAGATGTTTGAACACAACTGGTTTTACTATTTACACTTCATTAATGAAAGAATACAGAGTTTACAGAGCAAAAGCAGGGAAGACAGAAAGACCATATAACCGAACACACTCTGAACAATAAAGCACAGCAGAAAGAAGCCAGACTCAAAATGTCAGTAGAAATAAAAAGGAATACAAGCAATGAAAAAGATATGATAAAAGCATAAGATGAGAACAGACTAAACGTAAGGAGCAAAAAGACAACTTCACATTAAGTCAAGTCTTCAAGAGCAGGTTTAAAAGATGTTGGTGTTTATATGAGGCTAATGTGGAAACTGAATATCCGCTCTGTATCTTGGAACAAAACCCAAACAAGCTTTAAAAGTGATCGGATGAATCTTAGAATCAGGATTGATGTCAAACGTGGCAAATGTTACATATAGGATAAGACTCCTTTAAACCATTGCTCATTTTTGTGAGTTGTTGAGTTAGTAGTGATGTTAACGTGTTTGTGAAACACTCTCTATGACAAATTCTTAACTATTTGGGACTTGTAAATTTGACAAATGCAATAAATTCAGTTCTTTGTCCATCTGTTTATTAATGATTGTGGTTGTTTGTATCTGTCCTAATCAAATGAATATAGATAAGTAAGTAAGATCCGATCACAGATGGTTACTTCAGATGTATTATAACACCAGTGCTAATGCCAACTGATGGACTGATCAGATCCCCGGGGCTGGATGTTGACTTCAGGTCTGAACATGCTTTAATACCACCGGCCGTTGATGGTGCTAGCAGAGGGGCGTCTGACACACGTGTATATTATCATCACTAACTTTCCATGTGGTGCAGGCGCTCACACGCTCTCTCAAAGGTCGCTTCTCCTCCATAAACGTGTCATTTCACTGCGATGTATTTGTGTTTTTGTGTTTGTGCCGTCCTGCAGCTCCAGATGAGAGTGAAAGTGTTGTTCAAAGTGATGACACTGAAAACGGTACACTGTTAAACACCTGGTAGACTATAAACACAGATCTCTTTAACACTGTAGACCTCTGTGATCTCACAGCACTGTGACCTGCTGCAGCTTCACAGGAATCACTGTAGTAACATAACACGGCAGCATTAGACGAATCACTTGTGCTCAGTTTTACTTTGTTACACCCTCTCTAGTGTGACCTGTGGCTTCTCCCTGATTTGCGGCATTAAATAATCAATCATCAGACAAAACTGTTCAATAACTCAATCACTTGAATATCATCTTCAATGATTCAACACTAACAAGCGCAACTCACCATTAACCTCACAGATTGAACCTTTGTTTCAACATCAAATCACCTGCAGAAGATAATATTTATGATAAAGCAACATAACACTCAATGCAATAACACTGGAGGGTCACACGGTGTCAGAAGTGTGTGTGTGTGTGTGTCTGGGAAGGGTTTTTTTTTTTTGTTTTTTGTGTGTGTGTGTGTGTGTGTGTGTGTGTGTGTGTGTGTGTGTGTGTGTGTGTGTGTGCGTGTGTGTGTGTGTGTGTGTGTGTGTGTGTTCTTTCACATGATGCCAACCTGTGTGTGTGTGTGTGTGTGTGTGCGTGGGATCAGGTGTATCCAGAAAGAGTCCACGCACGCCCCTGTCGGACCTTCAGGGCAGCAACACCATCAATGAGAAATCTCCAAGGTAAGAGTTTGTGTTTGAGGATTTGTTCTGATCTGTTCATTAATAAAGCTGTTAAACACTTGTCAGGTTAACTCAGGAGAGTTTTTAATTTTAATTTTGCTTATATGTGGAAATAGACACACAATCCAAGCCAAATAGGATATATTGATTTTCATAAATGTAATATTAAGACACACTGACATCTTAATATTTGTATCTTTCTGTCCTTTTTTCTTTTCTTGTTCTTTTGTGTAATGTTTTCTAATTATTCTTGAGATTCAGATGAATCTTTATTGTCATTGTATCCAGATACAGTGAAACTTTGTTTGGCTTCAGAAACAACAACATCGAAGGGGTAGAATAACTTCTTTTTTGTTTGTTTTGCATTTTATGCTTTTATTAGTGAGTCGACTGTAAAAAGAGGGAATAAAAGAGAGAGACATTGTGGTTAACGTCATCCTCAGTCCTCCAGGCCGCCCAGTAAATGTAGTATTTGATCTTGATGGTGCATTCGTGTGCTCCTTGAATGGTTGTTTCTCCTGAGGTAGGAGGTTTGTCTTCTGACTTCAGTGTGTTTATGACAAACAAGATGGATGCTACATGAAGATGTTGTATTCTCAGCTGATTATGTTGTCATAACACCACTAAAATGTTGCTTTACCAGTCTGTTTTCAGTGTTAATGCTAATGGATAACTTTTCAAACTAATGTAAGTCACTCTGTGTTGACCTAGATTAGTTAATTACTGACAATTAGTTAGTTAATTGTGACGTTAATTGTGACACTAATTGTGCTGTTACATCCAAACTATGACACGAAGCTGTGGAACTGGTCAGTGTCACACTATGAATAATGCCTACCTTTTAACATAAAGAGTAAAGACTGCGCTGTGACCCGGAGCGCTGCTCTCACACCACCCCACTGACACGCCGGTCCACCACCTCCTCTAATTAGCTGTGGACCATGAGATTAGCAGCCCACGACCACGACTGGTAGCACCGACCGGCTCGCACAAAACAGCTTTTGTTACACAGGAGCTCAGTTGGGGCTGTTAAAATCCCCCCTCTTAATGTGATTTGCAACCTCTGCCCTCCCTCTCTGTCCCTTTCTCTTGCTCACACACTCATCTTCTACATGCTCTCCGAGCTCTAAACCCCGTGCAGCTGCTTCCTCTGTGATGTAAAGGCAGAGCTATGCATTGGAGAGGAGCGCCCGGAGAGTCATAAATATTCAGTCCCTGCAGGGTGCGTGTCGGCTGGACGGGGCAGCAGACAGTGCCGTGCTTTATGGGACTCTCAGAGAGACTGAGGAGATAAACACTACAAGAGGCATATTGTACTCTCACATTCTACTGAGATCGATGATCAGCTGGGGAGACGTAAACCCAGAAATAAATATAAATCCAAAGATGTGGATTTACACTTGTATCCTGGAGCTTTGTGGATCTTCTGCCGTAATATTTGATATTGTAATGCAATGCAGGCTGGTGGTACAAATCATACTGCTCCTCTGGGACCTGTGTACCCCGGACTGTGATGAGGATTGTGGAGTAGAGTTCTGGCCTCGTTCAGCGAGCATCCTCAGGGTCTCTTCTGTGCCTCAAAGAGAGAAAAACAAATGGAAAGACTAGCAACACCTCTGCTGTTGTTGTTGTTTTTACACCCGGTTTCTATTTTCATCTCGAGCCACAACCTGTTTCAGATTCAACACATGGTAATTTGAGGTTTGACCAAAAAATAAAATATTATTTTCAAATCAGAAACTGCTTTTCTGACTAATTCTATTCAGGCAAACATTTCATTCGAGTGGTTTTCAGTGGCTTTCAATGAGCTTTGAGCTTTGGCATGGCTACTGTGTGATTGACAAGTTGCTACCACGCTTAGATCCAATCAGGAGATCTTCCCCAGCTCCACCCTCACGTCCAAACAAGGTCACACCTGGTTTACACATGGAGCCACGACAAGCTGCCTTTTCTTTTTTTTTGTAGAAAAAAGTATCCCAGCAGTGGAAAGTCCCTTTAAACCCAAACAGCTTCCGTTCATGGATAACCTACATTACCAAGTGCTCGACCGTCTCACCTGCTGTTCTGTATTTGTGTTGATCTTAATTTTATCACCCACTGAAACCTCTCCACACACTCGTCCTCCACCATGTTTCCTCTCAAGGACTGAATCAGCCCTCTGATAATAAACATAGTGTGAGACAACAAACACATCTCAGCACTGCAGAACGGCTCGTTAACTCTTCAGGGGAAATTCTTGTAAACCTCCAAAAGTGTGTCTGAAGAGCTGAATCAGTGATGAACTGCTCCTGCCACAGCTATTCTCCTCGTGTCCTCTCCTCCGGGCTGAAATAGTTCAGGATGGTTGATGGTTTTAACCGTGACCTGACCGCTGGTGTTTGTGTTAGTCTTCTGGGCAGGTGCTGAGGTTTCACCTTGAGGCCTGAGGTTTCAAACCTCTGAGGCTTTAGTAAACTGTGTTGAAGTCTGTGTGAGGTGAACTTGGCTCTCTGCTCAGGGACGGAAACATGGAAGCTACTGCCCCTGCTGGAGACACTCCTGCTGGGGAAACTATTATACACAAGATATAATTAAACAAAGAGAAACGTTTCTGAAGCTGAGCAACAACAGATCTGTCCGACATATTCACCTGCAGAGAAGTCAGCCTCTACAGCAGCTGACACGGATCAGTGATCCCTGTGTCATCGTTCGCTACTTATATTTAACTGTGGTTTAAGAGTTTTGAAGTTTGGATGTGCTACATTTATATTTTCTGTATTGATGTAACTGCAGCTACAAGCTTGACTTTAAAACAGGAAAACAGATCAGAATATCATGTTGTTCTTGTGGAAGTTAAATAAATGAGCTCTTTAATTCACATCAGAAAAAGATGTGTCCTTCGATTGTTTTTCACTCAGAGATAAATGACAAACTATCTTAATGATCTCTAGATCAGTTGTTTTATAGATCAAGATGGATTTGAAGCTTCAGAAGTGTTTTGTAATGTGAAAGTTTCTGGACTCTGGTCTAAAGCTGGACTACAGCATGTTGTGTAAAGTTTGGATTTCCACGAGTCAGTGACTGTTATTTGTCTGTGTGTGTTTGGTCCACAGGAGTTCTCCGGGCCTTGGCTGGAACGGACGCGTGGGTCGACAGAGCCGCTTGTCATCCAGCAGCTCCACCACAGAAGAAGACGGCATCTTCGTCAACTCTGCCAGCAGTAAACTCCTGGAGAGAGCCCACGACATCCTGATGTCAGTAACACCATCAGGCTTTAATCTCCGCCCTCACACCGAGTCACAGATCAACACTTCGACTGTTTTCTGTCCGATTGTAAATTACAGAATCATTGTCAGCATGGTTTTATTCTACAGTGTGTTGATTTTGTCAACAGACATGCTTGAAATTGAAAGAAAGTTCAGACTCAGTGTAGAAACATCTGCCCTCCTGCAGCGATCTCTACGTTCCTACCAGCTCTGAGGGGCTGTTCTGTAGCTGACCCTGACCTCTGCCCTCCTGACAGAGGGGAACAAGTGAAAAAAGAACGTCCCCACAGGACAAATATAGTTTTTACTGTTCTGACAGGAATACGACTGTCTGGGGAAGAATCTCTGGATCTGCAGACGCATCTCACCTGTTGATTTATTGATTTTATTTATCTACCTCTTGACTTGATAAAGAATCTCTTGGTTTATTCTCTGACATTAACTCCATTCAGAAACTTTATTGCTCTTTTCTATAATACAGATGTTAAGCAAAATCTATAATGTCCTTGGTTTGTTCAAAACTGCATAACTGTTAGATACTTTTCTCGTCACATGTTCTTTATGAGGTTTACAATTGATTCATTATGACCCCAAAACTTTGATTTAATACTCTTTAAACATGAACAACATCTGTGAACACATGTAAAAGAAACCAAAAGATTATTTTTATCCCTGTTTAAAAATCATAGTTCATCGAACCGCCTCTTAATTTTGACCAGTTCACATACTTTACTATAAATAGAGTGAACCTTTGGACACAGATATCATTGATTTAAAAATAGAAACTGCTGGGCCGAGTGCTGACCTGTGTGGGACTCCACATCTAATATTTTTAACTTTGCAAACTGCACAAACTGTTGTCTGTTGTCTACATAACTTCTTACCGACTTGTTTAAAGAAAAAAAAAAAGGATTTGGTTGCTCAGACTTCTCGATTAACTCCCGTGTTCTTGTGTTTTGTAAACAGGAGGAACAAAAACTACAAATCTAAGCCAGTTCTCCCAAAGGTGAAGTACAGAACATCTTTCATGTATCTCAATACAAGGCACAGATGTCTGATGTGACAGTATTAACATTACGACCTAACTCTGACTTCACACCTGCAGCATTTACTGAACGTCAAGTCTCTAAAGTACCTCAGCAACCTGACGCTTCACGACCGCATCACCAAGTCCCTGCTTCACCTCCACAAGAAGAAGAAACCACCCAGTATCAGCGCACAGTTCCAGGTCAGACACACACACAGACACACACACACTGCTCTCATAGTAAAAATAACACTATTAGCCCGAGCTGAAGCGAGGAATCTCCCTCCAGCTGTGAATTTGATAAAGAAGGTGTGTCCTTCATGACTGGCTGTGTGGAAACGTCTCTGTTACTCTGCCTGCCCGCAGCCTTTTAACGTCTGCTGTCTTATCCTTGTGTTTGTCTATGATTTCTGTCAAGTCTATTACGTAAGTTTACATACCCACCCAAAAGTCTTTAAAAGTATGACAGCATGTCTGGGAAGTTAAGAAAAAATGGACAAATGTCTGAATAAAAACACTTCGATTTGGTGAGAAAGTAGAAAGTTTGGCTTTCCCGCCGTTGATGACACACCCTTTGGAAATACCTCCACAATATTCGCTTATTATAAGATGAGACCATGAAAACAAGTGACTGTAGTGACTAGCAGAAGGCGTTCTTTTAAAACCAGATGCATTTTTATCGTTTACTCGAATGAAGATTTGACTTCAAAACATAAACACCCGCAAACGAACCGCAAATCGCTGCTGCAGTCAGGCTGATAAACAGGAGTGAAGATAAATGAGCCTTTTAATTACAAAAGTTTTAAACTGATCTCTGAGCTCTCCTCCCGTCTGTGTATGACTCTGGATCAGAGCAGAATTCGACGTGACTCCGGGTGATTATTCCTACAGAAGGTCCGTCTCTGTATCTGCTAGCCGGCTCTGTTCAGCTGAGTGGCTGCTGTGGCCCCACGCTCCAAAAAAAAAAAAACTCGGGAACATCAGATATGACATTTTGTGAGTTTAAGAACTTCCTGTGTCGTGGGTTACATTCATGAGATGGTGGGCCTGTGATAATAAACAGTTAGGATGAACAGCAGCCGTCATTAATATCGAATAGAAGTCATTTGTTTGGTGAGATGACAGATAATAGATGTTTCTCATGTACTCAGCAATGAATAGTCGTCTTCCTGAAGGGAGTTTTTTTGGCCTAGTAAAAGCCTGTCTCAAATAATAGACGAATAGGTCAATACGGTTAACCTTCTTGATAATTTGGTGATCTTAAAGTCAAACAGGCTCTCATTGGTAGATCAGAAATAACTTTAAAGCATAGGCTGCCTTCTCCTTCCTGAGTTCTGTGGACTGAGCTCTGTGGACTGAGCTCTGTGGACTGAGCTCTGTGCTCTGCTGCTGGACGTTCAGATGATGCGGAGGCCCCTCTGGCAGGCGGCCCCGGCCCCAGTGTGTGTGTGGATGACTTCACTTCCCACATCCTGTGCTGCGTTGATTGCTTTAATCTCCCGTGGAGGGGGAGGGGGCTGAATTCCTCCTGCCGCTGGATTATCACACACACATGCTGACACACATGTTGCATATGTTTACGCACACAAGCACACGTGCAATAACAGCACATGGTCACACTGCACACATGGTTTTAGACATATTTCCATTATTTAAGATCCCAGGCAGTGACTTTAATCTAGCAGCAAAGAGAGTTTTGACTTAGAGATGGACCAGCAGTGATTCATACTGTTTCTCCTCTACATGTGCTTTTATATTTAGGCTTTGTGTTCATTTCTTCTTCTCCCTCTTGTGTCTCTTTTTGCAGGCCTCCCTCAATAAGCTAATGGAGACTCTGGGTCAGTCTGAGCCCTATTTTGTCAAGTGCATCCGTTCCAATGCTGAGAAGGTACAGTGTGACTCCAGGTCGCGGACACTTCGACTGTTTTGGTTTAGTTTTCAAAGCATTTTTTCATTTCCCTTGAAGTTTGAACATTTCTAAATCTGTTTATCATTTCCTCCTCCTCTCTCTGTAACTTCCGCCGCCTGTCGCTTCTCCTTCTTCTGTCACTCTCCCCTCTCTTCTCTTCTCTCCCCTCTCCTCTCTCCCCTCTCTTCTCCTCTCTTCTCCCCTCTCTTCTCTTCGTTCTCTTCCTCAGCTGCCCTTAAGGTTTAATGATAACCTGGTGCTGAGGCAGCTGCGTTACACAGGTATGCTGGAGACTGTGCGCATCCGGCAGTCGGGCTACAACATCAAGTACAGCTTCAAGGTACAAACACACACGTTTACACCCTGAAGATACTCTTTAAACATCTCAGTCCAGAGGGACTGTCATTAATGTCATTAAACAAAGGCAGACGAGCAGAAGAAATTTGCTCAAGCACTTGTTTATCAGAGATCAGTGCCAGCCTGCACAGGTGGCGTATTGATGACTGACGTGTGCAGATCACTGATGCACCATTAATGCCAATGATTGCTGATGCTGTTTGAGCGACAGTTGACATTGAGTTGTGTCAGAAGGGGATTATGAAGGTCGTGAGGTGGCAGCCATCTTAACCACAATGGCTCTCATAGAGTGATGTCACCCTGAGGGAACTGTTGTGTGACTAATAAAGCAGATCCTGTTTAATGCTGATTGAAAGTGAGTCTTTGGACAGAAACGTTTGGGAGTGGCTCCCTCCCACTCCAGTTTGGTCGTATTTCAGTTTCCATTTTGTGGTTTTGAATGTTCGTTGGTGCCAATCGTGTCATGTGGAGGTTGGAGCCAAAGATTGCGTCACTGTGCACGTCGCTTTACCAAATCACAACTTATTTTCTCATGAAACCACTGTGTGTCTGCTGCAGCCTGCAGTCAGTTCAGGCTTTACCTGCTGTGGTTCTGAGATATTGGCTGCTAAAACTAAGACTAACAGTTATGATCAAAAACGACACTATACATTTAGTTTTTGATGGTTTGATGGTTTAGTGTAAAAGTACAAACTCATTAGACGGTGACTATTATGATGACCTCACCATCAGACGTCGTCATTTACCCGAAATTCCTCCAAACATATTTAGTGCTGCGGTCAGCACTAATGAGAAATTTCTTGGGCATGGTATCACTCTGGAGGACTCTGCTGTTTCTGTCCGACTCTTCAGAACAGAGCCTCTCCATTGTCCTCGGCTCTCTGAAACACTCCCCATGCTTGTAATTGTATAAACACGGCATCTGTTTCCCCATCCACCCCCTACAGCCCAGGGTGCAGAGTGTATTGAAATCAGACAATGGGCCTCAGTTTGAAGAGTGGGAGTTCAGCATATTTATGCCATGATGTCTGCACCCCTGCAAATATGGACAGCATGGACTTATACCTGAAACCACATGTGCCCTGGCAGCCTGTTTCTGCTCCAGAGATGCTACAGCAGGCAGATTCGAGGCTGCAGAGTTTACGTCCCGACTGATTAATCCTGTGTTGGAATCGGTGTTAGAAAAACTGACAGCAGAAACAAACATTTAGTTTCAATTACTGGACAGAAATCTGTTACTCATGACACACACATAAAGTCCAGAACAGATGAATCTTTCTCACTCCCACCTGTCTTCGTTCTCTTTGTAGGATTTTGTGCATCACTTCTGTGTGCTGCTCCCAGAGGGCACCAGTGCCACCAGAGAGGGCATCCAGCAGTGCCTGGACCAGCTGGACCTGGAGCCAGATGGGTACCAAGTGGGAAAGACAATGGTAGGCATCCTTCCTCTTTGCAGGGATGCAAGATGTCGCCGATACCTAAGAGATAAGAAAAACGATAATCATACATTTCTGTGTTTGTAAAAACAAGTTCTTAACTTAAAGATGATGCACACCCCAAGGTAAGTAATGCTAGAAACTAGTGAGATTTCAATGAGATTAAAACTCGTTGACTTTTCCCCTGAAGATGAAATGACGTCACGGCGTACAATCCAGATGTGAAATGAAAAGTCAGGGCAAAACAGTAGTTTGGTGTTTTTCATCATGTTTTGGGAGAAGAACCTACTGAGGCTCATTATCCTGGATGTTATTATGTGTTCTCATTGTATCATCTGTTTGTCAGTCCAAGACCCAGAATGTATTTACTCAAAACAGTGTGGGGGCTTTAAATTACTCAAAGTCAGCTTAGTTTATTAAACTGCAGAACTGCACGTCTATAAATAGAGTCAGAGACGTGGGGAAAAGATGGTGTTGGGTATGATAACCTCATATTACCTGACAGCATCCTCCCTCTGAACACAAGGATGTAATGAAGCCACTGCCCCATATTTGGTGCTTCCAGTGAATGAGGCATGATGGAGCGCTCCATGCCTCTGGGATGCTGTCTATATAATTAGAGGATCATACCTGACATACCTGTGACCATGTATCCGGCCAGTGGTTTCAGAGTATGTGTGTGTGTGTGTGTGTGTGTGTGTGGCCGTTCTTCATTAAGTGTGTGTGTGTCACCCCGTGCTGACTTCATCGTGGTCACTCCCCTCAGGTGTTCCTGCGGGAGGCTGAGCGTCAGCGGCTGCAGGCCTTACTCCACACTGAAGTCCTGAGACGCATCATCACACTGCAGCGGCGCTTCAGAGCTCAGCTGGAGAGGAAGCAGTTTGTCAGGATGAGAGAAGCATCGGTCTGCATCCAGGTACAGTCCAGAGTCCTTCATCATCACGGCTCATAACGCCAGCTCCTCATTTTACTTCCTCTCCTTGTGTTTTATGGAAATCACTGCTGACAGTTTTTGTGTTGGAAGTTGCTCCTGAGGTTTGTTTTTACAGCAGAATGTTAATTCAGTAATATTGTTCATGGACGTTACTAAACAAATTAACTTTTTTGTTTAAATGCAAGTTTGTGTGATTTAACATATATTACTATTACTAAATATATTTCATCAGTCATCATATTATTTATGACTTAGCTTACATTTACTGTAAAATCAGTATCTGAATGGGTTTAGCAATAATAGTATTACATCAATTTCATGCACTTATGAAATGAAAGGATCAAAAAGTACCTGACCTGCTGATATTTGGAAAGTTTTATTTTATCTTAAAGGGAAACTTCTCCCCAAAATCAAAAGTACATGTTTTACTTTTACCTGCAGTGCTATTAACCTAGATCCAGATGTTTTGTGTGGCAAAGCCAAGTTTTGGAGATATCGGCCATAGATAATATGCCTCCAGTATAATGAAACTCAAACTTTGTTGTGAGCAGTTTCATGTAGGGACTGTTTTCATTGTATTGAACTGCACCAGTGAACAGTCTGTGTCACGGTACAGAAGAAAGCGTGCATCTTCTCATAGGCGAGAAGCTTCACAGTGCAATGTAAACATAAATGGTGTCCCTCTCAGCTGAGCTGTTGTAGTTAGCCTGGTTTGCGGACCTCTCGGCCATAAGTTGATGCACATTCCTACTGTGTGGTGATGCGTTTGGAAGAAGAAAGAAAATTGTTCCTACATGAAACTGCTCTCAACAAGGTCTGTGGATCATCTTGTCCGACTGGGTCATGATTCTGAAAAAGCTTCACGAGAGATCTAGTTACATTATATTCAAGAGAAGGCAGATGTCTCCAGAACTCTGCCCCTCTTGACATGACTCTTTGAGCAAGGATGCTCATACTTCTGATTTAGTTGTTGTACTCAGTGAATATTAAAAAGAGGTTGTGGCATAAAGGAAAGAAAATAACATATTATTATGCTCATCTCACAGAAATGGTGGCGTTTGTATCGACCTGTAGAGGAGGAGGAGGATTATGACCCTTCGGTCCAGGAGGGGGCAGCTGTGTGTCTGCAGGCTCACTGGCGAGGTTACAGGGAGCGTCAGAAGTTCAGGCTGTGGAGGGAAGCTGCTCTGGTGCTGCAAAGGGCATGGAGGATGTGGCTGTACCGGCGCTGCACAGCAGCTCTGGTTATCCAGACGGCCTGGCGCTGTCATCAAGCCCGAGAAGCCTACTTGCGTTTGTATGCTGCCGTGAAACAACTACAGAGAATAAGCAGAGGCTTCCTCACCAGGCAGAGGTGAGACAGCTTCATCCTGAACTGTAGAAGCACTTCTGTTTGTTATTGCTTGTTTGGTAAAGATAAAGCAAACATTTTAGCATTTTTCCAAAGGCTCTGAAAATAACTTCTAATTATAACTGACTGCATTATTTTTGCTCAAGCTGGTAAAAAAAACCAGATTAATCTTTGCACACAGGTCGTGCAGTGTGTTTGCTCTTTGTTCGGCGTGTTTGTAGATCAGCATGCCATTACGCAAGCAATCCAACCCAAAGCTGCTCTGTAATCAGCTGAGCTGCTGAGAGAAAGAATTAGATCAGACTCTGAGTTAGGTGAATACTGGAGGTTGTAGTAACTTCTTCTGAATAACTTCAGCTTTTTAAAACATATCCTGATAATAGGAGGAGGAAGTAATTTGATGTTCGCTAAAGTTGCGACCATGTCTTCATGATTTCACAGCTTCAAAACCCTTAGAGAAGAGAGACTGAGGGAGAGGAAGGAGCAGCAGGAGAAGCTGCTTCAGGTGCAGAACGGACAGGTGAATGTGTCACCGGAGGAAGAGGAGGAGTCACCTGAGACGATCATGGGGTTGGACCTCAGCACGTGGGAGGATCGGTCCTGCGAGCAACGGGAAAGGAGCCTCCAAATCCTCAGCAGCCATGACGGAGCAGTGAAGGAGGAAGAAGAAGGAAGAGAACATACTGGGACAACAGAGAGCCCCTCTAAAGCCCACAGTGAACCTGCGACCTCAATCCCAACATCCACTGTGGTGGTACGAGAGAGGTCGAGAACTTTAGACGAGCCCAGCCAGAAAACCACTCGGGCCAAGAGAGAGAGCCGGCGGATGAGAGAGCTGGAGCAGGCCAAGTTCAGCCTGGAGCTCCTCAAAGTTCGTGCAACCACCGGTGGAGCCTCGTCCCCCTCTGAGGAGCGGCGCTGGTCTGTCGAGCTGGTGCCCCCGACAACCCCACCTCTCCGTTCACCTCAGGGCACGCCCGACAGCCAGAGCTCCAAGGGCAGCTTTGAGCTTCTCACCATGGACGAGGAGGCACCCAAGGCTGTGGAGGAGGTGATGGACAGTGAGGACACCTGCTCCCCTCCTCCTCCAGTAGAGCCTGATGTGGAGGTTGTTTCAACAAGCCCACAGCCAGTTGACCCACACAGGACAGGAGTTTCTGATGCTGTCGCTCAACCATGCAGCCAGACCAAAACGGACCTGGCAGCCTCCTCTGCTCCCACACATCCGCCCAAAATCGAGAACTACCTCCCGACTTTTTACGTCCCTGCTAGCGAGGGCAGCACAGCCATCTCCGGTCGTCCTTCAGAAGAGCCTCAACAAAGTGCAGAGGCAGCCGTCTCTACGACCACCGTTGTTACCAAGACCATCAAAGAGAGGCGAGAGTCAACGCGTCGTCCTGTGGTGGTGGTCATCAGCATGCAGAAGGAAACACCACTAAGTGAAGAGCTGAGCGACATCGTCCGTCCCCCTGTGGAGGTTCGAGATTCTGCAGCACAGACAGGGGAGTTGACACCATCGCCACTGAAGCCAGAACCAGCTCCTGCACCTCAGGGTCCGGTCCCCGTCTCTACCTCTGTCCCTCAGGCTGACCCGGCCATCATAGAGAAGCTGGTGCGACTGAACGAGGAGAAAGAGGAGAGGCAGCGTAATCAGCAGCAGCAGAATGAAAAGGAGATGATGGAGCAGATCAGACAGCAGAAGGAGGTTCTGGAGCGCCAGCGTCTGTTCTTCGCTCAGTACGAGAGAGAAATGTTCGAGAAACAAAGGGGAGAAGCTCTGCAGAGGATACAGCAGATTCGACAGGGCGGACAAGATGTTGGTGCAACTGCAACCTCCGGGAAGCCCCTGAGACCCAGCTCCCTGCTCATCGAGAGACCAGCGGGGCTGGTTCCTCACGCCAGAACCAAATCCGACTCCGATCCCCCGCCAGTGCACTCTCCTCCTGGCCGAGCCCCTCAGCCCCAGCTGCCTCCTCCACCTGCCACCGCTCCCAGGGAGAGACGCAGGGTTGTCGCAGAGGGTTGGGCTCCCAAACTGACGCTGGAGTCCAAAGACGGAGGAACCAGAGTCAGAACAGCTGCCAAGAAGCCAGCGAGTAACCAGGTCACCACAGTTAGCATAACGGACAAGCCCGGCAACATCTTCTTCTCTCCCAAGGACAAAGTCACATTTGCAAAGTGAGTATCATCATCATCATCACCTGCTGTTGTTCTGCACAGTGACATGTGGAACAGAGACACTGAAATAAATAAGTTGAAGTAAAAAGGACACTGCACCACTTTTCATCAGGATTGTCTTTAACTGCATTATCCGCCTATTTTAAAAGGCATTAAACCACACAAAGTGTAAAAGTGTACATGTGACATCATCATTGACATCATCTGGGTTGCTACATAATAAATTATATATTTTGTTTCATTACTTCACATTGATATAATGTTTTATATTTCTCTTTCCGTGTTTTTATCCCTCAGGTTCGACGGAGACGTTGTCCCTAAAGAAACTCCTGCAGCTGTTCCCAGAGAGGCAGCCACACCGGCCTCCAAGCCCGCTAAAGCAACAAAAGTGCGAGAGGTACGAAATCAATCACTTTTACTTTTTATGAAATCGACTGCTGCAGGATGAGTTTTAAAACTTGGAAATGACATCTTTGCATCTGCGGTTCTCTGGTCTTGAAGTCAGTCGGCTTTTGTTTGGATACATGAAATAAGATCTGTGGTTAACATGAACACCTCGCATGTGAATAAGACAAACTTATATGGCAGTGAACTCACCAGTCCAGACTTTACTTCAAACTTTTCAACTTGTGTATCGATCAATTTATAGTAAAGTCTGTATAGTGTAGTTTAGTAAGAAGCTTAGTGGCTGTGATGTTAAAGTCATGTGACAGCCTAAGTTTGAATATAATGTAACGTTAGCTATGGGTGGCATGGGTGTGTTTTGTATGGTGAATGTGTTAATGAATCTTGGCAGGATTTCAGATCTTACTCTGAAAACAACACATCTCACTCTCGTGATGAACAACATTCACACAAGTTCTCTCAGTCACCTTTCAAACATGCTGTCATCACTTCTGGTGAACTCCAGGTCGGCAGAGCGGGCCAAAAAAAGAAAGCTAGAATGGCCCGGACCCGCTCCGACTTCCTGACCCGCGCCCCCGTCCTCTCAGTGGGGGGCGATTCAGACGAGGATGACTATGACGGCGACAGCCCGCTCAGCCCCCTCAGCCCCCGTCATTACACCCTGCCCCTCTCCAAACAGAGCTCCGCGGAGGCCAGCTTAGGAGAGTCCTGTCTCAGTGACTCAGACATGGTAACAGGCGCCTCCACGGCAGCAGCAGCTCTCTCTACGCTCTTAAAGCTGGCTTCTCTTTCTAACCCGCTCAGCAGAGAAGAGCACAGATCTGCATCACAACTCTGACTCAAACTGAGCTTCAACAAACCTCTGGTCACTGAAAATGTGCAATAACTGTCTGTTAGAAAGTGGAAGACATTTCAAAAGTGTTTCAAGGCAGGTGTTTGAATGACATTCAGAAATACCTGCTAAGATGCAATAAAACATTAACACAGTGATTCTGTGTATGATCCAGATATTTACATGAAGGATTTCAAGGCTGTCAAACAACCAGAAATCAGGTCAATGATGGTTTAACTCCTCTGACAGACATCAGTCAGTCAATGTTACTGTAACTTTTGAAATGTGTTTTCCTTTCAAACATTTAACGTAGAAGCTTTTCTAACAGAACTACTTCTTTCTTTCTTTCTCTCTCTCTCTCTCTCTCCCTCTCTCTCTCTCTCTCTCTCTCTCTCTCACACAGCTGTATCTCTCTCTCTCTCTCCCTCTCACACAGCTGTAACAGAGACTTGTTTTCTTCCTGGTCGATTAACAGTATTTGCATGTCACTTGTCACTTTTCCTCTGTCAGCACGTAGTTTCTGCTCACGAGTCAAAACTTGGGACACTTTTGAAAAAGGCAGAGAACATCACTCTGGACTGTTTCTCATCACTTCACAAACTCCTGTCGGCTGTTAACAACTATGTTCCTCAGAGAACTGTTTCCTTCCTTCTTTAAATGAATGTTATATTATGTCACGAGTGTTATAAGTGTTTCCATAAACAGTGTAGTGTTCTCTGGTGGATGGCCTCCGTCTCTGGTTCAGCTCCAGTGGTGTGATGCTGCCACCTGCTGGCCATCTGATGGAAATGCATAAAAAGAGGGCTTCCTGTGGTTTTGTCTTTCACATGTAATCCAATTTGATGTAATTTCAGCCTGTGAGTCCTGATGAGCCAAAGAAGATTCACAAAGCCATGTCGTCAGGAGATTTGGGCAAAGTGGACTCGATGCGTAAGAACTCGCAGGATGGAAGGTTTGTTTGACATATTTTCTCTATCACTTGACTAGAAATCAAGGATGGTTTCGTCACTTCTGAGAGAAAAGTGTTTAGACTTTGATCACATTTTTCATTGGTCATTTGTTTGTTTGAAAAGGGTTCGTAAGATGCGTTTCTGGGGCAAGAACAAGTACGGAGACAAAAAGACATCCCGAGACAAGATGATCTGTGGGTCAGACTCCCTGGATGGAGACTATGGAGACACTGGGCCTTTACTGGGAGAGGGTGCTTTACATTAATACAAAATAATTCTATCTCAAAATCTTTCATATAATTGAAAATTCCCACTGAAGTATCGCTGCCTGGCACTCTCTTCCTTCCCAACAGGGCAGGAGAACATGTCGCCGCCCTGCAGTCCTGATCTGATGTTGGATCGTAGCCTCAGAGACCTGAAGGAGAACAAGGAGCCGTCTCCTAAGGTGAAGCGAAGACGCAGTGTTAAGATCACCAGCGTGGCTCTGGAACCTGCTCAGTGGCAGAACGACGCGCTGCAGATCCTCACCTGCACCAACGACTACAGGAGCATGAACGACTTCCTCATGAAGAAGGTGAAGACAAACACACAGAAGAAGCCATGTTGAAATTGAGGGTTGGGTTCTCAGTGAGCCCATATTGATATTAAGATGATCGTGGTGTCATATTTCAGATCAGCGACTTGGACACAGAGGACAGTAAGAAGGACACCATGGTGGACGTCGTGTTTAAAAAGGCTTTGAAGGAGTTCCGTCTGAACATCTTCAACTCGTACTCCACAGCGCTCGCGGTAAGTAGACATTAAGAGTTGGTATTTGATCAGTGGACAGATGAAGAAGACAGTTTCAGTGAGTTCTAATCTGGTTCTGTTGAGTCTGGAAGAAGTACTTATTGAGGACGTATGTTGGCAGAGTGCAGTCTGTTCACAGCTGTCAGCTGCAGCGGTCTCACACAGTACTGGACCGGTTTAAAAAACATCCTCATGACTCAGCTAAACACAAAAACAGTGGGAACATAAGGTCCAGGTTGAAAAAAAAACAGAGTTGCCCTTTAATATCTAAAAACATCTGAAAACATCACCTGTTACATCAGTGCTCAAAGAAATGTATAAGAAGAGTAGATGTTTTACACTGGAGCATTATTATTAAAGTAGAGACTTGAATATCGTGTCCCTCCTCTGATCCTTCTGTCTTCTCTTCAGATGGACGACGGTAAGAGTATCCGCTACAAAGACCTGTATGCTCTCTTTGAGCACATCTTGGAGAAGACCATGCGGCAGGAGCAGAGGGACTGGAGAGAGTCTCCCGTCACCGTGTGGGTCAACACCTTCAAAGTCTTCCTGGATGAGTTCATGACTGAGTACAAACCTCTGGACAGCACACTCAGCAAGGTAAAGATGCGTATCGCCTCCTGTTCTGTTCAGCTGATTTAAGGTTCTTACAATACGCAATGCCATAGCTGATGAATACTAAAACTTATCTGTTGTTCTGTTTGTGTCTTTTTCACTACAGCAGGTTCCGAAACCTGAGCGCAAGAAACGGAGGAAAAAGGACACCGACATCGTGAGTCTGTCTTCGTCCTCATCGTTATTAACAGCCGGCTCTCCTCACCTCCGTTTGCTCTTTGGAGAAAAAAGATCTAAAACGCCAGAGGCTGTAAAACATATAAATGTGAGCTGAACATGCAGGTGAACTTGATATGAACCATTGCTCTGCTGCTCTCTGCAGGTGGAGGAGCATAACGGACACATCTTCAAGTCGACCCAGTACAGCATCCCCACGTACTGTGAATTCTGCTCCTCGCTCATCTGGATGATGGACCGAGCCTGTGTGTGCAAATGTGAGTGGACATCGTAGCTGACATACAAGTTTCACTTCATGTCACCACCTCTGTCCAAAGAGGCTGCCAGCAACAGCAAGACATGAGATTTCCCTGTAGTAGCTTTGAATACTGATTAATGAAACTTACAGTACTTTGGACATTGTTACTTCTAATTAAAGTGCAGCTGGTGCGGTGCCTGCAGGACTCATTTGCAGTCTGTGTCCCTGATGAACACAGGACACCAAACTTTAACAGAGACATGTCGACAAACAATAAACCAGAATCAAAAATATATTGTGAAGAAGAATATATTTTGTACGAAACTACACAACTTTCTCTCAGAATCACAACAGTCACAACCAACTTGTGTAGTTTATCAACATGAAACTTTGATTATTAACGTTTTTATGAATTCAGAATGGAATATGTTCACTGTCATATTTCTTATTTCCTCCAAATGAAAGTCTGAAATTTGACTTTTTTTATATTTATTAGCTATTAAAATGTTTTGAAACATGTTCAGTCAATGAAAATTTAACTTATGAGTTGAAGTTATTTGGTTTAGTTATTCATTAAGAAAGAAAGAAATTCTCAATATTTGTTGGTTTTACTGTCTTAGTTGTGAAGGTTTGCAGATTCTCATTGTAAATTGAATATCTTTTAGTTTTGATTTAAAAAAAAACAAGAGTTCTGACAGTTAAACTTTCGGCTCCTGATGGGGTTTTTCACTGTTTATTGACCAAATGATCAGTTCCATGATAAAACAATCAATAAATCAGCTCGCTAATGAAATAATTACCGGTTACAACCCAAAAATATACTGTATGTGTTGTGTGGTTCACTTAACTTATGTACCTCACCTGACCCTCACATACACACACACACACACACACACACACACATACACACACACACGTCTGTGGCTGAGCTGTCTGGTGCTCAGCGGGCCCCACCCTCCCTCAGCCTTAATCAGATTGTTTTCAACTGGACTCATGGGTTCTGCAGCTCCGTCTCTCCAGAGACTCTCCAAACAGTTTGTCCTTTATTCACACAGGATGTTTTCTTCGTGCCAGCCAATGCTGCTTTTGTCTCTGAAACTATAACAGTTTTTTGTCTCGTCCTGAAGTTTTTGCTGAATAATGAGGAGGCACTGTCTCTCTGTGGATAATGGAAATGACCTGTTTGGTTTCTCTGGCTGTGTTTATCCAGTGTGCCGGTACGCCTGCCACAGAAAGTGCTGTCAGAAGACGACCACCAAATGCAGCAAGAAGGTGAGTCGGCCACACAATAACGTCCCATGACACTGATTGTGCAACTGTTTTACAGTAGCCAGTTTTGTTCTGCCACCTCATACACCAAGAGTGTCAGGTCGCTCTTCAAAGACAAGACTGGTGAGAGAAACGTCACCAATTCTTGCAAGAATATTAGTCTTGGTATTTCTTGCTGTTTACGTGCGTCTCTGTGTGAGTGTTTACTCTTCACACAACATAAGATGGTGATGTGTTTAAGTCATGGTCAGAGTTTTTGTTTAAAGTTCTGTGAAGAAACAAGAGTGTTGATTTAATGAGAGAGATGTCAGTGTGTTGCAGTGATGTATATTGAAGTCACCATGCTGACCAGCAGTTAGTCTGTAGCCCCTCATAGTTTCAGTTGCTCTTCTATGGCTCTATATTCCAACAGTAACTCCTGCTCATTAGCAGTAAAGAGAAATTTTCTGGTATCCCTGCCCACTCTGTCCAATCAGGACATTGCACAGGTCTGCTCAGGGAACAGACAGAGGACAGGATCCTCCTGTTTACCTGCAACAGCAGAACAATGAAAGCTACCAGTTCCAGCCCTCCTGGTGACAGTTGATACCACCGAACAGGCCATGAAAAACGCTTGAAGGAAATGCAGAGGAAAAGAGAGCTGCCTTAAAAAGCAAGAGGAGTTGTGCAACTGTGGTGACGTAGAGAGGAGGAGGGGCTGCTCACTGCAGACCAGACAGGAAGTTAGCTTACAGCAGCCTCACCAAAATACTCGAACTAAATATATTTTCTTTGTTAAACAAAACAATACAACAGTACACCTTCTGAATTAAATTTTTTCTTTTTTCCCTAATATTGGTTCTGTTGTCCATGTTTGCTAACACCGACACCAGAGTTTTCCAGTCATTAGAGTCAGTTTAGGGCCTGTAGCTGCATGACTAACTAAGCTAACCGCTCACTAGCTAACAGCAGCTAGTAGCTAAAGCCAAAGATAGCTTCAGCAAAGACAGGGACGTTTATTTGTGTCGCACAGTTCAGGCACAAACCAACTCAAACTCAACTCGTGCTTTACAGAAGCATAGATTGACATTAAAAGACGTAATACAAAAGAAGGCAGACATCAAGAAACAGAGTACATTATGTTTGTGTCGTTGGACAGTTCGATCCAGAGCTTTCCTCCAGACAGTTCGGAGTGGAAGTGTCTCGTCTGACTAACGACGAGAGGACAGTGCCTCTGGTGGTGGAGAAGCTGATCAACTACATCGAGATGCACGGCCTCTACACTGAAGGAATATACAGGAAGTCTGGCTCCACCAACAAAATCAAGGAACTCAAGCAGGGACTCGACACAGGTGACTTTTGATTTACATATGAGCTACCAGGTGAAAGATGCTCGCTGACTGTGTGTTTACTGAGTGTTTTTATTCTCCTGTTCACCTTACAGATGTTGACAGCATGAATCTGGACGACTACAACATCCATGTTATTGCGAGTGTTTTCAAGCAGTGGCTGAGAGATCTGCCCAATCCTCTGATGACGTTTGAGCTGTACGAGGAGTTTATACGTGCCATGGGTAAGTGTTTGATTCAGGTATCCAGCTACATTGTGCTTTCACGTTGGCGATCCAGTCCTCCATAATTGATGACTGTGACTGTGACGACCTGTCTTGTGGAAATGCCTCCGCAGGTTTGCAGGATAAAAAGGAAATGATCAGAGGGGTGTACTCAGTTATTGACCAGCTGAGCAGAACTCACCTAAACACCCTGGAACGCCTCATATTTCATCTTGTCAGGTAATAAAGAATTATGGTAATCTTGGAGTAAGATTAATACATGGAACCGCTTCAGACACTTTTCTAATGCTGACTCCATGCTTTCAGGATCGCCTTGCAAGAGGAGACGAACCGTATGTCCGCGAATGCCTTGGCCATAGTGTTTGCTCCCTGTATCCTGCGCTGCCCGGACACCATCGATCCACTGCAGAGTGTCCAGGACATTGGCAAGACGACAGCGTAAGAAAACATGCCGTATCTAACAATCTGTTAAATAAATTCTGTGCCCTTACATAAGTCGGTGATTTACAAAGTGTATTGTGGCCTCTGTTCAGAGGCGTTTCAGTGGGGGGCACATGTGACCAGGAGCAAAAAGTTGGAGTTGAGTTGAAACTAATCTGTTTCATGTGGAGAACAATTTAGACAACGTTGTTCGAGACTATCTCGATCCAATTCAGCAAAATTGATTCAGACAGTACAGATTTTACAAAGACGGGAGGAAACACAAATGTAAAAAACGTCAAAAGACATCAGTCAAAACCAGAGTCAGGTCTCTGTTTCTGTTTGCGTGGTGTTGTCGATGTAACTTCTTCTATGATGAAATTATTCAAGTCTTCTTCTGCGTCCTTCAGTTGAATGTTTGAGCTTCACTGTGCAGAACGATTTACGTGCAGTTTGACACCAGAAGGCTGTTCTTACATTCATTGCTGAGCTGCAAATGTTCTCCGTGATCATTGACAATCTAATCTCAATGATTTGTGACATATAAGTAGTTAAGAAGTCGATCCATGCCTGCAGCTCAAGAACACTGACAATGGACTTCACAGTGAAGCAGGCAACATCTTGTGTCCTGCTAAACTTCAACGTGTTTATATAATCTGGTGTTTTTAATGAGGATGAAGGAATAGGTGCCATTTTTCAAGGTTTTGATGTTGGAAATATACTTCTGCTTCTTCCAAAAGAACTTTAATGCGTGACTTTAGACGAATAATGTTTAATTTGTCATTTTGCTGCAGATTTCCTCAATAATAGATGATTAACAATGGGATTAGGGCATGAATTTGTTTTCTGTTTCTAGAGGGGGCTGACTGAAAACAGCTGTGAACCACTGGCCTGATGGAGAATATGAAGCTCATACTTACACTGTTTACACTGGAGCATTGGAGGGGAAACTTTGTGTTGTGCTGGAAGCTGCTCGTTTACGTTAGCAGACATTTCTAAACTGATGTTAGCTACTGTTGCTCTCTGTTAGCTGACCTGAGGCTATCGACAACATGTATAAATTCATATCTTTTGGACCCAAGTCCTTCACAGAGAAATCCAGTCCTGCAGCGTGAAACAACTTAAACAAATCTTCCACAGGCTGTGTAGGCAGAGAGACGGCGGTGGTCTCCTTATTAAAGTCACGTTTCAATCCGCTCACATATGGCCAATAAAATGTAGTGATTAATATCTGTACATCTCTAAAAGTTGTTAAATGGAGTCGCTTTAACTATTTCCAGTCCTTCTGAAGTGGCTTCGTCTCTTGCTGTCCCTCCACAGGTGTGTAGAAGTGATCATTTGTGAACAGATGAATAAGTACAGAGTTCGGCTAAAGGACATCAGCAGCCTGGAGTTTGCAGAGAATAAAGCCAAGTGTAGACTGACCCTCATCCGAAGGTCAATGGTAAGTTCAAGTGATGTGGCTAATGTGACTAGCCCACTGCCTCCAGATGAATCATGTATATACAGTGTCTCACTGCTAAATCTACCTGACTGAGCCCTCCTAACACAACTCCTTCTGTGCCACACCGTCCCTGATGACTTCCTTTCTAACCTGTCCTCTCCTTTACCCAGAAACCCGTACTAATAGCTGTTAGATTTATGAGCATAGCGCGCACTATGGTATGTATACGCACACCATGGATTGCATCCTCAAACCGTCATCCAGTGGTGATGTTGTTGTGGTGCTGATCACTGCATCGTCTCATCTCTTTAAATATTAACATCCGTCGTCTTCATCCCCTGAAGCATGAGTCATCACCTCACTCAGTCTCTGCTTCTGTTTAACTTTTATTTTATGTTTCTGTCTCTCGTGGGTGAAAGTAGAGACATAATGCAGCCATGCACCTGCTATATGCATTATGCTACATGGAGTATGGAACATACAAAGGATCTGCATTTTCTGACTTAAATCCATAAGGGTAGTGCAAGTACTTAGTTACTCTACTTAAATACATTTTTTCATGTATCTACTTTACTTGAGTATTTTTTTTTCTGACAACTTAGTGCTTTTACTCCTACATTTTCAAAACAGACTCATTTCTTTAGTGTTATTTGACATCCTGAGAATGAGACTCAACAATCAAGTTTCTTTGTGGTGCGTTCAGGAACAGCTTGGACAAATCCTACTATGAATTCTATTAATATGATGTGAGCATCAGTTAGCTTTGACCACAAATGTCCTTCAGAGGGAGACTTTTTACTCTTAAACTCTGAGGACATGTCAGAGCCTGTACTCTATTACTTTTACTAGAGTAAAGTTGAAGTTGAATCAGTACTTCTACTTTTACTTGTCTACACAAATATCTGTCCTTCTACGATTACTGCCTGAAGACATTACATCAGTGTCTCACACTCAAAAACATCTGAAATAAGAAATTGGAAAATGTGATTTTATTTTTGTCATTACTTTCTTTGGATCATTTATAGTCGGAGATCATTCAATTCAAACCTTTATTTCAAACACGAGGATTCAGTTGAGAGCTTCCCTCAGTGCACAATACACATAGTCTTTACTCAAGTAGAAATACAGATATTAGAAGTAAAGTGTCCTCCAAATGACATCTATACTGCCATTTTCTGTGCATAGCTAACTGAAGCTCACATCATATTAATAGAATTCAAAGACTGTTACACTTAAAGGTAGAATCAGTAGGATTTGTGTTCTGTATCTATATCTGTTCCTGAATGCACCACAAAGACAGTTGATTGTTGAGTCTCATTCCCAGGACGTCACATAGACACGTGTTGGGTTGGTAAAGCGTCCCGAGCAGCAACAAAGAGAGAAAATAAGAAAGTCTCTGCAGATGCGAGACACTTACTAGTCTTTTCTCCACATTCCAGTCTCCCTCTCTATCTGTTTATGTCTTCTTACGTGTTCTACGTCATTGCATATCGCTGCATCTGCCGTGATAATCAGCATTGTGATGTTGGGAAGGTGGTATGCTGTAACGCAAAATAAAAATAAACGATAATCCCCCTCAAATGCATTAAAACTAAAGTAACAAGCCTGTTTAGAAAATGTAATAAGTATAAAGTAGAGATATTTGTGTTCAGGTGTAGGGAGGAAAGTAAAAAGTTGTCAGAAAAATAAATACTCAATTAAAGAACAGAAACCTAAAAAATCTACTTAAGTACAGTAACAACTTTTAAACCTTGGAGGAATTTCATTGTACTAAAACAGCAACATGGCCTCGAACAATGACATTGTTACTATCGGCTCTAATCTAATGATCACTACTAAAACTACAGCGTCAGCCTCTCTGTAGACTAGAAGAAGCTAGACACTAACTACACTGACCTTCAGGAATCTGCCATGACTGATTTTTCTTCCTTTTGCTTTTCACTTCTACCTCAAGCAGCCAAATGCAACTAAAAAGGTAAAGTGTGTGCATCCCTGTGCTGTCTGTCTGTTGGTTTGATCTGTCTCAGTGCTGCTGTATTGTTTTTCCTCTTGCATGTGGTTCTGTCACTGCATGTGTGACGGAGTAGCTGCTTGGTGAAAGTGGAGATTTTTGCTGAATATGATGGCATAATCATTTCGTGCTGGTCAACTGCTTTCTCATGGAGCACTAATGTAATATTCACATTAGTGAGAGGACATCTGCCTTTGATTTGTCTCTTAGGGAAAAGGTCATGTACAGCGACTCAGCTACCACACGCCTTCGCCTCCAGTCAGTCCGCGGCTGCCATCTGTGGCTGATGCTGTGATTGAAGAGAGCGGTGATGAAGAGAGAGCCGACTCGTTCGCCGAAATCTCCGAGCATCAGCAGGCGGCCATGCAGCAGGAAGAGAGAGTGCTGACAGAGCAGATTGAGAGCCTGCAGAAAGAGAAGTAAACACTGCTCCTAAAATATGTGTCTGTAAATAACTGGATTTGCAGAAACATCACTAATGTTTTATTATGTTAGCAGTGGTTCGTCTTGTGTGCTGATGTCATGGGTTAATCTGGTGAAATTTTGTCTCTTCAGAGAGGAGTTGACTTTTGAGATGCTGACTCTGGAACCACGAGCATCAGATGATGAGACCCTGGAGTCCGAGGCCTCTATCGGTACCGCTGACAGCTCTGAAAACCTCAATGTTGACTCTGAGGGAACCATTTCGGACTTCTCTGGTATGCAGGAAATCATAACCCAACTTTTTATGCAAATGTTTTTTTGTGTATTGAAGTAGAACCGAGGACAAAACTTGACATATTTTGGCCTCTCTTCCCCTCTCATCCTCAGAGAGAGGTCCAGTGTTGACGTCCCCCTGGCCTCGGAGATCGGACGTGAAAAGCCCCCGACGCCACGCTCTCCGCCGGCAGCCTGAGTCCCTGGACTCAGTGGACTCTGTCTCCAGTGTTTCCTCCTACTCCTCCTCATCACACTTCCACCCATCATCCTCTTCTTCCTCTACCAACACCCGTCGCTTTCGTTTCCACGCCAAGTCCACAGGCTCAGGTTCATCCCAGGCTCAGTCACTCAATTCATCTCAAGCCTCCCGATCCGACAGCATCGACAGCAGCCCGACAGGAGATGTCGAAGGCGCGTATGACGAGAGGCCCCAGTTTACAAGCCGAGGGACCTTCAATCCAGAGAGGGGCAAACAGAAACTTAAGGGGGCCAAGCCTTCAACCTTGAGGCACTCCAGAGACTCCAGAGAAGGCGATGGCCCCAGCAGGGACCCTCCAGACCTACAACAGCAGGTGGTGTTGTATGGTAGTAATGAATTCATGGTATGAAGGACACTGGGACACCAAAGCATTCTCTATTCAACTCCCTGGCAGGTATACACCTTCTCAAACGGAGGTAACGCAATGGCGATTAATCTTCACTTCTCAAAACACTCTTGCTTCGCCTTTCTTTGTTAAAGTCTGCAAAGAAGTGTCCCCAAGTGCCGTGTACAGTGTTTCCACCCCCGGATGGACGGGGGGAACGTTTGGCAGAGGGACAGGAATCAGTGGAAGGACTCCTCCTCTGTGGATGAGACTGCCACCCATGCTCTCACAGTGCCTTGGCAGCTCTTTACTCAGCGCCAAGAGGAGACGTACGGAGCAGCAGGACAGAGATAAAGGGAATGTTGGAATATGCGGAAGACCACGTTGTATCAGGGAATGTTACAGAGCTGGAGAGCTGAAGCAGCGTACTACAGTAAATAAGAAGAAATCAGGCAACATCAGGCGTCACGGATGTTACAGTGAACTTGACGCTCACGATTATTAGCTGCTTTATGAGTTTACAGTTTATAACAATCAGTGTAAGCAGTTGTTGCTCTGTTATTACAAATTTATTTTCCCTTATTTAATAAATTTTAATGTCACAGAAATTCTTTATAGCATATAATATACTGGTATAAATACTGTACAAAGCCGGAACACCAGCCTCTGCTGGGTAGTTGAAGTCAATATTTATCTTTTGTTTTTGAGTATCTTGGTCAGAGATGTACGGATATGGGCCGTGGATGATTTATGTGTGTGTGCGTATGTGTGGCCATGTGCCAAGTGCTCATGCGTGACTGTGTGTATGTGTGAGAAAGAGAAAACCACTTCATGTGTTTAAAGTTTGTGCTGCTTTTCCCCCTCACAAGGGGAATACCGCCATCAAAGGGACCAAGTTCAGCTGGTGTGTGTTCCAGCCCCGGGGATCCCAGCTCTGTAAAGAATGTTGGACGTGTATAAAAATCCCTGCATTCACTGCTTAACAGCCATACAACAATTGTGATGTACAGTACAGTTCATATGTACAGTATAGTGGACAAATGCCATTCTATTCTTGAAATCTATTGTTACCCCACCCCACCTCCTGTCTCCAAAGTGTTTGCTCAACAGCAACCAAACATGAACATAAAATCAGCTTGTCTCTTGTCTTTATTATTGTCAGTGTTTGTGTGTTTGTGTTAATCATTCAGGCTGACATTCAAATAGACAACAGTTTCTCATTAAAATGTCAAAGCACTGAAGATGATGTATGAAAATATAGGCAGACATTTAACGAGCACAGGTGTCACTAGTTACATGAACTAAGGCTGTGTGTCACCAGAAGAATTCATAATAACTATATCGTCATGATATCTAAAGAATAATGTATGGAATCCCCACAGGTGAACTGACCCTTCTCAGATGCAGGTAGAGTGTCTTACTCTCATCTGTCAGCTCCTCTGTCCTGGTCGTATGTAGCAGCAGTAGCCCCAGACTGTGTCGTGGCAAGCTACTTCATTCTCCTCTTTCTTTAAGTTTTATGGCAGCAACCAGCAGGTAGCGACCAGCGTTAAGACTCACTGACGACACCTACTATGACAAAGCTAGAACAAGAAGAAATGGAAATGACTCAGAAGATGCTGGATTGTGAACACATTATTATTATTTGTGTATTTTTTTAATATCATTTTTAAAGCAACATTATGTAGAATTTGGCCTTTTGTGAAATCTGGCGCCCTCAACTGTTTGAGTGCAACACTGCTGTCATTGATACAGACAAACACAACTCAGTACGTCATAACAATGTGATGTGTTGAAGTGAAACTGAAACCACAGAAGCTAAATGGAATTCAGGTATTATTCATTTTATTTTGTGTCAGTACTGGCAGTAGAATGCTTACAGACCCGCCCAATCTACATACAATTATAAACAGAACACATGTAGATCTAGAGGGGGTGTCCAATGTCAGCCACTTGGATAATAAACCAATAAACAAACATGCTCCTATAAGCCCCAGTGAAATAAAATGTCAAAGGTGTAAAGGGGCTTCGGGTGTCAAGGGGTTCCAGAACAATCACAGTTTCCTCACTAGAATCCAATTCAACAAAAAAAAAATGTATTTTTGTCACGACTGCAGGGGTGGATGGGGAGCTGAACAGCCTCGGGAACAAAGGTTGCTCTCCTCCTCTGCATTCTGCAGCCCGGGCAGCTGAGCCGGCATCCTGAGAGGAGCCTCTCAAACACTCTGAACAGAGCGTGGGAGGGTCCTTTAGGATCCTGAAGGATCCTTAGCTGTCCTCAGTGTTTGCTGCTCGCACACGGGGGAAAGTGCTCTGACCGGCAGTCCAATGATTTTAAAGCAGACTGTGCTCTGCAGGCATGTCCTGATTTGCACGCTTATGGAGTGGAACCAGCAGGTGAAGGAGAAAGTGATGACACTCTCTATGAAGGAGTAATAAAATGTCAGAAGAATGTTCTTATTGAACCCGAAAGTGTTGAACTTCCTCATCAGATCCCGCTGCTGCTGCTGCTGCTGCTGCTGGCATCTCCTGAGAATCTGATGTGGGGCAGCCAAGAAAGCACAATAGGGCCTAAACAGACCAGAGTTTCTAGCTGGCAATCTGAGGGGGGCGAGGTTCTCAATGTGTCAGGGACAGATTCGGAATGAGAGTGAGTCCAACCCAGGTGCCATTCCCACCTTTCTTAAGCCTTCACAAAAAGGCGTTGTCGCACCATGATTGGCTGGGAGGTAAATGCCCCAAGCTTCTTCCACTCCTCTTTTAGGAGTCAGTCTCTCCACCCTGCACACAGGTGAATCCCTGCAATTAGTCCAGAGCGAATTAGCAAAATGAGCCCAAAACAAAGAAAGATAACAAGTCTCAAACAATGGGACTGATCGATTTATGTACACATGTTGTGTACACGTCTCAATGTCATCTCTAAAAAAGACACAAAAACTGAGCTAATATACAATGGCGCCTCCGAGAGAAGAATTTAGCATTGGTTAGTTATAAAGATCAATTGTCAATGACTAATTATGTATCATTGCAAAATCAATACAACACACCAGTACGATTAATAAAAGAGTGTGCCAACCTTCAGTGTTTAAGTGAGAACAACATAAGGGAAAAGTTATAGTCTCACCTTGAAGAACTGTAATTTGTAGTATTACAGTCATGCTGCAGTTTCAGCAGCACAGCTAGACCAATTTATGTATATTACATTGAACTAATCGTACCTTTTGAATTGATTTATAGTATTGATAAGCAGTTTAATGTTACATTGATTCTGCCTGCATGCATTAGCCTTGCTTCAGGGTTATTTTGTCTCACTCAAGGAAATTAAAAATAAAAGTAGAAGTTCAGGCTTCTTTCTCTCTGGAGAACAGAGACGGTATGATGTTTCTGTGTTGCTGGCCTACATTGGTTCACTCCTGCTTCTCTCCTGGAAATTCACTTGACTACTAAACTTTAAAGATCAGGATTAACTTAAGCCAGGACTCTTTTGACTGTCACAGAAACTGGCTCTGCTCTAAATCTAACGAACTCCTCCTCAGCTACTGAAACTCAGCATACCTCTTGCCCAAGTCCATTTGTTTCATCACCTTTGATTATCACAAAGTTTCCAGCCATAAATAGACATAGAAATGGAGAGAAGATATTGTGTAAACTGTAATGAAAGTCAAAGATATCACAAGATTTCTTAATAATTAGGGGGAAAGTTGTAAATGTCATTATATGATTGATAATGAGTTCAAACAAACCATGAAAAGGCTTCTAAATGTTCTGTTGTGTCCTCATGAAGTGGATGTTTCAAAATGTGAAGGTAACTCATCTTCACTGTTTGTTCTGTCATATTAGAAATATGTCTGCACACAGCTTGGTTAGTTGAAATATCTGTTTATTTATAAAGCATTAATATTTATTTCAGCGAGAGGTGCAAAATACAGACGCCCACAGGCAGTGGTGTAAGATGTGTTCTGATATCATTCAAAATGTAGAAGTTAAAAAGTATTAGCCTTAGTGAACCTGGCTAATGTCAGAACTGTACATACTATTTTAATGGGCTTCAATTAGTGGTGCATTAATGTGTTTATCACTTTAATATGGCAGCTGATAACAGTGGGACTAACTTTAACCTTTTATGGTTTCATTTATTCGCTTATTTATATTTGATATAAATAATCTAAATCTGTAAAGTAACTTGTCATCAAAATATCAAATAAAAATCTGTTGTTTCCCAGTAAAATGTACTGGAGAAGATGTAAAAAGGAGTTAATGTACCTTGAAATTTTAATTTACAATATCAAAGACGTAATAATACAAATTCAGAAATAATAAACAAGCTGTTCTCGGAGGAGACTAAGGTCCCAGAACACTGAAGATAGAGAGGTGGCAGGGTCCGCCACATATAAACAAAGTAAACAGTATAAACTGTGTTGTCCTTCCAGCTCAATTTGTTTATTTAATTAATTTGTTTGTTTAGGCATAAAACAATCAGCCAGTGAAGATCTTCCTCTTCTAAAAAAAATGTCTTTCTCAAAACTACGTAGTGCTCCTTTAATTTGTGTACCGTATTCATTGAACCAAAAAAAAAACTGTCCAAATCAGTGAGGGGATGCAGAAGACCCGTCATCTGCAGCATTAATTTATTTTTGCTCATCAGATTTCAGAGATGTTCGCCTCCTCACTATGTTGACGTCGACTGACCTCCAGCTGTGTTTGCAGAGGTCACAGCTGCAGTTGACCTCTGCACCTCCTTCTTCAACACATTTTGAGCTTTTCATCCATTTATGAAAGAAGCACAAACCAGCAAGGCCAGCAGTTTCCATGTTTTGTCCTCTGTGTTTATTCAGTTCCTTCACACGTGCTTCTTTTCACCTACCAAGGCTGAAACAGTGTGTTTTCTAGGACAGTTTCAGAAAATCTGATCTTTGGATCCTGGAGAGACAGATTCAGGGTTGAAGGTGAAACTTACAGTTTAATTGTAAATACCAGAAGAGGAATAGCTGCAGGTTTCACAGCAGCGTCGTAGGTTGCTTTTAATAAAGGAGCAGCAGCATTGGCAAAGTGAAGTACCTGCTGAAACAGGCCTTGAATAGAGTGGTTGGTTGTTAGTAGTAGTAGTTAGCATCAGGTTCCCTTGTGTCAAAGTCAAAGAGTTTTCACTTAAATGCCTGAAATAAGATCTGTGGTCATTACAGGCTAAAGATATTACAGTCTGTGTAGTGTATGTAGTCTGTTTATAGCTAACATTAGCTTTTTACTGCTAGCAATTTAATGTATGCCTCAAAAATCACAAAAGGGTGTTTATCTGAATCAAAACTTGTCAGTATCATAAACTTGTGTATGCCACAGGTATTATATTCAGCGATAGGCCAAAATCTAATTTAAAAATCTCACAGGCTTTTCATCCCTGCTGGAAAAACCACATAGACCAGCACCAAAACACAACATATGCTGGTCTAGCTGGTGTCTAGCTGGTGACGTCTAGCTGGTGACTGGCATATTGTGTGACTGCACAGTTGCTGGTGACCAGTCACTAGCAAGCCCGGCATATGCTTGTGTTTTGGTGCTGGTTTGGTGCTGGTCTATGCTGGTTTTTCCAGCAGGGATGGACGGAACCAGACCGATGCTAACTTCCAGGTTAGCCTTCAAAAAAATGTCGTCCCTGCACCACAATACAGACTGTGATCAAACTTGAACTTAGTTATGTTCTATGGGACGCAAGCAGTAAAACATTCTGAAAACATGAAGTTCACATCAAAAGTTTTATATTTATTCAGTTGTTCTTGAATTCAACAATTCCGACGGCACCTGAAGGCAACCTAAGGCCTTGAAGTCCAGAAGAGTTCTGTTTGTTTTGTTTGTTGGTCCAACACAACACAACACAACACAAGACTCAGACTGTCACGAGGACGCACAGTTGAAACCAATTTCTCAAATTAAGTCTTCACTGATTTGAAGTGTCTCGAGGACAGGCGGCCTCCGGGCGGTGACGCGAGCCACTCATCGACCCACGCATGCGCAGAGCCGCAGTGTCACAGTGCACCATCAGGAGCAGCAGCAGCAGTAGCAGCGGTCTGGACGCGGTCGTGTTGTTTATTTCACTCAACATAAACTTTTCACCACAATGTCGGGCTTTGACAGCAACCCGTTCGTGGACCCGGTGGACGTGAACCCGTTCCAGGTGAGACGGTTCTGTCGCTGTCTGCGTTTGGACCGAGTTTGAAAGACTTTGTGTGTGAACCCTGGAGGAGATATGCTGCAGCACAAACCTGTTTGGTTGGTTGCTGGGTTTGGCCTCAGCATTTCCTGGCTAAGAATCGTCACTATTATGAAGTATGACACGTTGGAGGCCAGTGATGAGATTTTTTTTAATAGAGATTATCTGTAAAAACGGTGTGTTCGCGCTGTGGGAGGGCTTTAAACTCACCTGCGCAGGTAAGCAGAGTGACGAGCAGGTGCCTGCTGATATTTAGCTGTCCACCTGTCTCTCGTCTTCAATACGCTGGAGATAGAAACTCAAAAGCAGGTTTAGTGGGATTTAAAGTCGCATTTTGTCGCCTTATTGAGTCTGTATGAGGAGCTGACTGTTGATCTGTAGTGTGATTATCTCACCCGGGTGTTCTCAGGTGTAACAGCTCCAGGAGCTTATGCTGAGGGTAAACACATCTCTGGACTTGTGGCATATTTGCTTAAAGAAAAGGCGACATTTGCTTGTTCAAACCTATTAAATTGAGGTTTTAACAGAGACAAATGTGTTGAAGGAGCCAGAGTGTATAAATAACTAATGTGGTGTGTCTTCCTGAACTGGTTCAGGACTCTGCTCACTGCTCACACACACCCACACATAACTCCGGATTAATAACTGAAGACTCATGGCCTCTCAGCACTACATCCAGCAGTGGAATGTAACTAAATACATTGACTCGAGTACTGTAGCTCTAATTAAGTACAAACTCTAGGTTTAGATGGGTGGGCTGACCTTTAATCTCAATATTTTAAATCTCCTCAAAAGCACTCCATGAATCAAATTATGTTTGATTCTGTCACTGGGTAAAAAATCAAATATCATGATAGTATTGCCCAAATATATCAATTAGAGCCCAGCCCACATATGAGTTTTGGGCCACGTACCGATTTTCGTCAGTAAAACATTTCAAAATCAATATATCAGCTGATATCCACAATTAAAGGATAGTGACAGATGTATCAGCTGAAATCCACATATACTGGGGCAATTAAAGAAAAATGATGAATATATCAGCAATGGACACGTCATTGATATGCAAAAGAAAAGTGTTTGATAGTTTTGGCTCACAGAGTGTTTTACAAACCGACCTGGAGAATAACACAAGCTCATCCACCAGGGTGAAACATGAGAGCTGCTGGAGAGGAAGTAGTGAATAAAAAAGATCCAGTCAGCTCGCCAGGATGACTCTATTTTAACTTATTTATATAATTTTGTTTGTTTGTTTATGTGTTAACATCATTATAACCTGTGTGTCCTGATGAAGAGGTGAAATCCAACCTTTGTTCACCTGGTCCTTTTTAAAGTGATCAATTACTATCGAATAAAGCAAACTTTTACTTGTAATAAGAGTATTTTCAAGTGTGGTGTTATAACATTTACCTCAGGATCCAGACCACTCATGAAATCCTTAAAACAAACCTGTTTCTTCTTATATGCAAATGTTTTTAATTTCAGTAGTTTAAATTCTGGGCAGAAGATGTCTCATACTTCTCTGTAAAGTCCATTCTCTGTGTACAGTATTAGAACGGGAGGCTTCAAGTTTCTCCATCAAACCTGTGTACACTGAATATTGATGTCATAAATCCTGCTCATAGGCCTGCCTCTGAAGTTAGATTTGTACAGTAAATGTACACTTTGAGCAATTAATGTGAAAACAATCTTTCAGTGTCAAACTATGCATTTACATCATTTTACAAAACGAAACTCAAACATTAAACTGTTGGAGAAGGAGAAAAACACTCACTTGCCTGGAGGGAGACTTGCTTACTTATACAGTAAAGGAGCTGAATACTTTCACAGCTGATAACTTCTAACACAAGTGTTGTTTGATCTGTTTTTAGGATCCCTCCATCACACAAGCCACGAGCGGAGCCGCTGAAAACAATGGGGAGTTCAACCCATTCTCTGCTATTGACATGGTGAGCTCCTCCGTTTCTTACTCTAATGACTGAGGTGATGTTCGAGGTCACTCAGTTACTTAAAAAAATCAATCCTCAATCATCTCGCAGGGAAACCACACCGGCACGACCATCCCCGTCTCTGGTTCCTCGTCTCAACCCGCCGTCCTGCCGACATCTGTGGAGCAGAGTGCTCAAGTGAGTCCAACACACATTTGGAAATGAAGTAAATTAAATGAGCTGCTATGAAATCGCGGTGGAGATCAACCAAAGTGCAGCTGTCTTTGTGGCCTCAGATAGGACATAATTATTCACTGCTCTGTTTAATGAGTGAATTGAGAAAGCGACCAGTTGGACCACAGCAAGGATGAAGGTTCATGCTGATATCTGAGAATTAAAATAAAATCAGATACACATGCAGATGTAGGGTTTTTCAAATACTTTACATTTTTGAGTCCTTAAACTTGAGTTATTGTTACACAGAAATTGTGACCAAGAACCACAAATTTTTTCAGTTTACATATTTATAATATCTCGTCACTTATTGGCCAACGATGGAAACATTTTGTCCTGAGGAGCTGCTGTCAGAGCTCAAGTGTTCGTGGGAGGATGTGCTGTTGCCTGTGGAGAAGTTCATGTATCACATGGCTTTTAGAAGGAAAAATGTAACATGGAGTTGTAGTGACGTAGTGACAATATTGAACACGGTGTAAAGAGCGCACCTCTTCCATCCTCCACCAGGCGAGTGCAGCTGCTGGCCAGGCGGACCTGATCAGACAGCAGGAGGAGCTGGAGCGTAAAGCAGCCGAGCTGGAGCGGAAGGAGCAGGAGCTACAGAACAGGGCAGCCGGCCGAGCAACAAACACTGGTGGTAAATTGGTGTAAACCGATGTTGTACATACGAGCCATAAGAATCTACACACCAGCCACAATGTTAATCCAGCTGGGAATGTTTGTGTCCGCCAGCTAAAGAGAACAACTGGCCTCCTCTTCCCAAGTTCTTCCCTGTGAATCCCTGCTTCTATCAGGACTTTGAGGAGGACATCCCAGAGGAGTACCGCAGGATCTGCAAGAGGATGTATTACCTCTGGATGTGTACGTAGCCCTGCATCAGTCTTTGTTCAGTGCCTCTGCTTAAGATCTGACGTCTTTATTTGTCATATATGATAAGAGATCTTATTTAAACACTGAGGTGTGCAATAACCAAGGATTACTACACCTGATGCACACATATGTCAGCATCTTCATAATATTAACAAAAAAATCATGACACAACATCTTCATCTCTATCTATTTCCTAAACAATATTGATTAATTGAAAGGCCATCTGACAGCCCTGGCAGTTTATTGAATTGTTACATTAATTTTTAAGCAAAAATAGCGTAAAGAGAGTAAATGAAGAGTATTTGGGTTTTGGACTGTTAAGAGGACAAAAGAAACAATAAAAAAAAAAAATTCAGTGCATTTTATTTACTAAATGATTTGCTGACAATAAAAAAAATAATCAAAAATTGATTATTTTCAGTTCGACAGCTTTTAAAATCCAGAATGTTGCATTGAACCCGACTGCTTGTACCGAACCCGACTGCTGGTACCGAACCCGACTGCTGGTACCGAACCCTCTCATCTATCACACATCCTACACATTACAATCAAATCATCACTCACAACTGTTTCTTCCTCTGACAGAGCACCAAAGATGGTTCACGTGAAGAAGACTCACAACTCCAAGCAGAGTCCAATGTACATGTTGATGATAGTTCCTGTTTCACCTCCCTCAGTCCAGTTCATTGCTCTCCTTTGTGTCTCTGCAGTCCACAGTGCCACGCTCTTCCTCAACGTGATGGCCTGCCTGGCCTACTTCACTGCAGACGCTCAGAATGGTGTTGACTTCGGTCTGTCCATCCTCTGGTTCCTCCTCTTCACCCCTGTGTCCTTCATCTGCTGGTACCGGCCCGTCTACAAGGCTTTCAGGTACGCTGGTTTAGTAGCGTTGTGCTGAAATATTCTCAAGTTTGCATTACAGACAGGATGTAACTGTTTTGTCTTGCAAGCAGAAGAAATAGGGACATATGCAGATGAAGTAGTTAGCAGTGTTTCCTTTTTTTTTTTTCTTTTTTTACTCAATACAACTTTGTGAACACCTTCATCCTCCGACTCAGCCAGAGGGGTGAGAGGAAGTATGTGGGATCCACTCTGTACTCAGCTGCCTCCATTTCTAATATTAGAAGATGCTAATACCTGAGTTTACTTGCCTACAGTTCAGTGCTTTAATTCGATTTTTTTCCACTATGAAAATGTTTTTCCTCTAACACTCATTTTGCTGCAGAGGAGACGCATCCAAAACAACATTAAGACCTCACTCTGAACAATTTATATTTTAATATCTGCAAAATTAAGTTTCTTTGAAGGTTTTAAAGAATATTGTTTTATTTCTGTGGTCTTAGAGAAACCTTCATTATATTTTATATGTGTATGTATTGAACCACTTCTTTATATCTCCTATATCTGACAGTCTGGCAGTGAACCTTTTAAAGAACCTGTAATATCATTAACAATATGTCCTTTGTGTCGTCTGTTTGTTCTCTCTAGGTCTGACAGCTCTTTCAGCTTCTTCTTCTTCTTTTTTGTCTTTTTCTTCCAAGTGGCAGTCTACATCATCCAGTGTGTCGGGATCCCTAAGTGGGGAAACAGGTGAGTGGAGAGATTTGTAACTGCATGTTGGGTGAAAGACTGGAGGTGTGGTGTTGATGCACGAGACAGTTGGTCATTGCTCTTAACATCTTTATATTTTCACTATGAGTGTGTGCACTGTGCTGTGGGTAGATTCATAGTAAATGTGGGTACACGCATGTGTTGGTGTGTTTCTTCATTCACATCTATGTGTTTGTGTGTATTCCCGCTCTGTATCTTCTCTTTTACATTTCTTTGACAGATTCCTGCTGACCTAACTTGTCTGGGTTGCTGCTTTGTAAGTGTGGGACTTTTCTCGTCAGGTTTCTTCTCTATAATCACGTAATATTTAAGGCTTTTTCCATCATTCCTGCTTTTCATTGGTCACTTGGGGCAGGTCAAGGTTTAAGCTCCTTTCTCTTTATTTGAGTTATTTTAAAAGTATTTGTCATGTCACAAATTTCTGCTGTACGCCGTGTGCACTCAGAAAAGACACATCTGTTTTTATGTCTTTTGTCGTCAGTGGATGGATCGCATCCATCAGCATGATCCGCATAAACTTGGCCGTGGCCGTGGTTATGATGGTGGTGGCAGGTTTTTTCACCGTAAACGCCTGCCTGGGTGTCATCCTGCTGAAGATGGTACGTTAATGTTTCACCTCACAAAAGGGAATATTGAGCCATGTTACAGTTACCCTATTTGAGTATTAACCAGTGGAGTTAAATATACAACTTGCCTGTGGGTAGGTTACATAATCTACATATTTTGCTATTTTAAGATGAGATGCAGTCTCAACATACTGTACATCTGCAGTAAAATTAAAGATGCTGGAGCTTTATAATAAATTAAACTTGCCCCAAATAGAAAGTCGAACACAGTGCAGCAGATGTACTGTATATAAATGTATTCTGTCTGAGGCTTTGTATAGTTTATTTCCTCTTCAACTCTGTGAGGGTGCATACAGATCAAAGCAGGAAACAAAAAAAGAGAAACTAACAATTGGTGGGCACAAGATTTTGAACAGCAGCTGCAGCGAGACGGCAACCGAGGCATCTGACGGAATATCGAGATTTAAAAACTGCTCAAAGGTTATGAAGGTTTAGAAACAGTCTAAGCAGGTCAGGAACCGGATTATATAAACAGTTTATCTGGAAAGAGACCTTCATAGAACCACTTTGTGCATAGCAAAGAAAATAAAAATATTCTGATTAAGTGCTTTGAGGCATAGCACAGTGTATCTGATCACTTTGTAAGGCGTCCTTGTAATCAGTTAAAGGAAAACTGTTATTCTCATTTTTCAGGTTCATCATTTTACTTTGTCTTACTACTAGAATAGGTTTATATGCTTAATACCAAGGGTGTCACCAAAATGTGACCAAAATTAAGTCACAATCTTGAACTTTGAATTAAAAAATGGAATCGTCGATGCTGCGACGCCCCCATGTCACGTCCGGTTGGCTTGCTAAGTGGAAAAAAACACACCTGTGTTGAAGTGCTGCGAGTCAACCTCCTCTAACTTAGCTACTACTAGCTAAGCCAGTAGCTATTAGCTACAGCCAGCCAAACGATAGCATGGTGTTAGACCATTCCTGTTCGGCTCCCTGACCGTGGTCGGGAAGCACAGTGGAGATGATTTCCTCCAAGGCGAAGTTTGTGTTTATCCTCGGAGTGAACCCCCTTTCACGTGTTAAGCTGGTCGGGAAATAATACCAGGGAGCTCTGCTGTATCTTGAGGAGCCGTCGCTTTTATTCACAGCCAAACTGCAGCCTATACTGTACACTTTACTGCTGTCACTACTACTGCTACTCCTTTCACTTGTCCCTCCTCTCCCATTCATTCACTGTCCACATGCACACACGCTCCCTCACTCTCACTCGCCCACTCGCACCTTACGCACACACACCGCCCTATTCCTGAAAGGGGCTACACCACTCTTACAACAATGGCAACTGCAGATGCAGGAGACCCATCGACAGAACTTGAACCCCCTCCTCTTTTACTGAAGTCGCTGGTGTGGTGGTATTTAGGATTTCCAGTGAGTTATGTTGACAACGTTTGCGTTGTCGTCAAAGCCACAGTTTGCAAGCTCTGCAGAAACTAGATGGCAGGTTATTTTGTTTAAGTTTCCAATTGACTGAATATATAAGTTATCATTACATTATGTTGTTAATAAATGTTTTAAATTTGACAATGTAGTGTGGTACCTTGTGAACAAAAGTCAGATTTATCTTGCATAAAGTCTAGTCTAAAAATGGCATAGCAACCTGTGCTTTAAAAAAAAAAAAATGTAAGAATTGAATTGATCTGTGACCTTAGACCTTATACAGCCGAAACAATGCAACAACAAAACCACAAGGTCTGCCTTAAGAAGGGACTGTGTAGTCCCTCTTAGGTCCAACTCCTTTGGTCAATTATGTTTCTCTGTAAGAGCATCTAAATTACGGAACGAATTGCCAGTGGAAATTAGAAATTGCACCTCCCCTCATACATTCTCCCACCGTCTTAAAGACTGGCTTTTAAGCAATCAAAAATGTGAACATCTTTGATAGTATTTAATCTGAATGCATGCTTGTCTGTTGCGATGTGATATTGAAGCTGTCCTGTAACCCATGGTGGTTTGTATGAATGGATGTATGGCTATATGTTTTAATGTTTTAATGGAGCCAGTCTTTGGCATCATGTTATAATGTTATTATCTGTTGCTGTGTGTACTCTCTATATGTCTTTATTCTTTTAGCCACCCTGCGCCTAGCTTAACATCTTGCCAAAGGACTACAGTTGAAAATTAGCCTGCTGGCTAACACTGGCACATTTACAGAAATGTCAATTAATTTGCACTGTCCTTTAAATAAATAAATAAATAAATGAAATGAAATGAATCAAAAATGTAATCTATTCGAGGATTTGGAGAATCATGACACCCCTATTAAGTACTGATAAAAAAAACTGTCCAGTGCAGCTTTCTGTGGGACTTTTTAACTTTAAGTACCTTTATGAACACTAAAGGAACAGGAAAAAAACAATTATAGGGCTCCTTTAAATTGGAATCTCTAATCCGAATGATTTCAGTCGGAGTAAAGAAATATAATCTATGTTTCACAGCTTCTGCCCTAATCTGTATCCCTTCCCATCCCTCCAGGTCCACTCTAAGTACAGACGGACAGGTGCCAGCTTCTCCAAGGCCCAGCAGGAGTTCTCACAAGGAGTCCTGACCAGCCGAACTGTCCAGAATGTTGCAGCAGGTGCTGCTACCTCTGCTGCCCAGGGAGCCTTTGGCAGGAGTCAGGGAAATTAGGCTGTTTCCCACATCCAGAGTGCCTCAGGCTAGTCTCTTCTCTGACCAACATACTAGACTAACCTGTCCCTACATTCTTCTTCTGGGTTCAGGGGATGGGGGGTTGATTATTTAATGAATAGGGCCAGAAAACTAGTTACTTATGATGGGGCAAATTCTTCAGCTGAGTCCTCATTCACCACTGACAGAGTTTGGTATGTTACAGACGGCAAGCATGCACATTTCCTCGCTGTTATTTAATCCTTGTCAGTATACAGCATGTTCAAAATTCATGCTAGTAGAAGCTATTCTATTCTGGGAAATGTAGGACATCGTAAACTGAAGTTGACCTGAACAAGGTAGAAAAGGAGACAAAACAAGTGTGACAAGAGTTAATTGGTAATACTGGATTTAGTGATAAGATGCATTGATTTCATTGTTTCAAGGGAAATTCTGGTATTGTATGACCTGTGCCCTGCATTTTCATGTTTTGGTTGTAAATGATTTACCAAAGTTTTGGTCTGGCAGACAGTTCAGCTGGCAGCCATGACTCTGCTGCAGTGGCTATAATGAAATCATTGTGACCAAAAGGTTCGCTCGAGGAGAAGTCTTGCTCTGAAATCTTACAAGATGAATTGCTACAGTTCCTCGTCTGGATTGTCTTAAATCACTTCAGTAGTTGGCCGTGACTTTGGAAACAAATTTCTCACCGGCAGTTGTTGTAGGTAAACTCCAAACTCCTCTCTCCAGCTCTGACTCACGTTTCCACTGCTGTCTTCCTGCAACAACTTCTTATGCAAGATTTCAGAGCGACACTTTTCCCTGAGTGAGACTTGTGTCTGTGGTTCCAACAATGATCTTATTGATTAACTAACAGGTCTAACTCGGTGGGAATCTCAGCCTGTGAGTAAAAACAAGCACCTCCAGTGGATGCAGCTCTGACGGTCACAGTTGACCCTACAGCTTGTGTTTCAGCCACTGCAGCCGTGCCAGCTGAGGCAATGTGCTGGGCCGATCCCAAAATCTTTGATAAGAATGAACGAAACACGTAAATATAAGGCCCAGGTTTAAAAATACCAGATTCCTGTTTAAGTGCAGATATCATTAAGGTTCTAGAAATAAATTACAGGAGCCTCAAAACACTGCGAAGAGTTGGGTTGTATAAAAAGCATGTAGTACTTGACATGAGAATGTTTTTACCATCAGATAATGATGACTGGATCCACATAATGTATGTATACATATTTTTGTCTTGACAGCAGCATCTAGAGGTTTACAGGGTGACCAGGCTGTCTTTCTCCTGCCTTATGAACATTTTTACATTCGGTACACTTTATATGAGTTTTGCTTGCTTCAGGTAATCTCACTGGTTGCCCTGTAAATGAGATGCATCCTGTTTCATGTTACACTGCTGATGAACACAGTTTCTGTTTTAACTTTGCTCGCTACATTTAAAGTTTTCATGTGTAGGATAAACTGATGATTAATGAAGGTGTCGGGATGAAGGTTCTTTTTATTTCTACTGTTTTAGTCAGCTAACTGATTTGGATGAAGTAAGACAGAAAGCTCTTTTAAAGAGCAGATGGAGAAGAGGTTTAACTTGGAAGGTACATGTTAATTACTTTATGTTAGGAATAAAAAAATTTTTTTGTATTTTATGGAGCCTTGTTGTGATTAAAAGTGAAAGACTTGGTGCAGGTTTATCAATGTAAAGTTACTGACATAGTATAGAATTAGAGGTATTAGTGCTTGATGAGCAGAAAGAACAATATTTATCTGTTGATTATTCGTTCGGTTGACTTTGTACCATGTAGACACAAGTCATGTGTTACTCAATAGTCACAGATGGTTGGTATTTTCTAGCTGTACCTACTTGATGTTAGGCATTAGCATTCAGTTTTTCTTGTTTATAATATATATATATATATATATTCTGTATAATTCTAGTCATTTATTACTGTAATACTGAATCACTTTGTTCAGGAGTAGCCTCAGTGCCTTTAAGTCAATGAAACCTACCATTTTTTGTGTGGGGATTGGAGCACAAGGCTGTTGGTTATTAATGTTTGTCTGATTATGTTCATCTTTACAAAGAAATATGTTTTATGGTGAAGTTTCTTTTTCTTGTTCAGAATGTGTATTAAGGTGTTGTACATATTTGTGACTTATTTAAAAAGTTTAATTGAGGTGAATTTGGTGGAATCGGTTCTCAGTTCTTAACCTTGAATAAACTGTCTGTATTTTCTCCTTTGAAAGCTTGGGTTATATTTTATAAACTAAATTATGTAAAATACACTCAGATGAGGTCCAAGACATATCTGTGTAGAGGTGTAGCATCTTAATAAGGTTATGTTCTCTGTGAGTCGGTTATATAGTTTTAATTCTTTATTCTGCCAGCTGTGTTCTAAGACCGCAATGCTGTAAAGCAGTGATCGTAAATGAAAAAATTGTAGTACTACACCATCACACCTCCTCCTCCATGCTTCACGGTGGGAACCATGCATGTAGAGACCATCCGTTCACCTTTTCTGCATCCCAAAGATCTTAAATTTGGACTCATCAGACCAAAGCACAGATTTCCACTGGTCTAATCTTCATTCCTTGTGTTTCATGGCCCAAACAAAGCTCTTCTGCTTGTTGCTTTCAGCAGCTATTTGACCATAAAGACCTGATTCGTGCAGTCTCTGAACAGTTGATGTAGAGATGTGTCTGCTACTAGAACTCTGTGTGACATTCATCTGGGCTCCAATCTGAGGTGCTGTTAACTTGCAATTTCTGAGTCTGGTGACTCAGATGAACTTATCCTCAGCAGCAGAGGTGACTCTTGGTCTTCCTTTCCTGGGGCAGTCCTCATGTGAGCCAGTTTCGTCGTAGCGCTTGATGGTTTTTGCAACTTCACTTGGGGACACATTAAAAGTTTTTGCAATTTTCCGGACTGACTTACCTTCGGTTCTTAAAGTAATGATGGACTGCAGTTTCTCTTTACTTAGCTGATTGGCTCTTGCCATGATATTAATTCTAACAGTTTCCAAATAGGGCTGTCAGCTGTGTACCAACCTGACTTCTGCACAACACAAGTGATGGTCCCAACCCCATTAAGAAGGCAAGAAACTCCACAAATGAACCCTGACAAGGCACACCTGTGAAGTGAAAACCATTTCAGGTGACTACATTCATGAAGCTTATTGAGAGAAGACCAAGGGTTTACAGCGCTGTCAACAAAGCAAAGGGTCGCTACCTTGAGGAATCTAACATATTTAGAGTTATTTCACACTTTTTTGTGTACTACATAATTCCCCATGTGTTTATTCATAGTTTTGATGCCTTCAGTGAGAATCTACAATGTAAATAGTCATGAAAATAAAGAAAAAACATTAAATGAGAGGATGTGGCCAAACTTTTTACTGGTAGTTTATATATGTATATGTATACACACTGAGCTGCACTCAGAATCCAACCGGCAGCTGCACCTCCGCATTCCACTGACGTCTCCATGACAACAGCTTCTAGTGTTGATCATCCCAAGATGGCGGACGAGGAGAAAGCCACGGCGGTGAGTGCAGAACCAAGGCTAGTTATCGTTTTGTGGAGTGCACACACATACACAGTTCGTCAGTAGAAGTGACAGTGTGACACTTATTGAGCGAACGTTACGTTAGTTGTGAGTATTGCTGTCGTTTAACGCCTTGTGAGTGTTAGTTTAGCTAGCTGCTCGGCTAACCAGGTCTAAGTCGGAGCTAAGTTGATTAACCAAAGCTAGCGGCAACTTGGTTGCGTCTCTAATCTCACACATTGAAGCTCAAACCTGAGAGCTAACGGCCGCACACACAGGAAGGTGCCAACAACAGATATGCGTCTGTCCGATTATTCTCTGCTGACCATCATTATTAGCACACGCCTGTTAAGTTACTGTAACGTAACGGAGCTCGGTCAGATCGGGTTATCTAACTGTCAGCTCGACAGTAACGACGGCGGGCTTTACCACGAACACCAGCCGTCATGGCTGTAACATCCAGCGTTCAGGATGTGGTCAAATACACCGAGTATCAATACAATATGGTGTCAGTGGCTGCACTCCAAGCGATCCACAAGTGAATTAAATGTGGGAAATATGATGCGAAGCAAAACACAGGCATTGCGCATGCGTTTATCCACCTGCGCACAAGGTAGCTGCCTCACAGCTCATAGCTTACTCATGTGGAGTGAGTAGAATTTGTGTGGGTGCAATAACTGATCAAGACTAACAGACAACAAGAAATGTAAGATTCCACCATTAATGTTCCATCAGTCAGCCTGTGACGCTGTAGACTTTACAGTGGGAACAAGCAATAAAGGAGTATATTGTCAGTGGGATAACTTTTTATAAGTAAATTGTAGAGTTGCATTAAAGTTAGCATCTCTTGATTAAAAGCCCAAATGCCTCAAGGGTTTTTGCAGTCTTACTTGATTGATGAACAACCAGTGATGGATTCTGGAACTTTACTTGATTATTTCCATGTTCTGCTCCTTTACACTTCCTCTCTACGACATTTAGTTGATAAATTGAGCTACTAGTTACTTCGTTGTGGGTGGGATATTGTGTGAGAGGATGCTGCATCAGAGCTAATCAGCACATTTTTAAAACTTGTTTATTCTGTCAGCAATTTTGCAGAAAAATCACAGATACTGATATCAGAAAAATGCTGAATATCGATCGACCCAGTACAGGGTTTCCTCTACATGTAATTGACTGTGGCGCACCGCCACGGCAAAATAAAAGCCGCCACACCTTAAAAATTCAGGCATAAATAAATCTAGTGTTAGAGAAAGGAAATATTTTACCGTCGTCTTCCACAGCAGTATTTGACGTTAACTAGCATGTTGGATATTTAGCTTGATAATTAGCTAGAGGATTAAAATGGTCACTTAGAGCAGAGTCCTGCACGGGTCTTATTTTGCAAACCCGCCCGAACCCGCCATACTTATAACCGCATCCGACCCGTTTTCCGACAGTAGCACAAATTACATTCGTACCCGAGCCAACCCGGTATAAATTGATACTGACGTCCGAAGGAAAATTGGACGGACGCAATTTTTAAAAGTGAAAGTAAGACAGCGTGGGGAATGGGAGTTCTGGGAGGGCGCAAGCACGTATTAATGAGCTCATATGAAATATAAATGCTTATCATTTGTGTCGCTAATAATGACTGATGATAAGTGACGCCTTGAAAATGGCAATCGTAAAACCCGACCCGCCTCTTCAGGTGTCCGACACAGTACATTATTTTTCACCCGTGCAGGACTCTGACTTGGATAACTCCTCTCTTGAAACAAATAATACAAATATTTCTTTACAACATGAATCTTCATTCCAAGCCCATGCAGGGGAGTTCATGATGGCTGTGTGAGAGCATTCCCTAAATTCCCTAAGTAGCCTATGACATAAGTAAAAATATTACATTATGATGACCCAAACTGTACACCCCCCCACCCGCCCGCGCCACAGTCTCAGAAAATACTGGAGGAAACACTGCAGTAATCATCCAGGACTGATAATCAGTCTCCCCTTAATTGAGACAACAATGATGACCATGGTTCTGGTGTGAATGATGTTTATGAATTTAGCAATAATATCAAAGCATCTGCCCAAGGGTGGTTTCTAGAATTCTTTAGACTGATTAGGGAACAATTCTGTAGGCTTTTCATTGAAATACTACCAGGCAGCTGCTGATATTGTTCCACTTAGGACTGTAACCCTCTGAATGAACCTGTAGAGTAAGTTGGTGCAGAGCAGTTTAGTTTGTTATTTGTTTTGCCATATACAAGGACTATATGCAGTTAAAATCTGTTGCCTCACAGTGGGTTTTAAACTCCTATCTTTTTAGTCCCTGAACAAGACATTCTGTACAACAACTTGTAATTGAGAAATTTTTTTTTTTCTCTATTCTGTAAAATGGAGCATGAACACACTGTTGGAGCAGAGAGTCTGAACTTTCACCTGTATTTCCACACAGCCTTTCATCTTGAAGATACAACACACAAAGCTTTTATGGGTGGGGTAAATCTGTCTTGGTGCGGCCATCATACATACCTCAGCTCATGGGAAGTGCTGATAAAGCATGTGTTGCTGTGACATGTACGGATCGACACTGGTATTTATCCATTTGTCTATGTTCTGTTTCATATATTTCAGCTCCCAATTGCGACTGAAGCCAAGAAACGTCGAGCACCTAAAGGTACCATGTTACAGTTGACACTTGCAAGTCATCTTCTGAAATGATTGTTGAACAACATAACTGCTGTTTTGTGGTTCATTTCTGGCACTTTGTCGAGAACTTAAGGATACTTGAGTGGGTTTTGAACTAATCGTCCTGCAGAGGTCACCCTCGCCCTTCTCTCGACCGTCCCTAGAAGGAAGAAGTACAGCGTACTGCCTGGTCCAGATCATTTTCTGTGTGGAAAATGTGTTTGATTATTGAGAATATTTTGTGAGCATAATTGATGCCCCATTAACCAATTAATTTTGTTGCTCAGGGATTAACCTTTTGTTTGTGTTTGACAAAGCTTTATAATTATCAGTGCAACAAAAAATGCAAATCCTCTGAGAACAGTTAAGTACATGCTATGTTTTCTGTTATACAGCATTTCCATGCATTTGGCAGGGCATGTGAGCCTTTACTGTGATAATTAATGTAAATGTGTATATTAATGTAATTGGAGGAGACTCCTCAAATTAATAACCCTAGAGTGATAATGCATAGGACAAAGGCTTCCTAATGAAGAAATATAAAAGGAAAGTACAAATGGATTTTAATTGGTTAGTGTAATAGAAGCATTATATGAGCAAAGTACTGAAAGCTACGTATCTAAGTCAAAAATATTCAAGTGTTTTACTGCTTTTAACACTCACAGCTGATCTTAGAAATGACAACAACCATTGAGAATGAAATACTTAGAATAACCTAACGCAAGTAAATGTAAAAATTAAATATAAATCTGTCATATGTCACACATGTACATGTGCTTAGACCTCAACAAAAAAAATTATAAAAATACAGTAACCTTAGAAATTTGACGTGAATGAACACGATATGTAAACGCACCTGCTGAGTTAGAAATAGAATTGCAGTCTTTTCATACCTTCTTCAGGTAATTGTGACTTCATCAGGCCTTGTACACGGTGATACAAAATATAATCAGTGATATAATTTAGTTCTCACTTAGAATACACTAGAATACAAACTGTGATTTGATGATGAAATTTGGTGCATAGTCACATAAATATGAGTTTTTCAAAGGTCTCCAAATTTGGGAAAAAAATAATAAAAAGCCATAAATCTTTACTTGTCTCCATCAGCTATTACCATCATAAAATGTAATGCACATGCAAAATTAATTCTGTGATGTACAACATGTAGGCTACATGATGTTGTAGTATCTCACTCTGTGCAGTGCGGATATTACCTTTTTAGTGGGCAACACTCAAGAGGGTTTGCAAAAATACGAGCATGTCTACAAAAAAGACTTCGAATCAATTCCTTTTAAACCGGCTGAAAAAAACCCCTGCCAGTGGCATAAGGTAATTTCCCCTGTTTCCAGCACGTCTCAATTTTATAGAATCAAGTTTCAATAGCAGTCGGCCTTATTTAGTCTTTTTTCAAGACACTGATGCTCATTTTTGTCATATCTCGGGGAGAAAAAGTGTCGGTTGCTGAATATGAAACTAAATGTTTTGACTAGATCAAGGCTTTTTTTAAGTTTCTTTTGGTAAAACTTCCAAAATAATTTTCATCATATTTCCTATTACACTCTCCCCATGTGTCTTTTGATCTCAGCATGCCTCTCCTTCGCTCTTATCCCCTTTTAACAGATGGTTGAAGCACATGGATGGTAAATCTGTCTTAGCGTTAGCAAGATCAACTGTAACAATGAAAAATCCTCCATGTTTGGGATGAAGTTTTTCACAGGGACTATATTTAGGAGATGTCATGCTGTGCTCTTCTTCCTTGCTCCTTTCTACTATTCTTTTATACAGTAGTTTTAAGAATACATGTCAGACACGTATCCCCATCTTTCCTCACCAAATGTGCCCCGCTTTGTTTGTGTGGAGACTCGAGCACCACAGGGCCACAGCTGAAACCCAGAGACAAGAATATTATTGCTGTCTCAGCAGGAAGAAAGCGGATTAGGGCTCTACAAATAGGGCCATTCCGAATCTTGACGGGGCAAATGTGTGAAGCCTGTGCAGTTTCACACTCAGCGATGGAGAGGATTTCTCTGAAGTAGTTGGATGAGGCTCCAGTTCTAGCAGCAAATCAACAGAGCTCTGCTTGAAGCGCTGGCAGATAAAAACAGAAGGGAGCTTTAGTGTAATTCACACTGTATTTTTTTACATAGGCAGTTCGTTAATACAATCCCCCAATGTCAGTGGCAGACTCCTAGCCTGGTACTTCATTTCACATTGCCGTGAATCCTATTTTTAGCCTCAGAGGAAGGTAGTAGGTGCAAGATAACAGGATTACCAGAATCAAACTCGCTCGAATTGGAATTACGCTTGCTTCCTTGTGAAATGAAATGTTGTACTCCACTGGGATAGAGACTTGGAGCATTATGGTGGAGTTCTTGAGGTTACCTAACCCTTTCTAAAGCTGGCTTTGTATTGTGCTGCTTATACCTCCAGCCTGTCTCTATACCCTCTCTGTTCTGTCACAAGCACCTGGCTTGCGTGAGACACTGTTGCCCTGGCAACCGGGAGACTATCTCACCCTGCCGAGACGTTAAAAGAGTGACAGGAAGAAGAAACACTGTATCTAACGTCAAACTTGCTTACAAGGTGACATTTATAGCGTGGCGGATGAATTGATTACAGTTTAGCCGTGGCTTTTGGTTGAAGTGTTAACATCTATGTAAACTGTCAGATCAAAGACTCCAGTTAGAGACTGCAGAGGGAGGATTATTTATTCAGCCAGCAAATTAAAATAAAGACTGTATGAATTATAAATAGTCCAAATAGACATAATTCATGATAGTCTGAGCCGTCAGTTTATAAGTAAACACTTGCTTACAAGCTAGGATTTACAGTGTGCTCAGTATAAATGACTTAAATTTAGCCTGTGGATGTAGGTCTGCATGTTTCTTCTGTGTGTAACTGTCAGATCAGAGGCGTACTTATGACTGCAAAAGGAGGGCACCTTCAGGATTAATCATTCAGCTAAGGCATCGTCTGAACTGTCGAGTGTAATAAGCTTTATAGCGTCACAGAATCTTTACATTTTTGTCTCCTTCTCCACCTTTCTTTAATTCTTCCTCTCAGCTCCAGAGCTTCCCATTGTGGAGAGGAGAAACTGGCTAATCCACCAGCACTACATCCGCAAAGACTATGATACCTGTAAGGTAAAGTACCTTCATTCCACCATCCTCCCCGTGGTTTAGTCTGTGTTTAGTGTTGGACTGATTGACCTTTTAAACATAATGAAGATGATGAATGGCTGACATGTACAGGCTTCTGTCTAACAATGTATTCATTATGTCCTACAAACTGTATTGACCTGTGGATTCCTACATGAAACCAGTACTTGGTAAAATCTTTGAACAGATGACTGTACTTTTAAGATATTTTACTGGAATATTCCTAAACACTTTCTTATAAAGGATCTCATGAGATAGACTACAGATCACAGGACGCTGGGATGGATACATACAAGACAGTCATATCTCTGGTTTCGTTTGTTCTAAAACAGCAGAGCCAACCACAGTTACTCATGATGACAACCAGCTCGACAAATAAAGAATCAGCTTCATGAGATAATATTGCTCTCTGGATGGTTCAGAGTGGTAGAATGTGAACACAACAACACAAATCTGCAGCCAGAGGCAGATGGTGTGTTCTTTTTTTAACAGACAATAAATACAATGATGATAGAAATAATGAATGAATGAATGAATCACATCAATTTCAGTTTCATTTTTACTGTTTCTATTTCACATTGCAGACGGTTACATCATATCTTAAAATGTGACAGAAGTGTTTGCCTTGTAATACATTTCAAGAATAAAACATGAACTGCTGATTTATCTTTTTCAAACGTTACTCTGATAAAGACATGCTCACAGGACTAATGAGCCCCAGAAACTCAATGTTTCTCGGGCAGAATACCAAGTTAGAGTCACACAGTCTCATGTGTACGGAGGTGTATGCTGTCACTGGCACTGTGCTGTCAACATATCCGCCCTGCTGCCTTCACATGGCTGTAGAGATTTAATTAACAAAAACGGCTGCATGTGTACAACATATCCAGTAAGAGTCAGGCCAATAAATTTTTAGATAAATTATGGCTGTACCAAATAGTTTGAAGTTTTGGAACTTCACTTACTACGTACACTTCACTTCTGATTTATACATCAGCTTTTAAACGATGTTTTTTTTTGTTTGTTTTTCTTGTTCTTGTTTTGTTTAATGGGTCAGTTTAGCAGCAATGTAACAGTACCTTAGATTACATTTATATTACCACCATAATGGAAAATCTATTTTGGCTCTAGCGCTAAAGTAAAGTAAAAAAAAAGAAAAAAAGATCACATTATCTATCTGCACTGGCTTGGCTCTGGGCGCTCCATTTAATCATATAAATCATTTTATTCAAAAGGATTTTTCAGGATTTATTTATGTATTTGTTTGTTTGTTTTATTTGAGGTAAGAACTGATAAAAAAAAAAAAGTGGCAGACATTCAAAGCTTCATTCAAAACTTCATCAGAAGCTTTGAATAAAAAAAAAACCCTCAGCACAGCCGAACATAATTCAGCTGAGTTACTGGCGTTCCCTCTTCAGCCACATTAAACAATTTGTTGATGCAGATTTAAAAGCATGTACAAACTGAAGGATGTTTACTGAAAACACAAATCATTTACATTTGAAGCAGTATTCTGTTAGTTGTGTTCTTTCGCTTCAAGCATTCAGTTTGCTCTTGTTGACAAAATCATCAGAGTGATGGTTTGTCAGACACAGATGTGGTTCTGAGACGTTTCTTTTCAAGTTGAAGCCACATTTTTACCAGAATGCCAATACTTGCTCTTTGTTGCCTCATTCGAATGAACTCCCATCTGTTTGAACCTCTCCAGCCAACTGTGCCCCCTGTGCTCTGAGTTCGGCACCAAAATATTACACAGCCAATGCAAATTTCAAGGTCAGGAAAATACCAAACTTTCAGAGTGCTGCCTCTGCTGGTCATTGCAAAGGCACAAAAATACAGTCAGCAGTCTGTTGTATGCAGATGTACAGAACAGGGTGCAATAAACTTAATTAGTCTTAGGTGGAGCTGCTACTTGTTAAGAGACTGAATCACATTGGAGGTAGTATTCAGCAGGACTGCAATAGCAGCCATTATTTTCAGCGGTATTTTAATTCACTCATGTAGAGAATAACGCCCACTTCAGTTTTAGAATTTCTCTCTCCTTCTGTGTCCATGTAGGCGATCATCAAAGAACAGCTGCAGGAGACTAATGGAATGTGTGAATATGCCATATATGTTCAAGGTGAGCCGAGTTTTATAGCTACTCGCCCCTCCCACACCTGTAAAATGTATGATGTTAATATCTACATCAAATGAAGGCTCTGTGGTAGTCGACACGTCAGCTCCGCAATACATCATTTAGTTCCCTCAAAATCTGCTCTTTGGACCCCATGCTGTGCCTTTGATTTTTAATGTTTTTTTACTTCCTCATGTAGATGAAGCTCTCTCTCTTCTTGTGTTTTAATTATCTTGCCACAGCACTAATCTTGCGTCTTGAGGGCAAGATCCAACAGTCACTGGAGCTGTTCCAGAGCTGTGCTATCCTTAATCCCAGCAGCACTGACAATCTCAAGCAAGTGGCCAGATCACTGTGAGTCTACTGCCCTGGATCCCAGGGTGCAACAATCCTTCTTCATTTACTAACAAGACAGACATTAGAGAGAAATATACAGTCAAACTGCAGGTCAGCTATGACCAGAACCTTTTTTAATACTGTAATAAAATGCATCCATCCCCAGTGACTATTTTTACTGGTGTAAAAATCTATTTAGCATGCAGTGATTAATACTGGTTAATTTCTCACATGGATTATTGTTGTTTCTTCTTTCCGTAGATTTCTCCTGGGAAAGCACAAAGCAGCAATTGAATTCTATCATGAAGCTGCAAGGCTCAACGAGAAAGACTGGGTAAGAGAAAAGAAACACTCACACACTGAGTTTCTACTTTGTCTCATGCTGCATCGCGCTGGCCTTACAGCTGGGAAAAAAATTACCTCCGCCACAGAAAAGTTCAATGAAACAACTCCGAAACTGAGATTCACCAAGCCCGACTTCACAGAGGACATTACAGCAGCATGTCAGCGCGCATAGTGAGCAATTATCCTTTGCCCTTTCATTCCTTATTCCGTTTTTTCAAGAAATGTCAATAAAAGGATATAATCTGAACAAAATCAACAGAGAGAAACAACACCAACATCACATGTAAATGCACCTGATAAGTAAGTTAAAATAAAATGAATGGGAAGAAAACAAAAGGTTCATCACTCTCTACCTAATGTAGTGTTGGTGTTGTGAAACATGCTGTAATGTTGTAGTTGCCATTTTAATTTCCATTCATTTATTCCATTCCATTGATTTCTGCTTGATAGAGTCTTTGCGATCAGGCAGTAGGAGCCTACTCCTCCTGTGTAAGTGCCCTAATCTGTTAAATCAGCTGCTGGAGTTTCTTGTGAAGTTCACAGACTCACCATGCAAACATCCATTTGTTGAGGTTGTCCATGTTTTCCTGAGCAAACAAACCGAGACGCATTTAGATCAGAGGTCTGGAACACTGACTCAGAAATACCGACTTCCGACCTGCAATGGAAGGCAGCATTAAAGCTAGTAAGGGAAAGTGTTAATGTTTCTCATCTTTCAGTTTGAACACACAGGGTGATGTTCTTCCAAGAGTGTCTCTCCATATTTCATATGGGGAACACCAGGACTGAAGCTCTTTTTCTTACTCATGGATCATTTTTTTTACAAAGAGAACTTCATGGTTGAACTTACAAACGGATCCAGGGCTGTTTTACTCTGAAGCCTATAAAAATTGTATTACACGAGCAAGGCAGGACCATTAATCACTCACACAAGCGTGTTTTTGAAATTCAAACTGTCCCCCTAATACTTCTGTCAGAAATACTATAGAATCTGTATTCCACAGAGCTGCTTTTTTTTTTATTTGAGAGTAAAATGCAGCTCAGTCTTTATCCAGCCCTGTTCAATTAAGCATGCACCAAAGCCCCATGTTTAATTTGACATTTCTTCACCCCAGGAGATCAATCATAATCTGGGGTTGTGCTATTTCTTCATCAAAGACTTCAAAAATGTGAGTATTTTACCAACACGTGTCTGCAAATTGTAGTCACTTCTCCTGTGATTTGATTTGCTAATTCAGATTTTCTGTGCCTGTCAGGCTGAAGAGCATCTAAACATAGCTCTCCAGATAAATAAGCACGACAAGACGTTCATGATGCTCGGGAAGGTTCATTTGCTGGCTGGAGACACTGACAGGGCCATCGATGTGTACAAGAGAGCAGTGGAGTAAGTGAATTCAAATGTGAACAATGTTTAAAAACACAGAAGACATCTGAAAAGGAATTTGTGGAATTTGAGTTTTTCATCAAACCCAAATGATATCAATAAAATACACCCAAATCTTACACAGCCTCAACATGATAGCTCTCTTCATGATGACACTCTTTCAAAACACCAGAAGAGATTTGTATAAAACATGCTGTTTCAGAGGAGTTTGGTTACTTGATGACTGTATCTGATGATTTCCAGCCTTTTGAGCTCTTCTCAAAAAGTGCTTCTCCTCGAATCTCACAAAAAGCTTCAGCTTTGACACTTTCTAACCCAGGGGCCTTTTCAGTTCAGTATAAATTCTCTTAATTTCCACTTCTATTCACATGTTGAATATTTAAACACTAGGCTGTGGTGTAAATAAGGAAATGACATCAGTGTCTATAATAGAGCTCATTGTAGCTACCTCCTGTTGGGGTTAAATGAATTAATCAAGTGCCCAAATGCTGATGATGCCTTTAATGAGATATACCACTGTGAATCTTATTTTAATGCAGATCTGCCTCTTCCTCCCTTTTTTTTTTCTTTCCCCCCACAGGTTATAATTAATACTCCACATTTGTGCTGAATCAAATCCTGATTGAATAATCAGCAGATTCCTTGAATATAAACTATGTTTGCTGGAGAATAAGTGCCGGCATTAAGTATAATTACAGGCGTAGATAAAGTGGCATTTTTCATTCAGCGTGTCTAATTCTCCTTCCAGCTTCTCTCCTGAGAATACTGAACTCCTCACTACTCTTGGCCTGCTGTTTTTACAGGTAGCTAGTTCTTTTTTATATCCTTTCAGTGAAATTATGTGTACACAACAACGAACACTACAAGATAAGATTGGCATTTACTGTAGGTGTCAGAAACTTAAAAATGGAAAGGAGATGAGATATAATTTTCCGTGTTTGTGTTTTCGCCAGCTGGGGAAATACCAAAAAGCTTTTGAGCACCTTGGAAATGCCCTCACTTTTGACCCCAACAATTATAAGGTATGTTACACCCTGGTATAAACTTAGTTTGCTACTAAGCAACCCAAAGACAATGAGTTGAACTTCTTTTAAAGCCATTCAATCAAAATCAAAGGTCATTCTGTCAGGTGGTCTGTCATCATGTGCAAGTTCAAAGGGTACATCTTCCTCTAATATGTCTCTAATCATTGTTTTTATTCCCAGGCCATCCTGGCTGCAGGCAGCATGATGCAGACTCATGGGGACTTTGATGTGGCCATGAACAAGTACCGAGTGGCAGCATGTGCTGTGCCTGAGAGCCCTCCTCTCTGGAACAATATTGGCATGTGCTTCTTTGGAAAAAAGAAATATGTAGCTGTGAGTAATACGCTTCACTTTGTCAATGAAGGACGAGTATTTAATTTTTACTCGTTCTTTTCGATGGGACATTTGGCATAAGTTTCTTAAACACCAGCAGTCGTGGAAAGTAACTTGTACAGTTACTGTGACATTTTTAAGTTACTTGACTGGATTATTTTCATTTTATGATACTTTACTTTTGAGCATAAGTTTTCTGTTTAAAACATCTGATGAGCTTGTTAAATATTCTTATATAAAGCAGTGTCTGGTTGGGGCTTGTCTGAGTTATTAGCAGCTCCACCAACGAGACATTTCTCTTCTAATCTTCTCAGTGTTCATTTAAATAGCCAGTTGAGCTCCAAAGAGATCAAATTATCCAATGTTTCTGAGAAAAATGACAGATAAAAGAAAAGTCTATATAATGAATACAGATTTGTGTTGCAGAAACGTGTTTTATTAACGACTGCTCAGATTTATCTTGTTACTCTTTGGGAGGCCAGACTCTGTGATTGGGAACAATTGGACTACACCAACTGAATAACTTATTAAAACACTATCTTTGACTTCATCAGCTAAAACAGTGAAGTACTGCTCACACATTGATCTGCAACAGGACATTGGAAGAGCACTTTTACTTTCAGTACATGTTGTTGTTAATACATCTCTGCTTTACATTAAAGGGCGCTGTGGAGCTTTGTTGTAAATAAACAAAGTTTCTGATTATATTCAGCGTTACTCACCAAAAACCAGTAGTGTGAATCCTTCAGGTCTAAAAAACATGTAGATATCTGATATGTTTTCGATTTGTTTTAAGATTGAAACCTGCTGTGTTTATGTCATCCACACTAACGAGCTCGCAGTCTTCTTCTTCACTGTCTTTGTCGGCACATTACTATGTTTCTTGGTGCTCTACTGCCATCTGTTGATTACTGGACTAGAGTGAAACCACAGACTGGAGCGCCACAAAACCCATTTTCGTAGCTTAAGTTTGTGGCAGTGTCTGTTTCTGTAGAGATCCTGCCTTCTGTCTGTACTTTCTTCTCTTCTTTGTATTCAAAGATAGTTGATTGTTGAATATAATTCCCAGGTCATCAAAAACTGACTTAATGACTTTGCCAGAATTGTGAATTATAAATCTACCATTAACAGAATGTATTGTTTCTCAGGTCCTTTGGGGGATCAGATATTATCAAAACACTCACCTAACAGTCCTGTCAACTGTTTATTCTCTCTCCCAACTTCATTTCTCCACCAGGCCATCAGCTGTCTGAAGAGAGCGCACTACTTGTCTCCTTTTGACTGGAAAGTGTTGTACAACCTGGGTCTGGTCCACCTGACCATGCAGCAGTATGCCTCTGCTTTCCACTTCCTTAGCGCAGCCATCAACCTGAACCCACGTATGGGGGACCTCTACATGTTGCTCGCAGGTAAAGTACATGCTACTTACAACAAACTGAACATGATGAATGTGAATGCAATCATTTGCTTGCTGAGCAGTCATTGACAGTAGTCCTGTCTCTAAGTTTACACCTCTATGCTCTGTCTTAACAGTGGCTCTGACCAACTTGGAGGATGTGGAGAATGCCACCAGAGCATATGAACAAGCTGTGACGATGGACGAGTGAGTCTGTCTCACACCTTTTAAGTAAAACTAGAACTTCTGAATTTGAGTCTGTAGTTTAATCACTTTTTCTTGTTTCCCCTCCAGATCCAACCCTCTGGTCAACCTGAACTTTGCTATCTTCCTCTATAATCACGGCGAGAAGAAGGGAGCTCTGGATCAGTATCAGGAGATGGAGAGGAAAGTCAATGTACTTCGAGACAGCAGTAGCAACTTTGAATTTGACTCTGAGGTATTTAGGATCCTGTTTATGTTGATGTCTCAGTGTCAGCTGTTGAAGCCATTACTTACAAGTCTTTTCCCAATTGTCAATACCAGCTGATGGACATGGCCCAGAAGATGGGAGCTGCCCTGCAGGTGACAGAGACTCTGGTGTGGACAAAACCAAGCAAGGACTCCAAATCAAAACCAAACTCTGCAGCAGCAGCCAAAACTCCTGGGGCTCCCCTTGGTACCAACCAAGCTCTGGGCCAGGCCATGTCTTCTGCTGCAAGCTACAACAAGAACATCCAGCTACCAACAGGTACAAACTACCAGCATGGGATGTAGAAATTCTGTCACCTTGGTGAAGCCTCTGGTTCTCGTGGTGAGGCTGAAATAAGGTCCAACTCTCAGTCGTGTCCTGATGCGACACAGTGAAGCTGAATATCTCACTTTTGTTCTGAGCACAGACTCAAAGTGAGGAGAGCACATAAATTATTTTGTCAGACTCTCAGTGCAGGTGATGACAAATTTCACAGTCTCCACCTCTTGTCATTAAACCAAAGCCAGAGTTTTCATTTGAAAACCTCTTCCTTGTATATCCACAGCCTCTTTTCTGAAGTAGAAGAAATGAAATAAGTGAAAAAAGACGCTAACCTCTATCTAGTATTTATTCTTGGCAACAAATGAAAGTTATTGGTGTGTAAAAAGGACACACGGGTAAGCTAATAAATTCAAGGCTGCTCTGAAATGATTGATGCAGTTTACAGCGGACTAAAATAAGTGGACAGGAGTGCATACAAGCCTGTGCGCCACGGCTTCTACCACTTTTGTTTAGCAGTTGACAAATAACACTCGAACAATGGACCCATGTTCAGTGACAGACATTTTACATGATGACACAACTCAAGCTGACTTCTGTCTTTCACTTAACAACCACCTTGTTGTGAATATACAAAAATATAGCCTGTAAATGCAACTAGTTAATGTTAAGCAGTATGTCGTCAAGTAACCGCTACAATTATGGGCTATTTAAAGTGGAGGTGTGTATTTACTGGTGTCAGTATCTTTATTGCTCTGCTGTAACAGCTAGTCTGTAAATAGATTTATCTGGAGGTCAGGACTCATCTATGACAGCCGGGGACCTGCTGTATCTTGGTGGTTATTAGAATTCAGACACTGTATATGGAAAACAGCCAACCCCTGGAACTGACCCTGAAACAGGCAGAGTTCAGTGTGGGTTTCAAAACCATCGGCTAAAGTTTAGCTATTAAGAATGTAATTTGTTCAAATGAAAGAAAAAAAATGAAGGATACGTTCTGTTTCTACAGGCATCTGTCCACTGTACATCTCATCCATGTGTCCTTAACGAGAACTTCTCAGCCTTGGGGTGAAATGTTGTTGCTAAAGTTGATAATGAGGGAATTGAAAGTTCAAACAATCCAGTCACTAGCTCTTTTCTCTAACCTGAAGACCACCACTGACCCCTTAATGCAGCTGAACAGTGTCTAACTTTTCTGTCACGTGAGGCTGCTGTTCAACAAAAGTGCCCCTGAAAATTATGTGATTTCCTGGTTACAATGTGGGTAAATAAATAAAGCAATGCAATGCAAAGCCATTGTGACGCTACAGTTTGTACTCTAGCAGTCTGACTCGAAACAGGGTATTAGTACATGCTAGAATAATGAGTCCTCCATTTCCAACACATGCATGGTTTTAATGTAGCTCACGGGAGAGCTCTGATCTGTAATTTTGCACTTGCCAGCTTGAGATCGCATTAGAACAGGAAACTCACACTTTATTCATCTGTTGTGCAGGCTTTAATTGGAGTGTTGGCAGAAGGAGCAAGTATCAACCAGATGGAAATGCAGATTAACTGTATCTGTATCAAGTTCTGTGCTGCCAGATGTTAGGTGTATTTATTTTATTATTATTTGTCTGTATAGTGACAGGTATACAGCATATACTGATGTCACAGTACACAACATTTATAGCCCAAGCTAATTTGCCATACCTGTCCCTAGATGGGCTTTTAAAATACATAAAACTCAACAACAAATATGTAAAAGACAAAAGTACAAACACAAATGCAACAATAAATACATACAAGAAAGTACAGACTGAAGATTCGAACATAAACTGTAGAACTATACTGACTTCTTGCTTCCTAGAGCTGCTGAGAGGCTGAAACTGGGAGGATTAACCCTTTCTATTACGCACCGTTCAATTATCAATGTCCACTTCAAGTTGTTCCATTTGAAAGGTTTTATTAAATCCTTCAAAGAACAAAAAAATGGTAGAAACTGTGAGCTAAATGTGCGGTAAACTTCAATGTGCGCACCCAGGTCAGCCCCTCTCTCCAACACCAACATCCAGGTGACAGACAGGTGAAATTATATAGGTTATTTACACTATTACACTTGTGTAGATCATTGGGAACGAAAAGACCAATTGTTCTGCTCTGGTCTTTTTCAGGAGTTTCCAAAGGTCCCTCCATGCCCCTTGAACCAGAACCTGATGTGGATAAAGCTCCCAGCCCGCCTACAGATCCTCCAGGCTCCCCGGGACCTGTAGAGCCAGTCAAACCCAGAAGCTCAAAGAGTAGATCCAAAGTGGAGGCATGAATTAGCACAGCGGCTAAAAAACTTTGTTATAAGATCACACTCGTTAAGGAGCTAAATCAGCTATTTTAGGTTTTCTAGCTCGTAGTTGGACATAAAGCCTCGAGTCATCAGCTTCTGATTTGGATAACTGGCACACAGACATCTCATGTGCGACACGGTTCACTTTACACTCAAAAAGGGCACTTTCTTCATGTCGTTCATTTCAGGAATATTGAATGTCAGTTCAACACTTCTCACTTTTTAAACCAAAATTCTGAGATAATCAAGTGTTTGTTGTCAGTCTGTGTAGATGTGTCAGGTTCAGTGGAAATGCCAAAACCAGTTCCAATGGCTGTTCCAGTTTAAGAATCTCTGGTCCACAAAATGGTAATGTTGGCATTTGTGCAGTTGCAAGTGTTGATATTTGGAGGAGCTTAGCAATAAGGTTAAATGATGAATTTTCCTTGTTTTGACATTTCTAGTGAAGGTGTCAATCCTTTGCTGTTGGGAGTCCCTGCAGCTCAATAAATGTGAAGGACCTGCTGCGACAATCACTGCTAAAATACAGAAAGGGTAGTTTTTGAATAGTGACAGGACGTTGCTTGTTTGTATGATAGGCCTCTTAATGAAGGTTGAGTGTACATAGTGATATATGCTTTTATATGTGGATAAATGTTATGTTTATAGAGAGTCATGTATTTCATATTAAAAGGGAGAATATAAAGAAAATGACTGCCTCGCCTCATTGAAGAAGTCCACTGTGTGTGTGTGTGTGTGTGTTGTTTCATCATGTTTACTCATGTTTTGGACGTTCAGTTCACCAACAGGGGACAGCAGTGTTTAAGAGCTGTTAGAGGCTGTCCAACACACACATTAATATATTTACATCCTTCATACTTATATTGAAACTCAACATCATAACTGAAAGCTTAAATGTTTCTAAAATGTATTATAATGAAGTCCTGATATTGTCTGTGTGGTTCTCTTATATGAAGACTTGCAGTAACTGAGCAACTCACCAACTTCTTCTGTTAGTCACAGTGAACATGAACACGGACCACAAACGGCTGTGAGGAGGAAAAACGTACGAACAAGAAAACGGACTGTTGTGGTTTAGGATAGGACCTCATCAATTATCTAGTGAAGGTCACATACAAACTGAATTATGTATGTGTATGAATTACAATATGGATGAGGCAATTTGTACATATTAACCAAAAATATGTATGAAGAACACCCCGTGACAAAGTCTAGACACACAGGAGCAGGTAATATTACTGTGTGTTTGATATTTGGTGGCTTTTATAAATAAAACCACCAGTGTTTAAGTAGTTTAGAGACTAATGGACTTCTTAAAAAACAAAGAAAGATGAAATTGCGCTCAGAGATGTCAAAACTCTGTCTGCATTTAAAAAAGTGTTTGAGTGTTTACCTGTTAGAATCAGCAGTAGAGCCTCGGATTATCTCCCTGTTCACTGCTGGGATCATTGACTCTGAGTCAGGAGGGACTTTAAGGAGAAATCTAGAGTACAACAACAGAATCAGACAGAATGTTTTAATTTTAAATGATTGCATTGCATTCTAATTCACAAAACAGCCTGTTTCTTTACAGAAAACAAAAATAAAATTATCAGTTTTATTTCCAGCATTTCGAGATCCTGAGATAATAAAACTTGCAGAAGCTTGATATACTATTTTAAATAATAGTCGATATAAAACTGCTTTAATTTTGAGACAATGTCAAACGTTGTGACATCAGTGTCTATAAAGATACCACATAGGTCCAGTGGAGTAGAACCTGCAGAGTGGGTCAATAAAGAACCACTTTAAAATCTGATTAGACGTACATGGTCAACATCAAGAGCATTAAAGATTTTCATTAAAACTTAAAAGGTAACTCCACCAGTTTTACACATTTAATTGTGTATTCAAGTGTTGCAGAGTACTGAGTGTACTCTCAGTACTCTGAGTAGGAGTATAAAAACCTGCTGTTGCTCCAGAGGAGGTTGCGTGCAATCTGACAAAGTGATGTCACTCGGTGGCTATGTTGCATTGTAGGTAATGTAAGCCCCAGGTTTCGAAAAAGAAGACGAATGAGTGGAATGAAAAGGTGATGTCTCTGTTTCTTGTTTTTTCCAATTTCATCATGTTTCTAAACTGGCCAACAGTTTCATCAAAGTGTAATGTTGAAAAGTGGACTGCTTTTCGCCGGCCATCTACATTGCCCAAAATGCAACACAGTTACTGAGTGACATCACTGGAGGCAATTTATCAAATGACATGCAGCTTCCTCTGGAGCCACAAAAGACATTTTACTACTTTTTTTCTCATATGCAGTATTTCTCCCCAAAACCTATAAACACACTTTAGAGTGTAAAATTGGTGGCGTTACCCTTTAAAACTCCACATGTCAACATTTAGAGCACTAAACATGAAATTGACTGTGAGGAGCACTGCCTACTGAGACATTTATGCCTGTGTTGTGTCACCAAAGTGCTGATGATTGCACTGAATAACATTAAATACAAATGAAGAAGAGAGAGTGAGTTTCTGTGTCTGCAATTTGAATCAGTGGCTCTTCAGACTCCATCTGAAAGACCTCATGGGGGCATATTAAAGACCTGTTTGATTACAATAAAGTCACCCTATTCACTGATTCATCCATCATAGACCTCACAGATGTCTCTATGTCTATAAGTGACTGACATTGTTGAGGACAGGTCGTCAGCTGTGATAGGAGACGTTAGCTCACAGAGGTTGGTCCACAGTGCTGTAGGACTGACAGCGCTTCCTTGTCAGACAGGATGATAGAGATGTTGACTTGTCAGTACAGAGTGAACGCTGCAGACGTAAAAGTGTCCGTCAGCAAAGTTACTGCCTGTCAGTGTTTTGTCCTTACAGTGTTGTGGTTGTCATCACAGTGCTGCCCCGCATATAAAGAACCAGTCGTCTGGTTTCAGAAAACCTGGTTTTAATTTGATTTCAGATCTTTGACTCTGAATTCATGTCTAGTCTGATACAGAACACTGTAAAACTCTGCATGCACTCAAAGGGTCTGAAGTCATTGCCACTGAAATTCTCATCAACCAATGAAGAAGGTCTTTAACATCAGAGAGAGCATTCTGTATAACAGAGGTGTTGGACAGACTGTTCTGCCTCACCTTGTTCATCCTCAGTAGCTGTTTTGATATTAACTTTTGCCTTCAAAATAATTTGGTTGTGATTATGTTTATATTTTGGCAAATGACTGATTTGCCCATGAATGTGTCAACATGGAATTACTGAGATTCCTTGAATACAAAAGGCTTTTAGAACCTTGGTTTTAAAATATTAATGGTGCTGTTTTTTTCTGCAAAAGTTGATTTATTTGTGTGAGCAGTGTTGAACACACTCCCAGTGTGTGTATCTCTCTTTTAATCCTTTTACATGCTCTGACTGAACTGATGGAACCTGCTGATTAGCAGCCTGGACTACATTTCACATTATGTCTTTCCCCCCAGCATCAGTTTCCTCAACATACCGTGATATTACACAGTTTTTCGTAAACAGGAAATTCGTCCAGTTTTGTACGCTGTCGTGAAATAGAGTTACACAATTAGACGGAAATGGGAGGGGTAGTTTTCCTCCTGCTATACAACAGTCCGTACTGATGTGTCTGTATACAGCCAAGACTGCACTGAACAATTCTACAACAAGTGAAGATATATAAGTATACAGGTATAACTCATTGACCTGTGATTATCCTCAGTTTTGCTCCTGCTTCCTCCTCCACCAGCTGAGTTATACGATGCGAACATAACATTTGGCAAACGAGTAAATGCTTAGAAGCTTAGAGGCAGCACCATTACAGCTGCAAACTGTTGTGTGATGCAACTGTTATTCCCTGTAGTCTCTCTTGATGTTAATGGGACGAGATGGCACTCAATCTTTCTTTTCTGAAGTCACGACCTCAAAGTAACAGCAACAGACCTCGTTGTGAGCAGTTTCATGCAGGAACTAATTTCTTCCAGCCAAACCTCAACAACTGCCAGAATAAACGTTGTTCACTTTTCTATTTTATGGTATAACAATTCTGTGATTATGCTGTCGTAAACAACCTCAGTGGTTCAGGGTCAGGGAAAGATCAGGATTCTGCTTAAAATTCCTGTTTTGGTTGCCACAAACACGACTGGAGACGTCCCAACGTTTGTTCTTTGGTCACCAGATGCTGGAAACGTTCCTGAGGACTCCTTCATGTTGTGTCACACCTACACATTTTGAAACACAGTCTCAAACTGATGTCACTGGCTGGACTGCCTTCGTGCCTTCTTGCTATGGCTCCACCAACATCCTCTCCATCCACAGATGTGACAGTCAGGTCAAAAACATGTGATGTGAACATGATATGACACGTCAGAAACATTAGAAACCTTCACTTCCAACATTTGACCCAATTACTAGGCTGGAACTAAAGATCCCTTAGCAAAAAATAGTTTATTCAAGTGTACAACAAGTATACTTATTTTATACTAAAACTGAGTCAGTATACTTGAAGTGTACTTTTTATATACTATATTTTATATACTTAAGAATAGTCTAGTGAAGTATACTTGGCTTATACTGAAAAGTATAAAGAATAGTCTAAGACTAAGTACATTAATACTTAGACTTACACTTATACTTTAATACTAAAGCTTATACTTGTACTTTAGTATACGCAAAGACTCTTGGGTATTCTGTTGTTGTTGGTGTAATTATGGTTCGTGAATGTGGTTGTGAATAAGATGATGTGTAAGACGGTTGCGGGTTAATCCACATCCTTGTTCTGTGGTTAAATTGTGTCGAGTTAACAAAGATGATAAAAATGTTGGCACCGTGAGTGAAGGGGTGTTTTCTGGGAGAGACTACCCGTCTGTTAAGCAGTTGGTATGTGTGGTGATACACGGTGAATTTCTGGTTAGAACATGCCAAATTACAAGTACTAATACTTAGTATATCTTGATGTAAGTACAGATTAAAGGAGAACTTCGGTCGAATTAAACATGCAGCTTCATTGCTCAAGCTACCCTTTGACTTACCGAAGACGCGAACAAATTTGGTCCAGCCATTACAGAGCTCTGTGAACGGAGACTTAGCATTGAACGCTAACAGCATGGGTTCAGAACTTTACACTGTGTTTTAAGCATCTTAACATGCTCCACATCTCACACCAAAAGTTATGCAACATCAGCAGACACCTTAGCACACAGCACTGTAGCGTGTATGACTCAAACTGAATAAAAAAGTAGTTAAAACAGTGTGTTTGTGCAAGGAGCTACTTCCCTGTTTGTTGACATCGGCGTCTTCCGGTAGCTAGACCAAACTAGTCAATCCGTCGAGCGTGCATTTACTCCCTCACTGGCGGAGACGGAAACGTAATCCAGCATTTTCGTGTTTCTGTTCATAATGTACATGTCCATGTTACAGCCTGTCATGAGCCATGAGCCTTACAATAGCCTGTTAAGCCTGTTAAGTGCACACTCGATGGATATGCTAGTTTGGTCTAGCTACCGGAACACACGGATGTCAACAAACAGGTAAGTAGCTGCTTGCACAAACACACTGTTTTAACTACTTTTTTATTCATTTTGAGTCATACACGCTACAGTGCTGTGTGCTAAGGTGTCTGCTGATGTTGCATAACTTTCGGTGTGAGATGTGGAGCATGTTAAGACGCTTAAAACACAGTGTAAAGTTCTGACCCCATGCTGTTAGCGTTCAATGCTAAGTCTCCGTTCACGGAGCTCTGTAATGGCTGGACCAAATTTGTTCGCGTCTTCGGTACTGGCAAGTCAAGGGTAGCTTGAGCAATGAAGCTGCATGTTTAAATCGACCGAAGTTCTCCTTTAAGGTCAAGTCACTGACTTGTGCTTACATTTAAGTTAACAGAGTGAAAATATTTTTCACTACATGCATTTGCATTGAGGTATTACCTCTGTGATAAACTTACATGTTAATAAACTAAAAAGTATACACTTAGTACACTAGTAGTGTATAGATGAACTTGTTGTATACTTGAAAGTGTACTTCTGTAAACTCAAAATGACCTTATAAAGTATACTTAAAGTATACTTTTATAAACTTAAAATGTTCCAATTTAGTCCGAAGAAGTATTAAATTAGTATACTTTCTAGTACGCTGCAAGTACATGGTCCATAGTATACTTGCTATACTTATACTCAAGCATACTTAATAAAATGAACTTCAAGTATACTACTTTTTGCTACGGGATGCCAACCACATCACTGCACAGACACAAATAATCTGATGCTGTATGAAGATAAACACATTGATCCTCCCTCCCTGATGGAGATAGCAACTATCTTCAAAGTGTTTTCTTGGAGACGGGCTCTGATGAAGTCTTCCTGATCTGCTACATGTTGTCTACATGCATGAAGATTGACTCCAGTCGCTGGACCCTGAGGAGGAGGGTCATTGATTACTCACTGTTGCTGTTCTTTAGTTTTTATGCCTTTATAATAGAGGAAAACATCTACATGTGCTGCTATTATCGCCAAGAGACTGTAGGTTTTTTCATTAGGCCCTCGTTAAACTGTGCCTGCCTGGACTGCCTGTGGTCGTTCGTTTTACAGGCCGGCTGATGGCCTGTAAATTACTGCTCCTGCTGCAGTTATTTTTCAGTGCAGCTGTGGAAGATTGGTTTTCCATTTCTCATCTTTCTACAATTCAAATCGCCTGTGGAAGCTTCTCAGCGCCTTGTGGAAGTCTCATTTAAAGTAGTCTGGCTCCGGGGAATGGTAACTTGACCTATTTATTCATGGTTGGTTTTTTTTTATTTATTTAGATTTTGTTTACCATTGAGGATGTAACTTGTACTGAAGGGCTTTAATAAATCCAGAATCTTTATAGTAGTGTTTAACTGTATCTGTGAAATAAGAGTGTTGATTTTACTTTATTTCTAGAGTTGGGTCCAGGGTGTCTGTTTTTTTATATAACATTTCTAATGTTTTGGCTCGTGCTTTCTTTTTTTGTTTGCTGCAGCTGTTTCTCTCGATTGTTGACTGGCTTGTTTGCCAAGACGTTCACAGCTGGCAAGCTGTATTTTTAGTTTGTTTCATTGCAGCACGGAGCCGACGGAGGCCTTGCTTGGACAAGGAAGAAGAAATCTTTTATATCCTTTTTCTGCCTCGTCTCTCTCTTTTTAAAGTCCACTAACGTGTGCTGTTTTGATATCTGAGGATTCTTCAGCCTGTCTGGATTTTCGATAGGCTGTGCTGTTAACCTTCACCCTCCATTTTCCTACTTTGCAGTTCCGTAACCTCTGCTTTTAACTCGTACCTAACATAAAACTACTGTAATTCTGTCAGCAGCTCTTCGTGCAGTGTCTGCCCCTCGTCTGGCTCTTTTAAACGGGTCCCCAGATAATAATAAGGTCTCGAGTATCCAGCTCAGTACGACTCCTCCACACACTCGTCGTCCTCCCTTCCTCCGTCTTCTTTCTCTTCAGTTTCCTGAGTTTCACATCATTAGTGTCCAGTTTCTTCTGAACTCTCAGTCTCTCCTCAAGCTGTGGCCCAGTTTCATACCACTGGACATGCTACAGTTATTATGTGCAGTATGTACTAATCTTTATGGTCGACTGTTTTATTCTTCAGTTACTATCAAACAAATTATTCAACACATGCACTGTCAGGCACACTTCACCTTCACACTGCTCCTGCTTACTGAACCTGACGTTGATTCTATTACATGTTGTAATTTGTGTTATTGGTTTGCGGTTTGTGTGTTGGTCAGTCCAACACTTCAGTCCTGACTGAAATATCAGTCAGACAGACTCATTTGTAGATCCTCTGACTTTCCTCTGGTGCCACTGTAAGGTTTACATTAGTCTTTTTTAGTCAACAGTATCAGAGTGTGATGAGATTTGGAAATGTTCCCCTCTCAGGACAAATCAAAATATCTTTGGACATCATGTGACTCAATATTTTGGTTTATGACCCTGAGTCTTGTGTTTATATCGAAACCAGCAGTTGGTAATTGTGTTATGTCTCCAATGTGAAAATTAAAGGAAACAGACAATAACAAAACGAGCAAAGAAACTGAAGGAGTCAAAGTAGAAGTGGAAATGAAGGCTATTTATGTTCTGTGTTGAAACATCAAAGTTCTCAAAATGTGGGGGAGGACAAGACAAAGTGTTTGTTCTGAACATGAATCAATATAGGCCTGATTAATCCCTATCCCTGGAAACAAAAGGAAATAAGGACCACACTTACTTATCTAAAAAATACAAGTTACAAAATATATACAGAGGTGGCACCAAACGTGTCTCTGAACAACAGTTAACTACATGTGAGAAAACCTCAACACCCAGCAGCACTGGAACAGAAAACATGCTGACATGCTAAACTAAGGACATTACACCAACCTAAAGGTCCAGTGTGTAGGATTTAGTGGCAGAAAGCTGACCAACATATACTGCCTGCCTCAGCTTCTTTCGTGGCCACGGAAAACGTAAAGGCCTCTGAGAACAGAAACATGGTGGACTCCCTCCAGCTCTGTTTGTTCTGTCTGTGTGACATTCAGGTTCCAGAGCTGGCTTCTTTGTGATGGTCAGAAGATCAGGAGCAAGATGTTTCTCATGTATAAAGAACAATGATTTAAGGTCTAAGCTAAATTATGAAGCTCCTCTCTCATGTGGGACAGTTTTACTGTGGAACTGTGTGAGGTATGATTTAAACAAAAGACAAAGATCTCGATGTGCAGAGTTGCGTTCAGAAACATCACCATTAGCAGGTTTAATGCAGCCACGGAAGAGGACAGACTGTGTTTGTTGTCCCGTCCATGCCGATGTAAGGAACATACTTTTTACTCAAACGTCCTCTGTTTATGCTCATTTCTTTTGGTTGGATGATTTTGAAAACCTTGAGCTGAGCTTTAGGAAAGGAACCTTATTTGTAGCAGATTTTCTTTGTCAAGCGTTGGAGAGAAGGCAGCTGCACAATGCATGTTTGGTAAGTAGCTCCTGAAAAAGACAGTCACATAAAGACAGCGCTCCAAAATGTTTTAGAATCAAAATGCATCTCAGTTACACTGACTGTAAATCAGTGTGGCTGTTTATCTGAAGAAGCCGCTGCCCAACACGGGTACAGCAGGATTGTTTTGATCCGTCCAGATTTTGTTGAGATTATAGATTCAGATGATGAAAGAGGAGGTTGGACGATACCTGCAGAATGAGAGTCAGTCTGAGTGTGGGGTGGAGGCCACATCCTCCCTACTCCATCAGAGTAAGCATCCCTGATATCTCCGCGGTCACTCTCTAAGTTTACTAAGTAATTCTTTCCACCTGTTAGGCTGACGCGAGATGAAGGATCAGTTTCTCAACAGGAGTAATCAGCTTTTAATCTCATACCCTGAATTCATGTCCTTAAAACTGAGAGGATGTGCAGAAACTACCTGAACCCTCATTTATAAAAATCAGGCGCTCTAATGAGTCTTTAACAGGAGCCTGAGATCATTCTTCAGTTTATTTCAGAGTTTGATGAATGAAATAATGTGAATTAAGCTGAGGCCCGTTTAGACAACATGTTCTGCACCTGTCTCAGACAAACCACTTTGGGAATTGCAATAAATCTCCCCTCTCACTCCTCACAGATCAATTCACACAGTTTTATGCAGCACCATTGGCACCTTAATGTAATGTGATGTAGAAACTGAGCATTCAATCTCAAACCCGTCAATTTCTATTCAAAGATTAAGCTTGTTTTGAAGAGAAATACTAGTGGCGTTAAAATGTTTGGCGACTTTGAATCAAAATATTTATGCAGGCTGCGTTCAGCTCTCTGCTGGGTTCACATGGGTTCATCAGGCCTGAAGAAACCTCAGCACAGCACGCAAGTAATGTGCTCTGTCAGATAGAGACACACTTTGGAATTCATGTATGTCAAGTTCATGCATTGCAGAGTTTTTTCCTGCATAAGTTTTCAGATCAAATATTAAACTGGGGCTCTTCTGCAAATTAAAAACTGTCATGGGTTGAACTCTGATGTATTCTTAGTTGTTTTAGTAGACGGATAACGTCACACGTCTCTCCTGAAGTCCTGGCTCGTTTCTGTCACACACCGCTGACCAGTCACAGCAGGAAGTCAGCCTGAAGATTTCAGAGAGTTGTGAGACGCTGCTTCCTCTAATCCGATGTCATGAGGACTTGATGTTGACTCCAAATGAATGCTAATGCTGCTCAGTGTCTGCTGGATGTAGAAACAAGGCTAAGTGTGCTAACGTGTTCACTTTTAATCTGACATTAAACTTGTATCTGACATTAAATCTACTTAAGTACAAAACGTTTTCTGGTATAAAAAAAAAAAATAAAAAATAAATATGTAAATGTATATTCTATGCGCTGACAAATTGTCTGATGACATTCATAATCTTTCTGGTTATCGAAATCATTGTGTTTTAAAAATCTGATTGCAAAATGAGCTTCTTTGGCTCTGATGCAGCAACAACTCAGCAAAGTAACTAAATTGATGTAGTGGAGTAAATAGTACAATGTTTGTCTCCAAAATGTAGTGGAGTGAAAGTCTAAAGTAAAGTACATGTACCTCAAAGAAGTACAGAAGTACAGAACTCAACTTGATCTTTCAAATGTTGAACATGAGTTACAAACTGTAATTTTCTCCCGTGTGTGAATGTTTCTGGAAGGCTGTGACATCACCAAACCTGATTGGTCAGCTGCAGGAACAGTGCAGAGCGACAGTAGTTGTGATGTTCGGGGACAAAAACCACACGGCAATATCAGATTGTGCAGCCATTTCTGCCTTGTAGATTAATTTTACACCTACAAAGGCAACGATACGGATCACAGACGTATACACTACATGTTTCTCAGAGAACTTCCTCGACTGATCTGAGCTATCGTCTTTACTCTATCTCTCTGCCTGCTGTCCACATCAAGGTCCAGAAACTGAAACAGAGCCTGTTTTATTAATTCATGTGTGCTCTCTGTAACCTTCAGCCTGTAACTACGGTTTGTGCCTGGGTGGAGCCTTCAAAGCAGCGGGGGGCATAAATCTGTTTTTTCAAGCAGACATATAAAGGGTTGTAATCAAACCCTATTAGGAGGGCACAGCAGATCAAGACTTTATTCATTACAGCCCACTACAGCTCTGCAAATTCATGATCAATAGATGATTAAACTCACTAAATCAAGTGTGTTTTTGGACTTCTTGAAGAGCACTTCCTCATTGGTGTCCAATTTAGATGGTTGTTATTCCTTCCAATAAGACATCTTTATGGCACGGGCTGAATTGCTTCGCTTGCTCTGGATGTTTGCATCACGTCTGTGATCAGGGACAACTAACGCTGTAAGAAAACATTTCCCAGCGGAGTGCTGGTCCTCCTCTCCGTGGTGATTTGGCAGGCTGTAAAAAACAGAGACGATTTGGAGCCAACGGGTGAAATAAGACTTCATGCTGAGGCTTTAAACACAATATGTTGTTTACAGTTGTGCTGTACGGCAAATGTAGCATAATATTTCTATCTCAGTGAAATACAGTGCTGGTGTTGGACTTCATCGTGTGAGAGTTGAGCCGGGAGATCTGACCTCATTTTACTGTTACCACAGCTTCAAAGGAAAGGATGAGCCTAAATGATAAATAGGTCTGATACTGTATCACCAGCACTCAGCTTCCAGCGTGTGGCACTGCAAAACAGTGTGGCACTGTAAAACATGTACATTCGTGTTTTTTTCAGGAGGTGAGCAGTTGAAGGAATTTGGGATTTGGGGAAGTGATTATGAAAAAATAGCTTAATTTAGTATGAGGAAACAGGGGAAAACATCAAGCTGTCCGAAGCCAACAAAACAGGCCTGCTAGCCTCCCTAAAGCTCACTATTAAACTTGTTTAATAATCTAGTTTAAGTTGTACAAAAACTGAGGTGTAGAAATGTGATGTCTGGATGTCCTGGAGTCCTGTTGGGAGGTTACAGGTGACCACCATAGATTCAACACCTCATACACATAAAGGTGAAACGGTCGTAAACGCAGGAATCCCAGAAATAATCTTTACAAATGAAAAACGGTTAAAACATGTCACACTGTCAATCGTTAACATTATTTCAAGTAAGAACACTTCAACTGAACTGTCATTTAATTGTGGAATATTTACTGTTTCAGTCTTCTAGCAGGTCAAACATGCATAAATCACCTATATCAGTCATGAACAGAAATAAAACTGTGATGGCAGATAGTAAAATGAGGGTTCAGAAACACGACAAACGTGGCTACAAACAGGAACTATCAGGAAGAGAAGTGTGGAGCAGTGGGAGCGTATATTTGAGCCGCCATGTTGAAATTAAAGTTAACAGTGAACCGAGCATGAATGCTAATTAACAGCTAGCATGAACGCTAGTTAACAACTAGCATGAGTGCTACTTAAGCAGAGTCGCTGATGCCTTCATGGCACCTGTTTATGTTATCAGCAACATGGTGAGCAGATATGACTCAGTGTTTGTCACAATGATGGGAAATAAAGAGCCTAATGTTTTCTGAGGTGGTTGTCGCTTTACAGCCTCAAGTTTGGCACAATGGCCATCAAGCATCTGTTCTTTGTTTGGAGCGAGAAGTGACCACATCGGGACGATAGGGTGGAGCTGAGGATGGTATCCCAAGATGGCTGGTTCTGTTCTACTCTGAAGGGAACCATCATTTACTAAATGAGCAGCATGCTGTGTTGAAGAAAACTTGAGAGTACAACTGAGAGCATAAACTCATTGAAAAAATTGTTTACAGAGGTAAATAATAATAAATCATGTGAGAAGGGGGTAATTTTCTCATAAGCTTACATTAGATCAGAACCAATGTAGTCGCCCCCCTCTGGCTGTGAGAGAGAATGCAGGTCCTGTATGATGCAGTCAGCTGCATGTGTTTCTTAGACACTCAGTGATCATGTTCAACGTTGATCAGGTTAGTGAGAGCGAGCAGTGTGGACACTTCACTTCGCTTTTCAGATTTGAAAAGTGAATCTGAGAATCGTTCGACATGACATTGTTTGCTCCCTCCAATGGTTGCCCTTCTATAATTCCACTTGGCTTCACGCAGAAACCAGTGTTTGGGATTTAGGGCCGCAAAAGATGGATTAGAACATAAAGAGAGAAAAAAAACGGAGAGAGAGAGAGAGAGAGATGAGCCTCAGATCCACTGCTGTCTGGGTGAGGTGCTGTTTCATGTAATTAATCTGCCGAGCTCCACTAGACTCATGCCATATTTCACCATGACACTAATAATGCCTAATTATATGATGTTGTAAATTCTTAGCTGTTGTTTAAACATGTAATTTAGGTAGAGTAATGGTGCATATAATGTATTTTACTTTTAATCACTCAGGGTTTTTCCGTGAGGCGCTGGAGGAGCAAGGCTTTGCATTTCAATAAAGCCACTTGATGAGGGAGTACGGTTGTTGCTGTTGTTGTTTTTCGGCAGATACTGTTTACTCTGAGCTCTGCCTCCCAAAATTCTCCCCCTCCGCCCCTCTCCTGGAGACAACTCAAAGACCCCCTGCCGGCAGCTCAGCAGAGCAGCTTTATCTGGGTTCTCCGCTCTCCCGTCTCTTCGGCGAGCCTCGTCTCATTGTATCACCCCAATGTGTCAACCACAAGCTGCAAGTCACAGTCACAAACTGCATCTCAGGGATGAGAGAGCCATTCATTAGAGCATCACTGCCAGCTCCCTCAACAAAGGTTCACTGTTTCATTTCCCATCGCTCCATATGCATGTAAATTAATACGAATAAAGAGAGAGGAGTGGATGTTCTGCTGACAACAGTTAAGGGAATTTATGTGCAGAGCAGAGATAATTTTCAAAGTTATCTCTTCAAAGGGATACTTTGAAAAATGTTGTGTACACACACAGCTTGGAGTAATATTTTCCCCATAGCTGTAAAATATGTACAATGTTTACACTAAGGGTAAGAAATGCTCGACACTCGAGCCGGTGAAGCACATCGGTTTATGTTTTCAATGTCACCTTAGATTGAAACTCCCAGATGAATGCTTGTTCAGATCTCTGTTGTTCACATGAATCCAGCTGTTCTGAAGGAAAGTTGTTCTTCAGGCTGCGAAGAGGTTTGTGTTTGATGACAGTTTGAGGATAACTCAGATTACGATGCTAATACAAAGGCTGCTGAGTCCAAGGAACCTGATCACAAGCATGGTTGGGGGTAGTTTTGAAGCCAAGTGAGAAGTAGAATTTAATTGAACCCTCATGAACTAATAATTAGGCTTTAGGCTGGGCTTTGCTGATGTCAAACCGTGTTGTTGAAACAGCACTTTGTGCTGTGATAAGTCCTGACAAGCGTCATTAAGACAGAAGCTGTTTGCACAAACTAATCCTCCGCCGGTTTCTAGGAAAAACCCACAACTTCTTGAAGGCTTCTACACAGTAATTATGAATGCACGCATGCATTTTTTAACATTTAGTACAAATACAAAATCAAAACGGCTTCCTTTCTCTCCTCAACCCCAAACTACAATTTAAAACTTATCATGAGTTCGACTGCTTTGAGAAAACTTTCCTTGCAGATCCCAATAATTACCTGTCTTAAAATAAACTGGCGCTGCGTCGACTCCAAGTGGGATTTCAAAGTATTTCTGATACTTTGGGAGGCAAAGAATTTTGCTTCAACAGCCGATTTCCCTTTTTGCTGCAGTGCTGATCCAAAACAAACCAATATGACGATTCAAAAACCCAGTGAGGAGGCATTTTTTAAAATAGGGGAAAGGAATCGCTGGAGGTTTATCACATTTCAGTTATTTATGTGCTATGGTGCCATTTTTTATGCCTTGATAAATATGTGAAATGTGAGTAAAGTCCCTGGTCAGTTTTTCCGCATTACAACAGCCTCTAATGTAATTTTCCACTCGAACAAGCTGAACCAGACTCCCTTTATAAAAGTAGACATCTAGGCTTTGTGTTGTTTACTGCCGATGAAAGAAACACCTTCCTCTCATAAGCTGGTTACAGAATAAAATAGTGTCCTCTCACTGGATGAAGCTGGTTTGCTGAGTCATATAAAAGGAGTTGAACATATATCACACACTCCACCCTCCCTTCCTCCACCTAAATCCCAATCCTGTCCATGTATTTCTCCAGATTTTTATGAGTCCACTCACAATCTCCTACTTTATAGTTCTCACGTCTCTCTCTCCAGCGGCCTGGGAGAATTAATTTTACTCATGTAAGCAAAATACTGTCACTGCAGTAATCTGGTAAGAAAAACTATTTCATTCCTCTCTGGCAGTATTGATCTGTGGAGCTATCCGAGCCCTGTGGTGAGATTGTCTTCCACGCAGAGTCCACGCAGGCAGGTAGTCGAGCCTGCTGCAGCGTAAACCAACATGCCAGCCATCCTGTCATCCGATAAACCCCACGCCTCCTCGCTGAGCGCATTTAAAATAGATTTAAACACAACACTTCCTGTCATGGATGTTTTACTGGTGTATTTGCTGTTTTCTCACCATGAACATCATTACAGCGTGGGCAGATTCAGTGGGATCAAACAGGCCTGGTGACTTCTAAATCAGGCACTAGGTTAGAAGTGGCAAATACTGGGACTTGGTGAAAAGAAGTGCAATAAACATGGAGCGTTGCCAGCAGCCCTGTGAGGCTGTGGTTAGACCAGAACCAGCTCTGTTCGAGGACAGTGTTGGGTGGAGGCGGGTCGTAGTGATGACACAATGACATTTGAGCCAGGAAGTCCAGTTTGCGTAACAGATAAATTACCAGATGACTGAGCCTGGTTCAAGACTCTGCATTCATTTGCTCCGTTAGACTGAAATTGTTCACATGAATGAGAATCTCTGTTGTGTGGCAGATCTTAAAGATACAATATGTAACATTTCTGCCTTGAAATGTCCAAAAACAACCGGACCTTTGTTGCAGATTTTTGTGGTTGCATATTTACATTATCCCACATGTTTCCAACAATGTTTAAACCACCGAAATCTAAAGGTGTGATTCATTCCAAGTCAGAAACTCGGGCAAGATCTACATAGCCCAATTTGCCAACATAAACATAAACATCGGTTTGCTGTAGGCGTCCATGTTTTCCTGCATTTAGGAATTCTGGAATACTGACTTGGAAATATCAACGTCTGACCAGCCATGGATGCAACATTACATACTGTGTGGTTGAGTTGGTCTGATCGAAGCGTCACTGATGGTAATGACTTACGAGGTTCATTTAACATGCGTCGTATAAAGCTCGAGTGGTCACTGCCATGCCACCACCACAGAACCAGAGGTATATGGGGAAAAAGGTAAGTTGAGCACAAGCGATAAAGCAGCATCCATATCGAAACAAACAACAAAAATTCTGACTCAAACAGCCGACCTCACCAAGACACGTCGGCAGTAGAACCATGGTTCTCCTCTGGTTGCACCTGGTACAGACTCATGTCTTGAGCCTCGTGTCACACTTTCCAGGGTTTTTTGAAGTTGAAATATTCTCAACTTTTCAGCGCAATGTGCAGAGTCACACACCTTTTCCATTAGCTAAATGTATTTTTCTGGCTTCACAGGCCCGGACCACACTGTTTGCCTCATATGCCAAGGTCTTTTTGAAGCGGCCACATCTGTAGCGATGAGGCTCTGTGTGATCAGGTCCTCACATCTCCTCTTCCTACACAACATTATTACTTTCCCCTCAGCATTACGGACCTGGGATATTCACAATAGCTGAATTTGGTCATTACTGAGATTTCATGTCAGTGTATCCTCAGAAGGCTCAGAGCTGGGCTCAGCTGTGATGTCTCTCTGTCTCGTCTCGTCAGGTTTATATTTTTTGTAGCTCTTTCCAAACTGCAGAGAAATCAGAAACGGCCATTGGGTCCTCACCTGACGCTAAAAACTGAAACCAGGTTAAAGTAGGGTCGTTTGATGAGCCTCATAATGTTTCAAGTATGCGTTCCCCCATTTTAAATAACTTGTGCAGTGCCCATAAGAAAAATGTATTCCTATAGAAAAGTGGGAGGTTAAGCATCTTTTTCATGGATGGCCAAATGAGGCTGTGTTTGAAGGTGGGACGTCAGGGATATTTAGGTTGGTTGTGAAATCCGATATTCCAGGGTATAATTGGCTGTTTTTTACTATTTTTGATTTTGCCATTATATTTCACCTTAAAAACTATTTACTTGGTGTCATTATTTTCAGCACAACCTCACATGTGTGACTGTACAGTTATTTTTTTATTTTGACATACTGTATTAACACAATGGACCTAAAATCACAAAAAAACATAAAATCCGAGTAGAAAAAGTAAGATTTTTTTACTGTGAAAACCACAAATATGTTTAACAAACCATTTTTTCTTATTTACATTTAAATGCAGGCAATGCTCATTCAGCAGTCTCCTCATTGTTTTGACTCATTAAACAAAAAACCGACTACACTACTCACTAAACACACTACACCAAACACTACATAACACACTAACTACACACTCCAAACACGCTAAATGTCACAAATCTCTCAACTCTCGATATCGCTGTCTCTACTGCTGTCTCTACTGCTGTCTCTACACTGACCGTTGTTGCCTGTCATCCACCTATGTCCCTCCTACAACTTCCCGTTCCTCAACAACCAAACTTGCTGCTTGGACACTTTCATGACAAAAGCCTGTTTTTACCATTTCTTCCTGCACCAGACACAAAGCAAACGTGATGGCAATGTTCGCGAAAAAGTGTGGCGGACACAAGTCCGGTTTTGGACGGGCTGGTACGTCCGGTCCGTCGCCTCGGGAGGTGGGCCGTGTGGGCGGGCTAGCAGCTAGCAGCTAGCTACACAAGAACATCCACAGATTCCGATTCCACTTTGTTGTCCGCGCGTCTCCGGATCTCCTCAGACCCGAACAGACTCGGTCCGGACTCGTTTAGTCTCATTAATCCACAACAGTCAGTTTAGATGCAAAGAACAGAACAGGACCGCTGGCAAAATCCCGGTCCAGTTCGCCCCGCTGCAGATATAAATCCGCTTGTTTCTTAAGGTGGGGGGTGGCGGTGGACTCTGCAGTGATTGGCTCTGGTGCGGACGTGACTGTGGTGGCTCCGGTGGACAATGACAATACGCGGAATTCGTAAAGCATTTCTGATATAATTTATTCACGGTATCATTGCAGTCCAAACAAATGCGACGTTGCACACCCTTGAACCACGCAGCAGCCATGTTGAAAGTCTCAGGTCAGTCTGATCCTGATCCGCAGAGGTATTTGAGGCACACATACACACACACACACAGACAGACAGACAGACAGACAGAGATTCCTTGCTTTTATAGAGAGATATGTGTACTTCAAAACGCCATGTCAGACTCTTTCAGACTCTTTCAACCATGTAAAGCATTGTTTGGAACAACTGACTTTGTATTTTCGTGGAATAAAAGCCATATCCTCTATGAAAATTAAAGTCTTCTTTCCTTTTAAATGGATATCAAAACACAGCAATGCTGCAAATCCACTAAAATCCTGAGTTACATAAAGTCAGTTAACTGAAGTTGGAGTGATGGATCAAAGTAGCAGCTCTTCAAAGGATGACGTCTTGTCATCTTTAAAAAAAGAGAGGGAGAAAGTCAGAACTGTGAATCAGAGACAAAATGTCCTCCACAGAAAGACGAGAGAGTCTTTAACTTAAAGCGAAAATTAAATCAAAGGCTGGAGTGACCTGAGATTTGAGACTTGTAAAGTTCTGAATGAAGATGGTCTAATATGCAGAAACTCTAGCGGAGTTATGTTCAGATGACCTGCGATAAGCTCAACAGGAAACAACATCTCCCACAGCACAGCAGCGTTTAGTTTGGAGGATGGTAGATACCACATCACATCCACCTCCTGTAACTTATAGATTGCATAAATTATCTTCAACCTGAGCACATCAAAGTCAGAAACTTCGCTTTCGGCAGCAGGTTACATTTAAAATGTTTTTGAACACAGGAGCGAGGCCTCCTACATGGCCACCACCAGTCCTGGGGAAGCTGATAAATAGAGCTTGTAATCAAGAGGCTCAGTTGGACGTGCTCACCGCTCTGCAGCCTCGTCGCGGTCGAGAGGGGAAACTCCATGAAGGAAGAGGACGTTGAGTTATGGAGACGGAGAGCTTTGAAACGGTGAGATATGAAGCACAGGGGGGACACACGTTTTCCTCAGTGATACCGTTGGTGCAGTTGAGCAATACCTGAACAGTGAAATTATTATTTTACAGTTTCAAAAGTAACTAAACAAGTAAAAACATAAACATGAGTCTTTACTGTGAGCTGCTGTGGGCCTGATGTGTCTGAAATCAACCCGGAGTTTGTCTCCCAAGCAGTAGAACACTTGCACTAGATGGCCAAAATTCTTTGGACAGTCAATTACTTCACCCAATGTGATTGTTGAATATCTCATTACAGCCACAGACATTAATCTGCTGCTCCATCAGCCTCCACTCTCCTTGTTTCAGCACATTTTAGAACCTGACTGCAGTATTTTTTTCCTCCATTCAAGCCACAGGAGCATCAGTGAGGTCAGGTACTGATGGTGAGTGATAGGTTCTGGGTCGCAGTCCACTGTCCAGTTTGTCCCAAGAGTCTGATGATTGAGGTCAGGGCTCTGTGCAGGCCAGTCAGTGTCTTCAGCACCACACTCTGAAACCGCTGTTAAACTTTAAAGTTCTGGCTTAGAACACCAGAACTTCTTTAGACAGAAACTGTTGAAAGAACACAGAAAAACATTTATCTTCGATCATTATCCCTGCACCTTTCCTACTGTTTCACTTAGAAAACATCTTATATTTGCAATAACTTGCCTTTTATACTTCTTTCACACCTAACTGTTGTGTGCACTGTGAATGTAAATGGTCAGACTAGTTCTGGGTTAACTGACCCGGCTGTAGTCACAGGTATTTATCTCTTTTGGCTCGGCTCAGCTGGGACGCGAACACAACACCCTGGTGCACAGGCTGATGATATGACGTGTTTTAAACAGAGACTTAAGTTAAAGGTGTTTAATCTATCTATCTCTGTCTGTCTCTTTCTGTGAAATGTGAAAATCTTATGATAAATCTGATGTTTGGAGCCACAGAAAGTGAAGGTTATTTTTTACAGACTGTCATCACAGCTGAATCTGCTGCGATATTCAAAGCAGCCAAACTGGTCGGGTCTATGTGACGGAATTCAGCCAACAAGTCCTCCAAATTCAACTTTAATCTCATAAAAGTGTTTTCTCATCTGACACTACTGTGGAAAGAAGTGCCACAATTATGATTTGGCATGGCTGTGGTTCAGGTTCGGTCAGATTTAGGAACAGAAACAACCTGTTATGGGTCAAATGAGGTCGAAACATTGTGGTTTCAGTCAAAGTTACTACTCACAGTTGGGGGAGTTTGGTTGTCATGGCTACAATAATAAACATGTGGATAAGGTCATGGTTAGAAGAAGACAAAATAGACTGCTGGCAGGAAAATGGTGCAGAGTTTAGGAGTCTCCCATTTATGCATAATGGCTTTAAAGGGACAGTGCAACACAAAGCCATTAGTACATAGTTTCTCCTCCCCTGTGGTTTTACTCATCCATCTGGTGTGAGCTGCAGAGATCTGGAGACATCAGTGATTGAGATGTCTGCTTTCACTCTGAAATTATGAAACTGGATGTCAGATGGTGCTTGTGGTGCTCAAAGCACTAAAAGAATGTATTTTAAAAAGCTCAACAGCAATGTCCCTTTTCCAGAAACACGTCCCTGTTCTGTTCAGCCCAAACCCAAGTGCCAGAATAAATGTTCATCAAGTATGTGTGTGCTGAACCACAGATCAGTCAGAACTGAGCTGCAACTTTACTTTTTTACACAACACTGGGCTTCAGCTCTGCTTAGGTTCAGGCACAAAAACAACTGGGTTAGGGTTAGGAGAGCCTCATGGTTTGGACTAAAGTTCTGGGTTAGTGTAGCAGGATGAAAATGTTGTCTTGTTTTCCCCCTTGCTCTTTTTGTTTACATTTGGTTACTATGGTTTCAGTTCCTCATTTCGGCTACTCATTGAAGTGGGCCGGTATAAAAACGGTAGTCCGCCCACCAGTTCTTTCTCTGTGCTCCCATCGTCACCTTTGTCACTTCCGGGTCAGAGGATGTGTGGCCGACAGGTATGGTCGCATGGTGCTTGCGTGCCTTTACAGCGTTGTCCTGTGGCCGTCAGAGGTTTCGCCACCACTTAGTTTTGTGCAGGACAAACGTTCGGCTGCATGCTGCGGGCTGGGCGCGATTACTCTTTTTTTACCCTTATGTTGAGTGAATGAACGTATGAACGTGCGGGTCCCATTTTATTATTTTTGAGTATTTGTTTGGGTTTATCCTGGATTTTGTTTATGTAGCTCTATTTTGTTAATTCAGTTAATTGAGAGTTGTTTTGTAAACTGGTTAATTGAGTTTTCTTTTCTTTATTTTTCTTTTCTTTGGTCATATTTGGCAGCTATTTGATTGTTTAAGTCTGGGGTCTGTCCATTACTTATGGTTTTGTTAGGTTTTCTTTCGTTTTGTGTGTGTGTGTGCAACCCCACTAATTTGTTTTATTTCCTCCCTTTTCAGTTACTGTAGGCCGGTGGTGGTGGTGCTGGTGACCTGGTGGTGGCATCCTCCCGTCTTGTCTTGCTGTGTCCATGGGAGTGGGTTTTCTTCACTGAGAGTGTGTCTGCCACGTGTGCCCAGTTACTTAAGTTTGTTTCTTTTTTTGTTTTTGGTGGATCCCTCCCCTGCACTAGCCTTCGTCCATCCTCTTCAGCCTCAGACCTGATTAGGTTTGCCCCCTTTCTTTGTGTGAATGAGTTTTTTTTAATGAGTTTTTTTAGAACATTTGAATATTAAAGTGTTTTTAAACTTTGAACCATGTCTTATGCTCTCTGAGTAACCACAAACCTGTGTGCCTTGTGTCTGATAATAATTCCCTGGGTGAATTTCCCAGGGTGGTGTTGTTGAGTAATATTAGTTGCATCCCATTTCTTTTACCTCCTCCACCCAACATTATGGTTAGGAGAGCTTCGTGGTTTGGACTAAAGTTCTGGGTTAGGGTAAGCAGAGCTTCATGGTTTGGAATACAGTTCCTCTTTTGGTGGCCAGACTCACAGCTGGAGATGATCAGACTTTACATGCTGGTTTTGTTCACCACAAGCACCACAGGAAATGCCACAGCTCTCCTTAAAAACACCTGGTTTTGTTGCCACCTAAAGGCTGGAAAAGTCTCCAGTGGTGTGACTGAAATTCTGGTCACCAGTTTGGCAGTCTTATTGGCTTCTAACACCACCACTTTCCTCTCCACCTCCTGCTGCAACAGGTGGTAATAAACATATAATGTGCATCTCGAAGGCTTGGAGCCAGAGGGGCTTGAGTGGCTTTTGACAAACTTTACAGGAGAGACAAATAACATTTTGACCATACGTCAATCAACTGTATTATCAGCCTTAAACCACAACACTGCAACCACAGACATACTTACACAAATGAGTATTTAAGTAATAAACTTATGGCATATTAACACAATTTTTGGCACCAAACATTTCCAAGTCTTCTATGGACATATTGGGCATATCTGCTGAACATTGTAGAAAATAACTGGTCAAAAGGGGAATTGATTGAATAATTAACACTTGAATAACACTTGAATAAGTTATTCATTTTCATTTAACTCATTCATTAATTTTTAACCCTCATTTCACTTTTCCATTCTGGGCATCTGCTGAACAGTTCAGACTGTAACAAAAGTCACTGAACTTGCTAAACGCACTTCTGATTGGCAATTCATGAGTGATTCAATTTATTTCATTACATTCATTCATTTTTTTTCAAAAACTGTATACAATAGACTGTTCTCTCGTGTCTTTTTTACTCATTTCACTTTTCGTTTTTGTTCAACCATTTCAATTACTCTGTGAGTCTATTCATTGACCACATCCAAAGTATCATGTTGCGTCCTATTTGCTTTTCTGTTCAGTAGTCTGTTTAGTTCTACTCGCTGTCGACTGTCAGAGCATTGTAGAACTCTGCATATGTGTGAGGAATACTCCCATTGCTGCACAGGGTGAGTAGATCTTTCTTCTTTAATGCACTGATCCCAGGAGGACTTTCATACATTGAGCTTGGTTTGGACACAGAATGGTTTCTTCTGGTGCCCCTGGTTACCTGCTTTGCCACCTTCACGGAAGGTTGGGTCGGTGAAATCATACTTGAAGAAGATTGTTCTGGGTTCTTCTTTTGTGTAGCGAAACAATTGAATCTTCTGCCAATGTCACTGCTTGTCCCTCCTCATCTTTGGTTTTGTTTTTGAGTACGTGATTGGAGAAAGACTTGAAGTCCAAGAAGTCCTTGTGACCAAGCTCATGTACGGTGTATGGGTTGTTCTTTCTTGCCATTCTCACAAGGGTGTAGCAGCCTTCAGGGGAGTGGATTGGCACCTTTCTCCTCCCAGTTTCCACTGCAGCATGCACGCTGTCACACTCCATCTGGCTGTGACCAGACTCCATGTACTTATGGTCAGTAGTGGAGAGGGGCAATGTGCTGACTGCATGCAGGCACATCGTGCTAAAGGCTCTTAAGGCATCTTACTGTCATCACTCTTGTGAGGAAATACATTCAAAAACAACTCTGACTCATCTTTAACTTCTTCAATATTGGATTCATTAGTTTGTTTCATAATATTTATCAAAATCTTTTCTGCCTCAGACAGTTCCATGTCTGCAGTTGTGTCAGCCATTTTGAATGCTGTTTAAGAGCACCAACTACACTTACGCCCTTCTGGCTCTGAACAAACATGTGGGTCCTACATGTATTTTTGGCACCATTGGATAGAGCTCATCGAGACCTTTATTTTGATATAAGAACTCATATTTGCCCAAAATGCCACTTACACCCCTCTGGCTCCAAGCCCTCGACCTGCTCTGTCTGATGCACATGTCAGCCTCGGATGTTATTGTGCTTTGCATAACATTAACTGCTAACATAATATCTTGGCCTGGATATAATGTCAGCAGGTAACATTTATGACAAGCGAAAAAAATTTAAATTCAACCCAAACAAAGGTAAAATCGTATCATTTTTGGATACGAGCTAAAAAATTTTTTTGCAATTTGTTTGCCTCCTCCACAGATCTGGCTGTTAACAGTTTCATGTCGGAGCTGTTTTCCTTCTGAATTACGAGTGTATCTACTCTAAGTTAGCTAAGCTAGCTATGTAAATTAGCAAACGTTACAGGTCAGCTGAGGAAGACGCGGCTCATTTTGACATCCCGCCTGTCACGAGCACGAGCCTCTCGTCCACGAGGAGATGCACGCTTCCTTCTTTGCAAGGACACAGTGAAGTCTGTGGAATATCTCGAGTAACCGGGTCAAGACTTCTGGATGGAGACATTGCTTCATAAATCGAAAGTTGCAACTTTATGAAATGTCCTGTTTTATCTCATCTGTGGTTTTGCAAAACCTTGGCTAACATTTATTCTGGCGCTTGGCTCGGGGCTGAACAGTGTCTGGATTTCTTGAAAGAGACATTGCTGTTGAGTTTTTCAAATATATTTTTTGCAGCACAAGCTGCCTTCTCTCCGACAGACTGAAGGAAAGGCAGACATCTCTTCAGCCGGTATCTCCAAAAACTCCACAAACTCACACCAAAACAATCCAGATGCACAAATGGGTCCACAGGTGAGAGGAAGACGGTGTTTTTTTGATTTGTGACACACACACAAACACTGTGATGACACCTCTTATCTCAGGACAAAAACATTCAGACGGTGGAACAGTTTTTATAACTTATATTTCTGCAGTGAATCCTAATGCCGTAAAAGATGATCACAGTATTTGTTTGGCCAAGGTTAGACCAGGAGCTGTAGATTATAATCTCCTGATGACTGCTGCATGAGAGAGGGGAAACTTTTACAATCCGTGAGGTGAATTCTGATAACTGTGGAGGTGGATGATGTTTTTTTCATTCATGAATACAGAAAGTGATGAGCGTATAGAGACAGCAACAGTAAAAGAGTTGAACAGCCTCAGGCCAAGGGCGAGGGCCAGTGAATAATTGAAAAAGTCTTGGTCAGGTTGTTTCCTGCGCTGAGATCAATCACTGGCTCTGTGTCAGTGTGACGTGACACAGGAGGCTCCTCTGGAAAGCGTACTGTGACGGGTTTGTTAACGTCCTGTCTGAAGGTTAAAGGATAAGTTCACGTCTTCATGTCGGTGGAAAACAGCATTCACACGCTTGTTTGTACCTTGAATCGTTATTGATTGTGGAAATAATTAATCTTTCCCTGGCTGGCCATGAACAAGCCCACAGTTCTTTTAATCCACTCCTTATTCAGTCTGTTCATCTAACTGCATACATATTGCCCCAGGAAAATCTCCACAGCCTTGCACCCATTCGCCGCCTCCTCCTCCACCTATACCACTTTTACATTTTATCAAACTAACTGTCTGCTATCAGAGTCGAAGCTTTGCAGCCTTAATCTTAAACTTAAATACTCACCTGAGGTCTGTGTGACAAAGTTGAGCTCTTAGCAGTTCAGGTAGCGACTGACTGACATGTTGTATTCACTCACTGCTGAGACCAGTCAGTACAGACCTATATACCTAACATGGCTTTACTCGGCTGTGCTGATACCAGCTCTCATATGTACTCACTGCCCTCGACACCGCGACATGCCAACCGCTGCCTGAAGAATAGAGACAGTTTAGGGGCTTCAGGTCAAACAGTAGACAGACAGTTCTCCTCTTCTGCAGCCTCGTTTGATTGTTATTGTAAGCCACAAGGCTGCAAAACAGGCAAGGGAAAGAAACCTAGTGTTTTTTGGGGAAGGCGGACATTCTCCAGCTGTTTTTGGGGTGAAACACAGGTATTTTAAGCCAAACAATGATGCTTTCCTAAATGTGACCAAGTGGTGCATCAGTATGACAAGAGAGACATAAAAAAAATTGTACTTAAAGGAATAATATGTTGCGACATAAGTTCAGATTTTAGTTTTATCATCTGTGGTTTTGCAGAAATGTACTTAGCTAACATTTATTCCGGCGTTTAGGTTTCGGAGAATTGGTGTAAAAATATTCAGCCGTGGCTAGCTGGTTAGCATGCTAACTTCAGCAGACATCTCTATAGGACAGTAACGAGACATCTATGATGTGACCTCAACACTGTTTACATTCTGTTGATCGTAGAAGTTCAGGTTTTTAATGTGTCAAAATGTTTTAATGTGTCTGGCCATTTCTTTACCAATTGTTCGTCTCCAATATTTGCCTAATTCTCTACTCAGGCCGGTTGAAAAAATGAGTGTTACACCTGTACAATACATTCACTGTCCTTGCTCTATGGTTCAGCAATCTATAGGCCAATTAATTGTCTATCTTCCAGAGTTGCATTTGTTTTGTGCCAAGACGTCTTTTTCTTATTGTCCCTCTAATACAGCTTAACAGCACACTGTCCAAGGGAGCAACAAAAAGGGAACTCAGCTCTAAAAAGACTGTAACTGTGGAGAATCCTTCCTTAATTAGATTGATCCTGGTGCCAAAGTCTTCTATAAACTCCAGCTGAGGTTGCACACACACTATGGATTCTTTCCTCCTTTGCTTATACTGAAATGACTTCAGAAGGATGAATAGACTGAAACTTTATTTGCCTCTGTGTGGAAAAATGGAATGCAACACAATCAGAAGTCATTTCATTTTGACTTTCAGGGAAACATAAAAACTGTCAAAGAATAAACAAAGCAATAAACAGGGGTTCTCTTCATGGCCACTGTGGACAGTAGGAACAATTCAGCGACCCACAGCTCTTTACTGTTCATGGAGGTATGTGGGTGTTGCATTAGGATGGACTAGAAGACGTGTGCACCTTTGCTTGAACAATAACCTCCAGCAGCCAGTGTTTACCTGCAGCTCTCCTACAGGAGTGAATGGCCTTGATAAATCTGACGTAAGTGTGAAAATGTCAGTGATAATCTGTGTGCATGTGCATGCAGACATACAAATATGCACCAACAACTGAGTTTGTCATGTCATTCAAACAGGTCATAAATCAGCCCTGACCTAGGTTTAATTGCCCCCCGAGCAGCCGTTCCATTGTTTTAAATGCCTCTGCGCTATAGCATGGCAGCACAATAACTTCTTGCCGCAACGTTTTTTTTAAGACAGCCCAGTAACAAATGCCTCCAGTGGTGCTGGAATTGCTTTCTTGAGACAAGCTGAACAACCAAGCATAGCATTATGCTTCTTCACGGAATCGATCCCTCACAGAGGATGTTACTTGAATTAGGCCTCTTGCTCTCAGACTGTTTCTACGCACTAAAATGCTCCAATGTTTATTCATCGGCCCGGCTGTTTGTCTGGGGGATAGGAATCAATGACTGAAAGAGAATGGGTCCATTTAAAGGAATACTCTTCATTTTCTTCATTTGCTTATCTAGTCAGGCAAATTCAAAGGAATCAAAGAATCCTTTAGACTATAATTTCATCCCCACACCTCATTTACTCCTTATTAGACCTCAGTAAATATTGGCTGACAAACCCCCCCCCCCCCCACCGCTAAGGTCCCCTAAACATACAGCACCACAATTAAACTGGACCAGGATGAAATGGGTTTTATGTTCTAATTATATTTAACTTTCAATCCCTGCAACTGATACAGTGTAGCTCCATTTTGATAGCTGATATCAATTACAGTAAACATTTTAATTATAAATACTAAATTACTAAATAACCTAATTACATTATGTGACAAAGATAATAAAGACAAACATGAAAAAGAACACACAAGCAAAAATGATTGGAGTGATAAAACTGAGGATGAAGTTTCATGTGAGCATGCAGTACAGTACATGTGGAAGAAAGTGAGGAAAGCAGCAGAAGTTTCACTTTTGTAGAAAGTGCGTGTGGAACTCTACAGTTTTTCTCAGCTCCACAAAGCTTCTCAGCATCTCTCAGCACTGTTTTGGTTTCTCTTGCACTCAACTACTCCACATCCAGTGGATGTCTACTAAGATATGGAAGTTAAATCAAGTCATTAATCAAGAGCATAGATTTTCAGTTTGAGAGCATGATTTCATTCCTTTTCAGTGACACAGCTCCTTCGCGTGCTCAGATTTTTCCTCCTCATGCTCACATTTTGTGCTTGCATTTAAATTTCTTCTGCTTTCTTTCAAAATGTCTGCTTAAAGTAAAAAATCACATGCCTGTGTTCACATTTCTCCTTCTTGCAAACAAAAATGTCGCTCGCATTCAAATGTGCCCTCTGCGCGCTCAGATCTAAGTGCACACGCTCAGAACACACACCTGCTCACAGGTCAAGTTCTGCTCTCGGATCTCTCCTCTGCTCACGGATTTTTCTTGTGTATCAACACCGTCAACCAATAGAAGGCCGGCTACTGTTGACCAATCAGATTATACCCGCTTCTTTGCGGATGCGTTCGCTGTACTTCAAGGAGCGTCGCATACGGACGGGCACTGTTTCTACCGGGTTTATCTACTTCCGTCCTCCAGGCTGTTAAATGTGGTGGTTCCCTTTATTTATGATGACTTTTGGAATAAAATATCAGTTAATCAATACACAAGCGCCCGTACAATAGGTACATACATCAACATAAAGTAGAACAATAGCGACTCTACTTTCGCCATATTAGCCAATAGCCAGCTACCCAGGCAGCAGGATATGTTATATAGTATAAATGGTGGGAAATAAGTGTGATTGTAATGATAGTACAGCTGTTAAGAACTTCAGTTCATCTTACTTTTAGCATCATGGGACGCTGGTTCGCATCCCGGCCCAGCCGGCACCCTCGCTCGTGTAATCTCTTGTTAAGCGTTTGTCAGGGGGCCCATGAAGGAAGAAGAAGAAAAAAAGAAGAAAAAAAAAACAGCTGTCCAGACTTGCCACAGGCCCTGTTTTTGTGAATGAAATATCTGGGGGCGGGTCAGTAAGGTAACGCTGAGTGGCCTTGATGCCTGTCAGTCATGATGAGTAGCGTCTCGTCACCTCTCTGCTGTGTCTGCAGCTGAGCACTGTGATCCATGTCTCTCTCCCCAGCCAAAGCGAGCTATCATACCGTAAAATACCAAATAATAGCCGCTGCATTTATTTGTTTCAATCACTTAACAGACCAGGCGTTTATTTGGGACAGGCGTTTGATTCCTTCCTCTCAAAATCCGGAATCGCCAGCTTCTCTGTGAATTCTCTGGCATCCTCCTGTAAGTTGCGGCGGAGGAAACGATTCATCCAACTAGCACTCGCTGCAAACTCCTCATTTCTGCTGTCTGTCACTCACTGTTGTCCCGAGTTTTCCTCTGCATATTTTACGACAGAAAGTTTGAATTTCAAGTCATACTTTTTATTTTGTTGCTGCACCGGAGCCATGGCGATCATCAGTGTGATACTGACTGACAGAAAGCAGCACAACGCGTGAAAAAGGCGAAGAAGAAAAACGTGCAGTGTCAGCGGTCACGTCTTCTTCCTTGATTAAAAAAGAATAAATGAATTAGACCCAGCATTTATTTGGAACCAGCGGTTATTTATCAAAATATACCCCTGCATCGGCGTTTAAAGGGACCCTGCGGTTAATTGACACGCTGCTATTATTTGGTAATATACGGTACATTTACACCCAACTCTGTACGCCGGGCCGGGATGCGAACCAGCGTCCCATGAAGCAAAAAGCATCATAAAATGAAGTTCTTAACCGCTGTACTTTCGTCTCAAACATACTAACCATTCAGTATTTATACTATATAACATATCCCGCTGCCTGGGTAGCTGGCTATTGGCTAATATGGCGAAAGTAGAGTCGCTATTGTTCTACTTTATGTTGATGTAGCTACTGTAATGAAAAGCACGGGCGCTCGTGTATTGATTAACTGATATTTTATTCCAAAAGTCGTCATAAATAAAGGGAACCACCACATTTAACAGCCTGGAGGACGGAAGTAGATAAACCCGGTAGAAACAGTGCCCGCCCGTATGCGACGCTCCTTGAAGTACAGCGAACGCATCCGCAAAGAAGCGGGGATATTCTGATTGGTCAACAGTAGCCAGCCCTCTATTGGTTGATAGTGTTGATACACAAGAAAAATCCGTGAGCAGAGGAGAGATCCGAGAGCAGAACTTGACCTGTGAGCAGGTGTGTGTTCTGAGTGTGTGCACTTAGACCTGAGCGCGCAGAGGGCACATTTGAATGCGAGCGACAATTTTGTGTGCAAGAAGGAGAAATGTGAACACAGGCATGTGATTTTTGAATTCAAGCAGACATTTTGAAAGAAAGCAGAAGACATTTAAGTGCGAGCACAAAATGTGAGCATGAGGAGAAAAAATCTGAGCACGCGAAGGAGCTGTGTCACTGAAAAGGAATGAAATCATGCTCTCAAACTGAAAATCTATGCTCTTGATTAATGACTTGATTTAACTTCCATACTAAGATGCTGCTTTGACCCAAAAGCCATCCAGAAAATACATTTATAAACTAATAATAAGATTTTTTCTTCAATTACATTTTGAAGGAACCAAAGCAGCCCAGATTATGTTGCTGTCATTGTACTGAAGAAAAGTTATTCATTAATGTTGGCTATCTGTCAAAATGCGTTCGAAATGTGCACTGAGGATGTTTTTCATTTTAATTTGATACACTACAATGTCTTTTGTTAAGGTTATTGTACCACCTGGTGACTCATCCCTCTCAGGTGATCTCATGGGGAAGCAGACCTAAACAAAATGTAGATTAGTGAGGTGGAATAAGTTATAGTGACGTGTTGCAGTAAGGAAAAAGGTTAAACTAGTCTGGACGAGTGGGGAAGGTCGGTCAACACAGGTTTTCTATTCTTCAGTGAGAACTGTATGCTAATTACCGTTAGCCTCGAGAGCTAACATGTCTGAGATTATCAGGACGGCCTCGATGGATCTGTAAGCAGTTCAGGAGGCATCAGGCTGGGTGTGAAACTCCCTCACATTTCCAGATAATCTGTGCTGAACACAGTTTTGATCCAGCAGCAGGAGATTTAAATTCTTTATTTTGGTAAAATACTGGAAGTGTAAAGAAAGACTTGAACCACAAAGCACAACATGTTTACAGAACTTTATGAACATATGAATCACATCAAATCCAGGTTTGAAATATGAATTTCTTCAAAGCATTTCACGGTGACAACTTTGATAATGCATAACATCATTAGTCTATAAATTAATGGTGAAAACTATCACATATTTTCTTCACTGATGTTCCAGCAGAGAACAAGAGAGCGCGAGCAGCAGAGAAAGAACTCGGCAGTGAGGTCAGATATTTCAGTAGACGAGCTGCAGCAACTTTCTAAAGCCGGACCCCCCGGTGCGTATTTTCTCTCTGCCAGCCTCCAGCAGCTCGCAGAGATGAGCTGTCTGGGAAGGGAGGCCAATGCAGCGCTTCTCATCTCATCTCCTTCTAATCCTGCAGCCCCCACCCCACCCCCCACCCCCCGACTCCACCACCACCGCCCTGCTCAGTGACACTTAGCCCCGGACAGTCCTTCCAATACTTTCCACATTCTATATCACCTCCGACTAATTGGAAACCTGCAGCCTCCCTGTGTTTTTTCTGTCATGATTTCTCTTTTTTCAACACTTCCTTTGTTCTTTTTCCTCTTCGTCTTCTTCCCCCTCAGTGTCTGCCGTCTCCCTTTCCTCTATCATCTCGATGTGAGAGACAGACGGGAAACTAACCCCTCAGTTGTCTGTGTAGCAGAGAAATGAGAGCGTAACCTGTGAAACCAAGCGCGCCCTTTATATTGGTTCATCTGCATGCAAGAGAGCGGCCCACAGACTGCAGGCTTTATTGGAACAGATGACCTCGGGTTTATGTTTCATACATCATTATCACAAAGCCAATCTCACTCTGCCTTTTTAAAAGCACACACACACACACACACACACACACACACACACACACACACTTTATCTCCATCTCCATTTCTCTTCGTCCCCTCGTCTTTCTCTCTCTCAGGCACACACACTCACACACACACACACACAGTGGAGGAAGGACAATGTGCCATGAGGGTTTTAGTCTGGGGACTGGTGGTAGTGCACTTAGACTAACAGCAATTACCTGATGTGCAGCAGAGACCATGTGGAGCGTCCTGGGGAAATCCATCAAAATGCAGTAAACCCGGTGGGCCTATAATGAACTGGAGCTGCAGCGGCTCCTGTACTGCACATCACATCAGTGTCTGGAAACATGTATTAGTCATGACAAATGACGGCCTAAGCCAGGCTCGGATGTATATTTAAGAACAGGTTGTGCTAAAAGATGGTAATGGTTTCTCTTAATGCACAGTCTCCATCTACTGCTCTGGTGACTTTATGGTAAAGAGCCACGTATCCTTTCACTGTTCTTTAGAAATCTATACATGATCCTTTTAGAAACTGAGGAAAAAAAAGTGATTAAAAAAGTCAGATTTGGTACGAGTGTTTCAGTTCTTCATGTGATCACACACCTCAGTATTTTCTCCAAAGCACAGTTATATCAATTACCTCGAAATGACGTCAGATGTCTTATATTGAATTTTTTGCGTTTATGAGAAATTCTGCATGGCAATTATTTCTAAAAACCTAATGAAAGTAGTCAGGCCAGTGGATAAAGTTTCGCCACCCTGGTTATTTGTTTTTAACCCTCTATAATTGTTTAATTACTTATCAAATATAAAACACAGAATGATGTGTTAATTAGTGTATAATCACCTCAACCTAATCATCTCTGTGCTTTTGTTAGCTTAGAATGAGCTTTTTATGTCTGTAGAGGGAGCAGCTCCTCTTTCTACAGAAGCCCAGGTGGGACATAACAAACACTGGTTCAGGACAGAACCTTTGAGTTTTTTACATTACCTGAAGGCCACTGTGGGTTCTGCTACATGATTGGAAAGTGAGTGGTATTCAGTTTGTTGCAGTCTACAACCTCACCACAGATGCCAATAAATCCCACACACTGGTCCATTAATATCAAAATTGGTATCTGCCCTGAATCTTATGGACTTTAATTTAATACTGAAGTTACTGACAACATCATTTTACCCAGTTATTTTAATGCGTGCATCTTTATGTTATAATGTCTTTTTAAATTGTTTTGAATCACTTTGTTTCATACTCTACTCTTTAAATGACTTTTATTCATTTTACTGCCTCTTTTGTTTTCATTAAATGTCCATTTTGAAATCAAATGCTCAAAACCAACAATGAAACCAGGACAGCTGAAGGGTAAGTGTGAGCTCAGGAGGTGAGATGTTTGGTTCAGGTCAGGTAAAGACTGTGATCGTGGTTAAATGATGTTGTTTGTCTCACCATCACAGCAGTTTCATCAGAACAACGCAAACACAGGTGCTGCTTTTATTCTCCTGTTAAGAACCATCTCCACCGACGGAGCCAAATACCATTACTCACTTTCTCCTCCTCCTTGAGAAGAAGAGGATGATGTGCAGAAATGTTGGACTGAAGCTAAAAGTGCTTCGGGACGTCGCACGCTTGTTAGAGCTGTTTTGTTTCGCCTGTCTGGCTGTGCTGAAGACTTATCTGTATTTGAAGGTTGATATTTAAGTCCTCTGGCTTTCTTACTTCTTTCCATAAATCCATTTAATTTAACTATTGTATGTCTTTTACTGGAATGTTTTAATTGTGTAAACAAACAACAAATCGACAGACATGGACTCCTTCATAGTTCTGTGTAAACTCACTGCCATGAAGAGAGATCACTGAGCAGCTGTCTTGGATCAGAATGAGGCCGGCTGCATGTGAAAGCTCACCGTTCAGCCATGTTCGTGTTGTTCACTGTGTTGCGAGTCACCTTTAAATCATGCTCGCTCTTCTGACAGTAATGGTTCAGTAGGAAGTTTTGCGGATTCATTTTCTCCTCATGACATCCCATTTAAGGATTACCTGGGGCGGCACTGTGTTGCCATGGACAAGTAACCTGCTTTACTAATCTGTCACCAGACATCTACTCGGGATATAATTATCTGGTTAAACTGTCAGTCAAACTCCTGTCAGACATCAGGACGCCCTCAAGGGAGGAAAACACAATATTCTCTTTGCAAAACAGTGGGGAAAACAAAATGAAGCCTGTAGGAAGCTTACTGATGAGATATTTCAGCTGCTGTTGACAGAAAACAAAAATGAGGGAACAACTCTCACATTTGTATATATTTTCATGTAATTGGGGCCAGATGTTGGAACGCTGCATATGCAACACAAGAACAAAAATATTCTCTGATTTAAATGCAGAAGGTCTGAATTAAAAAGAAAAGAAGAGCCTATGATGCTGTGGTGCAAACTGAACCAACATAAAACGAACTGGAAATGTAAAACACTCAGTGGTGTGTGGGATGAGAGCCAATTACATGTCAGCGTCTCAGGTCATTAAAACTCTGCTTACCCTTCATCTTCACACCAGTTTGATTTATATCTTATTGTTTGAGTTATTTGTTTGTGTCAGTATAGCTGGTTTTTATTTTATATGGCTGAGCATGCACCAGGTTTTAACAGGAATGAAGGAAATGATCCTCGAACACTTTTGAAGTGTGACACCTCCAGTCAACATCAACACACCTGAAGCTAAAGACATTCCCATCATGTTCGACTGAGTGTTCACTCCCAGCAGGGGGAAACATATTAGACATAAATTACAGTATCTCTGCTTCACATGTCTCGCCCATAGTTCGCTCTCTCTGCGATATCACAAGTCGGCCTAATTGCCCTCCTCTGGGTTCTGACTGAGTTTGGTTAGGTGCACAAAGTTTATTTGTGTTATTTACATGCAGTTGTTGAATCTGCTTTTGTTTGATTCTACAGTTGTGTTCCTGGAGATTAAGACAATCCCTTTGTTTATAGCTTGTTATATCCTCCTGACATACGTTTGGAGCTCTGAAGCACTGATCCACCATGCTAACCAGTAAACCTGGTGATTAACTGAAGTAACAGCCCAGTCAGGTAATGTTTCTGCAGACCACTGACACGTTCACAGTTGTACATGTCATATCACAGTGACATCTCATCATAAAACACGTCATGTCATGTTCGCATTACATGTTAATGACCTGATTGTCATATCACAGTGACATTTCATCATAAAACATGTCATGTCATGTTCGCATTACATGTTAATGACCTGATTGTCATATCACAGTGACATTTCATCATAAAACATGTCATGTCATGTTCGCATTACATGTTAATGACCTGATTGTCATATCACAGTGACATTTCATCATAAAACATGTCATGTCATGTTCGCATTACATGTTAATGACCTGATTGTCATATCAGGGGATGGAGGAGACGGTGGTGGAGTTAGAGAAGACGAGGCTGCCATGCCAGTGACACATTTTGAGACGGCTTTGCAACATTTGTAAGCTTGACATGACTGGATATCAAACCAATTTCCGGCCGAGTTTGTGGCAACCAAAATGCTTATTTTAAGCCAAAACATGATCTTTTCTTAACCCTAACCAAGTGGTGTTTGTTCCTAAACCCAACCAAAGCATAAGCGCAGCATTGTCACAACATGAACATGACAATTTTACCAAAAGAAGTGTCAAGTATTAACATTTAGTTTGCAGAAATGTACATTGCCATCATTTATTGTTGTGGCTTGTGGACGATGGGGCCTAACCCAAAAGTTCAGGGATCACCGGATAGTTGTCAAGACACATTACTAAAAAGCCAAAATGTCAACCTGCTGGTGGTGTTGGAAGGAAGTCCAGAAGCCATCAGAATCAGTGTCATTCTTACTTGGGGCACCACAGATGTCCATAGAAAATATCATGACTATCCATCCAGAGTCAGCTGAGATGCTTCAGTCTGACAACAGACCGACACAGCCGTCCACAGACTCATGGTGCGAGCATGACTAATAATACACGATCTCCATTTGCTGAAAACCTGATTGCCGGTCAAATATTGTTCGAATTCCATGTGAATCGCAGATAATAAACTTAATCTCACATTCCTGTGAAAGGCAAAGAGAATTAATAAATCATCATGAAAGTCAAGCACCTCAAACATATAAAGAAGAGGCAAATGTAACAGCGTTCCTTTAATTTCATCATTTCTCCCTCCGAGTGGTTTTAATTCACATGCTGAGACTAGTGCTCGTTTGGAGACATATCATTTGAATTTCACCCCGGCATAATGATCCGCGCTCAGGTTGGATCGCTGCTGGCTGAAGCTATGAAGCGTGATAATTCATTGTTCAACGCACTCATGGCCAAGAACCGCATGTGTCCAGGATCCACGGGAACCTGCGGGGTATCGGAGCTGAACAGGGGGGAGGGGCTGCGGGATGCTGGATGGAAAGGTGATGACACTTGGCTGCAGTAAGGAGATAATCAGCAGCGCATACACACACACACACACACACACACACTTAAGCCAGGCTTTTAGGGGCTTTGTGGAACGTTGGGGGAAGGCAGATGGGGAAGGACATGACCGGTGTCTACAGGGACAGCTGTGGACGTCTCCCCTCCTCACCGCCTCCCACCTGTTACACATCATGTGCGCTACAGCTCACACAGCATCTTGAGTGAACCCCAGCATGCTGCCACACACTCACACAGCCTGACACACACACATCTACACAAATAACACAATTATAATGTCATGACATCGAGGTACATCGTCATTATTCCAGTTTGTTGATCTTTTAAAAAACACTGATGTAGCTTTAAATAAATGTCTGGCATGTAATTCTTTTGGCGCTGTGTGAATAATGATGACTGGAACGTTATCAGGACATTAATTAAAAGCACAGACGACTATGAATCCTCTGAATTGAGAAATTCAGTTCACTGACTGAGCCACAGTGCTCGTGCACAAAGCATTTATCTCTGTGTGAACTCACCACTGACTCATTCCATTTTTCACATTCTACCTTTTCTCTGTTAGCTGTGTCCAATATTCCATATCTCCCAGTGACTTGGAATGAATTCATGGAGGAGAAATGGGAATGACAGTCACGTTCGGCCTTGTTATTGATCCTCCACATTGGCATTGTTAAAGACTGCAACAAAGAAGTCTCAGGGGATCGTTCTCTTAAAGGGATATTCGGGCGTAAGTTTAATCCATGGTCTAACACACTATGACAATGAGTAAGACCCCCCTTTAGAAATCATGGTATCCGACCGCTAGCTTGTGTAGTTTTAGCAACCTCAGAAAAGACCGCACAATAACAGTACACTGCAGTCCATGCCTCCAACAAGAAACCGCCATCAAAAAGCCACTCATAGCCACAAATAATGCTCAGAACAGCACCAAACTTCAGCAACAGTACAAACAGGGTCTAAGCACATAGTTTGAGGCATCAAACATCTCTATTGAAAAGTGAACACAACTCACCACCTTCCTGCAGCTTGCTCGTGGGGAAGCCCTGACGAGTCGATTACCGAGTGCGGCTAGAAAAGCTCAATTATGTTATTTTCTCTGTCAGCTCTTGATAATAACTGTTTTAAACTGGTAGGCAAGACACATATGAACTTCGATTGCATTTCCATGGAGTAATAATCATACATTTTCATCCTTGAGCTGCGGAACTCTACTGCACTCGGTAATCGACTCATCAGGGCTTCCCCCACATCGAGCAAGCTGCTGCAGGAGAGTGGTGAGTTGTGTTGTCTTTTCAGTAGAAATCCGGCTAAGCTAGATATTTGATGCCTCGGACTATGTGCTGGGACCCTATTTGTACTGTTGCTGAAGTTTGGTGCTGTTCTGAGCCTTGAGTGGCTATGAGTGGCTTTTTGATGGCGGTTTCTTGTTGGAGGCATAGACTGCAGTGTACTGTTATCGTGCGGTCTTTTCTGAGGTTGCTAAAACTACATAAGCTAGCGGTTGGAAAACTTGATCTCTCAAGGGGCTGGTTTTCTAGGTGTCACAGTGTGTTAGACCATGGATTAAACTTACGCCAGAATATCCCTTTAAAGTCCCACTGGAATCAAACCACATGTTCTTCTTTGAGAAGCAAAAACAGGAGCCTTAAGGAAGAAAGATATTTTTTTGGTTCATGAATGCAGTTGATTCTCTCTTTACAGAATGAGATATTATTTTAAAGCCAATGAAACGGCACTGTTTTAAACACACAGCATGTCAGTGTCGATGTGAGCGGTCTCTTAAAGGGATAGTTCAGGTCTCTTGATGTGGTGTATGAATTACTGATCCCTGGTCAGTGTTTTACTGCAGTTGATGACCATCAGCTCTCCACCTGTGTGGAGAAGGAGCATGTAGGACATACAGAGAGGCAGACGGCTGTCAGCACGATGTGTTATAGTCACCTAAAAGAAGGCACACCTAAAAGAAATCATATCCATAAAAGTGTTCGCTATTTTTTGAATATTTTGGGGCCTTACTTTGCCGTCACACAGCGTTTTACATTGGCACGACATTCCCTCAACTGTACAACGTCTGTGTTCCCACACACAGGCTGCACGACTCTCAGGAACAGACAGAACAGAACAGGTAATGCATTAAACTTGTTCACACATTATGTTTAGTCACATTCACCCTCTGCCCCCCTGATGTTTTGCTGGATGTTACAGCACCAGGTAACCAAATACAATTCACCATGTGCACACTGTTGCTTAGAATAGACTTAAGGATTTCTCTGTTTTTGAACAATTAAATCTATCTTGTACCTCGTTGGGTTTCAACATATGTTTGCAGAAACATACCAAGATTTATTCTGCTGATTTTTTTTTTCATTTTTCAACATTTTCTCTATCTTGAAAATATGTGTATGTTGTTACTCATGGTTACCAATCCCATCAGCCAGTTAGAGGCATGCGTAAACTTTGCTTTTGACTTTTCCAGAGGAATTTCTTAAGAGGACAAACTGTCGAGGAGGTCATGGTGTTACAATGTTCTCAGTGTGGCTCTGTAGTATTGATGGAGTAAAAGCAGTTGGCCCTTAAAAAGCTGCCTTTCATTAGGGTCTAGTAGACTGGTGTAAACATTTGTCAGGAAGCTCCACTGAAAGGTAGAGGGCGAGGAGAGGTCGGGTCAGAGAGAAGAGAGAGGTCAAGTGGGTGAAGGAGCCCCAGCTTCCTCCAAAGTCTTTTGTTCCATCTCAGCTGCGGTGCACACAAACACAATTAATGCATTCAGATTCATGTGAGGTTGAGAAACCTGTGAAGATTAAAGACGTGGTATCATCAAACGGAGCAAAAGAAACAAAATCGATAACCTGTCAGACTTTGTAAAGCTTCTGTTTTCACTTCAACAGGCGGAGTCACTCACAAAGCGGTTCTGCTTCCCCGACCCGAACAGTCGACCATTCGGGCCTGTCTGCTCTGATGATGTCAGCAGTTAGAACTATTTCCATTACCAACCTCACATAGTGCTGCAGTGGAAGTGTGATTCTTCACCAGCGTCCAGGGCAAAACCGGAGCACCGTTGAGTCCAAAGGAGCCCACAGAGAGTTTTAAATTATAGAGAGGTTCAATGAGTTAGTTTCATAAAACATAACGCCCTGTGGCAACTCATTTACAATTTGGTGCTAGACCCTTGAAATATTTACAGCTTTTACAGGTTGGGTTGAGTTCTATTTCTTTTTAGGTAAAAGAATCATTATGATGCGATCACCATTGACCACATCATAACGCATCCAGTCAACATGGACTAATTAATTAGCAACATTACCCTCGTGACAGCACCTGCTTGTGTTTTAAGGTTGAGAAGATGACGCTGTTTGACGCAGATGCAGCTCAAACAGCAAATTATGTGAAAATGATGTGAAATCTCACCTTTCCTGTGTTGTGAGTGATGTCTACCCGCTGGCAACTTGACACCAAAGCAGACGAGCAGCTACTTTGATGCACATTTGAACGGTTTTGACCGTTTTTTAGCTGCTCTCTAGCTACAATCTAATCTCAACACATTGTTATGCAGCTGTTGACTGCTACAGGCACAAGATTAAACCCTCCGTGTTTATCAGAATATTTCAGGACAACTGCTTTGCCAAGATCATGAAATCATTATTTTATTTTCTTGACAAAACAAAGCCTCAAAATAATAATATCCGTGACCTCTCCAGGCTCGGCCCCCTGAGGAGTACGAACACGATATCTACCTTCACATTTGCTAAAATACATAATAATCAAAGCAATTAAGCTGAAAGAGATACAGAAATAAAGCTGTATTCCATTATGCTGAACCCACAACCCAATCACAGAATTAATGTACGATTGTGTGGATCACAGATAAGTTGAAGCTGAACCTTTCTTTAGGTTCAATTTTCAATTTATGCTGTAACAACACCATGTTTACGGTCTGTTAGGCTGAGAAAAAGATCATGTTTCAGCTTAAAATACCTGTTCTGGTCCCCCCAACCACGACCGGGGATCCTAAACTCCTGCCAAAACTATTCTGTTAATGTTGCCTAAAGCATTTCAAAAGATATCAGAAGGTTTCCTTGAAAACGCCTGCTTTTATCAACACCAACACAGCTGGATGTGTTCCGGCTTCCCATCAAGACTATTCTGTTTGTGTTGACACATGACTCGCAATATCAGAATGTTCCCTAAAAATACCTGCTTATATCACCACAAACACAGCTGGAGATGTCCCAACCTCCCATCAAAACTATCCCTAAATTGTCCTGAGGTAGCCTTAAAAATATAAAAGCTGTGGTTCCTCATCAGAAATATCCAGCAACAGCTGTTCTGTTGCCAGACTAACAGAACAGCTGGCACAATGTTTCGTTGAAAATATCCAGTGGTTTCATGCTTAGCAATTTTCAAATGTCCCTGTAAATTCTCTTGTTTGGCAGCGGTTTCAACCCCACCACCACCTCCACCAGCACCACCAGCAGCACCACCGCCTCCACCACAACCCTGTGGTATGAGTCAGCTCGTACGTTGGATTTGACATTAATGAAATAATTATTTACAAATGTAACATATCCCTGGTTTGCAGACATGTGTGAAGCCCACATTGTATTGTGGTGACCATGTGCAGGAATGCTTTACTGCAGATATGAGAAAGTATTGGTGTTGTAACATATTACTGACACATAAGCACAGGGACATATATCTGCTGGCTCTCTATATATAATGTATGAATGTCTCATATCTCTTCTGCTGTGTGTTTCTACCATCTGTACAAGATCTCCTCTGCCACAGTGTCAAACTGATTCCCCAGCAGACTCCAGCAAGCTGAAGCTCCTCCAGTTAACGTTGCCAGCTGCCCTGAGGCGAGTTTAACCTGAGCGGAGAGTTGCACCTGTACAACAGTAAGCTTGGATTGCGGAGCTCAAGCTCACTAAATCTCTGTCCACTCAACAGGTATTAAACCCCAAGCAGTGCAGCGCCACACGGGGGGCTGCACACATCTCCTCCTTCCCCGCTGACGAGCCTTTGCTTTCCCGCCCTGCCTGCCAGCTTTGTCAGGAGTCGTGCAAGAAAACTGCCGGTGCAGTTAGTCAGACTGCAAATTATTGTGGTGGCGTTTGGTCGTCAGTGTTGAGGGAACAGGCTGTCAGCGCTGCACGTCCCTCAACATTTCGGCCTCTTCTGCATACATTAACTGAACATGTTCTTCAAATCTCCCTCCTCCTCACTTGTAAACATCACTTTGTTTGTATGAACAAAGCAGAGTATTTAGGCGACCCGGGCATGGCGTGATTGTGAATGACTGAGCTGAATCTATTCACCAGAGAATACTGTGTACCCGGCGCTCTGAATGGCTTTGATTATGAAACAATCTGTTCCTCTCGCTGCACGGTTCACGGCAAAAACCCTGCAAACATCCTGCCATATATCAAACAACAGTCACAGATGTCTAAATCGCTCTTTCATCCTGTTTATCTGGAAACGTATCTCTGATTTACTCTGGTGGCTAAATTATGGGCACATATGTTTATATCCACAAGCTGTGATTGATTCTTGTTAAGCCTGTTAGCCCCGAGGCGGTCGGAGGAATATGGCGATGTTGTGCTGCAGAAATGAATGAAAAGTTTGGAGCACAAAGCTTCGAGTTTCTTGATTAAAAAGACTCCTCGTGTAATAACACATATTTCTGGAGGTCACTGGTGTTTTTCCTCCTCTCTCTTCGCTGTGCAGCTTTCATCAGTAGAGAAACAGTGTTCAGTCGTCAAGAAGGTGGTTAGGAGGTAGTGATTGATGGTGTGTTGTGATCACGATGAAAGGAGGTCAAAGCCACAAGGGTCACATTTTTCTCCTTCTATCTGCGGCTCTTTATCTCTAATCACCTCTCCTCCCATACGCACATGCACACATTCATTTACTTGTTGTTATTCTGGTCTTTGACAGTAATTCCCGCATTAACAAAGCGAGGAACCTGATGAAGTCATGTACTGACGGTAAACACACAACAGTGCTCTAAATACATTTTTAACCATGTGGAGATGTTTTCAAAGTTAGAAAGGAGAAGCTGTGATTCTTAAAAAGTCAAAAGAAAGAGAAAAAGCTAAAGCTGAGATTCATCTGAAAACATAAAGTGTTGCTAGAAAAATCCATACATGCTAGAAGCCGGCGTTCTTTTATTTAAGAGTCCACATATCTCTACAAACACATCTTTTCCAACTTGTTTGAACGCACAAAACCTCACAAAGACGAAATGGGAACAGAGCAAAATGCCCATTCCCATGTGCTTCACATTTTTATTAACCATCGCTGCCCTTGCTGCAGCTCGTTACAGCTGTATAGTGGAGCGAAAAGGTCTGGAGAGGCAGCCAGAACACCAGCTCACACACAGCTGTCCTGAGGGGCATTTCCCTTCCATTGCAAAGGCTTTGTAATCTGAGCCCAGCAGGTACGTGTAGGTGTGTGTGTGTGTGTGTGTGAGGGCATGTGCTGCGTGTGCTGCGTAGCAACGCTGAGGAAAAGGAATGGGGGGTCAGGACAAAGAGAGAAAGAGGAAGGAGCTGGAAGAATACCCGGGTTTCTCTAACACTAGCAGATGCATTAACACAAGTAGTCAGTGTCAGATTTTAATGATGCCGACGTGTTGAGCTGCTGAGAATGTGCTCGCAGACAGAAACATATGGCTGTGAAACATCTCAGGAGACAGAAGAATTCTCACCTCAGTGGCTGAAGTTAGAAATGAAAAGAAAAGATTTCAATCCATCAGAACAAATCTTTCTGAAACCCAGACATGTGTTCAAACTTTACATTTCTTTAAGTTCAGTTTTCGGCGGCTTTATCTCAAGGGGTAGAGCCAGGGTCTTGTCATCGGAAGGTCACTGGTTCAATTCCCCTGGTCTGCATGTTGAAGTGTCCTTGGGCAAGATACTGAACCCCAAACTGCTCCTGGTGTGCTGATCAGCCACCACCATCAGTGTATGAATGTATGTATGAATTACTGTAAGTCGCTTTGGACCCAAGGGTCTGATAAATGCCCTAAAATGTAAACCTAATGTAAATGTTTTCAGTTCAGACAGCACTGTGTTTATGGTCTGGTGAGGTCTCTGGACCAGAAACACTTGGTAAGGTTTAGGGTTCATTAATATCATGTTTTGGCTGGAAACACAAATTGTTGTCACCATAAATGTGTCTGGAAATGATCCCGAGGTCTTCTGCCATGGTTTCACGCTATCAAACAGTGAAACACATTCTTGCACTGTGGTCTCTTGCTTTGCAGCCTTCTCGCCTGCACTTCCTCTAACCACCATCCCCTCCACCTCCCAGAAAGGAGGTCAGGTCATAAACATGTAAAGTGAATGTGGTTAAAAAATGTTTATTGTAGAAATGTCACTTGGTGTTGGGCTGATAGACGTGACAGTCAATCGACTACAGAGCTGTACCACTGTAACACCGGGTTTAAAATGTCCCCACCAAAGAGGAGTTAGTCTCCTCTGAGCTGTTGGCCTTTGTGACCCGTAGAAGAAAACTGAAAATAAGTTTGTTTGCTCTGTGGGCTGCGGTTCATGTGTTTCTTTAGTTCACGGCATCGTTATGTGCGTTTTCTTAGTTTACCTCTAACCAGACATGTAGCGTGGAGACGAAGGCTCTTTTAAACCTGACACAGGATGTATGTCGCTGATGACAGAGACAGTTGGGTCACAGTGATAGTGGGAAACAATACATTAACATTCAGAAACACTTAGTAACTCTATCATAGCATTGAAGGCGTTTGTGAGCAGAATACAAGTTGACTATGATGTATTTTTAAGCAGATATGAGAACATTATGTGTATTACCTCCATAACATAATGGTGCTGTGACTGCTGTATAAACAGATAATGTATTATGTATAACAGTGAATAACATACTGTTATACAGTACAACACTGTCAATGCAATGTCTTCATATCTTCTTAAAGACAAAAATGTGAAGTTTAAGGTCCCATATTATGAAAAACATGTTTTCTCTGGTGTCTACATATAAAAACTGGTCCTCCCTGAGTCTACCAACTCCCAGAATGAGGAAAGCAAACAAGTCCTGCACCCCACCCACTGGTGAAACGGTGCTCCTACAGGCTGTTCGGATTCAGCTCCTGTTTTTCAGGAGGCCGGCCTTCTCTGAGCGATGATAGGAGATACCCGAGAGGGGGGCGTCCATCCCTGAGGTGAAGTTCGATGTCCAGCGGTAAGCTAGCAGTGTTTCGCAATGTCGTCGCTCAGAGAAAGACATGCAACCTGCTCTGTTGTTGGTTGTAAAAATCAACATCAGTGCCTATATTCTGTCCCAGCTACAGAGCAACAGAAAAGACAGTGGTTGCATTTCATTTTTTACGACAACATGCCAGCTGCGCTTTCTGTTAGTTTGTATGTGTGTGCTAACCACTTCACGTCAGACTGCTTCAGTAACGAGGGTCAGTACAAAGCTGGCTTTGCCATCGACACTGACCCTTGTAAAAGGATCATTCCCAACCATACTGGACCCAGCAACTGCACCCGAGCCACAGGTAAGTGTTGCCACGTTTTGATAGTATTTACAGTTGCCTACGAGTATGGTGAAGTCAGCTTGAAATTGGCTAACTAGTTAGCTTCGCTTCGGTCTGCTATGCAATGGCATTTGAAGTGAGTTTAATGTTAATAATATTACGATGAAGCTTGGTCATCACAGTAAAAAGTCTGGAAACGTGCAGACTGGAGACAGAGACCATGCGAACAGTGTCCAAGAGTTTGGAGACCTTGTTGGAGACAAACACAGCTTTCGCTAGCCATTAGCTACATGGTAGTAAATGTAACAACTAGGGATGTCACGATTACAGTTGTCCTTAGTACGATTATTGTCAGAGAATTTATCACAATATTACGATAATCACGATTATTATGCGTTGATTGATTTCACAACTCTATTCATATGTAAAATCACATGAACACTCCTTGAAGGTCTTAAAATTTTCTTTATTGCTATCTTTTTATGCCAACATCACAAAAATATATAGCAACAAAGTCAAGTAACCAATATTTGTATTTGTATATTTAAGTATCTATTTATATAGGACCAATCATTAATCCCCCAGGAGAATTGTTTAAATTATTAAAGTCATCAATTGTTATCTATACCAGATGTTTCCTTTTTTTTTAAATTGTTTTAATCATTTGTCTAATTTTACGTGGCCACATATGAAACTTATCTATTATTTATGTTAATTTATTTTATGTTTAAATTACAATGACATAAACAAATTAGTAAAACATGAAACGGACTGTAAGCACAAGTGTACAAGCACTGGATCGAGCTGGAAGCACAAGCCCAACGTTTATGCACAGATGGGAGAAAGCAAAAGGAGGTAAGCTAAATGTTCACTGACTGAGGACCTTGACTACATGGCGTTTTCTTCTACACGTCACTGCACACTGACAGTGAGACTGTCCGACGAAAAAAAAAAAAGTGATCGACCTCACGCTGCACTGAAAGGCGAACCCGTGTCGCACTCGTACACAATTAATTGCAAATGACACATTAACATTTAATTTCCTACTTATTCAATGCAACGTTAGGAAAACATTGACGTATTTTAATGTTACTGTATATTTATCTTTATTTTGGCATACAAAGTCGGGTGGTTGTCCCGCAGGTGGTGAAACATATTAGATGTGTTTCCTCCTGTGACTGCAATGATTTACATGCTGGCAAGCCGTCCGCTTAAACGACACCCTGGTCGTTCTTCCTGTATCCAAAATATTCCCACACGGCTGATTTAACACGTTTGGTCGGGGGGAATAACTCTTCTGCCATTTTCCCCACAGGTACGCTTCTCTTCTGCAACTTGCAGGGACCAAAACAAAGCAACACAGGTGGGCGCGGCAACCGGCGGCAACACTTCGGTGTTGCGTAACTTTGTTTTTGTTACGTTTGAGTTGCCCTTAACTATGGTTCCAGCATAATATTTTCTGACGGTATTCAGGAAACGTTACGATCAATTAATCGTAGCGCTTAATACCGCAATTAATTGTGAAATCGAGTAATCGTGACATCCCTAGTAACAACACATACGAACAAACTAAGTAACATATTCAGACACACTAACCATTCTGAAGCGTCCTGCTGGAGCCGCAGAGTCTGTATTTCTTCAGGAGCCTCTCCTTCTGGGTCCGATTCTGGGTCAAACTGGTATGGTTGAACAAGAGCATCTCGGCGGGCCATAGCATTACATCCACCGTAAACATTAGCGCATGCTGGCGCTAGCATAAGCGGCATCATCTCCCTGAGAGGGGCTTGTAGCAGGCAATGCAGGTGTTGACAGGCAGAGCTCATTAGCATTTAAAGGTGCAGGCACAGAAACAGCCTGCTCTCAGTAGAGCTCACTTGAGCCACTTATAGACAGCTGAAATTCAGGACAACAGATGGGTTTGGGGCAATGCATTTCAAATACAGTGTTGATGGACCTCTGACAGCTGTGTGAAATTGATGAAAAACAGTATAATATGGGACCTTTAACTAAACTTCTTGTGACCCCACCCAGGTTACGAAAGGGACCGATAGAACTATACCAGCCCTAGACACCAACCATCTGAGTGTTGACACAATTCTTAAAGGGTTCATGGACACAGCCATCCTGCCTCACAAACAGGCCTCAAACGAAGAGGCACTAATTGCCCTCACCTGTCCTTATAAAGGCGGGGAGCTACCTCTGACCCTACCTGACAGGGCGGTGCATTAAATTTAGATGCCAGCCCTCACATTCTATTTATACTTTTTCACTGTTAGCAACAAATGAAATGCTTCATAAACCATTTGTTTAGCACCGGAATAAATTCAGCTGCAACTTTATAGATAGACTTGTGATGGACTATATAGTAAATATACGTATACAATTATTATTGTTTGTTGTATCTTAACTTTAGAAGCAGTTTGTAGCCAGTATAAATACATCAGACAGATAGTTGTAACACGATATATAACACGATAGAAAATAGATTGTAAACATTATATAGATAATAATAGGTTTGTTATTGTTATTATTGCCCCAGTGATCATTCACGCATAAAGACAAAAAGACTCTGCAGGTGATCCTTTAATTAAATAATCCATTGCCAGAAGTAGCAGCATGAACACAACCAGTGAAGATGTATATCTGCGGTAATTATCTGATGAGCGATGACTGTATTAATAGAGTCACAGAGGGGTGTAGAGCTCACTGCAGTGAACAGGAGCGGCAGGATGCATCTTGCATCAGTGTTTAGTTGTGTAGGAAGACATTAATCCCTATAGATGAATCTATACACAGAGACAGAGGGGGGGAGTCCCTCAAGGCTCTAACGTTGGACGTCTGTATTTTCTCTCAGCTTCTGAAAATGTTACATTTTTGAGAGAATTTCCTGCTCTTCATTTAGACTGCTCATTAATCATTTCCTGCCTATCACACAAAAGCCTCTGCCAGGGCCAGCAAGAGGGGTTGGAAACGTATCAGCGTCTTGCATGGCTCCACAGGTTGCTGTCATTATGGCAGCAGGGAGGCATAAGGGCAGAGGAAGCGGAGATAGAGGGAGGGGGGGGATCCAAAAATAACCTGCCAAAAATTAGGTGATCTGAGGCTGTTCACATGAATGATGGATGGATTTATAATGTGCTCCTAATGACCAGCAGTTTTGTGTTCCCAGATTCAGAATCAGAAAGTGCCGTTCAGTACGGAGCAGATCATCATTTCATCCTTGACTCTTTGACTGGAGAAAGCAAAAGAAAGGCGCTCTTAAATGTGCGTGACTGTGAAACTCTTTTATCAGTTCAAAGCAGACGCCGCAGCTGCTCATAGGAACTGTATTTCTGATGTGGATGTGTCAATCGTATCATTGATTAAGAGCCAGGTAATCCATCTGACGTGGAGATTATTGGATCAGTAGAGCACCTGCTTTGGGCTGATTCCCCTGAATAAAATGGCTGTGTTAATCCGTATAGGAAGAGGCAGTCCTTCAGGCTGGAGCAAGGACAGGGAGCGCTGCCTGCCGGAGATACTGAGAGGCTTTCTCATATTGGTGATTTTGAGGAATCAGGGTGTGGAAGCAGAGAAGAGAGGGGGGTTGTGTGGCTTTCAGTCAGTCATAGAGGGTAATTTAAACCAGATTTAGGTGAGCTGTCTTCAAGGTCACGGCAAATAGAGGTGCAGGGAGAAGCAGGGGTCAGCAGTGCAGACTGGGGAAAGAAGTCATTGAGACAAATTTACTATGAGACGCTGTTGAAATATAACAGCTCTTCCAGCTCTGTGTTACTTTTACCATTCTGAGCAACATCATGAAAACGGCTCAGCACTATGACTTGGAGATATAAAGTAACCACGCGGGACGGTGGTTAAGTGTTTGTTTTACCACTTTAAACAGCTAGAATAAACAGCAGCATTCATCAGTGCACAGACATAACTTCCAGCCATGTCATTTATGAGATCCGGAGTCAAATCTCTCAGGTTACTCTGCTACTGTCAAATGTCATGTTTTACAACCGCTGGCTTTTATTACGGCCCTGTGGCGTCCGTACAATGGGCCCCACTGTGGAATGTGCCGTAACGCCCTCTCCGCACCACGTAGGCACTCACACGTAGCCACAGTGACGCGTCGTGTAATGGAGATGGTTATATCAGAGGCAATGCCCTATGGCAGCACGGACATGCCACTATGAGTGTATGTTGTTATTGGAAAAAGCAGAGAGCTGAGCGGGGTCATGGCTGCTGCGTAGCACCTCATCAGTCAGCCCAGCAGCCCAGAGGACGGATTGTTTAAATTTGGCTCTGCGCCTCATATTGAGTTACGTCCAGATGGTCGATGAGAAGTTGAGAGACGGGTTCTCGCTTGGTCAAGCGTTTGGCCAGTCGCAGCTTCAATTCTGAAGCAGCCAATCATTTCACATGACATCCTGTAGGCTTCTTTACGTAAGTCCTGAGGGGCAAGGGAAGGATTATTATTTTAGTTTTAGTTTTATTGTAAGTGAGTGTCATTGTAATACCCATTTTGACCACAGACACCAAAGAAAATCTCTTCTGCCAAAACCTTTTTTTTCTTTTTGTTTCTCAAATTTGTGAAAAATTCCTGAAAAAATATTTTTTCCTGGCATGTTTTCACAGATGGAAAACAAATGAAAGACTCATAAACCTTTTCTTCACCAGTTCTCGAGTCATAAACACAGCAGACAAAACAATTTAGATCAGACTCACAGAAAATTGATCAGCACAAGAAAAAACAAGTCTTCTCTTACCCCTCAAGGCTTCTGTACTTCTTCTTCTTCAGACCAAATGAAAGAAAGAAGTCGTGCTGCCGATCATCATAGATTCACTGTGTATGTTTAGTTCACTGCACAAGGTCACTTAAATGTACTCTGGCTTCTTTCATGTAAACTGTGGTGAGTCTTTGTGCCAGATGGCTTCTACAACCGCATGAGAAGTGGTTTCACCTGCAGTGCAATCAGACTTCAGTTCCGTGGGTACCGAGTCGTTGAAAACGAGCTGACATGTTTCTGCTCATGTGTTTTATCACTAAACATCGTCTGAATGTTTCCATGTGCTTTCTGTTTGGAGTCCCATGAATCATCATCTGCTGAGTTTAACCAAACTTGCTGTTTTCATCTGGAGAAGTTAGATTCTGTGATATTTATTGTCAGTCATGTCACATCTTTAAGAACTGTGAGTTAAATGGACACAAGGAAACTGTAAGGTCAGAGACAGTTTAGTTCAAATGTATTATTACCCCCAGAAGTACAAATACTTTGTTACAGTACTTCAGAAGATTTCTTTTGCTTCCTACATTTTAACACAAGCACCTGTACTCTTCTACGTCTTTGACATTTTCCAAACAGGCTTGTTACTTTAGTTTTAATGCAGTTCAGTGAATTTGTCAATTATTTTTATTTGACTGTGCACGTCATGCACGGCAAACGTAGCAACGAAACAATGTAAACAGACAGAGAGGGAGACTGGAATGCTGCTCGGGACGCTTTACCAACCCAACATGTGTCGATTCGACGTCCTGGGAATGAGACTCAAACAATCAACTGTCTTTGTGGTGCTTTCAGGAACAGCTGGGACAAATCCTACTGATTCTACCTTTAACTTTGATAGTCTTAGAATGATATTGATGTGACATGAGCTTCAGTTAGCTTTGATCACAAATGTCCTTCAGAGGGAGACTTTTTACTCTGATACTGAGTACATTTCAGAGCCTGTACTCTATCACTTCACTAGAGTAAAGTTGTGAATGAGTACACTTTTCAATAGTCTTTAAGAATCTGTGTGTGTAATTTTTCCACCTGTGTTCAGCTGCACGTTTAAACACTTTCTGAGGTTCAGTTTAATGTTGTGATGATGCTGTGCTGATGGTCTGGTTGTGTTAAGGCACTGAAAAACAGTTGGTTAAGTAAAGATCATGATTTGGTTTAAAATTTCTGGTTCTGTTGCCACAAACATGGCAGGAAAATGTCCCAACATCTTCACAAGTGCCAGTGTTTTAGAAGAAATGTGCTTGCTAACATGTTTACTGGTGCATGTATCACACAGCCAAACACCAGAGAAGTTCAACTTTAATTTTACTTCATGTTGGAACTTCATGTTTGTTTTGGATCAATTCTCTGTTTCTCTCGTTTAGCTTAAAATACCCGTTTTGGATGCCTGGATATGCTCCGACCGAAAAATAGCTGGTCAATATTATGATATCCTGGGCTCTGTGTGGCCTCAGTGAAGAAATGACTAGAAGTGTGAAAAAGATCTCCACCTTCATACTTCAGATGTTTGGGGTTCATGAGCACCAAATGTGCAGACTGAATAACATATGAAAGCAGTGATGTGTGAATTGTGTTCTTCAGGCATTTACAGGACATCATGATTCACCAGGATAATCTCTGATATGACTTTGTTGTCCTGATATGATACAGGAAACTAAAATTTGAGTTGTGTATTTATAGTTTGTTCTTTATTATGATTTGTAACCATCTCTTTTTATATTTTCATGCTAATCTTAGACTGATTTTTGATGCACATGAGTTTCTTTTGTCTTTGGCGTGTTATTTCTTCCAGTATTTAGCTTTTAGCGTTTCATGTCTTTGTTGGATAAATAAAGGATGGAGGGGCAGATTCCCTCCTCTCTCCTCGTGACAGTGTTTGGTCAGAACCTGTTCTAATTGCAGAAGTAGGCAGACAAAGACAACGCAAACAGACACAGGGGAGGGCTGTGAGCAGAGATATGAGGTCGGGTCACCAGGAGCCTCCACAATGCAGCAGCAGTAAAGTGAGTCTGGGGAACCAGATGATGATGATGATGATGTTGTAGATGATAGGAGGGCGGTAACCAGGAGGAGGAAAGCAGGAGAGTCTTGTGTATTAAGAGAGAGGAGAGACAGAATGAGGAGACAGAAGGATTCAAAGACCTTCAGTAGAACAAAAGTGGAGCGGGGACAGCAGACATCAGAGGAGAGAATATGAGAAGAAACCCACAAACAGTCTGGAACCAGACAAGAGGAACAAGATGACAGTGAACGAGTTGGATAAGGAGAGAAGAGACGACGACTGTTCAGATCCACTGTGACACAGAGATGCTGTGATACTAGATAGTTTGTCTGATGTGAGAGTTGCCAGATATATAACAGAGACCAATGTGGAAATTGGATTCAGGTCAACGTCCAGTTTAGTTGATGATGTTTAACCCAGCCATGCAGTCATTGTGGGTGTGGGCCAGTCTAGTCATCAGGATATAATGTGAGCAGGTAACATTTACATGGCGTATGCTACGTACCGTACCATACCACATCACGTCCACATGACATGTTTGACTTTCACTATGGGAGATGGAGTTACAGGCGACCAGGCTGCCAAACAGATGACCAAAGACTTAGCATGACACCACTGTTTCTAAAGAGACTTGGAGACATTTCCAACTGTGTTTGACCAAAACCAAATATTTTTCGCACAAAGTTGGTCTCTTTTGTGTCGACAGAACCAACATTTTGAAGCAGACCTATGGACATTTCCTAAAGAGGTGTTCTAAGCCAAACCACGATGTTTTCATAACCTTACCAGAGCCTTGTGACAAGAGAGAAAGAGAAAACTTTCTAAGCAATTGTAAAGTTGCAACATAAAAAAAAGATTAAATTAAATTTATCTGTGGTTTTGCAGAAACGTATTTGGCGAGTCATTTTGGTGATTGTGTCGGGGAATGCATAGCTGAATAAATGTTCAAATCATGACATAATTGTGGTTTAAATAAAACTGACCTTCTTAGTAAGTTTTGTTGTCAGTCGTTGTCTCATGACCGAACATGAAGGCCTGGTCCTGCCCTCAAATAAATATACTACATACATACATCAAACTCAGACTATGTATCTGCAGAAAACTCTAAATTTCTTGTCTTGTGCTCTTTTTGATTTAAAACAGGTCTAAAAAGATTTGCATCACATTATGTTCCCGTGTCACGCAGCATCCCAGCTGTTTTGGGGAATTGTGGTTATATCATCATTTATCACAAAAACCATGAAACAAAAACAAAATATCCAAATTAAAGTGTGATAATTAAAAGAGTGAGTAAGTATATTGTACAAAAATGAATTAAAAAGACTGACGGACTGACTGACTGACTGGATGGATGGATGGATGGATGGATGGAAGGATGGATGGATGGATGGATGGATGGATGGAAGAGAGACAGCTTGAGGATGATCTTGGAAAACAAACAAACAAAAGCAAAGCGTGAAATGGTTGAAAACATTTGTTAGATTAGGCTGACAGTTGCACTCCAGTTCTGTCACTGCGTTTATTGCATCATTTCCTGTCAGTACAGAACATTAAAGGACATGAGTTTCTTGGCTAAGAGCTGCACAAAGTGTCTGCTGTTATTGTATTAAAGCACATCTCATCTGTACAGTGGGATGAAATCAGGACACAAAATACTAATGTGTCCATTTGATGGGACTGAGCAGATATAAGAGCTTGGGGAATAAAGGGAATGAGGTTAACTGTATTTTTTAAGCATATAGAATTTTATAAAACTGTTTGAGGCTGACTTGTTCCGACACCGACTGTAATATTGTAATAGCATATCATTCATAAACCCTGGTCCATAATCATTAACTCATCTGCAGACTACTATCATATGAAAGTGGCACACACGCCGCGCCGCCTCTGTTCACACACTGACAAGATATTTAACTGTTCTCTCACAGTCCCATTCATCATCATGGCTGTCTTTAGTGGAGAGGCGCACATTTCCTCTTCCACTTCTGTCTGTAAGATGAACAGCTCCTCTGGCTCAGCTCCGGCTCGCTCTCTTTTTATCTCTCTGTCCTCTCAGCGTCTCTCTGCAGTTGGACGGTGCCGCTGATGGCTCCACAACTTCAAGCTGTCGGGTCTTTCAGCTTGAAGCACATGTATTGTTGCAGTGGGATTAACGCTGATGGCCACGATGATGCTCATACATAGATTAAAGAAGCGTCGCCGCGCTTCTATTTTTAAAAGTGTAACCCTTATAATCCACCAAAGTGAGCAACAATCTTTGAAATGTGTGCATGTGCATCACGTCAGCCTCCCTCCGCCCATATCAGAGTCAGAACACAGATTTCATGCTACAGCGAAGGCAGCACACACACGTCCAGAAGGCTTTTTTTCCTTTTTTGTTTGTGAAGAGCGTGCACATGAAAAGCTTTTGAAGTAATCCATGTGTTAATTGCTTCTCCACAATGTAATCTGGCCACAGTGAAGGAAAACAGTCAGTGGTGAGCAGAGAAAATACAGATAAACCATTGTTGTGTTGTTTGGTTGACGTCTGCTCCATTGTTGTGGCTGACTCACTGTGTTCAAGGTTAAACTGGATGCTGTGTGAACCCTTCAATGCTCCTGGTACACAGAGATGTGGCCTTCTTTTGTGAGGATTTTATACACATTTGTATCTCAGTCTATAGTCCAATAATATACAGTATATTTCACTTATACAACATACTGTATACGGCACATGTCAGTAATTTACTGCTTTTAATTTTCTGTTTCTTCATGTTGAATCTTTATGTTTCTTTAGGTTCAGTCTTCAACGCGGTGCTCATGGTCTGGTTGTGTTTAGGCAAATAAAAATACTTGGTTAGGTTTTGGTTTTATAATACCCGTGATGTCCCCTTAAAATGATCCAGATTTTTCACACTTACAAATGTTGAAACCCAGCATCCATCCGAGATCACTGGCTCGGCAGCCTTCTCCTCTGTAACTCCACCACCATCCCCTCTACCTTTATATATGAAAGTCAGGTCATAAACACGCAATGTGAACATGATATGAGAGCTACTAAAGTGAATGTATGTGCTGTTTGCAGAAAGTTTTATCCTGGTGACCGGGCTGGAGAGCCACACTTTTATCATGATCACGTGAACTCTTGTCGCCTTTAGGTCGTCTGTCTGCCATTTCCAAGTGTTTGGCACAAGTGGTCTCAAAGTCGACACTTGAGGCATTGCAGTTTGTGACACATGTGCATCAGAGCCTGTGGTGAACTTTGCATGAGCTTTATAAACAATGTGCAGCAGGGACACACTCCCCAGCTGTGTGTCCGTCTTCGTCTGTCAGCCCATTTAGTCTGCTGAATAATACATGTTGCCTGGTTTTAATCTCCTCTACCATCGCTGTGACCTCTGCTTCCAAAAATGTTAGATTTTCTCTTCTCGTCCCCGTTTATTACTGACTAAAGCCTCATTTGTGCGGCATTACATAAGAAGAAATCACAGGGCAGGCGCGTCAATCAAAGCTGATGAGCTTAATGGATTACAGGTGCAGAAACTACAAATAGGATTCTTAGTACCTGCTTAAATAAAGTTTTCATGTTCAGCATCTTTTATTAATCGAACATAAGCACACATCCAGGAATGATCTTGACTTCAGTTCTCACTCTCAAATATATTTAATATTAATGAGGCCACAATGAGGTCGCAAATTTAGTGAAGGGACCCAAATGCAGGAAATAGAATAAACAAAATGTAACTTTAATAAACTTACTGGAGCTGGAGAGCAGCACAAAAAAACTCAAGGCGACTGGTCCACGTACAAACAAGTCCAACAGTAATTCATCCCAACAGGAGTAATCCAAACAGGAGTAATCCAAACAGGAGTAATCCAAACAGGAGTAATCCAAACAGGAGTAATCCAAACTGGAGTAATCCAAGTGGCCACCAAGGTAAATTCCAGCAGGAGCAGGCAGGAACATACAGTCATCATATAGACCGTCTTGGCAGATCAAATATTTTTATCTTAATCAATCACTATGACAACAAAGCCACTGGTGTAGATATGATGTGTCAACAGGGGGCACCGCTCCACCATCATGCACTGGACCTCTGACAGTACCCATAGTTAGCATTTGATAGCATCAGTGGTGATGAATCCCTCTTAAATACACCAATTTGCAGCCTTATTTAAGAAATGATTGAGGTTGACGCAGGTGACAGATTTGTGATCACTGAATGGCTCCAGCTCTTGATTGATGGCGGCCGGGATGTCAGAACAGGGCGAGGCTTCTGCGACTTCATCCGGCTCCGAGCGTGACCTTTCTTCTTCCTCTCAATCCTCATAATGATTCATCGTCCTGGAGCATGCTGATGAGTGCTGAGCCTACAGTACTGACTGACTGATGAACGAGGTCAGAACGGGATGCTTGTCTCTGTCATGTAACATCTTGAGGTGCTCGATGACGCTGCGTCTTTAAGTTTGGAGCTGATTAATTATGATGACTGAGTGCTTCATTATCACAAAAGTGACCAGAAAAAAATGTAAATTTAAATAAAATCTCTGGACGCCTGCTTTCACACAGATCTGTGTGTGTGGTTGTGTGTGTGGTTGTGTGTGTGTGTGTGTGTTGTATGGGAACCAGCTGTCTGTACTGGGAGCACCATTTTCACACAGGGCTTGATTCCAGTGATCAGTGCTGGTTTGAGTGCTTGACTTGCCTGTGTGTCTACTGTGTTGTTTCTTATACATTGTGTTCTGTAATAGAACAGACACACACCGCTGCCTCTCTGAGGGCCCCCTCCCCGGCCCCCCCACCATCCCACCTGGCATAGCTGTCAGAGGCATGGCTCTGTGCCTTGGCATGGAGCGTACCATCTCCCTGGCACTTCGCCTGGTTGCGGTACTGAGGGATGGCACCGTGCCAACTGGGGCTCCTCTGGTCATTGTGGATGTCCACTCTTAGGATGCCCGGAGGGGCCTGTTCCACCTGTTCAGTGGGAACCTGAAGTGTACCTCCAGTGGCCTCCATATGGCCCCCAGATTCACACCAGCCACTCACGGCACTGACGTGTGAGTCTTCATTAGCAGCATCTTAGACAACCCAATTACCGGAATACATGTCGGCAATGTGTGTTTCTCAATGTTCATAAAGTTTTTTTTTTTTCTTCAGTTTTCTATTTGATGTTGTGACAACACAGAGCCTGTGGTCTGGTTCACAAAAAACACTTGGTTAGTTGCAGGAAAAGACAGGGTTAAATCTTAAAATACTTTAATCTCCACAAATGCAGCTGGCGATACCTCCACTTCCTGTCCGAAATATCAGATATTTGTCAGGAAGGCTGGATATTGCCCTGAGGTCTCCGTCAAATCATCCCCTGGTGCATTTCTGCTGAGACTAGGGGTGCTGAGAGTGCTGCAGCTCCTCCTGAAAAGAGGCATCAGAAGACCATCAACTGATTATAGTGACTCACAGCAGACAAGAAGAGTCCACAGGATTTAAAAACATTTTTCAATGTGTGTTCAATTCTTGCTCCTCACCTGTAGTCAACGCCTGTCTCCTCACTGCGCTGCAGTATTATGACCTACGAGGCTGTCTGTCTGCATTTACATGTTCTTTGGTGATTCAGTCACGAGAGGGACAGCATCGGATCTCTCTACGTCAAACACGTGTCACTGAAACAAACAGACACCAAGGACTTTATGTATAACATGTAGGATGTTGGTGCTCTAATTTACTGTATGTTGTAGTGAAAAATGTTCTCAAATTGTTGGAAATTGTTGTCAAAAAGTATTTCCCCTTAGTTTTTTTGTTCATTTAAAATGAATAGAAATAACATAAATGTTGAGCATCATTTACAGTAGCTTCGTTAAATAGACTGGCCCCTCAGCAGTGCGGGCGTCGCTGCACTGGTCTTATGGTTAACAATGTTGAAATGCAGTTTCCACCACCATCCACCACCATCCCCTCCACCTCCTGATAAGACAATCAGGTCATAAACATGTGATGTTATATGATGCATACTGTAGAAACGTCGGTTTGGTACATATCCTACAACACATTCAAATGTGAACTTTAACTGCCAATGTTTTACTCTGGCGACCGGGCTGATCGTAGACGATTTTGTACTAAAATAATGTCATTGAAGCAAAAACACACGAGGAGAATATCTATGTGACATTTCTTAATATTAATTGGTGTAATTTTGGACACTAAAAAAGGTGATTTCAGTCATTGAGACTCAATAAGGAGGCTGCTGCCAGACCTCATTGTCACCAGCATGTTCATTACCAGTATACTGAAACTAAAGCAGCTCAATGGAATTAAGCCATCACTCATTGTATTATTTACACCTGTAGTGTTACTGTATTGCTTAAAGCTGCAATGTTTATATTTCAATACGTTAAAACTATAATAATGGTTAGGATGCTTAAAGTCTCACACTTGTGATGTAGTTTAACATCACTGTTGCTGATATTCTGTAACATATCTTTCACTGACCAAGCAACATAAACACAAATACTTTATGATAGTGGAGTTACCAGGTCAGGCAGACAGCCTGACAGCCTGTACCTTTCTGTAAAACCAACTTGACGCCTCGTTAGGTTGCATCTCCTTTTTCTCTCTTGTCACAATGCTGTGCTTATGCTCTTGTTAGGTTTATGCACAAAAAACACTTGGTTAGGGTTTGAAAAATACCTGCTCTGGCTGCAACAGTTGTGGTTGAAGATGGTCAAACTGTTTTGTAAAAAATTAGCCGTTAAGAAAGCTAAGAAATCGCTGGAAATATCCCCAGGTTGCCTTCGAGAGACACAAGCTTTTGACGCAACAAACACAAATGTAAATATCCCGAGGTGTCTTTAGAAATGTCCACTGGCTGTACTAACATCACCACTGTCCCCTCCTGATGTGTGACGATGCCATGTGTGCTACAAACGTCAACCTTGGACTGATCTGTGGTCTGCAGAAACAGTCATTGTTGACATTATATGCTGGCGACTGCCAGTGTGACACGTGTTATTAAATCAGTTTTCAAAAGTAAGTGATGAATTCACCACGCTACTCTACAGTGAGTCACTATAATATAATAAAAGAATGATCCTGATGACGCTTCACTCAGTGATCCTGTTTGTTTGAGACCTGCTCTCTTAACTCGGCCCCTCTGACAGAATCTGCAACACTTTTTAGGAGCATTTTATTATTAATCATTGAGTGGTTGTTTGTGTCCAGCGAGGAAAATGACTAATATTTACTGACTCACTCTGTCATTAACACCTGCCGTGTTAACTATAGAGAAAAAGGGAATTGTGCACAAAAGCTGACTTTACCTCGTAACTAACTCGAGTCACAGACTGCAGCTGTTCTGCTGTTCTGTCAGCTCAGAATGTATTTGGCACATATGGTAATGATTTTCCAGTTTCCCCTCGGCATATTAAATATTTTGCAGTTTTTAAGCGCTGCACCAGGAATTTTGGCACAGATGAATGGGACTATTTGGAGCTCTATTAACCTCCTCATGTTGCTTGAAAGCTCATGTAGTCACATCCTGACTGCCAGAAAATGTATAGATCAGCACAGAAATGATGTGACTCCATTTCAGTCGGGTATTTGGGTCACCCTCCCACTTTGACTACAAAATTAAGTAAAAGGAATATTTATCATATTTTATAATAAAGCATTTAGGTGATTTTGAAGTCTTGGTTGCATGCTGCACAATACTGTCGTCTTATATATAGTTTATCAAATAATAATGGTAAAGATGTAACTTCAAACACAGGACTAAGTTGTCACTTTGCCTCCATCTGACCTCACTTAAATTATACCATATGGTGTTGGTTTTCAGTGCTCTCACAGCATTGACAGACTCTGTCTTACATTTTGGAGCAGCACTGACATTTAAAAAGATCAGACTGGTGTGCTGAAATATTCTCTTTATGCTTCACATAAATGTCTGAACTGAACTTCTATCTTCTCCCTCATGGTGGCTTGTGTTTATGACTCTCACCGAAAATCACTTCTATAATTGAACATTTCCAGATCATGAATTAGCAAAACTGATCTTAAAAATACATATGCTTTTGATAACAGCTCCAATAAAGCTGGAATGAATCCAGCAGTCACAAGAAGGATCTTTTGTTCTGATCGCGGTGATACGGAACAGAAAGAATAGTAATGTTCCTAAAAGACCTCAATACTTCAGCGAAATGTGTCCTCCAGCAAGTGACTGCAGCATCCAGCTCTATCAGCCAAGCTCACTGTCTTGGAGGGTTATGAATGGCTTAATTGGCAGCAGCACCGCGAGTGTCACACAGAAAGTCAGCAGTGAAAGAGAGGCTACTGGAACAAAGTCCCCAGTGTAGTGACAGTGTCAGCAGAGAGTCGCTGTAAGGCGCTCTGTGAGTCAGTTAGTAAGTGAGGTTTCAGAGAACAGAGCAGGTTGATTTCCTGTCATCACAGGCACATAATTACTTTCCAACCCATGTCATGGTGAAAAAAAGACTCAAGAGTAACTCGTGGGTGGAGGAAGGGTCCTCCACTTCAGTGAAAGCAGAGACAACACAATAAAAAACACTACGATATTAATAAAAACCAACACTGGGCTCTTTGAGAAAATAATCTTTCCACGTGGTCTATTCAGTAGCTTATTACTTCAGGGATAGAAAACAAATATGGCTACTGCTAGCAAGGTAAAAAACAACCATAGGAATCCTGATTGGACCAAGAAACCCTGATCTTAGTGCCGTGAAAGAGTTAAACACTCAGTCACCTTGTGTTCATACTCCTGACAAATAGGGGCAGCATATTACCAGAGTAACTGCTACTAACTGTATATTTTTATACACGCATGACTGGTGCTACCTTTAGCTTGTTAGCTCAGTTAGCCGTGCAGCTAACTGAGTAACAGAGGAATGTTGGTGGAGCTTTGGAGAAGGAGGTTTTCAGGCCTGGGGCTGATTGATTAGCAGACATAATGTCAGAACTGTTATTTCTTCACATTCTGTTGATCATTTTATTTACTTGTTGATAACAAATATGGTCAGAGTTTGACGTCTAGGCTCCGACCTCATCACTATGTAGAGATCTGTTCGGCCCAGTTGGAGCCTGCAGGTGGATGCTGGCTCGGTGGTGGGGTGGAAAGAGTGTGCAGCAGCACTGAGGCGGGGCAGCGGTGGCATCAACAGGCAGAGAGGGAGAGATGGGAGAGTTTTGCAGTTTAAATAGACAAACTGACAGGGTGTGGTTGGCCGGTGGGCTTGTCATGTGTGAGCAGTGCAGCGTGAGTTGTCTGCCTGATCCAGCTTGCAGATGTTGCTTCATTTGTCCCAGCGTTACCTGGGATTGTGACCAGGGGAAACTGTGCCTCTTACTGTTTTGGTTGCACAATGACATGATGACTTCCTTTGTGCCCTGATGAAAAGCTAGTTTTGTGTAAACTCCAGCTGTCATGTTCTGTTGTCTGTGGTCAATCAGACAGATTAGGTCTCCAACCTGGCGTAGGTCAAAGTTTTTATTGATGAGATAAGAAAGTAACAAACACGCATTTAAGATGAAGGATTGTTTTGCGTAGCATGAGGAGCTAAAACTTACTGTGCATTTAAAATGACAAATACATGACCTTGATTCGTTGAAGTGCTGTTTCCATTTTCAAGAATGAACTTTTAACCCCACTGTTACTGGATTATTATTAGTGCCGCATCAACTCATCCATCCATTATTTATGTCCAGGCAGGGTTTGGGGGGGGGCGAGATCCTGTTCTTACACATTGGGTGAGGAGGGAACAGCCTGAACAGGTGACAGTCTCTCAGTGGGTCGAAACATCTAGTCACAAAAGCATTCATGCTCATATTTACACCTGCATGCAACTTACATGTGCTCTCCAACTACCCATGAACACTCAGGGGAGACGTCTTAATGTAGTGTTGTAATTGTTCACAGTGGAACTCTCTTTAGCTACCTTAAGGTGAAATCTTAGAAATGTATAACAACTATTCTCTCACTAAAGACACAGCGGAGGACCAGCAGCCCAAGAATGGCGTCACACTCGCTGTGTGTGTTGTGATCTGAGCGTCTCTGTTCGTTGCGGTGATGGCAGGTCCGAGTCACTCTCTGTTCTCCCCACGTCCTTTTTCAACATGGTGGCTGGTAAGAAACTGTACACTAAAATATGTTTCTGATAGCATCTGTGCAGAGAAAAAGGCAGTGAAGTAACGGGATCTTCATACATATTTTATCAGCTCCGCCGAATTTAACAGCTCCATCTGAGTTCTGTGAGAGGTGTGTCTTTAGATGGCTCTTTCATATTATATTTTTATTTTATGTATTGTTTGGTTGGTGGTCTTGTGTGATATGTAGAGGCACTACTTACTTAAGCCTGACACCCCTCCCTCAGTACAGGCTGTAGCCTCGTCTCTGTAGCAAGTCAGGTTTTTATGGGGCAGAGATGCTCGCCCTACACCCAGCCTTCCTCTTCTCTCATCCAGGTTGAATGTTGTGTATCTCACCTTTAAATATTGTTGTGTAGTTATATCTTTAAATTCTATAGGTCAGTGTGTTGCTATAGCTCTCAGAAAGCTCTGTGTGTAGTGTTGTAAAAGTTGCTTTAAAGGTGCACTTTAAGAAATCTAAATCAGAAGAGAAAGATCTTCATTGACTGATTTCTTTTTCTGCCTAAACAAACTAAATGATCAAACTCTCTTTGTTCTCATGACTGAATAAACAAACTGGACAACACAGTTTATACTCTTTTACTTTGTTTATATGTGGCAGACCCTGCCACCTTTCTAGCTTCAAACAGTGTTCTGGGACCTTATTTTCCTCTGAGAACAGCTGGTTTATTCACTGATGAAATACATGTTTTAGTTTGTTTTATTACCTCATTAATTTGTTTCAAAAAAAATTCTGAGTTTTAATTTCTTCTCCAAAACTACCCTTAAATTGAATGGAGCCAGTCTTTTGGCAGCATGTTATACTATTATCATCTGTTGCTGTGTGTATTCTTTAATATGTTTTTATTTGTTAGCCACCCTGCGCCTAGCTTAACATCTTGCCAAAGGACTACAGTTGAAAATTAGCCTGCTGGCTAACACTGGCACATTTACGAAATGTTGATCAATGTGCACTGTCCTTTAAATAAATAAATGAAATGAAAAAAATAAAATAAAATAAAATGAAAAACTCAGGTAAAGTACTACTGCCTCCAAATTGTACTCAAGTACATGTACATGAAAAACTGTCATGTGACATCAGTGAAGAACCCACAGCCACACATTCAGTGTTACCGTAGCTGTCATTCTGCTCCCACACTAACATGCTATATAACACGCTATCTGCATGTTAGTGTTGGTTAAATCCCCATCACTACAGGAAACACAAACTACCTGCAGCTGGCAGCCAACATGCTGAAAATGTCAATGTCAAGTCCCCCCATCACTATTTTGTAGGTCAGGGTCCCGGTCGCTGCATCCTGAGCTTGGTGCTACCCAAAGATGTCATGTCATGTCATCGTCCGTAACCACTTATGCCTTTCCATGGGGTTGCGGGGTCAATCCCAATCCCAGCCTCGTCTCAGGGCAAGGGCAGGGTACTCCCTGGACAAGTCGCCAGCTCATCGCAGGGCCCTCACTGATGAGCAAGGTGGGGTTCAGTATCTCGCTCAAGGACACTTCGACATGCAGCTCAGCCCAGCCCGGAGCCGGGATTTGAACCAGCCCTCCGATCACTAGTCGACCTGCTCTACCCGCTGAGCTACAGCCGCCCCCCACAATCGTGATGTGCTCCAACAAATACACAATAAGTGCAGTCACAGCAGAACGTGTGTGTTACTTGTGTTACAGGTGCCGTACAACTACAACTAACCCTAACCTGGAAAAGTCTCTATCAAGCTCCATCTCCTGTAACTCAACATACAAACTAATTATCTTCCTCATTTGACCTTAATTCCTCCAGTGGACACACCTCGTCTTCTTGTCTGATCCTTCACTCTTTATGCTTAGTTTGTCCTCTGTCGGCCCTTCTGAAGCAACTAACAGTGCTTAACTGAGTGCTGCATTAATATTGAGTTCATGTCTACGTTAACCAGCCTCGTATGTAGTGGGGATGCATGTATCCCACTGTATTTACAAGCCTGATGTGTCTTCATTTAGTATTCGCGTGTCGTCGGATCGTACCAGTGACTTAATATTCTCTTAACACAACTTCAAGTGCGAATATATTTCTGCTGTATTTCACCTTCAAAGCCAACCGCTCAATCTCCTGGGAGCGTTTGTCACACCACGCTGCACAAACGCCTCGATTTATACAGCAGCTGGTGCAGTAAATGTGCTGTAATTGCACAGTCACACATGGATTCGGGTGTGTTCATAGTATCACACCAAATCTATTCATCTGCAGTCCATGTGATAATGATGCTTGCTGTAGCGCCACACCACCACCTCCCATTTGCCTCTCAGTCCGTCTGCATGTTATTTAAGGGTATTGTTATAATGGCCGCTCACTGCCCGCATGTGAGTCGCTCTCCCTCGGTGCATTGCTGCTTGATTGGAGGAAATGCTTTTGTGTTACGATCTGATTTTTTGGGCATCAGCACCGAGCTCCTGCAGTAATGACCTGTGCTGGGAGGTGTTACGGGAGCAGATTTGGAGGCGCTATCCTGTTAACAAGGAGCCTGCTGAGACAAGCTGCGAGCAACACCGCGCAGAGATGTGTGATTTGAAGCGAGGCCTGCTCGTGCCAGACAGTTGGTGATCTGCGTACCACGTTCTTCTTTTATTGTTATTGAATGTGACAATGAAGGAGAGCGAGACTGCTTCAGCTGAGGAAGCACAACAACATGAGAAGTGGATGCTCATTTTTTGAGTTTCTTAGTCTCCGAGTTGATTTTTGATTCTTTAGTTTTAAAGACAACATGTTGATATTTATGTGCCGTCCTCTGTCCTATTTTTGCTGAAGGAAGCTTAACAGAGATCGACTCGTTCATTATACTTAGTGATTTCTCTGTCTCCATGGTGATTCGACCTTTTTTGCTCATCAACCCCAATCATAATCTACAAAATAACAGTTCCATTAATTAGCCTTATTAACCTCAAAATGAAACCCCCTGGTTTGTTTACCAGGATAATAATGAAGCTCTGAACAGAATTAGTTTTAAGATGAAATCCTTGGCAACCCTGCAGAATAACACTCATGTCTCTAATTCAGATCAGCTGTTCCCGATCAGCTGTTCCTGTCATGGTCTGGGTTTTTGGTTTTAGTGATTTACTGTTTCATTTTGTAGATTATGTCCTCATGTGTCATGTTTATACTTTCCACTGCCTTAAAACTAAACCAAACCTCCAGTTCAGTTTTGTGCTCTTGGAACTGTTTCATTATGTTGCCTGACATTTGTTGCTTGTATTCTGGATTTTGGCCGTATGGACCTCAGCCTCAGATCATCACAGCTCACCTGACTGTCTTGGTGTTTTGTGTAATTCACTATTACAACTTTCAGTGACTTCAACAACCAAGTCAGAGCTCAGATGTGGCATCATGGCTCTTTGGATGAAATTCATTGTCCACAAAGGATTCTTAACACTTCTTTATGTTACGACAGTGTATCTCTTCACCTTATATTTTCAGTTCATGTTAATGCTGAGCTTCTGAACTGGTTATGTTTAGGCACAAAACCACTTGATGAGGGTTAAATATATTCACTTGTGTCAGGCTATTAGATGCTGAAATGCCTCATGGTGCCTCGTCAGAAGTATCCAGTGGTTTCATATGAACTTGTATTGATATGCAGTCTTGAATTGCGCTGAAGGACTTGGCAGCTTTCTGTGACTGCACCACCATCACCTCCACCTCCCGATATGACAGTCAGGTCATAACCATATAATGTGAATGGTAGATGACACGTTTTGTAGAAACGTCAACATAGTAGCCTATGTGGCTGATGACATGTACAGATGTGAACCTATCAGTAATTTACAGGAACATGAAGTGCCAACTTCTCATCCAGACTGTTATTTCCTTACTTTTCTGACTGGTTCTTGTTGAGGATGACATGTTTGTTTTTTAGTGAAATATCTCCACAACTATTGACTGGACTGTAATGATATCTGGCACACACTCTCAAACAGGACAAAGAACTGCAGTAAAGTCGGTGGCATCTTAACTTTCATCAAATTCCACCAGCAGCTACATTTAGAAAATGTCCTGTTAATGTCAGAAATATGTGCAAAAAATAAGACATTTCCATCAGCCGTAAGTTTGGTGCTAATAAGCAAATGGTAGCACGTTAGCACTCAAAACTAAGATGTTGACAATGTGCTTAATGTCATTAGCATTTTAATTGTGAGCTAAATGCAGCTTCACAGATGTTCTGTTGCTGTGCGAAGTGTGGTATAAATCTATGTATAGCTGTGCCTTTTAAAACAATACAGGTACACGCTATATTGTATTATATATATTTTGTTGAGCTTCTGGTCTCAAGTACAGTTTATATTACACATTTACATCTATTCATCACTTATTATACTTCTGACACATGCAGTCAGTCACATTGGTCTCAGCAGCAGCTGCTAAGCTCCAAAAGCAAATTGCACCCGTTATATAAGCCTCCCCATGTTCTACTGTTCAGATACAGGTAGTACACTTACAGTAGATGCAAATGGCTGTGCCTTAGTTGCATGACTTATCTCTAAATAGAAAAAAAAAACATAGCTACCTAAGGAGAACAAAGGAAGAACTATCCATCACTGCTGAAAACCACCGTGGCTCCCCCTGTGCACCGTAGGCTACATGCAGAGTAATCCTCCGGGGGATGTATTCCAGACATAATGAGAAAGAAACATCGGGGTAAACAAATCGACTTTTTTTTGCAGGCAGGCCTAATTACAGGGCAGGAATAAATAACTATTGGAGCGCAGACAGGCACGCTAGTGTAATGCATTGTAATGGGCCGTGGGGAGTTAATGCGTCATTTTTCTGCCTGACATGTTGCTGTGGCACGTTCGCTGCACAGTGAGCTTCTCTGATCATACAGATGTTTAGCTGCTCTGGCATGCTGCTGTGACACGGATTGTTTTCCAGTCACTTCTGTATTCTTTTAATTTTTAAATTTGTTCTGTATGTGCCAAAGACAAACTGCCAGGCTCATTTCGACCACACATTGCTGAAATCCAAAGGCCAGTATCAATGTTGGCAGCAAACCTTTCTGCAAACTGCGGATATGTTGAGGTTTTTACATTTCTTCATGTTACAACTATACATTTGTTTCAGCACACCACAGATAAATCCATACATACGTGTCACAGGCTAAGTATCATATTGAAACTTGTACATGCTTTTTAGGAGACTTTCATGTATGGAGGGGGAGGGTTGTGGTGTTGGTTTCAACACTTGTAAGCGTGACACCACTGGAAATGAGACCACAGGACCATTTCCAGCTATGTTTATGGTGACCAGAGAGGTGTTTAAAGCAAAAATCACAATGTTTTCTAATCCTTATCAAGTGGTTTTTGTGCCTAAACCTAACCAGAGCATAATCACAGCATTGTGACAAGAGAATTAAATAGAATTTAACCTAATGATACATAAGTGGATCATAAGAAGTTTTAATTTCTCTGTGGTTTTGCAGAAACTGACTTTGCTAATATCTTCTTCTGCCAGTTGCTGTTTTGGTTATTTTTTTTCTTGTGACAACACTGTGCTTTTGGTCTTGTTAGGTTTAGGAAAAAATCATTTTGACCTGAAATACCTGTTTTGATCACACAAGCATGGCTTAAGTTGTCCCAAAAGTGGATATCTTCCAAAGGTCTCCTTAAAAAAAAACGTTTACACAGTCCTGAACAGTGGTCATTGGCATGGAAGCCTTCTCACCTGTATATACTTGTTTCTGGTATTTTGTCACTGAAATCTGTATATTCTGTGATTCTGTTGTTCTGTTTTGTTTTTTTGAGTCTCCTTAATGAGCTGAGGGACAGACGATGTCATACACTGTACAGATAATAGGCTGACTGAGGAAATGTTATTGTGATTTTGAGCTGTTTAAATAAAATTTACCTGACCTGCCAACATTTTGTTCGAAATAAAGCGATTCACATTAACCTTGTTGTTTAAAATTGAATATATGACATTGGAAACATTTGCCCTTGGACACCCTTAAGTGGGGATAACACAGAAATGTCTGGCTGTAGATGCATCTGCCTTAAAAATACCATGGCGGAGCAAAACGTCTGGGTGTGCCCGGGGCTGTCTGGCCCAAGTGTCACTCTGATAAGCGCTGGAACCGTTGAAAATATTTTCACTTTTGTGCATTTCTGGAAGAAGGCATGTCATAAGAGACGGGTGCATCCCAGATACATCGTATCATCATCGTTTTTTCAGGTCCAGTGAAGTTTCTTTTTTTAGCGCAGCCACCCAACCTCAAATAACCTCCTTCACTTCTACTTGTTTCCCAGAATGTCTTTCAGAATCCAGTGTGGGGTCTACCCTTGTTGTTACTCAAAGGTCAACATGTGAACATACATGTGTCGCTGCAGAAACACCCATCACTCAAAACATAACATGTCATGTGAAGTTTCAACCTCTGTGTGATGTCTCAGGTGAAAGAGCCAACTGAAGTGGAAACACAGTTACATTTAGGTTCAACTGAACTGTTTCCTTTGTTATGTTTGTTTTTCCCATGTTACATTATTTTTTACAGCCCAAACACAAACCACAGAAAACTGAAACAGTCCTTCTCCTTACAGTGACTCATAATAGCCATGTTTATAAGGTTTCTTAGTCATAATTACAGCAGAAAAAACAAAGATAAGTAGATCAACAAACACTCAAAATGATTTAATTTAAAAAAACAAGTAGTTTGGTCTTTTGTGGTTCTGCTGCTTTGGAAAAAGTGCAGTCACATCTTCAGTTCGACAGTTTTCATTCTTGACCTTAGAAACAGCAAATTTCTCAACATGAGGTCCAACTACAAAGTCTTTCTACAAGCCCGTTGCATGAATACAAAGTTGTCATCGTTGTCGTTTCTTAACATCAGGACAATTTCAGGCCGCGTTTGTGGGATGGCGACAAAAGCGGGCATTTTAAACCATAAAAGCAATGTTTCCAAATGCTGACCAAGTGGATTCTGTGGGTTCTGAAAATCAGACATAAGGAAATGTAACATTTCAACACAACAAACAAGAATATATTTTCACTACATCTGTTGTCAGCAGAACGTACAATACCAGTATTTACTCTGGAGATTTGATTGCATGTTATGGAAAATTATCATAATTATAATTATTATTAAGTTTATTTAAACATGAAGATCAGTGAGGACTGGGTAACAGTTTAAAATGGAATAAAAGATACAAAATATTCAGAGATACAAAAAAAACATTAATTAAAATATAAACATATTTACATAAAACACCAAAATATATTTATCAGTTTAATTTAACATAGAAATGTGCTCCATCATCTTTTTGAGAAGCTCAGTCACTAACAACCATACAGACGACTGACACACACGTCGTCTCTAACAGCTGTTTTGTGCCTCCGTGTGAGATTCTCTTCGTATGAACCTTCTCGTCAGTCACTGCTCTCCTCACAAACCAAGATGGATCGGAGATGCTTCAAACATAAAGGCATGTTTTGGCAGTGACTGTTGTGCCGCCACTCACTCGCTCTCAGTCTGGTCAGAGCATTCAGGGACTTCATGACAGATGAGGTGGAGTGGAGGGAAAAGAATCCCAAAACTGAATATTCCTCTCGCTGTAATCGTTTCAATCTGTTCTGCCAGAACAGATTGCGGTATTTTGCTTCCCTGTTGGAGAGCTGTATATTTCTCCTCCCTCCCTCCCTCTCTTGTTTCCTCTCTCCCCTTTTCCCATTATTGCAATATGGCACTCTCCATTTCATTGTCAGTCTGGGCAGCGCGGCTGTAGCATAGACTCTTACATTGTGCCGAGCCCGCTGCCCACCTCCCTGGTGGAGGCGTATGATCATCCATCATGGATAAAACATTATGCTACACCCATGTGGCCACAAGTTCCTGCTTAGGCTGGAAATGGGGGGATAAGCAAGGAAGATATGTGAGTTAAAATTGGCCACCTACTATCAAAATGAAACACTTAAGGAAACCTCCAGCCTATTTGTCGGGTCAAATTGAATGCATTTTTCTGGACTGAGAGAGCGTGGAGCACGCACGACTAGCTGCTGCTTCTTGTTTTATATTTTCCAGTGATCTCCGAGCCCCATTTAAAGAGTTGCAGTCCCTGTTGATTGAGAGAGCCTCTATAAGTGGCCGTGGCAATTCCAACAACAACAGTGGACCTCCTCTGGCAGGAAGAAGGCCCTTAACCACAAGGGCCAGGGCTGGAGGGGGAGAGGTGGGAGGTGAGCCAGGAGGAAGGCAGCTTGCGGTCGTACATCTTGGGAAGACTGCATGTGTTGGCCAGACAGCCCCTTAAGTGACTTCACCTCATCTCAATGGTGCTCATTACGAGCGATAGAAAGCCATCCATTCAGGGCAGCAGTATAAAACAAACCAGCCCCATCTGGAGAGCGGACAAGAGGGTGTCAACATGGGCCTGCAAAATTGATTGGGTTGTGTACGGCGCTGTGAATGGTCGAGAGGTTGCACAGCTCATCTTTTTGGATCGGTCTCTAATTTTTACACACTTCACTCTTTGGTGACACAATTACCGCAGCATATTCTGAATTATAATGTATCAACAGGGCTCCCACAAAACCACTAAATATTTACTCATGGAGCAGAAAAAACATTCAAGTGCCTCTGCAGTTGGCCGCTTTAAACATATTTCAATGGCTATAACTCAAAGTGGGGCACCACCACAAAATCCACACAGCATCGAGTATTCGTTTTGAAGCCGATGTTTACGCTGCTCGGTTTGGTAGCCTAGCGCCTCCGAGCAGAGGGCTCCTGCTGGGATGAAGCCTTTTCCTTCACAAGATGGAGTCTAATTGAAGATGGGCAGCAGACTCTCGAGACTGCATTATCCTCTTCTGTCAATGCGTTTGAAATGCCAGATTTGACAAATTACACCGTCCTTCAACCTATCATCTGCCTGTAAATGCTTTTTTCCTCTAGCACTGCGCTTGAATGTACATGTGTGTCTTTAGAATGTAAGAATTGTCTATATTCAGAAATGAACCGCACACTGAGTCACTCATGCCTGCAAGACTGAATTGTGCATATTAGCCGTAACAGGGTGAACAGATCCAGCCAACCAAGAGCTTTAGGGCTTAATGGCTTTGATTTGAATTTCTATTCCTTTCATTATAAACCATTGACATTTTAAGCACACCTATATGCTGCTGTCACTGACTAACCTTTAAAAAGAAGAGTGATGTCTTTCCGAAGAGACAAAAGCCAGGAGAAAAACCCATGGTGACACCCTCTCCTTTTCAGTCTGCGTTACAGCCACAACACTAATCCACCTAATTAGGAAAACAACTCACCAGGTAAATTCAACCTAAAATGAAAATTCAGTCTTTATCGATTCAGCCCCAATGTCTCATAGTCCACAACACAATTCTGGAGCTTTTCAGCAGAACAGCACTGAACAGCTGAAGTAGGGGACTTGTTTTAAAACAAATAAATGAACATGAAGATAAAGAACAAAGAGGCTCCAAACAGTTCATCCAACGTAATCCAAGTCTATGGAAGCCCTGAAACTGAAGGTGGTCAAGCTTGTGCACCAGCCAAGTCACCAGGATACAATGTTAGCAGTCACTGTTTCTGTAAACCACTGATACGCCCCAGGTGGACATTTGTTAACCTTAAACAGAGCATAAGCAAAATGTTGTGACAAGAGAGAAATAGAAAATTCAAACTACACTTAGAAGTTGTGACATAAAGAAATGTTCACAAACAAAACTCTAGCTAAACTAGCTAACATTTAATCAGGTGATTGTGTTGCATGCACCCACAAGCAAGAAAAATAAATGGTTTGCCTGTAGGATTTTTAGGGTTTAGGATTTTTAGGATTTGCACAATTGCATTCTTTCAAGGGTTTATTCAAATGTTTGACGTGCCCGTAAACACCCATACATTCACATATGCTGGTGTTTCAAAGCAGCATCAGTCGTACCTTTACAGTATGTCAGTTAAATATTGCAAACTTCATCATATATGTAGCACTTATGGTCCCAAAAGACCTACATGGTGTTGATAAATATGAAAGAGAGCCATTTTTCATGGAGTGAGGACTTTATTTTTGATGTAATGAAGTCAACACTGCTGACAGGGCTAGCTCGTGTGTGGTTTGAAGCTGTTTGGTAGTGTAGTGGTAGGATGTCTCACATCCCTGCTGGTTACTTTCAGCATCACGATTCTGCCCCTCCTTGTTGACGCAGTCTGACTTTATTTGGCATATGCTGTCAAGATTTATCCCCCTGTCTCCCCACAGCATCGCTGGAATTCACAGTCTAAGTCTGTGGTAGAACTGAGGCTCATCAAAGCTGATTGTTCCTCTTGACATATAAAACACTTTTACTCCTGCTGGTCGGTGGCACAGAATTTGGAGCTCATGTTGCTTTGAAAACTCACATAACAAAGTGATGATGTCCAGACCTCTGACACAACTGCATGTCATTAATGTCCCACCTCTGCTGAAATGCTTCTGATTGTGTGTCTTAACTGTTGGTATACTTTCCCCTGATTTGACTTTATCACATATGGTGAACACATTTCAAAATCACTAACTTTGTGCCAACTATGTGCCTGAGGGTCTGCTCGCTGGATTCTTTATGTACTAAATTGTAAATGTGTCCAGCAGCATTATCCATCAATTACCATCAAGGTTAAGTTCCAGTTCAGCAGAAAAAGGAGAATGCTCACACAATTACACCCGCCCTCCCGTTTACAGTTCTAACATCATTCTAACTAGGACGACACCTTCCTGTGATTGCGCACACCTGCAAAATATTTGTGGATGTGCATTACAACCTCAATTCAGAACAGTTTGTGAAGTGTTCCTCGCCCATCCTCACATTTCAACGAGGATAGCCCTTTCATACCCAGTCATGATACTATCACCTGTTACCAATGAGCCTGTTTTGATGATTCCACGACTCGCCCAATCTTTTGTCAACAAAATCGCCAGAGCACATTTTAACAAGGTGCATCTCTGCAAACCAGGGATAGGTTGAACTTCACATTTTTTAGGTCCAATCTTAAAGTCTCTTTTACAAAATCCCGTGGTTTCACACTTACAAATGTTGAAGCACAGGCTCGAGCTGTGGTCACAAGGCTTCTCACTGAGACAGGTCAAAAATATGTCACGTGAATGTGATGTGACATTCATTGAAGACATGTTGATATGTTTCTTAGACCTAGGACACATACAACAGCGAACATATAAAAGATTTGCAGAGACTGCGAACATTTTACGCTGGCAGCTGGGCTGCTTCTGTTGTTCCAGTCCAAACTTGTTTGAAATGTGTCACTGGTACTAAAGTCAGAGCAAACATATATTTACAAAAAACAATGAAGTTGATGAGGACAAAGATTATTAGGGCCCGAGGAGGTCTCCACCTGCAAGGTCCCTATTGTTTTTGTAGTGACGACTTTTTTGTCCCAAATGATCACATTTTCCACTGCCTGAACATACCCCAAAACTCACCAAACTTGGAATATAGGTCACACCTGCCGAAAAATCTATTGTCATTTTGAATTTCCACCACTAGGTGGCGCTATAATCGAGGAAAGTGCGTTTTGCCTTAGAACTTCCATATACTTTATCACACATTCAAAAACTTATATCCACGCATTCCCTAAATTGTGTTGAGTCTTGTGATGTAGGCCACGCCCATTTCTGCCTCCGTTTTTTTTTTGTCGCAAACCTACTTTTTCAAACTCCAAAATCGCAAATCGATTTTGCTGATTTGCACGAAACTTTGCACACAGCATCTGTGGACCCTGCTGACTTAAAGTTATTAAAATAATTTTGATATTTCAAACAATACTCAAGTTATTAAATAACAACTTCCTGTACAATTTACTCAAAACAGGAAGTGTTGCATATTTCCACATTGGTGCGTCCGAATGACATCAAACTCAGGTTACTACTTCCCCATGACCCCCTAAGGCTCTGTGCCCATTGGCCCATTGCCACTAGGTGGCGTTCTTTAAATTAAAGTATTTTAAATCTCCACATCGGTTGCTCAGATTAGCACAAAACTTGATACAATTATTGTCAATGCCCTCCTGATGATAGCTGACGAAAGATGTTACCATCAGACTCTATAGTGCCGCCTGGAATATTAAAAATCCAAGCCTTGCCTCCTACATGCATATACATGAATGACATTCATTATGCATATGTATCATGACCAGACGCACAAAAAATATTGGGGTACCAAACTGTCATTCCAAGAGGAAGTCGGCCATTTTTATTTAAAGTTCCAATTTCACCCCCATTTTGATCCATTTCCATACCTCGTACTTGTACCTTGTACCTCGTATGTAACTCCTCCTACGGATTGAACACCACAGACCTCCAATTCACTCAGTATCATCCTCAGACCTTGAACATGAAAATTTATCAAAAGCTTTCGCCTACATCAAATATGGTGGGTGTCATGGTGCGGTCCATTTTCATGCTTCGCCATAAAGCATCAAGTCCTTATAACTTCACCATACAATTTCCCAGGCACACTAAATTCATCACACATGTATACGAAGTTGCCCTGAATGCCTTCATGCATCAATCTGTGTCATATCCATAGCACCACCTACTAGACATAGGAATTCAGACAAACATCCTATTTACATGACATTTAGAGGTTTTTTCCTCCATATCATACACTACAAGATGACATGCAACTAAAAGGTGAGTGCACCCTACAACAGCTTCACAGCCACTCAATAATCAAAACACAACTGACCACAAATTCATTTGAGGGATTTTTTTTACCTGTAGTCCATTTTGTTTTTATGTAGATTGTAGAGACTTCTTCTGACTTCAGTGTACATTATGTAATACTGGCAGGAGCAGGCCACCAAATTATAAAGGAACAACTTCCTCAATGGAAGGTATTGCATGAACAAGCCCCGACGGCAGCAAGCCCTGATGCGTGTGGACTGCGAGGGCCTGTTCATCGCTGCTTACAGCTTTAATTGTATATATTATCTTTGAATTGGTAAAATGGAATCGAGGCTTACGTAGACGTCAAACTTTATGATTCACAGTATTCCATATTGGTCTCATGATCAATAAATAGTGTCCAGAGTTGCATAATCACTTGTTATAACTTTCTTAGATTCTGTTCAGATTGTGCATACTTCTGCTTTTCTGTTTCCTCTGTCTCATATTTTTCTCATCATATCTATTATTTTCTTTTCAAACAAAGTCTGTGTGTTTTGTTTCACAGCCACAGACTTTCACTGAGTCCACGTCCAGGCTTTGAACTGCACTGAAAGTTTAATTGTCTAGTCTTGTCTCTTTTAAATCTATTCTATTTTAGCTTACATTCTTAACTTGCTCTGATGTTATGTTCCTTGATGTCTTCCCTCTTGTTTTTAGTGTATTTTAAAAGCGCTGGTGTCTTTTAATGTCATTTGTGTGGCTCTTTAAAGCCCTTTGAGTTGCCTTGAGTCTGAACTGTGCTCCACAAATAAACTTGCCTTGTATTACCACTGAACACATTCAGTGGACACGACAGCTAACCACCAGGCATTGTGTGAGTGTGACACATAAATCTTTGAACCTTTAGAAATCTGGATAAAGGTCAACAGACGTGTTTTACTGGATAACCTCTAAGTCCCCACCCCCCACCCCACCCCCACCACCACCACCTCCACTCACTTATATTCATAGGTTGTCATTTTTAATTAGTTTCAAAAGAATGTAACATTAGGTTTGGCTATTTTAAAACCAACCCTTCAGACGGAGGTCAGCACTGTGGATTTTTTAGCCATCCAACAAAGTCCACCATTACCTGAATTAATACGAGCTGGCTGTCATAGATCCCAGTTTAGGTGGTGAGTGTGAATCTGCACCTCTTCCTCTCCATCCTCGTCCTCTCCGTGACTTTTAACGTCAATCAGGCCACTAGTTTCAGCGGCTGCACCCTGCGATATTTCAGCTGCACACTGAGAGGTAATTAGAACAATGATTGCCAGCATTCAGGAAAAGACCGAAGACAGGGAAAGAAAATGCTGACATGTGTGAGATGAACTGTGCCAGGCCCTGAAAATGTGCCCAGGCAAGCACATGTATGATGGGGGTCTCTGAGTGCACACCGGCTGCTTCCTGCTCCACCAAGTTATGTGCTGCGCAGTGGCAGGTGAGAATGCTCCATGAGGCCATGTGCCGCTGCCATCCTTAGCCCTGGGTCCGGGCCAGGTACACAGCAGCTGTTTGTCTCCGTGGGCAAATTACCGTCTCACACACACAAAAACACACCCATGCATGTCGGTCAAATGTGTCAGATGAGAGGAAATATCACGCCTGGGTCCAGATTGAAATGTCATCCTTTTACTTTGGGGTGAATGAGATTACCCCAGGTGAACATAGATTTAAACTTAAATACACAGGCTTGGACACAGATAATGAACCACCACTGATGGAATGTAACAAAGTACATTTACTCAAGTACTGTCCTTGAAGGTGCAAAAGGCAATTCTGGAGGCAGACAAAGCAATGAACCGAGATACCTGTACTTTACTTGAGTACTTCCTTTTCTGCTACTTTATACTTTTAGTGACTAGTTATAACTTTAGTTATTATTTACTTTGTGGATTGAATTCTGTATCAGAGCCAAAGAAGCACATCTATAAATACATATATTCCCAATCTGCTTTAAAATAGAAATGCTGAATATGATCCAATGATAACCATATGATTATCAGATACTACTTTGCTCTGATGCAGCATGCAATCTGCAAAGTAACTATTAACTAAAGTTACTAAATAAATATAGTGGAGTGACAATATAAGGTAACCCTGAAGAGGAAGTACTCAAGCAAAGTACAAGTACATCAGTACAACGCTTTGAATCGTTAGGTCAGTAAAAATACTGATCCACCGACCCAAAGCGTCAGTATCTGACAACCTAGGATTAAGACTCAACATTTGACAGTCTTTCTCCAGAACTGCTATTTGCACCTTCACAGACAGTACTTGAGTAAAGGTCCAAGTAAAAGGATGGCATTTCAATCCTGACCCTGAAGTGATATTTCCTCTAATCTGACGAATCTGACTAACATGCATGGGTGTGTAGGTGTGTATTTATGTGTGTGTGTGTGTGTGTGTGTGTGTGTGTGTGTTTGTGTGATGTGACAATATTTGGTCATGGAGGCAAAGAGCTGCAGTGTACCTTGCCCTGACCTGGGCTGAGGATGGCATCGTTGGCATCAACGGGCCAACCCAGAGCATACAATATATGCAGACGTGTAAATATATGTCTAATTTCTTTGTTTCTGTTTCTTTTTTCTTTTCATAAACTGCATTTACTGCCAGAAAAATACTTTTCTACTTCAGTGCAATTTAGATAAAGTAACATATTAACACAATATCTTGTATTTACTCGAGTACTGCCTGACTGGTACTTGTTACAGCACTGTGAACGACACACATTAAGCCAGCACAGACACCAACACTGCTGTGTCGAACCTGCTCAATAAATGGTTTCTTAACTGAACTTGTGCTGTAATTTATCTCTGGAGCTGAACCTTTGTTTTCAGTGGATGGGATGATATTCCATCCAGAGTGTAAATAATCCTCAGGATGCACTAAATGCTCTGCTAAAGATGCCTTATCCGGCTTGACTATGAGCTGAGCCGCGTGCCTCTTAATCTGGTTCTAAATGAGATCAGGATCATGCTGGAACGCATTCAAGTCAGCGCCAGAATCTGTAATCCACACCGATCGTTTGATCTGAATAGCTGAATTGGTGATACTTTGGACATTATTAGAGTTGATATTGAAGAGAAGATGCTGTGGCATATAATTAGTGATTAAATGTAAAAAACAATGTAAAACAGAGTGAGTGTGTGAGTGGATTTCCTTTTAATCTGTACTAGCAGCCTTTTTCTCTTCCAGACATTAACTAATGGCAACAGCAGTCTTGTTCATCCTCACAGTCCTCAAACAAACACACATGCAGGAGGCTTAATGACGCCTGAATGTGTTTTACTGTACATATGGTTGATGCTTTTAGCAGAGTTCAAAATATTTAGAAACGTTTGAAATATTATGCTCAGCAGCTGCTTCAAGTGCAAGTTAATCCACCATCCTTTCCGTGCGGTAATCTAATGGCCATTTCCTGGACTACACGGTTGCCATTACTTGATTCATGATGTGTATATCTCTTTAATGTTAGAGATTTCAGATTTGGTATGACCTTGTTCTTTAATCTAGAGGAAGTATGTTCCCAGAACATGGAGCAACAGGCTGTGGGGAAAAAAAAAGAAAAGGCCGGACTGTTAAAGAAGCAGAGGTCAGTTTGAACCCAGCTGTGTGCATGTACATAATATAATTGGCCCGTGGATGTGAACGGACTCTAACAGGCAGGTTCTACTGTGGAATATACTGCTTCATTATAAAGAGCAGAGCACACAGTAAAAATCTGTGTTTCATGTGGGAATAAATGTTTTGGTTTCTAATCAGTGACCTGTGGAGGAACAAGTGTCGGCAATTACATTATCATGGCTGTTAAAGCCAGCTAAAAGCTGAAGCCATGACTGTCTGTCACAATGGATGGTAAAATGTCTTGACTGTAACCTTTATGACATAAATATCATGTTTCATGTAAAACAGCTGCACTTACTGTTTAATACAAAATCTCAAGATTTGGAGCAAGAAATGAAAAGGTTTCCTTCATTTTGAGAATGTGAGATGTTTTTGTCTCAGATCCACCGAACAGAAATACAACTTTAATTTAAAAAGTGACTTGCTGATAGAACTACACACATTATTGGTTAAATTTAGTAATGAATAATGTGTACAATCATGTTTTCCTACTTTTAAAAATTAATTTTAGAAAGCAAAACATATCCAAGAAGGATTAAACACTGGTATATAAAATACATCTTCTATTCAGCTAAAGTATCTGTCTTTGCATGATAATCTTGGACCTGCTCAGATTTATTTAAGTGTATTACCGATTATTATCATCTTTGATTTTATATGAAGACTTTTTTCAGAGATTATAATGCAGAAAATGATAGCATAGCTTGATTTAATAACCACTAAATTCCTATTAAAGTGTACTGTTTTGGTTCACTGATGTCATATAAGACAATAAAGTTTATTGTTTAACTGTAAAATATTCTGTCTCAATTACATTAACACTTGAAAATAATTTGAGTATAGTCGTTAATGTATGGATATCTTTTTTCTACTGAATATTTGTATTAGCAACGCCCCTCAAAAATCAATGAAATATCTATCAAGCTTTACTTTAAATAGATTCTTAAATTATGTCGCCAATGGTAACCAGTGTGAAAAAACTTAATAAATGGCAGAATTCAACCTGATGCACAAAGGTCACTTCACTTTGAGGTTCAAGCAGGTTTATTCAAAGCAGCATTATGTAGAAATTGACATTCATGCAATGGCGCCCCCCATCGTTTCTGAGTGTAACACCATGTTCTGTATCTTGAAGTAAACATGTATGTAATATGTATGTGACACCATCCACACCATTACACAATACTGTGCCATCCAAATGATCTATGTTTGTTTAGTGGTTAACAATTAATACAAGTAGTATTCTTGTGAGCACATTGTGTATTCAACATGTTACTTACATACAGTAAATACTAATCTGTTTACAAATACTTTGATTTATTGGTGTATTAATTCATTCAGTCAGTCATAATTAGCCTGCCTGGCCTGCTTCTCACCAGGACACTACAAAACACTGCAGTATCTACAGATGACACCATGAATCAGTCAGCAGCTCTTTCCTCTGCGTCCCCGCTGAACTGTGTTGTGCTGCGTGTTCTTGTTTTACTGAAACGTGTCCAAGGTCAATTAAAGGTTTGTATGACGTGCGTGGAAGGAATTTCTCAAACCTTTTATGCTTGAAAAAATCACAGCTCAGTGAAAGAATAGTATCTTTCTAATATATATCTATATCTGTGACAGAAAAGAGCTGAGAAATAAAATGACAAATTTATAAAGAAAAACACGTCGTCCCAAGAGGTGAGCCTTGAGGCACTCCACTCCGTCAGTGGAGCAGAGGCTGAGAATCAATAATTGAAAGTGAAATTGTGAAACGTTGACGGTTAAAGTGAGCAGCAGCAGTCAGAGACACACAACAGAAAGAGGCTCTGTTGGGCCCGTGGGGGGAAATGGTCGTGATTAATGTGTCATTGATGAGTCAGACCAGTGGGGGGAGCTGTTCTATGGACCTCAGTGAGACACTCTGTCCTGTTGGGTGACACAGCAGTGTTGGGATATCACTTCACTTTCCAAACAGGCCAGGCTTCCCTATTCACTTCTCCCTGAAGCCAGGTCACAAGCTGATGGAGAATAAAGCACTTATTTTGTCTGCTCCATCTGATGACAAAGAAGCAGTTGCTTTTCATACCAACAAATCTTCCTCAGGAAATGAAAGGTGATGCAGACATCAGCAGATTTTCACCTTGGTTTGAAAAACAGGGATGTATGCTTTATCTCCTCCTTCATCCCTCTGTTTTATAACAATACACACCACCCTTGGATTATTTTAAGCAACTCAATCTGAAATTTAAAGGACTTGATCCTATCTTCTGTTTTCCAGCCACCATGTGACATCATCTGCTGGAGGAGAGTTACAGATGTTGGCCTCTGCATCTGTTTGGATTTCAGTGACCATTATAAACAGGAAAATATTTTTTTAGCTATTATTTGGGCTACATGTATACTAGTTATGAGGACAGCTACAGGGGGCATAGGCGTGTCCCTGCAGCTGGCTCTACTGTATGTGAGCTATTCAAGTATCAGGCAATAAAGAGCAGAAATGTCATCTGCTGTTTTCTAGATTCACTGCTTTTGAATTCACAACAACTGGATATAAAAGACTCTTGCAGCATGAATTAAGATCATGTTCTACTGCTTTTGAGATTAATCCCTCTCTGTGTCCCCTTGAGAGTCATGAACACTCAGGAGCAGTGAAGGATAAACCTCCCTAAATTCACTTTATCCACATTTTTATTTGCTAAACATCGGCTGACATCAACTTTTATGGCCCAGATTTACAACATAAAATATACAGTACTAAACAATGTCAAAGAGGTGTCAGTAAATAAATGAGACTACAGCAGTTTAGGGACGTTCACGGTTTTATTCTGAATTCTTTTTTATTGACAGAATACTTTGTGTGAGCCCACACCACACAAACATCACTGATCTAGGATCTAATACGGCAGATGAGAGCAAGGTGAGGTACGATGAAAATCTCATTGATATCAGGCAAACATAAAAACATACATCGTCATTAAGCAGTGCGTGGCAAATTATTATGACTAACCTGTAAGCAAAGCGCTCTTACAGATATAACCATTACACATTTAAAGACAACTTGCAATTATTTTTCTCATAACACTTTGATTGTAGGTCTAAGTAAGAAGAAAACTCCTTCACAGTTCAACTTTCTCCTGTTTTGCAGATGCATTTGCAGACAGTTAGCTTGTAGCTCCATTTGCACTTGTCACATCATAGTTATTACATTTGAGCGTCGTTCTGGAGGTTTGCATTGATGAATAACACAATCTGAGTGACAGGATCAGCTTTTGGTTTAGATTGACTTGTAATATTTGGGGAATTTGGTCAGTTTGGGTCTCTTGAGTTAAGGTGACCAGAGTTCTGGAATTAAAACATTTCCTGTTGAGAAATGAGAAAAATATCAATATGTGTTTTGTATATGTGTGAAATAAATAAGGATTCATGTGTTCTGACCTTGGTAACTGTTGTACTGTAATCAACAATGATTCACGCCCACTGATATTGAACTATGGAACACTCATTAGAGAACATGGTCAAAATCAAAGTTTAATATAATGTACAACACAGAAACTGTGATGGACAGAGACATCTCTGTATCTGATCTGGATCTGTCTCCTCTGTTTGCTCTCGTTCCATCTGCTGGCCTTGTAAAACAGCATATAATTTAACTTTGCTGTCTGTTTTTAACACAGTTAAAAATGGGGACATATCCTGAGACAGCCACTAAAAATTGGGACTGTCTATGGAAAATACAACTGTTTACTTGCTTATCTGATATGAGAAGTGTTTAAAAGTTATTCTATTTATTAGTTTATTATTACTGTCTTATATCATATCCTATGTTTTAGTTGTTCAGTGCTTCAAACACAGGAGGAGATGGGTCACTTCCGGCAGCCATCTTTGTTTGGGTCACGAAAAAAGAATCTTTGGAGGGATAAATCCAAAAATGTCAGTTGATGTTAAATGTCAGAGAATCTTTCTTTCAAGGTGGGGAGAAAAGTATTTAGAGAAACTGGGAATATTTTTTGAAAGCGGGGTAAGTTTTGCCAAGCTTCCAGCTAAATATGTTTCAAAAAGTTATCCTGCATTGGCGTTAATGTTAGCTTTGGAAGTTGAGCTAGCTAACTAGAGGCTAGCTAATCACCAGTGCTAACTTTTAAAATAAATTACGATCTACATTTTAGGCCACTAAGCTTTATTGAGGTGAGTCAAAAAACAAAACAGTGAGCTAATAGAAGCAAGTTGAGAGCGCAGGTTGAAACTAAAGCTAGATGTTAGCCCTGAGTAACGTTAGCAACAAACCGTCCCAAACAGTATTTATCTTAATGTGAATATTGAATATATATTGTGTTACTGAACTTATATTAAGACCGAAAGCTTATGGAAATATATATCGTGTGTGCTGGACTTAAAGTTTGTATTAACGTTGTTATTAATGTTGAATAATGCACGTTATTTTCGCACTACAACATACGTCAGTGGTGTGAAAGACGAGCCGGTGTCTTCGGACTCAATCCCACACCACAGTTTGGTTTTTGCCTGAGCACACAGGATCCAAACTTCCGTGTGACTCCACGCCCTGTTTTCCGGGGAGCCAGTGGAGATCCAGCCCTTCAACACGCTGCTCTCTTACGTCCCGTCCGTGAGCAGTGAGGTGGCCGCGGCGGAGATTTCTCCTTCTGCTCGGATCTCATCTTTTCTCCAACTGAGCTCTTTCTGCTCTTTTACGCGCTTGGCGCACATCGGAGTAGTTCAGTCGGCGCCTTGGTGCTTAGTCGCCCGCAAATCTCGTCGTCTCGCGCTGCGACTCCGTGGCAATGGATTGATTTCAGTGTTTTTCCTCCGACCTCTGCCTCGACCAAGTTGAGAAAACAGTCTGTGTAACCTGCGGCTCTCTTTCCAGCTACATGTTTCATCCGGCCAGTTTTAAAAGTACCTGGCTCCCGATGTTTCTGCACATTTTAGGACTCTGAACTTTTCTACCCCCATTGTGCATTTCCAGGAGGCGGCCGGGGATTGTAAGGATTTCTTTTTTAAAAATCTTCTCCGGGGTTCCTGAAGCCTGCAAAGATTTATTCGTAAAAAAGTGATGGCCGAGCGGGGAGCTCTGTCGCTCCTCTCTCTCCTCTGTCTCACCTCTCTCTACACCGAGACCACCGCGTCAAAGCATGTGGACAAAGGTAAGACCCTCACCGACACTGCTGCCGTTCTCATGTGTGTCTGCGGCTTCACGCCTCGATCCAACTAACTTACCTTCATCGGGTAGAGTTGGGAGGAATAGAAACAAACGGAATGCTGGCTCTGATCAGACGGGTAGCTAGGAGGCTAATTCTGCCCTGTGTGGGTCAGATACTCTTCAGATCCTCTGCCACCATTTACACAACTTTCAACCAGAACCAAAAGACTTTCTCCTAACAGGCATTTAGACCCAGACAAGATCTTTACAGCACTGTTCGAGGCTGTGAAGCAACACGCTTCCAGCCCGTCCTTTTGTCTGCATACAGGTTGTAGAGGCAGAACTGCTCCCTGGTTCCTCTGTGTGTGTCTGTAGAGATCCAGACATGCGGTGTGGTTCTGTCTCTGGACTGATACCACATGTGTGTGTTAAACTGAGATCCATCCATCTATCTAGGCTCGGCTGGCCCCGTGATCATGGAATTGAAAAAGAATGGCAGGATGAAAAAAATCCACAATGCAAAGAGTAATTAGTGTTCAGTGTCAGGTAATAAGCTGCCGTCATCAGTCCAGCAGACATCTCATTAGTTTGGCGTCAATACACGTTTAGCTGATGGATCAACAGAACCAGTTCATTTGCTCCTGTTAATTGTTTTGAAGTGAGGACACTGCACTGCAGTGTGCACTGCTCACTCCAGCTGGTGGTGTTCAGTACTGAGACATGTCACTGGTATTACAGGTGATGTCTTGATATTAGTGGTATTGATTGGTGTCTGTATGTTTCAGCAGAACCCACCACAATCTGCTATAAGCACTCCAAGCCATGAGTGCCTGGGATCATTTGGAAGCAGTGAGGGAGTCACTGGAGTGCACAGCTCCAGCCCTTATCACAAACCCTATCGTGACCGAGCCATATCTTTTATCACTTAAACTGCTAGACACCATCACACAGCAGCATGTGCTCTGGAAAATTGTGAATGTAACCAAGTCTTGTGCAACATGGCCCAGTTTCTTTTCATTCTCGTGATATGCAAACTAGTTGTGAGTGTGAGTGTGTGTGTGTGTGTGTGTGTGTGTGTGTGTGTGTCAGAATAGGCAGCCTGTGCACCTTTTTGAAATTTTGTTGTTTATTCTAAAAGGAATGAATGTGCAAAGAAGACGAGGCTCGGAGTGACAGGCCTGAGCGAGCTGCTTGGCTCTCTTTCGTGTGGAGCCTGATAAAAGACCCTCTCCTGCATGAAAAGAGCTCTGCAGTGGTGGAAGAGGAGATGGAGAGGGAGAGAGGGAGAGAGGGAGAAAAAAAAGCCCCTCCTTGGCTTTGCTGGAGATCAGTACAAAAGAGAGAGATGGGGGTAGGGTGAAACAGGCCGACTGTCTGGAAAGTAATAAAACCAGGAGATTAAGGGGACCAGGGAGTTCCTTTGGGAGCTTTGATTGATTCCAGAGAATTGGACTGGGACCCACACGCAGAGAGAGTCTCAAATTACTAATTGTGGGGTCCCCTTCTCTGAAAATATCTGTTTATTCAAAACACATTTCTTTGAGGTCCTGACTGTGGCCAGAACTTATCTTTATCAAAGTTGGCAGAGTTGCAGCCCGAACCTAAAGAGTTTCAGCCTGTGTCATTTGGTGCGGGCGCAGATATAAAAGATACGACCTGTAAGAGTGAGAAGTGCTGCCTTTTTTTTAACCACTTCCTCCTCTTTTGCTAGAACTTTAAAAAAATGCCTGAAAAAGTTTGCCCTTTGTAAACAAATCCCTGTTAGAGGAGTGTAAAAGCCATTTAGGCTCTATCTTATCTTTGTAATCCTGCCGGGAGGGAGCTGTGTGCTGATTGTCTCCCAGCGGACAATGCAAATAACTTGCTGAAATGTGTAAACATTTGGCAACCCTCCCTCCTCTCAGACCACTCACCAGGGCTCTGTCCCCACAGACCACCTCAGATGCAGCTTCGCCCAGACTTTGTAAACAACCGTCGTTTTCTTTGGCGCATTTAAGTTCTTCTTCGTGGACTCTGCTGCTAAGAACATAATTTACCACCTTTGTGTGATTGTGTTTGGAAAGCCCTGGTGGTCCCACACCCCAGTTTGTAGTGAAGATAAGTAAGGGAGCTTAAATTTGGATTTTATTCATCCTGAATTTCAAGAACAATTCCATCACCGCCCTCATTTCACAGTGTAATCTGTATGCAACATGCAGTAAAAGGCTTCTGTTCCAGCCAATTACACACGTGAATTTTACAACTTCATCTTCAGCTAAAAATAGCAGAATCTTTTCCACATATCACATCATCTTGTGATGAGATGTGAGGGGGCGTCACGCAGCGTCACCTGCTGTCTCTGCTCTATAGAGTATGCTGTTTACTGATCATTTATTTATGGGCTTCAATCGCTCATAAAGTCCTAATGACCTCCATCCACTGAGGGACGAATAATTGCACACTTGGCCAAGTGTAGGATTCATCTGCTTCACTAATGCAAACCACCCCTTTTAGGAAATGCTACTGATCTGCAATGGCTGTTGATGTGGAGGCCCAGCTTGTTTCTGCACCTGTGTAAAAGGTGGCGTGTAGATGTCACCTCTCTGAGATCACAGTTGAAAATAACATGTTTATTGTGCCTTGTTCCAATTTGGTTTCACAGCAGCTACATCTGCTTGTCCAGGGTTTGTAGGGGTTAAATGGTAGCTATTATTGAAATGATTAGACCTAACAGTCACAGCAGTTAATCACACTAAATTGTGTGTGTGTGTGTGTGTGTGTGTGTGTGTGTGTGTGTGTGTGTGTGTGTGTGCGTGTGTGTGGGGGGGGGGGGGGTGTTGATCAATAACCTCTGAATAGATGCCTTGACATCTGCTGTTGCATCTTTTGGGTGGTTGGGGTCAGTGTAATCACCCGCTTTTAGCTGACTATTGTGGCTTTTAAGACTATTGGCTTTTATTTAATCTAACACGGATCTCAGGTTTAATTTGCTCATGAGTTGTTCAAACAGTGACGACATTATCGAGCTAGGTGATCAAATCTTAAAATACTATTCCAGTATTTTAGGTTTTATCCCAATAAACAATATATATGTCAACATTTTTAAATCTTCTCTGTCATAAATATTAACACAATGACATTTTTTATAAATAATCATCAGTAATGTGAATATAATGAATGGATAAAGACAAGTATTACAACAAGTCCAGTAAATGACATCACTTTACTGTACAGCAGCCTTTAAAACCAGGACAGGACAACACATTCCATATCATGATATATAGTCTCATATACAGATGAATCTGACCTGCAGGTAATAATACCCCCCTTGAAACCTTAACTGCTTTAATCCGATTTCTCACAATATCAAAGTTTCACACATCAGCTGTTAGTCTGGATGTTTAATGCTTGTACACCAGACTGAAGCTACATGAATTCTCTCTCCATGCTCTATGAATTTTAATCCAACATTTTTCCTTATGTTTATTGATCACTACTCGGCATGCTGTTTAAACCCGTTTCTTTAACTAGCATTGTAAGCCCCCTGTGTATTCGAGGTGCAGACTGGGCTGGCTGTCTCGTGGCAGTGAAAGTGGGGTTGTTTTAAGTGGAGAGGAGTCTAAAACCCAGAACGGATCAGGGGCAAGTCCACAGCTTCTGCTGGCCCCCTGCTAGGATGAAATTGGCTTTATCAGAGCTGCTGCTAGTGTTGTGGTTCAGAAGATCATTACTTAAGTCTGCCTTTTTCTGTCTCTCTACTACAGCCGGTGTATCAGCCTCCCCTGCTCTTTTCATTCTGGTACACATCGAGTGGCCTTGAATTACTTTCTTAGGGCTCTTTGGAATTTTCCCCCCACATACAGTGTCAGTGTCAATATTTCATCTGGTCGTGTGTTTTTCCTTTGTTTGGATTTTGAGGCTCTGGTTCTGCTGCAGTATTTATTTTTTATCTTGTATACCACCAGCTAAACAATCAACTTTGTAGAGAACTCAAAATCAGTTTTTAGGGTGACTTTGATTTTCATTCATACTGATACTGCAAAAATATTGATATTGTGAAATAATTTCACCCTTATTGTCCAGCCCACCAAGTGCATTCTCATCTTTTATCAGTGTGTTTCTGCTCTCTGGGGTTGTTGTTGTCGGCGACACCACAGGTGGAGTGTGATGAATTTCTCCACACTGCTGAAATTTCCTTTTCTTTTTTTTTTTTTTGTTTTGACATACCTACCATCCTTCTTACAATTTTCTGAGGAAGCTAATGCATCCACTGAGCTCCAGCACAGAAAACTAGGTGATGTTCACATCACAAGCAGCAGCTGTAAGGAGCTGCAAATGTTTTCTAAAAGAAATGCTCACGTTACAATCTGTCATACTAAGCTCAGTAGATGACACCAATTTCTCAATCACATCTACAGATTGAACATTAACTTGGTAATAATTAACCGCAGAAGTTAATGATGACAATTTATAAAGGTAATAAGTCACAATGATTGAATAAAAACATTATGTTAAAGTTTTTTTTACTATTTGGAAATTCTAGGAGGCAAACTGCCATTCAAACCCAGGGTTCAGGTTCAAGTCATATTCACCTGCATTTTAATGTGAAGACATTTCTTTTTTACTAGCAGCGGTTCCTGGTTTACAAATTCCCGCAAGACTTTTTGTATGTGCCAGTAAAGAGTAAAGGCTTTTCTTTGAAAAAAACAAAACACCAAACAACTTTCAATAATCAATTTCCCGGGGGAAGCCCTGCTCCCTGGACATGGGGAAACCCTTTCATTCAGTATGGTGCAGAGGGGTATACAGTAGGTGTTGTCCTGAACCATCACTTTTCTCTGTACTTTGAAAGCCAGCCTATTCAGTGTTATGATTGGTTGGTTCACATAAAGCAGCTTACATCAAGGTGTTCCTGCTGTGACTAAAGCAATGTCAGACGCAGCACCTCTCCAATCCGGCTGCTGTGTGTCTTCTTTGTGTCTGCCAGTCCTTTCATGTCAAAACAAAAAAGCTGAAAAAAAAACTTTAAAAAAAAGTTGAATTGTGTCAAGAGGCCATAAAGCTGTCCACACTTCCCTGTGTGATGACTCCTCTGAGACTTTATAGTAACCTGAGGGACCTTACATCAACGGTATTTACAAAAAAAAAAAAAGATCTAGAGATGTTCCCACAAACATTTTCCACTCACTGTTTTCTAGTTTTTCTTCCACTTTCCTTTTCTAAAACAGAACAAAAATGCAAAATGTCTAATTCGCTATGGTGCTGTGGGGCTCTCCAGGACTCTGTTCTGCTGTGATTGAATGATGCTTGGGCTTAATGACCTCTGGGAGAGCAGAGTCTTTTCGGTTTCCATGGCGCTAACGTACATAGCGGAGTGTGGGGAAATCATACAGAGAAGAGACTGGAAACTATGGCTACACTTCAATATCAGTGTAGTTTATCATATTTGTCATTATGTTCTGAAGCACTTCAGGTATAAAGCGACTTCAGAGGTGCTACAGAGAACTGAACTGGTCTCACTCAAAATAATCAACAGATTAATCAACACAAAGGTCAGCAATAGTTGCAGCCCTGGTGTGTAGCAATAATAACGGTCAATATAAAAAGATCCAACATAAAAGCCTTGAAAGCATCTGATTCAGTGAGAAGCTGCACGGAAAGTCTTTTCAGTTCCTGAAGCTTTTACCAGAGCTGCACACAGTCTCCAAAAAGAACTTAGTGAAAGTTGTATGAATAGCAAGTAGTAGTGTTGCAGCTTGACACGTTCTATAATATTTATGTTCTGCTACACTGCAGTCACAGTTGGTCATGTTCTTCAGGACAGCGTGCCACTGTCCAGTCTTGCACTGCCTACAGAAAAACTACAGTAGCAAAGCTGCCGCGCTTCAAGAGCATGTCTTTTAAAACTGCAGCATGACAGCAGCAAATGGCAGAGTGTGTTAGATTTAAGTAAGAATTATTTCCCCCTGGCCTGACATTCAAGGAAACCTTGAAAGAATTGGCATTGTGGCCATTCCAAAGGAATCGTTATACAAGCTCAGCAGGATGGTGAGGTTTTTTTCCCCTGAAAATTTTCCTCAAACTTTGGCTATTTCGGTTCTGCCGAGCTCCTGTCGTGGTGTCTCCTGGCAGTCGTGGCAGCTGCATAGGATTATGACACATGCAAGCTGTGCTTGTCAGATGAGCCTGGACTAATGAGTGCAAGGCTCTGTTATACATGAAACTGTTTTTCAAGCCCAGGGGGGCATATTACAGACATTTCCTATTAAAATAAGATCATTTTAAATCCTCTTATTTTTTTTTGTTTTTACATTCCTAAAGCAGGGCCTAAATGACATATTTGTGATTACAAGCAGATAAAGAGTAAGGCTGGCTTTATTGTATCGTTTTGTCTTCACCAGCAGACCCCCGTAAAGTTTGAAATCAATAATGAACAGTTGGAATTGTTTAAGTTGGTTAAAATCTTTTGAAATCAGATTTTGAGCTTTCAAAGCAGACATACAGCATTTTGTGTTGATGGTGTGAAAATTGATGCTGCATGTCTTGTGGGATGTTCAGATATTGACAGAGATTTTCTTTGGAGGCATCATCTTACAACGCTATCTCATAACGGCTACACCAACCTGAAGAATGACAAGCCACAGTCATTTGGAGAAAAATTGTTATACTCAAAGATGAAAAGCATGAAACAAATGAAGTGTAATAACTTGAACAGGAAGTTGGAGCATGATAAGAATGACAGATGAGTGTAAGCTGCACAGTGAAACTACTGAAAATTAAGTTTTTCAATTCCTTACGATTTTGCAACCCTTCCCCAATCAGCTGTTACTCATAACATAAATATAATTAGCATGATTTATATTTGACACAATTGTGATGTGGCGGGTTTCATTCCTGGCAGCCGCCCGTGTCATAAATTAAGAGCGACTGATATTCCTCTTGAAACGCTGATTAATAACCTTCATTTGGATGCACTGTACCTGCTGGAGTTCCAACATCCTGCAGCTCTCAGACAGGAATTTATTCTCTGCCGTCTCTTTGGAGGACGTCCAGGGTGTGATGAATTAACCTGAAAGTCTTCTCAATGGCGAAGATTATGGTGTAGTGCAGTTGTTAAGTAGCTTGTGCTTCAAAGAGAATGCAGGCAAACGAGAATCAATGCAGCTTTGCCAATATGATGATTTGTGTTCATCGTAATCGTCTAGTGAGGATGATGCAATTTGAATCTTGTATTCCAAACTCAGAATTGTTTTAATGGATCCTGTGGCCTTCAGTTCAGACTGAGGCTGATCTGTTTCATTCAGCAAATTGATTTCTATTTTATTTCTAACCTCAGACGTCGTCACCTTCTATATACTCTCCATGTTACTGGTGCTAGGTTAACCAGTGTGTGTGGAAGATATCTTACATATACATTAATAACGTATCAATTACCCATGTACACATTGAGCCTCTCAGCCCTCATTCAGTCAAAGAAACTTTTCATGTGCTCGAAGGGTGTGGGGGCAGTCAGTCACAGAGAGACGATTGTGAGCGCCGCTCAAATGAGCTGCCTGCCATCATCTTGTGCCTGGCCTGTGTCTCTTGGCAGCTTTGGACTTGGTGGGATGTGTGAGTGTATGTTTGGGTGGGTATTTGTATAGGCGTATGCCACCCATCTGGGGTTGAACAGCTGTTTTTATCAACAAGGTTCAGAGAGTTTCCCTTCTTGAACTCACTCTCAAGCTGAAAAAACTGTTTCCCTACTTTTACTGAGAGGATGGGAAGAAATTAGAGTTGATTTTGTATAGCAGCTAGCAGCCAGCATTGATCCAGTATTATGTGGTGACTTTGGCAATAAACACATCCCTTACCCTCTTTTTGTATCTCATACTATTTATCTTGTTAAAGCCATATTTTTTATTGTGATTGCTCAGTTTAGAACAAAATTACAACTTTGCACATGGTTGTGAATTGCTAAGACCTTGGTAGTTGTGTGGTTTTGGTTCTTCAAAGAACTTTGACTTCTAAAAATGTGCTTAAAAAAAGATTTTAAAAGGTTCACATGATTAGCTGATGTTTCCTAGTGGAAAATATTGACGTGCACTGGCAAACCCTGCTGAGTTTCACAACTTTTTACTTTCTTAGATGCCACACGTAACCCAATTCAATTCCAGTGCTCCAACAAAGATTTATAATTATGTTGTCTTTGCAATAGATAATGAGCTGCTGCGACTTTGGTGAGTAGTGCAACAACTCTGTTTGAAGTTGCTGTAATTCTCCACAATTTTCTTGGTCTGTTTTACAAGCCAAGAACAGATTTATCTGGTTTCTGTAGTGGAAATCCATAGAAACCACTTGACTTCTAAACACAGTAGGCGTAGTGTGTTGGGACCTCAGCAAGAATAGAGGAAGGTGTCATTTTTAGTCCTACACAGTACTTTTCCATGGCATGCAAAGCACAGCAGTGTTGAGGATGGATTGTTGAGTCTCAGACGTTAAGTTTCAACAATTTAGGGTTTAGAGTTAAGACCAGCGTCGACTCTGTGCTGGTCATGTATATATCAGCTAGTGTCTCAGGTCTTCTTGGGGCCTCTCCAGCCAACCTCACAGGATTTATTTTGATTTCACCTGCTGCTATGGTGACCCCTGGAAAAATTCTCCTGGTATTAGCTGACGTTTTTGCTGCTAAAACCAAGCTGAAACGCTTCTTTGAAAAAGTTCAGTTTTAGATAGAGGCTCCTTTGTGCCGTTGGGAGCTCCCTTTTGGCATGGCGCTCCACTGACTGCAGCGACTTACCATGTTATTGGAGCCAGTTTCTCCTCAGCCCTGAGCTCATCTGAAGCTAACAGAGGTCAGCTAAAATGGTGAAATTACTGCTTGAAGCCTTTTTGATACATTGACATGATGTAATGGAATTGGCAGTGTCTTTTTATTCTGCTATTTTGGCTCTTCACAGTTGAACAAATGTGACCCTCAGCACCACTTACTTGAGAGATGATGGCTTTTCTCCTTGTTGTATAAATGTTATGCAGCTTTTACACAAAACATGTGGAGTTTAGCCATAGAAAGTGCTAATTGTGCCTTTTTAAATTTGATTTACATTACAACTGTGGAAAATAAGTTTTACTGTTGATAAAAATGTCAAGGTTTAAATGCAGGTTGTGGTGCTTCTTTTTTATTACAGCATTAGAAAAAGAGGATCTTCTAGATGGTTTTTCATTGCTTTTGATCAAGAACCTCGTCAAGTCAACTTAAGCCCAATATAGCCCAAAATAATAATCAGAACACCTCAGAGGGATGTACAGATTGTACAGTATAAAACACAATCTGTCCTGTGACCCTCGATTTGATTAGGGGAAAAACTCCCTCCAAAATTACTCCAGAGTGCCAGAGGAAGGATCCCTCTCCCTCCACTATTTGATACAAGTGAATTATATGAAATATGTGTGAAGAACGTGGATCCAGGACGACGAGCGAGCAGGTTGTGGTGTGGCTAAGTAGCAGCTGCGCCGTACGCTGTCCTCTGCACAGTAGTGACCTGGATGAGGACAGGCCACCTACTATCCTCTGTTCAACTTCTTAAAATGGCAGAGTTGTTTTAAGCGGAATTGTCTGTGAAGTGGTGCTATGATTACTATGTGGCCATGCACCCTGACAGCTTTGATGACAGCTATAAAATAGGACCCCAATCCCTTTGCTCAGTTATGACCATCTGTTTCTTAATGTGGATCCCGGTCCTTGACCTTTTGGGAAGATGATAATTTCTGGTAGTGTCTGTTTTATGGAGGCAGATAAAGACAGGGTTCGGCTGTGATATGAAACCTAAGATTCTGAGACGTGGTGCAGAAGTTTGCACAATTCTCACATTGTAACTCATAATGTATTTCTCTTAAGTGCACAATTGATGACATTCTTGGGCTATTATGTTGAGGATCATTTTGTTCCCTCTGTTGGTTACCATACCGTAGTCACTTTCACCCCACATAGAGTACAGCTGGGTTTCAATCGCTGTTGGCTGAAGCCACACAGAACCTGAGAGCAGCATCTGGGAAGACACAGTCTCCTGAGCTGTGGCTAAATACAGACATGACCTTCCTCTGCCTGATATGGAGGAGGAAGAGCTTGGTGAAGAATTATAAGCAGGTTGAGGCAGGGCAGTAAGCTTCCAGAGGTGAGGATTTTCATCCAGCTTGAAGTGTACACAACGGGTAGTGATGGAAGGCAGCTGCATCAATTCCCTCTGATTCCTTAACCATTGTCCCTTGAACCTTGACTCCGCTCACTCGGCCTACTTCTGAGCCTGCGACAGGTCACTCAGCCACAGCACACAACACCATCATGGCTGCAAAATGGATGGCAGCCAGCAGGGAGCACCTGCGGAGGCATAGCAGGCGAGTAGCATTCCATCACAGGACCTCGAGACACAGATGTCATATGAGACACGAGGGACATGTTTGAGTGGGGGATGGGTGCGAGGGCCAGTGGCAGAGGTTTTGGCATGGTGGGGCAGTAATGGGGTAGGATAGCAAGCCAGCTGCTACCAACAGATTCTTAATGAGGTGTCCCATCAAGAACACGGGGAGAGGAACATTAATGACTACAGCTAAACTAGTCTGTTCATCTATCCCCCCCCCCCATTCAATCACACTACTATGAGGTGAATGACATGTTTGGGCACATGGTAATTGGATTTTTCTTCCAAGCCACATTTGAATGCCCTTTCTGTAATAAGGCTCTAGTGAGTTCATCTATTTGTATTATTGATTCATCTGTTATTTTTTTAATTGGTGGATTAATTGTTTATTTCGTACAGCCAGAATTTCCCAGAGCCTAAGGTGACGTCTTTCATTGTGTTGTTGTGTGAGACCTACAGTATAAAACACAAAAACACACAAGATAATTTAATGTGATATAAAGATAAGGAACGCAGGAAAGCCTCACATTTGAAAAGCTGGAACCAGTGTTATTTTGCTGTTGTTGTTTTTGCTTGATAAATGACTCAAATGAGTAATTGATTATCAAAATTGTTGACAAATTGTTTAATTATCTCAGCACTTGTCAGTAGGCAATCAGCCAAACGGGGAGTGCAAAGACTTGGAGAGTTGACAGGTGTTGCAGTGTGGATGTGTGTGAGATGCGTGATTGTCATAATCAGGTTCTGTGGCTGCACACAATTAGAATCTTTGACCTTTATGAACAAATAAAGCCGCACCGTCGCTTGATGAGTGAAGTAACAGCTGAATGAATGGCCCTGTTTATTTGGGCAGATCCCAGATTCAGCGTAAGTGTTCTTCTTATGCAAAGTGTGAAACTCTGCTGTTCAAACGTTACCTTTTTAACATCAGTAACAGACTGTGGAGTTGTGCCATAACCGTTAGGAAGAACCATTAAAATGGGATGTTTCTCTTGTGAAGGACAATGAGTTCTTTTGTAACATTTTTTTCTGCAACCAACAATCCAAGTGCTCGAATTGCTGGTTTGGGAGAAAAGCAAAATGTTTTTTTCTGCTTTCATACTTCATTTACCTGGAGTGGTCTGAATTAGTCCTGAATGCATAAGCATGTCATTCATGCTTTCAGGACACCTGCTGAACAAATTCACTCAAAGAGCAACACATACACAGCACAAACACACACTCGCGCAGAGCAAGATCCTCAAATATGTCCTGCAGTCTGTTTCTGCCATATGCCGTGTAATATTGTAGTGAAGTGTTGCAAGTCTAAATGAAAATTCACCCGACATTATCTAATTAAGCAGGTGTGAAAGCAGCTTAATTCAAGTCGGTTTTGGCACTACCCACTGGTCCATTTTCAGCGTGAAGCAACAGTTCATTCAGCTGAAAAGATGTGGATACTTTCATTAAGCTGGGGACCAAGTCGCACACTTTCATTTCTCCTCAAAAGAAGATGTCAGAAGTGGTCTTGAGTTATAAAGAGTGGTGGTTTTATTAGCCACCGCTAGTCCGTGGGGTGCTTTTTGTTGCAGACTGACAGGGGACTTAATAATGAAGCTCTCTAACCCAATGAGCCCTGAATCAGTGAAGCCCCTCTTCCCCTTCTTTGTCCCTCTCCCAATCCCCCCACAGTGCCACTGCATTCCCAGCCTGGCGGGGCAGTGTCTCTGGGCCAGGGCCATGTCACGCACCCCCTTTGGCCCCAAACGACCGTGGTGGGGGGGTCAGGGGTTCAAGTGCTCCCCGTGGGGCGATGCATGGGATGCCTAGCGACGCTGTGGCTCGGCCCCTACACTGGCTACGTCTGTAATTAATTTCTAATGAGAAAGAAATTGGCTGACCTCGCAATAGCCAGCCTCTTGGCTCTAGCTGACTATTACTGCCCCTTTCCCATTTTGGCTTTCTCTCACACAGACTTCAAAGGACAGGCGAGGATAGCCCCTCCTGGCTCAACGCTGATAGTGAAGTGCTCAGAGAACATTCCTTGCGTGCTAGATGGAGGTTGAGTGTGGATTTTATGGGCTGTGTTTCTGCTAGTCCCACACATACCTGTGGCTCATACGCATGCTGTAGAAGCTAAGCAGTGTTAACCCCTTCCCACATGTTATGTCAGGATACAGCTGGAGATGGGGAGGCTTTTTGACCTTGATAAAGATACGGTATCAGCCAGTGTTTAGGAAATCTTAACTGCAGTTTTGTTCCATGACCACACTTTGCTTCTAGGTCTCATCTAATATGTCAGGCCATTCAAGTGGTCTTAAAGGAATACTCTGACATTTTGGAAAATGCATTTATATGTTGTCTTTTTCAGAGTTTGAGTTTGAAAATCAATAGCAATTTAATTTCTGCACATTTAATATGGAGGGAATGCTTTGATGCATTCAGCTCAGCTCATCAGAGAGCCTAGAAGCAGGGGGAAACAGTTAGTCTCTCTCTAAAGTAAAAGGATTAGCTACCCAGCAACTCTAAAATTGTCTTGTTTACCAGCATATTGTATATTTTTAGCAAGAAAGCCACTGTGGTCACTGGCACATCAAAGACTTGAGCGCATTTAGCTCAGCGGTTCAGAAATGTGTCAAAGCTGGCAACTTTAAACTTCTCAGATGCAGAGTGCAGGCCTCTGGGTCCAGTTGTTGCTCCTGAGTGTTAGTTCACTGCTCTTTTACATACAATTTCTTGTTTTCTTTCTCTGCACTAGTGCATTGCCCGTAGGAAGCATGTATCCCTATAGAAAAGTGGGAGGTTAAGTAGCGTTTTCATGGATGGCCAAATGAGGCTGTGTTTGAAGGTGGGACGTCAGGGATATAATTGGCCCTTTTTGACTACTTTTGATTTTACATTCGTGGTATTTCGGCTTAAAAAGTATTTACCTTGTCTTGTTTGGTGTCATTATTTTCAGCACAACCTCACATGTGTGACTGTACCGTTATTGTTTCATTTTAACGTATTGTATTAACACAATGGACCTAAAATCCCAAAAAAACACAAAATCAGAGTAGGAAAAAGTTAGATTTTTCACTGTGAAAACCACAAATATGTTTAACGAACCATTTTTATTACTTATGATGCAAATATAAATTGTTGTTTGCTAAATTTGTGCATAAGTTTTTGAAATTTACAAAGTTATATGTAACTATTTATATTTAAATGCAGGCAATGCCTCAGCTCCTTCCAGCTGCACTGCCTGCTCCAGATTCAGCAGTCTCCTCGTTGTTTTGACTCCACTACACACCAAACACACTACACCAAACACTGCATAACACATTAACTATACACTCCGAACACGCTGTATGTCACAAATCTCTCAACTCCCAAAACTTGCTGTCTCTATCACCGTCACTGCTGCTGTCATTCTTTTGCCGCCGTCCCTCCCACAAGTGGCTCTGGTGCGCACGTGGCTATGGTGGCTATGGTTGACAATGTTAGCGGAATTCATGAAGCATTTATTAAATAATTTTTGGTATTATTGTAGTCCAAACAAATCAGAGGTTGCACACCCTTCAACCACGCAGCCATGTTGAAAATCTCAGGGCAGTCTGATCCTGATCTGCAGAGATATTTGAGGCACACACACACAGACACACAGACAGAGATTCCTTGCTTTTATAGAGAGGTGTGTTAGATACACGTTCACCCTGTGAATGTGACAGCTTTGGAGCTGTAAAGTTCCTTTTGAAATGTCTTCACTGGTTTGCAGTTCATGGTAGCGAGGTTAAACAAGGCACCTTTGGAAATAAAAAATGGGAAGATCATCAAAGAAATACAAGTCATCTTCCCATTTAAAGACACTTAATTAAAGCACAGTATCTGTGTGTCGTGGGTTTTCTGGTCAACACGGCGGCAGTCTGTATCGATAAGATTTCCTGAGGGGAAACAATTGTGTGAAATGCAGGAAGCTATTAGGAAACCAGGGACTCATGTCTCTCCCTGCTGAGTAAATAGTGTCTACCCCTCCGCCCCCTCAACCCCCCTCTTTCATCCACTTTTGAATGAGCCCAGCACTTGTAACAATAAAGGCAGGAAATGAACTGTACTCACACAGGAGCGTGCAGGATGCTCATTGTGTCTCTAATTGACCAAACTAGGTTGGGTGATAAAAGCAGACTTTTCTCTTGCTTAGTCGAAAATAGCTCAAAGGTTGCGGCACACAGTAGGTGTGGTCAAAAAGCAGCTAATGAGGCAGGATTTCATTGCATAATTTCAGAATTTTTTTGGGCTGTTTTGGTCACGTCAGAACTGACCTAGTTTGAGTGAAATTGGAGCTCACAGTTTGAATGCAGGCTTGCATTTCTTACACGCAATATATAGCACGCTTATGCGAGCATGTGATGGAAAAACTGAGTACAGGAGAGGACAAACACATCACCTGTTGTTGTGGTACTGTATGTGCTGTGTGGGACCAGTGGCGGTCCTCTGTGTCAACCTGTTTACTATTCGCTAACCTAGCATGCCTTCAACGTGCTCATTTCTCTCCATGGAATGCAGGCGTGACTTAAAGCCAGACAGAGTGTTACTTAAGTTGTCACCTGAGAAGCCCTCCAGGGGAAAGTTGTTTTGTCCTTGAGTGTAGACCATAAGCGTATTTGAGCTGACCTGCATTCAGAGAAGATTGGTAATGTAGTTTGGATTTAGGTTGTCTACTACCAATCCTTCTACTCATTAGACCAAATTCGATGTGTGTGTGTGTGTGTGTGCGGCAGCAATGCCCATTTTCCCAGCTGAGCCATTTTTACTTCCTTGAGCATCTGCTTTTAGGTAACGTGTGCCAATTACTCAGTAAGAATCAAATTAATCAAATTAATCAAATGAACCAGTTTCCAATTGCCTTTCTGTTTTCATTGTTGGGTAAGGGATCAGTGGCTATCTGGCCCACATTTTGTGCTTGGTGTAATTGATACTTGCTTTACCCTAGATTAAGTGACAACTAAGCAGGTTAGCATTGAGGATTTTCCCAGATTAATTCCAGGAGTCCAATCTTAGTCCCCTGGCCACTCTCCCTGTATCATCCCAAACGTCTGCCTTACCTGGGATTTACTAGCATATGAAAAGGAAATGAGATCAAGGTTGGTGATAAATCCTGCAGCAAAGCCTCCCTCAGACAAAATGAGATGCACACATGGCCTCGTCAGTCACCAGCCGCTCATGTCCTCATTTTCGATACATTGATTTTTGGGTGTTCAGGTGATGGGATGTGGGGTAGTCCTTCAGAGTGGAGCTTTGTTAGCTAATGCTGCTGTCAGTTTGGCCGTGCATTTCTTATACTGGCCTTCTTGTCTCTAATGATATTGGATGCAGCAGTGAAATGTGCTCCAGTGAGGCCATCTTCCTTTTGATGTACTCCATTTAGTGTCGACTGATATGTTACACTTCACACCACGAGTCTTTGCACTACGCTGCCCATTCATGTGGTCTCTACAGACTGTTAGGTTCCCCATGTCCCAGCAGATTTGCAGGCAACTAATTTAGGAGTTGTTAAGTGATTTAGCATCTGTTTTTTATAGGACCCTTGTGAGCCACAACTGCCCCCCCCCCCTCTGCCCGTCACTGTCTATGCCTGTGGCGTCGAGGCTCGCCTTTGAATTTCAATCAGCCTAGGATGCATTGTTGTGTTTATTTGAGGGGGATGGTTCAGATAGGGTGTTAGAAGTAGTAACTGGTTGTGTGTGTCAATCAAATATTCAGCGTGACCAATGGGCAGCTTGTTGGAGGCTAGTTTGTGCGTTCTCAGGGGGCACGATACTTTAACTGCTGCCCGCGGGGCGAACCCTGCCCTTCATTCTTCACACATCGCCCTCCCTCCCCTCGTCATCCTCGCAACGAGAACACAGGCAGTACAATCAATAACAGCCTCACCCTCCTTCTCTTTCCACTGCCCTCCCCCCTCCGACTCCTCCTCTGGTCAGCCGTTCCCTGCTTTCCATTTATCAACACTGTGTTTGATGTTGGCTTCATCATTCTTTGTCAGCCCCCTAACACCTCCATGTGCGTAATTGTATTAGATTCGTCATGGTGGTGCGGTTATTCAGCCCGCCCCAGCTGGTACTGGGCCGAAGGGCTGCCCCCCATGTACCTGCAACCCCAGACCGGAGTTTTAAGTATCTTTAGTGTTTAATTAATTTCCATATAACGTTGTGCAGTTTTGGTTCAACAGCTTCCCCAGTACTCTAAGGTACATTACATCCTTTATTAAAGCCTGTTTTCCTTTTCCTGATTCTCCATTGTTCCCAAAATCCAGTGAGGCGTTAAGTGTTGAGCTTCCTTTTAAAAATCAAACCCCACAGCGGGCATGTTGTGGAGGACGACGGTGAAGATCTCTGCATCATAGTCACACTGTGAAATATTTCTTGAAAAATGTATTGGACATTTGTGCAACTTGTGCTCATTAGCAGCCTATTTCTAGAAGAATGTGCTCTGTGTGAATATATTTCACAGTTACAAGTTCTATTGCCCCCACAAGAGAAACTGGCATTAGTGACTGAATATCTGTTGTTAGGTATGTTTGTGTGAATCTGAACCAGGGCAGCAACTAATGATTGTTTGATATTTATTATACTGAATGAAGAGATAACAAAATAAACAGAGGCAGTAAAACCTTATGTTTAAGCTTTGAACAGATGAAGTCATTAATCAAAATAGTGGCAACTAATTTTTCTCTAATCACTGATCGACTAATTAAAGTTGAAATGTTGAAAACCAGACCTCGGCAGGTATGGTGTGTTTCTTAGGTGTTAGTTCTGAAAATCAATGTTATAAACTGCAGATGTATTCTTACACTGGAATCAGTGCTTTATTGGAAACATTACCGATAAATCTCCAATCCCATTTCATTGTGTTCACCTTTGTCTCATCTAATCCCTTCATCAACTAACAGGCGTCATTTTCCTTTGTGGGGCTCTTCTGTGCAACCTGTTGTTTAGTAAGGATAATCTCGAAACCAAACCTTTGTTGTTTTTTGAGAAGCAGTGGGAGGATGCACGGGAAGTGAAGAGAAAGACGATGTGCGGAGGGAGAATGGGGAATGGGAAAGACTTAAGAGGCGCAGTGAGAGAATCTGTCTTTGTCGATTACACACGCACTACAACCTTGGCGGCCACATTAGATCTCTTTCTCCATACACCAAACTACCATCAATAATGGATACGGCTCTCTAGCTCTTTTGCTTCTCTTCCCCTCCCCCCAGCGCTGCCCCTTAAGGCGTCTACCCTCTCTCCCTGTCCCCCCTTCACTGCCACCATCCTGTCCTACCCCCTTCCCCCCACTGTTCGAGCTGTGAGACTGCTAGCCAGGAGCCACGGCAGGTGTGCATACATCATCATGGCACTGGCCACACAGCCTGCAGCCTCCAGACCATCATCATCAGACAGACAGATCCACCTGCCGGAAAAAGAACATTGTTGAATAGTTGAGTGTGTTTAGTTTCCCGTTTTTTAGCAGCTGGTGTTCAGATTGGTGGACATGCGCTTGTTTTGTTTCACCTGACAGAAACCTACAGATGATGACAAATGAATGACAAATACATTCTGTAGAGATATTCAGAACAAAATGGAGTGTATCCAAGCTATTCTTGACAATCCTCTGCATGCACAATGTGAAAAAGCTTGTTTTATTAATGTTATTTCCTGATTGATTGTCACTTCAGCGTTGCATCTGTCATTTGATCCGAGATAACGGTCTCTTAACAAAAGCTTGTCAGACTTAACCCTTTCATGTTCTTTCCTCACATTACAATGTAAAGAAGCAACATCCTACTTTCATAGTTTATCTTAAGATTTATCTACATCTCTGAGCCCAGGAATAAACACAAAAGGAAAAATCCATAACTGCACACAATAGCTTGCGATTGATAGCGACACGATTTTAACAGCACTCACCAGACCTGACTGATCTGTTGGATAGTAGGTCCATTGAAAACGGGGTTTGTCAGCTCGCCACATTATTTGTCTGTTGATGGTTACAGCTTTTGCACTACATGGCAAAATAGTTGCCACATAGATATTGTATTTAATCATGTTGGTGTTTAAACAGAAGGCTAAATGAGTAAACCACACACTGATGAGGAAAATGACCTTTCCAGACCAAAGATTAACAGTGACAAGTAATCTGGTTTAAATCACCATTTTTAGCATGTATTGGAAAATATGACACTGACAACTTGTCATTGGATGGCATAAAAGTTGTCAGATTTTATACCCGTTTTCAATAGTGCACATGTGACACTGTAATCACGTGTCTGACTGATCATGGATAATATCATCAACAGACGGAGTACATGTGACATCGGAAAGACACTAATGGCATACTAATCCTCTCACCGTGGCAAATGAAACATATACATAAGCAAATGGGACCTAGATGTGTAGCACCATGGTCTCTGGTGTCACTGATGGCTTTCAGAAATCCTATTGTCTTGAGATTGAAACGACGTCATTGTCTCAGGTTATGGCTGACACTAAAACGGTATGAAAACAGTTTGTATTCTCGGTAGAAAAGGTACAAGCAGATATGTCTTTTCATCCAAGAAACATAAATCCCTTTCAGCTTATTATTATTTTGTCATGGTGACCTGTTGTGGGTGGTGTTGTTGGTCCTTATTTTATGCAAGCTTCAGCGAGCTCCATCCATTCGATGACTGACGAATGATTACTTACGATGGCAGGTTGTAATGCTCGGACAACAGCATCCTCACATTCGATAGCAGCAGATGTGTTCTAAAGCAAATTGTGTGTCTCCAGTCACTCATGTTTTGTTTTGAGTGTCTCTGTGGCAGGTAGTAAATCTTCTTTCAGAGACACCACCAAACACTTTGGGCCCATTACGTCAGAAACTGGACCTGGTCATGGATTGTCACGGTCAAACCAGAGTACAATAAAGAAAAAAATCAATGAATAAAGGGGGGTTAGGTGTTGGAAGGACTCCCAGTTGACAGAATAAGGACAGGTTTACATCACTCATAGTGGAGAAACCATATTTCCTGTCTACTTCTCTGGGATTATCCTTATCTGCTGTAGCTGTAAACATGCCCTGCTATATTTGTGACAGTGTTAATGTAGTTTAAAGCGCTACATGCCTTAATGCTGCTAAGTAGTATGACACCATCGCCATTAAAGGGATGACTTGTATAGAGGAAGGAACATAACTGTGACCTTAATGGTTTTGGGTTCAGTCAGCGATCTCACACTGCTAACCATATAAACTCACTCTATCTGTATTGAGCAGTATTAGGCATGCAATTCACAAACAATTGCTCAGTTGCCATTAAATAATTGGTGACTTTTTCTTCAAGGGAAGTTGAGGACTGCAGTGGAGACCAAACCTCTGTGTATCAGATTAACAGATGTGTGCATGTGCCAACACCACACAGAGGAAGACGGGACGCAGCAGTTGGGGGTTTCAGGCTTTAGTTGGGAGCATTGCCTATCGGAATTTGTTTTCCTTTTCCTCAAGGGAGCGTCCTCCTCTCTCCACCCGAGGTGATCTGTCTTCCTGTCATTCTATTGATCCCCTTCAACGCTCATTGATATGGGGAAAGAGCCAATGAGCTCGCGTTGGGAGACGGGTGGCTGTTGTTTGACATTGCAAAGGTGTTTAAATGGAATAAGGGGAATGATTCACCAAGACCAGAATTATATTTTCAGTGCTGTTATACCTTCTATTTCCGCCTTGAAAATGTCTCCCTCAGAGGGAAGAGACTGCGATATGAGAATGTAAATAAAACTGAAATATCATCTCTGCACAGCCAGCCACGGAGGTGTGTTGGTGGAGATGTTTGACCTTGTGCACATGGATGACAAATCCCGTTCAAGAGCAGAGTACATAGAAACAAGGATTTTAATCTCCCAGCATCAAGTGGCACTGCTGAGAATGTCAGCTTGCTATCAAGCTGCAGGACGCTCTCCCTTTGCATTTTGCTTATCAAATGGGAGCGGGTGGCGGCTTCTAAATTGTTTAGTCAGCTGAACATTAAACATATTTCAAATCCACTCTGGGAAAACTACATGTGCTTTTTTTTTCTTTATTTCTTCCCATCCAATGTTGTCCTTTAATTTGAGCTTCATTTACATTCATATTGAATTTGTTGTGTGCCATATGCTCCCTGACGTTGTCATGGGATACAGAGGCCAGGCTCATCATTTCCTTTTCGGAGGCAGCTGAGCACATTCATTTGTGTTTGTTTTAAATGATGAGATAAGGAGATGAAAGGTCCTTTCTCAGGCGGTGGGTAAATGCTAGATAAAAACCAAGATGGTAACATTTTCCTTTTTCCATTTTGGTTTGACATATGGAAGCAGCCCACAGGTTCTCTTTCAATGTAATGTTGGATTTCCATTAGAAAAGAATTGTGCTGGTCCACATGTGCTGCAAGATTTCAATTTCCTGGACAAATGGGAAAAATTCCAGTCACATATTAACAGTGTTTATTGAGTTTAAGAACAATTCACAGGGACTACTGATGCCGTGCACCACCAACTCAAAGTGTTGGTGTTTGATGACCGGGGAGTGAGAGTCAGTAATCCATTGTCTTTCTCCAGAATTGCTTTAATGCAATTCTAAATAGTGTGTTTTCACTATGACCAAAGAGATGTAAATATGTTGGATTTCCACTGGTGTTTCAAGTAAACAAACTCAGATTTTTGTTCTTCAGAACAAAAGGATGGCATGTGAAAATGTCACGCAAAATGAGCAACAAGCTACTGCAGTGAGCTTTTGGCACGATCCAGTCTTGTCACTAAATCTTCATGAATAAGCTGTAAATGAGAGGTAAAAATGACTAGTTTTGATGGACAATGCAATGTCCTTGGAGACTCAGTCCTGGGCACTTGCTGGGCAGCAATGGCACAATCAAGGGACTATGCACACTAATTTACAGCAAAGTTTACCTGGCACGCCCCAGAATACACTCCAGCTTCTTAAGCATGGGATGGTCTGGCAGGATCTCTCCATTTAGCCCTCCTGGACTTGTTAGTAAATCATGGCCATTGTGAGGTGCCAGAGAAATGCTCCATTAATAAGCACTATGCCTAGTCAAGTGGCACAGGAAGCACAGGGGTCAGACCCGCCTTCCAATCATTACACCTCATCCACTTCCTAGTAAAAGGCCCCCAGCCACTCAGCTACAGGTCGCCATGGAGACCCAGGACAGGGAGCGGAGTGTTGGGTGGGGGTCGGGGGTTGGAGAGCGGTGCAGACGACCATTAGCAGCCCATTCCATGGTAATTAATGATCATCCCACTGGCTCAAAATCAGGGTCGGTGGAAAAACAGACACAGAGCTCGCTGTCTGAGAACAAATGTCACAGCGGCAAGAAATATGTCTGAGGACTAGAGAGGGGAGCTTAGATGGTTTTTGTTGTGGTTGGAAAATGGTGACAGGATGCCATGAAAAGCTATCCTGCACAGGAGGGAAAAATGATGGACGGGAGGGATTGTATGCGAGTAAGTTATATTTGCATAAGCGTCCCTCTTCACACGTCTGTCTTCTGTTATTCATGACAGAGTAATTGACAAGAAGAACTTCGCCTCATTCCACGTTTTGCACATTCAACACCTTTGACTGGTGTCTATCTGGCTGCACTAAGATAATAACTTGTCTAATCGAGTTATGAGTACTGTTCACATTGCAAATATAAAGCTCACATTATTGGGTTTGTAATCAAATCTGAGGTCTGCTTGCCCTTAGGGGATTTTCAGTCAACTGGCGAGCCAGGCAGCCAATCAGCCAGCCACAGCGGCTTTGAAGTGCCGGCAGACCAAACTACCCATCTTTCCCCTCTCTCCTCAAGCAGATCGCTCTTTCCGTGCCGCAGCAACCAAATGTGCATACATTCAGACACAAAAGCAATTCTGTGGGCAAATAAAAATGCAAACAAATGCCACACAGATGCCCATGTTTGAGCATGCTGCTGGGCATAGACAATAACATGGGGCACGCACGCATGCACGCACGCACGCACGCACGCACGCACGCACTTACGCCAGAACAATTGGTGGCACACAGACAAACATTGTTGCCACACCATTCAGTCAGGGCCAGCGCGGCTCCTCCTGACAAACATGCTGTCTGGCCATACACACACACACACACACACACACACACACACACACACACACACACACACACACCCCTTTATCACACAGACACACTGGACAGATTAAGAGGATTTTTGCCAGATTGATGTGCATGTGGAAAATCGGATGTGATTGCAACAGTGTTCAATGGCCTGGTGTTTTTGAAAATCACTGATTTGTGTGAGACAAAGTATTAGACATGTGAGGCAACATTTTCATTCTCACCTGACGACACATTCTACTGGGATAATAAAGCCTAGTGGTGAATTTATTGAACTTATTTCAGGTATTCCATGTTCTTTCACAAAAAAACTGATGAGTTATGACTTGACAGGTTATGATTTGACAGGAAGGTTGACAGTTGTGTTGACAGGTATGCTGGTTGTTCAATGGCATTTTGAACAATGGGTTCTATCCTAGGCTATTCTTGTTGTGCAGTATTTGCTACCCAGTAATAAGATACATAAAACTGCTGGATAAAGCTTCAGTTTTTAGGCTTCCATTTTATTTTTGGCTAAATTAACAAAGAGGTTTGATATTACCAGATACTGTCCAAAGCAAACAGGAGTTAACCAGATCTACAGATTGAAATACTAGTTCGTAACCTGCAGTCAATTTTAAAACTGATTGAATGGTATTTTTAGACATGAATTATCCATACACAACTGAATTTACATCAAATGCTTTAAATGCTTCAGAATGTTTGTTGACAACAGTAATTCTTATCAGAATTAGAGCAGAACATGCCTCTACTATCCGGTATGTTAAGTCAGGATATGCCGTTAATTGTAATATTTGGATTAACGTTACACAATTCTGTGGTTTTAAATCATCAATGCCAGTGTTTTATGCATAGTGATTCAAAGCTGCAGCAGAGCTAATGGACCTTTTGACTCTCAAAGTGTGAAAAATGTGGGAAGAATAACGATGTAGAATGGCCGTCTTTGTATTCAAAAATATCAGAACTCTGAATGCATTCATGGCTCAATTGAAATTGAGCATTCAGCAAAGCTTTTGTATATTTTAGACTATTCATTAGTCTAAAAGTGCCATTTAGTGAACCAAACTAAATAGTATTCTGCCGTTGTAACCCTTAAGACCTTTGCAGTTCATAGTCTACATTCAGCAGGTCCAGTTAGTGATACAGGCAGTAGTTGTTGATATTCTAGACATTCCTGCTGAGGGATGCATTATCCTCTGTGGCATGGCGGCGATTCTAGCATGTCTGTCACCCACCGACTCATCTCACAGGCGCTATCAGTGCTCAGCCTCTCACAGGCATGCATGTACACACTGTGTCCCACTCTCTTAATCCCTCCCTCCCTCTCTCCTCCTCTCTCACTCTTGGCTGCACCTCTTATTTCCCTTTGCCTTACCTTTCCTCCACTCCCTCCTCTCCCCCTCTCTTCTCTGCCTTGCAAAGGCAGTGGAGAGTATTATCACCTAGAGACCATCCTCCCCTTGGCTAGGCTAATGCAGCCCGACCGCACACATACGAACACACTAAAATGCAGATACTGTATATAGACACAGAGCGAGAGAGCAGCCTTATCAGCACCCACTGGTGTCAGACCCTCAATTAATTTTGTCATTAACTGAATCCCATTACTCCCACTGCCGTTACAATGCCATGACGTCTCACCCTCTCGGATGGAAGACACTGCCAACACACATGTATTATGCTCTTATTCTCACACACATATAGACAGCCTAACACACATGGATGCTTCATTCTGTCCTTTCCCACTGACATCCATTTACATCCTAATGATGGAAGTAAATCCCCTGTGTGACCATGTGACCTTTCACCCCTCCTTGCCAGTTACTGTGGGCATGTTCAGGTCTGTGCAGCCTATCTGCCACCAGACATGGAGTGATGAGAGGGAAGGGGTGATGGATACAGATGCAGACAGGCATGGTGAGGAGGAGCAGGGCTGGAATAAGAAAGGAGAAGCGGGGGGGTTATTAAGTAAAAGAGAGCACATGCTGCACAGAGACGAGGTGAGAGAAATGGAGCTGGAATCCTCACACATCTCCAGTTGTTGTATTATATTGTGTTTTGACCTCCTCAGCATCTGATGTGTTGCTGCAGCCCCTAGGCTACATGGGGACCAGTGGTGGTGAAGCTGTTTTCTAGACTCACCAGCTCATTTCCTTTGGAGGGAACTGCTTGTGGCCCGGCCCCTCTCATGCCTTATACCGATTTCCCTCCTGCTGCTCACCCTTGTCCGTTTCTGTAGCTCTTCTCCCCCTCTCACCACAATGATCTCTGCCACAGCAGGCTGCGGTGCAGAGTAACCCGACTCCATTTTGAAACCCAAGTGGTGGTGTTTTGACTTTCTGGCTCATGGAGAAAGTGATCTTGGCTTGAGGGCACAAAGAGACAAACTCTGTGTCTGGGGAGTACAAACTTCCGGAGTTTGAATCCCAAATAGTGCTGATTTTGTTATTGTTTTGGAGAAACTAATTGATGTTACACTGCAGTTCTGTTTGTCTTTTCTCCTCGGGCCTTGGTGAGTTGGTTCCCCCCATCTTACATAAGACTTGTATTTTCCTTCCTCCTCTCTGTCCCCTTGCAAATAAAAGTTGCTTGCGGTGCATTCTGTGGGTTTGAGTGAGCTGTGTGCGTTGGGTACTGTGTGCTTGTGGCTTATGGGTTCGAGTCTGGTTCAAAGCTTACACTGCTGTTTAGATTATCCCCGCATCATACTGGAAATAATACAATACTGGCGTGTCCCGCTGGTGCATTTGGCTCAGGCTTGTACATATGCTCTTAGACCCCTGGTGTTTGAATCCGACCCAGGATGTCTGTCATATGACTCGCCTCTCTGTCTTCCACATCTCTGTGTTGAACTATATCCTGCATTTTAGGGCTGTGTGATTTATGGGAAATTGGTATCAAATATTATGATAAGCAAAAATGCTGTGCAAAACAATGTAGAATCATTTTGTCTAATACAGCGCTGATAATTCCCCTCTAACACATTGTACAATGCTTAAAAAAGACGTTAAGAGAAGGTCTGCTATTTTATTTATACTCCTTTTACACTGGAAAAAAAACCCCACTTACTTTCACAAACATCTGGCTTTTGTCTTCAGTAGAAAAGTGTAAGATCAGCATTCATTGTCAGGTCAGATGCCTCTGCAGTAGTCATGGGTATTTATCCACTCCAGCTCCAATCAGCGGTGATGGAAACACAACACCAAAGTGGACACATTTATTTGTGCCATTTTTCCAGTGGTATTCAATGACGTTTTTGAAAGCTCCAGACATTTGCACGAAAATGAGTTTTCATCAGTCTCCTTTTAAGCAGAGCTTAACACCACACCACCGAGTCGCTGTTAGATCTGAAAGAGAGACTGAAGTAAAAGATGCTAAAAAACAGTGACCACCGTAGAAAATGAAATAAAACAAACTGAACTGGGAAAAGGAAAAGAAATCGACAATTTTTCGTAGGTTTACATGTGTAAACGCTGTAATTTTGGTGTTAAAATGGTACTAATGGGCACTCAAAGTATCCCCTAATCCATGCTGACTCATATGGATCTAACATGTATAATATCCCAGTGTGCTCGCTTTTACCCACTGATGATACATCCCTATCCCATGTGCGCGACTGGTAATTATTCTTAGCATGCATTTTTTTCTCTCATCTCTCCAACTCAACTATTCTCCTTCACTATCAGCTACCATTCACCCTTTGTGTGCTACATAGATATACATGTGTGTTTTAGTACCTTCACCCCTTCTTCCCCCATCCCTACCCCTAATTCTGTGTCTCCTCTGTCCTCCCCACCCTTGCCCAGGGGGCTCCATAAATATCATTTCATCCCGTGGAGCCGCTGACACGCTGCAAAGGGCCTACGATAAATAATTCACTCCCCTGGTGCAGGGCAGGCAGACTCCCCTGCTTAGGAATTCAGCATGAGTCTGTGTATGTTAGGGTGGAGGAGCTTGTGGTGATGGTGGGGGGTTGCGAGGTGGTGATAACACACACTGGACATACAGAGTCAACATATTCTGAATACTAACACACAATTCATTGCGTACAAAGAATTGAAATAGTTTAGCAGAGGTTGTGGCGTTCTCAGCCTTGAGCTCGCTTCGCTTGAGAGTGGTCATGCAAACTAAGATGCCTCTCCTCACTCATCCATTGATCATACATATAGTAGTTCTGTCTGGAAAAGTGATAACCCAACATCACACCACTCCAGCCCTCCTCAGCCCTGAAGACCTGCTCTTTTTGCTCTCCTCCCCCCTCGTTGCTCCATCTTCCTGCGTCGTTCACAGCATGCTGAATTAGGTTGATCTGGGGGATTGTGCACGCACCATCACCTGCCCTCTTAAACTACTGGTTTCCTGATTTATTAATGATGCTTGAGATTATTAAGGCCAATCGCCTCCTCTCTGCTTACTGAGCTGGCATGAGCGCCGAGCCTCCCAGTTATCTGAGGACCGAGCGGCAGACAGTGGAGGAGACAGTAAGTGGGCTTTTGTGGAAGCTTCGACTCAAGAGTTGGAAATCAACACCAGTCGGCGTCAGACAAATTCTGGTGTGAGTTGGCAAACACTGACAGACACTTTTCATTCTGGTTGTTGGATGTTTTACTGTAGGGGGATGCGTGGTAGTGTAAAGGAAGATGAATGGCAGATTGAGGAGGAATGTAGTCACTGAAACTGCGCTTTCTGTCAGGCTGTGAGATGAACAGTATGTGTGTGTCTGCTGCCTGACTGTCCTGTGGGTTACAGGGCTGTGTATACCTATAGCAGTGTATGTTCAAGGCATTATTTCACACTGTCTTGACAGGAGCTTCTTATCCGTGTTCACTTGCTTACTCACCTGGCCCTCGACCTAACGAGGACTGTTATGATTTCTTTCCAAATATATTGACGTCTTCCTCCTCCCTGTGAAGCTCAGTGTTGCAGCTGGTTGCAGCTTCTTAAAAGTGAGGATTTGCTGTTTTTCTTTTATTTATCATTTATCACAGTGAGTGAAGAGTATTTGGGTTTAAAGAAGCAATGTAAAGTCACCCCGGGCTCTGGGAAATTGTGCTGGGCATTTTGAGATTTCTTTGTTGGCATTTCATAGATCAAACTGTTAATTGGGAAAATATCCAGCAGATTCATCAATAATGACAATAATCCTTTGTTGCAGCCCCATCTTAAACAGCAAAAAGAGGCATCTACTTATCTGTTGGCCTTTTGTCTGTCAATGATTTTTAACTTTTCATTGTTATTATTTTTTGTATTTATCTGCATTTATACAATAAACATGTAAAGAAGAGGAAGTCTTGTCCCAGATATCCTCTGGCTACACCAGAAGCCAATGCCCGTAGAGGCTAAATCGAGATTGAGATTGAGTTTTGATAAGACAATTTGACGAGTGGTCTTCCTGATGAAACATCAGGACAGCTGTACAACTTCATCAACTCCACCATACAAAGCCTGGCTACCAGTGGATCCATTTAAAGATATGATTTGAGCCTGCTATCTCACAATTTGATTCTGTTACAGCAGCCCCTGTTATCTCAAGATCCTCGCCACTCTCTGGCCCAGTTGTTTGTGCTAACAATGGTGTTTCCTTGTTTGTCTGAAGCTTGTATGAGTGCTACTCCAATACAACACACACACTCACACTGCAGGCCCACTCACACCACAGAGCTGCTGTAAACAATGTGGCTGCAGGAAGAACTGACTTGCACTGTGGTTGCAGGAAGGCAGAGGCCACTAATGTTTAGCATCTCATCTTCACCCTCCGCCCTCCACCCGTTCTAATGGATGCCAAGGAAGGAGAGAGAGTCTTGGATTTGATTAGCCTCAAGCTGCAGCGTCTAATTGCCCCTTCCACCAAAGCCATATTGAAATGATTTATTCATCATCAAGCTCCAAACAGTCCCTTGTAATAGGCTGCCAGAAAATAGGATGCTCAATCCTTGCTCCCCTCCCGTGCACTATTGTCTCTGTCATAGGAGAGGATAATGGGCGTGATGTTTCCATTGCTAGCAGGATGTAGGTTGATGTTTACAGCTATAATAATGGTGGATATTACTGTTGTTAAGCATTCACTGAGTGTAGGGGGGAAGGCTATCTTGGCACAGTGGAGAGATACTGTCTTTTGTGCTACTGTGCTGCTCTATGCTATTGTTGCATCTCCTGTGACTGTGAATGGCGTCAGACCATAATGGATCAGGTAGAACAACTGTTACGTGTCTATTTTACTTGTTTAATTTGCATGGAAAAGGAGCCTAGTCAACCCTCAACAGTTCATTTTAAAGCAAATTGCACACAGAAACTATCTATCCCCAGCTTTATACTACTTAAGCCAATCCCCTTTGATCTCAAAACTGAGGGAGTTTGTTAAAGGTTTCCTCTGAAAATGTTCTAAAACTTTTAATCTCTTAGTTCTCAGCGTCTCTGCATCAGCCCGCTCTTATCCCTTATCCAAGAACACATTTTCACACCAGTGGGGCCACGATCGCTGTCGATCCAGGCAGAGGAGCCTCTTAAGTAGTTTAATATGCCTTTTAAAGAACACCCTCCGCTTGGCTTTTGAGCTCTAAGATAGGACCCGACTGACACTGTGCTTATGGGGCTGATGCCAAAACAGATATGAGAGAGAAAAACAATTCTGATATCGATATATGAACCCACGTTTTTTGTGTTGTATTAGTTATTAAACACATAAAGGCAGGATATTTTACTTTACAGAATGACATCAGTCCACTGAAACAGTAAACTATATTGAATAATTATAAATAATTTTTCATGTTGAATTTATCTGTGATGGGCTAATATCGGCCGAAAGATATCCTACAACGTATTGATCAGGCTAAAATTAATGGTATCCATGTACATGCAGCAACATTGATTTATGGGTTCAAAGTGGTGGACAACAGAAGGTCTGACTGAGACTGATGCACCATGTTAGAGTTTCTAACACAGCACTGCCCGTATCTGTAATATTTACTGTATTTCTTCTTCAACTAACCTCAGATAAAATCTCCCTGGACGACAGTAAGTCACCTTGATGTCACACGAAAACTGAACAGCCCCTCAGAGGATCAGTTTAACACCTAAGCAAATCGGCTTTCAACAGAGTTATATTAATATGTTATTGGCCACCGGCTAGCGGCAGGTTAAATATAGGATGCTGGTAGTGTGGGGCTATTGAGGTGACCCTGTTACTATTCAAAGGGAAACAAGAACCCAAGCACGTTGGCTCAGTTGAGTTGCTCGGGACTGGCTTGCATGTAGGCCAGTTGTGTGTCCTGTTGTGCACAAAGACTGGCCATATGTAGTGTCACAGGGTTGGCTGGCCCAGCAGCTTTTCTCATCCTGATGGCAAAACAACCTAAGCAGTCTGCCTCGGCCCTGCAGGCCAACGTGGAATGGAGTTCAGAGAAATTGCTCGAGTTTGTTCCTCTTATTATCATCTGCTGCTGTTTCTCCCTGACCCCACTCTATCCTCCTGCAGTGTGGAGCGCTGCGTCTGTAGGCCAGAATAATGCTATTCCACAGGCCTTGACTTAATCCTCAAAAAGGATTGTTCTAAGCCTTCGCAAGGTAATATGGGCTAAACAGATTGGTGCACAATCAGAGTTACTGTAATGTGAGGCTACAAATCTGGGTGTTATTGCATTAGCGCATTATCCTGTAACCTTCACAGGTTTACCGGTCGTGCTACCATTTGGGAGAGTCTAGTAGTATTTCACCATTCTTATGTTTATTTACTATGCTTTTAATATAATAAGATAATTTTAGCAACGTGTACTACCCCATTCAGTGAACGTGCTGAGAAGGAGATGAGGATATGAGGCGTGATAAATGCTTATCAAATTGGAAGTGTCTCCCACCATCGCATTACTGCTTGGAGAGGCTCCATCATCACAGTCCTAGCTGCCAAGTTTAAAAATGTGCACAGAGGAAGGAGCTAAGGCTGGAGTGTGGTAGTACGAGATAGCGTGCTTAACCTTGAAATATTGTATTGTGCTATTCCTGAGGTTCCTCCTTTGTAAACCTGGTATGAACATTAAGTGAATGAATATGTGACTAACCTCCTGTTTGAGCCAGAGCACTTGAAGAGTACAACTAGCGTCAGTTATACTGTTAAAGGTCTGGAAAAGAAATGTGATCCTTCTTGTTGATCTGTTTGCTTTCTAATGAGAAGATGATGATGGAAAAATTAAGTCAGGCTTCACACGAGCCCTCTTCAGGTGTGATGTGAATGTTTTTTGGCATTAATTGTTAATTGTAGCCTTAACTGTTTCCTCATGTGGCGAACCGTTGTTTCCCTGCTTTGTAGCATCCAAACTGTGCTTCTTTTCAAAGAAACATGTACGTTTACTTCTTCCCTTTTGAGCTGGTGAGCAGACAGGACTAAAAAAAGCAACCGATAACTGCCCGGGAAATGAGAAAATGAATGGTTTGACATAGACCATGAAATATCCACCTAATGCATGCCATTTATTTATGTGTGATTAGTGTCAGCTTTTTTTTTTTTTTTTTTTTTTACGTGCAGGCTTTATTTGGCTTGAAACAGGCACACAGAGATGAGGGCCAAATTGATTCTGAACGAGACATATCGGCTGGCTAATGAATCTGGTTAATTGACTGTGTAAGGGGGTGCCATAACAGTCAGACAGTTAAGAGCAGCAGCAGCCAGCAGAATCCAGCCAGCGCATCTGTGATTACGACACTCTGCTCTTATTGATTTTGGTCTTCTCTTGATGCCATGACACCATCAAAATTATTGTAAGCAGAAAAGGATTATGACCATGATCGAGGCAGTCATCATTGCTCTATCAGGGGTATTTGGATGTCTTGACACTCTTGTAAAGTGATTAGCCTTTTTCGCTGAGAGTGTAGATGGGTCCCGTTGGGCTTTGCAATCCCTTCCCCCCCCCTCAGGGACTTGACAGCTGTGTGTGACAGGTGGGAGACAAAGAAACTTTCCCAAAAAAGAGAGTGCGGACTTGTCTGCCTCGGAGACTTCTCCACTCAGCAGCTCCCGCCTTGTTCCCCTCCTCACAGGTGAGGGTGTTTGAAGAGATTGTGGTCCTCACATCACAGGAAATGAAACGTAGAGCTCCCGACCGCACAGTGACAAAGAAATCCATGGTCCCTGTTCTTAAGCACATATACACCCACCCACAACCAGACGGCTTGTAAAAACAGCGTCTAAGGCACCTCCCTAGATATTGGCTGGGCTCTCCAGGAGCTGCCGTCTCCTCACAGCTCCTCTTCAGATCGTCACCACCTCACTGTGGAGATTTTATTACCCCCGAGATTCTCTGGATCTCAGAAGACCCACTGAGTTACAAAACCCCTCTCCCTGCACTCTCCCTTATCCTCTTTGTTTGTTTGTTTGTGTGCTACTTGATTTATTCTGCCTGTATGCGTTATTCTGCTACCCCATTCTGTTCTACTGTACTTGCCCAATCCTCTTCCAGCTCGTCTTCTCATTCCTTTTCTTACATTCCCTCCCACCTTGCTTGCTCCAGCTCAATAAGCAAACAAACCCACTTCCTCTTGACACTGAGCTCCGTTGCGGTGATTTGCTGTGCTTGTCAGGTCGAATATTGAGCGACATTGTGGCCCCTGTCAACAAAAGGAAGGCCCCGGAAGCCGGAGGGGCGGCGTTATTTGTGCATAGGGTGGATTATCTCCCCCACACGCCATTCTGCCTTTTCTCATTGTCTGGTTTGTAACCGGCATGCAGCATGCTGATGCCAGGATAGCTCCCTTGTGGCATCCACAAGGCACAATGCCTGCCATGCTTTACCAAACTTGCTTTGGTAAAACTGAATATTAAACAAAATGTGTTCTCATACAGACAGCCAGGTTTTATCCTGTGTCCCTGGTATCCTTGTCTCACTGACCCTCTGGACAATGTCCAACACCATTTTCTTGGTTGAACATTTGGTGAGGAGGGAAAATGGCAAGAGGCAGTCTCTGTCAATGTTTCAGAAGGTGACCTTGTTGGGAGTCATGTGTTACATAGCTCCCGTGTCTTCCTGCTTTTATTATTGTACGGTGTGTTCATGGCTTTGTCTGTGCGCCTGCGTTCTGAATTCAGCACACGTACTTTTTATGTCTGATTGCCCACATGTCGGTGTTTGTATGCATAATGCTGCCTCTCAGTTGGACAGACAGTTTTCAAAGCGAGCGTTCAAGCTGCGAAAAGACAAAGAACATACCCAGGTAAAAGACGGAATGTGAATCGGAGATGGGGTCTTGGCTGAAGTAAGAAACGACAACCAGCATACCCATCCTCCACCACCCTGATTACGCCCCGCTGAGCTGCGGTTGGACATTGTAATCAATGGCGCAGCAGGTGCTTTAACCCTCATTGACACAGGTAGCGTTGCCTGTACACACACCACTATATGCAATTTGCTCTCAGACGTAACGCTTTTGGTCACAGAAATTAGACGTGTACACCACACACACTTCCACCATGCACAGTGTTTGTTTTCTATCGGGTAATGAGATGCAAATGATCATGCATGGGGGATTGGGGACCCCAAGCCACAGGAGAGGATGTAGGGGGAAGGGATATGACACATGTGTTTGCACGGTGGGACATTCTTAGGCGGTAAACCCAGCAGACAAACAGATTTCACAGCAGCGAACACCACCACGTGTCAAAGGTGTCATGCTAAAATGGCATATCGCACTAGTCTGTTGGTGGAAAAATGGGCAGGCATGGTGGCACTTGGTGCTCTCCACGCCTTACAATGCAAGACTGGGATAACTGGGTCCCTGCTTCTCTGGTGCTATTGTGGATGTAGCCGAGGGTATAATCAGGGAAGCTATGAGAGCCTTGGCAGTCGCTGCACCGAGCAAGTAGAAGGCTTGTCACCTTCTTTAGTGGAAACACAGTAGCTGCGGGCTAACAGGTTGTTCTAAGTAGGATATTGGCTTTTTCTATGCTGGTTTCCTCATATGAGGACAAGGGTGATGGAAGAGAAAGGGATAAGAGCTGCAAGTAAAGCAAGACACCATGCAATCAGAGACTGTCGAGCATGAATTCAGAATGTTTAAGCACTGATTTTCACACATGGAGATTGAATAGATTTGCATGGGCAGCATGTACATGCAATATCAGGCAACAGTCAAGTAGAGCTGCAATGAGTAGTTGATTAACCAGTCAACCAAAAATCAATTATTTAATTGCCAGCAAATTAAAAGTTTTTTTTTTTTCAGTCATTGTTATTAGGCAACATGGCGAACATTTGCTGGTTCCAGCTTCTTAAATTTCAGGTTTTGCTGCTTTCCTTTGTCATTTATCAGAGTTAGTAAAGAGTCTTTAGGTTTTGGACTGTTGTTTGGACAAAGAGGCAATCTGAAGATGTGACTTTGGGCTTTTGGAAATTGTAATTGTAAAATGTTAATGTTAATTGATAATGAAAATAATCAGCAGTTGAAGCCCTACAGTCCAGGCTGGATCTGGATGAGTGACATCCATCCATATTCATCCAGTTTTCTTTAAACTCTGAGGACTGAATTGGTTTTGAACCAATATGATATCAAATAGAATATCTAAGAAAAGTCTAGTGACAGACCTCATAGTGACAGAGAAAATAAATACTCATACACAAACACTTCAGAAGTCACCCTGAAGAAGTGTTGACATGTCGGAAAAACCCTCTTTGTTTGCCCGAGTTTATACACACTGACATTCAAGTGTCAGTTGTGTGGGCTCACAAGTTAACTTCATCTAATCTCCCAGACAATGGCTGTAATGGTGCGACGGGGCCTTTGGCTTTCAGTGTCACCCATCATCATGCATGCGTAGAAACAGGCTGGCAGCTTGGTGCTTTGGGACCTACTGTAGTGGCAGACGGTGCATTCAGGGGATGGACTGTGGCACGCTGTGTCAACCATAATCTTGTGATGGACTCCAAAATGCCCCCTACCATCTTAGCAGACATGTGCCATAATTTTGCATATAAACCATCGAACAGTTCGTCTGACATCTTGGCAGTAGTATCAGAAGATCTGATTAAAAATTGCTGCTGATTTTGTTCTGTGGTCACCTACAGTTTACACCTGTAAAGAAGGTCTGCATGATAATTAGAAGAAAAAAAATAGCATCATATTGTCGTTACTTTTTGAATCATGTGAAACCGTTTTAAATATTGTTTTTAATTTGATAATTTCAATATTTCTCAAAGCAGCAGCAGTTTCAAAGTGTTGTCATCGCCTCGCTGTTACTTTTGTTCTCTTATCGGCTTAAAAGATTCAAATAATTAACAAGTACAAGTGAGGCGCAGCTACACCTCAGACACACACTACACCAAGTCACACAGCATTCTCTCCCCAACACTGGGTCAACCTATTCTTTTCCACTCATTGCTTCTCTCAAAATAGCTTATATGAGATTTATCTTCACGTTTCCCATTACAGCTGCCGTCCTATATTGACCTTAGCATCAGTCACATTTATGCATAAAAGATGTCAGAGGACGCAAGTAATAGAAGAAATTGTTAAACCACACTGGGATGTCTCGCGTAATTGAAAATTGAACAGACATTTCCGTGTCACTCTCTGATGCCACCATAAATTGTTGGAACATATAATAGCAGGATGCGGCTATTTGTTATTCGTTTTGCAGCCTTATTTGAAGGAACAGAGGAGCACGGAGGGTCCCGTGGGGCGAATGTTGTGCGGGAGTCTGGACATTTGTCTTGATCTGAGCTGTGTCAGAGTGAATGTCAGGAGTGTTTATTTGGCTCCACATAGGGAATCTAAATGAGATCTTTATTGCGGTTTTATTCTTATTGACTATTGTGCCTTTTTTTTTTCATCATATTGAAATGGATATGTGTTTGTATATATGGATACACACACACTCTCAGCTGATCATTGTGTCTTGAGCAATTATAATCCATTTTAATTAATGTTGATTATGGAACATGTAGCTGTGTGGGTGCATGTGTGAGATGTGCTCAGTAAAAGCTCCACCAAGGCTTTTGTTATCGGAGCTGGTTGCTGAACCAACATTAACCCTTTGAGTGTGAAGCAGCAGCTTCTCTGTTATAGAACTGGATAGAATAATTATAGAATAATCGATTACTTGCCAGCTATTAAACTAATTGCCACTATTTTGATAGTCAATTAATGAATGTTTTGAGATTTAAATGTGAATAATTTCTGGTTTCTTTTCTCTTTATGACAGTAAACTGATGACCTTTGGGGTGTGGACAAAAAACAAGACATCATTTTCAGACACTTTGTGCGCAAAACAACTTATTGGTTAATTAAGAGAATGATGGAGAGATCAACTGAGAGTGAAAATAGAATGGAATAGATTTCCTTGAATGTTACTCCTCCAAAATAATTGTCAGTTGCAGCCCTTCTGTTATGTCACTTTTGTTTTTTGCATGCAGGACATGTTTCCAGTCATGTGTGTGAGTGTATGGCTTTCTTCGTGCTTTTGCCTGTTCGTGTTTGTGAAGTGAAAAGTGAAAGAGACTAAGAGACTGGGAAAGAGTTGCTCAGTCTCTATTCCAACCACCTCCCTCCAATTTATAGCTCTTGGAGAGAGATCTGTCTGACAAGAGGCCTGTAATTAAAGCTGAGAAAAAAAAACCTCTCCAAATTCCCTCCAGAGTCTTTTTTTTCCCGTCCTATTTTTTTGGAAGAGCTGAGGGAAGAAAAAACTTTTCCATCTTCTTGTCGCACTCTACTCCTCCTACAACTTCAGACTTTACCCCCAGGGACCGTTGTGAATGAATAATAAACATAATGAAGTAAATGTTATTTGCTTTTAAGTGGGATGTTGTTTGTAAAAAGAAATGCTCTGTTAAATGTCACCAGAGTCGCCTCGCTTTCTTTTTCTGTTGCTGTGTTACTGACTTCAGCCTGAAGCGTCTTGAACGCTCATGTAGCAGTTTGTATCATCACCATGCTGGCCACATACCACTACACGTTATAGACTGACATTGAGCCCTGTTGATTGATCTGAAATTATGGTCTGACTGACTTGTACGTTTAAATTTGACAGCTAATCAATGCCTCCATCAATAACCTCTCCGTACAGAAACCCTGAGGCTCCTGAGCTACAGCTTGCAGGTCTTTGGGTTCAGTAATAAATCAGTGGAAAGGTCCTTTGACACCCATTTCTATTTCCCTGAATTGTTTGAGTTTATTTGTTGACTTGCCAAGACCTCGGTGATGTTCGTAAGCATTTTCGTATTCTCAAACTCCATGCTGGCCTTTGTCAACACTATATTAGGCTTAAAGTGTAAATTCAGTACGCAGCAATACAGCATGATATATTTTGTTTATGCTGGAATACTGTCTGACAACATTATCTTCATCTTCTCTTATTTCAAAAGTCACTATTGATGCATGAATGTAAGCACATTTAGTGTGCAATAGTTACCAGGCAGCAGAGCTGTAGGTTTACTGTCGGTGGGTGCCTGAAGTCTCACTCTGAACTGTGATTTTGTTAATTAATGACTATTTTCATCATTACAGGAGCCTTTTTATTTAATGTGCCTGTCAGCATAGAGAACATAGCACCACTGTTCACTGCGACTCTGACATGTTCATTCCTTGGACTTGTAGACCCCTGAAGATGTGTTTGACATAGATACACAGTCCACCCACAAGCACAGCTTTGCTCATTTAATGGTTCACAAATACACTCCTTGAGAAAATCTGAATAATTACATTAGTTATATATCAAATTAGCAGTTTAAACTTGCCTTTTTGTGATCATCTGTGCTGGTGCCACCAAACTGGGATCTTAACGGTTTAATCAGAGACCTGTTTCATCTAGGTTTCTTTTTATGTCACTTTACGTTCTTCTTGGCTGTTTGCTGGCCTCTCTTTGTCTTTTTTTAGTTTTTATTATACTGACCTGACATCGGCACAAGAGAAGAAAAGGGCATTGAAGATGCTTTCTATAGTCTGGTGAATCAAAAGACCCAGGAGGACTCTTTGGGGAGCGTGAGGCTCTGCCCAGGTAACCAGTCTGAGCGCAAGTCTGGAAGGAAACTACTTATTTATTGTTGTTGGGATTCCACTGTGGAGCTATTGTTAGAAAGTGATTGTGCATGGAGATGGTTGATTATTTTCAGAAGTAATAAGCATTCCCTCGGCTGTTTTAGCCCTTTTTTAGATCTCACACATGTTGAAAGACTGTTTTTGCATCAGCACAGGCTTCCCTTTCTAATTCTGACCTGAGTGCAAACGTTAAAGTGAAGCCTGAAAGTCTTCACAATCTAGCCCCGACGGATTGGAAAGAGTTAAAACCTGCTGGAGTGAGCGTTTAGTCTGGCGTGGTGGACCTGCGCAGCCAGCCGACTGAAGCAGGACTAGCCCAGTGACTGAGCCGAGCTGGCTGACTGCCAGGAGCGCCCCACGCTGCAGACAATACCCACCTGTGTTAGGCAGAGGAGGGGGTTGGTGTGTGTGTGTGTGTGTGTGTGTGTGTGTGTGTGTGTGTGTGTGTGTGTGTGTGTGTGCACGCGTGCACATACACACTCGTAGCTAGTTATTTTGCGCTCACACAGCCAGAGTGGCTCCTCCTCCTCCCTTCTCTCCCGGCTCTCTCCGTCCTCCAGCTCTCCAAATGTCTATCAACAGGCTCCAGCTCTTGTTTTGGCTCATTGTGTTGGACGCTGATGTTTGAAAGCAAACTCGGAGATGAAAATTGAAACTGTTTTTTTGAGATGATGGCTGCTTTCAATTGGACAGAGGGTCTATTGGTTGCATGTGCATGTCTGTTCAAAGGACACCCCCCCCGTACCAATGCCAGACACCCCCGGTTGGATCCCTTCGACCCCTCTACAAACGTGCCGGAGGCGAGAGGGGTGAGGGGAGGGAGGTAAGGGGGTCCCGAGGGGTCTTTACTCTCTGGTTACTGCAAAGAGGCTGCCGCTGCCAGAGGGTCGCCATGGCAACGCTATTTGATTCCTACAACAATGCCAGAGCACCACTCCCCCTCTCCATCCTCCTCCATCTCTGAGCTACACACACAGACACAGACACACACAAACACACAGTTACACACAAGGTCTGAATGATTGGAAGATTGCGTCGGGTATCACGCCAAAGTGGCCGTAGCCATGGTGGATTAAGAAGAGGCTGACTGACAATGCCCATGCGAATTAAAAGATATTCATGTGTGATTAAAATATTGTCTTTAAATTAATTAAATTCTCATAATTAACACAAATCCTGATTATCATAATACATTTAATCTATTACCCACCGTTGAATTAAAAAACAAAGTTGCACCGGTGAGCCAAAAACTGAGATTGGATTCTTATCTGGGCCACACTGGAGTTTACTCTGACTGGAGGACGAGCATCTTTTAACAGCATTTAATGGAAATGAATATGGCATCTGACAGGAAGTGACAATATCTGATACATTGCAACCTCTTGCACTGGTCAGATCAACAACTTAACGGAGAGTTATTGGACAACAGCGAGGCAGTTAAAAAGACACTGGCTGAATTAGAGGCGTAAAGCTCTTTAAATGAGTAAATAATCAAATTTAATGTTAAGTTGTTGAGAATTACTTCTGAAAGATCTACAATGACGGACTCCTAGTAATGCGCTCACATTTCTCATGTCTTTCTATCCTTCAGATGTAGAAAACGGGGTATTTTTAGCAGCTCTGTCGTGATGCTGATTGGAGAATGAAGCCAGGTGCTCAATCAATCACTAAACCCTCCAACAGTATTAAAACACTCTAGGAACATGTTAGCCTGCATGAGATCAGATCAGAGAGAGAGAGAGAGCATGTCTGTTCTTCTGTTACACCAGACTCTAACAGACAGTCATTCCACTGACAGTGTAAATGTTTGTTGGTGGATACTGCTGCGAGAAGAAAAAGATGTCAAGGCATGAAGTGTGTGTTTTACGGAAGCTGTGTGTGTGTGTGTGTTTGCCCGTGCCTGTCTCAGAATAAAGAACATAGAGGACTTTGCTGCTTGATTGTCTGTCTGAGACGGCACACATGGTGGAGAGCAATCATGTCTCACTGTAAGAATTCATTGTCTGTTTGTTTGCATGCTTCACTGTTACGGGATGAACACCACTGTGCCCCGAGACAGCTTCTGTACCCATTTTCTAATAATGTACAACTATATTATGAAAGGCAAGCCTTTATAGCTGATAAGTTGTACTGTTTCTGTTGTTAAACAGCTGATACAGCAGCGTTTGATGGGTCTAAATCTCTTCCAGGTGTCCAGATTCATTTACATGACATGTCTGCTAACTACTCGTATCGAGCCTGTTAGATGTCTCTCCCCCTTGTGAGCTGATGAATCATAATTGCAAGTGGTAATGTGCTCTCAGAAAATGGGACCAACAACTAATTTGAAAGATTAGCTGCTGTGAAAATCAATAGGAGAATCTCAACATGCTAAACAGAAAATACTACTGCCATATGCCCTCAACACATCCTATGGCGTGCCCGGTGCCAAGCTGCAGGGTGCCAGCAGGAAATGCCATATTGGCCTCCCAGGACAGTGAGATCACTAGCTGGGCCCCCAGGGTGTGGACACATGGTCCCAGACTGCCTCATTCTCCAGTCTCAGTCCTTTGTCCTCCTGCTGACATGACAAGCTGTACACTTCTAAGATTTCTTTTGAACCTTTTCATCAAGCCTTTCAAATTTAGGATTGATGTCCTCCCTTTGATTGGCTTTCCTCACCAAAGCACAAAGATTAATGCTGGAAGGTAACAGTTAAGACGATGTCAGGCATGAGTCAAATACACCTGTGGGGTAATGGGCATGGAGACATAACGAGTAACCAAGAGCCAGAACAGAGGACAATTTTCTTAATCACAGTTAATTAGAAGGGCAGCTTGTTGCTTCTTACTACATGTTCAGAAGGAAGCCGAGGAGTATTACCTATATCTTGGCTATAGCTGGCTGGCCCTTGCCGGCCAAGCAGGGTCCCTTTAATATGATTAGGACGGATTATGGCGTTGTCTGCACATCAAAAGAGCCAGGACCAATTATCACCCCTGCCTTTCAACACGACAGCCGCTCCTCCTCCCTCCCCGCAAACGTAGAAAGAAAAGGAGAAAACAGAGCCTGGGCGTCTTGTAACACACCAGAAGCCCCACACTAATGGATGGATTCATCATTCATTCAGGCCTTTCATGTACAGTATTAGCAGTGATGGTGCACAGTTGCCACTGCTTTAGCTAGTCCCTAAAATAGATTGAGCGTCAGAGCTAATTATCCCAGTCCCAGAGGCTTGTACAAACAGGTTCGTATGACAGAAAATGTGGAGTGCTCTAAGGCAGTCAAAAAGAGTAGGGTAACTGAAAACAAGCATACCATGCCTGCAGGTGATGTTCGTGAATATTCGTCGCTTTATTTTTTGGCAAGTTTTTGGGTTTTCCTGCATGCTGTTAATCGAACCGTGTGCAGGGTAACCGTAGCGACAGTTAGCTTTGCTCCGTTTTGCTTAGGTGCCCATTACCATAATCCCCCGTCAGAGCAGGCCTTCTATTCGCCCTTTGTGCTGTCTGTGCTCATGACAGGAAACTAAATGGATGTGGATAAAAGTAGTCCCCATTACCCCCTCCCTCCCCATCTTACAATACTTACACACAACACATACGCACACACACTCACACTGCTTTGCCAAATTACTCTCATAGTTTCACTTTTCTCTAAAAAGCCAGAGCCTAAGCGCTTGAACAAAGGTGCCCCCTGGATCTCTACCACCCATCAAAGGCAGAGTTGGAGTCAACCCAGAGTCCTGTCAGGAGTCAAATGAAGCCATTAAAATCCCTTTTTCCACTGCCCTGACATTCACTTTTTCCCCCTTTGTATGCAGCATGGAGCTCTCGCTTGCACAGCAAAGGCAACGTATAATTCATGTCGCAACTCAATGGACTGTTTCCATATAGCGGGGTGCCTTGTTTCTCTTTGTAATAACTGTGTGGCCTTTATCAAAGTACAGCACAGATATGTAAAAATGGTCCACTCCTCAGGCAAATCATCATTTTGAACCAAGAGTAGACGAGTTGTCAGAATGTGGGACATTTGAGAGGCAATAACGAGAATGGAGAATGTAAAGGTTCGACTGAAACCTGCATGTATACTCTCAGTTTTTCTTTTCCATCTCAATCAAGGTTCAGGCTTCCCAAAATGAAATGAACACGATTTTCTGGGGAACTGACGTTAAAAGTTTGCACTCCTCTCTCAAGAAACTTATGTTGAATCGAGTGCTTCCTAAACTAACAGCTGACCGCCAGGGGGCCATCATGTTGTTTTGGCTTCACTTTCGGGGAGCTGTTTTGGTGCTGCGTGTGCACCATGCAGCGACAGCCAAGGCAAAAAAAAAATCCTGAATAGTGTGCGTGAAGTCAACGATAGAAGAGTGCTATACAACAGGGTGCATGCAGGAAAAACAAAAATCTGGAGCAGAAGGCGAAGAGCTCGAGCTCAAAACTGCTCATCACTCAGTATTTTGGATTCAGAGACCCAGGATTCAGTTACCCGGTGATAAAATATGACTTAATACAGGAAAAGTAATGTATGCAGGCCAAAAAGAATCTCGTTGCTAAGGTTACTTCACTGAATCCCCGTCTATGTCCAGGGTCCACTCGGACATCCATGACACCTCTGCTGTACAGCACGTCACTACATCATCCAACCCCCAGAGAAGGACTGATCAATGACTTTAAAACCATTTCAATTTGAACGTGCAATGAAAATATTTGGACGGTAAAATCAGTGAATAATTGTGAAAATAATGATCTCGATATTTATCGGATTCATTTTGAGCCCTTAGTTTGAACCCACTGAACTTGGATGCTAATGAAGACGTACTGGGATGCATCGGTGGGAGCTCCTTAGTGTATCTTCATTTCCTCCTCTACCTCTTCCTCTACATGCTTTTTTCCTTTTTGTTTACTTTTGTCTGAGTAGCCTAAACCAGCAGCACCAAGTGGAGCTGTTACCTGCCTGTGAAGATAATTATGCTCTGTGTTCTGAGCTAATTCCAATGGGCAGACGGCTCCCCGTATCACTGCAGCACAGCTGGTCCCAGCACGTGCACTTCCAGCTTTCCTGCAGTGCTCTGTTTAATCACAGAACCTCTGCAAGCCACAGCCATGAATTTCCAATCCACTTGGGTGCAAGCCGCATGTGGATTAACGCCTTTATTCCCCATATACGGAGACAGGTATGTATATTGAATGCTTTGTGTATAAGAGTAAATCCATGGCAACTGTGTTGGCACAACTGACATCACTGTGGGCGATTAGCAGGTGAACACTCAATCACAATCCCCACAAGCATGTAAACAAGGACTGAAGTGGCCTCTGCACACAACATACTACCGTCCTGCCTGCTGGCTAACCTGCAGTCTGCAGGGGCAGCATTAATAATTCAACCAAACACTCAGACGTGATGGAGCGGACAAGGACACCCAGCGAGAAGCACTCTGGTTGAGAGAAGCTATTAAATATGAAAACTATTTGCGGTGACTAATAGTATTTTTTGTTTTCCTAGAGCTTAAAGTCTCACGTACTGTAGCATCGCTTCTTCAGGCCAACGAAGACGGTAAATTGTTTGATCAGAAGAGATTAGGCTGGACGTGACTGCAGTCTGAGTGTAAATTGACTCTCTGTTTGATATCACTGTGTACCTTACATGGTTTCATCAGTTCCTAACTATAACATTATGTTGATTGTAATTGGTATCTCTTTGTGTAGTTGACTGTAGAGCTGCAACGATTAATCGATTATTTGAATGAAAGGACACCACTTGGCATCTATTTTGATAATCAAATAATTGTGTCATTTTTCAAGCAAAAATGTAAAATATTTGCTCAATTCAGCCTTTGAAGTGTAAAGATTTGCTGCTCTTCTTTGTCATTTATGATGGTAAATGAAGAGTCCTAGGGTTTTGGATTGTTGGCTGGATAGAAGAAAGCAAATTAAAGATCTCCCTTGCGCTCAGGGAAACAATTTTTGGTATTTTTATAGTTGATAAAGTGTGAAAATAATCTGCAGATAAATCAATAGTGCATATAATGGTTAGTTACAGTCACTGTACTGGTCGTTGTCCTTCATGACTAACCTGCATGACTGAAACAAATAAGTCCAAGCAGATGTGTTCTCTATTTAACCTGTCAGCCTAGTATATAATGACACACACAAACACACACACACACACACACTGGCAGCAGCTACTTGTATATTTATACATTCATGGGGTGCTGCTGCATGCTCCATGAACATACAACCACACACACACACACACGCACGCGCACACACACACACACACACACACACACAAACACACACACACACACACACACACACACACACACACACACACACACACACAGGGGCCTTATTCCTGTGTTGAGGATTAGATGGGTTCAGGGCCAGAGTGCCCCTGTGGTTGCAGCTCTCGCCTTAGCGTTGCCTGGGGTGTGCATGAAACCCTCGGGGGGGGGGGGGGGAACTGACGGCAAATCATGACTGCTCATCAGTTGCTGCCATTCAGCCACTTATTTACTCAACAGCTTGGTTTGGCTGGGATGTGGATAGACAGGCACACACTCACAGAAACATGCCTCATTATACATCAGGATTGTGTGGAAGAAGTGATTGAGAAACACTTTTGTCTGGGGGAGGGTGTGTTGTTGTTTGTGCCCGCTGAGTGGGTCAATACCTCACGCTGATCACAATTCATCAAAATTTCAAAGTGCGTTCTCAGTGAAGTTTTCACAGCTGATATCAGTGAGCAGTTTTCATTTAGGAGAAAACTGTCAAGTGAGCCTCGACATGACAGAAAAGTGTTGCTTCAGCGATACACAGGCCCCAGTCCAATAGCTCTGCAGTGAATTATTTATGACCACCATACCACGTAAGCTATATGTAGCATATTAAATACATAATCCTCTCATCTTTTATTGATGCTCCCTGATACAAGCCTCACTGATAGGATTGATAAGGAAGCTTCATATGTAGGCCAGTAAGCAGATTTGACTGCCACATTTGAGCCAATAGTGATGAAACTTTACCCAAGCCCCGTTGATGATTCATTTTTCTTCAGAGGCGAGGACCGGTGGGGGGCAACTCGGACCAGATTGCTCTTGAAGAGATTACGTCTGCTTATGATATACTGTAAACACTTGTACACGAGCCCGTCATGGTCAGTGGTTGTCTGTTTACACACCTTGGCTGACACTTAAGTGCGAATTCAGCTGCGCTCTGATCAAATCTGCCACGGCACACGAGCCTGTGTCAAGTGCTCACGGTCTCCGCTTCCTGTGTTTTTATTGCGAGAGGGACAGACAGATACAGACAGAGAGGTGGGAGGGTGAGGGGGACTCCCTCTGATGGGCTAGATGTCTTCCTTGCTTTGTGATCGGTTATACACACACACACACACACACACACGCAGACAATCACATCACACAATGGTGCTTAGATACAATCCGTCAGCGTACAGGAAATGGGACTTATCTATCTAACTTGCTGAAGCACCAGCAATTGCACAGATAGCACTGTTTTGCAACCGTTGACTGCTGCCAAAGTGATGCTGATAATATGGTTTAATTGCTGCAAATGAGCAACCACAGAGGAAACGAGTGATGTCTTTCTGTTGCTTTCAATCACGTTCTTTAAACACAAACTCTCAGACTCATGGCTTACAGCCATTAATACGTCCAAAGTGACTACAGCTAGTTAGTGAACCAGTTTTCTTAAGCAAACCAGTATTTACTTTGCAAATGAACGCAGAGCTCCTGAATTAACATACTTATGAGGATGGTACTACTACTCCATCTCTGACCTCAGGAACACCCTGTTCCACATTACCTGCCTGAAGGTGTGTCTTTAACACGCAACACACTTCATGACACTTTAAAGCAGCACCCTGTTTAATACTGCACTGTACAGTGGTTGTTGGTAGCCAGCTGCTTACCATCATGGATACTCAGCCTGCTTTGTTTCACTTCTACTTGGCTACCTTCAGTCTCAGAATGATGACAAAGCAGTGATGTCACCACAGCCTGCTTCCAGGCGGTTGGACACTCCAGAGAAAGACCATCTCGGGCACAATTCGGCACATTTAAACTGGCAATGGAAACGCAAATCAACACGGTGTGGTTTGATTCAGCGTGGCCAAAAGTGCTAATGGAAATGCCTCACAAGACACACAGTCATTGTGTGTTGACTAAAAGGACAGTGTGACATTTTCTTTCTGGATTCAATTCCTGGTTTTACCTTTCAATATCACGCCATCTAAAACCTTTTGGCTGTAAGTTTAGACTGAAGAATAAGCACACAGCATACACTGTGTATCGTGATATTGTTGTAAAAATGATTGGACAGTGAGAATAATACCCACTGGGATTGAGTCGCGCCGTCTTTCTGTTGCTGCTGGGACACAAGGCTCTGTTTTCATTCAGCCCTTATCTAAGCCAGACTGATTGAGGCCACATAGCCATAATTCTCTTTGTAAACAAATGAGTTGATCTCTCTCTCTCTCTCTCTCTCTCTCTCTCTCTCTCTCTCTCTCTTTCTCTCTCTCTTTCTCTCTTCTCTCTCTCTCTCTCTCTCGATGTGCACACAGTGAGTGACATTCACCTTGCTGTGTCCTGCTGGATTTTTTCCTGATGTCTTGACTGCACAACAAAAAACCCATTACTCTGTCTTGTTGCCACATCACTGCGCCTCTCCCTCACCTGCAATATGATCCGCATTAGCATCCGACAGCCTGGGCAGCTCCTGCCGTCCGAGCCGACAGGACTGAGAGCAGAGATAAGCTTGCTGCGTAATGAGTGTTCAGCCTCTGTTGGGCAGGAAAAAGAAAGGCCGGCCCTTTCATGCTGCAGTGTAACAGTGGGTATCAACACAGGTCACATGCATGTATTTATGTCAAAATCAGTCTCTGTGACCAAGAATGCAGCTTTGTGAGGATGTGTGGTGATGGGACGCTTTGTTAGATGGTGATATTTATGCCATACTTCACCTCCCATTTACACCACCAGCGCCACAACATCCCCCGAGCTCTTTTGTGGTAGTAGCACCCTCAGAGACTGGCACAGGTTTCACATTCTGTGGTGGAGCACAAAGAAGAGAGAGGCTGATTGCAAAAAAACAAAGGTCCAAACAAAGAAGTGTGATGGTTGAACAGAAGTGGACGAGCGGTATGAACATGAATGTCGGAGAAGCAAACCTGCTGAACGAAACAGCAGACGGTCCCTAAAGAAGGAGAGGATCAGCAGATTGCATCAGCACACATTACTCGCTGCATGTCATTTTGCTTTTGGCTCAGATTTAGACTAATTTAACTCTGCATTAGGCTGAGTTTACTCATTTACACCAGTCACCTCAGCAACGCCTGTCTGCATGTCGGTCAGTTTCAAAAGATGTTTCAAATTCATTCTAAATACGGTACATCTAGATACTTATGTGGTTGGACAGACACCAGGTTTTTTCCTCATTTCTGAGCTTTATGCAGTGAGAAGAAAATATTCGTTCTCCTCACCTGAATTGATTTTTGATAGCCTGTTCTCTTTGCTATTTATTGGAAATTGACAGACACAGGGGTGGGAATGTCTAGCCACCTCACAAATCAATCCTTTTCTGATCTGATTCAGGAGGCTTGGTGCAATTTTATAAATGATTGTTGATGCATTGCATCTAGGGTTGTCACAAGAACCGATACTTCCATACCAATTCAATGCCGACACGAAAAAAATAATTCGATACTTGCTTTTTTCTGGTACCGTCAGAACCGAATATACAAGTTTTCACTCGGCGAGCCGTGTCGATTCTTGGTGGAACTGACGAGGGCAGTATACGCGTGTGAGCAGCACAGAGCAGTCAGCGGTGCTGAAGAAGAAAACCTGCCGTCTTAGAAAAAAATGGCTTCAGCAAGTGAGAGTGAAAGCACAACACGTCGGCTCGTCGACAAGACAGGTACTAAGAGTCGCGTGTGGAAATATTTTGCATTCAAAGCGGATAAATACGGAGTAATTCTAGACTCAAACAAGCCGACATGCAAACAGTGCCCCAGAAGTTTTCAAACGAAAGGAGGAAGCAGGTCAAACCTGGCCAAACACCTCAAAGACAGGCACCCCGACTTGTTTAGAGAATTCCATTTGTGGTATCAAATTAGTATCGAGAATCGTGGAAATTCACAGGTATTGGTATCGACTACTGAAATTCTGGTATCGTGACAACCCTAATTGCATCAGAATTTTAGATTTCAACACATGATTTATTTGTTCTCACTGTGTAACAACCTACTAGGTTTAAAACATAGTGTATTTGTAATGATCCATATTGAAGTTAAACAGAGGACTTTTGTAAACCGGCGATCATACTGTTGAGAGTTACTGGTTGAGACGTAATCTTTTACTAGAGAATTGCAACTCCATCTAAGGATCGATTCACCATGAACAGAATAAGAGGTTACATGAGGATTCAAACTCTGAATGCATCACAGCGCCTCTTTGTTCTGTAATCGCACTGTGCCCCTGGTGCAAACACTTAACCCCTGTAACCACTCTTAACTCCACCATATAACTGTACTGTCTGTAGATGGCGTTCCTCTCCTGGTCCCCCACTTTTCTGACTTAAATATATTGTTCAGAGTTATTTTTTATTTTATTTTAATTTTGTTTTCTGAGACGGAGAACATCCGTTGCAAGTAAAATAGTAATTGAGTCTCTCTCCCATTGTTGGCTTGAAGGCTTTGATCCCTCCTGTGCTCCACTGTTAAATGGCTGTGAACATGCAGCGACTGGCTGCTCTTTTATCAGCAGCCCGCTAACAGCACCTCCACGCCGACCACTTTGAAGCCACAAGCAACGTACTATGAACAAACAAAAAGAAGCGAAGGAGGAGAAGTCCTGCTGTACTGTACATGCTGCTTATACAAGGCTTTTTTTTAAGGGGAGGCGTCGTGTTCTTGCTTAAAAGCTGAAAGACACAAATGATGTCGAGTCATTTATGAGGGGAGAGGATAGGAACTGGAGACCGTGTCAAGACTTTTGGGTTTCTTTCTGTTTTCAGAGGAAAATGAATTATATCGTTAATGTTTATATGACAATAATTGGCCAGTGTAATGGTCTGTGAATGTTCATTTAGAATTTGAAAGTGGGTGACTCAGCTTTCTTGTTGTAATTAGCTAAATTTGCATCTAGATTCTTATCTTAACAGGGGCAGGAACTAAGATAGTTTGAAATGTTTTTGTGTCTGGGGCTGGTAATTGGCAGCAGGCTTATCAGAGGCAGATTGGCCACACTTGACCGCTCAAAGGACCTCAAGCAAGAGACTGTGATCAACTGAACGTTTGGATGTGACCTCCAGTAGACTTGTCCACTGTGCACTGCACTTTCATCCCCAGCTCTTTATACCACACTACAGTGCAGTTCAGACTTGACTGTTACCATCCATCCTGTGTGTGAGTTGTACTGTGCTGTTTCAGTTCTATTCTCTTGTGATTAAAAAAAAAAATGACAGCAGTCAAGGACGAAATAGGCAAAGACCCAGACTTTGAAATCCAATGCTGATAAATTGCCGGGTGTTTGACTTTGTGAGGCATACTGGATTATATTGATTTTCTTTCCTCTGTGTGTGTGCATGTGTTTGTGTGAGTGAGTGTGATAGCAAAAAACCGGGGGCAAGAAAATGCAATATTGTGTTTCATTAAAAAATCTATAGGATATCTCATTACAGCCACATGATTTTCTTTAGTATCAGGGTTAGTGGGGACGGGGCAGAGCTGGTGGGTGGCAAGATGAATGTGCTTTCCTGTCTCAGATGACTATCTCATCTTTTGTCGTTCACGGAGAAAGGAGGAACTCTGCTCAATCTGACCAGTATGTCGACTACTTCCTGGCCATGTTTACCCACTGCCCGCTGATGTTACGTATCGGATGACTCATCCCTGTGTGGCAGAGCTGAATAAAACTTCTGAAATCGCAAGGTCTCGAGCAGATTTGGGCATTTTCCCAACGTTATCACCTCATTTGTATTTCACACACTTGCTCTGTTTTCATTGAACACACTGAGCAGTATCTCTGAGTCTGCTCCTGTTTTCTTTGACAGATGCTGTGGGTCAAAGGGAGATGTGCATATCCTCTCTTTTTTATCTAGTGCCACATCAGAGCTTTAAACGCGAGTTATAAAACTGAACGGCATTGTGTTTTGTTTCCTAGCAGTATTTTAGGTCTCAGCATTGGATGGTTTGCTTGAGGGGCTCGATTTGGCATCTAGTGAGATTTTCACTAGGCTTTCTCCAACAACCAAAGAAAGGTTATGCCAGTTCTCAAATATGAACATTAAGTGATGGTTTTAACCTTTGGTCCAGCTGCGCAGTGTGTTCCCATTTAGCCCAGGAAACACGCTGTTTCTAGCTATTTTATTTTCTAATTATTCACCATGAGGCGTGTTTCTGACGTTCTCTCACACTGTACCCCCGCACCATCTCTAAACCAGCTCTCACAGTATGCTCGTCTGTGTTGCTGTCGTCTCAGCGGGCCAATCCTTCATCGTGAGCCCGTGGGGAGTCTGATAAGAGGGGGAATTTGAGCCTCAATCAGTGCTGGTTAATTATCACAACCAGGGGAGGTGAGAGAGGTTCCCCCGTCTCGCCAATCCCTTCAGGATCTCTGTCTCCCCCTCAGACACACTCATCTGTTGGGAGCTCTGTCAAGGATTCCTTTCTTCAGTTGCTAATTTCTCTGTTGTGGTGTTCCCAGTGTATTTCTGCCCGGTCATACTGAAAATAATGGAATAATGTGTTGAATGCTTACAGTGAGCTGTAAGCATTTGACAGAGTTTGGTGGCCTTCAGTTATTATTGTACCAATTTACATTAATGTTGATAAGAGGGCTTTACTACAACAGTGAATGTTTCCTTTGGTGACATTTTCATTGATGCACTTTTGCAAGTTGCATGCAGTATAAAGGCTTGATCATCACTGGGGTTGGAGGCAATCATGCTATTTTTCCTAACAACTGCATGGATACACTTTTGTCTGCGTACCTTTAAAGGAATGCTGTAAAGTGATGGTAACCTAACTTGGCCCTATTGCATTTAGAGTCATTAGCACGATCAAGTTTAATGAAGAATTCTGTATTTGTAAAGTGTCTAATATAATTATTAAGAACATATTTGATTGCATGTACATCCTGTTTACATGCACAGCCACATGGCAGAAGACTACAAATATGCATATTTTAGAAACATCGGTTCCAAATGTAATTGTTGCAAACGTTGTTAAAAATTAATGCTAATGAGTGTAAAGCATGAATCACTCGGCATTGGAGGGCTATTTCCTGCTTTTCAGAGGAGCCATTTGTCATCTCAGCATTCAGCGTTCTAGAGGAACTACATGCAGAGACGTACAAAAAAGGAACCCATGAGTTTGACTGACTAAACTTTAGAGAAAAAAGTAGTACAAATGACCACAATCCCTCTAATTGTAATCTCCAGTCATGACTTTTGACTTAGAATAATTAGTTTTGGCCTGAATTCTGTAGGTCACTGTGGGTTATTAAGAAGCTCAGCCCGGTGACGTGGGAGATTTGGAGCTGTGCTCTCATTTAAACCGGTGCTTCAACTAACATTCATTGGCACAATGCTTTAAGTAGGGCTGCAACCAACTGTTATTTCCATTATCAGTTAATCTGGCATTTAGTTTATTGAATGTCAAACATGTGGAAAAATTCCCACCACAACTACTATAAATTATAAATGACGGAAGAAAAGCAGAAAATCTTGTCTTGATTCAGCTTGAAACAGCAAATGTTTGACATTTTTGATTAAAAATGTCGACATTGAGCATTTCTCCATAAAATGCATTCAGCAAAGACGAATGACGATCACAGACTTCAAAGTGATGCTTGCTTATTTCGTCTCATTGGTCAAAAACGTTGGGAGGCCCCGCTGGCTGGGTTGCTGGAGTGTGCGCTCCATGTGAGTGCGTCCACGCCACAGCGGCCCAGGGTTCGAGTCTCAAGTGTGGCCCTTTGCTGCATGTCATCCGCCATCGCTCTTCCCGTTTCCTGTCATCTCTCTGGGCTGTCTAGTAAAGACATGAAAAGGACAAAAGAAATTAAGTGAAATGTGAAGCGTTGCATATTTTGAGCTTCCACACTCAGTCACCAGGAGCAGTTTCAGATTTGGTACTGGTTTAAGTAGAAGCCTTGTAGTGGCTGCAGCATTAGTCCTGTCTCCAAGGTGGTCTTGGCTCAAGCCTCATACTGCAAAACAGGAAATAGGGGTCAGTGTGTGTGGTTCTTTGGAAGGAGAGTTTGTGCATTAATTACTGTTGCTGCATGTTACCATCACTGAAGAGTCAGAGCGCAGTACCAGAAAAAAGAGAACGACAATCCCCGTAGTTTTCTGCACATTGGACACGTTTGTTTTTGATATTTTACCGGTTGCACTGAATGCATTTGTTAATCCTATTAACCAGCCAGGCATTTGAGTGGGATCTGTCTTCATCTGACCTAAACAGAGACTGACATTTGTGTTAGAATGGCATTTTCTGGCAGTATTCAGTGAATTCAAGGCTGATGCCGTCGCAGTGACTCAGCCTCGCCTGTGACCCTGTCATGTTTTCTCTGGGCCTCCAGAGTTTTACAATGGCATCGCGTAGACAGGATGACAGAGAACTGTGAGCTGAAAAAATTGGATCCTTTCCTCTTTTAATCTGCCAGTTGAGCGGGTGCCAGCGCAGGACAGCCAGTGTGCGCTAGGCACCCCAGTCATTTTGTCCATCCCTTTATGGCTTGGCCTCAACCCCTTCATTTCATCTACTGCTGAGGGGAACGCTAAGAATACCAGAATCAGTGGGTTGTGGTATCCCAGATCATAGCCATCTCCCTCAGGCATGTTGGGCATTGTCCCTGGCATCAACACTAGATCTGTTACAAATCGTGAAAAGAGTAAAAAACAAGATGCACTTTTTCTCGTCCTTTACTTTTTGTCATCGTGACTCTTAACCTTTAATGATGAACCTTTCAGCTGGTACTTAGTCTTTGCTTATATGTGTGAAAACCAACAGCACTCAAGACTAATGGCAGGCGATGAAAGTCTTTCATTGCATTGAAAACACAATGAATGTGCCCGCTTCTCCTTTCTTTTCTATTACCTGTTAATGAAATGGGTGTCTCCACTCACTCAAATCTTCACTGATTCATGATTCATTTCAAGTCAAGTGCCCGAATGTCGATTTTAACAAAATGAAAGGAAAAAAGCTGGCCGCCTAAACTTGCAACCACTCCATAACAGAATCCTTGAGGGGACCTCTGTACTCGTCCTTTGATTAGAAAAGGACACTGTTTCTTTTTTCCCCAAATAGATTCATAGCTCGAATAAAACAAGTTGGCTGCAGCTTTTTCTCCTGCTCTGTGAAAGACACCTTGTCCCTCCGCATTTGGTCTCAAGACGGTTGTTATTTCCCTGAGGTGTTTCATGCTGACAGATGGACTTCAGAAAGGAGTTTGGAGAGATGGGGAGATGAAGGATTCTGCAGAGAGAAGGAGACACAGAGCCGAGGTGTAAAGACAAAATAGAAGCCGGGGAGGCGTGTGGGAGAGAAGCTGAGACAACTCTCTCCATTAGTGTCATTAAAAAGACCCTGATGCTGAAGGTGGAAGGACAAACAGCGGAGGGATGGAAATAACAGGGAGGCAGCAGCTCGGTGAATAAGTGCTCAGGTTCATTACAAGTTGTCGTTACTCAACCTCCACCTTTACCTGCGTGGACGGTTTCTATTCATCCTTAATGTGCTGTTGATGACTTTGTACCATAGCTTGTTACCTTTATAAAAGTCTTAGAGATCCAGTGACACATTCAAATCAACCTAAATCGAATCAACCTTTATTTATATGGCGCAAAAAACTATCTCAAAGTGCCTTACAGAAATGTACAAACAGCAGAAAAAGAGAAACATCAAATAAAATCAAGAGAAGAAAATTAAAAGAACCCAACCCTCCCACCCCCACAGTCATGCACAGAAACATACACAAATACATACACACTCATACACACACTCACACATACGCACACAGACACACAGAATACGCACACAGACACACATTCTACAACAGGAAAACAGAACAAAGAGTGTGTGAAAAATGTATGCCTCGAGATAATAAAGAATAAGGGTTTACTGCACTGCATTCAGCTTATTCAGTGTTGATAGGCTATTACTTGTGATGTGTAACCAGTGAGAGAGTTTCGTGGGCTTGGCATTGAGTCAGACCACGGGCTGGTGACTGCAGACAGACAGATTTATTTATTCAGCAATCACACAAAAAAGATACTATTCCGATAATCAGGAAAAATGCTGCGTATCAGATCTGATAATCACCTAGAAAGATAATCGGTTCCTAATCTCTATTATTCTTTACAGTGGAATTACAATTTTCCAATGGTTGTAAATGCCTGTCAAGTGTGTTTACTTATCAGGATGTCCAGAATTTCCTTGTCCCCAAGTCTGAGCCATAAAAGGGGCCTCTGTTGTTGAAAATGTGACTGGTTCAGAGAGCGTCTGCTCTGCCTCAAGAGCCGCTCAATGAGGAGCATAGTCAATATGGCTTCTCTTAGACGGTGGGTCAATGAGGGAGGAGGCTTCCTGCTGAGCCGAGGGTAGAATAGGAGAGAACAGGGGGTCTTTGTGTGGAGAGCAGACCCTCAGCCACTCCTCTTTACTGCCTTTTCTGCGATCTTAAACCTTCCGTTAAAGAGACGGCCCGTGTACCCTCCTGCAGGAATTGTAAAGCGACCGTTTACAGGTACGGAAAACAGAATATATGTTGCACAAGTGAGTTATCCAGTTTTTACAGCTTACTGTTCTGCGAACACATTGCCTACACCTCAACCTGATAGTAAGCCCTGTAAAATCTACAAATATGCTTGCAACACTGGCTCAAGATGGGAAATACAGCCTCAGCTCTATGTCTCCATTCTGTCTCCCATCTAAGAGAGAAACTGTGGAGGGAGAGAGCAAGGCAGCATATCAGGGCACCACCTTAAGCTGGGCTCCCAAACCTTTTATGACTGCTGAGCAAAGTGGATTTGGGACAGAGGTAACAGCACATACTTATCAAGCAGACAACCTCATTTTCTAGCCCCTTGCGCTCCTCTTACTGGTCGCCTGGTGCGGCGGTTCTTATTTTTCAAAGAAAAAACGGGGGCTCCCACACTGCCAGGCTCAAATAGATTGGACTTTCCACGCTGTAATGTGGTTTCTGACACCCCCTTCCTTCTTTAACTCAGCAGCTGTGTTGTTAAAAGCCTGCAGTGTTTCTGTGCTAATACATTCTGGTTTAAAGATGTGTGTCTTTTCTCTCTTGCAACTCTAAGAAACATCTTAGAGAAAAGTAATTTCATTCTGGTGTACTTTGTGTTACTTGGAGAAAAGAATCTGGATGCATAGGTTTGATGAATAAATTACCACATGAGAAAGTTTCTATACAAGATACAGCATTCCATATTGTTGTAAAAATCTCCTCTCCGTCTTTTCATTTTGTTCTGTTGCAGCAAGCATTGGTTAGATTTTGTCTCCTGCACTTTAATGATGCGTGTGAACATCAGTCTGTTGAGCTCTCTGTCGATGAACACCTTGGAATACATCAAGAGAGCGAAGCTTTCTCTGTAGGTGTTCATTAGAAATGTTTTCCAGGCCTGAAACTCACACACAGGCTTATTAGTTCCCAAAAGTAAACTTTTTATTGGCTTTAAGCTAAAAGTTTAAGCTTATCTGAAAGCTTTTCTTCAGATTTGTAGTTTCTCTACAAGATTCTGAAACTTTGGAAGGTTTTTGGCAGCTGATGTCGCTTTTTCATAATATTTGTTTAGTCTACATGTAGTAGGTCCAGTATTGATTACACCAACCCACCTTACTGTGTTATTGGAGTTTGGACTTTGCTGGTGGAATCATTGTTTTGCTCTGTTGTCTGTTGAAATGTGTGTTCTGTCTGCAGTTTGACTTGTATTGGTGGCATTAATACAGTTTATTTTTTAGGGAAAGGTTGTAAACAAAATGGACCAAAAACCCTCAGACATCTGGCTTCTGACCTCACTAAGAAAGGCTACAATCTGCACTCATTCACACGTCAAATGACTTTGCTGTAGTCATGGGTGTTTATGGGCTCCAGCACTGATCTGCTGTGATGGAAACACGTCTCCCTTTGGGTGCAATGCTGTGACACGTTTTCATGTGAGGGCGCTGGCATGTAAATCATTTTCTGTATCTCTCTGTTCAAGCAGTGGTAGAGCATTGTTCGGTCAGCGCTGAGTTTGAAATAGGGACTGAATTAAAAGTAAAAAGTAACTAGGAAACACTGTCACTGACTTCCATGGCAATACCCGATCTGTGTCAGCTGTACAATCGGTATTGTGCATACAACTCTCAACAGAGATGAGAGAGGCATGATGTTTCACTCCTCATCCAAACTCTTCCAATGGCAGTTGCCTTTTTTAGCGGGTAGACCTGCTTTAAAAAAAACTGCATACATGAGCCAGTGTTGGTGTAAAAATGGTAAAACAGTTGAAAGTGTAGTTGGTCACCAGATAGCCCCATTAGCCTTTCAGGAACACATCATAACCCCTGACCGTATCCCCATCTCCCGTTCCACCTTTCTCTCCTTCCCTTGCCCTGCGCTGCTGACTGTGTGTTGTCTCTGCAACTGAAAGCAGATGGTTCGCCATTTTGACCGACAGTAGAGCCGAAGCTAAGCCCTCCCCTACTGCTCCGACGATGGGGATAAAAAGCTGCTAAAGGCGGCTGTTTTCGCTCTGATAGGATACCGCAGGACCTTCAAGCCCATTCAGTTTTCTCCTCAGATAAAGAGCAGCTGAAGATAGTCTTTTGACTGGAAGAGAGCCAGATGAGGGTCTGGAAGCTCTGCCCAACCCACACACCCACTGTTCCAGCAGAGATGATTAAGCATGCCATGGTGCCTCTGGTCTGCAGGACTGACAAATTCCCCCCACTGCTACTCCACTCTGGTCTCTCTCCATCTGTCATCTACACCATCAGTAAAATACATTAGCTGGTGTTGTCACCTACTGCCCAATATGTACACTAGGCCCCTCTGAATTTATTGATTTCCTGAAATCAGCTGCTTACTTACGTCTAATTTAAAGCCCCTCGCTTACTGCTAAGAGTTACCGTCCAAAATGTTGTGCTGGCTTAGGAGGTGGTATATTGTATTACTTCCTCTGTTTAGTCAATTGAATCTGGCACCCACTTCTGCCTGATGGGATTTTCTAAATAAAATACTGTGTGCATGAGTACTTGAGCTTCATAGCATCAGCAGATTTTGTTAGCTGCACATTAAAAGATCTGATTTGAAACTTTCCAGTTTAACAGTGTGCCTTCTGTAAAGATGGCGCTTAGCAATCACACAAGGATATATGTAAGACAGCTTTCCTAATCATTATTATGGCTTTTTGAAAGGGACCATGCTTATTGTTTTTGTCTTCTTGATGCATCAGAATGTCCAAGGTCCAATACTGTCCATTGTGCAGTCCTTTCCCTTATTTCGGCTCTCCATTGGTGAAGAAGTGTGAATACCATGGATATCGTCGTTGGAATGCTGTGCTGCTTTACCTTTTATTCCCGCATGGGGAAGTGGAACATATTTATTCCATTCAGTCATTTTCTGTAATTGTTTGCGCTTTCAAGAGAACTAAGTGCACTGAGGACAAGCTGCCATATCGCCAATGTAATGGACCACGCATTACGCTGCTTTTCTCTTTGGATATCACACCAGAGACTTGCCGCCGAAAGGTAGAGAAATTACCTCCCGAGTAGTTGAATAGCTGAACCATTGACATAGTATCTCTCCTTCCAACCCCTTCTTTCTCTGATTCTGTCTTCCTCTCTTTCTGTGTCTTTCTGCTTCCACTCCCCCCTGAAGACTTGCCATTTCCTTGGAAGGGAGCAGGCATATTTTAAACTACATTTAACATTCAGCCACTTATTTCACTCCTTTCGCTGCATTATTAAAATACCTTCATACCCTCTTAATTATTTTTCGAGCTCCCCTCCATCCCTGTAGAACTGATAATTGGTGTTATTTATCTAAACAATACTACTGTGTGACTCTTAGGGTTGGAGCGCTTGAATAATGGATGAGGACAAATGCAAAGCAATTGCACTTACTTTGGCGCTATCCATGTCAGTGCGATGTTGCCATTTATGCTCGAGGAAAGGAAACGGCAACCGCGTTCCAAAGTGTTTACTCCTCCTCTGCACTCTCTACTTATAATAAAGCAAGACGTGATATTAACTTGCAAGGGAGGCTAGACTGGGTTAAATTTGTCAGTTCCTCTCGTCCAATTCCATCGGGGCTTGTGGTTTCATAATGAAAAGCCTCTCAGAGTCTCAGGGATAGACTGAGGCTCAGCGGCTGAAAAGATGGAATGAACAAAAAGATGTTTTGCTTGGGAAACATTTCATTGAGCATTTGGAGTCCTGTAGTGTCCTTTCATTTGAGCCACCGGCAGATTTTGTGAGAGTGACTTAGAATGTGCCACTGAAGTCGATGACGTCTGAGGAGATGTGATTTCACTGTCACTTTCCATGTGGTTGAACTCTGAGAGTGGTAGTTCCGTGTATTCCAGGGTAATAGTCAGCATTTTACAGCTCTCTTGAATCCTAAAAATACTCATCAAATACTCATCTGTTACAGCAGTTACATGCACTCTGGCCATTTTTCTTTGTACAACCCCGATTCCTTAACGGTTGGGGCAGTACACAGAACTAAATGTGATAATTTGCCAATGCTTTTTGACATGTTCTCAATTAAAAGCAGTAAAAAATATAGATATTTAATGTTTTGCATCATTAACGTCATAGATTACTAAAGATATATGCTAATACTGGATTTGATGCCATCAACAAGTATCAAAGAAGTCGGGACAGGGTCAACAGAAGACTGGGAATGTTGCAAAATTTGATTTCAAAGGTAAACGGAGTCATTGTTAACAAGTGATCGTATGGTCAGATTTCATGATCGGATATGCGAGGGGCATTCTTGAAAGACTTAGTTGCTCACAATCCAGGATGGGCCGAGCTTCATCATTTGTAAAACACATGAAGGATGTTACCATATTGGTTTGGTAACACTTGCTGAACACGGTTCATTAAAATGATCATCAAAAAATTGCATTTTATTTTTATTTATGTTTTACACAGTGTTTTGGATCTAAGGTTGTAACTCACAACATGTTATGATGAAGGTTTTCAGATTGGGGCGTCTAAAGCAAACATCAAATATAGACCGTTGAAACTGGTGAAAAGAAGACATGTGCGGGCATCACATTAAAAACTATTGATATCAGTATTGGCATCAACTGCAGTGACCATGGAACAGATCAGTTGTTTGACAGCAACAAGAATTGAATTTTGGTTACTGCTTTTCTAACTGAGTGCTCCTGTTCTAAAACATGACATATAGTCTGTGTAGCACATCCAACTAATGTCTCTGTTCTATTGTCTTCCCTTACCCCTCCAGGTTCAGCAGCGCAGCCCTTCAGCCCCTTCTGGTTCACAGTGGAGCCACAGGACACACTGGCCATCCGGGGGAACTCGGCACTGCTCAACTGTTCGGCCCACAGCGACGCAGCTACGACGGCACGCATCGAGTGGAAGAAAGACGGCACCTTCATGAGCCTGGTTTCAGACGAGAGACGAAACATACTTCCCGATGGCTCGCTGTTTTTCAACCACGTGGTCCACTCGAAGCACAATAAGCCCGACGAGGGGACCTATCAGTGCGTCGCCACTATAGACAACTTGGGATCCATTTCAAGCCGCACGGCCCGTCTGTCTGTAGCAGGTAAGTGCTGCCAGATCTATCAATCTAGTTTACTGATTGATTTTTCCCTTGTATTGTCTTATCATCTCTGTCCAAAACACACGCATACACGCGTATATATATATATATATATATATATATATATATATATATATATATATATATATATATATATATATATATATATATATACACATACATACAACTGTGAAGCGCCTCTCTGTCAATCCTTGTTGCATCTTCTCATCCTCGCCGTGTTTCCAGTTATTCAGAAATGATTGAATGAAAGAAAATTTACTGTTTTTACAAAAGATTTCTTTCCTTGAAATGGTTGTTTCTCCTTGGCTCCACTGCAAATGTGCAACCGCACAACAGGTGTGAAAAGGTTCTGTAGTTGCTTTCCCGTGCTGATTGTGTTTTGTCCTTGAATAGCTTGAACCATTTGTACTTCTGCTTCTGTAAATTCCTGCACCTCGCCAGAGCCTGAATGCTTCGCCCTACTCGATAAATGCTTGTAAAAGGGCCTTTTTTTTTTTTCTTTTTTCATCACTAGTCCTACAATGTGACCTTGTTCGGTTGGGGAACATCAAGTGACGTGGGATTATTAGGTGTTTTGAGTCAAGTCGTGCCCCGAAATTCAATTTGCAGCTGGAGGAGTCACAAAATGCATTTACTGTGTGCTTTCTTCTGCTCAGCGGTGCTCTGCCAGGTTTTAAGACGCTCCAGAGAGGCCTCTTGTTGACAATGGGATAGTACAGTATAAGCCTCTCTGATACTGAGTGCCTGTGTGAAGAAACTGTCTGACTGTGATTCTGTTTCTTTTCATAGCTTTTGAATTACAAGTTAATGAGCCAGCACATTACCATCACATAGATTGAGAAGATTCTTTCGCTTCTTCCCTCAAAGAGTTCAGTTGTCTATAACTGCACGGGAGACGTGATCTCTCAGAACTTGGAAGCATACAGTAGGTACACGGTGCTTCAGAACAGAAAGACCAAATAATATTTGAATTTATTTATCTGTGATACACCAGTGGACAGGCTTTGATTAAACTGTGAGAGATGACTAGACTTGTTATGCCTTCTGTCTAGCATTTACAGACCTAATGAGGTGTTTAGAGTTTCAGGTAAAGTTTAACCGTTGCAAAGACCCTGGAGATGTAATAATTACTTGTTTACTCAGCTGCCTCACGTATTGCTGATCCAGCAGCAACAGAGAGGTAAATATATGCCTGTTCTAATTTTTGAATAATAAAGAGCTGCACGTAATGATGACTTTCACTGTCAATTGATATGTCACTCTTTTTCTGGTGTCACTGATCAGTTGTTTGCTCTAGAAAATGTCAGAAAATGGTGAAAAAAGCTTGATCAATGTTTCTCAAAGCCCAAGATTATATATTCAGAAACTTAGTTATGTCCACAACACAAAAATAATTAGTTTGTTATAGCATTATTACTCAGACTAATTAATCGATCATCAAAATAGCTGGCGATTCATGTATTAGTTGATTTATTGTTGCAGCTTTTGTTGCATTTGTTTTTTTCCTATTTTCAGCCTTCCCATAAATTATCTTTAGTGATGGCAGACCCCATGGTTACCATGGCAACGCTCCTGACCTTACACAAAAATAGAAGTCTAGTGTATACCATATGTTTTTCAATAACACAGGTTTATTTTCTAATATGATAAAAAACAATTCATATTGTGATAATGGCAAGTCACACCCTTCACACACAGAAGAAAACAAGCATGCCTGAAAACGAAAGTGTCATTGCTTCGGGTTCCAGGGTGGAGGAGTCGGTTCCAATAAGGGGAGCGACTTCTCTAATGTGGAAGTGGTTTGGTTACAAAAGATCAGATATGCAATAAACCACAGTAAATTGTAACAAGTGCAAGAAGACCGTAACCACAAAAGTTAACAATACAACAAACTTATTTCACCACCTCAAGCAGAAGCACATGGTTGAATACAGGGAGTTCAGTAACTGGTGTGAGTTCTGAACCACAACATATCTTTATAGTATTTTATCATTTGATCAGAATTATCATTCTCACAGAACTACCCTGCACTACTCCTGCATATACAGTATGCACGTATCTTCAATCCATCCTGGCGCTTCATCGATACGTGTCATTAAAGTTGCATCGATATCTAATGCAGAGGGGACTTGTTTCACTTGCTCTGCCAATAAGAGTTGTGCTATCAGACGGCTTCACAGCCAGTGGGATCTGACTGGGTCAACCATGATGTGCTGTTGGATCCAATCAATTTCTACTTGAAGAGGGGAGCAGGTGAAATCTCTTAGCTATTATAGGCACAGACACACACACTGACACACACTGACACACTTTTCACATTGAAATTCATAGATGTAAAAGCTTCAACCATTGTGCTAATGCTTACACACACACACACACACACACAAGTGTTGAACACATTAAGCTTTTGCGTTTATGGTTCTCCTCACACACACACACACACACACACACACACACACACACACACACACACACACACACACACACACATGCACAACCACTGATGTATCTCCAGCTGGCTGGCAGGTGGCCAATAAAAAGGTTAATTGCAGTGTAGAGAGAGCAGGCCATTAGGCCGCCATCAGACCCAGGAACGGCGGTGCAGGCGGGGGCGGAGTGGGCGTGACCTCTCTGATGTAATGACGGAATGAGTCACGGGTGGCTGGGTGGCAGAGAGCATATCTGACAAATACCGGGGTAATATCTGGGATTGATTGCGTAGAGACGTGTGGCTCATTCTTCTCGAGGAAACTCCTCCACTTCACTCGTGATCATCATCACTTCTTTGCCTCTCCAGGCTCCGGCTCACTCTAGTTGTCTTGAAAAGTTTTACACAGGGCACACTGGAACTATTGTGATAGTAGATGAATCTTTCTAGTCATTTTTGAAGAACAAATGCCAAAAATCTGATGGTTCTCAAATGTGAGACTGTAATGTGTACTTGACTAAACACTGTAACACATTTAATGTCTTTGCTCTGGACCGTTGTAGAGGTGCAGCTTATGATTATTTTCATTACCCCTGAATCTGCCGATTATTTTCCAGATTACAAATTTTGTCTCTAAATGTCAAAAATGTGTGAAACATGTTGTTTACAATTTCCCACAGCCCAAAGTGACATCATCTTTAAATTGGCTTCTTTGACCAACCAACAGTCCAAAACCCAAAGACTCTTCATGTTCTGTCATACATGACAAATAAAAGTTGCAAATCCTCACGTTGAAGAAGCTTGAATCAGCAAATCTAAAAGAAAGTAAAAAGACATGAGCCTGGAGTCTGGAAAACTGGGATTTACATTTATTGTTGTCTGTCATTATATAGATTAAACAAATAACTCTTGAGTTTACTATTATAATTTTTTTTTTTTTACATAGCCTTAATTTCTGATTAATACGTTTTAAAAAAATACTCTATGCTTTAAGCCATTATTAAAATAAGGTGTTCTGGTTGTGGACTTGAATTATTATCTACATTGTGGAGCTTTTGAAGTCTGATTCATGTGCACATGGTGTCGTCTCTCTCTGCCTTGTGCTTCTTCTTTGGTCTTGCTTTGTCATACATTCTGCCTCTGTGTGTTTTAGCCCGTGTGCACAGTCAGACACTGTTGAAACACAAGCAGACTAAGAAGAAAAGGAGGGGGAGTGTGGCCCACTGGGCCCAATCTTATGTATTCAGTTTGAGTCTCTGTAAGGAAAAAAGGAGGGGGAGAAAAATTATAGGGCAGAGAGCGAGCGAGCGGTATACAGCAGTGATAGCCAGGACACGGAGCGAGACGCGAGTAATGAGAAATCCCATCTTAACTGTCTGCCGTGCCCCCACACAGCCGTCCCTCCTCCCACCAACACGCTTTGAACTCCTGAAGAATTGCTTGAGGTGAGCCCCACCTCACCACCGCTTAACAGGGAAACCCCCAAATGAGAAAATGGAGAACTCATTTGTCCCCTTTCTCCTTCTCTGCCACTATCTATCAGTCTCTTTGTTGTGTTTCCTGTCAGACCCCTCCACATGTAGATGAGACAACTCTCTATTCAAATAAATCAGCTTTTTGTTTCAGAGTATGTCTGTTTTCCTCCCTCTGCCTCTCTCACCTATAGGCTGCTGTTCAATATAAAGATAACCAAAGCCACTTATCACTTTGCTTTGATATCGTGTTTCACTGAAATCTAATTTCTCCCTCCACACAGTAGTAATAATTATAAACTCCACACCCGCGCTCCTCATGTGTCATGTGTGTGTCGCCTCATATTTAAGCATGCTCATCCTTTGATAGAGTCGGACGCCCTTTGAAGGATTTAGGGGTGTCGGCAGATTCTTTAATCCCTTTTTTGATGTATTTTAATCTGTTTTTTGGGGGAGGGGGGTTGCATCCCCCAAGGACATGACAGCCTGAAAATGTGAAAAGGGATCATTGCGTCACTGTTGCATGGATCGCCTGTTGTGTGATTGTCTGTGACACTTTGTAGAACATACAGTAGATTAATTCATCTGGCATCTTTACATATTGCAAATACTCAAACGTCAGCTATGTTTGGCAACATGAAAGGGACGTCAACCACATCGTGGATAAAGACGTCCAACTGGGATAAAACAGCCTATTGGTCCACAGGCACTGAGGCTGCCATGGTTAGCCTGATTTTCTGAAAATGCTACTTTATGCATGACTTCACATTCTGCCTCACTAATTGGATTCTTCTTCCAGTGACTCAGATAAAGGAAATGTAAATTCTGCAAGACAGCCTAAACTTTAATGCATATGTAATGTAATATGCCCTATACTGTTATCATTTACAGTGTAAGTGTTTAATTGGATATTATCAGAATGCAGCAACTTCTAAATGATTAGAAAACAATGAGTTAGTTGAAGCACAAGCAGTCACTCTTCAGTCCTGTTAGGGAGACTGATGAGGGGAGCATCGCTCTTCTGTGCAATGACAAAATCTTACATAAATTCTGACTGGCTGCTTGGTTTTGCTTGTTAAATTTAAGATATATCATTGTGGACTTGAATAGATTCAACTCATCATAACCAGTTTCTTTGGGGAAGTGTCAAGAGGTGCTGTAGTTTGTGGTGCTTTTGAATTGTCTTGTATCAAATTGAAAATATGGTATGCAACATTTCTGCATTAAGATATATAGAAATGACTACACCTGTCGGCTCAAAGTAACAGAGCATGGAGTGTAGAACAAAAGCTCCAGTCTCCCGCTCAGACAGTTGGCCAGAAATCTCAGTCTCAGGATTCTTTCATTCGCCAATTAAAGTTGAGGATTTGGAATCAGAAGGTTTCCATGAAGCCAAAGGCAAAAAACAAGTAGGATTTGTTGGTTGTGGTTTGTAAATGCAAGAGTCGAGGTAGGCCCTCCCTCCCCGGCCTCCTAACGATATCAATAACTTACAACCTGGCAACTGGTCCAGCTCTCACACCTTCACTGTTATAGGCTGAGGGCTGCACACACACTGCCAAGTGGCCGGTGCCAGAAAACGTCCCGAGCACATTGATAAAAAAAAGTAATAAAGCAGAGGGCAGAGTCTCTGGAGATACAAACACAGTCACACACTTCAGGTGGCTTATAAGTGATTAGGAACAATCACTTTTGTACGACTTTATGCTTTGTTACTGTCAGCTTCCTGCAGTTAGCCGATTTTTAACACTTCATATTAACAAGAAATCTTTTTTTTTACAACAACAGAACTGAAGAACCATGATAGTTAGATTAACCTGAAAACCTTTTACAAGAACAAAATAACATTATTTCTAACAGCAGAACATGAGAATATAAAATCCAGACATTTAAGAAAGCGGCAGCAAAACGCCTCACCGAAAAAACCTTTACTGTAATCCTGCTTATATCACAAAATTCACAAACCAAGAACTAAATGTCACTCTCTGGAGGATTCAGTATTATGTGAAATGTGCTTTCCCACGCACAATTAGGAACCAAAGACAATAATCTTGAGGTTATTGGGGTGTAAAACCAGTGAGCCCAGACCTCCCCGAACCCCGACATCTGAAAGAACAGGTTTTCTCTTGCACACATAGTCTATGTCACCTTGTGTCAGTGTACTAAACTGACCCTGATTAACACGCGCGCGCACACACACACACACACACACACACACACACACACACACACACACACACACACACACACACAGACGAGGCAAACAAAACAGCTCTTATCTCAAAGGCTGATCTGGTTCCAGCTACAATCAGATGATGTCTAACCACTCACTGACCTGCATGCATTCATCTTTCTTGTTCAGTGTATCTTTTCACACCACACTGCTACTTTTGCTGTCTTTCTTTCTATATTCTCTCTCTCACTTAATCAACCCCCTGTCCTTTCTTTTTACCGTCTATTACTGCCTCTCTCGGCCCTCCATTTTCACTTTATTATCCTTTCGGCCCTCCACCCCTCTACTTCTCACACACCCACTGGCACTCACGCTCACTCTTGCGCTCACCCATTCTGCAGTTCCACAGTGGCTGAATCCAAGTCATAAAGTGCCCAAATGCCAAACAAACAGTAATAAATCTCAGAAACAACAGAAAATATCTCCCTCATTCTCCAAGGAACCCCCAGAAAGAAATGCATCAACCATGTCATTGTTCATCTCTTAGAAAATGTAATCTTTTGTTTGTGAGTGTGTGCATGTAATTCTGTGTCCGCAACAAAATGGTGAAATTCAAAAAGGACAAACAAATCTTTTTCTGTCCTTTTTATTACCTGTCCTTTAAGAGTAAGTCCACATTTTACACTTCCCAAAACTAAAATACAAACCTCTTCTAAAAAACTGCTCATTTGATTTAGTTTGGACTGAATAGATATGTTTTAAAGATACACAGGTACGGCGTAGGAATAATGTGAAGAGAATGCCACTGTATTATATTTGTAATGCCTGTCACACAGTACATGTGTCTCCTGTCCGTGCTCATGTTTATGTTGTCAAGATGTTTTCATGAGCAGACGTTACTGGTCTGATCCACTGTCTCACTGCAGAATTCAGTCATTATGGCTCAACGAGGATAACGGGTCGCACTTATCACCTGCGAACAAACCACTGCACTGCACAACAGAAACAACCATGAATAAATATTTATTTTGTTTAACTCAGTAACAAGCTTTTAGGCCCAATTGTGACACAGTGACTTCTATAATAGAGCTGCAAACATAGATAGATTCATTGAGTAGTCGCCAACTTTTAAATTAATTGCAAACTATTTAAACACTTAATTAGTCAGTTTTGATTTTTCTTTTAAAGCCAACGAGTCAAATGATCAGCCTCCAGCTTCTGTAATGTGAATATTTTCTGGTGTCTTCGCTCCTCTATGATAGTAAGCAGAATATCTTAGGATCGAGGACGACACAAGACATTTGAGGATGTCCTCTTGGGCTTTAGGAATTGATCAACTTGGCATTTGTCACTGTTTTCTAAAATAAAATAAAAAAAAGAAATTACCCCAGTATGCCAAGATAGATAGAGGTGAATGTGAATACGGACATAGAGCTCGTCATCCAGTAATCGTAAGGTTGCTGATCTGATTCCTCAGCTCACAGTTTGTATCCTTGAGCAAGATGCTGAACCCCAGATTGCTCGTGGCATACAGGCCGGGTGAATGTTACAAGTGCTGTAACGTGCCTTCAGCAGTCAGAGGACTGAAAAGTGCTACATAAATGCACGTCCATTTACTATTCACCATGTCGAAAAGTAAACAGTGTTGTTTAGATTTACAGTATGCACCATCGCGCAGGCATTGCCTTAAACCAAGCCCATGTCGGTATGCACATGGCCAGGTGCAGGCGCTTCCCCCTTATGACCAATTATGTGTTGCTTTGCTGCTGAATGCCAGGGTAGTTGCCATGACGAATGGTTCTGACCTGGAAGCGGGGTCAGGGTCACAGTGCTCTTCCATTACCCTGATTTCCATCCGTCCCTGGCACATGTGAGGAGGAATGGAAGCTGTGAGGCTGCAGATAAAAGAAAGGGGGCTGCTCTTCTACTGTGGTGCATTAATCATATGTTGAGCTGAAAAATAAAAACATTCAGCTTTCCTCAGAGCACAAGGAATGGAAAAGGAAAATAACTAAAAATGCTATTTCATAAAAGAAAGACTTGTATTTGAGCTGCTGCAACCAGCTCGAAGATGAGGCTGTAAGGGAGACAGAAAAACAGGACTCACCAGAGCAACGGCTGAGAAAATATGATGTGAGAAATGTTGGTTGCAGATGGAGCTGCAGAGAAAGATCCATCTCTTTTTCTCTCAGGAGGACGGCGGCGGGAGAAAAGTGTCGGCAGGGGGTCTGTTGGGCTGGAGGTAGATGACAGCCTGCATTTTACGTGTATTCACTGACTGATTAGGTCCTCTGGGTGGGTGTAGGAGCTGATGGAGACAGCCCTATCTCTACTCTCCAGACACCTCAGTGCCTGGTGTGTGTTTGTGTGTGCGTGGGAATGTACACCCAAGCGTTTAATTGTCTTTGTGTGTTTCTAGAATCCATCTAGTGTTTGTGACACATGGTCTTTCAACATGACTTTTATTCTGACTATAGATTAAAAGTTGTGCACACATGCCCCTGATATTGGATATTGAAACAAGGTTCCAACTCATGTTTGATTATTGATACCAGTCTATATAGAAATATGAAATTGTTGCAGTTTCCACAAATCCTTCATTTTACTACAAGTACTTGATGCAGTTGAATCCGAGCTGGATAAAACATGGCTGTCGTCGACTTGCCATCTCCCTTTGTTAGTCCTAGTGTGGTAGCTGCCATCTTGGCAGTGCCTGACTTTGCCAATCTTCCAAAGAGGTGTAGCGTGGGTGGAACTGATGCAGGCTGAAGGAAGCCTGGTTACTGACAGCTAGCTAGACTGCTATTGGCTAGCTGTCACTCAAAGCGCCCACACAATTAATTTAGCATAACTTTAAAGCTTAGTTTTCATCAATGCAGCCGTTCTGAAATACACTGAGTTTTAATCAATTTGCAATGAAAGCTGTGTAGATATCTATTAAATGAGTCAAAAAGCGAGTTGTAAAAACATTTCCCCTCTAAAAAGGACGGGGAAGTTGGCTCTATAGATCAATTCATGGGCATTTGAGGGTGTAATGGACTCACTTTTGGACTCAAGTGGCCATTTAAGGAACTGCTGTTTTTGGCATCTGTAGGTAGGCTTGATTTTTCATCCCTGGAGGTTTGCGTTTGACTGACAAGGGTTTTTTTTGTTTAGATCTCCTTTAAATGATCTCTGCAATGTGTTTATTACACTGGAGATTCACCAAGGTAGAACATGTGTTGTAACTTATAGGATTTCTTTATTTGCTCACCATATGAATGCTTATGTAAATCTGTACCCATACCTGCATATAACTTATTAGAATACCTGTTTAGTGGATACAGACAGGAAGTAGTCCGTTCCTCGATAATGAATTCTGTAACTGTGTTATATGAAGCACAAACATGTCTTCACAGGGTGTTCTTTGTCTCTATGCCAGATTGTGTGCCGCTGCTCAGTGTGTTTGGAATAACTCCAAATACCTGGGGATATTTTCTTCACTACAATGAAGCTACATTTAGAAATTCAAATTAAAGTGCACTGTCCAATTGTACAAAACCATTTTCAGCCTGTTTCAGCACTGTGCTTTGGCTGGTGCAATTACTGTGTTCTAATGAGAGTGATAATTGACTGCTGGAGTCAGCAGATGAAGATAAACTCTTTGTGCATAATGACTTTCCCAATTCGCTTAACTCATCTGTGTTTTCGAGCCCACTGCTCCCCATCCTGCACTCAGACCCCCCCCACCCCCCCACTACTTGAACTTCTGTACATAGTGCATCTCCCAGTGTTTGTGAGGCATCCGCACACCCCTGATGTTTTCTCACTGCTCAGGGCGTACACAACCTCAGAGATTTCTTTTAAATGCGCTCATTTTCATTTTGGACCCGAAGGATAAAAACATTGCAGTGAGAATGGGGCCGCTAGCATGACATGTTAATCAGCTTGAGTGTTCTGTTTTTATAGATGCCTTGCTACCATCTGCTCTAAAGTATACACTTGTACGTGAGTAGCATCATTTTAGGATCTCATAAAATTTTGAATTTCCCTGAACAACTACAGCTTGTATGTGGGATTTACTTTAAAAATATGTCAAAGCCTCCTGAGACTGAATTTTTTTTTTTTTTTTTTTTTTTTAATGTGGTGTTTGTCATGTTAAATAGTGCAACAGTTAACCTTTACACCAGTCAGGTGGAATACATGATTTGCATTAAACCAGTGTGGCGTTGAATGTAACGGGTCAAAATTACAAAATGGCACATGTGCATCATCTGCAGCCCGTAATGCTTCTGGACTCTACTTATTCACAGTATGGAACACGCTTGCATGGTAATGATGGTTGTGTTCTTGTGTTTTGTCAGGAACTATAATCTAATGCTCACTACAAGAGTAGCTCTGCATTAAACAGAACCACTGATCGGGAGGGGAGTACTTTCACCGTAGCAGCCAGATCTTACCAAACACGACTTGGTTTAAACCGATTTGGTTTAACTCTGAACTTTTGACTCGTATAAATTTCTTGTTTGTGTGTAAGCAGTGTACCGTTCTCGACTGACAATAAAATCTTAAAACAGAAAAAGAGGCTCAGTTCTGCAGTCTAGTTGTGTCACTTTTGGTTGTGTTCTCTTGTAGTTGTTGAGTCTTATTAAAACTGATCCAGGTCACATTATCAGGCATGCTAGCCTCTATCCCCAAAGTCACAGTGCAAAGGGGGATTCAGCAGATAAAGCACTGAGCGCAGAGCACTCACGTTGCACCAAACAACAGGGAACAATCTAACCTAAATGGTTGCTTTCAGTGGTTTCTCCCTCCCTGCCACTGCAAGCAGCAACTGCATCAGGTCAGCAGTGAGAGAGGTGACCATACACTTCCTAGCACCATGTTAGACCCATGAGATAATACGTTACAGCAGAAGATAAATACTCTGTGTGGCTGCACTGTGTCCTTCGTTTGTTTTTTACTCAGGGAGGGGAATTGTCTGTTATCTTTATTTTTTGTTAGGTTTTTTTAATCTAGATTTTTTTCAAGAAAATGGTAAAAAAAATGCACAATTTTCTGGGTTCCGTGTTAAATTCAGCCAATTTATAGTGAGAAATTTGGTGGTAGCTTGGAAGAGTAAAATACTCCTGAGAACTTTTCGATGTGGAAAGTCTCCAAAAGGCAATGTGTATTACTCAGTCCTACCCTGAGGATATGTGATGTATGTACTCCTTATGTAGGCCTCTCAGGGTGGTGTGCATGGCAAAGTTCACACTTTAGTCAAAAAATAGCTCCTTTGTGCCGGGGATTCACCACCTGGGCAGCGCCTCATTCAAGGGCCTGAAAGGTTTCTACAGTGGACAGTCCATCACGCTCGCAGTTTCTCTCAATCTGCATGAAAAAGAGGTGAGAATGCACTTGAGAGCATTTTGTTTGTCCTCCTCTCCCTCATTGACATTCACTGTCCATGCCTTCTTGCTTGCGGTTTTACAGATAGTGATAAGGCAGCAGTTAGGGACCAGTGTGCTCCACACACCGGCCTTTCATCTGCTGCTGCTCGTCCCAGCGAGCATGCACGAGGCAGTTTTTAGGTTTTCATATTAAAACGTCCCCATGTTTCAAAGTTAAATTGGGCTTCATAGAGCGTTTGAACCCTGAAAGAGAGTTGACTCAGTTTTTTTTTATTTTGATGGCTCCCCATGCCTCAGGGAAATATTTTTAAAAGCACCTCAGTATTCATCAGACATGCGGGTTGGGCAGAAAAAGTGGGACTGAAAGTTTTTATCCCAGATTGTTACGGTCTAGCTCGTCTTGAGTTTTGCTTTTCAAGGCCATGTATCTTGATGCATAGAGAACAGCTTCAGAAAAGCTTATTCCAATATCGATGTGTCCATGAGCCTCTTGTGTCCTGAAGTCTTTCTGTTGTCCCTGTCACTAGATGATGACAAGCATTTCATATTTTCTTTACAGGATTTCCTTTGAAACGTGGAATATGATTTTGCTACTTTAGATGTAAATAAAACATGTTTGAAATGCATATTTTACTCATCTCTGCTTGTGCTGAGGAGGCAGAAATATGGTGCAACAGTGAGTGTTTCATTGCATATTCTGCGCCTTGGGCACAGATGGAGTGAATACTGAAGAAACCAAAGTGTGAAGTGCTCAGTTGGTGAGCATCTTGGTTTCTTATGGTCAGAGACCAACGTTATTTATGGATTTACTTTTTTTTATTCTTTTTCTTGCATCTGAGCAGGTTTCTGTAAGCGTTGATGGTATTGTGATGGCAGAGAAGAGACAGGGCTGTAACTGAAAGGGGCACACTCAAGGTGTGAGGGGAGACACCGAGAAAAGCATTTCGCTCCACTTCCACTCAATTCACATGCCAAACTCTGTCTTCCGGTTGACTGGATTTAAATGTGTCCAACATGCTTTTTGGGCTGGTGGGAAAAAGGGAAGAAGAACCAGTTCCCCATTTCCCTTAATTATACTAGATTCATTGATATTCTTTCTTCACAAACAAAAAGGTTTTATCCTGGGAACATCTTCATTTTGCTGACAGTTCTTAATGAAAACTTCATTTGCATTTATTTTGTTGCATTTAAGCAAAGACAGAATGCATTCCTCACTCAGTGTCGCTCAGAGCTCAGATGAGGCGGAAACGGGGGTTTGGAGGGTGCAGGATGGATGGGTGCTACTCGCCAAGTATTGTCTGTGGGTTCTTCAGAGCAACAGGGGTGAAAATAAAAGCTGAGAATGAATGGGGCACCGTACGTGTTTCTAATCTTGAATAAAGACTGTTTGGGGAGCTGCTGGAGCTTGTACAGGCCTGCTTGAAGACACACTCAGTCTTAATGTGCAGGGGCATGACATGTGTGATGCAGGCAAGACTTGGTTGAGCAAGAGCGAAGTGGGAGAAAGGCGAGAGTGTGATAAACAAGGAAGATGGAAAGCATGAAAGTGATACCCCCTTTCAATGAGTGATTCATCTGTGCAGGGAATGCAAAGAACCTATCAAAGTGTGTGTGTTTGTGTGTGTGTGGGTGTGAGTGCGTGGATCCTCCTCTTACTGAGCTGTCCTGAACTCTGAGTGTACAGTCAGAGCCCTGGGGAGGGTGTTCAGACTTCTCATGTCCACACTATGCAGTGCCTTCACACTTCTGGATTGGTCGGCACAAGCTGTGCAGGCATCAAATTCGGAGCTGTGTGTGTATTTACGTGCACGCTAACGCATGATTTCAGGGCGTGGTGATGCCATTTGATTCACTGAGTTGAGTCTGATGGGGGTTGATTGATGATTGAAAAAATATCAAGGCGTGCAGCGTTGGAGTAGAGGCTCCCTGCTGTTATTGTTGATGTGTGGTATTATGGAATTGCCTTTTGTACCAGTTACTGCATCCTGCTGTATCATAGAGGGAAGCTCTTGGCTCGGCTTATAGGCAGCAGTCAATGTTCGCAAATAAAATCATGAATGAAATCAGCAGTCAGTTCAGTACAAACATACAGTACAGACAGCATATACACAAATAGACACAAGTACGCGGGTTAATGCCAACATCTGTCATTGTCACCGTCATCCGCTGCTAAAAGAGTTTATGCTCTCAATCTCTAGTTTCAAGTCTTTTTCAATATAGCATGATGTTCATTTAGTTAATTATTGTATATAGCGGCGCACCGTCTGTCCGGGGGGGGGGCGACCGCTCGTCAACGTCAGTCCGGGGGGGGGGCAACCGCTTGTCAACGTCAGTCCGGGGGGGAGACACGGACGTACGGACAGCCGGTCATCAACTCCGTCAGCCGGGGGACGGACGGACGCTCATCGCCGTCAGCCGGGAGCTCCTAGCCGTCAACCGGGGGACGGCGGACGGACGGACGCTCGACACTGTCACGCGCGGAGTATAGCGGCGCTGACCGAGCGGTAGAGCGGCGCAGCGCCGCTGTTCCACCATCTGGGGAGAACCCTGTCATTTTATGCTTTTGGTAGTGGTTATCTTGTGATTGACTAGTTGCAACCATGAAATGTTCCTCTGGTTCTCAGTCAGATCCAATCAGGATAATCCTCCCCAGCTCCATCCTCTGGTCCAAATATTGTCACTTCTGACAAAAAACAAGTTGCTCATGGCCAAAATATCAAACTCTTGGTTTCAAAATGGTAGTTTATGAACCAGTGGGTGAAGTCAAGTCAAAACCAACAGATTATAGCAGTTGCAAGAACTGATTCAATGAGAGAATTGTAAAACACTTCTGGCATTGACACTTTATGGTTCTGGTTTGCATTTATAAAATCTGTGTTTATAATCTAGAAATGGTTCCCAAGTATTTGTACTGCTGGAATGCAGTCACAGACTCTGTAGTAATGATGGTAGGAGCAAGAGGAGTAGGTCTTTTTCAAAAGTCAGTGAAGATCTCTTTGGTCTTTGACAGATTCAACTGTAAAGAATGCATAGTCACAATTTCCATATACTAAGATCAGAAAGCACTCCCTTGCAAAAAATATTTTTCATATTTCCATTCATTATTTTTCATTGTCAAAACATGGCACCTACATTACCCACAATACAACAGAGATGTTTTCAGTGTTCATTAATGTGCACTGTCCCTATCCAAAAATAAAGTATTATTATTATTATTTACCACTGACACTTCATTGAGGCCGTCAGAATTCTTTCCTTTCAAACTTGTGCTCCTGAGCCCAAACCAACTTGAGGCAATTTATCAGATTTTCCGATGCCACAACAGACTCAATACAACCTTGTTTACATGTACAGCAGTACTCCTCAAAACCTGTGAACACACTTTAACTTGGTGGAGTTCCCCTTTGAGTTGTAGAGCATAAGCTCACCCCCAGGTTGCTGAAACCCACTTACTCCCAGAAAGAAATACAGTTGCCAATGACCTCAGTGTCTTCGGCGGAAGCTTCCACTCTGGTTGCAAGAGAGACTTTTCACACCTACTGAATAATTCCCCTGCTCCTGGGCTGTGACTCATCCACTAAGACCAGAACATAACTGACTTCATGATAAGTCTGACAGTCATTTGTGTACAAGACAAATTACAGCAGGAAAAAGTTGAAGCCTGAGAAATCCTCTGAAACACGAGAGAAACCAAAAAGAATTCATCCAAGCTGTAGAATAACTTGCTCCAAGGTCAGTGATAAGCATCTCCCCTACTGTTTATTCACACACACACACACACACACACACACACACACACACACACACACACACACACACACACACACACACACACACACACAGTCCTAAGAGGCTAAACAGCACTTCTATCCTACACACTGCACACACTTTTGGTTTTATCCTTCCTCTACCTCACCTTACAGCTTCCCTGAATCTTACTGCTGCAATTTAACACTCTGGTCTGTTACATCTACAGCCAGGGAGCATAAAGCCAGCCTGGATCTGGCTGTTGCATCAAAGCAGTTGTCATGATGTTGAGGGTATACATATCAAGTCTTTCTGGAAGCAGGGGGAGTTGTGCAATCCTGTGCTAAAAAGGAAAGAAATATGCCTCAGTGAAATATGGATTACACAAACACTCACACACGTTATTATCTCAGGCCCATAAATGCTCAAATATAAACAATTAAGACTCATCAGAGGTTGAGGTCCAGAGGCTCCCAGCATAGCATCTGCTCTATGAGAAGACAATGAACTGCAGATGGACTGGAGTCATTGCTAATGCCACTGTCAGACCGTCCAGGCGTTTAAGAGATCCATTGCATCCTTTTCCATTCAGGTTGAGTGATTGATTAGATTGCCTTCATTGAGACTTTGTTGTCTTCACTGTCCCAGATATGATTATTTCAACACCTCCGCTTTGCTTTCCTCTTGCTATCTGGAGAAGAGACACTGCTGCACTTCAGTAAATATATCCAGATAATATTTGCCAATTTAATTAGCTAAGATAAATAAACACTGTTTGGATCCATATGTGTCGTTTGCCACTGAGGGTTTAAATGCTGCACTCTGTGTGATCCTCACTCAAATATAAATCTTGCCCTTCTGGTGCCTGCTCAGTATGTACGGTATGTTTCCACAGTGTTTGATGTCTGTGTTTGTTCAGTCTGTATTATACATGGCATCTGCATCTCACCAGACAAGACTAATGAACTTTGAAACTGTTGTGTTTTATGTTTGCATGGACAGATCGGTCATCTCATTATGTCAGATCCCTCTGCTTGGTCTGTTGTTGGGGCTCACTGGACCACCTCAGAAAGATGTTTACCTGATTCTGATCTTTTAGATCTTAACAGGCACAAGTTTTCAGATATTTTCACTGAATTTCATCGCCTTAAACATAGATTTATAATGATCCAACTTATAGTGCCAGAAAGAAATACCGCTTTTCAACCTTTCTGTTTTTTTTTCTGCTACTTTTTCACTTTTAATTTCAGCTCTCCACTTTCATCTCCTCCGGGATGATCAAACTCTAACAGTCACTCAGCTGTCCAAGTCTGTTTTCCAGTTTCATCATTAAACCTTAACCTGTCAGCATTATGTCGATCCTGCATTAAAGCCATATTATTTGCACAAAAACATAATGAGGTATTTTTAATCTGGAATCCAATATTACGGCTGTGTTTGTGTGGTGGGCGGGAGCAATGGAGGACTGCTAACTGACGTTAATTTGCCACACCATCACACCCCTCGACGAGGTAAACGATGATGAATGCCCCTCGCCATGTTGAGTGACATCATCACCCTGTGCTGCATCTGTGTTTCAGAAACATCTGCTGCACCCAAGCTGCCAGTGCCATACTCATACACATGTATACATACTCAATACAGGCGTGGTCCCTATTTGAGATTAGTGGGTCTGAGAGAAGCCCATCCATCTCATGATGGATTGTTAGCAGCCTCTATAATCTACACTTTGAGAGACATATCAGGAGACAAGCTGATGCTGTGAACGGCACGCGTGACTGCTTGAGCTGCCTCTTTCTGTCTGTGCCGCATTTCATTATGAACAATACAGCAAAACCCAGGCTGATATTTCCAAAACAGCAACTGCAGATATTTCACAATGAGTTGCCTCTTCATATGGTGACTATATGTACCACTGTAACCATCCTCTTGAAGCACACCTCTCTTCTTCGGCGCCACCTTAGCTTCATTGGGGTATAATTTGAAGCAAACACCCGTGCGCAGTTTTAAAGATAAGTGCTGAATTATGCTGTAGAACAAGTCCGCTCAGTGCTTTTATGAAACGTTTGGCACATTTGCATTTAGCTCCTATTGATCAATGCAAAAAGAAGAGAGTTCTGTGAGAAACGATGTGCCCTTGCATCATTGGGCCATGATGATAACTAATAGTCAGCCTTTTTGTAAAATAAGTTATACACTTAATAATTGTACTGTTCATAGAATGTGGTTTGCTGTGAACATTGAGCCGTTCTAATGAGCATGATCTAAAGCTTTTCTAAAGACGTACAAAAAGGCGACGCATTGTTTCTTATTGTTTCATGCAACCATTGTATCATTTGTAGCTAAAGTAAATGCTGAAATGGAGCTTTCATGAGCTCTAAATCCAGATTGACATGGACATAAAGTTGACATCCAAGAAAAGATGTTTTAATTTTGCAAAGCAGGTAAATTTAGAGATGGGGTGGTGAATATTTAAATCTTCTCTACCACCACCTTTACGTAGAGGACTAAGATGGCTGTATTTCCAAACCCTAGGAAATCTGTCCGTGTTCTCCCCTCTCTGTCCCAGACTCCATCAGTTCTGCTGAGAAAGATGCTCTTATTTTCTTTTGGCCCCATCCTCCATCTATCTCTTTTCCCTGGCTAGCTGCTTTTGCTGGGCTGGAGCATAAACAGAGCAACAGAGTCACTGATAGCATCTACAGATGTGCCGCCAACATCCCCAGATAAGAACCAGTAGCAGCATGCCCCCTCTCTCGCAAACAATAGAGCTCCCACTGAAATGTGTGGAGGGAAGATGGAGAGGAAAGGGGAGGGGTGATGGGAGCGGGTGGAGACTGAATGAATGCGTCTCAGTGAGTAATGTGAAGGAGACAGCACAGTTGCAGGGAAGAGGCTGAAAAATTGGAAGGAGAGGTGGATGGTGGTGTAGAAAGGGAGGGAGGGAGGGAGTGAGTGGGAAAATGAAGCAGAGAGAGGTGCATATGGTGAGGTTATCCTTTCAGCTCGTATCTTTGTGTCCATCAACAGCAGGGCAGGGGTGTGTTTGGCTTCTTTATCTGGATGGCTGTTGAGCTAGTGGAGAGTGGAGGGGCCCTTCATTCCAGTGGAGGGGGGGCGTTTCACGGGGCCTTAAGGAAACAAGCACTTGACGAAAGATGTGAGGACGGGCCAGTGATCACTGCTCTTTGTGGCACCTGTCTGTGTTGGATTTGATTGACGTCTCCTTCATATAGTCCTCTGACATCGGGGGCCACTCTGCTGAGCTTCTCTCTGCCTCCTCCTCTCACCTCCGCCTCCCCTCTTCTCTCTGATAAGGAAGCGAGGGAAAGGGGGGAGGTGAAACATAAAGAGCAAAGGGATGTACGGTGGAAGTGCCAACACATTTATCTGTGCTCGGGTAATGGGAGCAGCCACGGTCTCTCATGGCAACGACCTCTGCAGAAGGTTAGCCTCAAAATGGGCCATGAATGAGCTAAATTCCCAGTGATAAAATAAGACACCTTAACGTGATTAAGGGCTCTAATGCAATCAGTATTGTTTCAGCTACAACTCAATTACCGATAATGAAAAAGGGCTCTCTTTCCCCTAGACGCTGGGGCGTTTGCTTGGCTGGAGGTCTAACTGTGAACAGGTGAAACGCACATGGGAAGCAGACATGTGACACCCAGGAAGGAGAGATTAAATGGTTACATGCCGACTCACAAACTGAGGGTCATGCAGAACTATTAGTCTTAGAGTCCAGTATGGAGATACTGTCACATGCCGCAGCTTCCTCAGTTCAAAGAAACGTAGTACGAACACTCCATGAGAGTGGTAAAACAATTATCAGGTTGATTTATTTATTTATTTATTTATTTATTTCTTATCTTCAAGGACGTGCACAGTGACACCACAAAGGCTGACAAATGACCCCTGCCGCGTGGTGGCAGTTTCTGGCTGGATGGTTCGTAACGACTATTGACAGTTTTTGTCTGCGTGAAGACAAAGGACTGTACAGAAACACACCCAATTTATATTCCAGGTTTCATGGTATTGCTTATTACAGCAGACACATACGTGATTAAAGTGTTCTAGTAAATAAAAGTTATCGTCGCGCGATATGTACTGTGACATGTCAGCTGTTCTTCTGTCCTGTTAATAACGTGGTAATTATCCAAATCAGTGAGCAGGACTGTTGGACACATAATGATGCTCTGATTTATTACTCGCATCCGGACATCAAATGGCCAATTTCCCCAAAGAAATATTTTGATTTTGGCTACGTTGCTATTGTAACTGTTAGCTTCAACAGGGTGGTTTCTAGAGCTAACCACAGCATTAAACCAAAATGAGTTTGCAAAAAACACATCACACAAACTAACAAAATTAAAGATCCACACAATGTTAGTAACCCATAATGGAATATGACTTTGACTTGACTCAAACCTAGTGAAAATGCTGTCATACATGTTGCTACCAAACATGATCTGGATGGGTGATGTAGCAATATATACAGTATATGAAGTAATTTCCCAGTAAAGGCATGAAATTGAAGCAACATTTTCAGAAAAGGACATATTGATCTCCTTCTGGTCGATGTTCCCATGGCAACTGACCCGGCCCTGTCATGTGTCCGTCTCCTTCCATCTCCATCCATGAGTCTCCTTGTCGTCTCTCCTCATGTCTGTTCCCACATCAGGCAATCAGGAGCTGTCAGGGTGCCAACTGTGCCTCATCCTGATGTGTCACTTCCCATCTAGACACAGTTAATGGTGTGTGATTTTATCTCCTATTTATGGAAGTAGAAAAGGACTTGAGCACTGGAACAAACAACTTGACTTACATTTGTTTAGAGCAGACCTTCCGCAGTGATTGTGCTCTGAAGTGCACGATATGCTGCCTATCTTCCTAAGCGTGGTCATAAAAACAAAGCAAGAAATCACTCCTGTAAAGAGAGAAATGTAGTAATCAGGCAGAGGTGACTTCTCCTCGCCTCAGCTGTAACAGCAGCTGCGCCCCGCGGCCCATCCGCTGATAGTCATAAATGTTTAGAAGGGTGTTCTTCGCACAACATCTGGCCTGCACCCAGAGTGGTTGAGCAGTTAAAAATATCCCTCCCTTGGCTGAGAGCTATCAGAGATATTAAGCCCTGCAGAGTTAACATACTGAAAGGTGTTTGTTGGCTGAGGATCAATGACTTTAATACAAGACTACTGTTCCAATAGGCTTCTGTTTGCATCTTTGTTTCCACCAGTGAAATGATCTCCTCCCATCATTGTCTTCAAGTTGTCATACTGGACATTTAACAACAGGCTGCTGCGTCACTCTTGGACACCAGCTGTCCTGTGAGGTTTTTGCTGTTCTCTCTGACTGGATACAAGGTCAGGTTATGCTCTTTCCGTCATCTCCTGCACCCCAGAGGCATTTTTACAGCCCAGTAGATAAAATAAGAAGCCCCGTCTGAAGGTGACTCCTGTGGACTGACACCCGTTCATCTTGGGCCGGTCCTTCTGATGTGTTTACACAACAGATTGGGGATTGTGTATGCTGTCATGGCTGCCATTGTTCTGCACACATATCATAGAGCTCCGAGTACTGATTCATCTTCAAGCCACAGTCTTTCCACTGATTAGCTGATTGTTCACAACATTTTTCAGTCTGCCAAAGGTTTATGGAGTGAGCCGCTCTATGTTTAGCTCAGTCGTAAACTGGTGTCATTGTTCTCTGTGTATCTTGACAGGCAGCTGTTTGGATCAGATGAAAACTCAACAAATTTGAGGAGTGAAGATTTAGACAGTTCTTATGGTCCCGACATCAATTCTGTAATGGTAGTCACCTCTCCCTGTTGGTGAGGAAGACAAATATGTTGTGATGACACAGCCAGACGGTGCATTTCATCATTTGCACTATGTGTCAGGCTTGTCAGGCTTCATGCATGATTAAGTGCCTCTGTGACTTCTTTATTAGATTCCAACACACAGTCATTAATTAATCCTGTTTTCATTCTTGTCAATCTTGGGAGACCTCCCACCCGTCACCCCCCGACAGGATGAAGGTTGCTGTTACATTTTTACGGTGGAGGGCGTGAACGACATCAGCAAACATGTTTTCAAAGAATGACAGGGCCATCAAAGTTCCTGTTCCCTCACTTCTCTTGGATTTATTTACCATAAAAGAGCACACTGTTTTCCTCTCTTCCTTTCGTTTATGTATTTTTAGATGAACACCCACTATTTCCTCATTAATTGGTGGCTATACGTCTGTTATATCTTCCTCTACCAGCCCATACAAACTTTCCAATTAAACGTTGAGGTTTTCTTTGTAAAATCAGCCGCATTTCTGACCACATCCCAAAAAATTCATATTAAACCAAAAAGAAGCAAAAGCAAACTCCCTGTTGGTGAAGGATATAAAGAATTCATGCTGTGGTTTTCATGTAACATGCACAGCCACTTAAGAACGTCACTGAAGCACCAACCGTCCAAGCTAAACTTCACAATGATCTCGGCTGCATTAGAGGGAGGGAATAACCTTTTTTTGCTGTGTACCATAAACCCTGACGTGCCTCTCTATTAAGAGTGATAGCGGGAGGTGGGCAGTGTTGTCTCTGTGTTGTTTGGAGGGGATGTGATTCAGTGGGTTTGGCAGTACAGTCCAATTAAAGTCTCAATACAGAGTGAAAGAGAAATGGAAGAATTTGTCTCTTAGAGCAGACATGAAACTTTTTTCCACTGCTTGTCAGCTTCAGTGTTGTTGCACACATCAACCTACACACACAGAGTGCATTTATGTATTAATAACCACACATAACCAATGCTTTACCAATGGCAGATTTATTTTCTCACACTAAACACTGTGAACATTTTGGCCGACGGTACTTTCTCAGGACCCCAGAAGTAATCGGCCCAATGGCTTTTTAATCCAATTTCTCAGTAAAATGTAGACCCTGAAACTTGATCCCTCACACTCAGCTCAGTGAAAGGTCTTGTGCTCTTTTTAAAGCTTCTATCTGGCATTAGACGATTCTGAAGAAGATATCCTGACTTCCTCGCAACTACAGAACAAGTTATCAGGCATTTTTTCAAACTGACACTGATATATCAATTGGTAATGATCACTGGCACTACCAAAAACTCCAAAACTAAAGGCCCCACGACTCATCTGGCTGCTGTAATGTTTTGATATCCAGTCTACATTGACATTGTCAGGGAGGTCTCAATGTAAGTCTGTGCTCACAACCGTGGTTACAGAACGGCAGCAGAGCTGAGGCAGAAATACGGTGAACAGTAGCTCGTCAGGCCTGTTTGAGCTGATCAATCAGAGCAGACTGGGCTTTTTGGGAGGGGGCCTTAGAGAGACAGGAGCTAAAACTGAATGTTCAGATAGAGAGTGATAGAGGTGTTGAGGCCACAGACGACAGTATAAGGACAATAATGTGCTTTCCTTTTTTTCTTTTTTTTTTTACATTAAAGCATCTAGTAGACACCCAGAATAAAAGCATGTGTCTGAACAAAAACAGGATGAGACTATTCACAAAGTGACAGTGATATCTTCTTTACTTTCAAGAGTTTCCCTTTGTGTTTGATTGGGTGGAGTTCTGTTTAAATTCTGCATTTGAAATCTCCTCAGAGTACAAGGTGGCAAAAAGGCCTGAATACTCCACTGTAAGAATTAAAGTGTGTAGGTTGAATGGCATGATTAATGGAGGAAGCCCTTAGAAATATCCCCCCCAAAGCCCTGAAACCTTCAATTAGGGAATTAATTATCACTTACGCTACAGCTGGCCTTGAAGGCAGTGTGAACATAAAGGAGTCACTGAACTGAATAAAGCAAAGAACATATTGTTCAGGGGGATTCTACAGTGGGGAAATACATTTAGACCTTGCCTGAGCACGCACTTCTACATCTAATAGATATTATTGTCTTTTTTTTTGACTACCTGATTACCTTGCCACTCCCCCATTCAGCCTGAGTCTCACATTTTCATTGCCATTGATCGGAAGTCTTCACACTCTCTCCACACAAGGTGTAATTTACTCCTCACCACGCTGCCTGGAGTTGGTCTTTTTCGGTTCAGAAGCCTCAATCTGCCTGTGTCTGGATTTGTGAAATCTGTCTATGATGCGTTGGCCATAATATTGTCGTTCTGCATTCCTGTGCATGTAATAGATGTATTGATGAGGGAGGACAATGCTGCAGAGAAAGGTGGAGCTCTTGAAGGTGTCATTATTGTGCGTCAAAGGCAACTCTCCTCCTTTTGATGGTCATACACCAGTAAATATCAATTTGTAACAGTCAGTGCATGCTACAAATTATTCTGACATGAAGGTCTTTCATTTGCTTTTTTTAGTGTACCCACTTTTCTTCAACCTGACTTGTGTACTTCAATTTCAGGTATTGATTTCCTGCATTTCCCAGAATGATATTCACCAACCCCCAAAGGACGGGCGTGAACTTGTTGCATTCAGAGAGGGAGAAAGAGAGAGAAGTAGTGGAAATAATGGCGTGATAACAATGAGAGTCCCGGTTGAGCTTGTGTTACATTCTGGTCCATTGGTTCTGGTTTGGGTGTAGAAATTGGGTCTCTGTCTCTTTTGTCATGTATTTCTTCTCATCTGATTGTTCACAATTACAAAATATTGCTGCTCTTGGACACGACTCGATCCAAACACAAGCATTTACAGCTGATCTCTTGATCTTCTGCTATCAAGCTCCATTATATTTGTGCTGGAAGGATTATGACATGATGTCACATGTTCCACAGGATGGTTGACTTCTGATCAATAATCACCAAAAGTTCATCTTTACATTATCACTCTTACAATTAATCAACATTATTCTGATGATAGATTTGATATTTTTAGTCATTTTTTTAAGAAAAAAAGGTTGAAATTCTCTGATTTTAAATGTGAATATTTTCTGGTTTCAGTCCAGTTATATTTCAGAGTTAGAGTTTATTACAATAAACAGAATATCTTTGGGTTTCTGAAGACGTCGTCTTTGGCTTCAGCAACACTGAGCGACATTTTTCACCAGTTCTGTTATTTTATGGACCAAACAACTCATCAATTAATCAAGAAAAGATACAACAGACTCATCGACAAGTGTTAGCTGCAGCCGTAATGCTTTCAGTAACTTTGACTGTGTTTCATATAATACACTCCGTCTTCATCTCCTATCATGCTCCCCCTTCATGTTTTGCTATGCCAGCAGGGGGCATAAGCCACAGATTGCTAACAGTGCTCTGGTGTTGCCTTCCAAATTGAAAGTTAAAATGACTGCTGTTGTGCAGGACAGCTTCTGAGTAGTTATCTTGTTAAGCATTTGGATATTGTAGTCTTTTGTGTTTTGATTTGTGCCTTTGAAGAATTACCATATAGACTGTTGCCTAGCACCAGGGCTCCAATATTCTGTGTTTTATCCCTCCCCTTTGTGAATACAGATGTTGTTTTAGAGATAAATGTGAACTGACGCAGACTGTTGGGTTACACATGGATTTTCTTAATCATGCCTGTGGGAGCGTGTTATCATGATACTGGAATTATTTAATTTGATTACCTTGAAAAATATTGATATTCGATGTTGGATAGCACAGGGAAAAACTGACACAACTTTGACGATGTAATGTCATAATCATTATTTACTTAGAGTTGGTTGAAGGAAATGTTACATTAAATATTTACACAGATTGCATTGATATGTCAGACCATTCTTGAATAAAGGTTTATTTCAAACACACAAGTATTATTTACATTTAATAGTGAAATAGGGTCATTTCACCTGTCCACTCTAAACACTGTCAGGCCTCATATACAGTGAGCTCAAAGACATAGGCAAGTTTAATTTTTCATCTTAATTACTTACACTGAGTCTGCTTTAAAACATGTGACATAGAGCAATGTTGCATTTCTGATGGGAAATGAACGGCAGCCTTTCTGCAGCCAGTTGCTAATTCAGCTGAATCTAGAGGGAGATCCTTAAAGCCGCCTGCATATTTCATTAAGCTGCTCATTGTTATTCTATACCTGGTTCTGATTAAGAATAGTAGGAATCCAACTGTGTGATTCAAGTGTGTGTCTGTGTATGTGCATGCGAGTGTACTCTGGGTTTGCTCCGAGGTACGGGAGACCGTTGTCACGCCTGTTCGTAGCTCTCTGCAGCACAATTCTTTTCTGCTAATCTCCATCCGTTGATGGACACATTCATTCATTAGCATTCATATGATTATAAGCTCTGCTGCAAAGTTAAGCAGATGATGTAAGGTTTGGTGAATTCAACCAACCAATCTTTACAGAGGAGGCATTTGTTTCCGTCACTTTGTGACCCCCTTTATAGGCTATGAAAATGTTGTTCGGAGGCACAATGATAGCAGCCGAGTCATTTATGTCGACTGAACTGAACAAAGAAACCGCTTTCTATTAGGATAAAAATCTATCCATGCTGGTGTTTGACCACTGAGACATTATTGCTTTCTTGGAATCATTTGGTCTTATCACACGCGGGTAATAAGTGTTGCGATTGGCACTACAGCACTTCAATAGATGGTGCTGAGCAGGGGTGTGGAAAATGAAGCTCCCCTCCAGTCGATTTAAATGAAGAATTGTGATTAATTGGAATCGATAGTGTTAGCATCGACACTCACCACTTCCCAGCTACAAAGCTCTGCCTGGACGCTCACTTAATGTGCTTGTGTGCACTTCAGCTCTTAGACATCACACACTTGCATGGACACTCACACACATATTCGAGACATCATAACACAGAGCATCCACTTCATTAACACTGGCTGTTACTATAAAGGCAACGCTACATCTTAATTCATGCCGATGCAAGTTAGGATCCAGACACACACACACAGACACACACACACACCCTAAAGACACAGAAAAGTGATGAACTCATCCTGGAGAGATGTGATGAGGCTGGAGGAACGAAGGATTAGTCGATTGAGAGCTGGAAGCAGTCACTGCAGACTGAGTCCAAAGTGCTCACAACCATATGAGTTGTGATGGGTTTTTTCTCTCCTCTCTGCAAAGGTTCAGTCTTTGTGGAAATATAATTCCGGTCCAGGTCTGTGGATCACTTTCAGGGGTTCTCTCCTGTGTCCTCTTTGGCCCAAATGTCAAGTCTCAAGCTGCTAGACAACGTTGTGGGTTTATCTCTGGCTATTAGTCCTGGCCACATTAACTCAGGGCATCGTCTTCAACCTCATCTTATGAAATCTCATTGCTCCACGGGCCAAAGAATTCTGTTCCTGTGCAGAGAGAACTTTTAAAATTTAGCATTTCCAGTCCATGTCCAGTCCAAGTGTCTCTGTCTTTATCAGTCTGGTAACGAGTCAGGGGGAACATTGTTTGATCTTTGCTTGGAGTGACTCCAAGTGTTTGTGAACACATGAATATTAAGTATTTGAATCTGTATCTTGAGTGCAGAGCAAACATATCAGTTTGTGTGTATGTTGAGCAACATTGGAACATATAATGTCAACTTTGAGAATTAAAAGTTAATATATCAGTCTTTAGCACAAAAAATAGGTAGATGAGTAAAAAGGATGCTGAGGACCTGATGCACACAAAAAGAAACAATAACCAATTCACTGTACAAACACTTCATTTAGTGAAGCTTTGGCATGTTACTGACAGTACAATACCCACATTTAGATAATGTACATTTTGTCAAACACTAGATATGTAATTTCTAAATCACAACTCCGAGAGAAGGGTCAGGCTAACCTCACTGGTTAAGAAATGTGATTATCTGTGATTATCTAAATGATCAAAAAAGCTAAAAACACTGTATACCAAACAAACAGTAAACTACAGCAAACTGCGAAAAGTGAGTTATTTTGGCAAAGTCATGGATGAAAAAGCGCTGAGATAACTGTAGACGTGTTCTGTAGAACTAGCACCTGCAGCAACAAGGACATGCGCTTCAAAAAGCAGATATACGTCAAACTACATAGTGCAAATAGAGAGCTGTCCTCAATTGGCGAGACGCTGAACCCTGGTTGCTCTCCAGACACTGGGGATACACGAGCCAGTGCTTTCTTAATTGCTGCTTCCAAGCCTGGATAAATGTGGAGGGTTGCGTCAGGAATCATAAAAAGCTGATGCCAAATCAAATATGCAAATCAGATTTCCATGCAAGGTTGGCCCGGGCCTGGTTTGCCAGCAGGAAGGAGGCAGATTATTTTCTGTGACGACTCGTTACGGTGGAGCAGCCAAAAGAAGGAGAGATCAGATCATGATATTGATCAGCATAACTGGAAAGATAAAAGACCATCTGTAAGCGTTTCCAGTTGATGGTGTAAAAAAACATGAAATCTAGATTTAGTGGATTCATTATGGAAGTAAAAAACAACATAAAGTAACTAGCATTGTGACTTCCCACACAGAGCAACACAACCCCGGGTTTATCTTATCTTTATAAAGCTCAGGCGCAGCAGCACTCAGCACTCAACACCTCAGCTGAATGAATGAAAAGCCAATCTGGATAGCATCAAACCTAACAATATAACGTCCATGTTTTTGGGTGCTGTTTGATTATTATCTGCTCTAGCCATTCCACATGTTCATAGAGAGATAGTGTAAGTGGTCCAATATGATGTAAAATTGCATATTTCTTTTTATTAAAACCTGCACATCTTCTTCTTGGGAGAAGGCTCCCAGAACAAATATGTACACCTAACTCTTCCACAGGCTCAGGGAAACACTGATTGACTTCTTTTAGTCAATACATTTATTTTATCTTCACTGAACGCCTGATGTATATCCAAGAATCCTCCCCAACGTTTCTTAGGCGGATTACTCACCCATCACTACAGCTGCTAATTATAAAAGAAGTATTTGATTCAGTGTAGAGCTTCAGTGAGTCTAATCTAAATCATTCAGATGAGCCTTTTTATTCCTACCCTGGCATGATTATTCAGGAAATGATTGGCAGCTTCGATATCAGCACTGGAATCAGCTAAGCGCATATTAGCTGAACTATTGTGCTGAGATATGCTCAGAGGAGCGGTGTGCGTTGGCCTGGGCCAGGGGAAAGTCCCTAGTTGTTGCGGCCTTATCTCACAGTGTGATTTACTGTGGAGCTGCTGTTGGCAGGGGATTTGAAGAGCTGTCAGTAGGTGAGAGAGGGCACAGACACCAAATCATCACTCAGCGAGTCTTCAGCATCACTTCCTGCGCAAGAGCAGAGCAACACCAGGCAAAGATGCATTCATAAATAGATAAACTGAGGAAAGCCTTTTCATCCTTAGTCGCACATCTTTTTATCACACACACAGACACACACACGCACGTTACCAAGGAGGCAAACACAGTCAGCCCAGAAGCACAAGAGGCCCTCCATGGTAATAACACAGCATGATGTTCTTCATCGTGGATGGAGTGGCCTTCCTACTTTTTAAAAACGAACCTTCCTTCGTCACTAATAAACCCAAGAATACTATTTGCAGTTTACACATTGTAAGTTCTTTTTTAATTGAAGCCATTGTGTGCGATTGTTTCGAACGCAGCCCGCGAGTGTTGGTTTCAGATCAATGGCTTCAAACGCAGGAAATAATTATTTTGCATGGAGATGAAAGTCTGGCTACAGCAGCGCAAACAGCCTGTGGATCCAGCCTTTTTTAATTAGTGCTGTGTGTCTCCTGCTCTGCATGGCAAATTAACATCCACCATCGAGGATAAGTGATTGTGCTACACAACTGTGTGTGGGTGGTTGTGTGTGTAAATGAGGATTTGTGCGCAGGAGGTTGGGGGTGGGTGGGGTTACATTTGTTTGGCCCTTTCCACTCCTGAGAATCTATTCTGAATATGGTTTGCAAGATGTCGTGTCCAATATGCTGTTATGTTTAGATCTTGTCATAGTTTGAAATAAGTTTTTATAACTTCCCAAGCTGCTGTGTTAAAGGTCCAGGATCAATCTGTTGGTTTTCCCAAACTGACTCAGTAAAAGTGTGACTTTCTTCCAAATGAATGCGGTTAAAAGTTTAATAAGTTTATTTGATTATCAATCTTAGCTTTTTTCTCTCAACGTAAAATCTGTTAAGATGCACTCACTGCAATTAGTCTGAAAGAGGTGGATTTTTAAAAAGCAGATACTTATAATGTCTTAATTAAAAGCCCATGAAAACTCAATTTTGAATATTGAATATTTAACATTAAATATACATGACTAACAACAACCAAAGTTAAAAGTCCAGTATGTGGGATTGAGGAGCAGAAATTAAATATAATAGACATAACTATGTTTTCATTAGTGTAAAAGACTCATTATGTTCTGGTGACCTCAGAATGAGACTTTTGTATCTACAGAGGCAGCAGGTCCTCTGTCGTGTTTCTGCTGTATGCCAGAGGTGACAATCCAAACAGGCTCCAGAGAGCATCAACCATAGAGGGGTTACTTCAGAATTATATGTTGTTCTGTTGATGTTAGGATTGAGCGTTGGTTTTACATGCTTGTCTTGTCTTGTCTTTCAGGGATGCCCAGGTTCGCCAGCCAGCCATCAGCAGCCACTGCTCATCAAGGGGACAACCAGGTGATGGCATGTGAAGTCAACTCAGATCTGGTGCCGTTCACCCGTTGGGAGAAAGACCGTCAGCCGCTGGAGCTGAGCACCAGGCTGGTCCAGCTGCCCAGTGGAGCCCTGACAATCAGCAACGCCTCAGAGGCTGATGCTGGCCTTTACCGCTGTTTGGTGGAAAACGTGGGGTCGTCAAAGTCCAGCGATGAGGCCCAGCTGCAGATAGTGCCAGGTGATTTAAGGAAATTAAGTTTTGTCAGACAGCGGGTAAAATATCGATCTGATTGTAAACTGATTATTTTAATTGAAGATTAACCATTTTCTCAATTAATTGATTTGTTGTTTGTTGTATAAAAATGTCAGAAAAAGGTGAAAAATATCAGCCAGTGTTTCTTATAGCTTAAAATGACATCCTCAGATGTCTTGTTTTGTCCACAACCCAGAGATACAGCGGTAAAGAAACCAGATAATATTCACATTTAAGAAGCTGTGATTGGAGAATGTTGCAGCCTGACATAGTTACACAAATATAATTTCTGTCACTATACTTACAGGAATTATTTCAGCTTTGTTGGGCACCACACTTCCATTGTTGTCCAATACTGACATTGTTCCAGCCTGTCCTTAATTGCACCTGTTATATAAAATGTTCCCATCCTTGAGTTCAGTGTAATTATGTTTCTATTGTTGAGGCTCTTATGCAGTAAATTAAAATTAAAATCTAGCTCAGTGCATCAGTTGATTACAGCGGTACATGGTGTCCGCTCTGGGTTGCTCATTACCTTCAGCTCGAAGAAATCTGTAGTGTTGTGAGAGGTGGGTGAATGCCAGAACGAGTGGTGGAACTCCCACTGGGGTTATCATTGATGCTAACAGTAACTCAGTTGTAGCTCAAAAGGGGGCTGAATTCCTTTGTGGCAGTGTCTCGCCTCACCCCTCCAGAAGTTTTATTTACTGAGTTGTTAAGCACCAGGCTCCTGGCAGCACTGAGAAGATATTAGAGGTCATAAATCAGACTCCAACAAGACCCCAGTGGGGGTCTTTATCTCTGTATGTCTCCTCCAAGGGTGTGTTGGAGTGGCAAAAATGCTAGATGCATACAGAAGCATAAATCATAAAGCTGTGAAAGGAAATTGAAAGAAATTTTGTTAAGATGTAACCAGATGTTGAAGCGACAGAAAAACATTTGTCCTTATTCGGTTTCACTGAAGTCACAACAAATCAGCGTGAGAATAAAGTAACCTCCCAGAGAGCGTTGAATAAAGGCGCTCGATGAAAATGATTTCATACATTCAATTTAAGTCCTTGTTTGAACTTATTTTAACGATTATAATAACCAAGCTCAACTCATAGAATGATTTAAAAGATGGAGCTTTGCAGTTACTCTGCTGAAGTCCTGAGTATGTGCTGGGGTTACAGATGACCCTCGGTTCAGTGCAGGATGCTGCTCGGGCAGTTAGTTACAGCTGGAGTTATATGGGATCACTCTGAACTCCTGAAGAGCTGAGACTTCAGCCATCTCAGACATCAACATGGACATTATTCATTTGATTTGGGTGTCAGGAACAACTGCCCATCAGACAGGAGTTCTTTTGAGGTTTTTAAGATAGATGACTCCTGTTACTTAGAAGGTCACTGCTCTGCTTCACTGACTCACCCCAGCCTTAACCTCAGCCTTAACCCTGACCTTTCTCTCCTATCTTAGAAACTGGAGAAGAGAGGAAGCCGGAGTTCCTGGTGCAGCCTGCGGCGGTGACCAAGGTGGTAGGCGCCAGCATGCTGCTGCCCTGCATGGTCACTGGTTACCCTGCACCGCGCGTCCGCTGGATGTTCGGAGACAAGCTGCTAGAAGAGAGGTATGAACATGAGTTCAGGCCATTTTGATCAACCCAGGAATTTAAAGGAGAACTTCGGCCGTTTTTAACTCATATCCCTGTTGATCGAGGTTACCGAGTGCTGTCTGTGGGAAAAATAACGTGAATTTTTTGCACAATATTGACCAGATATCAGGACAGCAGCTAAAGCGAACCATATGGGTTAAAATCAGCCAAAGTTCTCCTTTAAGAAGCCTTAAAATGCTGTATGTTTTCCTGGAGAATGTTTCTGCTCTTACTTGTGTAGAAACTAGCTGTTGTGACAGGGAGCGCTCGCTGTGTTATTAACATCCTGTCTCCAGTGGAGAGCAACCTTTGCTGCTTTGTTAACTCCAAGGGAATGTCACTGCTGTCCCAGACACTGGGTGCAGAAACACACTACACACCAATCTATTTTTCTTTGCCTCACAGTTGGTTACAGTTGTTCTGCAGTGTATGTTGGTCAGCTGGTCACTACACTTGAGTACACTGCTGCACTAAGTATCTGAGAGACGGCATAAAAAATGTTCACAAACACTTTACGCTCATCACCTAACGATTACTGAGTCACTGAAAATTTAAAACATTCTTGCCACTGTTTGCCTTTTCAAGGTCAGTTACAAGATAACTTTTATGTGTGCGTCGTAGATGTTCTGGGTGCTGCTTGGTTATTTTTTAGCCCAAAATTCCTGATGCTCAGGCCTGGCAGGGGGTTTACCTCAACCCGGTGGCCCACTGTGCTAGTGACACACTGATAGAAACGCTGATGGAAGCAGTAACAGAACTGAATTAATGTCTGTGTAAATTGAGGTGGCAGGATGGGACACACTCATGTTACATGCCATGCCCCTTTTGCTTCTGGATCACTGGCAAGATCTAAAATGACACAGTGAGCCAACACTATACCAACATTGTTTGTTTCAGTAGTTAAAGGCAAAACTGGCGTAATGACATGGCGTCTTTACACCAAAACTGCAGGATCTCTATTTGAAATGGGCTAAAGTCACCTGTAGTTACCCTAAATCATTACATTCCTGTGCTCAGTGTTCCCCAGCTCTGATATGTTCCTAGTTTTTGAAAAGCAAGTCAGACCATAATGCACTACTCCTTTGTACCAGATGCCTCTGGCCTCCAAAAGCTAACCTGTTAGTCCTGGCGCCTGCTCCCCAAGGTGTTAATGCTATTCTGCCACTGCTACCCAGAGAGCCCCAGGAGGGGGACCTGGACGTGCCAATGGAGCCACTTCAGCTGGGAGACGAGGCTGCAGGGTTGCCAGCTGAGGGGAAGTTCGCAAATTAAGAGCCATGAGAGAGTGTCACAGCTCCTGTGCTCTCACTCCTCTGGCTCTCATTAGCTCAGCCAGAGCAGCTCAAATCCCTTGGAGAGAATTGCATTGGACATGTGAAGTTTGATTCTCACCAATTAAGAAAGCACATTGTTTATCTAACCCCTGTGTACCAGCCCTGCAGAGTTATAACTTTGTGACTTGTGGGGTCGACAGAAAATAGCTGAAATAGCGCTCATTCATCTAAATCCAACCCCAAGAGGCAGAGAGGGATTTCTACCTTCAGCGAAATTAGATGTAAGGTCATCACACGGCAACCACAAGACTCCAGTGTGGTGTGAGCGAGAATATCATTAGACTCTCCAACCTTTAGCTCCGAGCTCCACATCTCAAGCTAAATGTCTCAAACACCTACGGAATTGTCCACGAGTACCTCTGACCTCCAGTGGGAGCTGGCTAAAAGGTACTTATTAATCTACCTTGTATTAATTACTAAACACCATCCAGCGTGCACACCCGCCCCTCCAGGGTGTCAACGTTGGTAATTAGCAAGCGCACTCTGAACAACCAGGGAAGTCTTTGCGAAATTGAAGTGGACCCCCACGCTCCTGCCTTCAGAGCAGAAACAGATTGTGTGGTGAATACATTACGGAGACCATTCTTTAGATTTTAATACAACATTGACAATTAAAAAGAATAATAGTGGAACTTTCTTTTTTCTCCTTGAGAGTCTCCTGTCCCTCTCAGGCATTACATGAGAGATAGTAGAGCTGCTGTCAATTAAAAATTGGTGTGGCATGAAGTGTAAGGGAGGGAGAAAGGGGAATCTGCAAAGAATGTCTAATTGGTCTTTGGTGCATGGCACAGACGGGAAGAGGCAATGTCGAAACTGCAGACATGAGATGAAGGTTTATGAAGTGTCAGAGCCACCAACTGAACGCGGGGTGACTCCTCGACAGCAGGGATTATCACATTAAGCTTGAATGTGGCCATTTGTCTTGTTTGTCTCTTTGTTCACAGTAGCAGAAAGACAGTTCTATCTTGAGCCACAAAAATGTAGGTGAGTCAAATAGAGTGCCATATGAAACTATTTCTAGACGTTTCAGACAAGCTGATTCTTGGATGTCTAATTCTCCTCCGTTATTCTTTGCTAGACACTCTGACTGATTTGTCTGAAGTACTTTAGGTTACTTTTAAAAACAGTGGAATCCTTCATAAGTCTGCCATATAAAGGATTTTTGTCTTAAGTTGGATTTCTTTGAAGAGTCTCATTAGTATGTTATTCATAACCTGTCAGCAGACAAAAGCTGCTGTTTCTTTTGTATCACCTGTCCATATTTCCATTGTAAGACTTTACAGCTGCTATAAAAGTCTTTGATGTCGGTGATGACAGATGGGGACAGAGCAAAGATCTGGAAGTGAAAATTTAGAACAGGTGGTCGTCAAACTCTCAGTTGTTGAGAGGTAGATTTTTCTCTGTTGGGTTACTGGATGTGTTTCTTACCAGTGGAGCATGCTGGGATCATACTGCACAATGTTTTGGTCCTTTTAGATGGTCACGCTGTCAGATTTGTTTTTCACAGTCGTAAACTCTTGGTGAGACTTGGCAGCAGTGTGTAAGTTGTCATGTAGGACCCAGGTCGGTCTTATACAGTCCATACACTTAGGTGATTGGGAAGGAGGTGCAGGGATGACTTCGATTTTCCTTCAGCTAATGATTATTTTTAGTATCGATTAATTTGCCAATTATTTTCAGGACTAATCCATTATTCAAAAGAATTAAAATAAAAGAGAGGTTAAATCTCCAGCAAGACCTGTAGTATATAGAACAAATGTATTGATAGACCAACACGTGTCGTCTTGTGGCCTCGTTAGGCTCATCAGGGATCAGGGTTCCTACCAAACCCGTCTTTTTGTTGGGACATCTTGAGATGTCACTGTACGTTATATAGAACAAGAAATTGTTTGATTGAAAAGTTTGTCGGGTTATACCACGCCGATCCTGTTGATATTGTGTAATCTGATCACCGCATTTGATAAATATACATGTGTATATATATTAATAATCCAAAGACTTTTAGTGATTGAATTCATATATGTTGTGTGTGACCAGGTACCTCCAGTCACCTGGTACCTGCTCTTTATTAGTCGATATAGGTTTACGTGGAGAAGTGGGGCACACTGCTCAGGCTATTATACACTCTTATGTGAATTTATTCCACTCCACACACTATCTTGAATGAAAGATTGATATTGCGGCATCAATTACGCTTTATCATCCTCTACTGAAACATGCCGTTTATGAATTCTCCAGTGTCCTGATTCATTCTGGCTCAGAGAATTTCTTTTGCCAAGGACACCAACCTCACTATTTATTCTGATTAAGCTCAGCAGCACCATGACAGCACATGTAACACTTGATGCTGCTCAGTCAACATGTTGAATTCATGCATTCTTAGCAAATGCCCTGTGTGTCATCGACTGCATCCCCAGGTATCTGTATGGACCAAGAGATAGGTCTTTGGATTTCTCACACACACTGGTCCTGATGACACTCAAAAGGACAGTCATCTTTTGTTCTTGGAAGTATCACTCTATCGCCTAATAGAATTCCCCAGCAGTCAATAAAAAGGATGAATTATGCATGTCGGCCAGCTACAGGGAATTGACAGAGCATGTAAATCAACCCCCCTTTCCAAAGCCTCCAAGCCCCCGTCTCCTCTCCCCCTGTCTACCCACCCTCATTTAAATATGATTATGTATATATGCATTTACTTGCGTATGAAGAGTGAAGCACGGTGTGGGAAATTTGTTTGCAATTGGACTGTAGTGTAACCCTCTAACACGTATGTCTGAGAGGAACACACACAAACACACACACACACACACACACACACACACACACACACACACACACACACACACACACATAAATGCAGAGACACACTTCTATCCATGGCAAGTCTTTTATTTTAGTGAGCTGCTGTGGGAGCCAGAGCCACATGACGTCTATTAAAAATGTTTTTTTAACACAATTGTCCATGCCACAGTATATTAGTTTAACAGTATAAGCACTCCCTGTTGCTTACCGTACATGTGCAGCAAGGGATTGGACCTGAAATGCAGACGTAGAAGGTGGTACTGGTGCAGTTCGATGAGTTTATTGACAGAAATGGTACAAAAAGCTTAAAAGATGGTGAGGCAGGCAAGGGTCAACACTGGATAAGGCGCACACTCCAACAGGGAGCTGGCAAGAATTAAAATCTAATAACAGCCAAGGTTTAGGTAAGACAGGGCAAAATATCCCAAATCACTAGACAGGCTACACTAAGAAAGGCTGGAACTGACCATAGAAAGCACAGAGACGGGAGGACAACAGCGTGCAGGTAAAACCAAACAGGGCCGTGGCAGACGATCAAAATGACAGGAAGAACATAAAGTCAGGAAATGAACCTTCTGAAAAAGAGGGGGGAGGTGAGTATATCAAAATAAAACTGAAAACAAAGAATGAAGAACATGACACAAAGGAAACAGAACCTAGGAACCAGAGCAGAGCATTATTGTAAGACTGTGTATCAATATGAAATTGCCAATTTACAACAGAAATGTCATAGCATTTTTATACTGGTGTGAAGATTGTGATAGCCCTCGCAATGGTGCATGTACACACCGACGAATTGGTTGTGCTTCTCTTGAAAAGACAGCATGGCTGAGCAAATGCCTCTGCAATTTAAATCTTCATCTGAGCTAACAATCCTTCAGATGCAATCATCTGTAATTGTCTGTGTTTCTGAGTGAAGTCACAAAGTGACACTCAGAACTTTAACCTGCTTTGTTCTCTGTGTCCTTCTAAGTGCAGTTACGTTGCTAACACCCACACCATCAGCTGCTGCCATTGATTTTTTAATACACCATAGCCGTTTTCATACCAATTTTGAGACATTTTGCACCATTCTGCTCTTTACATGTTGTCTCAAACAGCACAGAGAATAGCCCCTGCAATAAAAACATGGGTATTGCAGCTGAACCTTTCAGCCTGTCAGAGATAAAAACCTATCAATGTTAATGGCCTGTGATTTTCACTTGCTCCTTTCTTCAGAGTAACTATTAGTGAGGTTAATGGCAAATGTCCGCCCCGTGCTGAGCTTTTACGCATCCTGCAGCACCAAATAATACAGTTCTTAGTAGTGTTTCACATGACACTGAAAGCTTAGATTTGGCTGATAAATACAAAACCTACTCAGACCGCTTCGGCCTAGATTATTATTAAGGATGATAAATGGAGAAGAGTAGTTTCTTGTCTAAGCATCAGAATGTGAGTATAGAATCCAGTCAAATGCATTACAGTACAACCACTCTACACATATTCTTCCTTTACAAAGCTTCAAGTGATAATTATTTAAATAAATGTTTCTTAAGTCACTATCTCTCGCTGAACGAGTGATGGCGATCACGATGGTAACTGAGCCTGACTGTGACTATCGCTCAGTGATGATAGCGCTTCTATTTGCAGTATTATGAGCTGGATGTCTGTGGAGAAATCTCAGGCAGTGCACTGTTATTGATCATAGTGCAACTGTTGTGAAACGGCATACTGTATTTTTTTCTCCATTAGCATTGTGGGTAAATGGTTACCATGGCCGATCAAAGAAAAAGGTGTCGCCAAAGAGCATGAAACGGATCTTGAGAGATGGTTCCTTTAAAATGTTCCGTTTGTCTTCAGACTTTCCAGAGGTTGTAATCAGTGTTTGTGTTGTACATGTAGGGATGCAGCGATATGCGGGTGTCAAGGTTTAAGTGTTATAAAACTTTATTATACTATATACATTTGTTTATGTATGCAAATTAATCTACCATAGTATTAGTATAGATATATATTTTTTTAAATATATATTTCAAGTTTGAGTTTATGACTGTTGGGACAAAATACTTTTTTGAAATCATAATAAAGCGATCGTTCCAAAATGTTCTTCAAAAATTTTAGATTAGAAATCATTATGGAATCAAAACAAATCAATGGAATCTATAGGATCCATGTGAGTATGAATAGAAGCTTGAATTGTTCTGCTCACTGAGGGGCTGACATGTACTGTAGGTATCCAGAACACTGCATTCTTTCAGACAGATTTAACCCATATGGTTAGAGCTCTGTGTGTGACTCAAAAGAATTCCAGTAAAATGATAAATGGCAGCAGCAGTGTGGGTTAACGTAATTGAGAGCTTTTGCTGGCATGTGGGGCTGGGAGAAAACAAGACAGGCAACATGGCTCTCTGACAGTGGAGCATCAGAAATCTCCTTTTAGGATGTCTCTCAGTCTGCAGGACATCACAGACACATGACTGTCTCCTGTCATAGCAGCTCCTGGTTGTCTTTGCTTTCTGGTAGTGATGTTGGTCATAATGTCAAGTAGGAAGTGAGGATAGGGGGAAAACATTGTTTTTTAGTGAATAGTTGAATCCAGTCTGTTGCATGTTTTGTTTGTTCTAAAACCCCAGAATTGTAAGAGGTGTTCTGCTTTAAAGCTAAAACTGTGCAACATCTTCAGATGAAACCAAACCGACAGTAATCTTTATTCAGTAGTGGCATTGACCTGCACATTGACTTCTTCAGCATTAAACCGCTCACCTGCACTGTTTACTGTGGCTCTTCACCAGACATTTTGTGGGAATATGTTCTATTTAAAGGCTTTATAATCATGAAGTCCTGTGGTTTTGTGGACGTAACACTGTATGGCACACGCAGGGTTTACGTGGCTTCAAGCGTCCTGGAGGGCCCGCTAGAGCCATCTAAAAGTATGTTATGCCAGTTATGGGCTGCAGGCTTCATTGTTATATGCATTAATCAAACAATTGGTTTATTCTTGGGGACCCTAGTAGGGTAGAAAAAAACAAATAAAGACAGGTATGCAGCAGTTGTTTTTGTCTCAAGGGCCCTGCGGCTTTCTATTACGAGCGAGAGGAAAACGAGAACGTTTTCATGGCTGAGTCATTTGAGAAGCCCAAGCCTGCGCTGTTGGCACTGGGTTGTTTCTTACATTAATCTCTCTTAGTCTATTCATTAATTTATTTCCTGAGATAGTCTGACTTCGTTCCGCTTTCCTCTGTGTCTTACAATTGTTTCCCTTTATACAATAGCTTATATCTGAAAAGAACAAGGCACACGAAGTCAAGTCTTGACTTGACCATGTAAAGAACAAAATGTGTTGTGTGAAGCAGGAGAAATCATTCCAATCTGCTGTCTGCACAAATGAGATCCCACTGTTTTATTCACACCTTGAATATGTTTCAAAATTCATGGGACTGTTCTGATCTCGCTCTGGCTGGAAGAGGGGAAGTTCAAATTGTGTTCACTGTTAACCACAGCACCGCAAACGGCAGAATAGTTGGATTCATATTGCATGGTGGAGTAGAGATGGTTAAGTCGGCAGAGGGCTCAGTAGTCTCAGAGAGGAGGAAGGTAGGGAGTGAAAAATAATCAAATAATAGAAAAAAAAAGTTTGGAGATTCCCACCCTATCCATTAATAATGAATCCCTTCTTTGTTGTGACAGTTGTGATTCCACCTGCCTCCCCCCTGTGCTGCAGATAGCATGACCCGTCCCCAACTACTGTCACAGCAGCACCGATTGCTCTGTGACAGCGTCCTGCACTGCTTGCATCAACACACACTCACACACCCACACCTCCTCAGTGATCTGCCGCTCCCCCTGCCCAGGTGTACTGACCTTGCCACTAGTCTTTGTTACGGAAGGCTGAGTCACCACTCACACATACCAAATGTGTTCTTTCCCTCTAAAGCCGTCTCTGTGGCTGTCGCTGCCTTCAAAGCTGAATGGCAGAACAGGGGACAAGGCTGCAGAGACCTCTACATGTTGACGGGACATTCTCAACACCTTCGCTGGACAAGGTACACACCGGAGAGGATCTGAAGCAGGAGGATGTTGTTGGTCGTTTAACAGCTGATAGATGATGTTACATAAGGAATTGTTGCTTTATTTGCCTCCTTGGGGTAATTAATTTCACTCCGTTATTAATTTTACACAGACAGGTCTGAGCCCACACAGAAACCTTGATGTGATTGACGTGGAGAGCTGTCAGAGCGATGGGTCTGATGGGCGCCCTGTGCTGCTCAGGCAAAATCAGGCATTGCATCAATTAGCACAGGGTTGTGCAGCAGTGTTGGGGGACACAACTGGGAAAGTATCATAATCGGTTTTGTGAACTCTGTCTGGATTCACCCGGTTTGCGGCTCCCTGTTTGGGAGCAAGAACTCTTCCAGAGAGGCTTTCTCCATCTGCAACACGTTAGCAGAGTGTTTCTCCTCTGCTGCTGGTGCAGTCTCCTGGCAGCAGGATGTTAATTGAGGCACTAAGCAACATAATAGAAACTCTGAGCAATTTGGCGTCTCTCTGAATGTTTCTGCATGCGCTTTTCTTTGGCCTATATGACAGTATATGTTGAAGGTGTCATGGCAGCCTGAAAACTTTCATTACAAGTATTCTAGTGGTAGCCTTTATTGATAATATAATTTTATGAATGATGTAGATTATTATAAGTGGCAATATTGTTGACCAGCTGGTCTAGTGTGATTGGTCACCACAGCATCACGTTGATTCTGTTTCTGTTTATTTCTGGATTGGGGCTGTCACAGACAGACTAATTCATGATACATGACACACAGTAGAATATTCCACAACATGCCATTTAGATGATGCTTCTAGGAGAGCAAAAATTACATCATTATCATTTTTATATTTTTTCAGTGATTATAAAAATGCAGTTTTTCCACTTCCACTAGATCCATGACTCATATCATCAGAATGTCTATCTAAATATTTGCATTATGATTTTATTTGTTGTTGTTGTTGCGTATCTTGCAGCCCTGGTGAACCACTTGTAACAACATTATCTGTCACCACAGAACAACAGAAACATGTGGAGAGTTGATGCCGTTGAAGTGGAATTAGTGACAACATGGACACAAAACCTGAAAGAGAGCGAGGCCAGTTAGCATCACTGCACCTAGTCTGCCTGACACGCTCACCCTGTAATCTTTACTCTGCCTGTGCTGTATGTGTGTGCACATCCACAGCGTTGTTACAAGATACAAAGTGACAGTGGATACACAGAGCTAATTTTCCAGCTCTTGGTAGGTGAATGCGGTTATTGCACTTTTAATTAGAGCCATCCCTTGCCAGTATCTCACACCAAGGACCTGCAGCTAATGCACAAGGTGTCTCCATATCCTTACAGCAGGCACCTTGTCTTAATTTAAATGAACACAAGTGAAGCAAGCTCCTTTTACAATTGCAGCGCAAGGTGTCTTGAGCCCATTCAGCTCGAAGCGAGCTAATTTACTCCATCCCCCTCCCTCCTGGTCTATAAACAGAAACACATTCCTTGTTTCACAGAGTACTTTAGCTGCCGCAGTAAGAGCTAAGATTGCCTCGCTCGAAACAGAATGAGATATGGTGGTTTGATGTATGCTGTATGTTTCTCTTTCACGTACAAGAGGAAGCTGTCAGTGCCCTTTATGGTGCACTAAAGGCCAAAAGTCTGAATAGTTGTCCTGGTGAGATAACTGCGGGGATGCCTGCTACAACGAACTCAGGACGTCATTCAGGAGGGTTTTTTTCATTCAGCAGGGACATGACTCACAGAGCCTCACAGCAGAGTCAGCCACTCTCTAATGTGCATGCTGAAGCAGTCAATGTACAGCAAGACATTTGGTATTTTCACTAGTCCTGCGTTGTATTCTGCTTTCTAGGGAACAAAAGAAAAGGCAGCTACCTGCTTTATGTTCCCCTTTATTCCCACCTTGAAGACCCGGGGCATTCTCTGTCAGGCTTTCTGCTGAGTACGGCTTTGGTGTGTATTTTTATTTAGTATGCACTCTGTCAGAAACTGCCTAGTGTGCTGTTTGATACTCCTTTTAGATTGACGGGGTGATATGGGAATACTTGTTACCTGTCAGTCTGAACGGGTTAAAGTGGCTTTCTTGTCCTGACTTTATAAACCTACTCCTGGCTTGAGTGACACAGCAGGTCACTCGTAACAGTAATTGCAGGTTTTCTCGTGTTTCTATACAGTTTATAGCATTAACAGTGTTTCCCACACATATATTTTACTTGGACAGTCTGCCAGGTATATTCTCGGCTACCCAAGTACATTTGTTGACCTGTTTTGGCATTCTCTACTTTCACTTGTTTTATCCTTCTGAGAGAACCACGGCGTCCACGATGGATTAAGTAGTGGACAGTCTGCACTCTTCTGCTGCTGTCAATCACACATGCTCTTTACAGACAAAGACGCTCTCTGGTGTTACATCCCACCTGTAGGCAGTGATTGTGATGCCACCTCTCCTGTTTAATGTAGGCTTACTTATGCCAGTGTATTTTACAATCTTGTAGTTGCACCTGGTTTTTGCGATGAATTTTGTGCAATTTTGTGCGGATACCCATGATGTTGCTGGTAGAGAGAAAGCAGAATGGAGAGACGAACAGAACGTCACATCATAATGATTTTAAGAGTTTTTTCTGTGAAAATTAAAATGGACAATCAAAACTAATCATCCCCACTAATCATGAATGATGTTGGAATCATAACATAATCGCATTATGAATTTTTATGACCATATTGTGCAGCCCTACTCTCCATGTATGCTACTTAATTAACTATCTGTCATGCTTTAAATAGAAAATTATGATTTGTCAAAAGATCTGGCCAAAAATGATCTGTAAATGTTCTTTAAAAGCACATAATTTAAGTGTCTGATACCTGAAGACAGCCTGAACATGTTCATTTGTTCCATCTGAGGGTGGTATTAGGCAAATTGATGTGACCCGTTACCGTCAGTAAAGAAAATGTACAAAAATGTTACAAAGCAGTGATCTGTGATTGCATTTATATCTTCAACATGAATCATGATGCAATCAGAGTTTCTAATTTTCCAGGCACTTAAGTTTCAATCTGCTTACCTGAAACTAAAGTGTTAACTGACTATTATGTACTTGAATGTGACTGTGGATCACACCGACGGTAATAGTTTATTTTATCCCTCCATTACAAGTGAAACAGTGATGTCATTTTGGTGACAGCAGGTCAAGTGCCACTCGAATGCTCCGCTTCGGCACAGACAGACAGGCAGATGGTCTCGAAGGCCACTGCTGCCAACACCCACAAGTAGTCAGGGAAAGGGAAACAGGAGCTGGTGTGAAAGCCCTCGCTAGTCAGCAGTTTGTTTAAAACTAAATCAGCCTGCAGCACAGGGTTGTTTTCCTCAGCGCACTCTTTAGCTCTGCGTGTATCCTCACTCCACTGTGCAAAAAACATTATGCACTGATGTTGCTTTGCTCAGTTCCATCGCACTCGCTGTGGCTCTCTTTGGATTTTATCTTCCTGAGCCGACCCGCCGCTCCTGCTCATCTCCCTGCCTCTCTGTTTCCCTCTCACTGAATGCAGACTTCTCTCTGTCGGCTATTGATTTCTGTTTTCTTTCCTCTCAGCCTCCTCCTACTCGCAAGCTCCAGTGGTTGTTGAATCAAGCCAGAGCTTGGCCACAGACTGCTTCCCCCTGGGCCTATCGGGAAAATCAAAGTTGGGACTGCTTAAAATGCGGAGGGTGACCAGTTCAAAGAGAGGCTGTACAAATAGATGTGTGGTTGTATTTTTGGGTCATTCGTAAATAGTTTAGAATGATAAATATTTAAGCTAGCTCAGTCTGAAATCTTTGGTGAAGAGCATGACTTTGATGTCAGTGAGCTAGTCCTATGTGCTGCCACTTTGTGTTGCAGTATGTAAATGTGTCATTCATGCATAAATAGATTAATTTTCATAACGAGTTAACTGATGTATAAGACTTTTAATTTGAACAGTAAAATACTCAAAATGTTTTGAGACTGTGACCCGTCAATAATCATATCATGATTTTACTCTGGATATGAAAAGATACTCTAAATGACTACTGAATTAAAACAGTCAAAGTTCTTGGAGTCACCAGTTCTGCTTGTTATCAGATTGCTGCAACAATAAACGATAGACGCATGTCGCACCAGTTAATTAAGGGCTGATGAAAGAAAATGAAAAGATCTGTTGAGGTGATGTTTATGCTGCAGTGACACAGTGAAAACTACCAGCTGCAGCCTCAGTGTGACACAGTTCTTGTATTCCTCAAAAGTATCAGTTATTCATAACCAAGTTGTTTTTTCTGTCTTAAATACTGTACCAGATTTCTAAATGGTCTCATGTCTATAAATCAATATATAAAATATAAAAGATGTAAAAGGAGTTTTGTTTCTGGGCGGCTGACTCTGCTTTAAGCATATTTTATTAATTCGGAGAGCTGCTGAAAGGTGACATAACGGTGGAGGCGAGGAAGAGAAGTGGAGTCAACTTGAGGCCAGCAGGGTAACACGGAGCTCCAGAGGCTGCAGCCTTTAATCACTCAGTGAGCTGAATGGAAATAAGCTATAATTACTTTTTACATATTTTACAAGTCTGGTTTAAAAGAAATGACTCATCCAACTTTATCTCTGACCCTGTGAGGTCAGGAGCAGCCTCCCAGGTCTCTTGCATGTGATGCTGACAGTGTTACATGCAGCAAAGCCCCAAAGGCCGTTAATACTGAACCAGGATGAAAGATTGTTCAGTCTGATCTAAATAGTATTCTGTCTTTCCTCTAGTGACGGCCGTGTAGAGCTGCTGGGAGGAGGAAGTCTCCAGATCTCCAATCTCACAGAGGAAGATGCCGGTGTCTACACCTGCATGGCGGATAATGCAAACACAAGCATTGAAGCACAGGCCCTCCTCACCATACAAGGTACCCTCAACAACCCACATTGTCTGCTTTCTCTTGTAGGAACAGGTGCTGTACACTGCACTGACTGCTGATAGCAAGATGCTACTTCAGAACTGTCCTCTGGAAGGCTTTTAAAGTCGATGCTGGAGAGAAGAAAAGAGGGAAAAAAGCAAAGAGAAAAGAAAAATATAATACAGTTGCAAATACAGTAGAGTACAATTTATGGAGGCTCCAAATCATAAGTGTCATAGAAACTATGCTTTCACAGTTACAAATCAGCCAAGCTGAAACATATTCATGGCTGATTTTTTTTTTTTTTAAATAAATGAGGAACAACGTGACTGTACAAGCTACAGCTGAGCTGCTGGAGATTGTTGAGGATCCATTAGCAGTGGAGAGCTGAGTCATCAGGGCCAACTGAACTATAACTGAACCCTCAGACCTCTCAGACTCTCTTCCCTCATCACTGAAAACAGTCTCATTTCACCTACTATTGTTTGGGAACGAGTTTATAAAAATGACCCATATACCAAGCCTGACACAAAGCCAAAGATAGAAGAGGGTGCATGGGCCAAAACATAATACCATGATATATTTAATCGAATCACAATTGAGGATCTAAGTTGTGGTTGTATTTCTATAATTTGAAGAACACAGTTTGTAGAAAACAACTGTGCTGGAAATAGCCTGCTTATTTCTGTATTTGCACAATTTCAGCACAATATGGCATTATAGCTATAACTTTTGTCCAATTCTTTACAGTTCCTCAGTTAAAGAAGAGCTACGTGAAGTAATTCAGCCAATCAGCATAGCGTAGCGGGCGACATCACTACCGTACGTTGGGATGTTCCTGTAGAGTGGATCAATTAGTCTGTGAGGTTATGTGAGGTCTGGAAACAGAGGACAGAGTAATGAAATACGCTGATCTCTGTGATTTTTCTAAAAAGTAGATCTAATATCATCTATCACCCACCCCTAGGTACTGGCAATTTGGTTTGAAATGTAATGAACGAGGTCTATTTCTGCCAGGTAACGCAGCACAGTTGAGATGTGCTGCACACTGTAAAGAGGGACATGTGTTTTTAGGTCTAATGTTAACAGTGCGCAATCTATTCAGTGTTAGCAGGAAGCATACGGACTGTCTGAATCTGCCATTTCACTTAACTTCACCCCACACAGAAATTACAGAAAGATTTGAGTTGCACATGTAGCAGGAAGATAAAAGTCAAGGACAGGAACTGTGAGAGATTGAAAGGGTAAGAAAACGGCATTTTCTTAGACACCAAACAACGTGAAGAGAAGATTCAAACAGAGAACAGCTCTCCGGTAAAAACTCCTCACAGTGTGTCCACATACATTGATTCAGACGAATCATCCCTACACATAAGCTGTGTCTATACTCTATACTGTACACAATCACTGCCAGTTAACAGACTCTGGGTAGAAATATTCAGTCTTCCTCTAATGTTGGTTCAGTTCTGTGGAGGAACCAGACTGCTGGTGTTCTGGTGTTTTTCACTCAGAATTCAGTGTTGATGAGTGAATTTGAATTGTGCACATATTGGGTTTGAGACACATTTTTTAATGACTATTAATTATCAGTCTTTCGTAAGCAACAGCTGCTATTTCCCAAGTGACTGCTGGCTAATCTTCAGTTTTCACAAAGTCCTATTTTTAAAGTAAGAACCTAATATGTACAAGACTGGCCCATAATAAATATATAAACAAGCTCTGTATTTGTGTCGTGATGCACAGTACAGAAATGAAAAATTCATGCGTGAAAGATATTAAGAAAACGAGCTGAAATGTGTCGCGTGTCCCAAAACATTCATACCAAGGTCACTAGTATTCTGCACTGTGGAGGTCAAAGCAGCTATCAGCACCGGAAATCATCACAGATTGTTAATAAGCAGAACGTGGAGCACTTCAATTAGCTTTGAATCGCTGCATGCTGTCCATTTTCTTTCACCACATTCTCTGTCTGCCTCCCTCTTTCCATCACAGTAACTGCTCTTGGAAAATGTCTACATTTGTTCACTAAGTGATGATCCTCAGTTCAGACACGATATCCACCCCTGCCCCATGTGATGACAACTAAATCAAGCACACCTTGTCCTCACACTGTGCAAAAGTTTCAGTCAAAGCAACCATGAACGTTGCATCATATTGTTTTTGTGTCACGCTGAAAAAGAAAAATGACATCACTAATTATCTTCCCCATTTCTTCTACCAAAACTGTGAAACATCAATTTTGAGTGCAGTAGTTGAGGAGAGTACTTCACAGCTGTCACTATGTCTCGTTTGGTTGTAAGTCAAAAGAAACCTGTTTATTTTAAACCTGAACAACATGATCCTGCCGCAGCGGTCAGTGTTTCATGGGGAAATACAAATAACATTACTTGCCCACCGCCCCAATGGTCTTTTTTTTTTCATTTTTCATGAATTTGGAGTTGGACGACGAACGTTAAAGCTACCGACAAGAAATTTTAACTGTGGGCATCAGCTCCGGAGTCGCAGGAGTCAGATTCTAATGAGGTGATATCATTTCTGGTAACATTAATGAAATTAAATCATTTCTCAACTCTATAAAAAATCCTGTAGATGTTCCAACTAACTGACTATAAAGATAAATAGATATCACATACAAATATATGTAAACATCTGTTCATTGGGATATTGGGGAAAAAACACAATATTCAGCACACCCACAGTAATTGTGTTGTAATTGGTGTTGTCAGACTTTATGTTGATGAGGCAAACACACATGAACACAGACGTGTTCAGTGTGCTTGTGTACTTTTCCCAGGTGAAGCGCGTCAACAGGATTTGCTGTGAAATAATTTGAGAATGGGGAAACACCCTGAGGCTCATTCCCGGGTTCATTGCATTTCACACGCAGCCGCATCACGCTACGTCTCCCATCCTTTCTTCCCAAATCCCTTCATCCCACCAACACCCCTCCACCACCCTTTCATCATTTCCCGTCGCTCACTGTGATTAAAGGAGACAGTAATGGAAAAGCGGATCAGGTCACAGGAGGACATCTGACTTCACTCGTTTCCAGTCTTCAAGTCTGCCTCTCAGAAATCCCTCATGTGTCCGACCCGACCCCTGCCAGCCCTCCACCTCTGATGTGACAAGACTGTAGAGGATTGATTTTGGAATATTGTCGAAAGGCATCAGTCATCATAATTCGATAAAATAGTTTGATTAGATCCCGTGCTGTCGACTCACAGTCCTTATTGTATTTGCTTCATCCAGATTCATGAAGAAACCAGATTGTGTCATTGATTTGCTCCCTTGACAGCAGAAGTGACACATGAAAGGTCAATTGATTCCCTCAAGAAGTAGTTGCGCTCATAAAAGACACTCATACAAATCAGAGTGGTGTGAATCCATACTCACAAAAAAAGTGTTTTTCCTGAGTGACTTCTTCTAAAACACCTCCGGGCCTCTTTTGCTGCAGTAACGAGAAGAAATTGTGTGTTTATGGCAAGTGGCTTTTCATAAACACTGGACCGTTTGTGCTGAGGAGAGGATGCACAGAGTCAGCTGGGGATTTGATACGGTAAAACATTGTTAAGAATCGCCTGGAGATGGCTCGAGGGTTTGTGATGCAGCTGGTGCTCATCTGTGGAGGGAGCGATACATGGGGCTGCAGCAGGTGTGTGTACACACATTAACACACAAACATGCATACATAATGATGCCACACAAGGTCAATTATGCACTTACTCTATATACCAGTATGCATGTGTGTATTCACATGTTTAACTGGCCTTGTGGCACTTCAGTTCAACGTCTTTGGTTTCTACGGCCCAGCTAGAGGTCAGTTGTACCCTTATTTTTCAATCAATGGACCTTGATTGGTCATATTATACAATTTGTAAGATGAAAACGATGCATTTTTTTGAACCTTTTGATTCACTGCACATCACATACAGAATAATTGCAATAGCGGTGCCGACAGAAGTACCACTTAGAGAAAAACATACTCAGGTAAAATGAACAATACATATATTTTGCCCAAAATATGACTAATGACCCTCTGGTTCTCTCCCCTCAAATGATTTCATAGTACGATATGTTATTGTCCATCAGTAAGGCACAATTCAGTCACACATGTTTAAGAATCTGATGAGTATTGACCACAGTAGTCTCTACCTGCAGTGTACAGCCCTGGTTTCACAAAAGTTGGATGAATAAGAATGTGATTATTTTCTCATCCTTTTTGTCATGTTCTCAATAAGTTGGGACAAGGGCAACAAAAGAGTGGAAAGTTGTGGAATTCTCACATTTCACAGGTAATCGGGTTCATTGTTAACAGGTGGCCGTGTTATGTTGGGTATGAAAAGAACATCCTGGAGGGGCTTAGCTGTTCAGCAGCAAGGGTGGGTGAGGTTCACCACTCTGTGAAACACATGATTGCGTAAATGGTTTTACTGCCTGGGCTCAGGAACACAGCATAAGCATACTGCTAGTATGTTTGCAAATGATTTTATTCTGTTTCAAATTAATTTTGATCCAACTTTTTTGGGAGCTGGTTTTATGAGGTGGAATTTGTTTCCAAGAAATAACCAAGGCATTTACTGTTCATTAAAACTCACCATCAAGGTTTGCTGTTGTGAGATATTTTAAGCCCTGAGAATTTCCCCCAAGCTCCAACACAGGTCTGGAGTGAAGAGTGCCTTACAGAACAGTTAAATGTCTGTTGTGTTGGCTGCAGAACTTATCTGTGTGTGGACAAAACATCTGAGCAAACAACAATACGTCCTTGCGATGTGAAATGACGTACAAACAGCTTCCGCTGAGATAATGTCAGCAGCTGTCAAGGACAAGCAATAGGTATCCAGGAACAGTGTGCTCCATATCTTTTTATTAAATGTAATCAAAGTGCCAGTGAGATAGAGAGGATTTGAGCTTCTATATGTGTAAACACAAACACAATCTGGAAACTTGTTCGACGAGTCAAACTCCAGACAGCTACTTTTGTCAGGCGTTAAACAACAGTGATAACAGTAATGTTAAGCTCGCCCTTCCCCTCGTATCACATCTAGGAGCACAGACATGCTGCGTGTTTGTCAGAGTGTTGTGTTCAGTATGACTTTGCTGTGACATCTCACCCTCTATTAGACCTGGCAAGACGATAAATGAGGCCAGAGGAGGCAGCAGCTTCTGATTATGGTGTTGTGTGACAGGGGCACCACCCAGACCTGGACTCTGTATGTTTGCAGGACAGAAATAGTTTCTCCACAAACATGTATGTTTCCAGTTTTATGTGGTTCCCAGTCATTGGCCCTCATCTATCATGGCCCCATGCTATCGTGTCATCAACTTAATTGTTTTTTCCAGGAAATCCCTGCCCTCTGTAAAAGTTTCATTCCTTTCCTATGAGCTGAAGAGATTTATATCCACAGACAGCAAGGGTGTTTTTGCCTTGTTATAGAAATGGGCAAAAATAGACAGAAATATAAAAACCTTAGATATGCTAGATTTCAGCACACAGTTCCACTTTCTTCTTCGCTCTTTTGTAGCAAGAAAAAGTGAGACATTGATTGTATATCACATCTACATACCTTGTGCAGCTCACATTGTTCCACCAGGAAAGAATAAAGAGATGTGACTGTAACTTAACAAAAGTCGGTCTATTAACATATCAGTTGAGGATGCTGCAGAGGGATTTTTTTTTTTCTTTTTCTGAACTGTGCTCAAAGTGATTTTTCCAGCGAAGGACAGGAATAGTTGTTGTAAATGACGCGTGGAAGAATTACAGATTTGATAAGATCGGGTGGATATTTTTTGCTTTTATTTCGGCACACTGTCTTCCTGCCTCCCGCCAGTGTCACAGGGCAGTTCCTCTGTGGCTGACATAAAAACAAAACTTTCCATTTAGCTATTAAAAGAACACTGATCTGATAATAGGCGCCGCCCACGGGGGCACGACTTTTCCCTTTTTAAATACGTGGTTTTATCTAAACCAGTGGGCTGAGAGGTTTGTGTCTGTTTAATTTCCATCTACACCTTCCCCCGTGTCTGCATTCACCTGAGGGGAACCACATTCTGCTGTTTATGTCAGACGGAAACACAATTGCATCAGGAACATACAAATACTGTGTCGGTTCTGTTGCATTGAGTTTGGTGCTTTGTTTTGAGAGAAGTTTTCGTCTGGCCCATGTTGCTTCATCTGCTGTGGGCATCCAGTCCACCTTGGCCCACCTTATCAGGTGTTTGAGTGGGCAGCAGATTCTGACTGTCATTACTCATCCTGTCAAGCTACAAAACTTCAACTCGCACGTCTCTGATCCATAGGACAAATGCAAACACACAGCCATTCATCACCACATTTCTAGTTTAGGTGTCATATTCTGGCAATGTGCAAGAAAATGTTACCTCCTTGTGTAGCTGTTGCAGTACAAATAATGTACCTGTTCTTGTTTACATTAACATACAAGTCCAGCATTATTACAGTTTCAATATTCAAGACTATAAATTGTTGCATCTCAAGAATAACCCACAAAAATGTAGCTACTGTAAATATTGGTGTTATACAGGACAGTGTTAGTTGTTGTTAATTCCATAGTTCAATCTCCCATGTGGACAAAAATGGTATGAGCACGACCATCTTGTGTCTAAAGATCTTGATCTTGCTTTTTTTAAGTGAGGGATAGAGACAGAAGATGTTTTAATTCTGTTCCTCTATTTTAAACACAGCTGTCTGCAGGATGCTTGGAGCTCAGGGTTGTTTATCTGTGGCTGTGTAAGGACAAGAACTTTGTTTCACCGCCTTTCCTACACGTAGGTCACATGTGATCCTACAGCTAACAGGGTCTATAGCTTTAGCTAAAAATGTCCTTGTTTTGTTATGTCTCCTAATAATAATAAGCCAACAGCGAGATGTAGATCGGTAGCAAGTTCAAGTCCAACATGAAATGCTACGTTATGAGCCAGTTGTTCTGCTGCCATCAGGCTCTGAGACATCCTCAAGACTCGGCCACCAAAAATAGCTTTAATCTTCTGAATCTGGCCCGGTGACAGCTGATAACCATATAGAAAAAGCGGATCTCTCTGATGGTCTTGTTTGCTTAAATCAGTCATATAGAGGCATAAGTATTGAGCTGAAATGGTTTCATAACGTTAAACAACGTAAAGTGGAGGATCTCGGGCCTCTACTTTTCTTCAGTTCAAGTCATTTTAGACCCATCAGAGTCCACAAAAACATCCAGAGACTGAACTCTCTTGCTGTGACGCTGCCTCCAACAGAACCTGATGTTCTCAATGACTAAAGCAAGCACCGAGACTCTTTCTTGCCTTACTGCTGAAGCTGTTTGTTTTGGATTGGATTAAGAGTAAAGCTGTTATCTTTGGAAGAGCAGGGTGGGTAATTAGTGCAGTCCGAGCTCCAGTTGCCCTCAGAGTAAACCCCTGGCTGCCCAAGAGCTATTGTTTAACTTTATGAAGCTCACTGGACTCCAGCCAAGCTAACAAAGTAGAAAAATGTCTTTCATATTCGGATCCTTAAGCTTCAACAATCTTATACTTGGTCTTAATGGATGCCTGCTGTATGTCTACAATCTATTTATTTCAATTTTAGACTCCTCCCAGAAAGATGAAGTGCGCCGACTACAACAGCTGCTTTCTTCAGCTGGTTGATATTTCACCATTTTTTATGTGGACCAGTAGACGGAGGAAGGACCGTTCTTCTCTCAGTATGTCTCTATTCCAGTAATCTTCCTAGAATCCCTCTAATACTCCTAGGTTTTGTTTTAACAAGCTCACAGTGGGACACACACATGACCTTTTTGTGGCCCTCTTTTAGTAGTTCACTGGAGTCAGTGTAAGTCTGCATTAAAGCTTCTTTTACTAAGCTACAGGCTGCAGAGATGATACCATCCGCAGAGAACTGGCATCAGAGTTCCCTCAGCTCTGCTCCTCTCTTAATATTTGTCTCGGTGTTTGTTTTCTCCCTCTTACGCTTGTATGCATTTCTCGTTGTTTTTCTGTCTCTACTGGGTTTCTTTCATTAGAGCATTTTTTATGTTCCAAAAACAAGTCCGCCCATTTGGAGACATTCCAGATGGTAGAGTTGTGCATCTGTGTGTCTGTGAACCGTAAAATATAGAAAAACATAGACTTGGCGTTTGTACCATCATCCATATGTTGCAGGGACATATTCGGCCCTGGATTCGGATTGATCACTCATCACCATTTTTCTCTGTTACTGGGTCCAGAAAATCCAAATTTGGGTAAATGCTGCCGTGGGGGGTAGAGTTAATCACAAACATGTGAGCAGCAAAAGCTTTGCAGAGTTTAATAGGCTAAGACATCTGTCAATCAAGCAAATACAATCCAAAAATACTCCCTTAAAGGCACCATGTGGACTTTCATTACACACCAGCACAATTTTAGGTATTGAGCAGTATTTTTTCAACGGCTCTGCAGCACTACAGTACTTCGTTATAATGCTGTTTTGTCACTTGATCATATAATTACAGCTTCTTGTTATCTGAATATTGCATTTGGCCATACTGTGATTTTAATAACATTTGATTAATTGTGCAGCCCTACCGTTGTGTCCTTTCCAAAGTCCTGGTTGTGGACCACTAAGTTTTTAGATAGATGTTAGTGTATAGATATTCTCGCACTAAAATCAGGGCTGACAGGCAGCTGGCTTCTTCTAGTTCACCTTTGCATATTTGTGTTTCATGCTACAAACAGCCAATTAAGGAAGGTCATCAGACCAAACACAGCCCTCCACACATGTCACACTGTTGAGTCCTGAAGCTTCCTCCACTCCCACCGCCCCAGCACTATTGGTATATTTAGGCGTTTCTTCTCATTGCCCAGTCCAATAGGTTCCAAATGTCTGAACTCCATTTAGAGAAAATGGTGCATGTCTGCCGAGATGGAGAAAGGGAGGAGGGGAGGGCTGGAGATGGAGAGATAGACGGGGAGTTATAGGAAGATTAAGAGCTGGGAGACTGAGTTGTGAAATGCAGAGAGAGAGTAAGAGATAAAGAGAGCTGCAGGGTACCAGTCACCATCAAATCCCGTCACAAACAAACCTCACCGGGGGGCCTGAGCACACGCACACACACACGCACACACACACGCACACACACACACACACACACACACACACACACACACATACGCACATAAAATATAGATATTAACAGAAAGACGTTGAATGTTATCTTAAAAAAGAGACAAATGCAGTGAACGTGCACAGATTGTGACAGCCTGAATGTACAGAAACATATTTTATGTCTAGACACACACACGCACAGACAGACACATTCACACACACACACACACAAACACAGACACACAGACAGACACATTCATACACACCCACACAAACACAGACACACAGACACACAGACAGACACATTCACACACACACACACACACACAGACACACAGACAGACACATTCACATACACTCACACACACACCCACTTCTGTTATGCAAACAAAATCCACCCATCCACACGTGTAGAAACACACACAATTATGTAAAACCTGTAGCAGCAGTAATAACAGGACAAAACATGTATCCAGGCTCATTTATTCAGACACACACGACTCAAACATTCAGACCCACACACACCGTCTTAACACCAAGTCCCTGACACACAAAGTAAACCAAGATTCCACCTGCTTCTGCTGCACAGCTATGAGAAACTGATATCCAGGGGACACCACACTGTGAAACGCATTATTCACAGCTCACACATTCTCGTGGAGGGAATACCGGTACACACACACACACCCCACACACACACATACACACACACACAGATGCACAGAGACGTCAACACAAGCACCTGAACACACTCAAGGTGATGGCTGTCTTGACAATCTACAGGCATCACTGTCCTCATTTCCGTCCTTGTCTCAGTCGTCAGTATTCGCCACAGAAAAGTCTAGACACTCATTAAAGCCGGTGAGGGAAAGCTTCCATATACTGTGGCACTATCCGATTGTTTCGTGTTGGACTGGTTCTGCTGCACTGTATGGTTGGAAAAGTGGCAATTGGGAGTCACGGAACAAAAGCTTGATACTGTACAGCGGGCTTTTCTTTGAAACGTTCTTGTCGCATAGAACCTGAAGGGAAACTGCACCCTGGGATGATCCTACAATGTCGAGTGTGTTTCATTTGTTGAAGTTTAAAGCGTTGTAGTTTATACTGAAGAACAGCTTTTGACAGTCTGAGTGACATGTATGAATTCTTAGCTGTCATTAAAAAAATGAGCCTACGGGCATAGAAAGAAATAGCTCACAAGGCTGCTTAATGAAAACAGTGAACCATGGGCCATGTGTACGACTTGAATCCCCAAGCTTAAGAACAGATCTCTATTTTGACTGCAATGTGTAAAGTGTTCACAAAGAAATACTGTAACCTTTTCAAAAATGTGGGGCACACAGTGTTGAAAGGGGTTAGCGTTTTGATTTGATAGTTCATATGATCGCAACGTTAGCTGTTTACAGGATTGCATGCACAGAGTGTTCCACACAATTATCCCACGAAGAGGATTTTCTGGAGGAATACGTGGAAATGTCTTCTGTTGAGTTTCACCTCTCCGCCCACCTTTGTTCCATGTGCTTTGTGTAGGGCATGAAAATGCCAAACAGATGGGCACAGTGCATTCTAAGGTCAGGATAATACAAACATGTCAGAGCGCCCAGTTTGACCTGGAGCTGTGCTGCTTCTTGAAGTATTGAGGCTATTATAGCTGGATACATGTGTGTGCAGAGGATGGTTCCTTTAGCAGTTTTAATTACATTTAACTATAATTTGGGAGTCTTCATTTTCCTGCCTAATCGGTTAATTTTAGAGTAAATTGCCACAGCTACATCAAGCAAATGAGCGGGACTCGACCTGACAACCTGGTCCTCTGTTGAATATAATCAGGAAAGGACCTACCCACTGCTCCTAATATCCAATCAGCCCGTGTGAATAGCCACAAAATGGATGCTAATAACTAGCTATCACAGAGCCCACGATGCTGATGGCTACGCTCTGACACACCAACAATACAGTCATTTAGACCGTGGTCAGCGAGGTCGGCGTTTATCAGAGAATGCACAGAGGCAGCAGAGGCACACACCCGCACACACATGCACAGACTGTCTTGCTCTGTCTCTCCTCACATGCACATACTGTCCAATTATAGAGAGAGGACGAGGCCTGGGCCCTGCGCTCCCAGTGACCTTGTTCCAGGACAGATTGATGAGGCACTGTATCTCCCCAGCAGATCAAATAACTCCTTTCTGGCCCTCATTATCAGGACCAGGGGAGATCTGCAAGTGCTCGGCTTAGCTAGTGTAGCATGCTTACACGCTGTACCACCACCAAAGTGACTGTTGTTTGTGACCAGAACAGAGGTTATGAAACCTTTATATCAATTATTCCAAGTGCTGAAAAGGTCATGGTTGTGTGAAGGGTGCAGAAGATAATTGGATAAGTTGCTGTTAGATGTTCTGTTTGTTGTTCTTTCCATCTTCCTTGGCATCATTCGGTCCTGGCAGAGACCAGCGTGCTGGAGTTTGATGTGCCTGGTCAGCTTTGATAAATAAATTGGTTACTTAATTTCATAAGAAAAAGATGGATCGTACAAAATGTTTCAGTCATCTCTCATTCACTCGTTTTGGGCAATTCTAACAAGAAAATCAATGTGATGTTTTTTTCTTTGTAACCCTCCTTGACACATCTTCTTATCTGGTTTCCACAGTTCCTCCCCAGTTTGTCAAGCGGCCAGCCAACATCTACGCCCACGAGTCCATGGACATCGTGTTTGAGTGCGAGGTCTCAGGGTCACCAGCTCCCACTGTCAAATGGGTCAAGAATGGAGATGCTGTCATCCCCAGCGACTACTTCAAAATAATTGTATGTTCATTCGGAACACGTGTCTGTCCCAGCCTTTTAGTACTTGAGATCGGTAAAAAATGCTGCTTGTAACATTATTAACTACAGGTTTTTTCCCTTCCTTCTTGTTCTGTAGAAGGAGCACAACCTGCAGGTTCTGGGTCTCGTCAAGTCAGATGAGGGTTTCTACCAGTGCCTTGCGGAAAACGATGCTGGCAACATCCAGTCCAGTGCCCAGCTCATCATCTTAGATCACGGTACGCCACTCACCAGCAACACCCACTAATTTGCAAATTAGACATGCTAGCTAACTAGTTGGTGCTAATATCCTGCTTGAGAAGATGACAAAAACTTCACTAATTAAAGGTGCAATATGGAATTTTACAAAAACTAAAACTATCAGTTTGTTGAAAATGTCACAAGTTTTGACATTATTTCAAAGACAGTTATGTATTTTGTCTACTGAAGTTAGGATGTTAGCCAGCTAGCCCCTGCCAATCCTGTCTCACAGTACCACTTTGTACCTTATCAACTAAAATCACCTTGGTCCTGTATTCTTTGATGTCAGATTGGCCGTAATCAGTCTCAGAGGCTATCCCCATCGATCCCCTGGTGCTCTGAGCTCCCAGTAGGGGCAGAGTCAGCTTATAGCCCCTTTTAGCTGCACAGCTAATTGAGCTAACTAGCCAAAAGTGGCTACAGTATACAGTTATGCTGCTGATACGCTGCCCCCTTTTTGTTTTAGATAACAAACTCAACAGATTTAGAATTCTTGCATATTGCATCTGTCAATGATTAATGTCAGGAACGGCTCACAGAATTAATCAGTTTTGCACAGACAGCCAGACATCACAGTTGGAAATGTAAGCATCTGTTCACAGCCATTCTAACATCCACAACAGTCTTAACACATTGCTTCTGGTGATTATTTCTTAGCTTTAACAGCCTCATATGAACATCACAGTTGGGATCAGGTTGGGAGCTGGAGATGTTGAATGCTAACAAAATAATCATTGCGCTGTCATTGTTAAAATCCAGTTCAGTAGTAGATGCCTGTAGCTCATAAAAGGCTTTTAAAACAAGAGCTAGCTTGGTAACAGGGTGGATCTTCTGCTTTCTATACAGTTTGCCTTATTTATACACACCTAGATGGATCCTGGAGGCTGTGCACATCTGTGAAGGTGTGAGGAGTGTGTGAGAGTGTGTAGTGAACAGTGAAATGAAACCACTGGGATCTTGTTAGACCAGAGGTGACTCACAGGGAGCAGACTTATATGTGGGGCAAACCATGCTTGCAGTCCATTCCACATTGAGTGTGACAGAAATGTTGTGAAGACTTTAGAGAAGTTGCTTCACACAATGCCGGTGCTTTGATGCAGCACCATTAGACATGTAAAGGCTGTCTTTAGCAGGGAGCTGCACTTACCTTGAACACATACAGTATGCTGATTAAATGCCTGGATAACTGCAGCACAGCCTTTCTTGTTGTACATTTTCCATTTAAAGCCAAAGACGAGGTTTGAAATTCCCAGAGTGGAGCCGCTGAGTGCAGAGTGCAACAATGGAACAACAAGGACGGTGGCTGGAAGCGCCAAAAAACTAAGTGCCTGAAAATAGAATCAAATGTGGAAAACAGTGTTAACATCCTAGTTCTTGAGGTAATTTAGTTGCATTACCTCTGATCATTTGAGAAAATGTAACACAGCTTAGATTTGAGATCATTTGCGCAGTCATAATAATCATAGTCTAACCCGCGGGGCAAGTTAAAACCTCCCCACAAAACATGAGAGCAACAAGGAATTCAAGATGATGAACAAGACACAGTTTTACTGAAAAACATCATCTGAATACAATGAAAAGGGGGAAATGGAGCAGCAATAAAACGGCAAGGGGAGTGAAGGTAAAACACTTCTGATACAACAGAAAAGGAAGCTCACAGTTCACTCACAATCCCCCATTTTGTTGAGGAAGGCGCCAGAATTTAATCAAGCGTGAACTCCCCCTCTCCTGAAGCAGGTGGCTAATGGATTAGCATAGAAGGGTCCAACCGGTGGCCCCCCAGCTGTGTCACTCACTCTGATTGGAGGACATGAAGTCAGAAATAATGATGACCTGCAGCTCATTGTGTATTTGTGTTTGACACCATTGATAAGGCTTTTGGTTGAAGATAAATGGGATGAATTACTGAGGCAGCTGGCCTTGTACACGGGGTCTGCCCTGAGCAGAGCTTTGAAGAAATTAATCTCTGTTTAATCCATAAATATCACACAGAATCTTTTCCTTTCTTACGTTACTGTGAGAGTGAGTATCTCGGTGTTGGTCACAGTTAATCCATACACTGCTAATCCATACACACTTACCAGCAGAAGGCTTCCTGTTTATTCGTCAGTTCATTATTCGGTCATCATGCGAGTGTCAGATGATGGAAGTAGAAAATAAGTAAAGTCGCAGTGATTCTTTTTATTCTTGCTTGCTTTACTGTGTCAAAGTAATCTCCCCTCTCAAAGGTGCAGCGGTGAATCTATGAGAACCTATTCGAAATCAGCTCATTTTTTACGGATGTTAGTGTTTTGTGGGTTTGGCTCTGTGATGTGAGGCTGGAATGAATCTGTAAGTTGTGTAAGAGTAGCAGTGTCTGTCTCCTCCATTGTGCTCGTCTCTCTTTCCTCCTGTGCTGCTCGGTATGGACGCATTCAGTTATACGGCCATCTGCCACCTTTCTTGCCACTTCCTCTCACTTTCTCTCCGCTTGTCTTTCACAGCCACCTGCTCTCTGTGATAATCCAACTCACTGGGCTTTGTGTTAATTGTGCTGCCTTGAATATTCCCCCTACAGTATACTGCTGCCCCCTGACAGCTGGGTATCTTTGTCCACTTCTTAGCCCACACTGCCCCTCCTGCTTCTAGCTGCCCCTGTGTGTTTCGCCGCAGTCAGGTATCCTGCTCACACCTGCCGGGCATGAATCCTCCTGAAACAAGGCCAGGAAAACACCCTGTCTGTCGGCCGGCTGCCTCACAGTCAGGGGAGATAAGCCAGGGACTTGCCACAGGGATAAAGTTGTCTTCACCCAGCAGGGGAATCAATGGGGGCGAACTGCATCTAAACAGCCAGCCAGATGCAAGTTGGCTAATATTCATTAGTGCTCATAATCTTTGATCTTGACACTGCCAGCTGCAGTTAAATGTGGCTCCGCTGATGATTCCCACTTGTGGACGTTTGGAATGGAAAAGGTCAGCTGTTAGCATATGTACGGTATGTTGACAGTTATTCATAGTGATATGTGCTTTGTATCAATACTCTCGGCTCTGAACTCCTGGAGATAACAGTCCCGTGCTTCATAAACTCTGTAGGACTAGATGACAAAATCAAATAATAGCAAATATTTGATCAATACCGACCAATATCGTAGAACAATGTTGGTGATGACTATAGTTACTCTAATTATACAAAACACAATGCCCCTGTTATGTTAACATCTACTCAATATTCAATGCTTTGCCCTTCCCCCCCCCCCCCAAAAAAAAAACGTTTTCAACCGAGCTGTTTACATGACAAATAAAGAAGAGGAGAGAATTATCTTTGTTTGATCAATTTCATACAATAGACAGCAGAGTGAAACTGATCCTCTGCAGTTAACTGAACTCAGCCAGTGCCTGTGGTCAAAGGTACCAACAGGAGAATCAACCTCTTGGTGCGTGTTTTGATGCTTCATATGCAGCGATACATACTCCATTTAACATAATGACATATTTATATTGTCGTATTTAAGCACTATGGAGGAATTTGCTTCCAGCTTTACTTCTGTCTTTTCAGACTGCAGTCACGTTGCTCCCTGGTGAAACCTCTTTGTCGCCTTTATGCAAGTTATGCAAAACTGCTCTTGTTTGTCTCTTGTTTCCCGAAGCTGAATCTATCCTGTAAACAGGCAAGAGACTGTGTGTTGCAAACTTCCATAAAAACTCCATGCTGAATGCATGTCAAACATGTCGTAGAACGCTCCTAAAAACATTAGAATACCAGCATATCAGACGTGTCTTCATCAGAAAATGCTACATTATAACAATAAGGCGTAATTCTGAATATCCAAAAGGAATATGCTGTTTTTTGATAATCATCAGTAGTGAGGATATAAATACTAAGTGGGCAAAGACAATTAGTTCACTTTATTTTAATGCAGTCTTTAAATCAGAAAAAGACAGTATCTCAAAATAATGGTAGTCTCAAATCACAGTAATGATGTAGTATTGATCAACTGCCAAGACCTACACAGACAAACTGCTTCAGCATTCTTAACACCGTGAAGAACAGATTTTTGGGGGAGTGGAGGTAAAAAATAGGACCACAGATTGCAGTCTCAAACTATTTTCCTGGAAATTCCTCAGCCATGTGCAACATGGGTCAACTAGTTGCAAACAGATGTGGGTAAATGGGAGCACAAATGCCAGAAGTGGACCTCGAGGGGACCTAATTATGCAGTGTAATGCAGACGAAGTAAGCGCCTCTTAATGTCCCTTGTAAAACTGCCATATTCAGACTTGTCGTCTTCTGGAAGTGCCTGAAGATTGTGCAGTTGTGCTGGTTTCTGTTGTAAGTCATTTTATTTGGCCGCAGCGGAAGGTAATTTAATTTGGTATGACTTTCCCACTGACAAATGCAAAATAATGTCATTATACTGGTAAATATGGAAACTGGTGACCTGTACAGGGTTAGCTTCTAGCCTGGTGTCAGCTGGGATCAGCCCCCTGCATCCCTCCAGAGGATGAGCAGTTATAGATAAGAGATGAAAGAGCCACAATAATGATTTGAACTTAGTTCAGTGTATTGTTTTAAATCCAGTAAAGACCATTTAGCACGGGAAAGTTTTCACTAACATTTGTCTCAACGTGTGTACTGTTCGTGAGGTTTTATTAAGTTCCGAGCAGGTTGGCCCATTCTGTCCTCACCTAACTATAAATACAACCTCTAATCACCATCATTAATGTTTCCTTGCGGGCAGCTTTGATATATGCTGCCCACGTGTTACTCTTATTGTCAAAGTGATCATGAGGGAGGTGAGGCAGCTGCAGATTCTATGCTATTTAAGTGATTGTCGTCACATGTCATCTACAGACAATGTGCTGCAACAATTTGCGGCCCTTTCCATCCACATGATTATCTGACGGGATTTTGCCCGATACTGTAGTAGGCGGCAATTATAGCTTGGAGAGGAAACGGGTCACGTTTTTTTTTTTACTTTGAAGCTGACATCTGTGACCCACGCCTCGACAAAGCACTTGTTTATGTGATTGTCATCTTTCCATATACAGAACAAAGACTGAGGCTGTGTTTGAAGTTTGATCATGTGGAACACTAAAATCTATACCCAGGTTTGGCTGTGTGGTAAATCTTCAAGATGCAAAGCACAGCCAGTACAAGCACTTTTTGGAGAGTGGAGAGCTGCATATAGCATTTAGATTTCAGAAACATGAGGGAAGAGAAAAAGCTCCTGCGTGTTTCTTGGCATTATGCATTCCTGTTTTTTCCAGGAAGAAAAATCACAGTCCAGCCTTTGCACTCTTACCAGATGCCCACTTGTCAAAAATAGAAAGTTTAAGATTCGAGCACGTAAAAGCTTGATATAGAAAGAGCAGCGCGATCTGCATTAACAAAGGCAAACAGAATAGAAGTAGATGCACTCTTTGCTGTTTGCCCTTAAGTGTTTTTTTTTTTATCCCCCAGTTGCTTTTTTATATTTGCATAAATTCCAGAGATGCACTTCCATTTACATGTGAATACTTATTTTGCTCCTTCCATATGCTGGCTTCAGTATGGAAATGCTGCTCTGTCTGTGTGAGTCCGTCTGTCTCTCCGTCTCCATTCCCACAGCTCACAGGAATAATGTTCAGAGTGTTTGCCTCCTAGTGCCCAAGCCAAGTACTTCACTGGAGAGCCTGAGAGCTTGTTTGGATGAACGAGCTCAGAGCTCTCGGGCTGTTTTAGCCACCCTGACTTTTGCGAGTGAATTCCATGATAAATGACAGGGAGACGTTTCAGGGAAGAGATAACACAATTGAAAAACATCAGCTGCTTGATGCTTGCTGCTGTGCAACACAATTTTAGCGTCTCTGTCCTGTAGGCTAGTGTTCCAAACCATTATTCAGGTCATTTTATGATGAAAGAAAGATGACACACTGTTTCTGATGTAAATGTATTTGTTCGAGCTTTTGTTGGAATCAAAGCTTAAACAGGCGAGCAGTCTTTCTCCATCCCTCCCTCCCTTTCATCTCTTTCTCTTTCTCTTGCTTCCCTCTCTCTACCTCTATCCCTCCTCCTCTCCCTTCATGTTCCCGTGCTGCCATTAGTTTCCCCTCCCGTCCTCTCAGACCTGTGGCAGCTAACAGAAGAGTCCTGTCCTCCCCTCCCATCAGAGGTAGCAGACCCCCACAGAGAGATGGAGATGCCTCATCACTGCCTGAGTGCTCTCTTTGCCTTCTCGTTCTCCTCTCCCTCCATCACTCTGTGTATTTATGAGCACAGGCACCAGGAGTGCTGGCATGATAAACTGACATGTGTGCTGTCCCTGAAGCTGTAGTCAGACACAGTGACAGGAGATACTGCAAGGGATATGCAGAGAATCGCACATGCCGTAACTTCATTAGTAAATTCATTAATTACGGTAGACTTGAGCACCAGACCACCCTCTGAAAAGAGACGGAAACCAAGAGTCTCCCACTGTATATGCAGATGACTGTGCACAGCCACTGATCTCCACTGAATGCCATTGGCTCTGATCTGGGCCAAGACACTTAACACCTAATAAAGATTACACCCCAGAAAAGATCCAGAAGTCAAGAAAACCCACACAAGTTTATCTAGATGTCGCTAATTGACAACACATGAAACCAAATGAGGTGGAAGTTTAACCTTGACTGTGAAACAACAGAAGACACACTAATTAGAGGCACCGTGGAGAATTTGGTCCTGTTTAATAACTACATTTGAAACAGTAATTATCGAGTGAGACAAAGCTAATCTGGATATGTGTCTGTGTTACAAGCCAGTCGCATAAATTAAATGTTAAACCCAGCAGATTTGGGTTAAATGTACAGAAAGATGACGAGATGTCTGGACAGTTTCTAGTACCAGTTACTAACCTTAACAAAGTGCTTTTTGTGCCGTAACCTCACCAGACTTGAGCACCGTGTTGCCATAACATCAAACTGAAACACCTTTTTTTTACTGGCAGTTAGGTTGCTGTAAAGTCTTTAAGCTTGAGCAAAAAGACTTAACAATACATGCAGAGCAAGAATGTGAACCACAACTCCTCTTATTAAAAAAGCAGCTTGCTCATCTGTCTGGAGCCACAAAGTCAGACTCTGAAAATATTAACCCATGAGAAAACTTGGCAAGAATCTTCCACATCATAAAAAATACAGAGTATTCGACTGATGCTATTGTAGCTGGCCGACTAAACTGATCACGACCTGGCAAAACAAAGTAGTAATGGACAGACCTGGTTGCCAGAAGCAATTCTGCTCACTGTGAACAACAAGAAGCAGACAAATATCTGAACTCATCCATTGTTCAAAATGTTGTATTAAGTCTTAACAGAGCGGAATTTTCCAAAAATAACTGATAACTTCATAACTGCAGCAGATTTGTAACGCAAACTGACCCTCAAATATTGAAACTACCATTTCAACACAACAGTGATGATTTCCACACAGATCAGTGAGACACACGAGCGGTGGGAACACAGCAGCCTAGATCCATTGTGGTGGCTTTGTCAAGACAAGCAGGAAGGGTTTTATGTACAAATATATCTTGATGCTGAAGTTCTATTGTTGAGTCTTCTAATACAAATCAAGAAGTATTTGAATTGATAAGGAAGTGAAAGTAAAGGGAAAGATAAAGAGGGATTCTTAAAAGGAGGTCCCTGCCGTCCCAGTACTGCTGTCAGTGTGATGTGCTGCAGTGGAGCTCTAGCTGGTGTTGAGGAGAGAAACTCACTTTATCATGAATTGATGTAATATAAAATGTAACTGGATCATGATTAAACAACAAAGAAACAGACTGAAGTTCTAGTAGGCAGAGCAGTAAAAGATCGTTTAAAAAAATCCCCCGAACACATTTGTAGCAGGCGAGCCACAGGCGGGAATCCTTCCTCTGCATCGGAGCACCACCCTTATTCCCTGTTCAAATCAAGAAGTGAGAATAGGCTGCTAAAAGACCCTCCCCTCCAGCCACACTCCACCAGCACTGAATAAAAGTCCAGGCCCACTTTAGGGAATACGGTGTGCTCCATCATCTGCTAGCAGGGTCACGGCCAGGCCAGCTGGAGTGAATGTGTAACGTTGTGAGCATGTGAACATGTCAGCAGCACAGCGTAGAGCCGTGCAGCATGTCTGCTGTTGGCACGGCTGCATCGTAAGTCTACCTTCAACGGCAGACAGCAGCGGGGAAAATATGACACTTAAAAACAGCATGTCGTGTACTGCTTGGACTCACGTACATGGACACATATGGCCACACTCCTTCACGGGGTCACGGGGACACAGACTAATTGTGTTCACTGAGTGATGCAACTTAATTGTTACTCATAGTCCGTTCAGGCCTGCAGTCATCATATCACAGGTGCTCTCGCTTTCCTTCACCCCTCCTTTTCTTCTGTTATAGAATAAATCACAACATTTCTTTACAATAACACCTGTATTATGCACTAGCTTACATACATTGACTGCCTCTTTCATGATTTTAGTCAAAGTGTTTACAGTAAACAAACACTTTCATTCATGTTAGATTTAACATTTATGCCGATGAGTAAAGAAAGTGACAGCTTGAGTCTATCCCACAACTCATAGTTAGTCTGAGACGCAGAGCAGAAACATCTGTTGGACCACCGTGTTCAACTATATATCATTAAATATTACCATAACGGCTGAAGCTTACAACAGAAATAAAATGTTTGCCTATTTCTCGTATTTCTGCGATACAAGTCAACTGGCGGTTGTCTACCTGGAAGTGACTGTTACATGACGTCAGGGCAATGCCGTCTGTACTAGATGCGAGCTAGTGTCTGCACTCACATACAGATTACTGTGGAGGATTAACCAAGCAATCAACAAGTTGACTATCAGAATGACTAGACACTCTGAATTGTTGTAGAGCTACATTCACAGGCAGCATCACTATGCGTCATAGTAATGGCCTTCTACAACATTGACAGAACTTTAGCTATTCTTGAACACACATATTAACAATCATTTCCTACGTAATACTGCGTGTGTTAAATAACAGAATTTTAGGTGCTGAAGACTGATCGAGTCCCGTTAAATCTGCAAGAAAGCAGTCGTTTGTTTTTTACTGTTCTGCAGCCTATTGACAGCCTCACGGAGCCATCTCTCAAATTCTGCCATTTCACCTACCTGTAAGTTGGTCTTACGTGTACTGTGTGTTATAAGAGAACTTTGGCTGTTTTTAACTCATATCCTTGTTGATCGAGGTTACCAAGTGCTGTCAGTAGGAGAAATAACGTAAAATTTTTGCACAATATTGACCAGATATCAGGACAGCAGCTAAAGCGAACCTATGGGGGCAGACATCCTTAAGTTTCACTTTCGGTTATGTCTGCCCCCATAGGTTCGCTTTAGCTGCCATTCTGATACTCGGTTAATATTGTGCCAAATGTTCTCGTTATTTTTCCTGCACTCTGTAACCTCGATCAACAGGGATATGGGTTAAAAATGGCCGAAGTTCTCCTTTAAGCACAGCAGCATTTCAGAAAACGTTACTTCTCACCAAAGTCAGAAGAGTCAGAGTGTGTTTGTTGACCCGCTGTTAGAAACAAGAGGGAGCATGGAGCACAGCTGGTATCAGTATCGTGTGGAGAATGAATATTCAAACAGTTTGAATATTCAGTATTGATATTTAGTAGTTATTTATAGTTATATTTTGCTCAATATTAGTCATTGACAACTAAAATGCAGTATATATGGATTCCCTTTATATGACAGAAGAATCCAGTCTGTTGTATTGAGTAACAATTAACTCCCTCATGAACTTTGTGTTCAATCTCTGTTGAGAGGTGTTGATTTAAATCTATGGTAATTGTTCAGGCTGCAGTTGGTGGTGCTGTTTATTTTCAAAATGGCAATTTCCAAAAGTCAACATTATATTATAATGAACATCCCGTAAAGTCGTGCAGTAGAAACAGGGATAAGACGCCTAAACGGGGAGATGAGTGTGTTGTTGGCACTGAGCACGAGCTAATTAAGTGCAACTGGGGGATAAAATTGCCTCCAAAAAAGTATTCGAATCCTTTATCCTTTAAAGAACATCAGTAAGCACCGGAGTTACCTGTTCTCCAACAGCTGACTTTCACATTACACACATGTAGCCACGGGGGCTTTTTTAATAAGTGCCTTATCTCAGCTCCCAGTGTTGACTATTATTTGCAGTTGGTGGGTTATGGTTGATTAAACTAATACGGTAATATTGTTTTTTATTCAGAACATTAAAGTTATTTATAAATGGCCGTGATCATTAAAAGGCAATATAAAAACAAATCAGAAGCATTCAGTGGAGAATATTAATTATATGTAAATGTAGATGTATTCAACAAAATTTTGCCTCATAGCAAAATATATTGAAATTCAGATTTGGGGATGAAGCCCTAAAGTGTGCACACAACGTCTTAACTGGAACACACAATATCTTTGGCACGTACACACACACACACACACACACACACACACACACACACACACACATTACATTAGTGATAGTGATTAGTGAATGCGTTCCCCCACTGGGTGCTGCAGGAAGCTGATCAGAGGGATTGTAGCCTAAATTGATTGTGAAGAGCTGAAATCAGCCTCCACCAAATTGCTGTTAGTCCAGACGCTGATGGCGAAGTGTTTGTGCTGCGGCTTGGTCTCTGAGGGATGCTGCTGAATGTGTGTGTTTACAAGCCGAAGCTCTCACAGCACGGGCTGAACTTTTCTATGGGTTGTATTTACTCAAGCGTGGTGAAAGGCTCAGCCTCATTTATAAATGGTCTGTCGCCTAAGTGCTAACTGCAAAATGTTATGGGTGCCTATTCGGCTGTTGTTTTGCAGAGAAAGGATTAAAATAGCTTCAGTACCTGCGTCAGTGCTGGTTATTTTTTAAGGTCAGTCTTGTTATCAACAGCCGTTTTAGGCTCGACTGCATTCGTACGTGTGCGAGATCTTCTTTTTCCTGACAGTCTGTTTTACACACTTCACTACACGTGCCCTTATTTAGGATGTAACACCATCCATCTCCAACACACACTCATCCAGGATGTTGATCTGATGTTTTTGGATGTGGGCAGTCCTCTGGGTGCAGTAATTGGAAGAACCACATGGCACACTAACACCACTTTCCCTTCACACCCTTCCCTTAGCTGCAGGCAGCTGACCCCTGTGAGCGGCGCCACCAAAGCTGAAGCTTTTATATTTCCTGTTAGCACCCACCCTCTTCTCTCCACTGAGCCTCCCAGTTTCCATAAACTAAAAGTAGAATAGTAACATCACAGTGGGTTGTGGGCACCCCGCTGTCTGCTAGCGTAGTGCGGTAGCCGCTTCTCAGTGGGTCCAACCGAGGGAGGCCGCTTTATTGGTGGGAGTCTGATTAGCTCGACTCTTTGTTAGCAAGGCTCCCAAGGGGAGGTGCAGCTGCTCCCACTTCTGCCAGCACACCATTTGACCTTTTCAGCCTGTTCCTGGTTGTTCAGCTCCACTCACTTTATACATCAAATGTTGCAAGTGCATGTATACACACATCCACACTGCTGCAGAGAGCTTTCTCTGAAATCAATTATTCCATTCTAGGCTTGCTCTGTTCCCCTGGAAAGGTTGAATTGTATCCTTGTACCTCCAATGTAATAAGATACAAAGGCAGGCAGTGCAGTAAGAAAAGCCTGTTCTAGCTCTGGGCATTGGTGGTGAAATGCTCTGGAGACGTGCAGCATCACTGGCTGTTTTGATCGGCTTGAAAGACGAGCCCAGGAGGCCTTGCTTTCCTCTCCAAGCCAGCATGTGGAGCACGTGATGCATATGATGCAGATTTGTTGAAGTAGAAACGGTTGTGGATGTGGGGGGGGGGTTTACATTGCACACCATAGTCACACATCTTCATTTGCATACCGAGTCTGGGCAAGCAGCTGTTGGCTTCATGATCGTGCATGTTTCAGCGAGTGTGTGTGTGTGCGTGCGTGTGCGTGTGTGATGAAGCAAGGCATTCAGGGAAACAAAGCAATCACACCCAAATGAACTCACCAGTGGCTCACGGATCAAGGGGGTACATGTGTTTGATGATGAAGGGACGCTGTATGTACACACATTGAATTATTAATTATTGATACACCCCACCCCATTCAATGACTCTCGTCATTTCCAAATGGGGTGTTTGTTTTTCCCCCACATGTTGGAATCTGTGGACCCTCTGGCTTTTTTATGTCTCAGTAGGATGTATGTGGCATTTCACAAATTCCCACACATTAAGCCCTCCTGCTTGGTGTTTATTTTGAGAACCCAGAGCGGGGATTGTCACTTTTTTTGTGAAAACCAAATTACCAGAAAGTAAATTGCCGGAGGGCCAAGAGTAGATGCAAACACAGACATACCATCATCCCCTCCAAAACATACCCCATACAAATTCCTTCTCCTTGTTTATGTAGGCCCACAGGGAATTTGAGAATGTTGATTTTGGATATGAAAAGCAAGATAAATGTAAAATTGAACAAACTGTGCCATTTAAAAGGGAATTTCTTGCAGGGTTTCAAAGGGACAGCTTTTCTGGTTGATAAACAAGAACATGCACAGGCTTTCAGAGGTTTTAGCCACCTGATAAAGAGAAAAGACAGAGATTTCCCCCCCGCCAATCCCTGAAGTATTTGCTGCATCACCACATGGCATCCGGGAGTCTCATGGATCTGTCAGATGGTTCCTCTCATATCTCAGTTCGTCTCTGCCAGGACAGCAGGGGTGTTCAGGGAGTGTGGAGACGTAAATACATCTGTGGCCCACTCCAAACCCCCTTTACCTTTATGGTTTGTGCTTATCGAGGCGGAGGAGATCTGTTATGCTGTCTGAAAAATATTTGTAAGAATGTCTACTGAGACACACTGTCTGCGTCATGAAGTCCAATTTTTCCTATTCAGTACATTTACATACGGCCGGCCCAGTCAGTTGGAGGCTTGTAGACCACGTCTGGCCCAGAAGTGAACACATTAATCTAACTACATATAGGTTATAGTATATATAGTGTATAGGCTCACATATTAATGCTTATAGATATGATGCACATATGCCTCACCATAAAGTGACTTCACCAAAAGTTTGTTTATGTTCCTGTGGTAGAAGTGAAAGTCAGCCATCCAAGTAACACTTGAGTGAAAGCACCTGATATTAAACATGCTTAAGTATCAAAAGTAATCTTAAGTATTGACAGCACAAGTAAAAGCAAATGTATTTACATGTACTGTGTAAGTGTTTGGTGTCGGCCTGGTCAGCTGTCAGATCCAATGTTTACCTAAACATTATTGTGATAATCAGTGTTTTGTTTGATATTTCAATCTGATTTTCAATAAAACAAGTTGATTTAAAAAAGTAACTAGTAACTAAACTGATCCAAGTAATGTTGTGGAGTTAAAGTACAATATTTGGCTCCAAAATGTAGTGGAGTGTAAAGTAGCAGAAAATGGAAATACTCAAGTAAAGTAGAGGAACCTCAAAATTATATATATTTTATGAGCCGTGGAACCGCAAAAGACAGATTTCCATTATTGCGTTGATGGACGATCATGTTTTTGAATCTTGTTTCTCGAAGTACAGTACCTGAGTAAATGTCCTTTATTACTCTACTTTAGTATTCAAAGGCACCTGAGGAATCAGAAGAAAGAGACACTGAGATGCAGAGTTTGATTACATCCTTCAATTGAATTTGCGATGGTTAAAAATGTTTCATTAGCTAAGAGAAGGTTTTTGAATAGGCTGCTGAAAGTGTGTGGCCCGGTTGAATGTGTAATTGAGTATTGCTGCTTACCTCTCAAAGTTATTCCTCCTAATGTGCCTGACTTTGATGTGTCCCCTCTGGCTCCACCATCAGCATCTCCAGCGCCCTTAAATGGTTCCAGAAAGATATTTCAATCACTGAAGATTTAATGAGGAGAAATTCCTTCATTTTTGGGATTGTATTTTTTCGGATTAATAAAAGCTTATTTTTCTCCTGGGTAAAGTTTCATATTTGGAACTTTTTCCAATCGTTGTTAACATGCCCCAGAAAGTGATCAGGGGGGAAATGTGTTTGACGTTTTTGGGAGAATCAGTTTGAGACACAAAGACTTTTTTTCATTTCGGATTATGTCAGTGAGTCGGTACACCTCGTCAGTTTAAGCCTTTGTGAGGTTTCAGCTGCACTTTAATCTTGACTGTCTCTGATTATCACAGCGAGAGGGCATGTGTGCCATTACTGATATGCTCCACAGATCTGATACTGTATCTCTGTCAGTTTCCCCTTGGCCACTGATAAGGTGGAACACAATACAAGGTGAAGTTTTATCCTTTGTTGACAAATGTCGCATTTTTATTGCATATATAATTGCATTCAGTTTATCATTGCATTGCTCGTAGCGTGTTAAGATGGTGTTAATGGAGTTTGTTACTGATATGGTAGAGGTACTGGAGGACATGAAGAGAACAAAAGAACACTTGCTCGGTCACTCCCCCGTTTCTCCCTTCACCTCTCACTTCTTCTCTCCTCTCTTTACTCGAAACATTTGTCTTCTCTTTCCGACTCAGTTTCCTTTGTCTGCACATTAAGACGCTGCACGAGTGTCGTGAGCTGTCAAGGCTTGCTCGTCTTTCCAGCCTCATCTTGAAAGAAAGCAAGTGAAACAAGGCTGTCGAGGAAAAAGCTGCCATAGTTATCACAAGTTTCAATGAGTTTTTGTCTTGGTTCAGAAGGAATCTATGATTTCTCTTTAATCACCGTCTAGCACTTCAACTAGACGCCCAGATATGTGCTGCTTAGTTTATATTTCCTCATCATGCCACTTGTGCATGTTCGTATGAAACATGACAAAGACCGGCAGCTTTAATTGACAGTCTGCTTTGTGTTGCTTTTCCGAAGACTCTGGACTATTGTTCACTCTGCTCTGTTCATTCTGTGGCAGATAAAAGTAGTGACTCAGTAATGGACCATTAGCATTGTGCCGGATCTGTCTCTTACGCAGTCATCATTACCGAACCACATTAGACACGGAAACTAGCCCTGAGAAAATCCATTTTGCAAGAGCCTGGCATGGCCTGCTGAATTCCCTCTGAAGAGGCTATCTGTAGTTACAGTGCTGTGGGTGCTTCTGACTGATATCTGAATTCAGTAGATTTATGCTCTCTTGGTGAAGGTGCATAGTCAGAGTCGGTGAGGTACTGTAGGCCCTCTTATCTGTGTGCTCAGACCAGATGATGAAAAAACTACTTGGCGTAACTTTACCTCTGCAGCCTGTACAGCTGCACTCACCGGGGAGCAGAGCAAAGGATTATGGAGGTAGCAACAGAAGATAAAAGTTTAAGTCAAGAGGCTTTAATCAGAACTTTAATGCCACTCTGATTATTTTAATTTCACAAACGGCTTTTGCTTCTATTGAATATTAAGATGAATGCTTTGCAGTGCATGTCTTTGTCGTGACTGTTTTGCGTATCGGTTACCCAGATTTATTATGCAGATCTGGAGTAACCTTCCTCGTTAAGCGTTAATGCCAGCCATTCATTACCTCTGGCACAAAGACTAATGACACTATTAATCAGCTATGAATAGAGTTCGACGAGGAAGAGGGAGGCTGACACCTCCTTACTGTAACAATCCTAGGCATGCACGTACAAGACAGATTGTCAGGAGGACAGCGAAAACTGCCCAGCATGTCAAATACCTACAGCTGACAAGATGTCTCCAGATGGAAACTACATCTAATGGTTTTATTTCCCCTCCTTCTCCTAACCCATAATGCAATTCTCATTAGGCTCTACAAGGCTGTGTCTTGCCGCAGCGGCCCAGGTTTGACCCAGGGCATGTCATGCTCACTCTTTCCTGTCTGTCTTCAGCTACACTGTCCACTAAAAGCCAAAAAGAATCTTAAAAAGAAAATACAAAACATTAACGTTAAAAAAAGAGGCTACTTTTGACAGGAAGAAATACTGCCTTTACTATAACACCACCGAAAACAAGTAAAATATATCATAAATAATTATCTTTTAAGTCCTACTTATCTTCTTTCTAAGCAGAAAACACCTCATATTCATTGTTTTAAACTTGTTTTGAAGTGGCTGTAGTTCCAGTCCATCTCCTGACACTGATGTCAGCATTTCTTTTGAAACTTCAGTGAGTTACTCCTCAGTGCATCTGCCTCAAGAAAGATGACACATTCCACCACTTATTTCAGTTCCTTTGCCCTTAGATCCACACGGAAATTCACTCAGAGAATTAAGGCAGTGTCTAGAGTGTGTGCAAGGTGCTGCTGCCTGTGCCCTCTGAGAAACCTTTCACTCAGCCCGGCACTCAGGCTGTTTCTGTTTTCAGTCTCTCTGCACCAACATGATTCCTCCTCTGCAGAACAATATGCCTGTAGGAACCCAAGATAAGGTTGTTTTCTTTCTAAATATCTGTTCTCATACAAAGCTTGGCTCAACTTCTGTCATGACTTATTCTTCTGTCTCAGACAACAAGCAGTGGCTCAAATCCAGACGATGCAGAACTGACTAATATGAAGCATATTTTGGACACATGGGATCCCGTCATACTGCTCTAGTTCAGTATTTCAAGCTGTTTGCTCATTTAAAGGAAAGAAAACAGGCCTCAAAGGCAAATCTGGGTATTTGCTTGTACACACAGTATGTTGGACTAATGGTGATAGCATTATTAGATGATACTGACCCCTATCTGCCTTATAGATATTGAAACACAAGATGTGTTGAAAGTGGTTCTATCCTAACAGTTCTGTTACAGCAGCTGTCAATGAGTAAGCAAGCAGAAGTCTTTTGTCCACTTTCAGGTTTCAGGCAGTATAAGCCTCTATGCATTAACTGTACCAGTTATATATGTGAATATTTTGCCTGCAGTTATGAGTCTCTCTCCAAGTAAGACGTACAAGCCTTCCCAGTATTAGATTGAGTGTTTCTGTCTGTGTTTGTTTTGGCTTTTATGTATTCATAATGAATGGGCCTTTGTCCCCGCTGCCGAGGTGACTTGCAGTGTTTGCTGTGTATTCTCACAGCGTATGATCCTCCATGTTCCTTGGATTGTTTTCTCTCCTGTCTGTATTTTTTAGTAATATGCTCGAAGTGCTTCCTCATCAACAGACAGGCTTCAAGCTCCTGTTTATCCTGCAGGCCGGCTGCTGATGTTGTGATAACCCCATCACCAGTGTTATGTGACATCACACTTTTTCTTTGTGTGTGTTTGCGTTTTTGTGGGGACCAGTAGACCTCATGGGGAACAGAGACTGGTGCTAATGCAGCAAAACATCAATTCTGAGGTCCCGGCTGAGGTTAGTGGTGGGGTGTGAATTGAGGTGAGATTAAGGTTAGGGTTTGGGTTAGGCTGTCCACAATGAATGTCAATGTAAAGTCCTAGCAAGGATAGCTGTGTAAACCTGTGTGTGAATTTGTGTGTATGTCACTTTATAAATGAGGATAATTGTTCAACATCTGGTCAGTTACACTGCCGCAGAAACTGTTAGGATGATGATGTGTTTTTCTTTGTTTTCGGCCCAATTCCAGTGAACTGGATTTCAGGTGAAACACTATCTTTGAGGATGAAGCCGTTTGAGGTGGTCGACATCCAAAATGAAATGAAATATAGTCGTCCTTTCCCATTTTCCATTATGTTAGCTCCCTTCATTTCTCCCAGACAAGGCCATCAATGAGTGTTTTAGATCCAACCAGTGGAGTTATCTGGCCTGACTCCATCAGACACCTGTTTTCAATCTATCTGAATATTTCTGACGGCCACACTGAAGCTGGAAACATCCTGGAAGAAGCAGAAGTGAAGCAATCGACTGTCTGTTGACGTCTCATAGTTGTAGCTTCAGTCATCTTACCATCTAAAGGTGTTCGGAAGGTCTATCTTGTCTCATTTTAGTTATTGATATATTATTTTGAGGCAGTTGATATTAGTACTTGGTGCTGTCTGGAGGACACCTCTTTTACGTTGTTTTATGCATTGATGTATTATATTTTGGGGCAGTTATAATCGCCTTTGTTCTAATCATCGTTGTTCTCGCCAACACATTTCTCTCTTTGTGCTCTTTGGGCTGGTTTGCAGTTGGCTATGTGATGTTACTTTGTTAAAGAGCATAAAAGACTTGTGTATATCTTCCTTATTGAGATAAGGGTTTGTTTTGATAAGATGCAATTCTAGGTCTAAAGTTAGATTGGGTAATTGAACAAGTAGCGTATCAAAGTGCAAAGAAGTAAAGTCATACCTTACTTTGTTAAAAGATTAATGTTAATGTGAATACATTACTTTTTTATTGAGAAACAACCTCCTATCTGATGTTTTATCGAGGCTGTTTTGAAAAGGTTATAGTCAGCACTGTAACTGGACAGTCATTGCACCATTTCAATCCATCGCACTGAAGAGCAGAGACAACACAACATTAAAGATGTCAGATGGCTGCTGAGTGAACTCTGTGTGCAGATGTTCAGATGTAAACACACATGCAAACACTGTGACATTCATGTCAAGCTCCTTCAGAGGTTGCAAAAAACTCAATTCTCAATAAACACATTGATCACGGTGTGAGCGAGCGAGTGTTTGCACACAGAACGGTGTGTTTGCACCATGTAATTGTCTGCAGCAGATCCTTCATATCACTCCAACCAGAAAAGACTGAACTCTGCGAATTGGAAATGTAAGCAGATATTGAAAGCCAAGTTAGCGGTGTCTGCACATGCCATGACAGACAAACATGCCAGCAGCCTCTTTGAATTTCAAAACAATTTCTGCAGTAATAATGGCCCGTTTGCACACTTCATTTTGCCGTGCTTTTCTGTATTTCAGCTCTGCCCTGCAGACAGTTTCCATGACCTGCCAACAAATGGAAATGTCATATGCACTGACATTCTTTCCGTATGGTTTCGTTTCGCCCACTTGCAAGGCAAATGGAAAGCAGATCTCTCAGAGTCTGACCACAGATTGTTCCTCCAAAAAAGGATAAAAAAAAACACCAAATGAAATCACCAACATTTCTGTGGCGGGGCTGTGGAATTTGACAGCAGAAGTGTTTTTAAAAAAAACTCATCTAGTGTGTTTGTTGTGAGAATCGAGACTTTTTGTGGGAGGGGGTTAGACTTCAGTTGTTTTTACTGCATCCGAAATAAAGCAGTTTAATTACCTGAGCGCAGACCGTTTTTCTACCACTGTTTTCTTGCAAATACAATCCAGTTTTAATGAACAAGAATGTAAAAAAACGCAAACCAATCATTTTAAACCACAAATGATTGGCAGGACGACCTTCTGTGAAAGTGAAATGTGTGACGCTGCGTATGTTCTGCCCCCACTCCCCCGACATTAGAGAGCTGTGTGTAGACTTGCATGTGTAGTCCCCTTGTATTGTGCTTGTATTTGTCAGCTTTGTGAATGTAGTAGAAGTGTTTTATTTCTGTGGTTCCTTGTCACACCAAAAGTCTTTTTTTTGTTACGTTGTTGTTATTTTGTTTTTTCTTCTTTTTTTTGTTTCCTTCCTTTCCTTCGTTTCACTGTCATTTCCATTTCAACTCCTTTCCTCTCCTCGACCTATTCCTTTCGCACGTGATATTTCTCCCCTCCCCTCCCACGCTGCCACTGTCTCCTCCCTCCCCCTCGCCCCTTCACCCATCCTGCCATCCCTCCTTCCCTTCCCTCCTTCTTCCTCCCCCTCCCAAACCAAAGACGTAGCCCTGCCCTCTTTCCCTCCCCCTTCACTGACTCCTAACACTACTGACCATGTAACGCCAGGCTCCGGAGGTGTAGCCAGTCCCGCAGGCCCCACCCCCTCAGCCCCACGAGACGTTGTGGCTTCGTTGGTTTCAACCCGCTTCATCAAACTGACCTGGCGCCCGCCGGCTGAACCCCACGGAGACGACTTAACCTACTCCGTTTTCTACAGCCAGGAGGGCACTAGCAGGTAGTACACACACTCAGTTGTACTGCAGTACTGCCATGAGCGTTCTCATACTCACATTACTGCTGGAGTCAGCAGGCTGCTAATATACAAACATCCAAGTGCCAAGAGTCTCAGGCCACTCTGGAAATATCTCATTAAAGCAGTTAAAGCACTTATCATAGCAGTAAGTGTTCAGTAATTATAAACAAACTTCCCTCCTCAAAGGATTATATTTTTACATCAGTTAAAAATACTGTAATTTATTTTCTCAAGTAGCCTTCTGATAAATTTCCCTCAGCTTCGTTTGTGGAGGATTTACTGTATATGACTTAAAAGGTACATTTAAGAGGCTGAGACGATTTTGCACATTTCCTCATTTGCATTGTGGCTATTATTCTCTGTAGAAAGTAGAAAAACAAGAAAAGCTTCAAGATATTTTCCAAAAATACTGCAGCAGCAAATACTGCAGACACATACATCACTATATGTGCAAATACACAAGGCATACAAGCAGCAGTACACAAATCAGTGTGGGTGGACATGTGGAATCTTTCTCTCTAACCATAGTTTATTTCACTGTAGACAGACGACTACTAATATGCTCATCTTTATCAATCAATCAAACTTTATTTGTGTAGCACTTTTCATACAGAACAGTAACACAAAGTGCTTCACACAATGAGAACAATGAAAAAACAAAGCCTCCCACCCCCACCGCTCTACACACAGTGTGTAGAAACATACACAGCTACAATACAAACAGCAGCTTCTGAGGAAGTGAGAAAGTAAAACACATCAAAAACACACAATCATTACTAAAATACAGGGACAATACCCTGTCATTGATGACATACTTTATTAAAATGTTATAATTACTGAAAATATAACAATACATTTGAAAATCAAAAAGTGAGAGACCCCCAGTCAGAACACCTCGACCCAGCAGTAACACAGGCCCAACAATCCAAGTGGGAAGCTGAACCCTGAAGTTGCCTGATGAACTGGCAGACAGAAAATGTGTCATTTGCATCACTTATTAAGCAAAATTGTCAAACTTTAACTAGTTCAGTACTCAAATGTATTCTGGTATTAACTGGTTCTGTATTCAAATGTTAAGCTCTGCTTCGTTTTAGATTATTGTTGACTGAATATGTTTTAGTCTGATGCTTGGACACATCCAGAAAGATGTCTCCCCGAGCTCGGCTAACACTGAGGGTGTTGATTATAAAAAAAATAATTAAAAGATACAATATCACATCAGGCATAAAGAAAGCAATATGTAGGTCTATTACCTGTGTATGTATTTTGCCTTCTGTCAGTTTAGTAATGATCACGAACCCTGAACCCTTTAATTATGTTCTGACACTTTAAAAATGAAATTATTGGTAAATTAAAATGTTGTGTGTGTGCGTGTGTGTGTCCACATCAGGGAGCGAGTAGTGAACACCAGCCGTCCAGGGGAGATGCAGGTCACCATCCAGAACCTGATGCCAGACACCAAATATCGCTTCAGGGTTGTTGCCCACAACAGCAACGGGCCAGGAGAGAGCTCTGCAGCGCTCAAAGTGGCCACCCAGGCTGAAGGTAAAGACACACACACACACACACACACACACACACACACTCATTCATATGTGCTCAGTAAACAGGACACATAAACATAAAGTCGAACTCGAGCCAGTTTGTTGGAAACATGCTCACGCTGGCACAGTGAGGCAAACAGGATGCACTCAAAAGAAGCACACACAAATGTGCAAATAAACATTCACACAAACAAATATTCCCTCACATACAGCATATGCGCACTTCAAACAGACACCCTCCTCTCTACACAAAGCACACACACATAAAGGAGGATGCTGTGTGTTAAGTCAGACCACCCAACAGCGGACCAGAGAAATGCAGCTTTTTCTTCTCATAAGCCACTTCTTGTTTACTCCACAACATTTATTATAAGCCCTCTGTGTGTGTTGCTTAAACCTACCTGAGTGAGGAATGTCAGAAATTAGCATTCCAGATTTTGCCTCTCATCCAGTCTGTCAAGAGATGAGATGCAGAAGTTAATTGAGATGTTTTTTAGCTGGAGGACACACAAGAATGAATAAGGTGACAAAGAGATTCTCTTCTTTTTGTTTCCTCTCTGTGTTGGACTGCGTGCGCCCCTCTAGATCACTTAGTTTCAGCCATATTTGAAAGTGCTGTGCAGGGGGTTTCCCAGCACACTATCAGGGGGGGATGTTCCTTCACCTCCAGACTTGGCTACAGCTCAGTCACTGTCGCTTTGTAGGTCAGTCACTGTTTCTCTACCTGTGTCCTTGGTTAGAGGGCGGACGGATCGACATACGTGCACATAAAGATGCACACACCACCACACCTTAATGCCTGCCAGCAGGCGCCGAGCCTCCCATAGGGATAGCAGCGAGGGCAGCCTGTACCTGTGCAGTATATCTCTGTCGTGTGTGTGCACTTTAGTGTAAGAACATGCTTCGAAATGGGGCTTAAACTGTTGACCTGCGTCTGAGCGCCAGCCATGTGCACACAGTGCTGTCCTCGTATCACCTCTCCTCAGAGACCAACCTAATACACCTGCACACACACACTCAAACATACCTCCAACATCAGAGCACGCTGACAAATGGGAGCCCCTCTCTTCTGTCAGGAACACCCGCAGCTAAGGCTTACAAGATATTTACAGCACAGACCTATATCTGTGGCTGACAGCCGGCACTTTAACCCCATAGTCTTTATTTCATTTTAAATCCAATCTGCCACAGTACAGACACAACAAGGACTGTCCCTGCACATCGGCTTAGAACGTTCTGTTTAGAGCACAGTGGCAAATTATAAAGGCAGTGATACATATTTTATTATGTTGGCTCCGTCTAATGGACGGCACACACTGCACATATGAAATATAGACTTGGAGGTGAAAGTGCTGACTGTCAGCTTTAATTTAAGTGTGTTTACATTTGCATCAGATGAACAATGTGGAAATAGTATTTCTCCATCATCCCCTATTCCTAATGGATATACAGTAGGACAAGATCACATCACTTAAATGTATACATCTTATGTTTTATGTTGTCATTTGTTCAAGGGGAATTCCTGTATTTTTAAACTATTGTGTAAATGATTCATACTAAAGACTGTTGAAATCAGTCCAGTAGATCGCCTCAGCTGGCAGCAGCGACGCAGCTGCAACGGCAGCAAAGTATTCCTTAAGGGCAACTCTCACTGTCAGTGTTACGTCCACTAAAAGTACTTGTTTTTACCCCTGACAGGCTGAGGTTGTTATTCAAAGTGTCTGACAGCATTAAAGAAACCATTCCTACAGATAGAGAACAATATGCTCCTGTTTGTAACCACAAACAGAAGTCTCGCTCTAAAATCTCCCAGGTTGAGTTGTTAAAGTTGTATTTTCATCTAGAATGGAAATAAATCAGCTCAATATTCTTAAGTTAAATATATTCTTGCTGGCAGTTCTTGATAGTAAACTCCAAACTTGTCTCTTCAACTCCAACTCACTTTTCCACACTCGTCTTCCTGCAACAAGTCCCCTCTCAAGAGATTCAGATGCTGTTTTTGGTCACAAAAAGGATCTTATTGTTGCATAAAAAGGTCTCTCTGAATGAACTGTTTCTGTAATGTTGCCAGACATTTAGAGTAACAACCTCAGCCTGTCAGCGGCAACAACAAACACATTTAGCGGACCTAACAATGTCCACTTAACATTTCTGTCGATCTCGGTTATCTTACAAAAGATGTGCCTGACAGCCATCATATTGAGCTGATAAACAGACACATGTAATACATTCTGATTCCTATCTTGACTAACCAGACACAGAAATAAACTGTTTATCACGTTGAATACAAAAGGAAATAGATGAACATGGCTGGCAGCCCAGTCCAGAGGGGACAGATTGGTCTTGACGGAGCTGCAGCCTCTGAGCCCTCTCCTGGTCTGAGCTCTGACCAACACCAGGGAAATGTGTCTTCTGTAGCCAAGAATGTGTGTTTGGCAGCGATCAGTAGACACTGCTTAATTGCGTTTCTGTCATCCAGATTAAGCAAAATGCATAAAAATGGGTTAGGGGTTAGGGTTAACCCTAACCCTATCCCCATTACCTAACCCAAAAATGGGAGAAGGTTCAAGAAACAAACAAGGTGGATGGTTTTCTAATGTCTGCTCTTCTGCTTCATTTTTTCACCAGTCCAAGTGCCGGGCCCTGCTCCGAACCTGCAGGCCATGTCCAACACGCCGTCCTCAGTGTCTCTGAGCTGGGACAAACCCGTCACTGGCAACGGAGACATCGTCACCTACAAGTTATATTACACTGACAAAAGCGTTGGCAACGAAGAGGTAGGAATCAGTCTCTGCTCACTCAGTTTACACCAAATATAGACAGAATTACGTCACTTTAGATGTATGCAGAAATCTTTTCAGATATCCAGACAGGTTTGATGTGTCTCAATCATCACTTATAACCACTGTTCAGCCGTGTCTGTATCTGCAGGGACCCTGCACTCTGCCTCGTATTATTTTCTATTTATTATGCTGCATTCAAGGTGTTTCTAGGTGTCAGAGATTCTCGAGTAAGACAGTTGATTCACAGAAGAAGATTCCACGGCACATGTTTAAACCGAGCTGAGCTGTGTAGCAGCACACACTGCGGCCTTCAAGCCTCTAGCAGCTTCATGACATGTTGTCTGAATTTCAGAGCACTCTTGATTGCCGAGTCTTGTTTCCAGGAAGTATAACACCGACTCTTCTGGTTGGTAGCTCGTCAGTCCATAGAGTCAGTATTTGATGGACAGGAATTGAGACTCAACTTTCTTTCTCCCGGATCTCTTACAGCACATTTGAATGCCTTTTAAAAGCTGGTACTGACTCGGCCTTTAAGCATTTATAACATTTCCTGCCTTTCAATATTTCCTTGTGTACTTTGCCTTCATTATATCGATGATATATTATTGAATTCACTTAACATTCATTATTCTACTGGTACTATTCACGCTTTGCCTTGTAAGAGGAGAAGTACTGCATGTAGCTGACGCTTGATTTTGCAGGGTTCATTAGATAAAGTAGAAAGAATACTACTGCGTAGTTTAATGTAAATTATGATGAGCTAAGGAGTTTCTAGTCATTTGCCAAAAGACTCTTTGTACTGCTTATTGGCTGCACTCTTGATTACACACCTCATGCTGAAACACCTATTGAGCAGAAATAAAGCCCATATGATTCACCCAGTTCTACTCTGCGGGTCTAAATCTGTCACAGGAGTGGAATCAAGCTAGTTAGATATTGAGTCAGCCGCAGCAGTAGCAGTGCACAAGCCAGTGAGGCATTAAAAAGCCTTTAATATGATAATGGTTGAAACGTCAGCCAGCACACTGAGTAATGATGCCTCAGCTCCCTGGAGGAGAGTGCCTGAGATGAGGTGAAAAGGGCCAGAGATGAAGAGAGGGACGAGAAGAAAGAAAGAAGAGGTGAAGGAAGGAGAACAGAGCTAGAAGTTAGAAAGAGACGGTGCTGAATGGGTATGAAATATTAAAGGACAGAGAGAAATCAGGGACAACCTGTGATGCATCTCCAAAGGTGACGTGGTGACAGACGACCCTCCGACCAGAGTTCAGAGGTTGAGATTGGACCGCTCCCGAACCAAGATTAGATTTCCAAAAAGTCTCTTTACTTCAAGTGTCAGAAGCGAAGAGCTGAATGCAAATTGACTTGAAATAATTGGGCATGTGCCAGCAAGCCCAATTTGTAGAGCAAAAAGTCGGAAATCACAGAAAGCATAATTTGTGTCTCAGTGGAAGATGACAGATTTACACAGAATTACAAATAGACACGTTAGTCTGATGAAACGATGAAAGCAGCCATCACATTTTGTAGCTTTGTCAGATTTGAGAGATGGGTTGGATTGTAAATTAGTCGGTGCGTCTTGTTTACAACATGTTTGATGCCGTCTCTAGGGTTAATGCTAAACAGGAGTCAGGAGTGAAATACTCACATTAATGTATTCTTTATCTCCTCTTAGAGATAATCTTTCCCTTTCTCTTTCTTTTTCAAACGAGCTTTGCATTTGTTCCAGTTTTATCTTGTCTTTATATTCTTAATTGTTAGGGAGCACATTAATTTCCAGTTCAGAAGAAAAGAAGATATATTTGTTATATCCGAAAATGGCTGAGCTGAAGACCTTGATAAGTGGCTGTTGTCACACAACTTAAACTGACATCTCTTCCTCCGTTCTTCCCTCTCAGGACGTTGACATAGACGGTCAGTCGTACACGCTGAACGGCCTGAAGAAGAACACAGAGTACAGTTTCCGTGTGGTGGCCAACAACAAGCACGGTCCAGGCGTCTCCACAGAGGACATCGTAGTTCGCACCCTGTCTGACGGTCAGTTAGTTGATGAAGAGCAAATCAACCAAACTGCTTTTCAGAGGCAGATTGATTTTATAAAAGTAACAGACAACAAACATAAGAAAGAGGACACAGTCTATACCGATGTCTGTCTACGGCAAACATAGTATATGCTGACCCATATTGTTCAGCTGATGGTATGTAATGTGTTCGAGGGCTTAAACAACCAAAAGAAGTGCCAATTTTTTAATTGCTTAATCAGCAAATCATTTCAGTTCACAGCAGATCATATTCTGGTCTCTGTTACACTGAAGAAAGCAAATAACCTGTTTTCTTTTCTTCACAGTACCGAGTGCTCCTCCTCAGAACCTCACTCTGGAGGTCCAGAACTCAAAGGTAAGACTGAGCGGCCTTTACTGAACTGGACCTGAACCTAGTCTAGATGTTTCTGTTGCCTTATCGAGGACCTGAAAGTGTTTGTTGCATTCACATTCTCAGATGCAAAATACAAATAATAAATGCACCTAAACTGCCTGGAGCTCGACTCTTTGCCGTACAGCTAATGTTGCCGCTTCACCAAATCCACAAACACTCACTTGTGCACACACAGAGTCTGTTGAACAAATAAATAGCCTGCAGTCCAGAACAGTTGTTTCTCTGTGTGATTAGCTGCGTCAGAGGCCAGTAGCTCCAGCTGGTTAAGAGGGTGTGTGAACCCTCATCGATCCTCTCATCGGCAGGAGACTCGCCTGTCAGAAGATTTTATCCTCCATATCACTTTCCTTCTGTACAGTTTCTGGCAAAGCAGCCTGCGGCTTAAATACAAGTGGATACGAGAAAACATTAGCCTTGGAGATGTGAGCACACAAAAAATAATACTTAGGCAGGTGAGATGAGGGTCAAGGCTCCGTGAACATAGATCTAAGATGTGTTTTGATCTGTAACTTGCCTGGACAATACTTTTTGGGATTATGGCTACAAATAACCATCGTTGTCTTTGTTGAAAAAGATCAGAATTAGGATTAGAATGTTGATCATTGTTTCTCAAAGCCCAAGATGACGTTCTCAAACCAAAGACATTCAGTCATCTGTTACAGAGTAGCAAGGAAAACCTAAAATCAGTCACATTGAATTTTGCCTTTTTTTCTTAAAAAATCAATCATACTCTGAATATTTATTAAATAGTTGACAACTAATCGCAATCAATCGCTGCAGCTCCAGTTGCAGAGCTAGTGCTTCTCTGTGCAGATCAACCCTGGAAACAGCACTTGCACCCTGTTGGTTAACATGTGTTTAAGGTGTCAGGAGTAATTGAAGAAAGTCGTAGTAAGTGTTTGAACGTGAGATTTGTTTTATCTCGACTGAATTTGGATCCGCGATAACTGGATCAAATTTCTCCCAGCCGAGGCGACATCTCCTGGTGGTCGTTTAAAGTTCGTTGTTCATCAGCTTTATTACAGTTAAACATATTGTAGCTGTTGCATGACATTCATTATTAGATAAAGCTGCTGGGGTGGCTGCGGGCCTCACAACAGGCTCCTGATTAAAACAGGAAGCTGGCCACGGCTGACTATCTGTTGAGCCATTTGATCTTCAAACAGAGAGCTGTAGGCCTGTTTATTGTATATTTCCACCCGAGTGTTGGATTAAATTTGATAAAAGATGCTTCTCGCTCGTGACACGTGAGACAGCGAGTGCAAACAGAGAGGAGCAAAGAGAAGAAGAACCTCGGGGCGCGTGCATTGACTACAAAAGCGGCAGCCGGCTCTCAGCCCTTTGCTGGTCGATGCAGAGCCGGAGTGAGAGAGAACTGTCAAAGCAAACTAGAGAATGAAAAAAAAAAACTGGTAGACAATCCTATCACACACTCCCAGCTTGAGTGAGAACTGGCCACCCATGCTGAGGGATACTCAGCTGAGATTTGTGGAGAGAAAACACTCTAATGCTAATGTTAAGAGAGAGATGAAGAGGAGACACTCTGTGGGAAGGACAGACATTGGAGCAGCCTGGTTGTTTGAATGGATAGTGTACATCCAGCTGTCCCTCCCCAATTAGACCCAGACACGGCAATTTAAAGCTGTGAAGCAAACATCTGCCATCCTTTATTCCTGAACACTATTGAAATTAGTCATCTCATTTTTTTTTTTCTTTGCTGTCGTTCTGTTTAATTCTGAATGTAAACAGTCATTATGTCAGTAATTCTAGTACAAGTATATAGATACAAAGCATTTATGCAATTAGCTGTTAGTTACGCGCAGCCAAATGGAACTGGGGGGGAAAAAACTAATTAACATGCATTTCATATTCAGTCTCCTCTTTGGGCCTCTTCAAGCAGAACCTCACATCTAATACCTGCGAGGCGACCTGGAATTCCTGTTTTTGTGATCTTATTCGTTTTCCTGTATTTTCCAGCATCTGCGATCTCGCCTTCCCCTGTGATTTTTCCAAAAGTCAATTAAACAGGTTTTCCTGATTAGGGAGAAGAAGGGAGGAAAAGCAACACACAAGACGAGCCGGGACCGATGGTGTAATAAGAAATATGGAATAATTGAACACACTTAACACAAATTTAATTTGTGCAATTCCCTTGTCTCAGCTGGGGAGGAGTGCGTGTGTGCCCTCTGCGTGTATTGAGGCTTTTGTGCATCAGTGTGACAGTGGGGAAGCGTTAATTAACTCCTCTCCCACGCTGGGCTACCCCCCACCTATCTCTTTAAACACACACACAAAAACTCAGACGCATGAGTCCCACAACAGTGCAGCAGAGGCCCGCCAGCTAAAGTCCTTCATTCATCTCTCTGCCTCAGTGTCTCTGCAGGGGTCACCTGTCCCCACACCACACACTCCACTCATCAGTGCACCTCCTTCTGTTATTCATGTGTTTATTTCTTCCTAAATGCGTCAATCTGAACTGAACCACCCGTGCGCAGAAGTCTGTTTTTGGCTTTTTTTGTGTCAGAAGGAAGGGAGGGGAAGGTGAGACTGTTTCTGGTGAACAGAACAGTGAACCTGCAGAGAAACGTTAACACAAACGCCTCTGCCAAGGTGTGTGGGAAGGTGTGATGCTGCCTGCTAAACCATGAGGTCACCTCTACAGCTGCACGCCCAAAAACAGATGGTCCCACATGTGCTAAATGTAAGTTTGTCTTTCTTCCATCCTCAGGGCATCATGCTTCGGTGGCAGCCCCCACCCCTTAGCGGCCAGAACGGGGAGATTACCGGCTACAAGATCCGATACCGGAAAGGGTCCCGGAGGAGTGAAACATCCGAAATCACCGGAGGCACCCAGCTTTTCAAACTCATCACCGGTAATGGCCTCTGAGTCAGCAGTTAGCTCAACTATGATCGCCAGTGTCAGACTCAAACTGCCCCTGCTGTTTCATCAGCCCCAGATTTATTTCATAACTAGTATTGCCACAGAGATTATGTGAATTTAGCTACCAGCTCTGTTGTCTTTCATTGTTGTTTCGTAGAAAGACTTCCCGATGATCCTACGGGTGGGTGTGAATGAATATGATGCATACATTACTGTACATGTATGTGTAGGTGGAGAGGAGCTGTAGGCCGGGTTACAGGTGGTTTGGACGCTAATCCAGCAGAGGACAGAAAAGGCAGTTCACACGTGGGACTGTAATGCATCTGCAGTCAAAGTTCACCTCGCTACTCTTATTTGGTGGTATTGAGGGTAAACTTTGACTCACTGTGATTATGTTTTGGAGGATGGAACCTTGATTGCTGCAGAGTAGAACAGCTCATATATCTGTTTCATGAGGCAGCTGCGTAGGAGAGGACCAAGAAGATCAAAAGATGCAGTCAAACCTCCTGCAGACTGAAATACATTTATTTGTAACGTTTCATTGTTGGACCGTTAAGTTTAGGGTTTGCCTGATGGAGGTCTAGCACACGAGTGTCGCAGATAAATGTTTTATTGCAAGTTAGAGTGTGGGAGTTAGAATAGATTAGAAAATATGTATAATATATTCAGCAAATGGCCACAGAATAAGTATAGGGTGATAAATGCAAAGAGAGATACATCAGGTGGTAGCTGAATCGTACCTGATTCAGATGGTTTGGAAACAATTAGATTTTTTATTTTTAGGTACCGGCTCAGATTACTTTATCTGTACCTGTATGTAGATTTAGTTTGCAGCAGATGAAGATAATACATTCTTCTAGCACACATATTACAAACAAGACAATAGACAAACATGATACAAGGACTTGAGGCTCCACTAATGAAGACTTGATGTGTTGAGCCTTTCTGTATGTAGCATGTAGAATCCCAGACCAAAGCCTCCCTGACCTGAGTGACTGTGCCACACTGTGTCTTCAGTGTGTCTCTGTGTTCACACTTTTGTTTTGGGGCTGTCCACTCGGATCACTGAGGGTGTGTCTTGATGCAAAGTGTGAACAGGCCCCTGAAAATGTGATGGCACTGTAAACTGATTTGTGCCCTTGGTGGTCTTCAGTATGGTGTTTGAACATCATTTTAAAGAGGTGGCTTTCTTTGTTCTCAGGACTTCTGTTCCTTTTCTTCCCCTACACTGGTCTGACAGTAAAGCTTTTATGTTATCAGACTCAGTTTATCTCTGCTGGCTGTGTCCTCTATACTGTCAGCTGTATCTGACATGCTGCAATATTAAAATCTTGATCTTGAGACTGACTCAGGTTCTTGTTTGGAGTCAGTCAGGCTGTTTATTTAGTCAACATCGGATTTGTTATCTGAACACTGTGAGCTGTGGTCGCATGTCTTACTGTACCCTTGCATTACCTGCTGCTACCACAAAAATATGCACAGTATCACCAGAGACACACTGCAATGGTGATTAATATTAGATGTTGTCTCAGCATCTTTCAAGTGGCCCGGCCTCACACTGTGTACTGCATCAAAGAGAATATACACTTAAAAGTAGATTTTGAGAACATTCTGGGGGGTGAACAGAGGGGTGTTTGTTGGTTCAAAAGCGTTTAGAAGGAGATGTTGTAGGCTTGGAGGCACGGATAGTTAGGCAGTCTTCAGAAGCCACCCCCAAGGGTGGCCCAGAATACTGGGTACAGAGAGAAAAGACCACAGGATTAGCATGTAGCGTGCAAATGGGACAATATGACGATGATGAAAAATTTTACAGAAAATTAATACAGCAACACATCATTTATCAGCAGGCGTTCGCCTCTTTTCTGAATACCAAAGCCGGCACCCAGCGGTGAACCGGCTCATTTTGAAGGAGACATGGCTTTAAAATATGAACGAATCCAGACTCCAGAAGTCTTTTTTCTCTGCTTTTTAGTCCCTTAGTGTTTTACTTTTAGTGCAAGCTTCTATTACACACTTTTCTTAAAGGCAAACCACCAAAAACATATGAATCAAAGATGAGAAATAAATCTCAATCACTTGAAGATATTGAGTGGAAAAGAAAGTTAATTGCGCCACAGAAACCTTCACTTGATCCGTCCCTAAGGCTGACTTATAGATTTTCTACTTAAATTGTGCAGAGCAGTATTGGGCATCTGTTTAAGATATTTGCGCTTTCAAAATATTTATTGTGTCTGCAACTAGAAACCTGGCCAAGCGGAGAGCACGGATAAATCATGAAGTAAAACTAGAGGGAAGTTTTAATGAAAGGGTTTTATTGCTGCTTAAGATTCAGTTCAGCCACGGCTCAGTTTGAATACTTGACTCTGACCTGTTTGTTTTGCTTGGCAGGTTTGGAGCGTGGGACAGAGTACTCCTTCAGGGTGTCGGCCATGACGGTGAACGGCACGGGACCGGCCACCGAGTGGACCACGGCAGAAACATTTGAGAGCGACCTGGATGGTACGAACACCCTGCTGTAGTTGTCTTTGTGTTTGATGTGTTATCGACTACTATTGATTATTCTCTCTCAGCATTTCATGTAAGAGCCAACATTGTTGAAAGTAACATTTTAGCATCTTTAGGTGCCAAATAAAGTGTAAAAGTATCAAAAGGCTCAGTACATGGACATACATCTGAAAGGCTGTGATGTCACAACTATACAGTGGGCGATATCTGCTCAGGCCTGCGAGACCTGACCAATGAGAGCAAAATGGGCTTTTCAGTGAAGAGTTATTAAAGGGAAAAGCAATAAAACAGAGTGTTGAGACACAAGGTGAATGGAGGTGCAGCAGAACACTATGAGAAAGATAGTGTGTTTATTGAACTTTAAAGCATGTAGCATCAGTCTGAACCTGAAGATAAGCATGAAATGAGATCTTTGACCAGTTGTGTCACTGTAACGCTCGAGTTTTTCCTGCATTCTTTTCTCCAGAATCTCGTGTACCAGACCAGCCCAGCTCTCTCCACGTCCGCCCACTGGTCAACAGCATCGTGGTGAGCTGGACGCCGCCGGAGAACCAAGACATCGTGGTGCGTGGTTACACCATCGGCTACGGCATCGGTAGCCCCCACGCTCAGACCATCAAAGTTGACTACAAGCAGCGCTACTACACCATCGAGAACCTCGGTAAGAACTAACCGCAGTGTGTTTGGTTCATGTGTATCATTTTGTTTCTGTCTCTTTGCAATGCTTCTGTTTTTATTGGCATCCTGATTCACCCATATAAAGAATCTAACAGTTGGATGTTGATGAGAAAATGTCAGCGTTTAAAACAGTGCAGGGATTTTTCCTCCTTACGAATATAAATGTGGTCGATGTGACACTGGAAGTATTCTTTGAAAATAAAATTTAATGAGCAGACACACACACACACACACACACATACAAACAATATGAAGCAGATTCATCCGTACCTCACAGTGAGTAGAAAATTAATGAGCTCTTCTCCACCACACGCCTGAGCCACTAATTACACAGATTAGCCTAATGGGGACACAATAATTAAAGGTCAAAAACGTTTAAATAAAACAAACTTGTTTTGGTCATTTTAATTCTTGCTGTCATAAAAGCAAATGAAACATCAACACAAAGTTCTTTCTAGATAACATGTTTTGTAGGAGTGGCAATTTTCTGCAAAGGCTCAGTCAAACCTTTGAGACAATGACATTGATTATTGTCAATGCAAACTTCATAATTGTGGAGGAGTTGGATTGAACACTTCTGGATTTAAAGTACCAGGCTGTGATTTCATTCTCATGTAAAGAAGACACACACAATGACAAATCCACAGGAAATTATATTTTTGTCCTCCTGAGTCTGTTACGTAGGTCAAACTCAGCCGGTGGTTTTTATTAAGAGTGTAATTAATCACCATCAATAATACTACAGTAATTCAAGCTTCAGGAAGGTGAACAGAAATGGATTATGAGTTAAGAAATAGTCTTGGAAATGGAGAAGTTTGTTGTAGAGTATCTATATGTGCATAATTGAAGCTTCCATTACAATCACAGTAAGTGGAATGATTGTATTCAAATACTTACTCTGGCCAACATCGCAATTATGAGCCAAGAGTCTCGAGAGTTTTATCTTGATTAGAGGGCTGCTGCAACACTTTATCTCGCTTGTCGTGTCTCTCTTACTACACTTTGACTTCACCCCTCTCTCTCTCTCTCTCTCTCTCTCTCTCTCTCTCTCTCTCCCTCTCCCGCCCTCAGACCCCAGCTCTCACTATGTGATCACACTGAAGGCCTTCAACAACGTCGGCGAGGGCATTCCTGTGTATGAGAGCGCCATCACCAGACCACAGTCAGGTATGAAACATGCATCAGTCTGCTCACCTGGAAATCCTTCAATTTCTTCCATTTGTAGACAGTGCAAAGGAGGAATTCAGTAGTTGCATTTATACTGTTCGTCTTCAATAGAATAACTCACATCTTTTCAGCTCGTACACAACAGACCCCCCCCCCCCCCCCCCCCCCCAAAAAAAAAAAAGGAAAGCCTGCGACTGACATTTATCTTCGCTCGCTCTAACCTGGGATCAGTATCAGGCAGAATGTGTCGGGACTCCAAATTACCAAGGAGGTAACGGGTCATCGGGGTGTCTCACTGCTCTGATTAACTCTCTCCATAATGGCCCCCAGTATACTTGAGTCTCTTTTTAATCAAATGTTCAAAATCCTCACACTTTGCCCTCAGATTACCAGTTGTCTCGATGTTAAGATTCTTGAAGAATCTTCTCCTACGAGATAAGAAGAAAGGGGTATTTGTGTGCACATTACAATCCATCTGCAGGATGGTAAAGGAATATTTATATTTACAGACGTCTTCTTCCTGGGAGTCTGCCATGTTTCTACTGTAGCCTAGAATGGACATACCAAGTTAAAGAACAAGATAAAGTAACAGTAACCGTTACTGTGTGTGGTGATTATCAAAAAAAACGTTGTTGATTCTAGAAACAAGAATAAAAGTACTCACCACATTACTCCAGCATTACACAGACAGCAGCCTGTGATGGAGTTATCTCTACATATCTGCCTGCATCACGATGAGACAAACTTTGTTTCAACAGACAAAGAATATAGAAACTCAAGTTTAACTATCAGCCTGACGATCTGTTAACCTCAAAGTCTCAGATCACAGCCCGGTTAACAATTAGACATAGAACTGAAGTCTCACTGCCTGACAGATGATCTTAAAGTGCAAACACGCTGCCAGTTAGACTCCCCGTCAGCTGAGTTCACACAGTTTATGTGACAGTGTCATAAGACAACCAGCCCATGCTCCCCGGTGTGTCCCAGAACGTGGGCTGCCCCCGCCTCCTCTCCCATCCAGCTACCAATCTCCCCGCTCAGCCTTGATCACTCCAGTTTGTCTCTTCTGCAGCACTATTGCACTGCCGAGCTCGATAGGGGTGGGATGCTGGATGACATGAGTCACGTCAACATGCTTCGAGGGGGGGGTGGCAGTCTAAGTGCGCACACACCCGCACACTGTCATACTGTACACTTCTCTGTATGAAGTTCATGCTTCCTCACATCCTCACACACACACCCACAACGCTGCACACACTCAGACCCCCTGTGGTGGCTTTGGCAACCCTTCGTCAGATCCAAACGCTTCCTCTCAAAGCAGAACCAAAGCCCACCACCATCGTCTGCTGCTGAATCCTCTGGGGCGCGTTCCGTTCCTGCCAGTTTGTTCAAGTCGGGATTAAAAAGACGAGCTGACCTACATAGTACTTTTACTTTTGAAAAAAACTGAGCAGAAACTTGGTGAACTTGTGCTTAGTGCGTGCTAGGTTGAATATGTTAAAATAAGATGACGTCTTACTGAAAAGCAGGAAATGATTGCGGGGATTGCACCCCCGTCTGTACGTCAGCTTCTCCTCTGCAGTGTTTTCTACTAACACTGCAGACTGTTCTTCCAAGCGGGTGAAGAAATGCAGCTTGCATGCCACTCCAAAAACCTCAGTGCCTCTCCACAACCACATGAATGCTTAGATCTTCATCACACACACGCACACACTCACATACACTCACCGACTCAGTCTTGGGAATATAATGAGGGCAGCTTTGCACAAAGAGGTGTCAAATGGAGCGAGGCCGAGAGGAGAGGACCAACAAGTGGTCGAGGAGGAGTGTCACCGCGGGTGACTGACCAAAGCTTTTTCTGCCATCTCAACTAAACCAAGCACAGAGAAACTGACGGCCAGAGGGCCATCTTGAAGCATTTATCCTTCAGACTGTTGGCCAGAGGCTGCCTGTTTGAGCCCCTCTTTCCCTTTATAGCCACACACAAACACTCCTAAGGCTTTATAGGGTGTAATGGGCAGTCAGCGCACACACAAACACACTCGAGTGCTCTCCATGTATGCACACACACACATACACTCTCACATAAACACAGAGGTTGTTAATATTATGTGTCTCATTCAACTGGCGGACTGGTTTGTATAGAGACCGTTCATTTAATATGTAATTCAGTCTTCCTTCCTGTAGAGATAGATAATACAATACAAAGTGAGACACTAAGAATTGAGACTGCTTTTCTTCTGCTGCTGAGGGAGCTTCCCTTTATTATCTCTGTTTGCTGCATTTAGTGTCAAATCAGCAAACAAGCAGGTTTTAATTCTGGGATTATTGGATTAACAGAAATGTTGTATAAGTGTGATTGAGTATGTTTACTTCTCAGGTGTATTTTTCACTGCATTAGCCAAAAGAAATTTTAATCCAAATACTACATTCTTCTAATTTCCAAAGACATCACTAACCTACAATTTACAGTTTATTGATTTAAAAACTGACACAGACTAATAAAAGATTATGAAATCTGATAATGATGTTAAATGTGTCTCATCAAAAATGTAAAAACAGTATAAACAGTCACCTTAGAAGTCATTATTTCAATTTCTTCTAGTAAAATGAGTCAGACATTATACCGCACTAACCTGTTAGATTAACCCAACTCTCTCTGATAATCATATTCCCACATAAACATCTCACTGCACAGGACAACATCATTCCACAAACCTTTATACTTGATAGCAGAGTGAAGTAAGAAGAGGATTAGTCCACAGACTCGGTCTTAAACTTGTTTGACGTTCACATTAATAAACTGTTTTGTAGTTAAAGTTATCCAAAAGGACTCATTTGCATCAGATGTGACACAGAATACAAAATACAAGTAGATTTTAAATGTATTGAAATAGTTTACGAACGTGAACATTAACAAACAATACACAACATGCACAGCAATAAAACCGAGTTGCTCTGAACCAAACCAGACAGGATGGGACTGTAGCTCCTCTCCTCACAGTGGGAGAGGCCGAGCTCTACCTTTCACTACAAGCTCTCCGCTGAACACCTTTGAGCCTCAGATCAGAAGCAGCAGCCGGCACACACACATCCAACCACAGCCGCCACTCGTCCGTGACCGTCTCCTCTGCCTGCAGGCTCTGCTTTCTACATTTTCCTATATTTCTCTCTACAGTTTCAAGGACAGAATCCACCTTGTCGACGTTGCTCTGAAAAGAGGGAACTGTTCCAGCGTCCTTCTGTTTATCCACTGTGCATTAAAATGTTTTGAAAAGCTCCACGGTGTAAAAAATTACAGCACTGCCTCCTTCTGATAGGAAATCTTTAATGTGCTAGTCTGAAGAGTTTTCTTTAGAATTGCTTGCTCTCCAGTTTTCCATTTACTGTAATCTTTTCTTATGAATGGAGATTCTCTTCCTCTCTCTTTCTAGTGCCACAGTAGCCATTGATAGAACACCACATGCTGTATAGTGACTTCTGTATAGCAACCAAGTCTGTAGATCCGTCTGATTGTAGAGATCTGTTTTTCTAATAGAATCTTCTCTCTCTTTCTCTTCACCCCTCCCAATCCCATCCTTGTTGCACTCACGTTATCTTTTTCTTCGTTCCCGTGGTCGTCCTTCATTTTAACTCATTAACCTTAATTACTCCTGTTGGTTCCTCCCTGCATCCTGTTTTGACTCCACTGTCCGATCCACCGCACCACGCTTCTCTTTATGTTTTAATTTTGGTCATTTTAATTTGCGTGCATGCATGCGGGTTTTCTGCCTGACGCGCAGATCCCATAGACCCCGATGTTGACCTCTACGAACTGTTCCATGCTCCATACACCCCAGTACCAGACCCCACTCCCATGATGCCACCCGTGGGTGTTCAGGCCTCTGTGCTGAGCCACGACACCATCAAGGTGACCTGGGCCGACAACTCGCTGCCCAAGAACCAAAAGATCACAGATAACCGCTTCTACACGGTGCGCTGGAAGACCAACATCCCTGCCAACACCAAAGTGAAGGTAAGAGACTCAAAATGGAACTTGTAAGTTTGTGTACATGATATGTGTCGTGTTTAAGTTGGTATCTTACACTTTATAGTGGGTGTACAAGTCTTGCAGCATGCTACTGCACATCTCAAAAGCATAATAAATTTTGCAAAATAAGTAGTATAAAGTCTTTTGTGGCTCCAGAGGAAGTTGCATGACATTTTTAATTCCATGCATTCTTCTTCCTTTTGAAAACCTGGCACCTGTATTACCCCCAATGCAACTTAGTCACCGAGTGAAATCACTGGAGGACATTTATCAGATTACATGCAGTTTCCTCTGGAGCCACAAAAGGCTTTCTACTGGGGAAAGACCCAGATTATCAGCCTCGGCCAATTATAGTGGGCAATAACATTTTCCTATTATTGGTATCTGATTCGCCATTAAATAAATGTATTTGAACGTTTTCTCATTTTCCCCTGATGCAACATCCTCTCACACAATGTCCTGCCGACAACAGTATTGATGGCATGTCACAATTAATGGCCTATTAACAATAAAGTGATCTCCTAAAGTCTCCTGGACTTTTAATAATTGTAATGTCTCTACTTTCTACAAACTACCAGTTGTACAGTTCCTCTTTTAGTCGTGAGCACGCTGCTGCTAACGGCGTCTAGAAGCCGCCAAGGCCATCAATTTAGCGAGCAGGTAAAGTTGAGCAGGAAATGCAAAAAACAGATGAGGCTGTAGAATATCAACATTTACCTCGGACATTCAAAATTAGACAAGACAAGCTTTATAAACTAGATGTCTAAAATTAGAATGTATTAACTTACCACCCACCAGATGTCCAGCTAGTTTCTCTTTATCTGATTCAAAAGGCCTTGTTCTGGTTTAGCTCTACACTTTTAAGAACTTGTTTACAACTTGGTGTAAATCAGTGAAGTACAAATCAAATAATTTCAGTCTATCAAACTTTGGCAATACGCCTTCGTTTAATACAGCGAGATTTCTGCGTATTGTGCCGTGGGACCTTCTGCATCCCTTCACTCCTACACTTACCAGAGAGAGGTATTGATGTGCTGAAAATAAAAGCAGCGTCGAAGGATGATATATAACAAAGTATTCCCACAGCAGCTCCCAGGCACTGTGGCAGCGTGATGCTGACATTTGCAATAATCTGTTTTCATCCACAAAGAGAAGAAGTCCCTCTGCTCAAAACCTTAACTGAGAAATTCTTCCTCAAATTTTACTCATTAGTCTTCCTCTCAACATTTTACACATGTTTTAGGTGAATACACTGAGCTCTCATTTTGTTGATTCTGATGGACTAGAATCTGCAGCAAAGGATTAATTCCATCATCTGTTTTAACCCAAAACATTTCCATCCGTGTTGATCTGACAACATCCATGGTGACCGTGGTCGCAGCAAATGCAGTAATACGGCAGCTAACACTAAATAAGTAAACAGCTACTTCGTTAGAAATACAAACAAAAAGATCTTCTGTTTGTTGGTAGCTGAATGGCTATGACATATAACCGATGTCCACGGTTCAACCACGGCCATGGACCTGTGTCTCCTGTCCAGCTTTTCAACTCCAGCTGTCCAGTGAGGGCAAAACATTTCCCCATCCTCGCCCATAAGATACAAACAGTAGACTTGATGGTTTTCCTCACCTGTAAGAGTAGATATGATGGTATTAATATTAATTTCACTGCAAAGAGACTTGATGTTCTCTATAAGGAGATGGTAGAAAACATGTGCATAATTTGCATTCAAAAGCAGAGTAGGTTTCTGGCAGAAGTATAAGAGGCTCGAGGTCTTCGTCATCGTCATCCTGATGAAGGCCACAAGCCAAAATGCCTCAATCTAAAAAGTATGTTTCTCTAAATGCTGTGCGTGTAGCTAGAGCTTTTCACTTCTTCATATTTCTCAATCAGCAAAAATGTGATATTGGCAAAGATCTAATAGTGTGCAGCCCTAGTGCTTTGAATATCACTGTTGTAGATTTCATTAATTGATTAATAGTGTTGGCTACAAAATATCCCAAAATAGTGAAAATGCTGATTATACTATCCTTACATTCGATGATCAGTTGATAAAATATTAAATTATAAGTCTACACAAGCTCATTTCTGGAGTTCAGAGTCGGAACAAAGACCTACAGTGGCACTGTTGTATTCCATCGATTCACTGGGATCAGTGTCACGCAGATACAAAGTGCACTGAGAGGGAAGCTGCACGAGTGTAAAGTATTAGATGGAGTTACAATATTTGCAGTGAGTCACGGTGAGCTGAACCTGAAACAAGCTGTTTGAGATTCAGCTTCTGATTCTTGACCTGCAGCTAAATTATGATGATTACTTATCTCTGAATCTGTTTGTGTGTGTGTGTCTGTGTGTGTCTGTCTGTCTGTCTGTCTGTCTGTCTGTGTGTGTGTGTGTGTGTGTGTGTGTGTGTGTGTGGGTGTGTGTGTGTGAGAACCTGTGACCGAGCAGAGCTCAGATAAAGGCCTGTGTTCACCGTTAAATTATTCAACAAGGACAAGACAAATGAGAAGTAAAAAAGGGGGTGCAAATCTTACAGTGTATTCCACATAGAGCCAACACACACGCACGCACACACACACAGAGTCACGTCTTGCAGCCATGAGTGGATGCTCAAATTGGTTTTATTCTCACACTGTGGCGGTAATTAAAGAGTTCCACAGGCTCATTATGTTTCTGTCCTATTAACCAAATTCAATATATTAACGAGTCTATTAGAGACGTCTTTCTGCTGTTTCTATCTGTGGAGTGTGGAGGCCATCTTGTAAATCCTGTACACAAGTATAGCTGTCCTCAGCACCAGTCTAAACAACAGGGATGCCTTCACCCTAATGCCGCTTCTCTTCGAGCTCGTACATTATTGAATAGACGGCTGCTCTCAAACTGGCAGCGTGTTTCTAAAGGACAGAGTGTTTTCTTTTCCTATCCCAGTGCCCTCAGTTTGACAGCCCCCACCGGAGGACTGCACTTTTGTCATAGCACGCAACGTTATAGATAGGGCTGTTAGAGAACTGGTAAGCCTGACATGACCCCCAGCACGCTAACACTGCGCCTCCACCCCGTCCTGCCGGCTCAGGCCAGCTAGGATCAAGACAGACAGTTACATAACTCAAGCTTTTAAATGTGCTGGCTAATTATGATACTAACTAACTAACTATATTATTAACTAAAACTAAAAACGTTTATAACGCTGTAGTGATGTGAGTGTTGTGATGTGTAACAGTTATGCTTGTCACTGTCGTAATTTGTTGTATATAGTTTTACAGCTTATTCATAATGGCTACACTTGTTTTTTACTCTGTCATATGATTTGGCATTGTGGTCATTATGGTTATTTATCAAAAGTACAGGTAAATCCAACACATACGGTTGCGTACAACATAAAGTCATTTACAAATGTGCAATCTGTCAAAGTACGATATACTAAAATACAAATCCCTTGAAATTACAGTACTTGTGTAAATGTACTAGTGTAGTTACATTCCATCACCGACTATGACCTCAGTAGTAAAGATACAATTGAATTGAACATTTCTGATGATTTAAACAAAAAGTAGGTTTCCGCGGGGTCTTAAAAAGTCTCAAATTTGACAATCTCGATTTAAGGCTTAAAAAAGTCTTAGATATGTCCATATTTTGCGTATAGGTCTTAAATTAATTGAAGCGCAGTGTACGCTCTGCAAGAGGACCCTCAACTTGGGCAAATTCAGTGTGAAAGCGCTGATGTCACACACAAAATCAGAAAAACACCAGTTAGCTTCTGAATGTCTCCAGCGAAGTCACGCTGTCACACACTTTTGTGCGCCTTTGTCACCAGTTCCTGGTCCAAGTTCATCTAGTTCTGCTCGACCCGTGCTCTGCGGCGCCTCTGCCGTCTCGCAGTCAAGAGACATTCAAACCATCGTCAGCTCAACTCCGACCTTGAAAGCTGAGGTGCTTTGGATTTTGAACACCGTTGCTAAACATATTTGCAACAGATTTGGATGTAAAAAGTTGTACCTCTCTCCTCAAGATTGATGTGAGGGGAGGTCTGTGACACTTCTCAGACTGCATTTTTCCTTACTTTTTCGTACTTCCTGTAGGTCTTAAATTTAGTTCAAAATGGTCTTAAAAAGGTCTTAAAAAGTCTAAAACCTGACTTGTTCAAACAAGCAGAAACCCTGAAAAAGGGAATATTTTAAACTTTGTACGCAACAGACATTGTGACACCAGATCGTACAGGTGTAACTATTAAAGTATTCCACATAAAACCCGATGGAACAACACAACATGTAAAAGGTTCTGCTTCCACTCAGTGGTCAGTGTGTGAAATGCTAAACTCTGCACAAAATCCAGAGTTGTGATTAGTCATGTGAACTCTCAACACAATCAGCTGAGAGGAAACATTAATGATGATGCAATAATTGTTTAAAGGTGTTCCAGCTTCTTACTTATAAGGACTTCCTGCACTTGTCTTTATTTGATAGTGTACTTAATGTGTTAAGTGTTTCTAGTTTTAATCAGAGACAACAAGACATTTAGAGATGTCAGCTTGAGCATGAGGAAACTGTAATGGGCATTATTTTTCACATTTGTAGACTAAAATATGAAACGATTAATCCTGAAAATGATCAGAAGGCAAACGGATGATAAAGAAAATCATTTGTGTTAGAAAAGATAATATGAGATCGGCTGTGAAACTCTTAATCAGTATTCAGTGATTCTGAATGTATTGTGTCATCAAACAAACTGAACTGTTGTTTTTTTGGGTGCGTGTGTGTGTGTGTGTGTGTCTCCCCCCAGATGGCCAACACCACCAGCCTGAACCACATGGTGACGGGCCTGAAGCCCAACACACTGTACGAGTTCTCCGTCATGGTGACCAAAGGACGCCGCACCAGCACGTGGAGCATGACTGCACAGGGCACCACCTTTGAAACCAGTAGGAGCACACATGAAGACACACACATGAAGACACACACTCAGATCATTTAGCAGGAAACACAAAATGTACACGATCACAAACACAAAAATCAAGAGGCTAACAAGCTCCTGGCTGGCTGGGAGTAACATTTTACCTTTTACAGCTCAAAGGGAAGGTGAGGACACACCTGAGGAAATGAGGCTTCATGGTTTAATATAGGCCAATTAATAAAAAAAGGTATTTATCAAAAGATTAACTCAAATTTACTGCAAGTGAAACTGAGGAAACCAGCACAACATTTTTTGATTGCAGAATTTTATTTCAGCGCTTCTATGCTCTGAGGAGGAAGTTGGACTAACTCGGCTTCCATGCAAAATATGTGATTTGACTAATCATGAACCAACAACAACAATAATAATGATATTAATGATAATAATAATATTACGGTTTTGTGTTAAAACAACGTATTTGTTTACATGTTTCTCTTGATTTGCAGAGCCTTGGCCCGGAGTCTCGGCCTGAGGAGAATACTGACTGAGACCTGAGTCTTTTAGGGGTTCAAGCTTAACGAACATAAAACATTTTGTTCTAGTTTTGGGTCATTACTCTGTTAATGTTGAACTTGAGTGGTCACAACTTTATGTTGCCTTTTGCTCGGCACAGTAGCTGAGGAATGACAGTAAATGCTTACGTAAAGGAGAGAAGCACTTGTGTTAACTTCAGGCATGTAAGAGTAAAAAAATCACAGAAGGAAAGATTATTACAGCCTCCCCTGAGTCAACTGGTGCAAAAGTGCACAAATTGACTGTATCAGTGTTAATAATACTCATACTGCTGTCACCATGGCAACATACAGTCCTTTTAAATCCGTCTCCAGCCTGTGTTGAGAACATACAATCCCCCGAGTGTCTGTATAGAATTCCTGCAGCGCTCTGTGCCAAGTGTTGAACATATTGAACTTGTGAGCTGAAAAGTGTCGGAGCTCATTCGACATTATAAGTTGTAATTGCTGAGCTAAAAGTTGCCTGACAATAAACCAGGCATTGAAAACAAAAACTAATTTTCCTTTAAACTGCTTCTTCAATGCATTATTGAACTGTGATTTATTAAACTATTACAAAGATGCAGAGGTTTTCTTTTGTTTATGTTTAAGAGAGAACAGCTCGTTTTCATTTGTGCCCAGCCAGGGGTTTGTGTGTGAGCGCAAGAGTCTGCGTGCAACTGAATTACATCTGCAAGGTCATAAAAACACACACACAAGTATAAAGAAGTGATAAACAATAGGCCACATATAGAGAGAACATACAGTATTCAGTATGTGCGTGTATGCAAACGCTCACACGGGTTACTCATATCACATACTAACAGTCTCAACCCTCCCACAGTTCCCAGCTCTTCCCCGAAAGACGTGACGGTGGTGAGCAAAGAGAACAAACCTCGCACCATCATCGTCAACTGGCAGCCTCCCTCTGAGGCCAACGGGAAGATCACCGGTGAGTCTGAACCCTTTCACAGTGGCACAGATGAATGAATCTCTGCTCACGTTTAACAAATATATGACAAAAAAATATTCTGGACTGAAAACAACCCATATGAAATGATAATAATGTAAAATGTCCAATTTAAAATGTATTTTATTTGCACTTTTAAGACTTTTTATGCAGCAGTGGTCAGAGAGGAAGCTCCATCTGATCACTGCACTTAAGCCCTTTTATTAAAACTAGATATATTGCAGATACATGACTCTGATTGTGCAGTTTGACTTGGAAGAAGTAGCACCAACACATCATAGTTGATCTTATTTTGCACGGCACTGAATGTTAAATGTATCTCTCTCCCTGCTGTAGGTTATATCATTTACTACAGTACAGATGTAAACGCTGAAGTCCACGACTGGGTGATTGAACCGGTGGTAGGTAACCGTCTGACCCACCAGATCCAGGAGCTGACACTGGACACCACCTACTACTTCAAGATCCAGGCCCGCAACTCGAAGGGCATGGGCCCGATGTCTGAGGCCGTACACTTCCGCACTCCAAAGAGTAAGTTTGACAAGATGGGAGTATAACTATACATATATCATCACAGCTTGCTATTCGAGTCATAAATTCCTCCCAGGAGTTGGTGGACTCCTAAAGAGACAGAATGGATGTCTACATTAGTCAGATTGCCACAAATTCGACTCAGAGTGAATGCTAATGTTGACATCTGCTGAATGTGTAAATGGGCAGCTGTTAGCTAAAATGTCATAGCTGCCATAACAGCGTCATTAGTTGGCATTCAGAAGGATAACAGCTCTACATTAGGATCATGCAGGGGCTGCACAAGGATGCAGGAGGCTGCGTGGGGTTGCGGGAGGCTGCGGGGGGTTAGGTGTGTTGTTTGAGGTTCCAGTGAGACAAAGAAATGCAGTCCAGAATGTCCAGTTTGAGTAACAGATAAATGTGTTTAAATGAGCTTTAATTGGTCTCAGCGTGTACAGTTGTTCTGCCCTCGACTGTCCAAAAGAATAGACTAATGAAGTTTAACATTTGACTTTCACTGGCATAACAAAGCTTCTCATACTCAAACATATCTCACCTGGTGGAGGATTTGCATGGTTAAATGTTTAATGACACAAAGCCTGTCATTATATAATATCACAAATCAAATTCTAGCAATGTGGCGTTTCTCTAGCATGGCAAACAACCACATATAGTGCTGGAAGTCCTGACTTAATTAAGTTTTCTAGTCAACACTTTAGGCAAACTCTCGTGATGAGGTGACAAAGTATCCTGAGAGCGGAGACACTGATCGTTTCCCAGGCCGTGTTGTTTGGTTGGAGATGAAACACTTACTGCAAGACTGGTCAGACAGTTTTACCTCAAGAGACATTTCAGATCAGATTGTAGCTGCTGAATTTTCTTTTTATCCAAATATTCTGACAGGACTGCATCCAGCACTTTACATTCAAGTCCTCATACCAGGTGTATTTAAGAGCTAATGTGGTCTGTATAAGTCCCTGTGAGCTGCTTATTAACATTAAGTCTCTGAGTGTGAATAAAAATGCCAAAAACATTCATGTTTAGTGTGAAATTAATGCGTTAGATTCAGTAGATTCAATAGCTAAATGCTTTTAAGGGCATAATAAATGATGTATTATGTCTTAAAAAAGAAACACCAAAGCTTAGTAGAGGTTTATCAATAATATAATAGGTAAGTTAAACTCACTAAATGTATTTGTAATGTTATACAGTTATAAGAAACTCATAAGGCTTTTATCAATGTTCAGTCAACATATATCTTCTAAGTTTCCTATAATCTGAAAATAAAGCTGTTTATATTGCTTGTATTAACACTTCTGTAGTCTTGGACAAGGACTCTAATATAACGTGTTGACTGGGGTGTCTTAAAGAAAGTCAGCGCGTGTTTTAATGTACTAGTTGTATAAAACTTGTATTTAGAAGCTTTGCTCTTGCTGTCAGCTCGGTCTGTCGGACACTGTTGCTGTTTTCTCACTTTTTCTCAATCTTCTAGTTTTTCTCTTTCCCTCACAATTCTCGACTCTGGCTTTATCGCCATCTCCCTTGCTGCTCTTTTCAGCTAACCTGTTTTTTGCTTTTTATTGTCTCTCCCTCCCTGCTCTCCTTTGGCCTGTTAAGCTGAGTCCTCTGACAAAATGGCTAATGACCAAGGTAAATTCCCCCTCCACACTTTTGTCTTCCACTGCTGACTCTGCACCTTGTGTTTCTCTCTTTGTAAAGATTTCCATCTCCTGGCCTGAGGAGAACTTGGGCTGCATGATTGGCAAAATCTGTTTGTGCTTGTAGAAATGTTGAGATTATAACATATCTCAGAGAAGTAAATGTGACATCAGAAGAGGTTGTAAAAACACTTGAGTTTCATGGGATCATGTCTTCTTTCTATTTTGAATCAGCCTCAAATGTTCCACCAAAACATGGGCCTCAGGGACACCCACCACAGGACCCTGTCAATGGAGTTGGTAAGCTTTTCCCACCCATCGACTCTCAAATCATGATCTGATTGTATGAAAGTTGGACTTGTCCTCTGTGCATTTTGAAACCTGCCAGTTTGGTTCCATATTTTCTGTTGTATTAAAATATGATGTGTTCCCCTGTTGGTGTCTCTTAAAAACGTACTTACACATGCATTGAGCCTAATCCAGTCTTTCTCCTCTCGAGGTAAATCAGGGGTGGGAGGAAGTGAAAATCACATCCTGGTCATCATCATCATCATCTCAGTGGGAGCCTTCACCATCATCGTTGTGGTAGTCGGGGCTTTCCTGTGCACCCGCCGCACCACGTCCCACCAGAAGAAGTAAGAAGCTCAGTCACACTCAGCTTCCTCCTCCTGCTTTGGCCACCATCTCTCTGTAAATGAGATCAGTGTTTCATCGTTACCTCCGTGCTCTCTCTTGCAGAAAGCGGGCTGCCTCCAAGTCCTCAAACGGCTCCCACAAATACAAGGGAAACTCCAAAGACCTGAAGCCACCGGATCTCTGGATTCACCACGAGAGGCTGGAACTGAAGCCCATGGACAAGTCGCCAGACCCCAACCCAGTCATGACAGAAACGCCCATCCCCCGCACCTCCCAGGACATCACGCCGGCCGATAGCAGCCTGGACAACAACCCCCACCTGCAGCAGCGGCGCAACTCCTACCGTGGTCAGTCTTGCCCAGGGGGGAAGACTTAAAATTTGATGTTATGGGAATGGGATCAAAGTGAAATTTCCACCTTACTGCCTGAGCTTACATGAATAATAACACTGTGCAAACTTCGAGGGTTTGGCTGGCAGACTGGAAAGTACATTTTGGAAGCTTTACTAAGAAAACTGTTGTTTTTTTTCAGGCAGGAAATGTGTTAAAACCTCAGGTTTGCTTCCAGAAGCACGGCCGGAGGAGTTCTGCAGAATTTTGTGGTGTTTGTGATAATCATGAACAACATTTCATGCTTTTCATACATTATACTCATAACTGCAATTTCTGCAGGTGCAGTTAATCCACTCAGTGTAATCACTTCATAGAAAAAGAATGTGAAGTGTGACGTTTAAAAATCCAACCAAATCCCAGTGATATAAACTGATTGATGATCCTGAGATCTACAGATGGATCGTTCACAAAAAGATTAATAGAGAAGCGGCACTTTCTGATTGGCTGGTTTCCACCGTACCTTTTAGGCCACGAATCAGAGGACAGCATGTCTACACTAGCAGGCCGACGAGGGATGAGGCCTAAAATGATGATGCCGTTTGACTCACAGCCGCCTCAGCGTAAGTGTGTGTGTGTGAGTGATGAGTAGAACTGTAGGAGCACAAAGATTTCGGATTTCCAAATATATCTCATGCTAAATTACATTTCATTCTTCATACAAAATGTTCGCTGTTATTGTGTGTTTCTCTAAATGTCCTCCCTCCTGAATCTGGAGACAGACGGAGAGAGAATTCAGATGTGTTTAAAGAGAACTGCATGTGTGTGTGTGTCACCAGTAATACTCCAACATCTCCATCATTACAGCCGGTTTAACATCTCGTCCTGTGTGTGTTTGTATGTGTGTGTATGTATCCATTTCCATTCACAGCTGTGATTAGCGCTCACCCCATCCATTCCCTTGATAACCATCACCACCATTATCACATGGGCAGCCTGGTGTCACCAACACGCAGCTACCTCTACCACCAGGGCAGCGGGCACCCTCGCCCGCACGCCTGCGCCTCTCCCATCTCCCATCTAGACAGGGTGGACTCTACAGGTGAGACACTGCCACCTGCTGGACAACAGGAGGAGGACAGAGGCTCATATTCATTCATTGATTTCTCATTTCCTCATTCATCGACATGAAGCTGCCATGTTCATATTTTAGTGTTCCACAGTGTTACTAACCGTTCTTCTCTTTTGACGCTCTCTTCTGCTCACCTCGGCTTTTAACAACATAAACTCAACTTTGTCATCAGGAATGCAGTTGACATGCCAACCATTAAAGCTTTGTGCCGTCTGGTTGTTTCCTCACAATCCAGGAACAGTTAGGGACTCAACGACTGATTGATCGATGGCCCAAAAATATGGATTATATAGCTTGTAAAGTAAAGAGCAGGTTAACATTCTCGGTGGCTGCAGCTTCAAAAATGTTATGTTTATAGATTAGGAAGTTAAAGAAGACATCAATGGTCAGTTTGTTGTTAATTAGTCTTTAGTTAAGTTATTTCACTGTTCCTTATACTGTATTCATCTATAAACATGATTTAGATTGTAACATTAAAACTATGTGTATATACCTGTACAGTTGTTGAATAAGTGGATTATGGAATGGATAACTTTTAACCGAAGATTAATCAACTACAAATAAACCATTTATTAAAGGGATATTCCGGTGTAAGTTTAATCCATGGTCTAACACACCGTGAAACTGTGTTAGACTCCCTTTCGAGAGATCAAGTTAGCAGACCGCTAATTTACAGAGTTTTATCAACCTCAGAAACGACCGCATGACAACAATACACTGCAGTAAATGGATCCAAATATAAACCGCCACCAAAAAGCCACAAATAATGCTCAGAACAGCACTAAACTTCAGCAACAGTACAAATAGGGTCTCAGCACATAGTCCGGGGCATTAAAATTTCACTAGCTTAGCTGGATTTCTACTGAAAAGCTGACTAAATTTACCACTCTTCTGCAGCAGCTTCCTGTTGACGGGAAGTCCCGACGAGTCGATTACCGAGTGCAGTAGAGTTCCGCGGTTCATGGATGAAAATGTATGATTATGACTCCATGGAAAAGCAGTCAAAGGTCATATGTGTCTTACCTGCCAGTTTATAACAGTTATTACCGAGAGCGGGCAGGGAAAAGAACAGAATTGAGCATTTCTAACCGCACTCGGTAATCGTCGCGTCGGGACTTCCCCGACCCGGAAGCTGATGGAGGAGAGTTGAAATCTGTTTTTAGCTTCCCAATAGAAATCCAGCTAAGCTAGCGGAGGTTAGATGCCCCGGACTATGTGCTGAGACCCTATTTCTAATGTTGCTGAAGTTTGGTGCTGTTCTGAGCATTATTTATGGCTTTTTGGTGGCGGTTTATATTTGGATCCATTTACTGTAGTGTATTGTTGTGGTGCGGTCGTTTCTGAGGTTGATAAAACTCGCGGTCTGCTAACTTGATCTCTCGAGAGGGAGTCTAACACAGTTTCACGGTTGGATTAAACTTACACCGGAATATCCCTTTAATGATGGTTATTATAAAGTAAATCAGTCATTACAATGTGAGTATTATAAACATCATAGGTTTGTCTGTAATACAGTTGATATCATAAGATGCTGAAGATGACTCTTTAAACTCATCTGCTCATCATCTCTGCTGCGTCTCCAGAGTCGGTGAGGAACACCCCCAGCTCGGAGCCCCTCCCTCCAGCCACCGCCTCCTCCCAGGCCTCCTGCCCCTCGGAGATCATGGCCGACCCCGAGGGCAGCTATCACGGCTCCACCACCACGGAGGAGGAGCCCAGCTACTCCAGCAACCTGCCCCCTCACCGCCCGGCTCACCCGCACGCCCACGCCCACCCGCTCAAGAGCTTCGCCGTACCTGCGATCCCAGCCACCGGTCATCCAACGTACGAGTCGCCTGCTCTGCCCAGCACTCCCCTGCTGGCTCAGACCGGTGAGCACACACACACGCACCTGAAACACACGCACAAGACTGTTTGACAGACAATTTGGTATAAACTCTGTGAACTTTTTAAGATAGAAGGATTTCTTTAGTATTTATGTCTCTAGAAAACTACATTTTGACAAATAAAGATTTCCTTAGTTATCTCCAGTTATGTGACTTTATTAGAGCCAATCAAAAAGGAGACTGGAATTTACCTCACGTCTCCAGTTGAGCATCTGTGTCGTGCTGGCCAACCATTATTTAGAACTATCTCAAGGGTGTATACAGCTCTTATGTCGACTTTATCAATACCAGTTATGGATAGATCAAAGGTTAAATGGGAGAAGGACCTGGGAATAACTATTGAGGAGCAGTTCTGGAGGAACTTGTGCAGAGATGGGGTCACCTCTACTTTAAATGCTAGGTATAAGCTGATACAATTCAACTTCCTGCATCAGCTGTATATTACCCCACATAAATACAACTCCAGTATATCACCTCTTTGTTTTAGATGTGGCACGGAGGAAGGAACATTCCTTCATTCTACCTGTCAGTGTTCTAAACTGTGAAACTCTATCAAACATCCACAGAGTTACGTTTCCACTGGACCCTGGAATTTGTTTATTAGGGAAATTCACTAATTCCAATCTTGAGACAAATTATGCTAAGAAACTTACAGAAATCCTTTTGACAATTGTTAAGAAATGTAATGCAGCAAAGTGGAAATCAGACGCCCCCCCTTCCAATTAAAATGTGTCTATGTGAAATCAATAGCAAAAAAAAATCAAAAGAAGTAAGACTTTTTGCAAAATATGGCAACCATTTTTAATTTGTATGGAAAATCTACCAGCACACCAGGTTGACTGATTTCCCCGCATTTGAGCTTGGCTTGGCATGATCTATGAGCAGTGATGCTACCCTGTCTCTCTCTGTATCTTCAATTATTGCATATTGTATTTTATTTATTCATTTATTACCATCATTATTATTATTGTTGTTGTTGTTGTTATTATTATTTTTATTTTTTATTTTTCCACTGTCTATTGTCCTGTCATTGTGAATTCATTTCATTTTTTACTCTGCCACCTTGTGGATAATGAGTTTTTCCTTGATTTGGTTTTGTTTTGTCAGTTTGTAACTGTAACTTTGTTCTTGAAAAAATTAAAAATAAAATATATATTTTTTTAAAAAGACAGTTGACGGTCATCAAGACTGTTCAGACTGTGAGTGGGCAAAGACCAGGATCTCTGATGAAAAGGATTGATGATGCACTATGTGGTAATCATTCATCAGATAATCTGGTTAAATGCAGTGTCATCTGTTGCCTTCACTGACTGTTGTTGATTTGTATGTTTGTGTGTCACATTCAGGGCCTCCCACTCACCCTCATGTCGTTAAAACAGCCTCTATTGGAACACTAGGTAGGACAAGAACACCGATGATCGTCACTGTGCCCAATGCCCCCGATGTGCCAGAGACCAGCAAGATGTTGGAGGATGTAGACAGCGTGAGTACAGCGCCCCACACTGGCTGCCTGTAGGACTGCAGCGTGTTTAGGCCTGATGGTGGTGAACATGGAATATTTTTATCTTAAGGAATTATACTGATCACGCACTCCTTCCAGATCCATGTCAGATTCCTTTGGGCACTGGATTATACACTTTAAACTGAATTGGTTTTAACCACATTTTCTGTTTGTTCTTTCTCTCTTTTTATTCTTTCCAATTTCAAATCTCACCATTTATTTGTGGCGGCTGCCTTTTGATCAATTCATTTAACAACTGATCTTAACATCACTGGAATGATTTTTACCTCCATGTCGTAATCCTTGGTTGGCTGTTGGCCATCTGTTGGCGTCTCTTTGGTTCTGGATGTTTTGCTTTTGCTTCATTTTCGTGGCTTCAGTCCCATTGACCCATCCCCCCCAGCTCGCCTCACCCCACCCATACGACTCCCCCCACCCATACGACTCCCCCGTCCTCTGTGAGAGATTCCCTGACTGACCCTCTCCTCCTCTCCTTTCCTCTCCTCTCTTCTCCTTCCCTCCCTCCCCCCCTTCCAGGTGCTTGCCTCCCTCCCCCCCTGCCCCTCCCCCGCCCCTCGCAGTAACCCTGTTCCTCTCCCTCAGAGCTACGAGCCCGACGAGCTGACCGAGGAGATGGCCCACCTCGAGGGCCTCATGAAGGACCTGAACGCCATCACCACAGCGCCATGAGCATGCACACACACCTCCACAAACGCAGACACACAGTCTCTGTCATCCGCAAACACACACACACACACACACACACACTCTCTAAAGTCAAACAAACACACCCAAACATAAACCCTGGGAGCCAGAGGCTGCTGGACACAAAATGGCTTCTTGTGCCCAAGAAAACTCTCTCGTCCCCCTGCAGACAAAAAACAAAACTCCAGACTGAAACTTAGGAACTTTTTTCCGGCTCACCTTGCTCAGTCTCAGGAAGGAGATCGCCATGAGAGGGAAGAAAAAGTGACACGCTTCATCTTTTTATGAAGAACCATTCTCAGAGACAATGAACTTTTAAAACATTGGTCGCTTTCAACCGGAAGATTGTGAGATTTTTTCCTCAGCAAAAATAAGTGCGATAGATTTTCTTTGTGTTCGGGATGAGACGGCGGTTGATTCGGTGTCACGTCAAAAGGAGAAAGTCCAAAAATATGCTGGTTTTGATGTTGGTGCTCATGCGGCGAGTCCACACAGTGTTTGTTTGATTAGTGTTTTCTTTGTGCATTTTGTATATCTATTGGGCCGTTTCAGTGAAGTGAACATTGGATATCAGCCCCCTCCTTTACAAGCCTACATTATTCATAAACATTTCTTTGTTTTTACCCCTTTGTGTCATATATTGTGCCATGACTTTTTATTATTTTTTATGTTATTGTATTATTTTTTTACACACATATCCTTATAAACATGTACATATGTTGTGTTTTTTTTTTTTTTTAAACTGCCTCATTCTTTGATGTTTCCCGTATTTCATTTATTATTATTTGGATGCGAGTGGGAGTCCTGATGCTCAGTTTTCATATCACGAGGGGAGAGAAGCCCGATGTGTTTCTACAGTACATTCTTCTCTGGCATTGTGTTGCCCGCTTTGTACATTAAAACGTCTTCTTTCTCAGTCTTTTCTTTGTTGTGGGAGCTCCGTTTTAAAAGCCTTACCAACGTGTTTGTATGTCGGGCGGTCGAGACGACTCGACTTTCCACGGGTGTCGTGCTGTCACTTACTGCCATGGCAGTTTCTGTGTAGGTTTGTGGGACTTGACAGTATCTCCTCACAGGTCAGGGGTACCAAGGACTCAGGGCGCTGACCCCCACCCCTCCTAAAAACAAAAAAAAAAACACAAAAAAGGAAGGAAAAAACTCACATGGCACCCAGTCAATCAATCAATCACTTGCAACAGACGAGTTATCTTTTATACGAGAAGTTCGGTCGAATGTGTGTGTAACGTTTCCAAAAAACCAATATTTGGTTTCAGACGTCTGTACTGCTGAACCACGTGTGCATTTCCCCACAGCGGAGTGTGTTTGCTGTATTTCTGCTGTTCTTCATCAGACGCCCTGGTTCTTTTACAAATCTTCTATGATGCAAAGATGTTGGCCTTTTGAATGGGACTCCCGGATTTTTTTTTACATGGTAGTTTTTGTATGAAGAAGAAAAAAAAAAAGAAGCTTGTTCTGTAAACAAATCTGATGTAAAAAGAAAAAAAAAAGTTCATCTAAGAAACTAGTTTTTCATTCATTACCCTCTTACCCAAAGAATTTGTCATTCGCAATCATAGTAATTTGCTCTACTTTTGTGAATACCATGTTTCTCATAAATGTACATCGTCATGAATGTCAATATAACTGTAAGAGATTTTAACTATGGATTCAACAAGGAACAAGTTTTGGGGTAAAAAATGATTGAAAACAAACGGGGGAGAAACGGACCGAACTCCATTTGGGAAATCTATTGAGTTGTAAACAGTTGAACCTGTATTGCACTTTTTCACAATTTTTGAAAAGTACATTTCTTACATATCTTGTGTTTTAAATATCAGAAGCTGTTTGTGTAACGTAGTGTCCTAGGTAAGCAGCAGGCAGCTGGTCTTGTTTTTTATGTTCATTTTTTTGCTTCAGAGATGATATGAATTTGAGGTGCCGAGTTGTTTCACTCCGCAACTCACGATGAGGAATTCTGTTGTTGCTTGTTCATGTACAGAGCTTTCTTTGCTTTCTGTAGGAAAAAAAAACAAAATCTGTGGCTTTTTAAAAAATGTTGAAAAAAAGGTTTGGAAAAAAATATGTTTTTTTATTGGTGCTCCTATACATTGTGTATACAAACTATTATGAATACTAACAAAGTAAATGTTTCTGCTCGTCTTCTTTTCATCACACGTGACCTGGAGCTCCTTCAGCTGTTAAACAGACACTTCACACAAAAATCCAGAATACAATCAATACAATCAATTTATTCTGACCTGCAGTCATCTGAATAGTTTTGGTGTTAGTTGCTGAGTTTGGGAGATTTTGTGCATACAGATGTCTGACTTCTCTTTGATATATTGGAACTAGATGGCTCTCTCAAGAACAGCAATGTCTCTATCCAGAAATCATGACCTAGTTACTCAAGATAATCCACAGTCCTTGTGAGTAGTTTCATGTAGGAACTATTTTCTCTTAACCAAGCCACACCCTCCAACCACATCACCTTAGACGCCCATGGGCGACAGGCTAGCTATCTAAGCCAACTATGCTAGCTAATGGAATACGCCAGTAACTTCCATCCTGAGCTGTCACGATCATGAGCCCCTAGTCCATGAGAGATAAATAGATGCACGCTTTATTCTGTGCAGAGATATGTGTGGTGGGTGTAGTTTGGTAGAAAGTAGGTGCTGGAATAACTCGTGATATGATACGGTTCATAAAACGTTGCCCACAATAACAATAGTATCAAGATCCAGCGATTGTGTGGTAATTGATATATATATATTTAATATTGATATTAAAAATGCAAAGTGCAGGAATTATGTGTTCATTCTCTGGGTTGTGTCGTCAGCATCACAGGATTTGACACCTGCTGAGATGAGACGAGTAGACGTAGTTCCTCTTTATCACACACGGACTGCAGCGTGTCCATGTTCACGTGTGTCATCATCACGTGTGCTGCATGTCTTAATGAAAATATTGGTGCCAACACATCGATAAATGCATCTCAAGAGAAAGTATCATGATATATTGCTGTATCGATATGTCGTCCCGGCCCAGTACAAACAAAATAGTTCCTACACTCAACCGCTTGAAACAGGTTCTGTGGAATATCTTGAGTGACTTTTAGTTTTATAGATCAAACAAACTAGTTGACTGAAAATAGATTAATTTGTAATGAAAAGAATTGTTACTCCTGAAGTTGAGGCTTCATCTTGAGGTTTAAAACATTTGGTCGACATGAATGTGGACACAAAGCTGTGTTTCAGCCTCAAACAGTTGAAAAAAAAAAAGCATCACATTAGGCTTATTTTAGATAGATAGTTAGAACTGCCTTAATTAAACTTAAAGTTAATTGCACAACACAAATTGGTAAGACTGTTTCATAAGTTATTTCACAGCTCAGTCCTGTTTTATGTCCTGTATTTAGATACTCTCACACTGATTGACTAACCTCAAGTACAAGATAAAAAATAGTTGATCAGATTTCTTGCTGATGTTTTCTCACCGTAGTCTTCATATGAAACCAGATCAAACCTGTCTCTCTGCCTGAGCGGCTGATGGAGCTGACTCATTCGGCATTTGGCTGCCAGTCGGAGTAAATACCAGGCTCTGTTGATGAATCTGCGTCTGATGTCATAATCGCTGACATTTAAAAACACTGACATGCACAAATGAGTTCAGTGAACAAAGGTTTATGGACACGCTGAAGTGTTGTATATGTGAAGACTATTTGAAAAACATCATGTTTGGATTCATGAAGCAGTTTCAGTTTTTAATTGTTCATCAAGAATGGCTGAAAACTCTCGGATGGAAAAGAGACGCCAACAACACACACAACCTGAACATCAGTGTGTCACTGAGTCAACATCACCTCAAGCTCCATGTCAGGAACCTGAACAGTATATGATCATAACATGACCTCACCTCAGTACATCTGGAAAAGAATCCATATATAGGGCTTAATCTACTGCCTGCAGTCTGACCACCAGTTTGACCTCACTGCTGGAGATGACTCTTTCTGAATTTTGTGTATAAGATGTAGATCAGACTCAGCCAATTTTAAGGGGTTCTAATTAAACTGTCATTATGTAAAATGCCTGTCTCTTCAGGTAAGTTGCAGAGAAACTGATGAGTAAATGAAAGAAAAGTAAATTAGTTGAAGATAAAATCCTCAGACTCATGAACACATTTAGTCATTTGTTACATAAAACTATGAAGTCTTGTTTTTATAGTCCAATATTAAACTCTGTAGCAACTCTGCAAGGTGGAGGAGGCAGCTGATCTGATCCTTTACTGAAATAAAGTAGTAATAATGTAATGTAATGTAAAAATACTCCAAGAGTATCAGGACCGTTAACTTCAAGTACCAGATGTAAACTCTTACTGCGGACGTATGTCCTCTGTGAGCGTCACATCAGGTTACTGGTGTAATAACATGGAAGCAGGACTTTAACTTGTAGCTCAGGTTTGGAGGATTGTATCAAGTGTTTGTCAGTTTTATCTGCTGTCTGCAGTTGGACAATTATCAGTACACAAAATCATAATTTGTTTAAAAGTGTTTACACAGTAGTCGGAACACATGAAGCTGCTGTAGTGGAGCATGTTTCCAGACCGATGACAGTGAATCTCCATTTCATTTGAATTTCTGAACAAACCTGAGACGCGGGTGATGATTCCATGTTCTCCAAGCAGGAAACCACATTACCAGACAAATGTTCAATTAGCCTAACACAATAAGCATGACATAATTCAATCAAACGGTGAGCCTGAGTCTCCAACATGCAGGAGCCCCGAGGGTCGTTGACCACTTTGTCAGGTCGCCAAATCAGCGTTGAGAATAGAACAATGTCTGTAAAATGTAACAGTGAATAAGTATGAAATAGAAATACTTCTATCAACTACAAGTATCTCAGATTTATGTTTAAAGGTGCATTATGTAGTTGTGGGGAAGAGACTTTTCTCAGAAGAGAGACATCTTTATCAATGAATATTTTTTCTGTCTAAACAAATTAATTCTGCATCTTCATGAATAAACTGAAAAGACAAACTGCCGACACAGTTTATAGTGTTTGACTTTCACCTGTCCAGCTTCAGACTGTGTTCACAGGACCTTATGTTCCTCAGCTTGTCTACTCAGTTATGGAAAAATGAAATATTTATGATTTTGTTTTACTAACTAATTAATATTGTAAACATTAAAATTCGGAGTTTGGATTTCTTCTCCAAAACTACACAGTGCCCCTTTGACTTAATAAATTATAACTCATCGAGACTTTGGCTAGGATTTGCAATACTTATTATTATATTGTTCCTTATTTATACAGCACTTGTTTTACATGATTGAACCAGGATTAGAATATGTTATTTACTTTTATTTGTCTTTCAATCTGTCTGATAATAATCTTGAGGTCTCTAATAAGATTAAATATCTCTGACACGATGATGATGATGATGACATTCATAAACGCCACAAGATGTGTGCACAAGTGTGTAGTGTGTGTTCAGATGGAGATGTCTCTGCACTGAGCATACAGAACACCATCATATACTCCACACTCATGAACAAACAACACCACCTGGATTAGCTCCCTAAACTCAGCCACCCTCCAGCCGCTGAGCCTCAGTTTCCAATTGTCTACCAGAGGAGTTCATTCAGTCGACAGTAGGAGGAGCATCGGCCTGAATACACGGAGCGATGGCAATCAGGTAACATGACTTATATACAGTAAGAGCTACTATAATATCACAGTGTTATTACAGTCCAGGCCTTCTAACAGTGTCATTAAATACAACAGTTAAACAATCTGAATGTATTAAATACATTAAAACAAGTATTCACTGAATTATTTTTAAACTGAAGCTGCAGATAAAAGTTTTAAAATCATCACATGAAATCTGCTCGTCCCACTTTAAGATGCTTCACACGTGAATCCTACATTTACGTTTTAGTTTCTGTACTTTAGAAATATCTATATTGTAAAACAACCAAGGAATGTGCTCCATATGTATACAGTGTAAGTTATCATATAATGTAGCTCTATCAGTCTGTGAATGTACCCTGCGGCTTACATAGAGAAGATCCCTGAAGTGCTTCTCAAGCTCTTCAAGCTCTTTTAAAAGGAGGAACTGCAAAAAAAACAGTGTCATCCTACTGACACATGTTATATGTCTTATTGTTTTATAACTGGTGTAAGTATTACAATTATTTGCGATGTACAGTGCCTTGCAAAAGTATTCACCCCCCTTGAACTTTTCCACATTTTGTCACCTTTTCACCACAAATGTAAATGTGTTTTATTGGGATTTAATATGATAGACCAAAACAAAGTGGTGCATAATTGTTAAGTGGAAGGAAAATTATACATAGTTTTAATTTTTTTTTTTTTACAAATAAAAAACTAAAGTGTGTTGTGCAAAAGTATTCACCCCCCTTTACTCCGATACCCTTGAATAAAATCCAGTGCAACCAGTTGCCCTCAGAAATCACCTAATTAGTAAATGGAGTCCACCTGTGTGTAATCTAATCTCAGTGTAAATACAGCTGATCTGTGAAAGACTCAGAGGTTTGCTAGAGAACATTAGTGAATGAACAGCATCATGAAGCCCAAGGAACACACCAGACAGGTCGGGGATAAAGTTGTGGAGAAGTTTAAACCATGATTAGGATCTGGAAAAATATTCCAAGCTTGTGAACATCTCACAGAGCACTGTTCAATCCATCACCTGAAAATGGAAAGAGTATGGCACAACCCTACCAAGACCTGGCCGCCCACCTAAACTGACAGGCTGGGCAAGGAGAGCATTGATCAGAGAAACAGCCAAGAGGCCAATGATAACTCTGGAGGAGCTGCAGAGATCCACAGCTCAGGTGGGAGAATCTGTCCACAGGACAACTATTAGTCATGCACTCCACAAATCAGGCCTTTATGGAAGAGTGGCAAGAAGAGAGCTATTGCTGAAACACAAACCATGTGGGGGGCACATCAAACATGTGGAGGAAAGTGCTCTGGTCAGATGAGACCAAAGATTTTTGGCCTAAATGCAAAACGCTATGTGTGGCAGAAAACTAAGACTGCACATCACCCTGAACACATCATCCCCACCGTGAAACATGTGGGTGGCAGCACCATGCTGTGGGGATGCTTTTCTTCAGCAGGGACAGGGAAGCTGGTCAGAGTTGATGGGAAGATGGATGGAGCCAAATACAGGACAATCTTGGAAGAAAACCTGTTAGAGACTGCAAAAGACTTGAGACTGGGGCGGAGTTTCACCTTCCAGCAGGACAACGAGCCTGAACATACAGCCAGAGTCACAATGGAATGGTTTATATCAAAGCATATTCATGTGTTAGAATGGCACAGTCAAAGTCCAGACCTAAATCCAATTGAGAATCTCTGGCAAGACTTGAAAATTGCTGTTCACAGACACTCTCCATCCAATCAGACTAAGCTTAAGCTATTTTGCAAGGAAGAGTGGGTAAATATTTCAGTCTCCATATGTGCATCGCTGGTAGAGACTTACCCCCAAAAGACTTGCAGCTGTTATCGCAGCAAAAGGTAGTTTTACAGTATACAGTAAGTATTGACTCAGGGAGGTGAATACTTTTGCACACCACACTTTTCTGTTTTTATTTGAAAAAATAAATAAAATCATGTATCAATTTCCTTCCACTTCACAATTATGCACCACTTTGTGTAAATTCCCAATAAAATACATTTACATTTGTGGTTAAAGATTAACAGAATGTGTAAAAGTTCAAGGGGGGTCAATACTTTTGCAAGGCACTGTATACGGGGAGAATTTGATGTGTGAGAAAACCAGATCCTCAACAGGATTAGTTCAACGCCTTAATGAGATCTCCTTGGAGGACATCTGAGGTGGACAAAATAACATGGACACCTTACAATATGATACAATTAAGAACAAATTAAAAAGCTATAGCTTCACTTTTAAATTCAACATTAAAAGCTTCACTGAGGCAGTAATGTTTCTGAAAGTTTCCCTCGAGTCATGTAGTTGGACATGTACAAATAATTGGCTTGGAAAAATAATCTGTGTCTGTTTTTTCTGCAAAAGAAATTATATTTACCACATTAAAATTCTCAAAAATGCTTTTCTACTTCATTAGAATTCCACAATCTATGAACATACATGAATATATGTGAAGTCCTGTCTTAGGCTGTGTGCACTGGAGGCTTTCGGTTTCCATACCACACTTGTGTATGTTGAATTTTGAACCAGGCTTGAAAAATCTGATTTTCAGTGATTACTGTTCACTTTCAGTCATGAATGTGAAAAAAAAACAGCCTTCTAGTGTAAAACTCTGCACGTACGTTAGTCTACACAGTGAAGTTCAAACATTCAACTGTAGCAACAAGAAATAAAAAACACATTTGGGACTGATGGGGATTTACATTATTAGATTTCCTAATATGAGGGGTTAGTTATCGGTCAGGACACACAAACTCAACACTCTTCTTTACTGTACAAATGGGTGTAGTTCTACAGAAGCAAACAGAGGAAAACAGCTTACTTGACTAAAGTGACTTGAGATGTATGAATATAAGAAAGAACATAAACAATGTGAACACAACTGAGTAGGTCTGAACAGGAGTTGAGAAATACTGAGGTCCTGCCCCCGGTTAAGAAACAATAATATGGTTCATAAAACATTTATTAAGATGATGAATGGATCATGATGAAGGTTACAAACATCAGCTGCAACTCATCCAAATAATGTTTACAAATGAACCACACAGTATTTATTATTATGAACATCAACTGCAACTTTACGAAGCGCAATTGCTTGTCATCAGTGAAATAGTGTAAATAAATTAATCATATATAATTGTTTATTTTAATGATGTGATAGATATTATAAAGCCTTACCAAATATATATGTATAAGATATCACTATAGAGGACATGGCCTCAGGGGCCTCAGGGGCCTCAGGGGCAGCTCCGGCCCTGCTTGTGGTCAAAGTACAGAAAAGCAAAGGGAGACCCCAAGCAGTTTATAATGATGCCTGGGGAATATTATTTAAGAGACCTAGATGGAATAGTTCAATGTTAGTTTGCTGCAGAAGTCAGAACTTTCCAAGCTGTTTTAAGAAATACTTTGTATCCATTTATTTGTCGCTTCGATGTGTCTGAAAATGAAACCATCGTGGTTTTATCAAACATAAGGTTCAGCACTACACACGTCCAGTCCAGAGGTGTGGAGACACTGGTACAGCTGGCTCTGTGTAATGTAAGTCATTTTTAAACTATGATCTCTATTCTGAGTTTGTACGTCATTTATCTTATGGAACGTCTTGTCTTTTGTCCGGAGCATAAGTCTGCAATAAAGTTTAAATTAAGAATTTTATGCTAAGAGAAGTGTAAATATTACAGTATGTTAGCATTATGAAAAATAAGTTATATGTGTATCTACCTGTGTATATGTCTATGCTTCTGACTGCCTTTGTTAAGTGAGGTATATCAATAATGGTGTATACTGTCACCAGTACCATCGCGCGGCCACCAGCAGGGGTCGCTGCCGCCGTTAGCTTCCACTCTCCTCGCTCTGTGTACTTCCGCCTACGTCAGACTCTCTCACAACACGGAATAATGGCGGCCAGCTCAGATCGGAATCCCCCTCCTTTCCCTGCCACAGAGGAGCCCGGAGCCGGACTGTCTGACATGGCAGACGGAGACAGTGACGAGGGAGAGGACATCTTCGTCAGTAACGTACGTTCACCGCCGACTCGCGTGGTTATGAAGTTACTGGCGGGTTAATCTTCTCGACATGAAGCAGTCATCAGTCTGCTCTTTATCTCTCTGACCTGCATTCAGATCACTGGGCCAGTGACGGAGAGGCGAGACATGTTCCTGGGTTTCATACAAAAGCGACAGAACTCATTCATAAACTTAGACGAAGTTAGTTTGAAGCGCTCAAAAAAACACTTTTGACTCGTACATCGATAAACTCCACATTCTGTTGTGTCGGCCTGCTCTGCTGCCTTATCGATCATTTAAAGCTGCTCCGGTTCGATCTCTGAGTGAACCGCCTGTGTTTGTGACTATTGTGATGAATTTAAGTGCAGAGTCGCTCGTGTCGACCTCACAGGACCGCCCGGACCGAACCGGCTGCTCTGTGACTGTTACAACGTCATAACGGTCCTGAGAGGAGAGAGCTCGCGACGCCTGCTGTCCTCCATCGTGTCTGTCTGTGTTCATCTGAATGTTGTGTCCTCCCTGTCTGTCTGTGTCCTCCCTGTCTGTGTTCATCTGCGTGTTGTGTCCTCCTTGTCTGTGTTGTGTCCTCCCTGTCTGTGTTCATCTGCGTGCTGTGTCCTCCTTGTCTGTGTTGTGTCCTTCCTGTCTGTGTTCATCTACATATTGTGTCCTCCCTGTCTGTGTTGTGTCCTCCCTGTCTGTGTTCATCTGCGTGTTGTGTCCTCCTTGTCTGTGTTGTGTCCTCCCTGTCTGTGTTCATCTGCGTGTTGTGTCCTCCTTGTCTGTGTTGTGTCCTCCCTGTCTGTGTTCATCTGCGTGCTGTGTCCTCCTTGTCTGTGTTGTGTCCTTCCTGTCTGTGTTCATCTACATATTGTGTCCTCCCTGTCTGTGTTGTGTCCTCCCTGTCTGTGTTCATCTGCATGCTGTGTCCTCCTTGTCTGTGTTGTGTCCTTCCTGTCTGTGTTCATCTGAATGTTGTGTCCTCCCTGTCTGTCTGTGTCCTCCCTGCCTGTGTTCATCTGTGTGTTGTGTCCTCCTTGTCTGTGTTCATCTGAATGTTGTGTCCTCCCTGTCTGTCTGTGTCCTCCCTGCCTGTGTTCATCTGTGTGTTGTGTCCTCCCTGTCTGTGTTCATCTACATATTGTCTCCTCCCTGTCTGTGTTGTGTCCTCCCTGTCTGTGTTTATCTACGTGATGTGTCCTCCCTGTCTGTGTTAGTCTACGTGTTGTGACCTCCCTGTCTGTCTGTGTCCCCCCTGTCTGTGTGTTCATCTGCGTGTTGTGACCTCCCTGTCTGTCTGTGTCCCCCCTGTCTGTGTGTTCATCTGCGTGTTGTGTCCTCCCTGTCTATCTGTGTCCTCCCTGTCAGAGTGTTCATCTGCGTGTTGTGTCCTCCCTGTCAGTGTGTTCATCTGCGTGTTGTGTCCTCCCTGTCAGTGTGTTCATCTGCGTGTTGTGTCCTCCCTGTCTGTGTGTTCATCTAAATATTGTGTCCTCCCTGTCTGTGTTGTGTCCTCCCTGTCTGTGTGTGTCCTTCCTGTCTGTGTTCATCTGTGTGTTGTGTCCTTCCTGTCTGTGTTAGTCTACGTGTTGTGTCCTCACTGTCTCCGTGTTCATCTACGTGTTGTGCCCTCCCTGTCTGTGTTGTGTCCTTCCTGTCTGTGTTCATCTACGTGTTGTGTCCTCCCTGTCTGTGTGTCCTGTCTGTGTTGTGTCCTCCCTGTCAGTGTGTTTCATCTGCGTGTTGTGTCCTCCCTGTCAGTGTGTGTCCTCCCTGTCTGTGTTAGTCTACGTGTTGTGTCCTCCCTGTCAGTGTGTTCATCTGCGTGTTGTGTCCTCCCTGTCAGTGTGTGTCCTCCCTGTCTGTGTTGTGTCCTCCCTGTCTGTGTTCATCTAAGTGTTGTGTCCTCCCTGTCTGTGTTAGTCTACGTGTTGTGTCCTCCCTGTCAGTGTGTGTCCTCCCTGTCTGTTTTGTGTCCTCCCTGTCTGTGTTCATCTAAGTGTTGTGTCCTCCCTGTCTGTGTTAGTCTACGTGTTGTGTCCTCCCTGTCTGTGTGTGTTGTGTCCTCCCTGTCTGTGTGTGTCCTGTCTGTGTCCTCCCTGTCAGTGTGTTCATCTGCGTGTTGTGTCCTCCCTGTCTGTGTGTGTCCTGTCTGTGTCCTCCCTGTCAGTGTGTTCATCTGCGTGTTGTGTCCTCCCTGTCAGTGTGTGTCCTCCCTGTCTGTGTTGTGTCCTCCCTGCATGTGTTGTGTCCTCCCTGTCTGTGTGTTTATCTCTCTCTGTTAATTAATCTACGTGTTGTGTCCTTCCTGTCTGCAGAGTGACCCTGTGGCGGTGAGCCGAGGAGTTTCTCAGCCCGATCGTGCCAGTGAAGAGGCTCCAGATCTGTTCGGTGAGGAGGAGGCCAGCAGCACTCTGGCCAAATCCAACGGAGTTCATTCTGATGATGACAACGACCTGTTTGCTGGTCAGGAGATATGTTTTATTAAATGTTTCTCTTCATTTGATCCCAACAAGTGTTAATGTGACTGTACAGGAGAAAAGTCTGCTGAGATGCTTCTCTTTATTTTGGTCATGGTCATCATGCTGGTATTTATGTGTGCAGATAATAAAAGCACATTCCACTGATTTTACACTTCATTTTATGGGTCATGAGGCATAATCATGCTGGAATTTAGCTGAGTATATTTCCTCAAGTACTGTACAAGTCTGAGGTACTTATACTTAAATTGAGAATGTCTTTATGCACAGTCATGTACGAAAGTATTGGCACCCCTGGAACTTTTCCAGAAAATGCACCATTTCTCCCAGAAAAGTGTTGCAATTACAAATGTTTTTGTATACACACGTTTATTTCCTTTAAGTGCATTGGGACAACACAAAAAAGCAGAAGAAAAAAGCCAAATTTGACATCATTTTACACAAAACTCAAAAATTGGGTCTGACAAAATCCTCAACTTGTCCACCCTCAACTTAATATCTGGTTGCACACCCTTTGGAGAAAATAACTGAAACCAATCGCTTCCTATAACCATCAACAAGTTTCCTACACCTCTCAACTGGAATTTTGGATCACTCTTGTTTTGCAAACTGCTCCAGGTCTCTCAAATTTGAAGAGTGCCTTCTTGCAACAGCAATTTTGAGATCTTTCCATAGGTGTTCTATGGGATTTAAATCCGGACTCATTGCTGGCCACTTCAGAATTTTCCAGCGCTTTGTTTCCAACCATTTCTGTGTGCTTTTTGAGGTATGTTCTGGGTCATTGTCCTGCTGGAACACCCATGACTTCTGACGCAGACTCAGCTTTCTGACATTAGGCCCTACATTACGGGCCAAAATCTTTTGATAGTCTCCAGATTTCATGATTCCTTGCACACAATCAATGCACCCAGTGCCAGAGGCAGCAAAACAACCCCAAAACATCTTTGAACCTCCATCATATTTAACTGTAGGTATTGTGTTCTTTTCTTTGTAGGCCTCATTCCATTTTCTGTAAACAGTAGAATGACGTGCTTTGCTAAAAAGCTCTACCTTAGTCTCATCTGTCCACAAAACATTCTCCCAGAAGGATTGAGGCTTACTCAGGTATGTTCTTGCAAACTGCAGTCTGGCTTTTTTATGTCTCTGTGTCAGAAGTGGGGTTCTCCTTGGTCTCCTGCCATAGCGCTTCATCTCATTCAGGTGACGACGTGGTTCGAGCTGACACCGTTGCACCCTGAGTCTGCAGAACAGCCTGAATTTGTGTGGAAATTGACTGAGGTTGTTTATCCACCATTCGAACTATCCTGCTTTGCATTCTTTCATCAATTTTTCTCTTCCGTCCACATCCAGGCAGATTTGCAACAGTTCCATGGGTTATAAACTTCTTGATTATATTGCGCACAGTTGACAAAGGAACTTTAAGATCACTGGAGATTGACTGGTCACCTTGTGATTGTTGATATTTTTCCACAGTTTTGTCCTTAGACAATTCTCCACTCTTTCTTTCTCTTCTCCATGCTTGGTGTGGCACACACAGGCACACAACACAAAGGTTGAGTCAATGTTTATACACTCTAACTGGCTTATGTTTCGATTTCCATATTGCCAGCACCTGTTACTTGCCACAGGTAAGTTTTAAACGAAGATCACATACTTGAAATGAAATTATTTACAGTTTTAATAGGGTGCCAATGATTTTGTCCAGTCGATTTTTGGAGTTTTGTGTAAAATGATGTCAAATTTGGCTTTTTCTTGTTCTTTTTTGTGTTGTCCCAATGCACTTAGATGAAATGAACATGTGTATACCAAAACATTTGTAATTGCAACATTTTTCTGGGAGAAATGGTGCATTTTCTGGAAAGGTTCCAGGGGTGCCAATACTTTCGTCCATGGCTGTATATTCTTCAGTACATGTTGGAAGACAGTAGTACAGGTTTTCGTAAGGGAGTGGAACAATAAGGGTATTGGTGTTGTAGATGTGCCGTGATAGATCAGTGGACTGCTTATCACAACCTAGCACCTGCATTACCCACAATGCAACTTAGCCATCACATGACATCACTGGAGGCACTTTATTAGATTGCATGCAGCTGCCTCTGGATCCACAAAAAGCTTTATACTACTTGGTTCCACATATGCAGTATCACCAGTAATAATTGTTGGTTTTTTAGTTCATAAAACATCAGTAAATACTGAAAAAAGCTAACTTTCCCAGACCCTGACTTTTGTCAGCTCTCAAAGATCAAACTGAGAAAAGCTGAAATCTGTAATGAGTTATTACACGTCCTTTATCAATAATAAATCAAAATGCATTGGTCATGTAAACTGTAGTTTTTCTGCAGTGAGGTTATAATCACTGGAGCACTAGTTAGTGTTGTGGATGAACCAGGTGTGGTGCTGTTCAGTGACATGGTGAGGGATCCTGTCTGATATTTGTCATTTGTGTTTCCTCGTATCTTTGGATACTGAGTGTCATACATTAATCAAAAATCTTCTCTTTCCCCAGAGGCAAATGTGGAGCCGAGCCCAGACAAGCCCGGCAGCTCTGATAGGAAGGAGCTTCCCACCTCCTCTGGCCCCCGTCCTGCCTCCTCCTTCACTAAGGGCCCTGCAGCCATGCAGCCCACCTCCTTGGAGCAGGTACAGGCCACACTAAATCGATCAATTAATTGCACGCCTGGAATGCTTTTGTAATATTCAGATATTTAGAGGTGTGTTCTTGTTTTTATTTGCAGTTGGAGGAGGACGAGGCCAAGGACAGTTTTGATGTGGATGTTGCCGTCACCAACCCAGAGAAAGTCGGTCAGTCTCTTTTTTCATACGTATGTTAAAACTATGATACAGCTCTGTAATTTCCTGTTCAGTAAAAGGTTTTTATTTCGTAAATGGCAAGATAATTAAAACTTCAGACAGGTAAGTATTGTGGTTGCAACCTAAATTCTTTAAATACACTGTCACATTCATTTCAGACTAAAACCTTATTAATTCTAAACTTTTGTTTTGTTCCTGTCCTCCTAGGAGATGGCATGAATGCATATGTGGCCTACAAAGTTTCCACCAGGGTCTGTATAAAGCTTGTGTTGATACATATATTTGATGTACTTTTACCCGGCTCCTAAACCTGCTGATATGCCTAAATCTTCACTATTGTTAGTGCCTCATTAGTGTCCATGTATCCACTTCCAGACGTCCCTGCCCATGTTCAGGAGTAAAGCCTTCACTGCGAGGAGGCGTTATAGTGACTTCCTGGGTCTCTATGAGAAGCTGTCCGTCAAGCAGTCGCTCCTGGGCTGCATCATTCCACCACCACCTGAGAAAAGTGTTGTAGGTTGGTGCCCACATCTTTCGTTTCCACGTTTTTAAGTCTGAGTTGTTGTTTGCCCTCTGTGACTGTCATGTGCATCAACAGGAATGACCAAAGTGAAGGTGGGAATGGACGACCCATCATCTGTTGAGTTTGTGGAGAGAAGAAGAGCAGCTCTGGAGAGGCAAGGATCTGTACACCTCAGTAATCATTCGTCACAAGATCATAGTAATAGTTTTAATTATACTGAGCCTGTTTTACATTTTTTTTTGTTTTATTTCTGTTAATAGAGTTTACAAAGTGCTTTGACAGACAAAGCAATATCGGACTTTCAGGAAGACATTAAAGTAGCATAAATACTAAACAGTCCAACAGAAGGAAGCCCAGACTAAGGAGAAGTGAAAACAAGAAGACACAATGCAAAACACAAGTGTCAAAATGAATAACTACAATAAATGTTTAAATGTACTACAAAGAGTTCTTTTTATTGTTTTTGAAACTGTCTCAGTTTGTTGCTGATGCCTCCGTAATACCAACAGGAGGAAACAAAACTATCAGTGAGATTGTGTCTATTTCTGAATAGTTATCACAGTTATTTGTAGGCAGTGGTGCTCATACTGCTTCAGTCAACAGTCCTCTCTAAATGAGAGCTCTGTGTGGCCTAAGACAAACTAACCATAACACACAATGACCATGGGACTACAGATCTGACTTGGATTAGAACAGATGGAAAATAAAAGAAATAAAATGCACTAATTTAAGTGCAGGTGCTTTTACAGTCCTTTTAAGGTCTTTTATCAGTATATTTCTACCCAGGTCCGTGTGTGTTTTATGTTGATTTAACTTCTTACTCTCATCTTTCTGCCTCCATGGTTTTTGTAGGTATCTTCAGAGAATAGTGGCTCATCCTTTGTTACTACAAGATCCTGACGTCCGTGAGTTCTTGGAGAGAGAAGATGTGAGTATTCTACAGTGGACACAGACAACATTCCCCCCTGGAGTTTCCAAGTGGACAACTGGATCGTTTCAGCTTTACTCAGAGTAACAGTTACCAGCAACATCGAAAAAACAAGATGTTTGGTGGAGGACAAAACATTCATACATGTTTTCTATAATGGAGACATGAAAGCAGACAGAAATGGTGCCAGGCTGCCAGTCTGAGCAGAACCAGTCAGCCTTCGTTTTCTGTGAAATTTCACTTTGAAGTTTATAGAGAATCAATAAAAGCACAGTTGGCATCATCATTGTGTAGCCATTACATTCTGCAACCGGCACTAACTTCAGAGTGATACGTTAAAGCGAAAAACTTGTCCATTGAAGAAACTATTTTCTAGTGGCAGAAAGCTAATAATTTTTAATTTTGTTTATGATGAGCAAATGTTAGATTCTTACTGCCAAAATAACACGCGCTGACTTTTGAACTGTGTGTGTTTTCAGCTACCCAGAGCAGTGAACACACAGGCACTGAGTGGAGCTGGCTTCCTCAAAATGATCAATAAGGCATCAGATGCTGTCAACAAGATGACCATCAAGATGAATGAGTCTGACACTGTAAGGAAACCACTGTTGCACATGTGGCCTGTATATAGAAACACATTTTATAATTCTGACATGGAAAAATCAATGGTTGGATAAAACCTGAGAGATCAGTGTAGGCACCAGACCATTTAAACCAGTGGTGTCAAACTGATCCAGTAAAGGGCCATGTGGCTGCGGGTTTTCATTCCAACCAAGCAAGAACACACCTGATCCAAACCAGGTGTGTTCTTGCTTGGTTGGAATGAAACACACCTGATTTGGACAGTAAACGGTAAACATTAATACAATCAGTGTTTAGAAGTAGAACTGTGGGAGATTTGAACAGAAATGGACCATTGAGAAGAAAATGATTTTGATATATCCTGATTTATTTTTTAATCTCTACATTTTTAGTAAATATTTAGTTATTTATAGTAAGTAGGACAGGCTGATTGATATCTTTACTGAATTATATAATTGTTTCGAATCAGAGAACTAAATGCAATATACGTGTTATAGTTTAAACTGAAACAAACTAAATATATGGGTTATTATAATGTGTTGCCTTATATTCAAGATATGATGAGGTTGTTTGGTTGAGTAATTGTTCTGATACTGTTCTGTTTGTGCTGCGTGTCTCAGTGGTTTGAGGACAAGTTCCAGGAGGTGGAGAACGAGGAGCAGCAGCTGAGGAAGCTTCATGCCGTGGTCGACTCCCTGGTCAATCACAGGAAGGGTAAGCTATATCTGACTTTCCTCACTTGTCTTTGTCCACCCAGTTTTTTATATCAAATTGTTATTTTAGGGTGAAAAAAGTACACTGAATAAGTTTTTTGTTTCCTCCACTTACACCAGAGCTGTGTGGGAACACGGCAGTATTTGCCAAAAGTATGGCCATGTTGGGTAACTCTGAGGACAACACAGCCCTGTCCCGGGCCCTGTCCCAGCTGGCAGAGGTGGAGGATAAGATGGAGCAGCTGCATCAGGAGCAGGCAGCCAGTGACTTCTTCATCTTTGAGGAGATGCTGGCCGACTACATCCGCCTGCTGGGCGCTATGCGGGTATGCTAGCAGCTGCACAATGGTAGATATCAGTAAGGCTGTAACTGAAGATGATTTTCATTAGTGATTAAGCTGTTGATTATTTTCACTTTAAATTGATAACTCTCTAGAATGTCAAAAACTTGATTGATGAAATTTTTCCAAGCAAAAATGTCAAACATTTTCTGGTTCCAGCTTCTGGATTATCAGTTTAGGGTGCAAACTTTCCATCATAATGGATTAATCAGCTGATGTTTGCAGCTTTCTAAACAGTAAAAAGAAGTAAAGATTCTTCAGAAGCAGAAAGCTTGTTCCTGATATCAGGACTAAAATAAAGAAACAAAGCTCGGTTGCAGAAAGGTGTCGGTTGCACCTGTTCTCTGTTTGGTACATGGACTGATCAGGTGTTGTGTCACTACTGTGATCTATGTGGACGTCCACAGGGCTGTTTTGACCAGCGCATGCGAGCGTGGCAGCGATGGCAAGAGGCTCAGAGCACACTCCAGAAGAAGAGAGAGGCCGAGGCCAAGCTGCTGTGGGCCAACAAGCCTGACAAACTGCAGCAGGCCAAAGAAGACATCACTGAGGTAACACACACACACACACACACACACACTGACCACACAGCTCAGAGGTCGTTACTGGAGTTGAGTATTGACTGCTCGTCAAATATTAAGATTGTGATATTTTATATATTGGGTGTTATATTGTTAACAGCCAAACCTTCACTGCAAAAAACAACAAGCAACAATTTTAATGATCTTTTTCAGCTATTTCAGAAGCAAAAAATATTTTTTCTTGCTGATATCAGCTTCTCAAAAGTGCTGATTTGCTACTTCTTTGTTTACTATGTTGCTAAATTAAATATTTTTGGGGCAGCCAATCTAGAATCTAGAAAGATCAAGTATCGGTACACTGATGTAGCTGTTCCATCAGTGTAGTGTTTAAATAAAACTGTTTCTTTTGTGATTTCACCAAATTCTTCTGCTGATGTCTCAGAACTAAGTCAGCAGAAACCCGTCAGAGCCACGTCTGTTTTACACGAGGACATCCTGTGTAACAGGTGTCTGTAATCCCTTTAGAAGCAGCCGATGTGTTTTTGTTCACTGTTTAGAAGACTGTTTGGGGTTATCCTTTTTTTAATCCTGCTTCTGTGTGTCCTCAGTGGGAGTCGAGGGTGACTCAGTACGAGAGAGATTTCGACCGAATTGGAATGACTGTACGTAAAGAGGTGCTCCGGTTTGAGGTATGTATATTTATTTATAACTAGAACAAGTCGTCAAAAGTCCCAGGGGGAAACATAGCTCAAATCGACACTTTCTTAAATTCCCTAGATTTACCTACTTTAAATGAGGATAAAATCAGAGTGCTGACTGCTCATATAAATGACGGTGAACTAACAGCCTCAATTAGAAGGCTTAAATTAAGCAAGTCACCAGGATCAGATGGTTATACAGCAGAATGGTATAGGGAATTTAAGAAAGAATTAACAACAGTTTTACTCCACACACTAAACTGGGCTTTAAAAAAGGCACAAACGCCTCCCAGCTGGAAAGGGGCAATAATATCAGCAATACCAAAAGAAGGCAAAGATAGAATGGAATGTGGGTCATTTAGACCAATATCCGTCCTCAACGTAGATTATAGATTATTTACCTCCATCATGGCCAAACGATTAGAGGAGTTCCTACCCAAACTGATACATAATGATCAGACAGGTTTTATACAACAACGGCAAACTCAAGACAATATACGAAGGATGTTACACATTATGGATCGTATAGAAAGAAATCATATTGAGGCAAAAGTGGTAAGTGTGGATGCTGAAAAGGCTTTTGATTCCGTTGATTTCCTCTATGGAGTTCTACATAGATTTGGTCTACATGACACAATTATTAAAACCATACAGGCACTGTATGACAATCCCACTGCCAGGATTAAAATCAATGGATATTTATCTAATAGTTTTACCCTAGAGAGAGGGTTGAGACAGGGATGTGCATGGTCACCGCTACTCTTCGCATTATATTTGGAACCATTCGCCCAATACAGCAGACAAAACAAAGATATCAGGGGAATCACTATTAAAGGGAGAGAGCACACATTTGCATGTTATGCAGACAACATTTTGTCTACTGTATGCCTAAATTGATGCAGTCATTTGAACAATATGGTCAACTATCAGGATACAAAATTTGTTCGTTCGTTCGTTTTCTTCCGCTTTATCCATGCGGGTCGCGGGTGATGTTACCGCTTTTATACCACCTTTTTCAAGGTGGAGCGGGGATACTGGGGCCAAATCCAGTGGCTCTATGGGCGAAGGCCAGGGTACTCCCTGGATGAGACGCCAGCTCATCGCAGGGCCCTTACTGATGGCAGTGGCTGCCACGAAGGTGCCAACTGCACATCAGGAGCAGTGTTGGGGTTCAGCATCTTGCTCAAGGATGCTTCGGCTTGTAGCTCAGTCCCGCCCAGGGGAGCCAGGGATTTGAACCAGTGACCTTCCGGTCACTAGTCCTCAGCTCTACCCACTGAGCCACAGCCGCCCCTGGATACAAAATTAACATAAGTAAAACCGAGCTCCTTTCATACAATTAGAACCCAACGGGTGAAATTACAAGCAGGTACCCCTTGAGATGGCAAACAGAGTCCTTCAAGTATCTGTGCATTAATATACCAAAAGACCTTGCAAAATTATCAGATTGCAACTACTCTACAAAAAAAAATCAAGGAGGACATAGCAAGGTGGAACTTAATTCCTTTCCTTAGTTTTAGCTCAAGAGTTGAATCTATTAAAATTAACATATTACCCAGACTGTTGTATCTATTCCAGACCCTACCAATAGCACTCACCCAAAAACAATTTGATGAATGGGACAAAATGCTATCAAGATATATATGGCAAGGTGAAGAGACCCAGGGTTCGTCTCAAAACTCTACAGTTAGTCAAAGAAAAAGGGGCATCGGGCCTACCTTCTTTTAGAGATTATTATTTTGCGATGAGAGCTATGACATGCTGGTGTAACCCATCATATATTGCTCAATGGAAAGGCATTGAGGACAGGGTATCTTCCATTCCAATACAAGCAATCCTAGCCAATAATAATCTACAGTCACACAAAAAAATTTTAATAACCCATGGGTTAAATTTACTCTTAAAACATGGAAAACTATTATAAAAGAATATAAACTAGAGGGAGATATGGCAATCCTTAAATGGTGCACATACGACTCAGACTTTACACCCAATCAATTGGATACTAGATTCAAGGACTGGACAGCTAAAGGAATAACAGCCATATGTAATGTAATGAAAGAAAGGACACTGCTCAGTTTTGAAACCCTAAAAGAGAAACACTCATTAGAAAAGAAAGACCAGCGCAAGACCAGAGATTTGAAGACTTTTCTTTTCTCTGTTTGTTTGTTTGTTATGTGTATATACACAAACAAAAAGACTGAGAATTGTGGCAAACATGAATATATGAATAATGCATATGATATTTGAAATACACTTCGTGAAGAGGCATGTCTGCCTTGATGACGAACACCAATTAAAAATAAATTACAAAAAAAATAAATAACTAGAACAAGTCAAAAGTGCTCATGTTTCAGTAGAAACTGAATTTAATGTGATTAATTATCACAAACTTTCATCTGATCTTCTGAAGCACATGAAGGTTATGAAGGTTTTTTTTTTATGGCAGCCTGGTGTCATTTGCACTTGAGTTGATGACAGTAAACACACTAGACACCTGTGTGAAATGGTCACTGTCGACAGATTATCAACATGTCTGTCCTGCTGCCTTCTGATGGCTGCAGAAATGTATAAACAGCAGAAACAGACGTGATTCTGAGACATCTATTCTCTATTCTCACTCTGCGCTGTCTTATTTGAATGAAACTCCCACTGTTTGCAACTCTACTCCAACCTGTGCACCATGCGTGCTAAGCTGGGCACCAAAATACCACACAGACAGGAACAGCAAAATTTCAAAGTCAGGAAAATACCAACACTCAAACGCTGGGTGTCGTGCCAGTTTGAAAATGGTGCCAGCTGTCTTTTTGGTTTCATTTATATCAAGGAAATTCTTTTTTTTTTTACTGGTTTATAGACCAAATGTGGCATCACACCATTTGGTCCATTAAACTCTTCCTATTTAAATTTTCCTTTTAAAGAAGCTTTTTATTGTTTCCGCTTTCTGTCAGGTTTTAATTTAAAGGTTTGTGTGCATGTAAAAGGTCTTTAGACGTTAAGAGGCCCAAAGTCCATATGAACAGTCTCTCTTTTAATTTGTGACATCTTGACATCACACAGCGTCAACATGTCATACATTTGCGTATTTTATCTCTATGTTGACGGAAGAAGCGAAGCTTATTGGAAGCTGAAAACATGACAGAGCCGACCGGAGACACGTGCTCAAGCATGTGCGAGCTGACCAATCCGAGGAGGCTGGTTATTCAGGAGGGAGGAGCTAAAATAGAGGGTTTTTAGACAGAGGGAAAATACAGTGCTGCTGCATGGACAGTAAAAGAGAACTGATACATGTTTTTGAGCATTACAGCGTGTAAACTTATTTGATGATATTATAAACCTTGAAATTAGCATAATATTTCTTCTTTAAATGTGTGTTATGATGACCCTGATGAAGGCCACAAGCTGAAACATACTGGTACCACAGTTAAGTTGTTCCTGTTCTCAGTGTACCTTGGAAATAGATGAAGGTCTGCCAGAAATCCCTCCAGCTGCTTTTCCTTCCTCGTAAAGAGCTGGAGACGTGACAACGCTTCTGTCTTTTCAGAAAGAAAAAGCCAAGGACTTCAAGAGCCAGATAATCAAGTATTTGGAGGCAATGCTGCAGTCTCAACAACGGGTAATCATTCGACTATTTCAGGAATTACATTCAGCACGCATGTTAAAATGATTAAAGATATACTGCACTATAACAACATATTTTATCGCGATTTGTGTTCCAGCTTATAAAGTTCTGGGAGGCGTTCCTGCCCGAGGCAAAGGCGATAGCTTAATGAAGAGGGAGAAGTCTTAAAGACCCCAACTGCCTTTTTTGAACACTTTACCTCTTGACCAGGAACTGAGAGGACAATTTTGAAACACACAAGAAACTTCCATCCATTTTGTTCTTTTGTCTTTTTAACCATAGTGTATTCTCTTAATCTTGTACAGTTCTTTGATATATTAAGCTGCCGCATTTACACAACATTTTTTCTGGCATAACTTCTTGTTTGTGTTCTTGACTTAAAGATGGTATGAAGCAGGAAGCCGGCAGTGATGATCCTGGCTGTAGTATTTTTAAAGCCCACTGTCTGTCAGTTGGATATATGTTTCTTGCTTTAACCGGTAAAAAAGTGTTCACACTGAGGTACTGCCCTAGAATAACATTGTCTATAGTTTACATTAGGAGAATATGTAAGTCATTCCAGTGTCTAACAGCTTATGTTGATGGATGCATGTCAGATAATGTTTGAAGCACTAAAATGCATTGTAAAAAGACAAACCACTATTGATGACTGAGGTCATTTATCTGAAGTATTAGCACATTGTTACAGTGTATCACAATGAATATTAAATCATAGAGGTCATATTAAACTCAGAGTTGACAAGGTTACATGCTTGTCAGAGTTGTTACAGAATGAGAACAGATATGAGAGAATTCAGTGAGTGCACGCTGAGAAAATGCAATCGCTGCTTTGTTGGTATTTTCTACGATGATGTATTTGCTAGAATCATTTTTATTCTATTAATCCATCTCTTTTACAACACATTTAAGTACTTAGATTTCTTGTTTGAGGCCCAAAGGATCTCGTTTGGAAGTGCTGCAGAGATTATTAACTGCCCATGTAAATGACTATCAACAATACTTGAATTGAATCACACCACTACTGTCTGATATTATTGGTGATTATACATTTCTTTTTGATAAATTGGTTTAACAATGACTGAGAGGCATAGACATTCAAGTGATACGGTCCTTATTTTCTTATTCAGCGTTTGTACTCGTAGTTTTCCCGTCATGTCATATTTACGTAAGAATGTGCTTTATTTTTGTAACCACTTTGCATTAGCACACACATTCTCCTGGAAATGCTATACAGGTAGATGTACAAAATAAATATGATTGGTTAAGCTTTGGGTTCTGTTGTCATGGTTTCTGTTAGTTTGCCTTGTTTTGTGTTTGATTGGATTTCACTTTTCAGGTCAATTCACTGATGAGGTATAAACCAATATGACTCTGGGATAGAAAATTTAATTTATTGTCTCTTTCGGTAACAAAGTGTAGGGTAACCGGATGAAAATTGCAGCTGAACTTCAGTATTTTTCTTCATCTGCTCCCAGAACAGTTTTTTTTGATAGTAGATTCACATACTGAACCCTTTTATAAGTCAGACATTGGTCGGCACATCCTAAGATGCTGGTGAAACACAAGCAATCGAGGAGAATCAAAAATGAATTCAGCTCTGGACCAAATTGAAAATGAACTGAGATTTGAAGCCTTTTTAAAATCTTTAAATTACCCAGAGGCAAAATTTATTTGGACATTTGACAGTTCCATGACTGTCTGCTGATGGTTTTTATGTGATATGACCAACAGCACCAGAACAGATACGAAGTGGTCTTGAGATCATTTTGTCTGCTGTTGTTTCCAAAGTGAATCATTTTGAAGTTCAGTCTTGAACAGCTGAAGCTACAGTGTGACTCACAGATCTTATCATGACGCTCATCAACAAGCTAACATTTAGTTTAACATTGTGTTTTATCCTCTTCTGACCTTATTAAGACCCAACAAGGAGGAAGGTTTTTAATTGATAACAAAATATCTCAATATCACGTACATATTATTTGTGTTTGACTCCCTGTGAGACCTCTTACCAACAACCCAAACTCCAGTTACACAACAAATAGACATATTTATGATTTTGAGGGATGATGGTGTGTAAACAACAATATTGTCAATCACTGATAGGGAAGATTAAAGTTCTTTAGATTGAATCATATTTCACAGTTGGGCTCTCCAAAGCCTAAACACACGTAGCGTGATTGTCTGCAGATGACTTCTGGAACATGACAGCAGTTCAAAATCATGTGTTTGAGTAATATTCATTAGAAAATTGATCAATGTCATGATGCCTTCAGATGATAAAACAATGTTAAGTGCTTTTGAGCTTTTGCAGGTTCACAATGTTGTGACATTTGAATCAGAAGAGAAAAGATATGTTTTTATATTCCTATGAACAAATATAACAACTCTCCTGTTTCATGACTGAATAAACAAACTGATCTTAAAGGACAACACAGCTTATACTGTTTTACGTTGTTTATATGTGGCGGACCCTGCCACCTCTCTAGCTCCAAAGAGAATGCTGGGACCTTATTTTCATCTGGGAACAGCTGGTTCATAAATACCTCTCTGAGTTTGTTTTAGTTCCTGATTAATGTTGTAAATATTAAAGTTCTGAGTGTGTTAGTGCTATAAATGTATCTAGTGCCCCTTTAAAGAAGGTCCTTGAACACAACACTGTGTCCACAGCTCACATTCAGACTCACTTCCAGATGTGACTGTAGATTTCTAACAACATAAACACATTATTATATGATGTGTCTGATGGTGTGTGAGTCGATTATCGTTTCTGACCCGGAAGTGTACGCCGTGAAGCGGGCGGTGCCGTTTTTCTATATCCGGTGTGTTCGAACCTTTCACGAGCAGCAAAGACAGACGAGCAGCGAAGAATGGAGAGAGCCGCTAACGAGGCTCCTCCGTCAGCTTGAAGCATCAGCAACAACAAGTCACACCGACAAGCTCCGGTTAAGACCCGGGAATCAGCCTACAACCAGCAGGACGAACACCCGAGCCGTGTCCTGGTCCTCTGGATTCATCACAGCGAAGGTGAGTCTGTTGTGTTTGTTTGCGATGAGCTAGCAAACCAACGTTTGATAGCAGGCTGCTGGTTGGTAGCTAATATTTTCGATGCTAACAGAGCTAATTTCCTTGTTGCGCTCGGTCCAGCTGTCAGCTAGCCATCAGTAGGTGTTAGCCGAGGCGTTAACACCAAGCGACGAGTCTGGTTGCTTTATTTATTATCCGTTAACCAGCTCAATATGATGATAAAGACTACATGTGTGTATCGCTTTTTTTGTGGCTGAATATATTTAAAGCCAGAGCAGCCACTGTGGCTCACATAATGTTTGGCTAACGTTAGCTTTGTGGCTTGTTGGTCTAGTTTTATCTTGACAAGCTAACTTAGCCATCGGTTAGTTCGCCTGCTGATCGATGGGACCATCAGCGATGCAGACTGACAGGGCAGCTTTGTCCACGAAACGTTGGCGTTCAACTGCCAACTCGCTTCCTTGTTTTGATTCATCCGGAGGCCTGCGTACAAAGGATCGATCATCTTTTTATTAGCCTCAGCTGCCTCAGCCCAACACTTCCCCTCATGTTGGAGTATTATCACCGCTCCTCAGAGCAGGATAAGGCAGCAAACACAGGCTGGCACAGAGCATGATGGATGTGTCGGAGGCCCCTCCTCAGCCTGCTCAGCCTGTTCACTGTGGGCACACTGAAGCGTCCAGCTAACTGCTGCCAGGCTGATGTGTGCCAGATGTGAGGAGGCAGGTTAGGAGCACATTTGTCTGCTCGTGGCCACAGAGGCACAGACACAATGTAAACCCTCTTTGCTCAACTGCATAGATGGATTATTACTGAATCAATACAGCAGGGCTCCTATTCATTTACCCCCCCATCTAGTAAAAAGAATTGATTCCCCTGTTTTCCACTAAATAACACAGTGGCCTGCTGTAGGAGAGCAGTGAAACCAAACATGTACCCAAACCAGGGCAGTTGAATCCATGGTAGAGATCTGATGGCATCCTTGTACGCAGTCCCAAGTAAAATACTATACAGATAAGTTAAAAGACAGTTAAAACAACGTAAGGCAAATATACAACTGATGCCGATACCAGGGAGGAAAATATGTAATGTATAATATTATATTATTTTATAATGCACCAGGGGCTGGCCTATGTGGCCTTTCAGTACGGATACTGAAGTTAAGTTTCAGTATTGAAACTTCGACTTTCTGCTATTTAAACTTCCTCTCTGCTGCAGTTATCTGACAACTTGAGTTACTTTGCAGATTGTTGTGACTTGCGACCAATCAGATATGGTTGTGAGTGGGACAGTGTGTGAGAGCGCGTTGCCTCTGAGCCACAGCAGCACATTTTTGAATTAGTTTATTATATCAGCAGTCTGACAGAAAATCTGATACCGATAATCAATAAGATGCTGAGTATCAGCCCTAATAATTTGCCAGGGCCGAGAATCATTCTGTTCACAAAAAACATGTATGTAGACACGCATGCTTTGCAGTGATCCCTCAAATGTGGTGATCAGACACTTGAGAGTATGACATCGATACTGGAGTCAGGATATTTTACAGTTCAATAATAAACTTTATTGTCCAAAACTGCCTTCAGTTCACAAACAATACATTTAATTGTCGATTTAACAATCGTACATTTCACCAAGCATCTTTTTTGCATAACATTCTATAAAATCAACTTTTCATGTAGGACAACATGTATATTGATACCACATGATGGGCCAGTATATTAACTGGGCTCTGCACTAAACTAAAACCAGGTGACTAAAAATCCAAAAGTATGAAGCTAAAGCAAATCAGACAACAAGTCTGCACTGAAGTAATAAGTTGACTGACTACATTTGTGTTTCTTTCATCTTATTTAGAACATTTATAATCATTACAGATTGCAGGTAATTAATGACAAAGCTGTCTTTACCATACGTGCAGATGATTATTACATCATATACATTACCGCATTTAAGTTAAGTGAGTTATAAGTTGTCTTTTCAAAAACACGTTTCTGCTTCTTGTACAACAAGTTTTAAAGTTGTTGAATCAAACCTCTGCTGATGAAACGAGCATGTGTTGTCCTCCTCTGTGAATTTATGTAAAGGGAAAACTGGATAGTTTAAATCCCCTCCAGTTGGCGCTCACAGGATCTGTCTTTAAGGAAGGAGGCAGCTGTTAGCTGGCACTGCCACAGCAGGAGTCTGCACTATTGGCAGGCCCCCTCTCAGGCTGATCTTTCCACTGAAGGTTAATCACTCAGATCCTCTCAGAGCCTTTATGTTAGTGTAAAAATGAAAAGATGTCAACAGATTAGTCATTTTCAATAGATGCTAATCAGCTAGTAGTGTCTCAGTTTGTGCAGATCTTTTCACTGGCAAATCTGTGTTTGTAAATCAAGGTTTTTGGAGTGGGTACCTTTTCAGTGCCACCATAGTGTGTCACTGAGTGAAATATAGCCTGAATGGAGCGGCTTTTTTAAAACTAGCTATTAACCAATTACATTAACAGTCCTGAAATGTGAATTTTTGATTGGCAGCATCATTAAACAAACCCTTCAGCTGCTTTCTTTCGTCAGACAGCCCTGCTGCTCTATGATTAGACAGTAAACAATCGTGTTTGTGTGTGTTGGATACTTTATTCACACTTCAGCAGGATACTATAACAGCAGCCATTGGGACGCTAATACTATTGAAAATGCCTTGTTTATATATGTTTCTACAAACACCACATTCTGCTTCATCATTTCCAGTCAGAGCAGAACTATGAAACAGAATAGTCTGATACATATCGGTGATGACACAGATGTGAGATCAGCAGAAGTTACTGTCTGTAGTCTGTTTGGAGAGCGTCTTCAGCAACATGATCCTCTTCTCACGAGCATGAGCTTCATTTAACAGTGGGAAATGGGATCTCCTCAGAGCAGAGACAGCAAGTAGAGCATTTTCTTTAAAAGAAAGATAAAAATACATCCTGGTAAGTGTGTGTGAATTATCAAAATATTATTCTTATTATTATTATTATTATTATTATTATTATTATTATTATTATTATTAGTAGTATTGTAATCACCATCATCATTGCCTGGTGTCTTAGTTTATGGCCACTTGTACACAGTGAGCTGAGCCCATAAATTAGATTATGTCTGCATCTTTTTTAACGAAAAACAAGTGTGAAGAGTGTAAAACATTTGTGTTTTTCCTGCATTTAATGTTAAATATGTAAATTATTAATGTGCTTAGGGATGTTAATATTCCTTAAGCTCTCCTACAGGCCAAGCCAGATTCAAATTAAATGCCATTATGCAAATGAGCATCAAGCATCAGGCTGTACCGTCATAAATCTATACCACCATCAAACAGGCAGCCACATTTAACACTTATCCAGTCTAGACCAGCACAAAACCCAACTAATGGGCTTTTCACACGACATATTCTTAGCCAAGCGTTGACCCTGCGATAGCTTAACCCCTTTTCACACACATTGTTCACCCAGAGTTAACATAAGTCAAAGCTATAACTTTCCCACTGCATTTTCTGCTAACCGCTGGGTTAAATATCTGCTGAAGCGAGCTGCTTGTGTTCACATGAGTGTGTGGTTGTGGCTCGGTTGGTAGAGTGTTCCTCCACCAACAGAAGGTCGGTGGTTCGATCCCTGTCCCCCTCTGTTGTTGGGCAAGATGCTGAACCCCAAGTGTGTGTGTGAATGGTTATCGGTCCTGACGAGCAGGTGGCACCTTGCATGGTTGGCACCAGTGTATGAATGTGTGTGTGTGTGTGAATGAGTGAATTATGCTAGTGTTGTAAACTGCTTTTGTGGTTGTTGGGTGAGAAAACAGTTGATCCTGTTTCACACAGGCACTTTTTAGCCCCATGTTTAGTTGACTTAGTAGTCGTGCAATTCTAATTATATCAGTTTCTTTTGATTTGATTGCCGGTTAGTTTTGTAAAAAAATTCGAAAATATTGATTCTGAATATTTAAAACGTTTTCGATACTCATTTTCGGCAGTATTGTTATTTTTTGTGTGTGTAATTGTGATACTCAGTGTTTACTATAATTATTCCATTGTTCTGTATAAGCCTAGAAAACAATATCGTATTTCGCTGTCTTGTTATATTTATCTTTTAAAAAAAAAATCCAAAATGTTTTGCCCCAAATCAATTTTTCCTGGTGGTATCAAAAAAATGATAACGAGCATCAATAATTTTCAAGGTATTGTTTTAAAATAGAAATTTGCGTGGTGTGACGACACTGTTGTGTGACAGCACATTTCTTACACCGGGATGTAATTTTTAAAATTTATTTATAGTTTTAACATACATAACAAAATTGTGCACAGACATTGAATGAACAGCTGATTCAGCCAACAAACAGAAAGAAAATAAAAGATGTTTTTCAGAGATAAATACAATTTGCTTTATCCTAATCTGGAAAGAAAGACTAGCCTAAATGATAATAAATCAACCTCCCGCTTTAATGGAGCTCGTACGGTCCAAAAGGAGGCAGACGGTATCTCAACCCTTGTTTTAGTCGGTCTACATAAGATAAACAAGGGTTGCCATTTGTTATCATCTGTCAGCTTCGCCTTTGAGAATATTCTACTACTTGATTCCACTTCACCTAAATTGGGTAATTAGCTAAAGAAAAGCAAATGCCACTATTAGTCTGTCGTATACGTCAGCATGTTTTAATATGAGACCTGAACCAGAGTATGAAAGTAAAGGCTCTTTAAATGTATGTACACATTTTACAAAATTGAACAAGGACACATGGTGTATTTGTTGAGTAGTTGAAGCAAGTCTGGCAAAAACAACCAATTCTGAAACATTTGTCCGCAATGCACAACATTTTTAATTACCGTCAAAAAAAGAATAGCTAATCGGTGCAGAAAAGGTCCATTATCTTAATCTTTCCATGTCTTCTCCTCCAGAGAAACTTGACTACCTTTATCAGGTGCCAAAAGGTGTGTATCCTCCAAGTCATCTATCAGGAGACACGGCACCGGCTGCACAGGGATAAAGCCCGGGGTTTCCCCACATTACATACAACCTGAAGAAGCCTTTTGTTTAGACGACAGAACGTGTTCTGTTCTATGTAACAATCTAGTGGAGAGCTTAAATTTGTTCTTCACTTTATTAGGTCGGTCTGAACGTCCGTCCAATGTCATAAAGTTTTTGTGATTGCTACCTAATAAATATTTTGCAAATACCTCTTGCACACACAAGACGAACAAAGGTCCAGTGTTCCCTCCTAAAATAATGCAACCTACTGAAATACTGCCATGTCCTGAAGATGAACTCCCAAGCAGTTTTAATAACAGTAGTTACTGTAGGGCTCTCATATTGGTGATCATTATATTTTACAGCTGTAGATGTGATTCTTTTCTTCCATAATGTGAGCTGTTATCTGACAGGATCTTTATGACTTAGTTTAGGAACAATACACAAGTAGATGAATAATACCTGCTGGCTCATTACAGCTTACAGTGTGATTCACCTCATTTGCAGATGCAGATGTTTTGCCTCCCGTCATGGGGTATACAGTCTGAATTAAGTTCTTGTCTTTACTTGACTTTAAAGTTCATTATTCCATCCTGATCCTCAGAAGGGGCATGTCTGGACATGTCTAAGATACGATGTGGCTGTGGAGATCTTACTAGTAAAACACATGGCAGATGATAAACTCAGGCAAAGGAGCTTTACATTCAGTTTTGTGTCCAGAAAAGATAAATAATTTAAAATGTTGGTCGTTATTATCTGAATGTGAAGTGAAAACATCACACAACAAGTACAGCTGGTAAACTGTCCTGACTAAAACCTGAAGAGTTTGGAACAGGCCAGTTGTCAGTTGAGTCCAACATATTTCTGATTTTTTGGATCAATGTTGATACTGATATTGGAGAGAAACTAATTCAGATATTGATATATGTAAGGGATAATGCCCGATGATGTCTGATTTTGTCAAAGTATCTCCTAACCCTTTTCGGTGATCCACAAAGATGCAACAGTCTATTACATTTTAAGAGGAAAACAGGTTAGAGTCATGAAAATCTCTCTTAAATTAAAATCAAACATCTTAAATTGACCCATCCAAGCAAGTTGAACCGATAGAACATGGTAATACAAGGTAAACAATGGGGATCCTCCATAGGTTAATAAATGAAACTGATGCAGTGTTCGCCAAAAATATTTAAAAACATTTTAAAACATCTTGGTCTGGTGGTGCTGAAGATGGCCGTGCTGCTTCCTGGTCCATTGCTCCAAAATATTTCAGAATTGCTCCTGCAAAGACAAAACTCTTCAGGTTACCAAGCAAAATAGATCCTAAGCAAATATTCATAATATATAATTGAGTTGTTACCCTAATGTTGTACATAAATTGTTTTCATATTAAACTTTGCAATATACAGTACAGTGTCCCTTTAAAGCATGCACCCAGTTTCAAAGTTGTCACTTTAAAGCAGTTTTCAACACATTGTACTTGTTAGAGTTATAAACCAAGATAAATGACTGATGAGCACTTTGTGAAACTGAAGGAATATTTTTGTGTATATTTCACGGGTATTACAAAGTGGACTACTTGTGCCTAACTGATGATCTGGTCTTATCCTATATTCTGTGGGCAGAACTAACGGTCCTATATAGTATAGTTTACTTTAAATTTACTTCAAGTTGTGTTATTATGATTCTTTTAAATAAAACAAAGGAATACGTCAAAAACATAACTAGACTTAAGGAATGTAGGCACATTTGTTTAAAGAAATTTTCACAATAGATATTCTAATAAATGTGGTAAAGAAAGACACAACTAACTCAGTAGAGTTAACAATAATCCACTCCCACAATAGTCCAAAATAATCCACAGTAGACCTAATATGTATATGTGTGTTGTTTAGCACACTTCACATTAGAGACCTATTATCTAAGAACACAAAAATTGATAAATTAATCATAAAAAAAATTTCTAAAGTAATGTTATATGGCAACAGTTTAACATCAGAGGAGGTTTATGACTGACCAGCAGCTCCACTGGACGAGGATCCAGCAGACATGACAGACTTCTGCCTAACAACACACCCTCCCTCACAAATGTAATCCCAACACGCTGGACCTGCTATAATTAGCCCTTTCCTAAAGCAAACACTTAAGATGGCTAAACATTCGGCATTTAAGCTAGCCCCTCCACCCAACATCATGAAAACAAACCTTACCTTTATCCTGTGAGTGTTTTCTTCATCTAGTTTCTTTCATTTTTCTGATGACGTTTTGACGCCATGCCACAAATGACCAGTACCAGCGGCTCAGCGCAACTCGCCTCGCCTCTCCTCGCTTAGTTTTACTGGTCGTCATAGCAACAGGGCGCAATAGACACCAGATCTGACCAATCAGCAGGCCAGGTACTTTTCAAACCTTTTCCATCGGGTCACTCCTCAGATATTGAGACCGGACTTGCAACTTGAGGGGGCCCCCTAATGGTGTGAGGGCCCCATGCACCCGCATAGTCCGCCTATAGCAAGAAACAGCTCTCGGGGAGGCAACCTTCCGACGCGCAGCGGAGGACGGTTCTTAGACCGCTGCAGCATCCATTAATTCCTGATAATGGACACCTCGTCGGCCATTATCCCTTACTAATTGTGTGCCTTGAGTGTTGCATTATAATATTCATCAATACAAAATAAGTATTAAAAAAAGGCAAAACAGTCTTTATGTAAAGAAGTTTTAAGTGTCTTTGGTGTGAAAAATAGCTTTTGAAACATTTGATCATTCTTAACTAACACCTATAAAAGTGTGCAGCCATTTAAAGGGAGAAAGCACATAATCAGAAATAACAGTGCTAATCAAGTGTCTTTGAACAGATGCCCATACTCAAATGAAATATGGCATCACATTACCCATTTAATATCAGGTGTATCCATTTTATTGTAGAAACGATGTGAACAAACTGAAAATTCAAAGCTCTGTCTAGCAGCGTTACAGGTTCAGGTTGCAGTCTGGCTCTGAGGTGAACAGCAGCAGTCAGGAAGTCATCAGCAGAGTGTGCTGAGCCCGGACTGAACGCAGGTTGTGTTTATTATGCTGCGTCCACCGTCTTCAATCAGGAGGAACACCTCACTGAGCTAATCTAAACAGTGGTGCACCCTGGATTAGAGAGGCCTACAAATGATTATTTGCACAATGGAAACTATTACAGCTCACATTGGTCTATGCAGCAAACCTGTTTTATAGCCATGTTGTTCTGTTCCTGGTTTTATGTAATAGCAACAGTGCACAGTTGCCCTTGAGAGCAAACTAGCTGTCTTTGATGCTGAGATCTGTGCAGGCAATACTGAGCATGAGTCATCCGGAAGCCCACACACAAATACTTTCAGCAGCAGCCTTTCCATGCTCAGAGCTCGTCATGAACACATTAGTAGAGCTGTTGTTGTTTTTATTGAAAGTGTAACAAGTTGTGTTTTAATGGAAAACAATATATATATATTTTTTTTTTAAAGTATATTTTTGGGTGAAACTGGTGTTTGCAGCATTTACAGTCAACACTTGGTTTGCAGCTTCAGAAGACGAACTTCCAGAATAGGAAGTCCCAGAGGAGGCCTGCTCTTGATAAACATCATGTGTCTTAGGGATTGCTGAATCATTCACCAAACTGCCTTGATGTTTTATAATCACATAATTTAATATTTGCATAATCCTTGCTCGTGTTCAAGGGGTTCAGTGGAGCCAAAAACATTCTGTTGAGTGTTTGACAGAATCGGACCAGTGTCGATCAAGTTAAGCTATGGTGTCCTTCTTTTTTTTTTTTTAAGATTTTTTGTCATAGACACCTTTATTAAGCAGTAGACAGATAGGAAATATGGGAGAGAGAGGGGGATGTGACATGCAGCAAAGGACCTCCGGCCGGAATCGAACTGGGGTCGGCTGCGTTTATGGCATGCGCTCTAACCACTCGACCACCTGCGCGCCAACCTATGGTGTCCTTCTGAGCAGACGTAGCTTTATATAATTGTTTACATAATATTCCCTGCTGACATTGTCTGCCAGGCTGTAGCTGTGGGTGCTGAACAGTCTTGGATGGCTTCATGATCACAAACTCTGACTTAAGGTTTGTGTTGATGTTCAAACTCGCCTCTGTGTTTTCTGTGACCACTGTGAATTGATGACTATCTCTTCTTTAGCCCTGCAGTGCTGTTAGAGTAAGCCAGTCCTGTCCTCTATTACAATCCTTGTAAACAGTGATTTCAAGCATTTATAGGACTCATGAGCTCCATAAAAGATTTGTGTGGTGAAGTTAAATTTAGAAGATGTGCAGCTGTTAATGTGTGATTGTAAAACAAGTGTTTACAGGTGGACTTCATAGGTGGTCCCGATTCTTCGTTTGAAATACCAAATCTTTTGTAAGAGTTAAGAGAAGCAAAATGAGCTCTGCTGAGATGTGCATTGCGTTCTAGAGATGCATAATGAAACAGTAATGTAACCTGAATGACAAAATATCTGCCATTCTCCTGCCACTGCTCTCAACTAAAGCACTTGATGATTACTGAATATTTTCAGCATGAGTTGATCCTGATTTCTGGTTTATTTTAATTTGTGTAGCTCATTTTCACTTCCTGAAAACTCAAGTGGCTGAAATGGCCTAAATGTGGAACCACTTTTAAGATATTAAAATTTTCTAGGTCTGCCTTGTTTTCATGAGGCTGTACTATTGTGTTTTTATTATCAACCCGGTTGTGGCAATATCTATTCCTTTCAAGTGGAATTGTAATCTAAAGGTATTTTTGAATGTCATCATTTTGTGGTAATTGTTTTAATTCTACTAAGGTATTTGTACACTTTCAGCTTTTTATTAAAGGAGTAGCTCACTGAAAAACATCAGCTTACATCTTGAAATGTTTTAAAGCCAACATTTTATCAGACTAACATGGAGAGAACTCCTCCAAACCACACTGCCATGTTCCATGTGCTGCTCTCTGTGGAAAGTTTATGTCTTGCTTCTTTATTATTTTTCATTGTGTTTGCTGCAGGTCATCCACCTTCTCCTTCCTGTGACAAATGCTGAGAGCAGAGATCAGCCTCTTCAACAGCTGTTAGAGGTGACAGGGTGAGGACGGGGAGGAGTGTCGGTTAGCTGTGCCAGGTCGTGTCTCATGAGAGTGACTGTGCCATCCAGGCACTGCCAGTGACCAGGGCTGTGGCTGTGGTGGGCCCGGCCCAGGAGGCCTTTCTGTACATCACTCCTGGCTCCCGCTGACCTGTGCTGCTCACACCATGGATCAACAGAGAGATAAATATGGCGAGCGGCCTGCAAGGGCCGCTAAAGTTTCCCAGGGAAGCCGCAGCGGACACTCGTCCCGACCATCTGGCTCCTCCAGCTCCTCCGGGGTACTCATGGTAGGTCCCAATTTTCGTGTGGGCAAGAAGATCGGCTGTGGAAACTTTGGTGAATTGAAGCTCGGTAAGTTGAGTCTTAATCTTGTGTTAAATGGTTCAAGACAAAATGGAATAGTTCACAAAGTGAATATGGGAGTTTTTATGACATTTCTTAATGGTTCTGTGTGAAACTACACTTGTTCACCAGTTAACCATGTTCACCTAACCAACACTAATGCAGCTCTGTGGTGAACTATATCTACATGAAGGTTGTTTTTGAAGGCTGTAGTTTGTGGTGCTGTTGAACTAATTAGGGTGCAACTTGACTTTTTTGCCCACTGACCAAATGGCAAATGATGAAACCTCTCAGAACTGTTTTGAGATTTAGAAATACAAATCATTTTTTTCTCAGGGTTTTTGTATTGGACTCCTTTTTTTTTAGTTAAGTGTACCTGGGCAACTGACAAGTGAAGAAAAGGAACGACGTGATAGATTCCTGGCACAGACCGTTTATACATACATTTGAATAAGAAAATCTTATTTCCTGATGAATCTGTTATAAAGCTTTCAGTGGGGCACTGTATCTGTGTCTAATATGTGCTTATTTCTGTCTTCTTTCAGGTAAAAATCTGTACACCAATGAGTATGTAGCCATTAAACTGGTAAGTTATCTTTTGCTGCTTTAATTACCTCGGCTGGTAAAAGAATCCTTCGCGAAATGTTAGATAAAACATGTCCAATTTCAAACAAAGTGGCAGCCATTTAGAATCAGGATCAATTTGATCGGTAAAGAATCTGAGTATTCATTATTACTCAGGTGATATACATGAGTGGGTTTGAAAGAAGTAGTTAGCAAAAATTAGGAAGTGAAAGAGGTCATTGGTATAAACATAAAATGCACAGTGTTTCCCCTAGGATGGAGTTGTAGCAGTGGAGGTGAGTGTTCGCCTGCGTGCAAAAGTAAAGTGCAAAGTGCACCCTGCCGGGAGGTTTCTATGTGTCTGCCAGCACCAGGGGAAATGTCTGTCTATCATACATATGAGGTGTCTCAAGCTTTAGGAAAATACACTTTTATTGAATCCAATAAAAGTATAATCTTTAAAACAATTACTGACAATAATTTAACTAAAAATATATTAACACCCAACCATATACAGTAAAATCACATAACACAAATACTAGAACAATCCAAAAGATCTGTGCCTCTGAAGTAATCTAGCATCTCCGCCTTCACTTGTGTAATTCACACAGAAAGCCGGCGCTGCGGCTCCTAAAGAGGCGTGACGGTACACGTCATGTTGATGACGTCGGTGTTTCCCCAGGTGTTCCCCAGTTAATCTAAACCCGCGGATAGTTTATAATCATATGAATGCTGTTATAATGTGTAGTGATTGAGATCCTGACCCACCAAACATCCTGGAAAGAGCCAAAGTTACGTTTTTCACTCTAAATTACATAATCACCATCAGTAAACTGGGCGCTGTCTGACTCTGTCACTCGCGGGGATGGAGGCTGTTTTCTGGGGGAAAGTTCCCTGAAGTCTCGGTCCGGAGGGCTGACGGTCGCGGTGATTTATCACAAACACTCGGTGAGTTCAAGTTTTTTGCCGGTGACAGACGCCGTTTTTCAGGCAGAAATGTGAGTCAGTAGGACAGGCGGGGGGACTGAAACTTCTCCACGTACAGCTGTGGGATTTGTTTTCCTCATACAAGTTGCCAAAGACAGTTACAGTTACTACGTTACTGTTGTTCGGTCCTGTAACGTTGCTTTGTGGGACATTTCTCTGTATTTAGTTGAGTTAAGGACCTGTGCAGTTATCAGACTGTCAGACCGACACGCCCCCCGCTCCGCGCCTCCGGATTTTTCCGTTCACACTGGGACGACTCACCAATAATGCGGCCCTGATACTACCTCGAGAGGCGGATCAGCGCCGGAGTGAAATTTCCCCGCTCTCCGCATCTGAAACTTTCACACAGAGGAGGGTGCGGAGAATTGGCGCAGGATCCCCGCATGCAAAAGGCAGTGTGAAAGAGGCTAGTAATTTGAGATTGACAGCTTTCACGCGTCACATTGCATGGTAATGCTGCGTTCGAGACGGTAGGAAATCTCCAACCTCCTACTAGAAAAAGTACACTGGAACGCGGAGTCACAAAATCCATCTACCCCGAATGATAATCCTGAATCCGTGATCAGTGTTGCTTGCTACCTGGTGCTTGTTAAAATCGTTATGCTGACATTATCAAGTAAATTCAAAGTTTCTCGTTGCACCTTCTCCAAACCTGGCGCTAATGTTACCTCCGTTGTGGTGTATGCTAAGAGATGGCACGGCACGGCACGGAATAGCGGAGTTTAGTGCGACGCATCACCAACAATGACAATGATAGTTGCCAAGAATAATATGACAATAGAACCATGGATACTGGCAGCCGAAATTGTTATATTAAAGTTCATTATTCTAAACGGCTGCAAGAAAAAGCGTAACAGGCTTCATAGTCTGTATAGGTGGCCCGGTGTGGTTCGTGATTTATTTTCATTAATCATTTAAAAACAGATGTGTGATTGACCTGGATATGAAGCGTCCATAGCGCAAAATGATATAACGTTAGTTTCTAAAGAGACAAGACTGGGCCTACTCTCCACCTCTCCTCGTTAAAACACTGATACATAATAAAGTACAAATGTAAGATATTTGAAGGTTCAGCTTCAGTTAGACGTGAATTACATGTTTTTCAAAGCCATTTGCGTTCATTTCCAGAAGTATGAGTCTGAAGGTTTTGCTGAGATGGTTGTCATACGGGACTGATCTGGAAATATGAATGAGGTGTAGATTCTTGGCTAGGTGTGTCTTTCCAGTGGCTGTTGGACTGGAAATCATGACTCGTGACTCATGCTTTTATTATTGCTCACCAGAGAGTAATACACACTACAACAGTATCAAAGTATTGAGGTTACCAAACCACAGAGTGCTCATGGTGTGCTGACACAGATGTAGTGCTTTTAAACAATAAAGAATTGCCTCACTAAAATGTGTTTCTGTTTCAAAACACGAGGTAACTGGGAAGATATTTTAGTATGTGGGGGCATTATCGACACTCTAGAAAATCTGGGAGTGTCTGTAGTTCAGACTCAAGTCAGTTTCCCAAACATCATAACGGACAGTAACGACTTATTTCCAGGTGATGCTGGATTGTCCCTGAAATAAAATTATTATCAGTTTTTTCTGGGGGATTGACATTTTTCACATTGCGATGTTTTTGGTGATTGTAACTTTTGGAAAAATGCTGAGAGTGACCATTTCAGATTACAAAGATGACACATTTTCAGTCCAGGACATCATTTATGTATTTGAGCTTTTGATAGAGGAATGAGCTGCTGGTGATGTGTATGGAAGCTACACAAACACTCATACTGCCAGTTTGTTTTGGTAGACGAAACCAACTAATGTTACACAGTGGGAGGGAATTCTTGTTTCATGCCAAATTCTGTATCACGTTTCATTGGAAATTTGTCAGTGCCCTGGAGTGTAAAATGAGTCATCAAAAATAGTTGACAAACAGAAAAGACATTTAATTTCTAAATGAAAAAACATGAATTTACTTTCTGATTTTTAATGTATCAATTCTGTTTTAGCAGTTTTTTCACTGATACATCAGTTTCTGAGGTTATTGGCATTAACTGAGCTGTGGTCTGCATGTGTCCACTGTACAGGAACCAGTCAAGTCGAGGGCGCCACAGTTGCATCTAGAGTACCGATTCTACAAAACTCTGGGAACTACAGGTAAGGTCACAGATGTCTGTGGTTCCTCGTGGTGTTTCTGTGTGACTGCATCACAACGATTTCACTGTTTTGGAAGATCAGTGCGGAAGATTGCATCATTTCCACAACAAGGGATTACTCGGGTTACGTATTGATATGAAGCTGTGTCAGCAAATCATTTTAATCTCTCCAGGACTTTGTGTATATAAGTGCGTGAATGGCTACGTGCATAAAGAGCCTGTTGAACAGTGACCTTGCTTTACATTAGACGTACCAGCGGTGCAATTCAATATGCGCAGTGTTGACATAAAGTTTGTTAAACACCCACAAAACGGATGCAGCAGCTGATCGTCTCATTCACTGAAAAGCCTTTTTGTTTTTGTCAGGTAGAATATGCAGGATGTGTTACTGACTTTATTTGAAAGTGTAACTTCTGCTCACTGCAATGGCCTTAATGCATGTGTCCAATGATAATAACCTCAGCATCTTCTGTATTGCTCAGCGTGTCACACTGGCTCTGTGTGGGTCTCTTTCGACTCAAGGCAGATTTATCCTCCAAGTTTCCTGTAGTTAGTTTTTTACTTTATTCTTGTTTTCTGAGAAGTTGTGGGCTCTAAAAACCAAAATGATGAGTTGAAAGTCACCATTAAGCTCCATATAGCTGCGGAGAGCTGCAGAGTTGGGAGATGATTCTCTGCAGGTTCATAGCTAAAGCGACCCATTTCACATCAGACAGAGTCCCTTGACCCATCTTATTATAAAACTGTTGATTATAATCACATCAAGGAAATGCACCTGTGAGGTTTGACCTTAGTGTGCATAGTTATCTGACAAAACCTGCACTTTAATTTGCCTGCGGCGATGTATATGTCCGCTATTATACATTGACATGGTGCTGTGTAAAGTGAAGGAACTGATTTATTTGATTAGCTTTCTGTTGTTCCATTAAAACATCCAGGAATACTGAATCAAAGTTACTGTCACTGCATGAGGCTAGAGCATGTGGTCAAAGGTTGGCACTAATCCACGTCACCAGATGGTCTGTAATTATTTTGTATATTTAAAATTATGCATGCTGTAAAGTCTATCCAGATATCAGGCCACCATTAACTTCATGGACACTTCAGCAAATATCACTGCTGATCATTTTAGTGCACTACTGGTGTGTACCATCCAGTACTCATTTATTGTTTCTGGTGTTCAGTTCCAACCCAATTGTCGGAAATGTAGCTCCTCCTGACATGTGGAAGCACATCCTGCACTCCATTAAATCGTTATTTTTATCACTGTTCTAATTTTTATTTTTCCTTTATGACACAAAATGTTCACTGGGAATAGTTTCTTTCCAACACTGTGTGATTTATGGTTCTGAATAATGACGTCAACACTGATGGTACAAATACAGACATAACTGTATTTGTCCTTTTCCAGATCCTCACATTTTTTGCCCGTAATCGACAAGGCTTTTCCACTACTCTTCCTTTAACTCTTCTCCCCTGAGAGTTTGTCATAAAAGATTAGTCGAGGTCTGCTGGCGCATCACCGTTATACCAACCGCTGACCACAATCTTGTGAGGATGAAATGACTCCAACAGAGAAATAAAATGAGGGCAAACTTTTTTAGTCGTCGTACCAGAGGAAATGGGTGGGACCATGACAAACAATAGAACAATAGAAAAATCTTTTTTAATAGCTGTTCGCTGCTCTTCTGGTAAAATGGTTAAAAATAATGTATACATTACGCTGGTTGTCACAAGAATGTATCTTAACATGAGCTGTTGATTGATCAGAGATACATTTGATCATGCTCTTTATTTATTACATGTGTTACAAATCAGTTAAGTCACAGTGTTGCAGGTTAAAGTTGGTCTCAGCCACAATTGAGATCACAACAGCTACGTTGTAGTGATGTATGGTCCTTGATGTGCTTTTTGGAGTTCTACATGTATATATGATAACCAGACTGGGAATATAATGGCTATTGTTTTGCAAAGGCGAGGGCTGGAAAAGGCCAACTGTGCGGAAACTCATTAAATATTTAGAGAGTGGGTCTGCCTCTTAGTACTAACCTGCCTCTGTCCTCTCCTCCAGATGGGATAACGTGACCTCATTTCTTCTTGGCTGTGTGCTGCGGCACATTCCTCTCAGCCGATGTGGTTGTCACAGTGTCTGTGCGACAGGGTCTTTATGAATTAATGTGGTTTGACTCAGATAGGCAATCAGGTGTTGTATCTGGTGCACAACCAACTGTCACTGGATATTAATGAGGATGATTCAGTTAGGAATGAAACACCTCCTTCCAGAAATTATTCAAGAATATTTGTCAGTGCTGTCAGTAACCGCTTCAGTGCTGCTCTGGTTTTATTAGACAGCCACCGTGAGGCATTAATGTGTTGAGGACAAGACAGTTTTGAAGATCAAGAGGGTTTGTTCAAGGGTGGATGCACACTATTGAGCTGTTGAGGGTATTGGCAGCCAGACCTCCTTGTGAAACTCTAAACCAGCTCTGTGACCATTACAATCCCAAGATGTAAACATTTCCCACAGTGATGGAGCTTACTAGATTTTACAAACATGTAAAGGAAAGGCTGGAGGTCTTACCTGGGATGTCTTTTCCCACTAATGTGAAAACATGGATCATTGTTAAGAATAGAGTGTCTCTTAGTGCTCTGTTCACTCTTCAAGTAAATATACAAGTATTTTAGTTTACAACCCTACAGTTTTATCAGCCATTACAAGAGGGATGTTAATAATACTGCACATGTTAAAACTAAATTTTAATAAAGAACTAGAGAATATTTTTTCTGTAGTCACATGATTAACAGAAAGGCTTCAGGTGCTACATAACAACATCGTTGTCTACTGTCATTTTGGCTGCATCATTAGTCATCATGACTAAGCTGTCTGTCATCAGCGTTTCCTTGTGAAATGTGATCCGGCATTATAATCATACGGTGTACAACATGAATGCTGATGTGTATGTATTAGATAAAGCTGAGATCATGCTGTTAATTGACTGAAGTCTGGAGCATGCACCTTTACTTAAAAATGTAATGATTCGCCTGTGCCACGTAGACAGTGTTTCATGACCACTGAAGAAATGCATTTACTCTGCAAGTCTTAATATTCAAAGAATCCTCCTGAACATGCTCAGACGCTTGAAAAGCAAAGACAACAGAATGCTCTTGTAGCTGTCGTGCTGCATAGAATGATAGTGTACAAGGTTTGTTTCTACACCAGAGTTACAATATAATTACAAATGTTTATTTCTTTCAACCCTCACAGAAGGAGTCTCTGACTCTCATGTGGCATTGGATGCTCTCTGTCCACACTGAAGCCATTAAATATGCACTTCTTTTACATCATGTAAATAAACCATGTAGCTATCAGCTGTGTGCTGGAGATCAGTTTGGAGACGTAAGCACCAAGTAAAAGATATATGAGTTTTCAAAGATAGCTGCTCGTCCTACGTATGTACTTTTTATAGAGAAAACACATTTTACATTGTGATATTTAGGTGTTTCTTTTCTGGAACTGACTTACTTATAGCCAACAGCAAGTAGAATTTTATTAGCGATGGCCAGCTGTCATTGTATAGTAAAATGAGATGGTACAGATAACCCCTCAGTTCACCTTTATGAATCATACCGCCCTCATCCATGCATTACTTTTAGTTTAAGCACCAGAAAAAAGAACGGGGTGTCTGATAAGTCCCAACCAATATGTGATTTTTAGGGCTGGTATGGGTATTAGGGAGGGAAATACTATGATATTGATACATCAGCTGATGTACACAGTTTATGCAGTGATCCCTCAAGTGTGGTTTTCAAACACTTGTAACAAGGAGATATAATGGAGGCAGGTTACTTCACAGATTTAAAGTAAACTCTTATTGTCTAAAATTACACAAGGTCAACTGAAACCGTAAACATCACTGGGAATTATAATTCATTATTGTAGAAAATGAACACATAGTCCGATACCAATATATCTGTGGCAGGCCAACATTGGCTAATAATATCGGCCAACCAACATGTATATGGGTCGGGTCTCACAATGCACAGCTCCGCGACATTCTTACAGCAACTTGCGGACACAGTTTATTAAACAAAGAAAGGTTGCAGATTTGTTTTTATCCTTAATTAAACATTTAAAGTAATTTTTTTTTGTAGTTAATTAAAGTTAGTTTGTTGTCTCTGATTCTGCAGCTCTGTAATACACAGAATGTAAGTGAATGGCTGGTGGTCAAATAAATGATCAAACAAATGAACAGATTGACAGCCAGCGGTGCAGCTGCTGAACTGAAGCCAGCCAGCAAATATGTCTGACATAAATTTAATTAAAAAAACTAGTCACAGGCATCGTGCAATCACAAAAGAGGCATCAAATATTCTGGAGAGCCGACGCAGAATAAACATGAGCAGCACTTCTCTCCTGATTCTATGTCGTCACTTCAGTCACAATCTTTGCAGAAAAAAAAAAAGTCATCATTTTTCAATGCAGTATGCCAGGGTACACCCTGGGCAGGTGACAGGTCTATTACAGGACGGACACACACACACACACATACAGGGTAACAGTAACATGTTCACTCTAACACCTACTGTCAATTTGTAGTCACGAATTCACCTAACCAGGATTTCTTTTTGACAGTGGGAGGAATCCCACACTGGCACGAGGAAACTCCAAACCCCACACAGAAGGGAAAGTACAGTTATCCCAACATAATTGATAATGTTTTTTTTTTTACTCATTTATTAAAAATTGTATGTTTGTTAACGAGCATGACAACATTACCATTTCTAACCTGTAACATGAGCATCTTCGTTGAGTCATAGCCCTTATGACGCAGTGTAGTATTGCTCTAGCGTTTCCGATGTTAAATATAGCGTGAAATCAGTCTTCAGAGTAGTGGCACACATAAAATCAAGTATGACATTTAAAAATAGACTGTGAGTGAGTTTCTACAACCCTCTGTCTCGTCACGGCGTTGGATAAATTATGGATAATAGAAATGATGGTTAAAATAAAACATCCAAGCTCAGGGCCGGTCTCTTCACAGTCCAGAGAAAGATCTAGTCTTTGACAGCAGGTGGGAAAATGGCGCACAGAAATTGGTGGCAGTGAGATTTGGGCGAGTTCCTTTCAGTCTTGCTCATTCATCACATTCATCTTCATCATTTTCTCCTTTTGTTGTAAAGGACTGCAGCCAATACCTCTATTAGATTACAGTAATGCAGAGGAAAATACATTCTTTTGTCCTACTACACAGGACAGGATGTTGTATTAAGTGGTTGACAGAGCTGTTACACTTATGAAAGTCTTATAAAACTGTATTACCTAAGATTTCTATATCATCACAGAACCTGCGATAGTGATGTACAATATGGATTTTTTTTTTACCTTAAACTGGTAACTGACCTGAGTTTAAGATGTAGAGAGCAAAGATAGATTTAATATTTTATAGCTCTCATATTTGTTGTGTTAAAGTGAAAGTCTCGCCCAAATGCATCCTAGGCTTTTTTTGTGACTGTATATGAGTCAAACCTTCATGTAAAAGCATAATTACAACGAAAGAGGCACTTTTAAGATTTACTGTAGTTTTGTTTTCGGTCAAGCTCATTTTCTCAGTGTAAGGGGCATTTTACTATGGCATCAAATCGCTATTTTTAAAACACTAAGAAGGCTCAACACAACATGAAACTTTGCTCGTAGCCACCAGCGTCTCTACACATGAACACGAGCATTGAGAACATTGTTTGTGTACAGAGTTTACTAAAAAGAGAGTTTTTGGACAACTCATGTGAGCAGATGTTTCCTCCGCTTGCCACACAGCGCCCTCCTGCCAGTGAGAAGTATCGATCTCTGAATGCAATGTAACTTTGAGGTGAGTTAAGGTGGAATGCACGGATAATTCATTGTTTTGTTGTTAGCGAAAAACAATATTGACCTTGACGTTGAAAAAGGAGCCTCGTATAAGAAACAATACTAAAATAAAAAGCCGGAAAAGTCACGTGAGATATCGCGTGGATGGTTGTTGCCGGAAGACAGTAGCGGTCCACCTTAACTCTCCTCAAGGTTAGGTTGCATTCTGAGATCAATACTTCTCGGCTGCCATGACGACTGGGAGCGGAACAAGCTACTGCTAAGGTGAGTTGTTAGAAAAACTTTATTTTTAGCAAACTCTGTGTTCACAAACAATGTTCTCAATGCTCGTGTTCATGAGTAGAGACCCTGGTGATACTACGAGCAAAGTTTCATGTTGTTGCGAGCCTTCTTAGTGTTTTAAAAATGTCGATTTTGATGCTATCGTAAAAGTGCCCCTTGCACTGAGAAAATGAGCTTGACCAAAAAACGAAACTACGGTAAATCTTAAAAGTGCTTCTTTCATCGTAATTATGCTTTTACACGATGGTTTGACTCGTATACATTCACAAAAAAAGCCTAGGTTACATTTTGGCGCGTTTCACTTTAAATTTTAGACCTTTCCACCTTTTTAAACACCTGTGGAAAACTTTCACTGGTGTCGTCTTTCAATGAAACTGTAGTGATGGCGCGTTTGGCTCTTCTGGACTACACCACCTGCTTGACCCAGGTGACAGTCATAAGCATAGGGGCTGTAGTAGTTGGAAACCGGTTTCTCCATATTTCAGCAATGAAAAGGGACTGGAGCACGCTTACAGATTTACAGCCTTGAATTGTGCAAACATACGTATGCTTCAACACTTCTGTTACTCTGATGAAGACACAGTAGAGTAAAAAAAGAATGGGTTTTTTTAGCACATTAAAGGCATTTTGGAAATGCTGTACTTCCTCTTGTTCTCCTTCCTCTCCCATTGCTCTGCCTTCTTCTTCTCTGTGTTAATTGGGCGGGATCACAAACCAAATTCATCGTGCCAAAATATCGTGTCAAGATTGTATTGGGCCTATATATATTGTTCCCTAACCCTGTTTATATGATATGTCTTAATCCAATATGTGTAGTTACCTTCACAATACAACTGCATACTATATATTCTTTGCATATTAAGGCCATTTAAATAAGTAAAACTATGTTCAAATATGCTTATATAGGTCTGTAAGGTTCGAGCAGAATTTGAGCAGACATCTTCTACAGTCTGAATGGAAGCGTTTTTGGAAGCATACCTGCAATGTTGCTTGAATAGAGGATAAACAACCTTTATTTTTTGTCCTGTGTTGTTCTGCTCCTTCACTCACTGAATCATACCGCCAGTGAGGTTTTTTTAGAAAATGTTGTCTGTCTGTGCCACATGCAGTTCTCCTGCCTACATCACTGTTAAAATCACTTCCAGCCCAAGTCAGTGCTACGCCCATGCATTGCTCTCATTATTTTTCAAGAAAATTGAATGAGAGAAGTCAAAAGTGGTACCTACAAAATTGAAGGCTTTCATCAAAGTTTGAGTCTTTTGTAGAGTATACTTTGCAGCAGAGGACACAGATTCAGTCTCTCATGAGGACTTCTCTGCTCTAGGTAATGATGACTCTGCGATCACTGCTTTTCCGTTGCTGGTAAAAAAAGCTTGACTAACCTTGTTTTGAATCAAACAACCCGTTTATCCACTTATTTACAGCACATCTCCAATCCGACACATTTTAAGGCCTCCCACAGGCACCCAGGGTTTGAAGGCACTCATTCCTATGGTACAATTAGCAACCCACAGAACTGCATAATGGTGTCCAGAAACACAGGCTGGAGCTCGGCATGACTCCTACATGCCCATATGCTAGCCGACAGCATTTACGCTACCTTTCATACTGCAGTGTGTTTCCCAGCTGGCAAGTCAGACGTCTTCAGCGACATATTGGCATGAATACGTTAACACACGGCTTCAGGATTAGTGTCGGTATTTATCTTTCTGATTATCAGTCTCTACTAAAAGTGCTTGAGCAGAATAATAAGTTGAAGATGGCAATCTGATCCCTTTACTAAACTTTATTGTGACAACTAATTTCTCCTTAGTAATGGCACACAAAATCTGAATTGAGCACATTACCAATATATGGTGGGCTGGCATGTGTGCAGGGTAAAATAAGAAGTTGACTATAGCAGAAAAAGTAAATATTTTCAAATTGCTTAATCAATATTTTATGTTAACAAATGACTATTGTAATGTGAAATGAGGGTGCAAAGAATGTAAAATTCTCAGACTCTGCTCATCTCCATGAGGCATATTAACTTGTTTTGTTGTCAGCTCATGTTTTGGGTTTACAGCCAGAAACATAACATTTTGTATTTACCATCCTTCACTTTCACTGATAAAACTGAGCTCGAAACAAAGTAAATATTGGATTAGCGTTTGCCAGCTGGAAAACATCTTCAGATCCATGGTCATATCGTTCCGGTTCCTCTGGATGTTAAAAGCAGCGTTCCAGCTCTGTTGCTAGCCTGTTCACCATATCAACTTTATACGGTGATAATATGTCGATATTTAGATTAATTCTCTCTTTGTGATTATAGTTTGTTGCGCTGCCATCATATGGCAAAATCGATAAATGTACATAAACAAACTTAACATGCATAAATGCAGATCATCTCCCAAGTACACATACGAAACAAACCGAACTAGTGAATACACAGTAATACTGTCTCCAGTAGATTTTTTTTAATGTTGCAGTCAGCAGATCCTCAATAACTAGCTTACAAATCAGGGACATGAAATGTAATCAGGAAGTCCTTTCTTTTTATTTTAAACTTCTCTGCAATTATAATATTTCTAAGGACCGAGCGCAGCTTAGGCAGTCTGTTCAAGCGAGGTCTGTATGATCGGAGCTGCAGCGTTTCTTTGAAGTTTCTTGAGGGGACCTTTTTAATAGGACCCTGACTAAACTTTGAATCATGCTCCCCTGAAGGCAATTAACAGTTTGACCTGATTTCCTAGTTCTTTGAGAGTGAAGTTCAGGATGTGGTCACGAAGACAACAAAGGATGACGACATTCCCAATTACAAAATATAAATTGATTGGACTTGCACTTGCTTACGATTTAAAATCCTGCAAAACATGAGGAATTTCATACTGTGCATATGGGACGACGATGCCCTTGTTCCAAAAGTAGACACTCCCACGGAGGGCTTTTATGTCATGTTATTAAAACTGCATGAATGAAGAAAAAGTAAAAACAGTTCACACCCTGCCATCCTTATACATTCAAGCTCACAAACTTTTTTACAACTCTACATTACTTTATACTGACTAAACTGCACAGTGACAAGAAGTAAAATAAGAGCCAAGGTGACAGATGGAAGGGATTTTGGAGCAATTGGAGTGAGTAGAGCAGAGAGGAAATGATTCAGTTGGGAGGATGTGATATTAGGCAGTGAAAAGATTAGTTTTCAGTGACACACTTCTGCTTGTAGGCACTGCATTGTATTCTACTTTAAGGTTAATGTTTACCGAGAAGTTTTCTCTGCTCAGTAACCTTGTGGTTCCCCTCCTCCTGTCTGAGCAGTTTGAGGCCTCTTATGGTTAACCTTGGACCCAACTTAGTGTCATTAGTCAAGAGAGACAGGAATAATAAACACTTGTGACATCTGGACTCTATAGAATTCCCACTAGTATAAACAACACATTGGAGGCATATTCTGCTTTTTTATTATCTTCTAACTAGTATTTGTTTTTGTTTTTTTTCCAGCAGTTTCTGATTTATTATCGAAGTTATTAACGTTAATCTTCTATATCTGTGATGCACTTGTAAACACGTTGGAGATGAAAAAAGACTTGGGATGCTGTGACAAATGTCCTGATGTATAGTTTGGCTTGGATGTCTGTTTGTCACTAGTCTAATTTCTTTCACCTTGTGTTTCAGCTGAAGGAGTTCCCCAGGTGTTTTACTTTGGCCCCTGTGGGAAGTACAACGCCATGGTTCTGGAGCTGCTGGGCCCGAGTCTAGAGGACCTCTTTGACCTTTGTGACAGGACATTTTCACTGAAGACTGTTTTAATGATCGCAATTCAGCTGGTGAGTTCAGGGCAGCATGCCACATGAAGTTGATGTAAAGCAGCTTCTAGTCGCCTCTGAAGACTGAAGTATGTTAATATTCAAAATGTATATGGGAAAAATAAACTGGGCAGATTTATGTAAATTCTTCGTTAATGACCAATAAAAGTATCTGCAAGTCCATGTATAAAAACCTAATAATCGTATTTTGATGGCTCGCCCGGTGAATTTAGCATACTGTACATACTGTGATGTTAATCAAGACACCATATAATGTTGGGTTGAGTCCTGCCTCCGGACCAGAGGCCTGTAGAGGTGTGACCGCTGCAGTCTCCCATTACCCAGTCTGCAAATTAGCAATCTGTCAGTATATCTATACTGTTGGGCAGAGTCAGGAAGGCTGGAAGCTGTCAAAAAGAGCAAAGCCATCACTGAATCTCATTAGGTTTGAGCAGCTCAGAGGGTGGTTGGACCCAGTCTCTCAGGCGCCTGAGACATCTCCAAATTTCTAACATTTCATTTTGTCAGCACAAAATCTGCAGTGCTCTTGTAATACAGATAGCCTCTGCAAATTTGTAAGGAAACCTACAAAACAGCACAACATAAGCATGGTGTTGCAGAACAGAGAGTTTTTTCCTCCTGTATTTATCACATGGGACTTCCCTCTTTATTCTTTGGCACAAATGAGGGATCCCACAATAAGTGCTGCGAGCTAATACTCCTACTCGAGCTCTTTTTTTGGTCTGGTAATAGGCGGAGTGTTTCAGGGTATCAGGATCCCTCAAGATCAAACACAACTAAAGGATCTTATTACTCATGCCATTGCTTACAGTATTTCCCATTGTGTGTATGAGAGCTGTCATTCATGTCAATTACAAATCTCTTTCACCGCTATGAGCTTGTGGTTATAATTACTAAATTCTAAACACATTGTCATTCTGATCATTATCGCCTGTGCTTTGTAGTCCTGGGTCCCTGCAGGATGGTTTGGCTGTCTGTTAGCGTTGAGCCAGATTTTCTAACCACTACATGAAGCTTCTTTGTGATAGAAGTGGGACACTGTGGCTGTGCAGCATAGTGCTGAACAATTGCTGAATCAATCATAAGTCAGTCAGGATAAATCATTTATCATTTATCAGGTAAGAATACTTATTACGTTGTAGTTGCAGCTATGAGTATTCAAAGTAATTCAGTAATCATCAATGTCAGTCTCATGTTTTTACAATTACAAAGATTTCGTAGCAGTAATTGACTAATTTCTTGGTTGATGTCATTGTCATTGTGTCATAAATAGGATCCAGTACTCATGTGTTGTACTTCCATAAAGTTGGCAGATTTACAAGAGACAGATTAAAACTCGAATGACAAATCCCAGCAGCCCCCTTTAATTCAATCAAGTTTATAGTCTGCTACCTAACATATGTTAATCTGCTAGATCTGGATTTTTATTTAGATCTACGTCTCACTCATTAAAACAGCAACCTAAATGTGCCTGATTTTTTTTTTTTTTTCATCCAGATTCATGCATTATTCCCAGAGAAATTAATGAAAATGAGAACATATGCTTGGACCAAAAGTTAAGGGACCCTATTGTTGACAATCTGTTCTTGTTGTGTCAGGCCTTATTTGTATAATCTTGCTGTTCAAACCGACTAGCAGACTCGGGTCAGAAAACATCCTTGGTGGAGGTTAATGAGTCGGACTTACTGTGACAGAGACCAAGATGTCCTGACTTTCAGTCCCTAGTGTGAGGAAACACTGGATCCTACATTTCTTATAATACAACTCAACTACATCATTCATCATACCTTTCCTAACAAGTATAGGTCAACGTCTGTCAAACCAGACATCCCTAGTTTGCAACAGAAGGTTTCCGTTATGTGTTTGTTTTCTCCATGATGATTTGACTCAAATGTTGTTGAGTAATTTTCAGAGGCTTGTTGAACTGTCTACGCTGGATGAGTGGTATAAACCATGACTACTGAATTGATCTTGCTGGGTAAAATCAGTGGAGTGCTCCTTCAATGTGTAATACTGCTGAAATCAATCACTCAGGAAGTATTGTATTACAATGCTCATGAGAGGACTGACGTACCGCAGCAGTCAACTGTCACTTTTGACAGTTTGACAGTCTTTTTGAGAACTTGTTTCCCATTTTTGCTGACTTTGTCGCCTGGTATGTGATTTGATCAGATCTGTGTTCATTGTTCTTTTTGCTGACTCTGTTTTCTTTCTCACCAGATTTCTCGAATGGAGTACGTGCACTCTAAAAACCTCATCTATAGAGATGTCAAACCTGAGAACTTTCTCATCGGACGGCAAGGGAACAAGAAGGAACACATCATCCACATCATTGACTTTGGCCTGGCCAAAGAATACATCGACCCCGAGACCAAAAAACACATTCCATACCGGGAGCATAAGAGCTTGACTGGCACTGCTCGATATATGTCCATCAATACACATTTAGGGAAAGGTGAGATCCATTCCATAGCTATGTTTTCTTCATTATACATGAGTCTATGTTGTGTGAGATGGTTTGGCACTTTCTCAGTGTTATGATATATCTGCTTATGTAGAGCAAAGCCGGCGAGATGACCTGGAGGCCTTGGGCCACATGTTCATGTATTTCCTTCGTGGGAGTCTACCGTGGCAAGGACTGAAGGTATGCCAAGGACATGGATGTGTTCCGTAGAAGAAAATCAATAGAAATGTAAAACAACTCAGAGCTGACTTGATGTCATGACAGTCTGGCTCTAAATCTTAATCTGATAATAAGAACAGTATCATTCTTTCGTGTAGGGTTCTATCACCAGATTATGTTGAAATTTTACATTAAAATCAATCTTCTGAATTCAAAGTGAGTCAATGTTAATATCAAAAACACCGAAGTATTTCCAAGAGGTAATGGTACAAACTGACAAATCGTTTCTGTGTGTAAGTCAGTACACAGTCAGGAGTGAAGATTTTCTTTTAACCAATCTGCATTAAGAAAAAAGAATATGAGAATGTGCTCGACATCAGAAATGGTTCACATGTCTTTCTGATTTAAATCTACTGCAGGCCGACACGTTGAAAGAGCGATACCAAAAGATCGGAGACACAAAACGAAACACTCCCATCGAGGTCCTCTGTGAGAACTTCCCAGGTACATTGATGATTGACGTCTGTAAAATACTCACGACCAGGCTGTAAAGCTGGATGATGGTCAATACAGATACTGGCTGTGATTTGACCTGTTTTTCTTTACCCAAAGTAAAATTGTTTGAAAAGTCATCCCACAACATTATTAGAATTACAGTGTCCATTATGAAGGTTAAACCAGTATTTTCTTTCCTTTCTGTGTATTCCAGAGGAGATGGCCACTTACCTGCGATATGTGAGACGGTTGGACTTCTTTGAAAAGCCTGACTATGAATATCTGAGGACTCTGTTCACTGAACTGTTTGAGCGAAAAGGATACACCTTTGACTACACTTACGACTGGGTCGGCAGGCAGATAGTAAGTGACGCACATAAACTGTTAAACAGAATCTGTTAAGAGTTCTGACTGCACAGCATTTCACTCATTATCATTCCTGTCAGCCTACACCAGTGGGGTCTGTTCATATAGACTCTGGCGCATCTGCAGTCACGAGGGAGAGCCATCCTCACAGAGACCGGCCCTCACAGCACCAACCGATCAGAAATCAGGTACGCCAGGTTTCGTTTTTAGACAAAAGGTGTGTGTGTGTGTGTGTGTGTGTGTGTGTGTGTGTGTGTCAAGGGGAACAAGCACATGTAGTACATGTTTGTATGAAGCACTTTAGCTTGGTAGCTAACTCAACACTGTTAACAGTGAGTTGACTAGACAGCTAACTACAAGCTTACAATGTGTAGTGTGGAAAAAAAAAACAACTCTCGCCAGCAATATTCAGTGTTCAGAACCTGCAAATGAGATTCTGCCTCTGGTGTGTTTCTGTCTCATGATGGACAAACACAGTCAGAACACGCTTCTCCCACTGTTCCATCACAAAATATGATTGGTTGCCAGAGAAATGGCGATAGTGACAACACTAAAAGTAAAAAGTTATTTTTCTCTAGGCGGCTGCATGCTGCTGAATACACAAACAATTGGAGGAGGATACCTGATATGCATTCACATACTGTAGTACTACATTGAAATGAGATGGATTAAGAGATAATGAAGGCAGATTATTTCTTGGTTAGACTGAATAGGAGAGAACATCAGAAAAAGTGCAGGTGTGTTTTCCAACATTTTCAAGGGATCGAGGTTTCCCTTAGCATTATTATGTTGTTGTGGTTTCTAAGCTATGGTGCAAATTCTTTTTATGTGATTGTTTTTCTAACAATTAGGGATTTTGATCATGTGTTTCAGTGAGTTATCTGCTGAATGTACATTGGATTATGTTTGTTAATTGCTGTCTCAAAGAAAAGTCTTTGATGAACAACATCTTGTTCATCAAAAAGGTAGATTGATCCAGTACAGTCGGCTACTTCAGGTTTAACTTGTGTCTTATTTAAGTGTAATGAGATTGAGGCTAAAGTTAGAGACTTGAGAGATTTTCCTCTGTTTGGCTTCAGGCTCATTAGTTCCTGGTTCAGTTCTCTGGCTGAAGCCTTGCTTTGATTTTGATTTCACTTTTTTATTTTGTTACATTTATTTTTCTTCTCCATTTCTCATGCTGCTTTGCATGTCACCTGGCCTCGCTCACCCATTTACCCATATTTCCTAACACAACTATTCCATCACTCCCCTCACCCCCACCCCCTCCCATCGCACCCCCCTCCCATCACCGACGCCCCTGAGCAGACAGCGGTCTCAGATCGACGAGGAGCATGGGAGGTGCAGCCCACACGCCAAGCAAACTCCTCCTATCTGACCTCCCACCTGGCAGCGGACAGGCACGGGGGCTCAGTGCAGGTATACACCCCTCACCTGATCAACCAACAGCCCCACCCAGTCTCTATGGAGTCAGATCTGTCTCATAGGATCTAATCCAGAAGAATACGTAATGTTTAAAGTTACATACTTAACGATTCTCAGAGGTGTCATTTAAGGCAACGATCACCTTTTCAGGAAAATATTTTTTAAAGAACATTTTAAAGCCGAGTTTGGTTGTTAATTTTAACTTAAGGCTATTCTTACATTCAACACTTTCAGATATACTGACCAGGTCATTCAGATGAGATGACATTTATTTTGTGTTCCTCTAAAAAAACAAAAAAACAACAACTTCACAATTGTTCATAAAATAAATGGTACTGGTTTATGTAATTGCTGCCATCCCTAGTTCTCAAGTAAATGTACAGTTGTAGATAAGACATTTAACCAGGACAGGACATTGATCTTATAGTTTAGCCCTGTGTGTGAGACAGATCTACACCCATATACCTCCCCTACCCTTTTACCCCCTGGCTGGGAAATGTTATTTTTCTGCACCACCATATGCATGTCATCTGGTGCCACTCACCCCAGATGGTGAAAATGTGGTTTAGCTGTATAAATAGCACCCCTGGTTGTGGCATTTTGATCTCAGGTCCACTAGCTCTTCATGGCACTTCCTTGCAAGATCAAGAAGCCTCTTGCATGGCAGGGTGACCTGGCTCAGCATGCTCTTAAGTCGTAAAAGGTCGTTATGCTTAAAGGAACATCCTGGTGTAATTTTGACAACTTGCCATTACCCAAAGTGCCATTCACTTCCATTCAGGTTGAAAAGGTGTGAGAAAGATTTATCTCTTTTTCTGTAAACTCTGACACTGAGTTGAACCCACACAGACCGCAACAATCTATAAGATTTCTTATTAAAGGCAGTGAGTACATAAGACAGTGTGCTTGTTGAAGCTTCTTGACCTCCAGCAGTCACATGACTTTCATGTTTTACCTCGCTCCACTTTCCTCCAAGACAGAGTTCTGATACATTGATTGGGTTATATAGGTGCAGTAACTTTAAATTTAGAGTAAACCGGTAATTACAACAGCAGTGTGTGTGTTGCTTCCAGCAGCTTCATCTCTTGGAGAGTGTTCTACAACATGAGTGGAAGTGAATCCTTTAAGTTGGCTAACATTAGCAAAGCTGTACACTGTATGCATTTATGATCACAGAACACATTCTTACTATAATTACAATGAATTTCTTCTACAGGTTAATGAAACAACCGTCAGTGTTTGGAAAGCCACATCTTTTTCTTTGTCTGTGTGTGTCTGATTGTCCATCATGTCTGTCTAGCTTTTAAAAGTTGTATGTTTTCTCAAGGGTTGCGCAATTAATCTAGATTTTATCCAAATCACGGAATGGTCAGGTGCAATATCCACAAACTAGAAACTGCATTTTTTGATAAATGTAAAAAAAAAAAAAACAGCATTATAATGAAGTCCTGCTGCAGTGGAAGGATGGCGGCCCTACAGACTGTGTTCTCCAGGTTCAGTTCCAACAAACGTCACAGCATGTTTTTTTTAAATGAAAAGAAATTGCAGTGAAAAGGAAAAGTGTGACGCTAAAATAACAATTTCCTTTAATTGTGAATCATATCAGTATTTCTGTCAAAATGATCTCAACATGATTTTTTTCTCCTCTGTACTGGCGTATAGCCTGGGAGTGAATTTTAAAGAAGCCATGTATTTGCTTTGATTTATATAGATCAGAGCTCCCTGCACAGGTGAATGTTTTAAACATGAACTTTTACTTATTTCACCCTTCAAAGAAACTAGCTTTGTGATTTAGAAGTGGAGCTGCAGCAAAACTGACACTCCCATGGTTCATCATCTCTGCTGGAGGTTGCTCTCAGCTGTGGTCACTGATGAGAACCACATATTTAGGAGAATAATGAAACTGTTGCCGCCTACTGATTTCAGCATACACAATTATTTGGGTTCAAAAACTCTACCCTTTTTTTGTTTCCATTTTGGACATTTCAGGTTTCACTAAATTACTTTAACAGACTATGACAGTATTGAAAAGAGACACATACACAGACAGTTAGCTACCTGATATGAAATGCAAGCAAGAAAAGCACATTCATGTTGTTTGCTGGTGTTGCCTGTAATGATGTGTTGTTGTTGTTCTTTGAAGCTGTTCGGTGTGTTTCCAAAGAGGAGACAATCAAACAAAGTGAATGGGTTTCGAAATCTCCATCACAGCAGGACTTGTTTCCCACTGTTGTTGAAGTAACACCCGTCTGTGCCGCAGGTGGTCAGCTCGACCAACGGGGAGCTGAACGCAGACGATCCACTGGCAGTTCATTCCAACGCTCCGATCACGGCTCAGGCAGAGGTGGAAGTGGTCGATGAGGCCAAGTATGTGTCACACACACCCGCGAAACCACTCCCTCATGTCCATCTGTCGCTTCCTCTCTTTCCCTCTCTACCTCTATCTCTCTCAATTTTTGCTATGCTGTTGAATAGTGACAGCACTGTCCCCACCCTCCAGCTGTCATCCTGCTCCTGCTGCTCTTCTCTTCTGCCTGACTGTGTGGGTTTTTGATCTTTTCTGCTGCCTGTCTCTTTGCTGTTCCGTTAATAAGACTTTTTTAAAGAAAGAAACACGGATGCAAATTAACTTCTCCGTCATGCTGCTGCTCATATCTGTAGCCTGAGCAGTCAGACTCTAACATAGGACAGGTTTTCTGTGGCTCCATCAGAAGTCTTAAAACAAACTAAATGTCATTAAGGTCATTAATGGTCTTTTATTTGCTATAGCTTCTAAATTTGCAATAGGTGCATTTAAGATTCAGGGAAAAACTGTCATGCACAATTGTCTACTACTTAAGTAGCATGTATTATATTAATTTAGTATGAGACAATGAGAGACTACATTACATTTACATTATAGTATGTTCACTAGCTACAATTGGCAGCTGGTGAACAGGTGTCTGGCTCTGTGTGATTTTTTTTTTTTTTTTTTTTTGTGGTAGTAAACAGCAACGTATCATTCAGACTTTCACCTGAAGGAGTGGAAGCTTCCACCTACTGTGACATCACGTGCACAACCTCTATTGACCTATTCAAGTTATCTGCTGAAAAATTCCTGTTGCTTTTTTTTGTTTCTTATGTCATATATTTATCACAGAAAAACTAAATGTCACATTGTCAGCTTTTAGTAGAGCTATACTAATGCCTGCGTTGTTTGCACATAGTGCACCTGAAACGTCCTCTGAATCCCTCACAACTTCTCAATGGTAAGCATGAAGCACTTCTGTGTCACTCTGAGAAACACAAGGGGTTGAGGTGCTGAGGGTTCTTTACATGCTGAGCAGGTGTCGTTCATCACATGTTAGGACATTTTTTGGTCTCATTCATTTGTAGAGGTCTGAAAAGGATCTTGAAAATCATTGACTTGACTTTAAAAAGTGTGTAAGAACCCTGGAGGATGTCAAGTCTTCAATCGCACCAGTAAAGATTATAATAAAGTGTGTCTTCAGCTAGTTGAGATTACACCAGATTGTCCCTGTCACAAACGGAACATAAAAGAACTGGTAGCAGCAGCTAAACAGCTATTGGTTCAAATATTCAGCCCCAGTAGTGGAATGATGGCGTGCTGCATGGCTGGACGCCCACTGTGCAAAAACTGCGCTGCTGGCTGAATGTCACATTATTCAGCTGACTGAGAAGAACTGAGTGGAGCACTTCTGAGACAAAAAGGAATATGTCAAGGGAGAAAAAAAAATCTTTGCAGTTGGAATTTATGGTTGCTGGAAATTAAAGTAGATTAATTTTGTTTGATGAACAGAAATGTTGGAGTGGAACTGAACTCCAGAACACAGATTTAGTTGCAAGCTACACATGCACTGAGAGGTGCTGTTACACAAAAGCTTTGTCTTGTGTCACCAACACAATCGCTCTTACTGATGTTGAACCAGTCAGCAAGAATGCAGGAGGAGACTGTCCTGATTTGGCCTCAAGTCACCTTTGTTTCTAGGCAGGACCTCAACAGTGCCATTGTTGTGAGGCTTCAGTGTAAAATGAAGATGGTGCAGTTAAAATGGCTTTACTGGCCTCACTGAAAAACACTTCCATGATGAAAATGGATGTAAAGTATTAGCTCAGTTGGGGCTATGGGTATGTAACTGTGAGCAGTGTACAGGCGGTGCTGTTACATCTGAATGAGTACTAACTAATGTATAGAATGAATATAACTTAACTTTGAGCAGGTAAATAATTTTTTTTCTCTGACATTACTGACTGTAGATGAACACAAACAATAAACACAGTGGAACATTTCTTTAATTTAATAATTCTATTTAACAGAATGTTCCAAACAGATGTTCATGTGTTCAATTAACAATATTTTATAAATATTGCACATTACTTGCTCAGACATTAAAGTCCCTCTCCAGTCAGTTTTTGTACCTGTTTAACATTCTGTCTCAAACAGATGGGGTGTGTTAATAATAAAGTAACCAGTTACCATCGCAACCACACTGCCGTTCTTGTGAGATCAACACCACAAGCAGGGATCAGTGATAACGTTGATACTAGCATAGATCAGTGATGACGTAGATATAAGCATGGATCAGTCGCATGAATATTGTGAATATTAGCAGGGATAGTGACAGCTGTCACTCAAACAGAAGTTCTTTTTGTGTAATGAGGAGCTGCAGAGTTGATTCATGGACAAACTGTACTGTACAATCTCTCCAGATGCTAACAGCTGTTTGTGTGAGGGGGCTGGGCTCAGGGCCAACACTACACATTGCCCTCTTCTTAAAGGAGCCAAGCTACTCGTACAACTCGTATAAACCAAGCTTGGAGGATGACGTATGACTCGCAGATTCTGCTGTAGTCAATATGTCATTTTTTTTTTATTTAGTCATATGAAAGTGAATAGGTGATAAATTGAGCATTAATGCCAGATCCCTGATCATCAAGCCAGCAGAATATGTATTTAAAATGAGGGGGAAGTTATTCAGAAACAAAAATCGATCTCTCTCCTGTATCTTAAAGTAGCTTTCATCCTGTAGCATTGTAATAAATAATGTTGTTGTTGCACTAAATGTTGGAGTGTATTTAGCTTCAGTTGAGCTCTTTTAGAGTTCTGGTAACGACATTACAGGGATTCACCGTCTAATCAAAGTCACTGAAATGATGATTTTCTCCTGAGTCTCCCGGAGGTTGATTCACTTGAATCTGCTCTGGTTTCTATTTCTGTGCAGATGACAGGCTTCCTCCTGTTATCTCCATTCACACTGTTGTTTGATGTAATGATTGGTGCGTTTACTGCCACACTCTTTGATACCTCGTCAGACAAGTTAATGTTGAATTTTTAAGAACATGAAGTAATGAATGCAAATCATATGTCTGATGCAACTGACTGAATTATTATGTTTCCTTTTGAGGTAATAACAGTTTTCCATGGTAAATTAATATCACATGTTATTTTATCTTTTATTTATATTCATGGTCTGAAATTTTCTTTCGACTGTCAACAATAGAAAGACATTCTCATCTGTGCAGGATGAGGATAAACTATGTGAATTTTTTATGCTACAGATATAAAAATCATAAATTACATGTATGCATCTTACAGCTGTGTATAACAGCAGCTAATAGGGCACTACAGTGTTTTAGTTTATTGACAACATTCTCATCTTTATACCACATTAAACCACTTAACATTTTTGTTTACTTAACGGAGATTTGGGAATATGAGGCATTCAACCAAGAGATGACATACAAATAAGGGTTGATTACTAAAGGTTGCACAATTAAACAGTGATGCGTAACAGTAATGTCAACAATGCAAGCAATGCATGGATACGTAGTTTAAATGCTGAGGTTGTGTTACGGTGCATAAAAGAGGAGATGCGGGATGGATCCTAGCTGAAGGAAGACAGAGTGAACACATGGGCCAGCTTTTATAGCCCTGGGCCAGGTGAGCCTGATCAGCTCCTGTATCTGCCAGGTGTCTGCTGAGTTTGCCAGGACAGCCTTCAAGTTTTATGTCAGTTTGTCACAGCTTGTGATGCTACAGTGACTTCCTGATTACATGAGTGACCGCTTTTGATTGGACGGTGCTACAAATGTTACTCAGCAGCTGAGTTGCACATTTCTAAAGGTTTCACCTGATCAGACGTTAAAGTCCCTCTCTAGTCAGTTTTTGTTCCTGTTTAACGTTCTGTCTCAAACAGATGGGGTGTGGTAATAATCCTAATTAACCAGTTAACATCGCAACCACACTTTCGTTTTTGTGCGATCAACACCACAAGCATGGATCAGTGAGAACAGCGATATTAGCATGGATCAGTGAGAACAGCGATATTAGCATGGATCAGTGAGAACAGCGATATTAGCATGGATCAGTGAGAACAGCGATATTAGCATGGATCAATGAGAACAGCGATATTAGCATGGATCAGTGAGAACAGCGATATTAGCATGGATCAGTGAGAACAGCGATATTAGCATGGATCAGTGAGAACAGCGATATTAGCATGGATCAGTGAGAACAGCGATATTAGCATGGATAAGCACTAGCATGAATATTAGCAGGGATAGTGATTGCTGCTCCTCAATACACAAGAAGAACTTCTGTTTGAGTGACAGCTGAGTTGATTCATAGACAAACTGTACTGTACAGTCTCTCCAGATGCTAACAGCTGTTAGCCCCGAGCCCAGCCCCTTCACACAAACACTACACATTGCACATACTCTTCTTAAAGGAGCCACGCTACTTGTACAACTTGATGACGCATGACTCCCACATTCTACTGTGGTCACTGTGTCTTTGTTCCATTTTAGCAACAGCTTAAAAAGTTTGAGCACAAAATTAAAGTATTTGTCAAATATGATTTAGCGAACAGTGTGGCTCATGAAAAGACATTTAAGAAGCAATACACACTAGAGTGGGACTTTAATGTTAAGTGGTGTAACCAGATTTTATAAAACAGTTTTAAAAGAACAACTTAGAGAGGACTTAAAACACACACACTAGTTTGTAATGGATTTATGACCAATAGTTGTGTCACATATTTCCATCGTTCCATTATGTTTTCAAACTCCACCAACTTTATCAAGATGCGGACGAGCTTTCAATGTCTAACATCAAGACATTTTAAAACAACAAATTAGACAGTTGAATCATGAGCAATTGGTTTTTTTCTTAGGAAGCTGCATTTTTTTCAAAAGGGTGTTAAATGCACACTTGTAGTGCAAATGTGTCTCACAACACACAGCCTCTTCTCAGAGATGAGGAATGATCTCAGGAAGAACTGTCTGCAGAGTAAATGTTAATTTCTGTAATCTTTTTCTCCTTTAACCTCTCAGACGTCCCTCTCTGTGTCCACCTGTGTCCTGACGGTGTGTCTGTGTGCATGTGTGTGTGCATGTGCCCAGTCCCATCATCTTGGTCTTGCTGTATTAATCTCTTACTTTTCTCTTTACACTCTTTCCTCTCTCTTCTTCTGTAGCTGCGTGAAAATGCTCAACCTGTGGTGAGTCCCTCTCTGCTAGTCCACATCAGACTCATGGGACAGGGAGTGGACCAGCCTAGGCTGGGCCCAGTGGAGTTATTTACAAATTTGACCCAGACTCTCACTGGTGCAACTGTACAGTAAACCCCTGAGAGCACTGTCTACTATGTGTACTGCCAAGCTACCAAGTTTCTTCTCCCACCGCTGCCCGATGTTGATCAGTGACGGATGAGTAAAGAATACTGTAAACCAAGCTAACTTGAAATCTGAAAATGTCTCATCAGGGCACAAAAATAAACTTTGAAATGAGTTAACAAACTCCTTCTTGATGTCGTCCTAATAGCCCCTGTGATTTCACTCCTGTTAGTAGCACATTTGGCTTCAGATTAAAGGTCTTTAAACTCTTGTTGCATGGTGCACCATCATTCATTATTAATGAATTAATCTAAGAGCACCCAGTCACTGTCCTATGTCTTGATCCACAGCTTTTTTCTTGTCTCTGTATGTTTTTATTGACCGTTCAGGCGCACTGTGTCTTGTGCTCTTTGTGTGCACTGCCCCTTTTTTTTGCATCGGAGCAAACCTTCCTTCAGAGGCACTGCAGCAGTTTGTACTTCTCTGCTGTTTGTCTCTTCTTAAAAACGGTCGGAGGTGAATAAGCATGCAAACACCTGGTGGATGGGAACACATCCATCTCGTCCTTGATGCTAATGTTTTGCTAATCAAACCTTTTGCCAGCTGCAGTTCTGCAGTTCTCATTATTATGATTCCAAAAACATGTCCAGATTTGGAAGAATCAAGTAGTTTAATTTAACACACTAATTGAAGCAGCCCGCTCATGTTTTGTTCTTTCTTTTTGCTTCATCTGAAGCCTTTTTTCTCATCTGCATGTCGGTTTAATGTCCGTCTCTGTCTGCAGGTGCTGCTGCTTCTTTAAGCGAAAACGGAAGAAGAACACGCCGAGGCACAAATGATCATCCACCACCGGCTTGAAACGCTCCAAGTGTCCGGCTCAGTTGATTGTGATTTCAGAAATCAATAAGGTTCCATTCAGAGTAAAAGAGGGAGACAACAACGACCTTGATTGAAATGTCCTCTGGAGGGACCCATTAAAAATGGTTTGTTGAGATGTACAAGACGCTCATGTCTTATGATGGGAGTCCTTTTTGTAAGTTTTTCTTTTTGTCATTTTTTCCCCCTTCTTCCGAGATCTGTGGGACTGTTTTGCAGGCCAGTCGTCCAAACGGGGAACCTTTTTTGTTGGAATTGTGCAGAGGATAACCTTGTTTTTGTTTTTTCCTATCCCAAGACGCCCAGCATTCATGTTTTCCTCTCCTCTTTTTGGCACATTCTTTGCTACAGTTTCTCTCCTGTGGTATTGCAAAGGAAGACCCAGATCTTCCCTGTGGAGTCTTGCCACCTTCAACCTGTCCCATACTATGATTTTTATAGTTTGACTCTCAGAATCATGTTTTCATTTCCCTTCCGTAAAGTCCCAGTTCAAATGGTTCGCCCCCTGGTTAGATTGCTAACTCATTGAGACACTTTGGTCCTTCCTGGCGTGGGACTGAATGTAAACTTGAACACAAGAGGAGCCAACAGTGTCACTGCCTATCTTCACATACAGGCACACAAAGAGCATCAGTCTGCCATACTGGCCCCTGCACTTTTTTCCCTCCAAACAGAGGTGGAACCTGGCACTGGGACCGGGGCCTGAGAGAAAGACCAGAGACGCCTCCTGCACTGTGTTCTCTGAGGATGACTTCTGCTCACGCTGCTTGGTTAAAGCACTCCCACTTAACCACGCCGCTGTCAAACACACTACAGTCTCTGTTGACTCATGCAGTGTTTTGCTCCTGTTGGCTTTGCGATCATGAACGGCAACCTGACACTTTTAGATGGGGCTGAAAAAAAAAAAAATGCTATTTATGCTATTTATCTCTTGGTTGCCACCAGTTTTCTTACTAATTCTCAAACATACACACTGAATGTATGGACAGAAGAGTAAATGACTTCGGAGCATTTATATAATCTGTCATGCGCATGGGAAGGAAATTGCAGTTAAGGAGTTGAGACCAATGTTTAGAAAAGGAAAAAAAGTGAGACCAAAACTAAGTGGATTATGAGGTGGGAGGCTCTTAAATGATTTTAATGATGTGATGGTTAATGATGGAGTCTGCACCAGTACACACTGGGGGATGTTGCTTTGGCGTGACAAGAGAAACTGGCTGATGTGCTTTGGAGATTGAATCACAGCCTCTCAACGCTACTGTCCAATGCCTTAACCCCCCGACCGACCAGTCGACCACCACACCACACCACCAGATGGAAGTTGGCAGAATGATGGTTGTGAGATTCGCAGCGCAATCTTTGGGTTCACTTGTATAATAAAAGCCCAAAGTTGCTGACTGTTCCCAGCTAGCAGTTAATGACTTCCCTTGTAACGCTGATGTATTCCCAAGAGAGCAATGCCAAATGGAAGGTTTGGCATAATAATGTGTAAAGGTGTTACGGCGTCCCTGCGTGTCCAGTCTGAAGACCCCTGTGCTGCAAAGCGATGTTTTATGTTCGGATGGAGAGGAAACCTTCACGGGCGGATAAGTGAACGTGTCCATAACCATTTTGTTTTTAATGTCGTGTCATGGAGGACTGCCTTGAAACAATATCCTCGATATGTCACCTTGCCTATCCTCCGAACATAGAGTGAAACCGTACATAGGTGTTTTATTTTTTTATTTTATATCTTGCTAATGTGAATTTTTTTTAATGCAGTTTTTTGTTTTTTCCCATTCCAAATAGCCATGGTTTTATGGGGAAAGAGAGGGTAACAAAAAAAGCTTGAGACCATGACTGCACTACATTTGTTGACCCCGGCTCTCCCTGACGAGACCCTGCCTTCTTAATACTGTACTTTAAACGTGCTTATTACTTTAATTGTAGCTGCCTCGTATGCTAGGCCTCTTCCCTATAGGGTGCAGGGAATACACTTTAAATTGATTTTTACCCCCACCCACATCTTTTTTTTTTTTGTGCCATGACACTTCCCCTTTCCTCTCTGCGCACACACACACGCACGCACGCACGCAAGTCCTAGATGAATCAGCTCTCAGTGGAGTGTTAGATTTGGCATTTTGTGGACCTGCTCCATCATCTTTAGAAATGTTGTAGATGTTGCAAACTATCTCGATGAATCAGTATGTAAACCTGCTTGTTGCGTGTATTTACACTGTATAGCTTTTGGTTCCTTCTCACCCCCTGATATGTCAGTTACTCCGGGGTCTAAGTTATTGTGTTAATGAAAGTACTTGAATATGAAAATCTGCGGGACCTTTTCTGTTTTGTTTTTTGTTTATTTTCCCGGTCATTATTATCATAGTAATTCCACACATAGGATTTGAGGGGAACGGGGGGAAAACAGGCTATTTGAATGACAGGTATTCATTTGTTTGAGATCTCTTAGTGCCTCTTGAGTGTGTTGGACAGGTGATGCTCGTCGGACTCACCTGTGGACTCTGCGCTAGCTGGTGTGACGTGCAGTTAGATGTTGGTTTGGAGGTTAAAATCACTTATTTTGACTCTGTGAAACATTCTTGATGATGTATTTTGATCCTGTGTTGGTGAAAAGCAAAAGAAAACCACCTTCTGCTGCCTGTGATTCTCCCCACGAAGCATCAGTAGGCACCTGGACGGTTTCGTTCCAGCTACCTGAGAACAGTTGAAAGTATTTCTGTGTAGTGAGATGGATATCCAGATTATATAGCCTTCAATGTTCCCCATGAATTCCCCGAGTGCCATTCCTGAGACTACTACTAGCCCATGCCTTTTTACCTGTGCCAGGAAAATATGAAGTTGAATGTTTTTTTTGAGCATTCCACCTAATGTTCTCGACGTGTCCACTGTCACTTTTGAAAAATCGCGGCTCAGTTCAGTACCAGGAAGTGTTGTTGGAGAGGTTCGAGAGCGTCAGGAAGAAGGAACAAAGTGTTCTGAGTCTGTTTCTTTCTTGTAGAAGAAACCAACACCACTTTTATCGACTGAGATTGTTTCAAAGTTAGTTGTCATCTTTGCAACATCGGCTTCTTCCTCACACTGTCAGTCGCCTGGCTTTTTTGCTCACAGCTGAAATGGTAGATATAGATATATTACTCTGATGTATTTACTTTACTCTCTGGGCCACATACAGAGCCATATAGGAGTACTCTGTGTGCTTTGTATCTGCATGGCTTATCTGGAGACGACAGCTAGCCGTCTGACTCCATTGACTTTTCTCACCTGTAGGGCTCATGTACTGTTGGGTCAGTGAGACGTTATGGCTTCCAGTCCTCATGTAAAAGTAAAATCCCTCCTCACGTCTTCTCACAGCACATTCCACTTCAGTTCCCATTATTTCTGATAAACTTCACTTCGGTCAGACTTGTGTTGATGGCTTTGGTTGTGTGTAACTCACATTCCTGTGTGTCAAAGCTGTGTAAATCAAAGCAAAGGACAGTTAACGTGTGAATGAATGGCTTCGGTCTTTTTTGGGTTCTCTGGCACTTTTTCCTTGTTGCTGTACTGTAGAATTGTCTTGGATTTACTGTATATTTTACTTTGAGGGAGAGGTGTAGGGTGACATTTACTGCAATATTGTGATGATTATTTGAAAATTGTAAATTGTACAGAGTTCACAATTATACTCTTTGTTCTTTCTGTTGGGATTCCATATAAAATATGTATTCTTTGATTATTTTTTGTTTCCCTCTCAGACTGTGGAAAATCAGATTGTACAGCTCCAGAGTTTATCCTCCCCTCGGCATTGTTTTCTTTTTTCAGAGCTATGATTAAGAGAAATCTTAAGACTGTAAATAAATATTATTGTGTTGAAATATGAATGTCACTTCAGAAATGTATTTGAATGAGTTAGTCAAGGGCTTCAGAATGAAGGACCCACATTTCTTTTATGGTTTCAGATTTTTAATTTACAGAAAGGTAAAAGGTCCTTTTTTTTTATCTGAGATGCCTGTTTTTTGTTTGTTTTGTTTTTTTTGTTCCTCCTTGGATTCATATGAATACAATGTTTCACACATGAACCTTATAAAATCACTTTTTATTCCCTCCACACCTAAAGGGAAACTCCAGTTTGCACCCTTTTTTATGTAAAATAAAAGATCTCTCCACCTTGTGGGAATGTCTTCTGTCAAATGATTTTGTACTAATCGTTAAGATTCAGACTTGCAGTGATGGATCAAGTTTATTAACCTTAATGTCAAGGTAGATTTATAGCTTCACGTTCAAAACCAGCCACAGTAGCTCCTGAGTTCATGAGTTCAATATAACATACCATCAGGACCATTAACATGAACATTGAGTAAATCTTTCAAGACAAGAACACAGCAGTTTACTCTAGAAAATGTAAAGTCTAAATTTAAAGAATATCGCTCGTCTCAGGTAACATACAAAAGTATCTGTTGACACAGGCGTAAAAGTCTCTGATGAGTCTTTCACAGTTACAAAAGCAAAGTTTAGAGGAAATTAAACGCAATGTTTCTATCAAGTGCATGTTTATTTTGAATCATGTCATTACTCCCAGTTTTATCTTGAGATCCTTTAGGGGGCTTTGACCTCAGGGTTGAATGCTGATGACTTGGCAGCAAAAATACATGCTGATCAGTGAATTACTTAAAATCCACGAGCCTTGTTTACATGTCGAGGCTTCCTCGGTTCATGAAACTGCATTTCAGTTTAGAAAAATCTATTCAATTGTCATAACAGGGAGATGTCTGAAAATACTTTATACACAGGAGTGTGATCAACAGTTTGAGATAAACTAAGATTTATTGCAGTGTATCGTATATAAGATCACCAGCTCATTTGAAGACGGGATTCACTGTAGTGACATACTGTAACTAAGGTAAATGACAGAGAGAAAAATGATTTAAAGAAAAACGACATCAAAAAGTGTTACAAATACAAAACAGATATAGATCACTATTATTTTCCACTTGTGTTGGATGTCACAGGAAATATTGTACATTTCCTGTAACACTTACTGGAGTCATAGTTTATTTGCATATAAAGCTTAAAATCAAAATGTGTCCATCAGAATATTAATTTTTTTAAATTCCATCTTGATAAATAAACACTATTGATTCATCTTAAAGTATTTCATTGAAAAAAATTTTTGCACGTACTTGACAGCCACATGTGTTAACTCAATGTATGTAAAAGTCAATTACAAAAACAAAGAAGGCCAAAGTGTTTTATTTCTCGAATGCAAAGTGTAACACAGGGTGAGTGTGAGTAGAAATTATTTTGACAACTACATGCATTATAAAAAATATCAGATAGTTAAGATTACAAGTTAGAGCAAAACATAAGGAAAGGTAAAAAATTTATGGAAAACAATATATATATATATATATATATATATATATATATATATATATATATATATATATATATATATATATATATATATATATATATATACACAAATAACAACATAATATAATATAACAATCATACATATATTAAATATTCTTCTTTTAAACCTCAATAACATAAACCATGCTTTGTTTCCTTTCCTACCTGTGCCTCTCTCCTCTCGCCGCTAGTGGTCGCTGTGGGCCGCAGCGCTGTGCCAGCGGCGGCCGTCAGCTGTAAACTTCCGGTCTGAACTTCCGGTGCCTCTCTTCCACCGGTCCGAGTCAACATGGTGGGTACAGAACCGATCACTACACCGCACCGGTCACAATCCTGTTCAATCCTCACTGTTTGTCCGGCCGCCGAGCGGCTAACAGCGTCAGTCTGCACACACACGGAACAAAGATGTATGAACGCGGGATTTTGATGAACACTGATGAAGTTAAATAAATGTAAACAGGATTAATGTTCCTGTGTTTAAAGCTAACCGGCCACCAAACGGGTGAAAACCGGGTGCGTGTCACCGGACACAAGTAGAAACATTTACACTGACTCTGTCACAGCGCTCTCTATGTGAAGTTCCGATTTTATACGTGACTTTGTTTCCTTCACTTACATAGTAAAGAGGTCGAGACTGAGCGGGGCTAATGTTTGATATGAGCACAGCTCTCACCTGACATGACCCGCCAATCAAGCTTATTTAAAATTAATTATTAGGTCAAAATAGCAGACTGAATTCCTTTAAGCAACATTTTCTCTTACCAAATTGGCAGAGGGCGTTAAGTGGTCATATCGGTGTAATGATAACTGACCAGTTCCTGTGGTGTTTTTCTTTCTCTTGACTCCGTAATCGATCTGCGCTCCAGGTCACCATCAGGTAGATTTGAACCTGCTGGATGTGAGTCGGACCCTGCAGGCAGCCTGAGCTGTTAAATGTCCTCTGCTGGGGAGCCTACCTATGTTCCCCGGGTCCTATGTTCCCCTTTTCATGTTTTAAGACTAATAAACCCTAACCCTTTGGGTGAACAGCGGGGAACATAGGGATGATCCCCTCTGGCAGTGTAGTGATGTTAGTGTTGAGGACCGTGTGGGGAAACTGGCAGGGTTAATAACCGGCTCATGATTTACAGTGCTTCATGCACAAAGGCAGTTGGGTTGTGTGTAAGGCTCAATGCAGAGGCTTTCAACTGTTGTTATTGTTTATTGTTTTATTACTGTCCTTTTCCTGCTGCGACACACACATGTCCCTGTTTGAATCAGCCTGGGTGTTATCAGAACAGAACGCAGTGATTTGTACTAGTGGCAGATTCCCTCTGTAACGCCTCATGTCTCTGGAGGGTCTTCTGACACATTCAACAATGAACTAGTGACAGATATTCACTGAATTAGTTGACAGATACTAAGATGAGAATATTTTCAATTTGACCACCAAAAATGCAATCAAAACGTCAAGTACTCCATGAGATTCCCCCTGTTAGTAGTTGTGTCACCATGTTTTTCAACTGTCTCTCTGTTTGGTTGCTCTTCAGGGGCGAGTCAGGACCAAGACCATCAAAAAGGCCGCCAGGGTCATCATCGAGAAGTACTACACCCGTCTGGGCAGTGACTTCCACACCAACAAGAGGGTGTGTGAGGAGATCGCCATCATCCCCAGCAAGCCTCTGCGGAACAAAATTGCAGGGTAAGTAGAATTGTACTGCAGAAACATGCACCCCTGCTCGCTGCTGTCGGCCTCAACAGATGGTCCAATCACTTTAATTGATTAGTCCAGAACAAGCGACTGCGTTTGTTTGTTCCAGGCTGGTTCACCTTTGCCAGTTGACCTCAGATTTGATGGTGACCTGACCGTGTTGTTCTGCAGCAGGATAAACCGGGCTCAGAGGAGACAGAGGAGTCATGTAGCATGATGGATCATTCTGGAGTAGATTTGTCAACCTGCTTTGTTACTGAGGCTTGTGCTTATTTTTTAAAAGATATTAGGCTTGTGGTGTTGTCAATGATCAAAAGATGAGCAGTGAAGACGCTGTGTAATCTGTGTTCTGAGGTCTTAAAGTAAAATATCTAAAGTATAGCTGTCAGAATGAGACGGTAGTTCTCCAGCCTTCAGGCTTGATGTCAGGAGGAAGTCTGTGAATATGATGTTGAAGTGAGTGAGTCAGCAGGCAGTATGTTCCCCCAGAGACCAGACGGCTGTAATATCCTGCAGCTGTTCTTCTAAATTAAACAATTTCACCCACTTTAATGAGGTTATTCTTGGAATGGAGGACTTTTGCTGAGAATTTAATTGGTGCTTGTGCTGAAGAAACAGGTGCTGGCTTCTTGTTCTGCTGCAGTTATTTATGTGTTCTGATTAAAGAGGTCCAGTTGCTCCCAGCTTCTGTGTGGAGCAGACTTTATTACCTCACCGTGTTCTGTCTGGACAGCTGGAGGTCAGTCGTGTGAATGCTCAGCAGACCTTGTACACCGAGCACTCGAGTTCAGTTAGGCTGGAGTTTCTGTTTTTATGTACACTCAGACTGTGGCACACCACAAAGTGATCATTGTTACCAGTTCATTGATTTTCTTTGCTCTACATTGATGCTCGAACTGTAGACATAACTTGATGTGTTATATTGAACAGTTTGTGGTTACTAATGGAAAGTTTTCCTTTGATATTTCATTATGTGTTAATGATTATTTTTCTGTTTTGAGTTTGGAACAGTTGCACACAACCTCAAATAAATTCCAAATGAAACAAAAAGTGTTTTCAGTTGCTAAATATTTAGATCGGTCACAATAACTACTTTCTGTTGGACCATATGTGACCCCAGAAATAATTCAAACCATATTATTGTCATTTTTAGACCAATTTATGCTGCTGATATAATAATTGCATAATGATCCAAGTACACACAATGAACTTGTGATTCTCAATATTTAGATTAAAATATCCAAAATGAATTAAACAAAACCTCACAAGTTATACAGGACATGTTCATACATCAATAAGTCAATAATGTAATTCTGAAGACAAGCCCATGAATATGTAGATTTTTAGAAGTATTTGCAGGGCTGTAAAGAACAACTAAACATTGTCATTGGTTTATCACACATTCTTGTTGCATGTCATTTAAATGAAGTAATTCATGTATTTCTATTATTTTTCTCATTGACAGTTATGAGCATGATGCGTGAACAGATAAAGTCAGACTGTGTCAGGAGGTGCACTTTAATGATAATGGATGAAAGAATAGTGTGGAGACCTGAACTCAGTCAATGAAATGTCCATCACAAGTTTCCAAAGTAGTAGTAGTAATAATAATAATAATAATGATAATAATAATAATAATATAAAAAATCAGTTATTTACATATTTCTGAGAAAGATTGGTGTTCAGTAATGTGTAACCAGCTTGTATCTTTTACTTTTTCTGTTACTGGTGATAAACATATGTTCCTGTTTGTCTCAGGTACGTGACACATCTGATGAAACGTATCCAGCGCGGTCCAGTCAGAGGAATCTCCATCAAGCTGCAGGAGGAGGAGAGAGAGAGGAGGGACAACTATGTCCCTGAGGTCTGTTCACTCCTTCAACTCAGACACGTCGCTGGTTTAATCAGACAAAACACCTTTTTTAACCTGCTTCAAGCTCTAAAAGAAAAAAAATGCAGCTCAGGCAGCTGATTTGTTGTTTATTGATCTCTTCCTCCAGATTTCTGCTCTGGACCAGGAGCTCATCGAGGTCGATCCAGACACTAAGGAAATGCTGAAGATGCTGGTGAGTGTAAGACATCAGCTTCGTCTTTAATGAGCTCAGTTCTGAACAAGAAGATTCTCACTTTGGCTGTTCAGTGATTAAACTCCCTGCCTGAACCTGTAGATGTTTCTCATGGACACACATTCGACTCGTTATACCAGTTCCATACCAAATATTAATTATTGCCCCCTTTTAAAAACAAATGTTGACCAAAGTTAATAACTGGTTTTCTTAAAGTAGCTTTAATAACCCTTTAATATCCCTTTTTATGAACCTGAATCATTAATGCCACGTCTTCTTCCTGCAGGACTTCAGTGGCCTTTCCAATCTTCAAGTTACTCAGCCAACTATTGGAATGAACTTCAAGACACCACGAGGACTGTAAAATCATGTGTAGTCATCTTAATAAAGAGAAATGATTATTAAGGATTGTCCTTCTTTTCTTCATCCATGTTTCAAAACATCTAATCCCAGATCAGCTCATGGACTTTGTTGAAAAATTAATGTTCTTAACTTCTGTTAAATTCACCTGGCAAAGTCCTACAACTGTAGTCTCAATACTGTAAGTCTGGCCCTCAGAGCTAAACCTCTAAGTCTTTGTGTTTCTTAAACCTCAACAGTCGCTCATTTTCACTGGATTGGTTTGAAATCAGTCCTGAATATCTGAGAGAGTCTGAAGAAACTGGACAACATGTTTACGTTGAAATGGTTGTTGCTGAATGGTTACAGTTATTAGATTAATAACAGGATGTTCTTTTATGTAAAAGTATTGATTCATTGTATATATGAGAAATTCATACTGTCATTTATAATTTTAGAAATTAGCAAATTTTTTTTACACTTTCCACATTCAGTGGTTTCATTTCATCGGTAGATATTTTTGTTAACTTGAAGGTTTCCTGTCTGTCTGATGCCTGCTGAGTTCTGGAAGATGCAGCTTGGTCTATTTTATACAGGTCTAGTTCTGTGTGTCTGGACCAAATATGAATCATTCAGCTCAATACACATTATACATTGTCAAAAATCTGACAGAATCAAACAAACTGGTTTATGGATGACAGTATAACCAGAATTATTTTAAAATTGTGATCGTTTATTTCATCATCTAATGGCTGCATGTGATGGTGAGATCACGGTGCCACGCTCACCGAGAACATTATTTTTTTTGGGGTTGTAGATGTCAGAAAGAGTAGAGTTTGAAATTGTGAAATATTTTTGGATTGAACTAAGGAACTCAGAACAAGATGACAATCAAACCGAGACATTACTTGAAAATATCCAGAACCCAATGAAAACAGGCAACACAGTACAAATATCTACCTCTGCATGTGAAACATACATTTCTAATATAAAAAAAAAAAAAAATGACCAACAGTATAACATCTTTGAATCATCTTGACTATGCAAGTGTTGCTCTTTGTTGTACATTTACACAAAATTTAGATAATCCTTATACAGTGAGAATAACTCAGTGTTGGCAACACGTGTCTGTCACATCTAGAACCAAGTGTCTTTATAGTCTGTTGGATGTTGGGATAAATTCAAAGCCAGTCCAGTGAAAGTTTCAACATAATTTTATTTTGAGAAAAGCTACAACATGGACTGGGGGGATTTTGGATGAGTTGGCATTTTAAATACAACTGGTTATTATTCAGTCTACCAAAGTTGTCACTGCAGCATGTAGCGATCAATGATATTGTTTCAATGTCACTGATCGCTACATGCTGCTGATGCAGTCGTAAAGAAAACTGACTTCTTCCTGTGTGCTCCACCTGACGACAACTCAGAGCTCACCATGAGTTGCTGCCCTGTGGGTTGGACTTTGTTTTAATCAGTCACACTGGACACCTTTTTTTGTGGATGTAGTTTGAATTCAGTCTTAAAACATCTGAACAACCTGTCAGCTGTGACAAGATCAGATAAATTTAAACTTCATGAAAATCTTAACGTCATGACATTTGATCCATCTGTGGGCTGAGAACAGCTCAGCATTAAAGGAGCGCAAATATTTCACATGGCAAATAAAATTGGAAAGATCGTAGCAAAGACGTAACTTACACACCTGAAGCCAAAAACTTCACTGTAGTTGCTAAACTAAAACATGAGGAGTCTGATCTGTCTACACCTTGGTGAGCTTGTTGACTCACTTTAAAGAACTCTTAAAATCACTCTCAGAGCTTCTGGAGACTGACGATGTTTGACAAGCTGTATGGAGCCGGTCTGAGTTTTGAAACAAGTTCCAGCTCCTTCACTTGTTCAGGAAATGAACTTTTGCGGTGAAGCTCAAGAAATGTTCTGTGGACTAACGTTTCATCTGACTTTGCAACGTATTGGGTGAGAATGACAGAAGGACGATCACATGCACCAAAAATGAAAATGCCATTGTTGAGCATTTATAGTAGTCAAAACCAATTCCAGCTTCTTGAACGTAAAACTTTTCTGGTTCATCACAGGAAACCCTTAGAGAGCGAGAGACGCATGCAACTTTAGAAATTGCAAAACTTGTAAAAACCCAATGGTCATTAAACTGGCATACTGTAGTAATCCTCATTTGTAAACAAATAAGCAGCATTTCATTTTGGCAGATTAGATTATGGACGATGACGGTCCGGCCGAGACCAAACTTCCAGATGATTGTGTGGATATTAAAACCCATGATACAGAGAACAAGGCTAATTGATTAAGAGTCCAGACATAACGGGTAATGCTTAAACACCTTTATTGTGCCCAATCTGAACATACTCCACAACTGTAAGTAGCAGCAAACTTGGCAGACCACAATGAGGTAGACTTTCAAAACTCTAAAAAGCAGCTGGGCTAAAGGGACAACAAGCTCAGCATGACAAACCTAATGGATAAAGAAAAGACACTTTTGTCTTTGGCACACAGCTTATTATGCATTTATGTCCAACTGGAACAGGAAGGCAAAATGGGATTAAGAAAGCAGTTGAATCATTTACTGGGGTCTACTCAAGCTCTGGATAGATTAAATTTATCAGCTAAGTGGAAGTTCTTACATTCAACAGGAAACAAGCAGCTGTTCTAACATAGGCGTGTCCCCCTGCTGATGTACAAAAGTGATTAAAAACCACTGCCACCTCTCCAAACGTGCAAATTAAAAAGTGCAAGAATCAAACTATGTACAATCTGTTCATTCACTCAATTTGGTCTCAACAGGATCCATCAGTTGCTTGAGAAATTGATGGATTGTCAGTTGAAGCATATCCAGTAGTATTGTTACACACATTTAATATAACTGGACTAACAAAGTTTAAAGTAGTACTTCCAACATCTGTGCCCATTCAGTTGAAATTTGGGAGGGCAAATTAAAAAAGAAAAATAGCCACAGAAAAATGTATGATGAAAGAAAATAAAAGGGGGGTTCTCCCATAAACAGCCGCCTGGTAGAATTCTGTTCAAAATTTTCATGTCATGACTTAAAACCGTTTGTGTACAAATTAGTAAAAAACTGCGTAAAAATGTCTGAAATGCGACTGGTTAAATGAAGCCCAACATTCAACTCCCAAAAGTAAGAAACACCAGCTGGCTTGCACAGGAAAAACGGACGCCAGCTGGGGGTGGGGGAGGGAGGAGGGGAAAAAAATAAAAAGTTAAAGGCACTGTATGGCATTTGCCAATGAACGGCAATGAGACTCGCGTGATTGCTCTTCACTATGCAACACATGTAAACAAAAAGAAAAAAGAAATGGCATTTTCATCCACTTCTTAACCTTAGGCTGACTCCCATCTCTCTGTCTGGCCACTAGTCCGGGAAAATGCATAAGTGTGAAGGGCCCCTTGTCTCTCCCAACAAGGTCACTGTGCATAGTGCCACTGTGAACAGCAAAAATGTAGCAAGTGCAAAAGTGAACATTTCTACAGTGATATCCCCAGTGCCTGGTGGAGTGCCATGGTGCCCTCGAACTGAGGGACGTCCGGCACTCGTGCTCTCCTCGGCGGGCAGCCTCGTCCCGTAGAGGGACTCTTCCTCCAGCCCTTCATAGTGTGTGGATTCATCCGCTCTAGCTGGAGTCCCTGTTCTTCTGGTTGCGCATGAGGGGCCGGTGGTTGCTCAAGATGTCCATGGAGTGCTGCCAGTGCCAGCAGGAGCGGCAGTAGTACTTGAAGCAGGCCTGCGTGTCAGACAGGGATTGAGCAACCGTGACATACAACAGCATGCAGGATGTGGTGAAACACAACAGCCCCAAACTTAATTTCTGTAATGTGCCATCTTGATCAGGTCTCTTTCAGCATTTTAATCTCAATTGACTCCCTGGTTTAACATAATGCGAAATGAGTCTTCAGTCGCAACAAAAAATGATAACATTTTACATTAGAGACAGATTCATCTCTGCTTCTCCCTCTGTACTGGTGTTTGACACTCCTGACATCATGATCCATTTTCTTATTACAGATTTCTGATTTCCCTTCTGTATTTATGACTTCCCATCTGAGAATTCTTTTGAATGTTAAGTGTTGCCAGAATAATGTTGAATTTGTTATTGTTGTGTTTAAAGTCTCATCTTGAGCACATTTCTGCACTTAAATTTTATAGAAGACAAATTCCTGAACTCTGATACAAATTTTAGGAACTTTGATCCTTGCAAAACTTTCCCACCAATTCAAGTCATAAACACAGGAGAGGAAACTATTTGGATCAGACTTAAATATTCACTTAGACCTCATTGCTTTTGTAGATGTCTGTGCTGGAGGGACTTCATGGTGCATTTAGGCAGATGTCTTTAACTCTGAAATCTACAATGCTTGGGGGAAATGTGCGCTGACTGGGACATCATGATGCTTTCAAGGGCACCTCAAAAAAAAAAAAAAAAAAAAGCAGCACTTAGTTGTACCATTATCAAAAAATGACTCATGATCTTAAAATTGTCATTGTCTTCTTGCAATAATAATAATAATAATAATAATAATTCCTGTCTGTATAGCTACAATCAAAAGCTTTTAATGAACCACAATGTGAAATACTTTAATCAGCATTACATTTGCAAAATTAGTTTAAATTTTAAATAAGTTTTACCTAAAGTGCTTTATAATTTAATATAAAAAGCTTCTCATAAGCATACAAAATCAATTAAAATGCAAGTACACTAAAATTATAAAGTGCCATACAAATCCTCTCCTAAACCAAACCATCTCATCAAAATGATGCAGGTCTGGTGTGTTTGTGAAGTTTGACCGTCCTTGACAAAACAAATGGTCTTCGTCACAAATTTGTGGCTGTACAAAGAATGAAGAATCTTAATATTAGCAACAATTTCACACACTGGGGCCGATAAACACGCTTTCACTGGTAATCTTGTCCAGAGCACAATGATATAGCCCTTTAATAAACTGTGCTGCCTCCTGCAGGGCTCCATCACCAAGATGTAGTGAAGAGTGAGTTTCCACTGACCTGGTCTCTGCAGAAGAAGGGTCCAGGCTGACGAAGGCAAACTTGACACATTGAGTCTTCCAGGTATGGGTCAATCTGGACCTGAAGGGGGGGGGGCAAAGCTGCAGTGAGAAGAAGCTTCCACCACTCAGTGAGAACCTGCTGATTCAGCACCAGTGACTTTCAAACAGCATTTTCTCTTTACAAGCAGTTTGCCTTTAATTATAAAGAGTGAAAGTCAAAGATGTGAGCCTTAGTACAAAGAGCCTTTGAGTGACTGTGATTAAATGACTATAGCTGAAATACTAATTATTGATTACAGAGCATCGTCTTACCTTCTTTGTAAACTTGGGGGTTTTGATCTCAACAAATGCTGCACACACAGCCTTCAGGTAACTGCGCTGATTGTTAAAAGTGACACGTCCAGAGCCTGTAAACAAGGTCAATCACTTAGTTTGGCAAAGCAAATAATCTGCACATCAACTTCATATAAACAGATTTAAAAAGCAGTAAGGCCAAAATGGTCCAGACTGTTTCCTCAACAGTCAGCACCTTCAGTGTCTTACATTTTGTTCACGGTTCAAATCCTCACATCAAAGTTTAATCAATAAATTGAATCCCAGAGTACAGTAAATACTCTGAACACGGTCCTACATTGTTATGACTCATTCTGTAGTCATCATTTTGAATCATACAGAAGCTCTGAGGGGAAAGTGAAGCAATGTCAAGTCTGACGATCCATTTTATAAGTCTGATCTACATTTTTCTGTGTTTTAAGAAAAGTTTTGCTAGGACAGTCTATCCAAGTTCCTTAATATCTTACTGAACACAGAAACCTGAAGACGCATTGTGACCAAGACAAATCTAACTGAACCCTTCAGCTGTGGCCAACAGTATACTGAAGTTAAAACTAGTGACAAACACTTTACAACCACTACAAACTGCATGCACATACAGAAAGACATTTTCCTTCGGCATGTGTCTCTCACAAAATGAGAAGCTGACCCTCTCACCTATGGGGTACTTGTGCTTGTCCGTGTCGATGCCAGCGTACATGACACCTCCAAACAGGTCGTTCATGATGCTGGCCAGCGCCTCAGCGTTCAGCATGCCATGCAGCGCACCAACAAACACAGTCTTACTGGGGTCCAAACGCTGGGCGGGGCAACGCACATAGTTGCTGTCAGAGATCACCCAGGGGATCACCTGAACCTGCACAGAGAAAGTGACCAGCGTCACAGGAGTCGGTTGACAAGATACCAAACTTTGCATCCTTGTTCTTCCACTAAATGAAACAGAAAAGCATCAGACACATGATACACAACTGCTGGAGCTACCATATCTGACATCTAAAGTTTCAAAATGTTTACAAGCTCAAGTTCAAAGGCAACAAAACAAGGACAATCTGCACATTTGAGAAGCTGGAGCCCTGAAATCTTTTATGAAGAGAAAGTAGAATGATGTAGAGTAGCAGTATAACCATGTCAAATTCTTGCTTCACAGTAGAATAAATGGTTGCAGCGCAGGTTTCAGCTTCTACTCACATCCTTGCATCTCATTCTGCGGCTGGACATCTTGAAGTAGTACTCCCGGTTGTCCTCTGGGTGAAACGGGTCCTGGGAGCAGGCGTGGAGCAACGCCCGCACAGACTTGTCATTCTCAAACACCAGATAGACGTAGCCTAAACACAGAATACTTTAGGATCCAGATGAGCCCCCTACAGGGATCTTAGACCGAGAATGTAAAGCCACTGTAACGATTATAAAATGTCAGTAACAGTTATATAATATAGCGGCTGTAATTCAGGGGTAGAGACAGCATCTTGTTATCGGTCGCTGGTTTGATTCCCTTGGTCTGCATGTCAAAGTGTCCTTGGGCAAGAAACTGAACCAAAAACTGCTCCCGATGTGCTGGTCAGCACCTTGTATGGCAACCACCACCATCAGTGTGTGAATGCATGTATGAATTACTGCGAGTCGCTTTGGATGAAAGCGTCTGATAAATGTACAAATGTAGCAGTTCAGTGCTTGTAAAATGACCTAAATAGAAGTTTAACCATTTTGTTTGCAATCAAGCCAATATACATCTTCACTGTCTGATCTAATGATTACCTGACATGGCTGCAACTCTGTCAGAAAGTTTGAGACATTTCTACTTTCAGATGTGTGCGCTAGAAAAGATGAAAAGGGTCACAAGTGGACTGATGATATTTGCTCAGGCTAACGCCCTTGAACACCAGCAAGTTGAATAAATACCTCTGGAACCAGAAAACCAGTCATCAGCTTCCACAGACAGACACTTTGTCTAATGCAGCAAGAGTCAGGACTTCTCATTGCATCCTACACCATGTCTTTACTACATCTGCACCCCAGTATCACCACCCCAAGTTGCTCTAGAGGTCGGCAGTCAAACTCACCAGCATACCATGTGCTCACCACAGTGCCACCCTAAAACCGTGAAGAATGAAAAAAAAAATTTGCCTACCAGCCTGTTTTTACCTTTGGCTACATTACCTTTGGGAGGACAGCGAGGGTGCTTTCCATCCTTACCCGGCCACTCTACAGTCAGAGGGCCGTACCCACTGAAGGTGTTGATGAGGCCGGCTGAAATAAAGGAATGAGGGCGTGAGACAGGTGAGCTGTTCAGTTAGCAGATGTTTAGTAAAACAAAGGCAGTAGGTCGGTGAACATGGCTGAAGTTTTTTGTGCAACACTTTCAGTTAATTTCTCCTTTAATTGATACTTGAAATCAGCAAATGATTTGCCCCATTTATATAAAAACCTACCCATTAAATGTAAATAACAAAATCCTGTGTTAAAAGTTTAGTTTTAGGGATGCACCATACCAGGACAGATATCAGGATATTATTAGCCAATTATCTGGGAAATTTCTAGCTGACACAAAGCCAGATTCCTCAACTCTCGTCCATGTTACATTGCATTCTGAGACGCATACTTCATAGCTGCGAGCGGAAGCAGCAACTGCTAATGCAAGTTGTTCAAAAACTTTTTAGCAAACTGTGAACACAAACAATGTTCTCAATGTTTGTGTTCATGTGTAGAGTCCCTGGTGATGCTTTTTGATGAGGTGACGTTTCATGTTTTGTCGAGCCTTCTTAGTGTTTTAAAAATGGCGATGCCATCGCTAACTTGACCCTAGCACTCGCATTTTAAATGTGTTTGACCCAAAAATGAAAATACAGTAAATCTTAGAAGTGCCTCTTTGGTTGTAATTACACTTTTATACGAAGGTTTGACTAATACATTCACAAAAAAAAAAGCCTAGGTTGCATTTTGGCGTGAGTTTCACTTGAAACTCAGACCAGCTCACTCTGAAAAAAGTGAAAGACTTGAGTTTAAGCGCTGCAAGATCTTGTAGTTTGTGTAAAGTTAAAATGCCTTCATTTTACAAAATGACCAATGCGTTGAGAGCACAGGTCTTCATCAGGATCACCATCAGCAGTAGCGTGCAAGCTTTCACTCATTAAAAGGATCATCTTATCTTGCTACATCTAAACTGGAATTTAGGATGTATGCAATTAAGCACAACACATCAAAGCTAATCACTTGCAGCATTTACCTTCTGTGATGTCCCAGGGAACACCACCAAGAAAGACCTTGCAGGAGTAAAGAGGATCCTTGTTGATTCTGGGAGGCAGCTGCCCACTCCAGGTGAATGTGGCCTCGTTCACAGCTGAGGGGTAGAGACATTCCGAGGTCATGTTTACTCTCAAAAAGTACCACCATGTTCACCATTAAAGATGACCTATATCAAAATGGCTACAACAGTCATAAGCTGGATTAAAGTGTTTACCTGCAGCCTGTCGGTGCAGGCGGGCCTCCCTCTCAATACTGAATGCATCATCCGACTGGTCCAGCACGTCTGCACCAGGCCACGGAGAGCCAGTACGCCAGCGGCGGGAGATGACTGAGGAGGCGGGGCTGGCACTGGATGGCGGGGTCAGAGGAGAGCTGGAGTCCTGCGGGTCCATACGGGATCCTAGACGCAGCAGATCCTTCTGCATGCTCGAAGCAAGATAAGGCAGGGGAGGGGAAATCCGCAAAGTCGACTGCAGAGAGACATGTCCAAACAACTGCACGTTACTGGAGACAGATGGATTGGGTTTTAAAGGGTAACTCCACTAAATTTGCTAACAAAGTATTTATTCAAAATCACTGATACCCAACAAAATAAATCTTGTGACTTCACAATGCGCTGTGCTGTCTTCACATACACGGGTTTATTTACCAGTTATCAAAGACTGACAGGCTGCAAACACTGGATGTGTGTGCAGCACTGTGTTGCCGCCTGCTTTTCACTTCAGTGTCCAAGTGAACAGGTCAAATCACTACACTGGACACACTTCTCAAGCACATGTCAAGTGTGGCTGCTGTGTCACCTCATCTAGAGATTGAATCTCGCCCATTTCTATTGCGGCATGCACGCCGTTCTTAGCTGAACATCACACCAGCATTTCACTAGTTTTAATGTCTGTATATGTAGAATCAGACATGAAGCAAATTAAGGTGAGGGGCAGTATATTTCCTGTGCACTGACTTTCTAACACTCACTCCCCCTCCAGCTTTCTTCTTTCAGCAGGGTCAAGGAAAATCACATCATATTTATTGATATTAGGGTCAAACTCCATCTAAACACATGGGGCATGCGGGCGCTCATGCCTATATGAACACAAACATGAGACGCAGCAGCTTGGAAACGAAGCCGCCACGCAGCTCACAGACATCCAGTGTGTCCAGCCTGCGAGCTGGTTCAGGCAGCCAGTCTGAATCTGCTGTTACACCCACATGACTTATTAAACATGGCGATGTACTGAAGCTCTCCATCATGTGTACTCCAACCTGCTGCCTCACTGCTCACCTGACAGCTAGGCAGTTGTTTCTGATGCTGCTACCATCACTGCTGCCATCTGTAAAGCATTTTAAAGGCTCCGAGTCTAGTTTCACCTTTCTTGAAGGAGCAATGAGGTCAGAGCCTGGACACTAAACACTACTGTACTTACTGAACCCACAAAACTGAAATTCTGTCTTCATTTTGCAATTTAAGCTACTGGCAGACTCAAGTCTTCCTGCAGATATTTTATAATAAAAATCTAGCAGGACAGGGAGGGCTTATAGCGCCAAGGACTTTAAAACCTTTTGTAAAAAGGAAGTCATTTTGATTGACAGCAGTGCAACACAAACAAATGTAAATTAGAGTTGAACAATATTTCTGTAAGTGCAAGTCAGAACAGTGCCGATTATGGCATGACTGTATAAAGGGACAGTAAGACTATCATGGATTGTGATGGACACAATATGTTGATTGTGGTGAATTGTGAATATCCTCACATGGATGACTTGGAAAGAGTACAGTCCTATTTTGGTGTCCCCGCTTCATTTTGAGTTACCCAAGCCTGTTCTCACAGCTGAAGGCATCGCTTGCACATTGCATCAAACAAATTAAAAAACAGGGTGAGTTCAAATACAGATTCAATACTACAAACCTTGAACAATGCAGGAGATCTAATGACTCACTGATTTAAGATTCTTAAGATGTCTCCCATCAGATGCAATAAAGATAGTTGTTTAACAAAATGTTAAAGTTAAATTGACTCCAGTACATTTTTATTGCATTTTCAGTTTTGTTTGAGGTTTTAATATTTTAATGATTATTGGGATTATGTCATGTTTGACAGGATAATCAGGATGTGAATTTTCATATCACCTTACACCCATTTTAGTTTAATAAAGGGATGGGATTAGTGCTGTGAAAGTACTTTAACATGAAAGCTGGGACAGAAAATGTTGCATTAATCACTGCAGAAACAGCCAATTAAAAACAGGAGCAGATCCAAAGAGTGACACGTCTTCCTCGTATGCATTAAATTTGGAATATGGGCCCCATCTCTAACAAGCTTCATTTAAAAAGCCAGAGCAACCATTTTATCATTGATGTTTATCCACATGTCAGCACATTGGGACCTGGTTGTCACAGACATATTCCCTCCTGACTGGCCCCCAAACAAGCATTATGGCCTCACCAGCATATCACAGAGATGGTCCGAGCCAGAACTGAAGCCGCTGGTCTCCGAGTCTTCAGGACTGCTGGAGCGAGAGTCCAAGAAGGAGCTGGAGTCCAGGCGGTTTGCCATGCGGGCCATGCTGGGGAACTTCTCCAAGAAGTCAGCAGTCATGCTCATGGACTCAGGAGGCAGGTAGCCCGGGGGCTTCCCCAGTATGCTACTGAAGGGGCTGTTCAGTATACCTAGCACTGGAGAGAAAGACAGTTATACCATTTACAGTCTCACGAGATGACTCAGCCATTTCAAAGTGACGTAGCCATGGTGATATTTACCCTCAGCTGGTTTGATGCTCACAAGAGGATGAGCAAACTGAGGGAAATGTGGTGTGTGCTGAATCTACAGAGTCGTATCGATTTGTCAGGAAGCAATGCTGAATCGCTTTCTAAAATGTGCATCTTTCTTTGCTTTTTACGGAATCTGGATGAGCAAAGTGAATAAAATTGGGTTTGTGTGCCGAATTCGCAGACTTGAAAGGCTCAAACGCAAAATTCTGTATCCGAAATTGGCATGTAGAAGAATATATGTGCGAGATTTCAGCCAACACAAAGCCAACCTGCCTGATGAATCGATGGCGGTCGCATTCTCATGTTTGGCTGCTACTAACCTGAAACAATCATGTACCAGAAGCTGCACGCCTTTCCCTTAGCACAAACACTGCAGGCCAATTCCCATGACGCCTTCTCTAAACAAAGTCCAGTGACTGCTAAGCAGCAATTCCTTACGTATTAACCAGCATCTTCCTTTTGATAACAAAGTGAGTCAGCTGGCAACTGACAGATATGTAGTGCGTGGCCTGTAACAGTGAACATGAGGCACTGAGGGGGATTATTCAGCTGTAGGCCGCATTCAAAGCTGTCCCACTTTGTTGGGGACCGGTTTAGAAAGCTCTAAATGAAGTTGTGCCTGGTCCGTTTGGACATGCGACAGTAAAACTATAGCTTCACAACAACCTGTTGGATCAACAGGTTAAATATATACACACACACACACAATATTTAGAGAATGCCTGAACTTCTCAGTTACAATTAAAAAAAAAAAAATAAATAAAAAAAAACCCTTTCACCTGTCGGTTTACGGGAAATAAAAGTAGACTGTCCAGACTGTTTTTGTGCCTACTGAATTACTAGAGACGCAGCAAAAGGAAAACTGCTACATCATCCTCCCTGGTGACGCTACAGCCTGTTCCCACACAGACTGAGCCACCACCACAGATTTCAGTAGAAATGAGAGCTACACAAATCAGAAGCACTCAACCTCAGATGTTACATGATGTTAAAAATAAAAACGGAGTCATGGTGAGAGCAAATTAACACTTCAGAAGACAACTAGCACAACTCACCAAGTGGAATAAAATATAGAAGAGCTGACCTCAAAGATTGTACTTACTGGAGGGTGAGCTCGTCTGAACCTGGGAGGGGGGTGTGTGTGAGTCCGTCTCCTGGCTGCTCCAGGGTCTGTCCCACCCGGACAGCCGGAGGGACTGGAGGCCCAGGCCCAGGTCTGTGACACCTGGTGGGCCCCTGGATGACGGTATCTCCTGCGAGCCCGGCATGCTGCCACAGTTGGGGAAGAGCATCCTCCTGCTGCCCACCGCAGCCAGCTCCGACTCTTTTTGGTCCAAGATCCAGTTCAGAGATGTAGAAAAAGAGGAGAGGAAGTGTTAGTCAGCTAAAAGAACTGTTGTTTCAGTCTGTTACAAAGAAACGATCTCTGAGCAAGTCGACACACAAAACTGTTAAAAACTTCCCTCATCACATCTCCCCCTACCCTGGCTGACGGGGGAGCTAACCTGCTGTCTCTGTGCTCGGTGAAACTGCCATGCATCTCTGTCCGCATCACTGACCCACCTAGCAGCATGTGACATGGCTGCTGATGCACTCGCACACCCCTGCTAATGACATCAGCTCTCCCCCACCTCCCTGCTTCCTTGCCTAACAACTGTGTAATGAAAAATTCCTGTCGGAGCTATTGGCTTGTTGATAGAAGTACTCCCCTCTCTGGTAGCACAGCACGCCTCCGACTTGGAGAAGACAGCCGCCACTGCTGCCGCTGCTGCTTACTGTGTAGCTGCGTTTCCTGAGCGAGCTGACAGAGGCAGGAGGGAGGAGGCGAGGGGCAGAGCTACAGCGGCATGGTGGGAGGCAGCATGGGAGATGGAGTGAATGACTCAGCAGACCATTTGAAAATGAGCGTCAGGCTTGAGGCTCAAACAAAACTGGATTTAAATAACTATCATACACATCACTTGTGTTTATTTTGCACACAGTGAAGAAAGAGGCATGCAGAGGCCTGCTGTAGCAAAGGCAGCTGACTGATCAGATGTTGAGGACGGAACGATTTGCACCGCCAGCTCCTCCCTTCCCTCTCCAGGCCTGGAAACCATCCAGCTGCCAACTACAGCCCTGATTCAGCAACACAAAGCTGGGCTGGTGGGGCAGAGAGGCCACAGCATAAGTTCAGCCCAGTTAACGTTAAGATACAATTCACCTCAGTGTCACTGTCAGAACATAAGTTGTACTGCTGCTGAGATCCAGCTGATATGATTTCATGCTGTATAATCCTCTAGATTAAGACTGCAAGTCACAACCATGGACATGCCTTCAGCTAATTAATTCAAGAGGACATGGGCACTGTGCTGAGCTTAAATCTTGGCAAATCTTACTCTTGAGGTAAAAAAAAAAACCCTTGGAAGTGCTGCAATGCTGCAGAGCAGCGATGCAGCATGAATCAGCTGCTGGCACACAGATGATAACGACAAGGTGAAGGAGGTTTAATAGCTGCAAGCTCCAGCTCAGAAAGTTAAAAGAAGCTCCTCCTTTGACGGGGATGAAACTTAAAGCCTTTGAAAAAAAAGAAACATTCTAACCAAAGTATTGTTGAAGCTTTCAAGTTTTTATGGTTTCTGGTATACATGTAAAGCTACAACAAACTGTTGAGCGCTGACCACCAGCAGGAGCAGCCAACATCACTCTGAGGTCACATCTTCTGTACTGAACTTACAGCCTGCACAGAACATGGAGGGTATGTTTAGGCTGATTCTTCCTTTTTCAGACTCTATATTCATGTTGTTCAGTTGTCCAAAGTGTTGCTCACCCTCACATTCCATCTCCTAGAGAACAAATTTTTCTAATGAGGTTCTACTTTTGGGAGGTAAACACTCCATTATAGACCCTCATTATATGCATTCTTTATGAAACAAAAAAAAGGAAAAAGCAGGCAGCATCACACTTTGCACTGGAATTAGCAGTGTCCTACTAGTATTTAATCTCAACTAGGCTGCACAAATAATTCAAACAATGTCGAAGAGCAATAACAGCAAGAAGGAGCACATATATTAGTGTGACAAAAGATCACCATGATCATCACCACAACATCAACCCACATCAGGATGTTCATTCTGAAATGATCATTCACACTAAATGGAGTAGTTATGTCATTTTAAATCAATTAGTGTTTGATTTTGGCCGGCTGGAAGGGAAATGGTTGAGCTTCCCGCTTTAGCCAATCATTGATAACAAACTGATAACCAAGTAAACAATTCAAGGAAAAAACATTCTCAGTTTGCAGCACAAAGCTTTAAGTTTCTTTTAAAACATTAAAATGAAACAGAACTTTGCAGGTCCGATGGGTTTCTGAGACAGCCGTTTCAAAAGTTTAACATTTTTATAAAACATTGATTCTATCAAATGAAAACAGTTGGGAAAACACTGATAAGCCCTCATTTGGCTCCTAATGTTTAGGATCATCATACAAATGGTTAAATTGAAGAAACAGTTGAAGAAAGTGTAATTTGATTAAACTTCATAATCAATGTGCTCAGAGGTGAAGGACAGATCTGACCGGCTCATCTCAGGTTTCTGCTCTGAGATCTGAGCTGCAGCTTTTCTTGCAACAGAAGAGAAATCTGAAGAAGAGGTCACTGAGGAGCTTTGGCAGTCTGACATTTTATAGCTCTGCTCATCACAGAACAGTTGGGTTGAACCAACAATAAGACGTGTGGACCTGAGACTATTCAGCTCTTAATGTGAAATGTTACACAGTATATGAAAACCTAAATAGACTAATCTACAAATGTTATGACTTCTGCTCAGAGGTCAGATGGGGGGGTAAGAGTCCTCATGTGATATGGTTTTAGCTCATGGTTTGAGGACTGGAACTTCTTTGTGTAAGTGACATGAGCTGAAGTCTGAAGAGGTCAAATGTTTCTGAGAAACTTTGAGGGTTTTTCACAGTTTTACCATTTTCTACAGACACTTGATTAAAACGTGAGAAAACCCAAGTGATGATATAAACTACAGCCTGTTTTATTGATTGGTGCTCAGGTCAGCTGGAGGATGTGACCTACTCTTGTTTCTAAACCTGGACTAAACCTAAGCGGGTCTAGCAGCAGCCTGGACCCGTCTCCCTGTTCGTCAGTGACACATGGACGACACCTCACCGCACAGCATGTCTTTCCCCTTGGCGCTGTTGGGGGTGTTGCACACACCGGTGAAGTCCAGAGCGTTGCCCAGGATGGTGTTCATCCTGCGGAAGATGTCCGCGTTGCTGCAGGTGGACAAGGCCGCAGACTCGGCGTCCGGGCTGCCCGGCCTGCGGGGGTCGTTTCTCTGCAGGAGGAACCACAAGACACGACTTAACCTGCAGGCCTGCTAGCTGCGAGGCTAAAGGCTCGGACACCTGGACCCTGGTTCTGACAACAGTTCTGCTAACAGTTCTGCTTAAGTTGTTTCAGGGTCGTACTGAAAGTGTTCACACGTCAGTTTAATGACACACACGAGGGTAGAGGTCGAGGTGAGACACGCACGAGGCCCTGTAGTCTGGTCTACAGGTGAACTTGTGTTTTACTCACCAGGGAAAAAGCCATGATGTGAACTGAAGGCCTGACAGACGTCACAGTATCAACGCTGCCTGCGGTGGAAGCTCATCTTTATGACGTCTGTCTGAGGCTGATTAGTCTCAATGTGATGCACGTGCGCTCCACGAACCACCTCGGCTTACGTGCTCCACATCATAGAGCACACCGCGCCAATACCGAGGCACGTATCAAAGTGGATTATAATATTAAAACAATGAAATTCTAAAGTACAGTTACTTTTCTTGAGTATTTCCATTTACACTGCTTTATTTAATACATTTAGTTACAAGTTACTTTGCAGATTCAGATGATTCATTGTTTATAGATGATGTATATTGTGACCTGTTACCAATCAGACATTGTTGTGTGAGAGGATGTTACATTAGATACTCAGTTACACATCTTTACATTAGTTCATCATATATCAGCAATTGAACAAAAGAATAACTGCAATTATGTCAAATAAAACAGGAAGAGAACAGAAAGGAAAATAGTGAATGCTAATGATAATTCTCTTAAAAGAATATTTCTTGTACTTTTGTGCTGCTCATTATATTATCATTCAGGAGCTTTTCATGCCTGTAATGTTTCTGTTTGTGTGTCTCTCTTCACATTTCTTCTGCTGCCCTCAACAGATCTTGATATCTTTGACACAACCTGATAAAATGAACGTAATGTTCTGATCTCCACCTACCGGCTCCACTGGAACACGTTAGGATTCAGGGCAAGGGGGGAGGAACGAGAGCTTTTACTTTCTCCACCCAGACTTCTCTAACCTTGGTGACACTGCCCAGTCGTACTGTGCACCTGCAACAAGATAAAGTAAAAAAAACTCTTCTTTGCTTCTTGTTTCCCTCTGTGCTGCTATGTTACCTGTGAATTTCTGCCATGGGGGGTCCTAAAGGAACCTCTTATATTGTGTTCCTGTTCAAATCTTAGAGGCTTATACCAACTTAAAAGTGGACATTTTCATTGATACAGGTGACTCATCAGTTTAGCAGCTCTGTGTTTGGATCATAGTTTCAGCTCTTTATTGTCAGACAGGGTAGCTGTGGTGGGGAATCCTCCTTAAATGCTCCACATAATCCTTTATGTGTTGCTGTGTGGTTTCTAAGGAAGTTAACATTCGTAGAGCTGTGCTGACCCCAGGACTGAAGGAACACAGGACACAGTAGATACTCTCCCCTCACACCGTTACAGCAGGGCAGATTCAGTGTGAGGAGGCTCAAATCATCCAGTTAACTGACTGTTGTGACCTTTATACTTCATGTAGCGCTGGCACTTACTAAGAGCGACTTTATGAGAATGTGATCAGAGGTAAGAGCTGTCACCTAACTGAGTTTAAGACAGGATACGATGGAACGTTATTGTTTGTGCAGACACTTCTGACTCTTGATGTGTTCTGATGAAGCTCTGCTGGTTCCACTTCAAACTGGTCGTTGGCAGCATTGGTTGAAAAACTGGGAGAACAGTACAAACATGTCACTGTGGTGTCTACAAATATGTGAGCTGCAATAAAGGTAACATAAAAGATCAGAATGAGAAACAGATCCCAGAGGATGACGTTACAGGTGCTTCTGCTGCTGCACACGTCATGTGGTCGTGTGTTGCTGCGTGATGACTTGTGTCACATGTTTCATTTTCATTCAGTTATTAGTGAGGACAGGACACATTAATCACATCTCTGTAAATGTGTCAGCGTTAACCGGCTGCATCATTTTCACCTGGAGTCCTCTGGTGTGATTTCTGTCATAAAAAATCAAGTGATAACATTTACACCAGAAAGATGACAAGACTGTGTAAAGACTAAACAGTAATCCTCCAAACAAAACACAAACTGCAGAGCAACAACACACAGCCAGTGATGGAATGTAACTAAGTACATTTACTCAAATACTGTACTCAAGTACAATGTAGAAGTACTTGCATTTTACTTGAGTATTTCCATCTTCTGCTGCTTTATACTTCCACTACAGTACATTTTTGAGGCAGATATTTACTCCACTACATTGATTTGTTACCTTTAGTTACTAGTTACTTTGCAGATTACATGCTGCATCAGAATCAAAGCAACACATCTGAAAGGAGCAGGATGTAGTTTTGGGGAAAACATTTTGATCAGAAGAGAAAAGTCTTCTTTGACTTTTGTTTTCATGACTGAACAAACTGAATAAACAAACTGTTTGCTTTGTTTATATGTGCGGACCCTGCCACCTGCCCAGCTTCAGACAATGCTCTGGGACCTGGTTTTCCTCTGAAGACAGCTTGTTTATTGAAACAGTATATATTTAGTTATATACATATATATTATATTAAGTTATTATTCTGAACTTGAAAACTACATATAGCAGGTAGGGCTGGTCGCCTAGGAATCAGAAGGTTGCTGGTTCTCCTAGCTGCGTGTCAAAGTGTCCTTGAGCAAGATAATGAACCCGAAATTGCTCATGATGAGCAGATGGCACATTTTATGGCAGCCTCTGGCATCAGTGTGTGACTGTGGCAAGTGTTGTGAGGCGGGTTTGGGCGGTCAGCAGACTGGAAAATTGCCATAGAAATACGAGTCCATTTACCATATGCCTTTTGAAATTAATTTATTTATTATCACAATCTGATAAAAAGAAAATCATCTTCTATTAATCAGCAAAGTCGAAAATTGGTCAACCCCCAGTATACAGTACATATGTATGTGTGAAGAAATGTATAATTCACTTTTACTTGTGCTTTTGATACTTTAGTTAATTTATAGCCAGAAAATTATTTTTAATACTTAAGTAGGAAGCACTTCATACCATATTCTGTACTCAGGTACTGTTTGTGTATGAGTGAATTTAACTTTTATTTGAATATATCAGGATGTTTACTTCTTTTTACAACACTGCTTATTACCATGAAAGCAACACGAAGAAATTAAAACATGATCATGTTGATCTTCATAAAATTGCATAAATGACTCAATAACACAATCCAGACTGTTATTAAAATACAGGTAGAAATTCCAAACCTACCTGAGACATCCATATGTTACAATGTTTACATTACCTGAATTGCTGATGTTTGTGAGAGCACAGATGTCAACAGGAACCTTTGTCTGAACAGCAGAGGACTTTAACTTCCAGGATGAGTAAGCTGGCTCTGTGCAGCTGGTTCTGTGGCTGTGGGGCCAGTAGAGGGCGATAAAGTCCTGCTTTAAAATCTCCGGGCCTCCCTCACATTGCTTTCTGCCACAAGAGGCCGTTTGTCTTTATTCTCATATGCTGCGTCTTCATGATTTAAAAAATCTTGAGGCCCAGAGACACAGTGTTCTTAAGAAATGTGACAAACACATGAAGTGTTTCCATCGTTTACACGGACACAGAATAAACAGAATGTAAATGTACATTCATTTATATATAATATACAAAGATGTGTGGCTGACAGAATCACTTGGTTGAAATATAAGAAAAACAACAAAAAGACAGATGTTTGTTTTTCTCCTACAGGACAAACAAGGATTATAAGTGTGTTTAGATTTCATCAATCTATAAAATACAGAGGCTTTTATTACATATCACACCGGCAGCTCTTCTTAGAAGATGTTGGTCTGAGCCCTCTGGTTCTGAAGAGATGGAATGTATTGTAATATATTTTTTTTTACATAAAACAGCTATTCTAAAATCTACTGCTGATTTATTTGACAAGGACGTCTTGTATTTTGGTTGCTGAAGGGAAATGTTGATCCCTGCTGACATGCTGCAGGCTGGAAGGAGGACTTCAGGATAAACATACAAAATAAAAAGACATTTTGTTTAATACAGAATATGACACACTGTGAATGTTTCTTCTGGAACATTCACAACAGAAGAAAAGGTATTAAATCCTCTCAGCAATAGAAGAGATAGAATATGTTAGGTTTATGTCTGATCCTGGCATTCAGCTTGTATCTGCAGATGAAAACAGTGAAGAGAAGCGAATGTCCTGCCGTCCAATCCGCAGCTTCCCTGTCTTCACACTCTGTATTGATTTCATGTCAATCCAAATATTCTGTGAGAAAGTGATGTCCACTGACCCGTGTCTCCATGAAGGGCAAGTGGCTTATTCTGGAGAAATATTTGCTTCTTCTGAACCGTGTTGTTCGTTTAACATTTAATTGATCGGCTATCTTTTGGACTTTGTCGACAACCATCGATGCATCACAGAGTGCTAATGATTCATCTCTGTTACTGAATAATCTGTGGACGAGTTCAGGTGAGAAAATGTCCAGAAACAGTGAAATTGTTGATCAGGGTGAGGTCGTGTTTTCACGTCTGACCAACAATCTGAAAAATAAATATTCTCTGTCCACAGTCAGATTTAGCAGAAAAGCAGCTCAGCACCACATTTGAAAAACAAATGGTTCTTCTGACTTTTTACTTGAACTTCTCAAAATCAGTCAAGTTATTGTTTCTGCACTAATCTCCTTCTGCACCTGACGTTTGATTAAATGGTCAAATATCTAGATATACAGAAAACAAATACATGTATTGTTCACGTGTTGAACCTCGGCAATGTTTAGTTGGTTGATGACAGAGAAAATTAGTTATCAAATGTAATATATTCAATTTACGTGGACCAGATGACATATTTATGTGTGTGTGGTTGTATGATTATTGGTCTTTGTGTTATTATGTGAGTGTATGTTGAATCTTGAGAAATGTTAATAAAAATGTACATAATTGTTCAAATGAAATCATTTACATTTAAACCAGGGTCGCAGCAGTTTTAGAGTATACCATGGTCTGACAATTCACAGTAAGTGTAAAGATCTGCTCATCAATATATATATATATATATATATATATATATATACACACACACACATACGTATATATGTATATCTGAAACATTTAAGGGCAACTGTAACCGAATAATCGTGTACTATTGTTTACTGGGATATTTTCTGAAGCTGGTTATTGTTCCATGAGAATGTTTCACTGATGAAACTAATTCAAACCTAAAACACCTTTATATTAAGGCGTCAACCTCAAACCGATGTAAAGATTTAATTACATAGAACACAGATCGTTTAATCGGAGGCGTTCCTATAACCCGTCACTTTCTCATTTTTGTCTCAAATATAAAACCAGAAATAGGTACCTTAACACAGTGCTTACGTTCATGTTGGAAAAACAAAAAGCTATTTTGTGGCAAGTTTGAAATACTTTATGAGATTAAAGAATATTTGACAAGGATTAAGAAACAGACCCAGTGTCTCTGATCTGGGCCTTCCATATAGGACTGTAGCTGCTGTTAGTAAAAGGTTATACAACATTCACCAGCTCCCTTCTGTTAGAGGAGGCTGTAGAGTTATATCTCAACTGGTTCCTTGGAATATCTTACAAATATTGTGCTACTAATTGTACTGTAACCTGATTTTAATTTGTGGATTAGACACATTTGTTTGTTCGTATTACTATGGTCATATCTGTGGTGTATTCTTAGGGTAAATAATAAAATCAAAATATTAACAAAAGAAAAACAAAAAACAGCAGCCACACAGATGAAGCCATCATCGAGTGTTGGATCAGATGAATGTACCATAACTTAATTGGCACAATATGGACGTATGTTTACAGTCAACCAGCAGCACCGTCACCTCCACAGTTGGGCAGCTGGTCACATTGAGGAGCCACTCTGAGTCCCTGGAGGAGCCGTCACGCTCTGATGAGCAGCGCGTCTTAGCAGCTCATGAGGGCAGAGTGTGGAGGTCAGCTTGGCGCATGATGCAAAGAGACACTAATGCAGCGGTGCATTACAAATGAAAAGTTGCCATGAATTATTGATATCAACATCTAATGTCCACAGAGTTCAGTTGTTGGAGTTAGCATGCAGCATTGCAGCGTTGGTTAGCTGTGATTGGCTGTTGTTAAATGACAGATGCCCAAACACGGATGCATTCACTTCTTTTATTCATAAGATGGGAATATTTTGTACATCTTATGCACAGCAGATACAAAGACAAACATGTTCTAAACCACAAACTAAATTCCTCCATCGCTCTAATCCTGCGTCCCATTTCAAAATGGCCCCACAAAAAAAAGCAACCCTTTACGTTTGTAGTCCAGTTTCACATTCTGAAAAGATCGTTTTACAGCAATCTCATGTTAGCAGAATGGCACAAGCCGCGCTCAGAATACCATTTTTTTGACAGATAACCCACTTTTCCCCTTTAAACAAATTGCACTTTTTTCCTCTTTAAAACTACGTCAACAGGATTATAGGATCAAAAAGTAACACCAAAAACACAAGAGACGACTAAACATCCAACTTATACAGGTTCATTATTTAGTTGCACAAAAATGCATAAATATACATTACGCAAAAAAGTACAAAAATATTTGTACTTTCCTTTGCTCAAATAATGACAGACATTGATATGATCATAGGGACTGGGGATGTCAGAACGTAGGGATGCATTCACAAGGTCCATGCGAGATAAGCCATTTACAGAATAGCCTAGCTTTCACAGAGGTAAGACCAAGGTTCTACAGGAAAACAAAACATTTCGCTGTCTAGGCCAAAGTTAAAGAGGCAACACAAACACTAAGAAAATTAGGATACACAGAAATCTGCGTTCTAAATTCATGCCAAAAAGACTAACATGCAACGACTTAACGCTTCTACACCTCCCAGGAGCAGCGGCCACCCGTGGAAGGACTAGCTTAACAACTGGAGCTTCAATTCGACAATTCTCCTCAGCAGTTATGACCCATGAGTTTGACTAGGCTTTGCATGAGGGTTTTTATTTTTCTCTTTTTTTTTTCAAATTGAAGATGGTACCGCAATAGTTGCCCAGGATAAGCTCAGATTGTCGACAGCAAAAGATGGTTTCATCTCACACTCCCCCCAGAGACAATCGGGAGGAGATATAAATACTGTTTGTTTATAGTAATGCATATTTGTCCATTAAATAAACCTGATTAAATTAATGACGAGCTTGGCAAACCTCACTTCAGCTGGACAAAGGTGTGGTTTCCAGAGGCCTGAAGGAAACATGGAGAACAGGAGTTAGTACAAATTAACCCTCATTTCACCAAACACACAGAACAAAGTCTTCTTATACTCTTATTAATGTAACTCATCCATGAAAGCCCCAAAACAACACGTGTTAGTCTCAAAATACTTTGACATCATCAGCTGGTCAGTGGCTCTCAGCTCCAAACCAAGATAATCAAACACAGGCCACAAATCTGTAGCTGTAGAAGTAAATAGTGTTAACCAGAATAGATGCTGAATGTGGAATTGACCTATAAACTACAGCACCCAGCTTCATCCCAGAGGAGGAACATGCCGCCCTTGGCTATAAGAAAATGTAGAATATTCCGATCTTCAAAATAATCTGGTGATATTCTGTGTTGTTCTTGTCAATAATTCATGAAAATGCCAAATTATAATTTACACCTTGTCGTTGCTTGTTTCCGCCAACCGCCAACATCCACGTCTTTACAGGCTCATAATGTGGTGAACACTTTAAAGAACTTATCACCATGTCTACTACTTCTACACTGATGTGTTCTCTACAGTCACCAGTTTCAAGGTGGACACCCAAGACAAGTGTCACCAGTTTAGTCTCTAATGTGAAATATGTTTCCTTCTGTTCTGACGTACGGCGCTCTGAAGGGGCCAGAGAAGTGCTTCATGATGAACATTATGATGATGTCACAGCGAAGTTGACCAATGGGATAGACACAACGTCATCACTTAATTTTATCCAGTTAGAGATTTGGCATGAGTTTATACTTCCACATAAATTCTAATCAGCACTAATCATCCTCCAGTCCACATGATTCTGACAAGAGCGTTAACAGAATGTTAACTCCAGGCCTGAAGAGGTTTATGATCTCTCCCCCAGGTTTGATTAGGAGAATCAAACAAACTACTGATTACAACTTGAATACAAATATTTAGTCTACAAAACAAAGTTATTATCCTCTAACGGCCAACATTTATGTGCCAGAGATGAAGAAAATCCCTAAAAAGCTTTTGTGAGATATTGCTTCAAGTATGTGACTGTTGGACAGCCAGACAACATCTACCTGCAGCAGCCATGACTCAACCCACACTGTATCCAGAGCCTGACAGCTTGTTCATCTGTTCCGTGGAACTCATTGACCCAAAATTATTGAAACCTAATCAATGAGCCACACTGTTGGTAACAAGTGCCTTCACTTTCAAACACTGCAGTTTATTTTGTGTCAATCCCACATTCATCATCCTGCTGGAGCAGCAAATGAATATTCTTCTGCATTTAATGGCTGATTAAAGATGTATTTCTTTAGTATGAAGAACTTGGCTTGTTGCAGAGTGCCTCACAGGTTGCATCAGACCGACACTGTTGGTTTGGAAATTTTATGGGATTTGTCGACGATGACACCTTAAAAAACACAAAATCAGTTTCATCCACATGACACATTCTGTAGTTTCCAGTCAGACATTGTATTAGTGCAGGTTTCAGTTTGCGTGACATCAGGTTAACAGAAGACAGTGGGTGGGGATTTGCAAATCTAATAAACACGGTTGGACCAAAGGTTACTCACTAAATATCTAACAAAACTGCCGGGACTTCCATCCAGGCTGGGAAGTCTCAGAGGGAGTAGGGTACCAGCGCATCTAAAGAAACACAAACACAGTCATGTACACCACACCAGAACCAGGTCCAGTCCTGCAATCCTCATCTGACACAGTTTGACATTTACTATTGACCTACAGGTTTTAGAGGACTGTCCCTTTAAGCCCTGGTCACTGAAGCCATGGGAATGTGGGTCACGTCGCTGCGCATTGAGTACAATAGTCCTCAAGTAATTAACAGGCATGGAAATGTGGAGAGTTGAACCTCTCCATGTGTTTAACATTTCCACAGGCTGAGAGCTAGTTTACCTTTTCCATACCTGTGACTGAGACCTGCGGCAGAACGACGCCTCACACTTCTAAACACCATGAGAACAGGACAGGAGGGCATCAACAGTTGTTTAGAGACCTCTGGAGCCTCCTGACGTTACACTTTCTAACTAACAAGGCCCGGAGTCAGGAAGAGAACTGGGGGCATTTTAGGGATCTTTCATCAGATTGCAATTAAAAAGGCTTTTTCCCCTTTGTGTGGCTACACAGTCGGCTTATGTTCCAACAGGACAGTGGACAGTAAGTTGGCACCTCCAGAGAAGGACATCAGGTCTGACAATTTCTCAAAGCAAATACTTCACATTCCTCTGCTGGTCTATGTAATAGCTGCCTACTTTGCAGCGCTGCACTCCCCTGGGCTGCTCTTACGTTGCAGGAGGAAGTTGGATCACAATGAACTTGAAATGACCCAACAAGAGAAATATTTTCCATTGCTATTGTTACCAAATGCCCGGCCCACTGTAGTCACCAGTGCCGTCACATTTAGACTGCCAGCAGCAGACATGTGATCGATCTGTACCATGTAATATGTTTAAAACTAATATCTGGAAGAATAAAACACGCTTTTAATTGATTTGAGACACTGCCAGCGTGTTAACATGTAAAAGTTAATGTGCAGCTGTCGTAGTTGGGTTGAAACTCCATCTGAAAAAAGGCCACTATGTAAGAATTCATCTCAGAGTGGTTTAGTAACGAGTAAAACATGGAAGTTAGCACTTTTACACATACACTTCCCTCAAGTCAAAGTCTGAGTTTTTTTAAATTGGTTTTCTGTTAAGCCGGTGGTATCCACAGACCTCATTTCAGGCATTTAAATTAACATGTTTTGTTCTACGACAAAAATCATTAAATGTCCCACAATTGAATTATAATAAGCTTGTGTCTTTAAAACAGCTAACAAGTGTCTAAATGACACTACAGAAGTTGTCCCGGACATTAAACGCCATTACACCGAACTCAGAGACTCACCGACTCACTGGTCCGTCTTTACAAACTATTCTAACTTTAACAATCTGAAGATTGATCAGTTTACAGAAAATGTGCATTGTAATTTATTGTGCATCAAGACGTTTAGCGGTGGTGACCTTGCAATTGCAGTGTCGTCTGTTCGTAGCCCAAAGTAAGCTTTTCACTTCTAGCGATTAAATTTACACATAAAAGGTTCAGTGGAGTTGATCTGTGAAGACTCTTGGTGAATGAAAAAATCTCATAAATTTAAGAGTTTATTTTCAGCGATAATCCAAAGTCCTCCAGGCTTTTTGTCAAGATAACATCCTCCTCACACCTCTCCATTTCTAGAGTTTACATTGTTTTATGATGAGCAGTTAAGCTCATCATAGAGAGAGAACTTGAATTTAAAAAGGGTGGAATGTTCTTTGTAGAAAGGAAAATAGGTGAAAGAATATTCCCTTTCTTGGCATTATGAGAGTTAATGCTGTTTATTCACCAGACCAAAAAGCTAAAATAACTTAGGAGGCCTGAGCTTCACTACCTGGTAAAAAGTGGCAATACAAGACAGGATAGGAGGGTTAGTCTGCTGTTGTCTGATATCATAGAAGCCTTTAACATAATGCAAGACCTGTCATTTCTTCACATTGTGGTGACTTCATGTTTGAATGCTTTAAATTGTACCTTAAATGGATAAATGCCTTTCTGAAGTGATTTCTACTTCTTTAGGTCACGTTGCTGCAGAACAAAACATTTTTATCAGCTGGAGAAGCTTTTATCCTTCAGCACACTGACGCATGGATCCATTACAGGAAAGATTTACACATCATGTCTTCACAGAAGGAAGCCACGAGCCAGAAACAGCCAGATGACAACCACAGAGAGGGATTCAGGGTTAAGTGAAGAGTAAGGTTACACCACATCAAAGAATGCACACTTTACTTCACTGATGGCAGCAGTCGGGATATTTTCCATTTCTAAATGACAAATCTTTTTATTACAACATAACTCAGGATTTTACTCAGATTCTGTTACTTATAATATTAAGAACGGGCACACGTTGTGCCGCCAACAGCAACTTGAATCTTGATATCTGGAGGACTTTAGCAGGCCTTTGTACTGTACTGTGATACCTGAGAGTGCACCATGTTATCTAGTTTAATGATGCATCACTGCAGTCTCAGTCTATCCTTTATTTGCCCCTCAAGAATAAACTTATTTGTAGCTGTGAGGGACAAACTGAGCAGGATGAAATCACCTGCACACTTCAACACAAATCATGCATTTACTGGCAGCCGTGCAGAAGCGTAGCTGTGTGCTGGCATTCAGTCTGTGTGTCCACAAAGGTTCAAAGTACTGTCAAAGCTGGTCGTAAACTAGAGGATAGTGAACTAGAAATACAATAGAAGTTGAAACACACCGGTTGGTCCCTCACCTGGGCGTGGAGGGCTGCAGCAGCGGCAGCGGCCGCTGGGTAAGTGAAGGCAGCGTGAGGGAGGCCTGGGGTCAGCTCCGTGGTGTACAGGGGGTAAGGAGTCCAGGCATCCGGAGATGCTGGGATCAGTGCTGCCCCTGTCAGATCATCTGGGGAAGTACAGGGTGGGAGGACACAAGAGGCTGACTTACCTACCCTTGAACATGTATCATGTAATCAAATCAGTAAACAGGCTGACAGTTTGAAACAAGAAAGAAACTGTCATTAAACATGCTGCAGACAGAATCTGCTTCGTGTCGACATAATGTGGCTTTTAGTTTACCGCCAGTCAGATTCTAGTGTAGGAATAACTGGTACCGTCAAAACAATTAGCTTTTACAACCTTAACATGGTTAACCTTAACAAGAAGGTGCAGTCAGACCAGATTTCTTCTTCAATTCTACCCCAAACAGACGGAGACACATTCGCTCCTGGTTCAGGACCGAGTTGCCTCCTTCCCTTTAAACAGTTCAATCTGATTGGACAGACTCCAAGGCTCCAGTGCCCAGTCAGTGTGAGAGCAGTGGAACTGTCAGTTAGGATACTGTACAAGCTATATTCTTGTTTATCTGATCTCTTAGATTAACAACTACCCACAATGCAGCAGAAAACCTTACTCATTTAGTCTGTGACAGACGTGAAAGCAGATTATTGCGTGGATCCACAGTCAGCCTTCATTGTCTCTATAGACACAATGAAAGTGAAGTTCATATGGAGTCAATCTTAACATTAATGGTGTCATTACATTGTGAACTCAACATTCACCAATGATACGTTCAATCACAAAAATTATTGCTTGGTAAAAGTTATTTTGCGATCGGCCAAAAAACGAAATGACCAAAAACAAGTGCAGCACGCCGTTTCACTGATGATGTCAGACTGCAGCTGGTAGAGCCACACAGTTCAGACAAAAGAGACAAAAATGTTGTCGCCAACAGTGACGTTTCTCACAGTTCAAAGGAAAACATTATGTTTAATAACAAATCTTAGAGCTATGGAATAATAAATCCTCCATCTTTGGTCACGACATCTCACCGTCAGGTGTGTATAGACAAGTTAGCAAGAAGTTTTTTTAATTAATAGAAAAAAACAAAAACAATGATTGATATGCTGCATGATTGACACAAGGTACAGTTATTAAGCTAGCAGCTCCAACAGTTTTTGCTTAAACGCACCATTTCCAGGTGAAATCTGGTCTGAATGCATTCAACCCTGTCGTGAACCATCACCTGTCCAAAACTAATGAATGCAGCAGGTGAGAGAGCAGAGAAACGGCTGCTGACTGAACCCTATGCGAGTAGGATTTCCCAGCTGGACAGAAGCAAAGCGGCCGTCTTTAGAGTCGAGATGACACATGCATGTGGAGGTGAGTTAGTCCTGTTGGTTAGACACTGTTTTTTAACCCCTGCCCATTTGTCTTCAATGCCACAACATCCTTAGACAGTTTTAAAAAAGAAGGCGAGAGGCCAAGGTGAGAGTGGATGAGAGAGCCTAGAGTGGTGCAGCCGTACAACTTACATGGGTCCCGTGCAATGAAGTGTGCTCCTAGAGCAGGGTGGATATTTGTGGGGTTCGGTGTGGCCATCAGCTTACTCTTTGCCATCTTCGTGTTGGCTTTAGCAAACTCTAAGCGCAGGGTCTGGGGACTTTCGGGGTCAAAACGGATACCCTGGGGGAAGAGACGGAGGAGGGGAGGAGGGGGACATAGTATCGTAAGGGAGGTGGGCTGAGTTTTAGGGGCTGTAGCTCAGTAGTCTCACACGGCCTCCTTTCCTAAAGCCATGTTTCGATACTCAGGATGTATCCTTCAAGCTTCCCTTGAGATAAACACCTCTGTCCTCCTGTGGGATACACCCTTCTCCACCTGACTGCTTCACTAACATAAACAAAAGCAGGGCAGACTGAAGGATACACTCCTGAAATCTCAACACACTTGCATCTCTTTTTCCTCATGACAAAATCAAGAGCACAGCAACTGGAGGAGGAGCCGCGAGAGCCAGGAGGAGAGGGAGATGAGGAAAAGGGCCGATGATGAGACTTATGAGTGTAACTCCTTTGAGGTGGTTTAACCCTGCTTGTGTTCTTGTGCCCTAAGCGTTGTGCCCACATGCAGGTGAGTAGTATTTTGGTGTATGTGTGTGTCTGTGTGTGTGACTGCAGGTGTGTCTAAGAGGTGATGCTCATAAGGAAGGCTATAGGCTATGAGAGAGAAGTGTTAGATACTGCCAATGTGGGCTACTGGGTGACAAAATAAGAGGTTAACTACTGAAGATGTGTCCAAATAACACTACAACATGTGGCTAGAGAACAAGTATTACAGTAAAGCAGTGATATGCAACATAAGAAAAGCTAAACCAGACTAAGAAGGGATGTGTATCAAGGTCAAAGTAAACTACCGTAAGGCTACGGGATTCTGGCCTCTTTCCAAAAATGGCCCTGCCATTGAATTATAAAAGACACAATGGGTTGGCTTGGAGAAATTTTGAGGGAAAGAAGAATGTTTTTAAACTCCCAATCATTTTTTTTTATGTTTCAGCAAAGGTTACAACAAATACAAAGTATTTAAAAAGAAGAATAAAAAAAAGGGGGAAATCGAACAGCAACAAACTCAAAGATAGGAAATGAATTCATAAAAACAGGCAGTGCTTACATTTAGTGCATTTTTGGCAGCTTCAGCTCCGGACCGACTGTCAAAGGTTACAAACCCGACAGGCTGGAAGGCAAAAGGGAAGAAACACCGTCATGACAGAGGACATCTTCACTTTGTCAAATATTACATTATCTAATTATCATTATATTCATGCTATGGTAGAAAATCTTATCACCATACCACAATATAGCACCAGGAATATAGGAGAGGCCATCCTTTACTCTTTAAAAAGGGACAGTTCACCAGAAAACACATCTTTCCTCTCACCTATAGTGACATCATCCATCCACCTTCTGCCTTCTCTCCAATATAATGGAACTCGATCACATTCAGCTTGTGATGCACAAAAAAACATTTTGAAAAACTCAACAGCAATCTCATCAGAAATCCTGAACCAGTTCCTTAAAGATGATCCACAGCCCTTCTGTTGGGCAGTTTTCCACATGCAGAAGGAAACATGCACCAGTTCATGGTTGAGAGGCTAACTATGCTAACTAAGCTAACCAACAAGATGCAACGATTAATCAATTATCAGCTATCAAAATTGTCAATTACTTTGACTATCAATCTCTGAGTCACTTATAGATAAATAATTCATTTTTTAAATAAGTGTGAATATGTTCTGGTCTCATGAATATGTTCTGGTTTTATCAGCTAACGATAAAAATAATGGCAAGCTGCAGCTCTACTTACTAAGCTAGCCAACTTTATAGCACAGCCTCAATGGACACAATTAATGTCTGCATGGATTTTCCAATTCAATTCTGGACACAATAGCAGAAGTGATGAGGTCATTTCGTGTGGGTTTATCCACGACAAAGCTCATGGGAAAAAAGTCCAGGCCCCAATGCATCATGGGACAGTAATCACATGGTTTAACCACTGTTAAAGTTGGCTTGAAGCCTGGTGCTCTTCGCGTCTCGTCCATGAGTGGATGCACAGCACCTTCTGCCTGGTGAGGTGGTTTGTGGCAACAATTCAGCAGAAAGGAAACAGCGCCAACATTAAACTGTTCACAACATCGTCTGTGGATCATCCGAGTAACCGGGTCGTGATTTCTGGGAAGACAAACTGCTGCTGATGTTTTAAATGTATTTTTTTGGAGAGCTGAGCACCACAAACTGAGTGCCGTCTAGTTCCATTATATTCAACAGAAGGCAGACATCTCTACGACTGATCGCTCCAAAATTCTGCAACTCACACTGAAACAGTGTCGATGGATGAACAGAAGTACAAGTGGGAGAGAAGATGTTGGTTCAGGTTTTGAGGTTAACTGTCTTCATCCTTTATGTTGAAGTTAACACAACACTGCCTGCTCATCTGTTTAGTATTTCAGTTTAGCATTAAAGCAGTTTCTTCCACTGATGGAAGCCATCTCACCTGTTTTGATGTTAACTTAATCAGTGACCCTTCATAACCCTGCAGGGAAAAAAGATAGCCAATTATCCACCCAGGAGTCACATGCAGGAAGTCAAGCATGAACACTTCTCGCTATAAGAGAAACCTGCTTGTGTGCGCCTTCGCTCTGAGCTGCCATCACAGATCCTGTGACAGTGTTGTTCTTACTGCTGTTATGGTAAAATGAAGACCATGTTTAGTATGAAAGGGGAAAGCACATGTTATCAGATATGTGAGATTGAGCAGAGATTGAGCATGACTCCCAAATAAAGCCAGCGGTTCTGAGTTAAAAACAGCACAAGTGTTGGTTAAAGCATGAGCAAATTCCTGAGAAACGAAGGGGAAATTGGGCTGAGCAGAGTATTGATAGATGGGATCGCTCCTGATCCTGATTTACAACCATGGAAAATTAAACAACTTTCACTGGTTGTGATAAATCTGTAGAAACAATCCGCTCCAGATTTAGCTTCAGTAATACAAGGTAGAAAAACACAAGGTAGAATATAGAAAATATTAAAGGTTCCTCTTGTAGAGAAAAAGGTTTCATTTGGATCAGAGCTGAAGGTAAACCTTTAATGGATCAGAACCATTCCCACGCTCTCTGCTGTGTTTACCTACTGCAGGAGCAAAAGGCCCAAAGTCACAGAATTACAATGACTTAAGAAAACAACACATTTTAGTGGTTTCACAATCTCCCAATGTTACAAGAGGAAATAAAGATTTCCCTACACGGTGGGCGAGCTGGGTCAGAGAGGGTTGGTTGGCCAATCGCAAGGGCTACTCATTTACACATTCCAGAAGATCATCCATGTGTGAGGGATACCACTTCCAATTTGGTTAGTTAGGACACGGGTGGGAGGGGTGTTTATGGAACTGGAGCCCGTCGGAAAAACAGTGACGGACAAACAATAATGTGGCCTCATTTCCATATATGCAAATATCTTGATGTCCATCGCTGGGGAACGTTTGATTCAACTACAGGAACAAGGAGCGCTTATTAAACTGCATACTGTGAGGACTGAAGCATCAAATGCTACAGGAAGTGACATCACTTAGTCTCTTCGTTACTTTGATAAAATGTTTCTTTTGTGTGCAGATCTTCACTTTAAAAACACTTTTGATGCAGCATAGCTCATGAAATGGTTGAAAAATACTCAGATTTGGCCTTTTAGCACACCCATCTTTACTGTTGGCACCTCGTTTAACTGAATGAAACATCAGACTATTAAACAGAAAATCTTTCACTTCACATCCATGCTGTAGCTGGATTTAGGCAACAAGGAAACTTTGGTTAAAGGGTAAAAACATTTTTTGTTTGTGAAACAGCCAAGACATTTAATCTAAAAGAAGATTACTAGTCATGAAATAGTCTCAGTTGAATACTGAGGCCTCTATATGTCCATCATTTAGCTTTCTCTGCCAGCAGTTCTACGTGCAGACCAGAAGAGCCTGTGTCTACATGTGACCTGGAGTTACAGTGAGTAGTATTATTAGCCAGGTAAATAAAAGCAGGAGGAAATGTTTCTTCAGATCATTCTGCTGTTGACATTATATTTTATGGGTTAAACAGTAGAAACCACCACTACTGTCCTGGATATCAAAGTTCCTTCTGGAGCTTTGAAGTAAGGGAATTATCAGGGTTTTATTTAGGTTAACAAATCTGTGAGGAAAATACTGCAAAAATACAGGAACACTTAATAAAATGTTGTCACCATTTGAAGTGGCTTGAAACTTGATTGTCCCACAACTATCACACATTAAGTACCTTTGAATTAGTTTTTAAGTGCGAGTCATGAATCTGGATTCTCAATATTATCCCAATAATGAATATATAGGGCTAGGACACCATGAATACATTTTAGACCAATTTTATGAAATCCATTTTTCTTTAAACAAGATTTTACTCGCACTTGTGGGGGGCCTCGTCTCAGAGGGCAACAGTGACTTCTTAAATACTGACAGTTGGTTTGGAATGACAAGATGTTTCTCATTATTATCGAGGAAATATCGTCTGTGCCATGAAAGCATCGAGGTAGGAACCCAGCCCGATCAACAGAGGATTAAAATTACAAAAATCACAAAGACCCCCGGCATAAATAAAGGATAAACAAATAAAAATAAACTAAGAATCATTATAAATTGATAAAAGACAGAAAGCCAGTCACTTGTGAGGATAAACAATATTCTACCGCTCAGTTTTTTTCATCCTGATCAACATTAAATTATATGTGTGTGGTGTCAACTCACCTTAAAGGGTCTGAAGAGGAGGTAAAGTTCCCGCGGTTTGATATCAACTGGAAGACCACTGACAAACAGTGTTCGTACCTACAAACACAGAGAAGAAGCTACGTTTGGTCTGTTGGAGGTGACAGAGGTTTTCTCATGTGGAGCCTCGTCTTTCTCCTGAAGGACGAGCATCATGTGAGGAGACCTGAGACCTGCACAGTGTTCATACATGTGCACAGATGGATGTTGGCTCTGGTCCCAACCTCTCATTCCTCCTTAATAACACCACACTGATGGATTAAGAGCATAAAACTGTATGTGCAGTTTAAACTCACAGCATCAAGTACTGAGATATAAGAAGATCAAACAGAACATGGGTTTCATTTGTTAAAGTTTACGATGAAAAGGATCTAAATGTGACAGAAGACAACACATCTGTTACATTTAAATTGATAACTAATTATTTGTTCGGTCTATGAAATGTGAAAAAAAAAAAAAAATCTACCACTCTGTCCACAACAGAGACAAACGCCTTACTGTCGGAAGAATAAAGAACCCAAACAATATTCACATTCATGAAGCTGGAATCACAACATTTTGATAATACAAGTGGGTTACTCTGAGTTTAATAAAAAAAAGTTTGGGATCCATACATCATTGCAGGTCTGGTTCTGTGTGTCTTGAGTCGGACATATGAACTGAGTCTAGAATCCGTCATGCACACTGCTGGAGGTTTAACCCTTTACACCGCTGATGCACAGCCTTATTTTTAGTTTGTAAATTAATGCTGCGTTTCAATCCCGATCCTATCAAACCATTCCATGTGTCAGAAACAGATTCTGTAACCTCAATATGTAGCCGGTCATGTGCAGGATGTCCTGCTGCAGCTCCTCATATTTTGCAATGTGAATGCTTTTCTGATCCAAACTCCTCTGTGCAGCAGAGACGAGTGACAATGACTGCAGAACCAAGAGCTCAGAGAAATGACAGTTTAAACATTTAATTTCCACTTTTAATATAGTGCTACTGACTGATGGATCTACGAGTTAAGTCACATTTGGAGGAGCATGGTTCTGATGAAGCTGTGTCCTAATTGAACGTACACTTCACACGGCAGCACGTCCTCTGTGAGGGCTGCTGTACGTATTTAACGCGAGAAGAATATGCGATTTGGAACGCAGCCCGTGTCTTCTTGAAAGCCCTCATTAGTTAACGTTTGAGCAGCTTCACCCAACCAGCGCTTTCTTTTCATCTGAATAAGTTAGAGGCACGACAAGAGGTCCAATCTATCCATTACGTAATCAAGCAAAGATGAAAACTCTAAAAGAATCCAATAGAAATCATTCTGTTCTCGGCCTGATGAAGACCTCCACAGCCGAAACCAGCAGGCATGTCTGTACTGTTACGATCCATTGGACATCAGATATTAATGTTTACTTTTTCACTCATCATCCTCTTGAGTGCCTCAGATTTAAACGTTTCTGAACAAGTCGCTCACCAGAGGGACCCCGTTCTCACACCTCAACAATAAAAATCCATTTCAACCACCCCACGACTCCTCAGCTGGGCCGATCATCAGGTTGGGCACCTATGCTTTAGGCTCTCAGGACTCAAACACATGACCGCTTGCCCAAACTGATTCCAAAATAATCCCCTCAGGATTTAATATGTCTCATTATCTCATCTGAACAAAACCATTTGATTAAAAACAGTAAGTTGGCGACATCCATCACTCCTGCAACATGTGAGGAGCTACAGAGGGAACATAAGAGGCTCTGGATTCTGCTGGAGGCCCCTGCATTGCCTTCAAGGACCCTTGAACTCGCCTTGAGCAGACACTGGGCCAGTGCTGTGTACAGATCAGCGTGGCCGGGAAATAAAGTGTGCGGGGCCCATTAGTTCCCAGCCGGTGGGGAGGCCCTCAGTACAATGGGGCTGCCAGACGAACAGCACTGGACAACAGTGCACAGCGTGACGCCATTTCCTTCCTGTGACCCGCGGCTCCAACCCTGCCGGCCCTCCGGCATTTTTCAGGTGCCGCACAGCAGCAATTCTCAGCCCTTTACAAGCCAGGACATGGAGATATTGAAGGCTGGCTCAGCAGGACACACACTCAATGGAGATGTATTAATCTGTCCACCTGATGATTTAATACAATCTTTAATGCATCAGTTTACATTCAGTGGGTTTCAAGGAAAGACTTTTTCTTGATGATTTAACAGAGCTCTTGAAAAGCATTTTGGCCTGTTTGTTTAATCTTTGCCCCGTAATTACGAGAAGAAAAGACAAGAGCAAATTAGGCAAAGAGAAGTCAAGTGGCCTCCCGCTGCTGTGTTGTAAGACACTGGGAACAAAGGAGGACCAACAAAAGGCCGGCACTCCCCTCAGTGTGTCTCCATAAGGAGTCATTACAGAGGAAATGCAGCCGGCCACACAGCACTGAAGAGTGGCAGCTGGAAAACACTCAACTCCAATTAAATCAGGTCCAGTTAAAAATGTGGAGTTATTTAGAACTGGAAATTACAAATAAGGACAGATCCTGAATCTGTCCTGTCATGATGACCTGCAGCCTCACTGAGACCTGCAGCTCTGAGAGCATCATCCTGAATGCAAACAATACACTGAGCAGCTGAGGCAAAACACATCAAAAAAAAAAAAATAAAATAAAAAAAAGGCGCAAAATATTTAATTCACATTCTCCTTTTTTAAAATGCTGATTTCACTCATTTAAAAAACGTATCCTTTTTTATTTAATATTGTGAATTATACTGCTGCGGGGTTTTTTTTTTTTTTTTTATCCAACAAATATCACGAGCTTTGTTCTCAGAAACAAACGTGACGTTTAGGCCTTCAGTATTCAAACACGAGAGAAACACGTTATCAGATTAATTGATTGTTTCAGTGGCTCTTTGTCAGTTATTTCACACCTGCTCACACATTTAATCAGTAAAAGAAAAAGAGAGACGTCACTGAAAGCAAACATTTGTGAAGATAATCGCAGACTTTGACTCGCTCACTTTCTTCCTCATTCTTTATAAACCGCTTCAGTTTCTCTGAGAGGCTGATGATAATTCACCCCGCAGACTAAAGTCAGAGACTGATGAAGGTCCGAGTCTGCGGCAGGAGGCACGCTGTGTCTGAGCGGGTCACGGTCCGGTGCTGCGGACGAACCAAACTTTTGCTCGACTCACCTCCTCCTCGATGGAAACGTTGTTGTTTGGCTCTGCGTCAGTTTTCAGACTCATGTCGACGGTGGCCTCGGCGGCTGCGGCTGCACACAGGATCAAGTCTTTCTTCGTGGAGTGATATTTCCCCCAAGTGCGTCTGAAGCTGCAGTGAAAGTCCTGGTGGCGCTTCTTGAACTTGAGCGGAGAAGATGTGCCGAGGCGGTGAGGTCGTGGCGCGGCGGGCGAAGGCGGCGAGGTATCCGAGGATATCTTCGTTTGGCTGCTGCGAGAGAGAATCATTCATAAAAGGGAGGAAAAGGAAAAGGAAAGAAACACAGACACGCCGCTAAACTAAAGGTGAGAGGTGGATGTGCTCCGTGTGTGAGGGTGAAAGATGGGGGGAAAAGAAGTGCGCGTAAAAACAGAAAGCCTCTGCGCTCACATCAACCTCTCACTGCGGCGTAGTGTGCGCAAAGACAAGTAAACTTTTCTCATTGGAGCGTCTCTCTCTCTCTCCCTCTCTCTCTCTCTCTCTCTTTCTCTCTCTCTGAGTTAGACCACCACCCCTCCTCCTCCCTGCTTTTCAATTAGGTCATCAATTATGTCGCAGTTCGCTGTGAGCCGTAATCAAGCTGCAGATCCGCCTCAGCTGTTGCAGGAGGCCCGGCCCGGCCCGGCCCGGCCCGGCCCCTCCGTCGCCGGGGAGCCAATGATAACTTCTCTCAGTTACTCTACACTTTATATTACATTACAATGTAAATCAAATTATTGTTATTAATCATTTAAAGCATTTAATATGTTGTTTTATGCTACATGTTCGCTGTCACTGTAAACTAAACAACAACAGGAACAAATGAATAAAACGAGCTTTGTTTTATTTTAACTTTTTAAATGGTTTTCCAGTCGTTAAAGGGCACTTCGTAGTTTTTTGGAGAAGAGATTTTAAAATATAAATGATGTAACAATACAAAAAAAATGTATTTTGTCGATCAGGGAATGAAGCAGCTGTTCTCAGAGGACAGTAATGTCCCAGAACACTGTTTGAAGCTAGAGAGGTGGCAGGGTCCGCCACATATATGCAAGGTAAACCAGTATAAACTGAGTTGTTGTCAGTAAGTGAAGATCTTTGTCTTCTGATCAGAATTTCTACTTCTAACCCAAAGCATGTAAGGCCTGTTTAAAGAAGGAAGTTTAATTTTTGTGGCACATTTTATCACAGGTAATAATATTATAGATCAACTTTATGTGTACCCAAACAAGGATTAACTGTTGTTAATTTAGCTTAATTTAATATAGACTAAAATGACAGCGGTCTGTAACGCCGACCAGAGGGGAGGAGCCTAACAGTGTGTGTCCGCGGCGTGAGGGTCTGCAGAGATGTGACCTGATGACTTCAGACAACAGCAAGAGTCAGTGATAAGAATCAGAGCTCAGCTGAAAATATCCTTCTTCTCTTACAGAACAGAGGCAGGATATTTTACATTTCAACAATAAGCCTTATTCTCTATAATCTAAAAGGACATCAGTGAAATAAAACAGTAATCTTTATTTGAAATCGAATAATTATAAATCAGCCCAGGCATCGATTTCTTTCTTAGACCAACAGAAATATCAGTGATAGGCCAACTGATATATCTGTCAGGCTCAATAATAATAACAACCACAATAATAATGATAATAATAATGTTAATAATAATGATAATAATAATAATAATAATAATAATAATGATAATAATACATTATAATAATACATGATAAATGATACCATTGATTATATGAAGTGATGATATTCACATCAGGGCTGAATTATCCTCGCACAGACGAGCAGACAGACGTTAACATTTAAATAAAAACAACAAAAATGTACGTAAACAGAAGAAATGAAGTTAAAAACAAACAAACTAAATATTCTGGTGAGTAAAATATGAAAAGAATTAGTAAAATAATAATTCATAATTATTAGTATTAGTTTTGTGCAGCTATTTGAATTTCAGCCTGATTATTAACAGCTAATTGTGATGTAACCCTCACACACACACACACACACACACACACACACACACACAGAAGAGAGCTTCAGAGAACATAAAATTACTATCATGTGATGTGATTTTATGCCAGTGGTTCTGATTCTGACATTATCAACATAAATCTATATGAATAATAATGTAACAGTAAATGATTCCTGCGTGTGTTGCTGGTCTGGTCCCAGGCTGATGTAACAGTGCCGTGGGTGGAGAAGCGGCCCGTGTTGTGTTCTGAGGCTCGGCCCTGGACATGAGCCCAGCCCGCAGTGCGTTTCCTCACAACAAGGCAGCGCAGCTCTCAGAGGCCAGACAGTTTCCTGACTTTGTATAGAAACACAATCAGGCCCACGGGGCGAGGAGGGGGAGGCCTAGGAGGACGGACGTGTTCCCGCTGTACTCCTTCACTGATGTGGTCTAAAAATAGTGAAGCTGGACTGTTTTCACTGTGTGTCTGCACACACTGAACCCAACGGGACATATACAGTATATATACAGAGAGACTCACATTCATTCATTTACATTAAAACCCTTATTGTACGTTTACACAGTCACCAGAATTCTGTACATGAAATGTGACGAGAGATGAAACTGAAGTCGATCAGATGAATCCACAGCCTCTTACTGTTTTAATAACCATGAATCATTATGGTCATTAAAAAAAAAGCTTCTCAAATGAACATTAACCTGCTTTTCTTTCAGATTTGGACTAATTGGAGTAGATTTCTATATGGAATTATATGAAATACCAATGATGCTGCATATTTCTCTGATATGTTCTTTATATTTGCTGTGTTTTATGTTGCAGGATGATAAAGTTCAGACTGCAGCTGAATTGAGAGGAAGGTACACATTGACACAACACGTACATTTCCCCATCACATGATCAATAAAGATTCATCTGATTATCTTCCACTCATAAGGCAGATCACAGTCGATGGGCAGCGATCTGCCTTCAGTCTGAAGCCGTGCCATACTTGAGTCTTGCGGACCTATATTACGCTCTGTTTGTCATTTCACTCCTGCCTATGAAATATTGACTGTGCTGTTGAGTGTTCATTAATGTATTCAGCACATACAGCCACTTCAGTCTGTGCAGCAGGTCTTAATGCACAGCAGGCCTCCGTCTTCATACTCAACAGTCATGTTCGTACTGTGATCGTAAAGCTGCGGCTCTCTGCTTTGTAGGGACGGGATGTCATTCAATACTGTCTATTGATTTCTGAATGATTTAGTTTTATCTGGTAATCTACATTTCTGTGTCTGAGGGTTTGTTTTTGTGCTTGAAATCATAAACAATAAAACACAGTGAAACAGTTCAGCACAGTTTACTGTTAATATGTGTTTGATTATCAATATGTGCTACATTTTACCCTAGATATTATTATTGATACAGGGACAATGATTTTGTCCAGCTCCTTTGCTACATAACTATGTGAGACTTTTTTTTGAAGGTTTGTTCAGAACTAAAACAGCTTGTTCTCTTTGTCTGAGAACAACATATGTAGAGATGTTCACATTCTTTATTTTGCCACTTTATTCAGACTTATCGGATCATTTAGTAGGTCATTAAAACTGTCATCTTAGCAGCCTGAAAAATCCTTCTTGGTGCATTTGTCTGGTGACATGTCATCACTCTGTGCTTCTTCCCACAACTCTTTAATGCAGACGTCTAAAAATACCAGAATTCCTTTAAAAGAATCAGTGGCTGTGAAACGTGATGCAGGCGAACGGTTAAAAAGCAGAAATGACTCACTGGAGTTCTGAAGCTTTTAGGCCCAAAGATGTCACTGCCATCTCCACAACCAAAGATAGCTCGGTGGATGCACCACATGAACTACAGAATGTCTTATTCATACGTCTCTCTGGTTGGATTTTGAAATGAACGCTAAACTCTTCGGCCTCTTCGCTCCCAATGTCGACAGAGAGGCCTTGCATAAGAGACCTTAGGTTTGTACAGTTGAAATGATCAATAGAAATTTTTCTTTTCAGGTTGCTTCAGAACGTCAAGGCCTTTTAGGTCTCTCATTAATTGATCGGGCTGTTTTCATGGACCTGCTCGTTGTCTGTCTGCAGCTTTAACATCACAGCTGCTCCCACAGGCCTCAAAGATGGACTGAATGGTGCCAGTACAGTAAGCTGTTGTGTTCAATACTATTGTTTAGCGTGCTGTCTTTGACTTTTGACCCCTTAAAGGTGCACTGGTAAAGAATAAGAATATATAGAGATAATATTACAATATTAATAAGGTAAGAATACAAACTAAGAAATATGTATTGGATATATTTCCATAACTTAATAAACAAGCCGTCATCAGAGGGAAATAATGTCCCAGAATGCTGTTTGAAGTTCGAAGGGTGGTGATCAGCTTGTGGACCATTAGATTCACCTTGTACCATAACGAGTCCTAATTAATCTACTTATATTGAAAAGTATTATTCATTTCTAAAATGTCAGATTAATAAGCGATGCTCTCCATAATCAGGGTCGTATCCAGTGATCTGTTACTTTTAATTCTCCTGCATTCACATGTTTTACTGTTTATGTTTTAAGACAATATCAATAAAATAACATTTTAACATCTTCATCATCATGTTGTGCTCTCAAGCTGTTTAAACTAGGGCTGGTGAATATATTGATAATATATTGTTATCGTGATATGAGGCTTTTGGTTGTGTTGTGATGTCATAGTTGTTGTTTCCTGGTTTTAAAGGCTCATTACAGTATAGTGATTCTGACTACTTGTTCTAATACTTGACTTTACCCTTTTAGTCACTTTATTCACGATACTGATGATAATCTACCAACAATCTAATTTTGTTCATATTTTGTAGAAGCACTAATAGCCATGTTACAATATTGATCTCCAGGTAATTGGTCAAACACACTGGGATATTTGATTGTGTTGGTAACGCATAGTGCCATATAACAGCCTTCTCATAAAATTTATCACTGAGAGAGAGCACTTTGTAATTGTTTCATACAATTAAAAACTGTGTATGTGTGTATGAAAATACATTACTTTATATGGCAAAAAAAACTGTTTGATGAAATTGCATTTTAAGTTCTGAGGAAAATATATTTTGAAAAAATCGAATTGTGTTGAAAGAAGATGCCAAAATATTGATACACATGTTACATCGTGATATAACTAAATATTATCATGATATTATTTAAAGGCCATATTGCTTCAAAACCACAGAACTTTATTTAAAATTCGAGTCCAGATCCCACCGTTCCTTGAGATATTAATATGTTGGACAAAACTGGGGAGGATTGTGTATAAAATAATGCAGAGGATATATAGAATATTTTGATTATATAACAAAGCCATAAAAAAAGTAGTCATTAGATGCACAAATGAAGCTTCAATCAGAAGCTGAAGCAGAAAAGATTCAGTCCTATTATGTGGAAGAAAAAGGTTTTAACACCATTAAAGCTGCTTCAGAGGAAATCAAAGTGGAAAACTGGATTTAAATGAGTTAACAGGATTCTGCATGTTGCCTTAACTACACAATATATTTCACTGAATTACCCTTTATTGTGTCCACCAGATAATCCGAACCATTCAGAAGCATTAAATCAGATTTTCCCCGCTCTCTTCCTGCCCACAAACACCTGACAGAAACCGAGACTGTACAGCTCAGAGGCTCTGGATAAGCCTCATGTTTTATTTGTGAAAAGCGGCCCCATTGTCCCATAAGTCACCTCGCACAGCACTCTTCTGCTTCACGCCACACTGAGCCTGTCCTGCCGCGTTAGCATCACCCGCTGCTGAAGCACTTAGCTTGTGTTCTCCGTGTCCTCTGTGGTACAGCCAAACATCCATTTGGAGGTCCTAGGAAACTTTGAAGCCTTTTCACCCACACACTGAGCGAGGGAGGCGCGGGGCGCATTTGTGACGTTTCGTGAATACTTTGTCCAATAAATAGCCCTCTTCATGAATACATTAAAGCTAATTGAGGACATGCATGTAGCCATGCCTTTCAGCCGCAGAAGCTTTGTGAAGACAAAACCGGAATTCTTCATCTGAGGGATTTTATTGAGGTTTAAACCAATAATATCTATAATGCTCTATTAGCCGGTGATAGCACCAGTTATCCATTTGGTTGCCACATTTTATCTGTTGCCTTTTTTTTCCTAACACTTGTCAGACATTGTCACACCTGCTGTGAGAGCGGACAAGGACAGAAGGAGGGCAGAGGAGCTCCCACGTCTGCTGGAAATCCATCAGCCTTCATATACTGAACGCAGATATATGCATCACACATACCGCTGCTTTTGTTTCATTGGTATGAAGTTTATGTAAATGTAATCTGATGTCACTTGTGTCAAAGCACTTCACAGCAGTCAGTGTCAGAGTTTGGTGGAAGCGGCCAGTGGACACAGTTATTCCAGCAGGCCACATAAATAACAATTTAATGCATTGCTCTCGTTTGATGTCACAGCTGCACTCCAACGCAGTTTCACAGCTGCCATTTTCCATCAGCTCTGTTGAAGATGTGCTTATTTAGAGGGTGTTTTCACAAGAGACATATTTTTAATAGATGATGCTGAAAGTGAGTTGTTTCATTAGCAGTTCAGTTAATATTTTACAACAACCGCAGAGAATCTTTTAACCGAGGAGACAACTTCTGGTTTGGCGCCTGGCTAACTTGAATAGGAATAAAATTAGTTAATCTTGCAGCTCTTCTAGAATTTCACTATTTTATCAGACTGAGTGGCTCATATTATGACACTGGAATAAGTCATTTCTTGAGGGTTGTGACAGTTTTAAAAAAAAACATTTCCACCATGTTACAGCTGCTTCTTTCTGAATGCTAGCCTTTGGAAAAAGGGTCCAGTGCATCACATGGCGATGTAATAATACAGTCTGGCCACTACGTAAAGTGGCCTCAAAGCCTGGCTCTCCTCCTTAGGGCTTGGTGGGTACTGACGATAGCCATACCTGCAGAAAAAACCAACGTAGACCAGCATCAAAACCAGCACCAAAACACAACATATGCTGGTCTTGCTGGTGAAAAGCCACTGGCAAGACCAGCATATGGTGTGTTTTGGTGCTGGTCTCTCCTGTTTATTTTAGCAGGGATGTTGTTTGTTTCTGTTGGCATTATGATAATTCTAGGTGTTTTGTCATGTGCATGAGACATGAGGTAGTTGGATTTCATGAGTAACAATGTGCAGCGCTCACAGTTTACAGGCGCTGAGCTGATAAATGTACACTGCAGCAGAAACATCCTTGTTTAGCGGCTAACCCAGTTAGCACAAAACACACTGCTGTCAAACTCTTTTCTACAATTTTCTGTAAATATGACAAAATTTGTCCTTAAATAAAGGCTGAGTTACGGTTGCATGTTGGCAACCTTAGACATTTATATATGTGCGCTTGTGTGTCTCTGTTGCTGGTGGAGGTGACATCCACTCTCTAGCCTATAGACTCTCCGGCAGCTAGCCCCTTGATTCCACCAGATACATCTCGAGTCTGACTCCGCTCCGTCACAGCAGTGGAGCTGATAGGTTTCCCTCTAGTATATGTAAGTACTTCCACCGGGTCCGCTGCGCTGCGTAGCTGCTCCGTCCCAGCTCCAGCAGTCCGGACCCATTTGGAGCAGATAGGCTGGACTTCTATTTTGGCGGATGCCGAGCCCACGATGCATCTGCATGCGGACAAGCATCCAGTGGAATCGCAGAGTAAGAGTGGCTTAGGGGCAGCAGCCGGCCAGTCAGGAGGGACTGCAACAGCTGAAGAGTGCAGTGTGTTTACTGGGAAAACTACAGGTCACAATCACCTGCCACTGACTGATTTTTTTTTGTCATTCATTTTTTATTACGACAACATTGCAGGATATATGAAACATACAATGACATCACTTTGTCATAACTTCATTTTACAATTTCTCCCACTACCCACCACCCCACCCAACTCCACCCTTTCCCCATTCGCTCCACTCAACAATAACTGACATTAAATCAACTAATTGATTAAGATCTTTGCTGACCGCTGCTTACACTTCACTGCTGCTTGCATCTCCTGCTATAACATGTCAAAACATCTGTTGTGAAAAATACTTTTACAATCCAGTAAAGGAACGGACACGTGTAAACTTGGCAAAATGTTCATGACACAAGACAAAGTGTGTGTATTACTATTCTTTAGCTTGAGATACCAACGACACCATATTGATGAGTCATAACAAACACAGCAGCTGGAACAAACGTTCCTCTCTCCATCATCTCCTGGTCCAGATGTGAACCACTGACTATATCTGACTTCATCTATATCAAGCCTCTGACTGATGCACTTTAAGAATCAGTTCACAGCTCAGCTGCAGAGGCCTTTGAATGAGATTTCTCAGTGATGATGTAAACCATCGATTGAAAGCAGGCTGTGTTTGTGTGTTGCACATCAGCCTTAATCATTGTTCGGCTCCATCACAACTTCAAGGCTCAAATCTGTTGTGTCATCTGCCTTCCTAACATTTGTTGAACACAGTAACCCCAGTTCAATGCCTCCACCACTCCTCCATCACAGGACTGTTATGTTTCCTACAGTGACAACAGAGTGCGTGCCAGCAGCGACTGTGTTTATTGTTTCATACAAAGCAGAAAACAAAACTGTGAGCTCAAAAATGTTCCGACACATCTGCCAGATCGGGGAAAACTACTGTGAGATTGTGTGTGAAATAATGTTTGCAAAAATATCTCCTTCAAGCAGTCTGCCGGTTTCTGTCTTTCTCACACACTTTTTCTTGGGATTTTGGATAAACGACAGGACGGAGATGATCTTGCTCTGGATCTTATAACTCGTAGAAACAGACTTAAATCAAAGTATTTCCTATTAGGCTGAAACACTCCCACTCTAAGCATTCCTAACAAGAGGAAGTGCTGAAGAAACGACCCACTGGAACCATTTAAACAGTCATTTTCTCATGAAGTGAGACAAGCAGATAAAAAAGAAACTCCACAGAGATTTTCCTCAACATGGGAAAAACATGTGAAAAAACCCTCTCTGAGCACATTCCTTACACATGGAGCCATGAGAAGTGAATAAGGTTGTTATTATGTGAAGCGGCTAAACGAACACAATAAACCAGCAGATTTCTTAATATTTTGGAGGTGAAATGTAAAACAACTGTTAACTGGTTGAGAAATAAACACTTTCACAACATCCTCCCTCGGCAATAAGGTCCTCACTTCCTGTTTGTGTATGGAATATGGGACACAGAGGGTTATGCTATTTAAACCAAAGGGCAGCAGATTCCCAGCCGACAGAGGACGGTGGGATCTGAAAGTCTGCTGCCAGCTCCTCAAGGGGACGTCAAGTGGGTGGGAACACAAGGAACACCAGATAATCGCAGAAAAGAGGGTAATTACCCAGAGGAGGGCTGGTGCCTGCTCATACAACTGTGCAGCAGAATTAAACATTAAATCTTCAGGTTATTTAAAGAAGTTCTGGTAAAAGAAGTTTCTTCTCCACATGACCCCGGAGTATCTGCAGGATGTGTTACTGTGACTATCAGCAGCATGTTTCCCCTCAGTCCACACTGTCACATGTCTTATTGTTATCATTACAACAGAAGGAAATGTTAAAGCATCATTATGTTAATATTTTATCTTCTTTATCCGCCCCCCCCCCCCTTCACTTGTTTCTGCACTATGTTGCTTCAGTGAGAGAAGGATCACAGCATCACATACGTGTTCACTTCAACTCATCACGTTGTTGTGACTTGTGTTTGTAGTCAGCAGCTAGATTACGTCTGACAAACTGTGACAGACCCGGGATCTGTGTTCAGGACAGTGGTGTTGCACTCAGAAAATGGGTTCGAGTCCCAGTCTGGGGCCCTTTGCTGTGTCGTCGTCCCCCCATCCTGTTTCCTGTCATCTCTGAAACTGTCCGATCAAAAAAGACTGAGAAATACAAAAATTTAAAAAGTTGAAAGACGACTGCAAGCTGGTTAACATCGGTATAAACGATGCAGGTTGGAAGAAATTCACTTAACACCTGTTTGAGCTTAAAGACACACACAGTACATTTTGTTCAGTAACAATAAGAGTAAAAATAAATGTAGTTTGTTTACAAGAGGATGACTTGGGGCAGGAAAAGAATATGATATTCATCATTACATTTTTATTTATGTTTTTTATGAAGCAGCTAGCCTGTCTTTGGTACGGACAATCAAGGCAGTGTCAACGTGTCTGCCAACACCTCGTAGTCCAAAGATATATTCAACTAAGTGTTTGCATGTACGCATGATGGTAACTTTGCCTATCCTGCGTCCGTTTGGAGTGCTTGTTGTGCACATTTTCAGAAATGAACACCACTCGTCTGCAGTATGGGAATGTTAAAGGGTCAGTCAGCACTTAACGCAGTAACATGGGTCGTATACAGTGACAAGTGCATGAACTACTACTCTAATGATGCGCTGGTTGTCTGCGCAAACAAGTTCAGTATATCCAATATATAACCAGCCTAAAGCTCTTTAACATGCTGTGTCTTGTTTGTTTAGCATCATCTAAAGAGATGATTGTCTTGGCCGGCTGCCTGACTCTTACTGAAAACTGTAAACGCTCTTCTGATAAATAACAACCTGATACCAAACTTTGACCAGATCCAGACCTCAGGAAAGACCTGAGGAAAGACGTGTTTAACTGAACTACTTTGTTGCTTCCTCAATCCCAGATCCCTCATCAGTAAATAAAGAAGATGCCCTTGATAAAACTGAAATCTCTCCAGAGACCAAATGAAGAAGACTGAAAATGTAAAGAGAGAATGTGTATGACTTCTGTGTGTGATCGCTCCACGTGATGGCGTTTGGATGTAGCTGTGATACCTACAACCATTATGAGTATAGATATTCAAGCAGGATTTCATAGACAGGAAGGCCTTTTGATAGCGATCAGCGTCCATCCTGGCCTCCGCCCCCGCCTGCAGGCCCCTCTGTGGCACGGAGCAGACGTCTTCTCCAGCTAATTGAGATGATGTTTGGACACTTTGCTGGGCTGTGAGACTTGCTCAGGTTCTGTTCTCGGGCAGCGTCTCTGGAATGTAAACTGCTCGCTGCCCACTCATAAACAGAAGACTTCATAACAACTGTGTCATAGTGTGAAGTTCAATGAAGCTCTGAGAACACCACATCATCACCGTTAAATTCATTTTACATGATCTGGATCAACTTGACGACAACAATCATTCTGCTGCTGATGTTATTTCATCACGGGGATTATTCATGGACGGATTATGAGACAAGAGGTGTCCACCGTCCTCCAGCCCTCCTTTGTATGAGCGCACCTCGACTGAAGACACACATTGATAGTTTAGGTTTGTGTCTCTTTGCGATGGTGTCATGATGTTGTGCAGACTTCTTGTAGGTCCTTTGTGTTTGTGTTTTTCCTTACAGTTATTTTAATCTATCTGTGATAGTTTAGCGTCTCTTTGTCGTGTTGTGTCTCTCTGAAGTGGTTTTGTGGTTTTATGTGATAGTTGTGTGTCTCCTGTGTTTTGTAGCTGTTTTCTGTCTTCTAGCTGTTTTCTGTCTGTTTTTGGTTGTCTTGTGTCTCCTTGTGTTAGTTTTGTTTCACTGTTGTTATTTATCTGTTTGTAGTTGTTCTGTGTCGCTTTGTGATAGTCTGTGTATGTTTGTATTCCTTTTGTGTCCATTTGTGACAGTTTTGTGTCTCCTTGTAGCTGTCTTGTGTCACTTTGTAGCTGTCTTGTGTCTCTTTGTAGCTGTCTTGTATCACTATGTAGCTGTCTTGTATCACTTTGTAGCTGTCTTGTGTCTCTTTGCAGCTGTCTTGTGTCACTTTGTAGCTGTCTTGTATCACTTTGTAGCTGTCTTGTGTGTCTTTGTAGCTGTCTTGTATCACTTTGTAGCTGTCTTGTGTGTCTTTGTAGCTGTCTTGTATCACTCTGTAGCTGTCTTGTATCATTTTGTAGCTGTCTTGTGTCACTTTGTAGCTGTCTGTCTTGTGTCACTTTGTAGCTGTCTTGTGTCACTTTGTAGCTGTCTTGTGTCTCTTTGCAGCTGTCTTGTGTCAATTTGTAGCTGTCTTGTATCACTTTGTAGCTGTCTTGTGTCTCTTTGTAGCTGTCTCGTGTCTCTTTGTAGCTGCCTTGTGTCTCCTGGGGGTAATTTTATGCATATTTTATGCTGGTAATTTGTGTCTGAACTCATTTTGTGTCTCTGTTGTTTGCATCTTAATATCTAGTTTTGTGTCCCCTAAACATTGGTTTGTGTTTCTTTGAGGTAGAGGTGTTGGTTTATGTTACTCAGTTGACTAATCGGGCCCTGGCCCAATGCCTGCCATGTAAATTCTTTCTATGAACTGTGGTCACCTCAACTTATTAGATTAGCAGTTTTTGTGTATTTGTGTTAGTTTTATCAACATAAACGTTGTGTTTGAGGTCATCAGTTGTGGCGGATGTGTGTTTATTGTGTTTATAGGATGATGATGTGTGTTGTACTGCAGACTGAGCCGCAGGGCTGAACTAGTTAATCTTTTCTCAGCAGCTTTTCCTCTCTGTTCTTCATCTGTGGGTTATTTGGAGCGTTCACACCACATGTTATGCATATTTCTGCAGAGATGTCTCGCTGATTGAAACCAAACAAACAAACCTCAAAGTTACAAGTTTGGAAGACTGACAAAATAGTTAGTCGCGCGTCTAAATCCTGAGATCATAAATGTTGATCAAGATTGTGGTAAGAAGATGCAAATGTGCTCCAGGACCCAGAACACCGCTCTGCACTACATCTTTGTTATGATTTTTTTTCTTTTCAGATTGTATGTAGCCTGACTGTAAGAGGCTCTCAGAGCACTGTGATGACAGCACATTGCTTCTGTCTGCCACCAGTGAGGGCTGAGAGCATCCAGCATGTTATTTCTGTGGTGTGAGGAATGAGGCAACAGTGGAGAGGATATTAAAATTTCATCTCAACATCGTGGACTCCGACTTGTGATGTGATGGTTTACATCAAGAATAATGCGAGAACGTTGTGAAATAGAGTGTGGCTTGTTACAGCGGTTTAACATGTCCATCGAGCTGAAGTAAGACGTTTCAAATTCTATTCAAATGTTTGCTGAATACACAGAAATCCAACCATCGTCTCAGTGCAGTTGGTGAAATAGTCCCCAAATATAATCTGTAGGATTCGTGAACATGTGAACTAATGTCTGGGTGTCACGTGAAAAATGGACAATGAAACGAAAAGAAAAGAAAAGAGAGTTTTAATAACATAAAGCTCAGAGCCATGAAATTAAACTAAGAAGTGACCAGGATGAGATGAAGAGCCAATCAGGAGTGGGGAAAAGGTGTGAGGGAGACGAACCAACAAACAGTTATCAACTTGAAAAACTATGAAAAACAGGATAAAGGGCAGCAAAAAGACAAAGGCAGGAAGTCTAAAGCACAACATGACGCTCCAAGGAGAAAACCTACAAAATGAAACAGGAAGTGACTGAATCATGACAGTGTCCACACACGAAGCATATAGATCCAAATTCAGCCACATTTCGCTCTCTGCCACAACAAAGAGTTGGTAAATCAAATGCACACTTTCCTTTGCTGCAGAAAGCTGCATGTAATCTGATAAATTCTCTCCAGTGATGTCACTCAGTGGCTAGGGTGCATTGTGGTTAATGTAGGCCCCAGATATTAAAAGGAAGAAGAATGCATGGATTAAAAAGATGATAGTTCTGGTTGTGCTCTGGATTTGATCATTTGTTTTTATGTTTGTAATAAATCCAGCAGAGTTAGCTAAGGGAAATGCTAATTACTCACAATGCAAGGTAAACACTGAGTGACTTCACTGGAGGCAATTTATCAGATGACATGCAGCTTCCTCTGGAGCCACAAAAAGACTGTATACTGTAAATATGCAGTAGATCTCCACAAGAACTGTAAACACACTTGAATGTGTAAATATGATGGAGTTACCCTTTAACTCCTCTAATTAGCTTGATCATCAGGTACAAATGTCACTTTGTGAACACACAGGCTAACAGGCTACTAAGCTAACCTGAGACAATAAACGTGGCAAACATCAGCATGTTTCCATTTTAACAAGATAATAGTATGTAATTCAAAAAGTGTCAAAAAAAAAAAAAAAGTAAATTCATGAAGGGGGCTGCAAAGTAAAAAGTTGACATTGACGAAATTTGATATTTTCTCACAATACAGAAAGTGGACTTCACTCCTGGAACAACACGGCATTTCTTCTTGAACTCAGCTTCTTGCACACTTTAAGTCTCTCAGTAACAGCAGTAACACTGACCATGTCCTCCAGAGCCGTCGTCAGTGCAGTTCAACCTTTCTAAGTGTTGGTATGTAAATCTCACAGAGCATCAATCACCGGACTCCAATCCAAACACATGTTCACCGCACATTGTTCCCGCTCTGCTCCACAGATCTGAGGCATGGCTCTCATCTAATGTACAATAACAAGGCCGTTAACAGCAGCAGGACGGAGCTCGGTCCCACTCAGAGACACTAAATCAATCAGTTCCAAATAAACATCAGGCTTTTACAACTCTCGCTCATCCTGAAACCTGAGTTTGGACCGTGACAGTTCTGATTTATTAAAGTCTAGTGAGAAACAGATGAAGACGTCCTCTACCTGGATACAACACAGTTAGTCTGAATCTCAAGACTCCTTCCTGTGTTTATAGAGGAGCTCTTTCAGTAACTCACATTGTTCTTTTATATTTAAACATAGAGACTCACATTTTTATTTTATTTCATTTTAAGTTAGTGCAGATTTTGAAAGGCAGATTTTGTTGTAGCTGTGGAAAGGTGTGGGTGTAATTTAAATGTATTTTGTCTTCAGTGTTTCTTATTTTAGCAGAATATGTATAAACTGTGGAAGTTAAAGCTCATTTGTTCAGATGTTCGCTCCTCTCACACAAACATCATGTGGATACAAACACACACTCGCTGTTTCATGTCTGGTGTCTAACTCAGTACATTTTCACAGGCTGCATCTTGTGAAAGTTGTAGGATGAATATGTTTATAATAACTAATGATCCACACAGGAATGATGCTGCAGCTGCGATCCATATTCTCTAAAGGTCACATTTTCTTTGCAAGTAGCTTTAAATTGTCACTCATTACAAACCTTTAACTGCAAAGGAAGATTCAGGTTGCATTTTATCGCTGGGAGTCGTTCAGCAGACGGACGAGATCAGAAGCAGTGAGCAGAACTAATTTCATCAAATATTAAACTTGGTTAGGAGACTCAGCTGAGCAGCGCTGGAATCCGGTGAGATTTCCCTGTGGTCTGGCTGCATGAAGAGAGCTGGAGGATCATGGGACATTTTATGCAGGAAGTGGACCTGGTGGCAGCCATTTTGAAAAAATTATTAACATCAAGTGTTGGAGAAACACCACTTTCAAAGCTATTGGCTAAACAGGTTTTTTTTTATATAGATAATTCTGAAGTCAAGATGAACCTACGAGTTCCTTCTGACTCATCACACGACCTTCATTGTGCCTTGAGTCATATTTTGTCGTTGGTCTGATGAAGGACAGCTCTTGATTCTGCCTCAGGGCCATTTCTAAGAGATGTGCTAATGCTAACACACTTCATATGCTAGTCTCTCAGGTTTCATGTATGTTCATATTATTTAAGCACCAAACAGTTTCTTTATCACACATGTGTCACGTCACATCAGCTTTGTGATATGAGAGGCACAATGAAGTCCATGTGGTTTAAATCATTGTGTTTTGTACATGAACATTTTAATCTAGTTTAAGTCGACAAAAACACTTTATCTGACATTTTAATTGGTATAATAGTTTGTTTAACTCAAACGTTAAAAAGTTGGCCTGCTTATAGGAACAAGAGTGAATATTTGAACAAAGCTTCAGGAAGCAGCTGTCACACATCTCCACAGACTCACAGGGAGCTGGAGAAGTTAACGTGAACTCACCATGTGAATAAATATGTATTATCTGACAAACACAGTGGATAAGATGGGAGGAGAATCCATTATGGAGGATGGGTTGGGACATGACATCAAATCAAAAAATAATTTATATGAGAAGTCTAATATTTCTTCTTTGTTTTGTCCTTCAGAAAAAAATCAAAATGTTAAATGTTTGTGGGTCCAGATCTTCAGAACACAGCTCACCTGAGCTGCCTGACGAGAGGTCACGAGGTTACTTCTTCCTTTGTTTGACATCCACTCTCCATTAATCTAAAACATCTAAATATTAAGACAGGAGGTGACACAGTCAGAAAAAGAATGTAACGCTTCAGACAAGCACATGCATTGCTCTTACAGGAGTCTGTAAGACAACAGGACACGTGAACTTTCTCTATGACCTGTGACTCATTTAATACACAGCATTTTATTTCTAGTCAGGGTTGTTTTATTTTCATATCTCATAAAAAAACAGAGAATTAACAGAATATTTAAGGCCAATAGAAAGAATCATTTGTAAAGGTAGTCTGTTGAAGATGGCCAGCTGTGACTGAAACACGATCACAGCATGTGAACTGAGATCAGCCAACATACTTACTGATGGAGTCTTAAGATGATTTACTAATAAGGAAAAAGCTTCCTCAAGGCAACAAGCTGAGAGTGAACACAGTATTTAAAACATTTATCACTTTGGTTTAATTGTGTTTTTCACATGAAGAAAAAGTGAAACTCTTAACTTAACTTTGGTATCCTGATTTTTAAATAAAACGCCCTGCAGAAGCAAAGACTCGTGAAGAGTTCTGAGTCCGGTTCTGTATTTGTTCTTGCCGATGGAAGAAAGGCACTTCAAGCTGAGTGCCTGCTGTTTTACTTTTCAGATCATAAATGCCCAAAATATGGATATGATGAACGTTTGAATCATTTGAGGAAAAACAAAGTAAAAGTTATCTGAATTACTGTGAGGAGGAGTGCAGTCGATTACATCTATCAGACATCCACTGACTCGTCTCGCTGCAAAGCGCCTGCATGAGGTTTTTTTGGGAAAGTGGATTTTGTTCTTCAGGTGCACATTTTAGGGCCGTGGCAGGTGCTGTGTTGAAAGGCGGGTGAAATCATGGGAGAACTGAGGGAGAGAGTTTTTTGGTGGGGGGGTTAAAGTGAAGTGCATTACCCGCGGGCAGCCAATAGGCTGGCAGTATCCCATCGCCCTCCATCGCCTCCACTCAGCTCCTCCAGCTGAGGCGTACTTAGCACCATTCATAATGCATGGTCACCACCCCCCATGCACCGGGCTGTCATGGCTTGTTCTCTTTGACAACTCAGCCCAACTCTACTTTTTCCCCTAAGAGGATGCGAAGGGTTGCATAATTTAGAGCCCGCCCGCTGTTTTCAGGGCTCATCTCTTATCAAAAATGTAACAGACTGAGTTTCTGGGGGAGTTTTATCTAAAGGGGGCCGTGGAAGATGTTCCAGTTGAGACAATAGGAGCAGGCGTGGGCTCAAACTTCCTCCAACTTCTTCTGTGAACTTTGGGTGACGTCAGCATCACGTATGGCTGACTGCACACATGCACACATGACATGACAGGATGGAGGAGGAACAGAGACGTGTGCTGCATATTTTAAACCAAAAGTGTTCAGCTTAATTTAAGAAGACTAACAAGAAAATCTCATTTTAATTCCAGATGAGGCTCATTAATCTACAGAGTTTCTCACTTGAAATAAAATGTGAAGTTATCACTGTGTCAGACTGAACATTCTGCTCCAGATGTCTAAATATGAGATGTGGCTCTGAGCTTGTGTGTGTATGGGCAGGATCAAAGTATAACATATTTAATAAATCAGTGGAGTTTCTAAAGGGAAACAAAAGGCCCATTGAAGGTAAGTCACGCAGCCGGCTGGCCAGCTGCAGTTGGGCAGGTCAAGGTGACTGAGGTCAGCAGGTAAGGAAAGATATTTAAGAGAGAACGACGAACACCTGCTGAAAATCTCTGACTTCACAAAAGAAAAGACGTGGGGCAGGTTGTACCTGCTGATGTGTCTGACATTTTGCCTTGCTAAGAACACAGCATGCAACAAAGTTCAGACATGGATCTGTAACCTGCTGTCGTCAGTCTGTGTACAAACACTACAGCTGTATACTTCAGAATGAGCAGAGAATGAGCTCAGTTCTGTGAGCAGTCAGGTGACTCTCATCGTCATCCAAAGCCAGGTGACCTCCATCAGCACTGGAACACAAATAAATACACAACACTCATAATCTGTTTAAATCAAAGCACTTTACAACAGCTGTCACATTCTCACACACAGTCACACTGAAGGTGATGAGCTGCTCATCAGGAGCACTTTGGGGTTCAGTGCTTTGCTCAAGGACACTTCGGCGTGCAGCCTGGGGGTCCAGGGACTCGAAACAGCGACCTTCCAATTACTGGGCGACCTGCTCTGCTCTCCCACACTACAGCTGCCCCCATCTGGTTAGAATCAGGGTGAGATTACATTATGTACATGATGTTTGTCAATAAGTTATGTCTGTTGACTGACAGACATGAGTTAAATCAAATCCACGCTGACTTTTGGTTTCACACAGGACAACAACACTTGTCTCCTGCCTTGTCTCCAGTCCTCAGCTGTCAGCCTCTACCCTGCTCTGACTGTCTGACTCTTTAAACTCAATCATTTTTCATATGAGATATTTGTCCCATCTGTCTTCCAAAGAATTTAACTGGAAGGATTTGTGCATCAACTGCTTACAGAATTGGACTTTGGTGTATGAGCTGCAGGCAGTTTGAAAGTCTGAAACTACAAAATGTATCTGACATTTTAGTCAAATACTGAAGTGTAAAGTTCATACTTATATATTTAGTCTATTTCAGTTCTGGGAAGCGACAGATTGTCAGCATGACATTTGACTTTGATATATTCATATAACTTCAAAGGATAACTTTTTTATGTAGTTCTGGACAAGAAATTCTAATCAGAATTTTAATAATTACTATATTAATGAGGTAACAATACTCAGATGTATTTATTTTGTCTATAGCTGAATAAAACAGCTGTTCAGAGAACAATAATGTCCCACCACTCTGTTAGAAGCTAGAGAGGTGGCAGGGTCCTCCACATGTAAACAAAGTAAACAGTTGTCCTTTAAGGTCCGTTTGTTCATTCAGTCATGAAAACAAAGAGAGTTTGATCATTTAGTTTGTTTAGACATTAGAAATCTAAACAAGAGGAAGATTTTCCCTTCTGATTGAAATGTCTTCTGTAAAACTACAGACTGCTCCTTTAATAGATCATTAAATGCTGTATATTTTTGCTGCATGTGTCACACTGCACCATTAATCTTGTTCTGCAGTCCAACATTTGTGTGTCACACGACAGGTTTATTCACCTGCTGAGTTCAGCCACCAGCTGAGTGAGTGTGTGTTGGTTCTGACACCTGACCTGCGGGGTCACATGACACCATTATTCTGTCTGATTAAACAAAGGATGAAAACAGAACTGTTGTGGGCTAAAGTTGAGTTCTGTATTTTCACATGTATCATAACTTCAGTGTCATTTTCTTGTTGCTGTATTGTTGTCTCCGCTTTGTCTCCGTACAGGTACAAGAAAAACGAACAAATCTTCTGATGGACAAGACCGGTTACATTCTTATATATATCACACACTGAGTTTTATATTTAGCCCATGTTTCATGTGTCCGTCCACCCAGATGGTAACACATGCAAACGTATTCTCCTCATCAAGAGTTATCAGTAATGAGTCATAGAAAGAAAGCGCCTTAATCCCACAAGTAATCAAAATTATGGGTTGGCCTTTATTTTCTCACACGAGGTGAAATTCCCAACATAAGTTATAGGTATGGTTCTAATAAGGCTGTTAATATCACAGGAAATAGTTTTTCTATTGACTCGACTCTATTGGCGGTGATATGTCGTGGTTTCTTTCTTGTGGTAAATGTACTTATTGTAAGTCGCTTTGGACAAAAGCGTCTGCTAAATGTAAATGTAAATGTAAAGGAATATAGTCGTTTTCAGATCAATTCATCTGATTTGCACACAAATATGCTTGCTATATTTGCTTAAGCAACATTTTGAATACAGGACTTGTAACAGAATAGTTTAACACTTTGGTACTGCAACTTGTACTAAAGTGAAGGATCTGAGTACTTCTTCCACCTCCAGTCATTAGATACATTTACAGTGAGGTGCAGGTGATGTATTAATATCTAATGTGAGATATATTTCTGTGGCATTAGATATTTGTCACGCTCACATTATTTATCTGGTGATGTGGAGGAACATATCATGTCTGTAGAGATCACACAGCAGAGATCTGATGCTGATCCACGTGCACCTGCATAGCTCTGAGTCACCCATTCACACAGGTTCTGCTGTGGCTCTGCTGTGGCTCTGCTGTGGTGTTCTGCTGTGGTTCTGCTGTGGTGTTCTGCTGTGGTGTTCTGCTGTGGTGTTCTGCTGTGGTGTTCTGCTGTGGTTCTGCTGTGGTGTTCTGCTGTGGTGTTCTGCTGTGGTGTTCTGCTGTGGCTCTGCTGTGGTTCTGCTGTGGTGTTCTGCTGTGGGTGTTCTGCTGTGGTTCTGCTGTGGTGTTCTGCTGTGGCTCTGCTGTGGTGTTCTGCTGTGGTGTTCTGCTGTGGCTCTGCTGTGGTTCTGCTGTGGTGTTCTGCTGTGGTGTTCTGCTGTGGTGTTCTGCTGTGGCTCTGCTGTGGGTGTTCTGCTGTGGTTCTGCTGTGGTGTTCTGCTGTGGCTCTGCTGTGGTGTTCTGCTGTGGTTCTGCTGTGGTGTTCTGCTGTGGTGTTCTGCTGTGGTTCTGCTGTGGTGTTCTGCTGTGGCTCTGCTGTGGTGTTCTGCTGTGGGCTCTGCTGTGGTGTTCTGCTGTGGCTCTGCTGTGTGTTCTGCTGTGGCTCTGCTGTGGTGTTCTGCTGCTGTGCTGTGGTGTTCTGCTGTGTCTCTGCTGTGGTGTTCTGCTGTGGTGTTCTGCTGTGGTGTTCTGCTGTGGTTCTGCTGTGGTGTTCTGCTGTGGCTCTGCTGTGGTGTTCTGCTGTGGTGTTCTGCTGTAGTGTTCTGCTGTGGTGTTCTGCTGTGGTGTTCTGCTGTGGTGTTCTGCTGTGGTTCTGCTGTGGTGTTCTGCTGTGGCTCTGCTGTGGTGTTCTGCTGTGGTGTTTCTGCTGTGGTTCTGCTGGTGTTCTGCTGTGGTGTTCTGCTGTGGTGTTCTGCTGTGGTGTTCTGCTGTGGTGTTCTGCTGTGGCTCTGCTGTGGTGTTCTGCTGTGGTGTTCTGCTGTGGTGTTCTGCTGTAGTGTTCTGCTGTGGTGTTCTGCTGTAGTGTTCTGCTGTGGCTCTGCTGTGGTGTTCTGCTGTGGTGTTCTGCTGTGGTGTTCTGCTGTGGCTCGCTGGTGGTGTTCTCTGCTGTGGTGTTCTGCTGTGGTCTGGCTGTGGTGTTCTGCTGTGGTTCTGCTGTGGTGTTTCTGTGTTCTGCTGTGGTGTTTCTGCTGTGGTGTTCTGCTGTGGTTCTGCTGTGGTGTTCTGCTGTGGCTCTGCTGTGGTGTTCTGCTGTGGTGTTCTGCTGTGGCTCTGCTGTGGTTCTGCTGTGGTGTTCTGCTGTGGTGTTCTGCTGTGGCTCTGCTGTGGTGTTCTGCTGTGGTTCTGCTGTGGTGTTCTGCTGTGGCTCTGCTGTGGTGTTCTGCTGTGGTTCTGCTGTGGTGTTCTGCTGTGGTGTTCTGCTGTGGTTCTGCTGTGGGTGTTCTGCTGTGGCTCTGCTGTGGTGTTCTGCTGTGGTTCTGCTGTGGTGTTCTGCTGTGGCTCTGCTGTGGTGTTCTGCTGTGGCTCTGCTGTGGTGTTCTGCTGTGCTCTGCTGTGGTGTTCTGCTGTGGTGTTCTGCTGTGGTGTTCTGCTGTGGTTCTGCTGTGGTGTTCTGCTGTGGCTCTGCTGTGGTGTTCTGCTGTGGTGTTCTGCTGTGGTTCTGCTGTGGTGTTCTGCTGTGGTGTTCTGCTGTGGTGTTCTGCTGTGGCTCTGCTGTAGTGTTCTGCTGTGGTGTTCTGCTGTGGTGTTCTGCTGTGGTTCTGCTGTAGTGTTCTGCTGTGGTGTTCTGCTGTGGTTCTGCTGTGGTGTTCTGCTGTGGTGTTCTGCTGTGGTGTTCTGCTGTGGTTCTGCTGTAGTGTTCTGCTGTGGTGTTCTGCTGTGGGTGTTCTGCTGTGGTTCTGCTGTAGTGTTCTGCTGTGGTGTTCTGCTGTGGTTCTGCTGTGGTGTTCTGCTGTGGTGTTCTGCTGTGGTGTTCTGCTGTGGCTCTGCTGTGGTGTTCTGCTGTAGTGTTCTGCTGTGGTGTTCTGCTGTGGTTCTGCTGTAGTGTTCTGCTGTGGTGTTCTGCTGTGGTGGTTCTGCTGTGGTGTTCTGCTGTGGGTTCTGCTGTGGCTCTGCTGTGGTGTTCTGCTGTGGTGTTCTGCTGTGGTGTTCTGCTGTAGTGTTCTGCTGTGGTGTTCTGCTGTGGTTCTGCTGTGGTGTTCTGCTGTGGTGTTCTGCTGTGGTGTTCTGCTGTGGTTCTGCTGTGGTGTTCTGCTGTGGCTCTGCTGTGGTGTTCTGCTGTGGCTCTGCTATGGTGTTCTGCTGTGGTTCTGCTGTGGTGTTCTGCTGTGGCTCTGCTATGGTGTTCTGCTGTGGTTCTGCTGTGGTGTTCTGCTGTGGCTCTGCTGTGGTGTTCTGCTGTGGCTCTGCTGTGGTGTTCTGCTGTGGTTCTGCTGTGGTTCTGCTGTGGTGTTCTGCTGTGGCTCTGCTGTAGTGTTCTGCTGTGGCTCTGCTGTGGTGTTCTGCTGTAGTGTTCTGCTGTGGTGTTCTGCTGTGGCTCTGCTGTGGTGTTCTGCTGTGGCTCTGCTGTGGTTCTGCTGTGGTGTTCTGCTGTGGTTCTGCTGTAGTGTTCTGCTGTAGTGTTCTGCTGTGGCTCTGCTGTGGTGTTCTGCTGTGGTGTTCTGCTGTGGCTCTGCTGTGGTGTTCTGCTGTGGTTTCTGCTGTGGTGTTCTGCTGTGTGTTCTGCTGTGGCTCTGCTGTGGTGTTCTGCTGTGGTTCTGCTGTAGTGTTCTGCTGTGGCTCTGCTGTGGTGTTCTGCTGTGGTGTTCTGCTGTGGTTCTGCTGTGGTGTTCTGCTGTGGTGTTCTGCTGTGGTTCTGCTGTAGTGTTCTGCTGTAGTGTTCTGCTGTGGCTCTGCTGTGGTGTTCTGCTGTGGTGTTCTGCTGTGGTGTTCTGCTGTGGTGTTCTGCTGTGGCTCTGCTGTGGTGTTCTGCTGTGGCTCTGCTGTGGTGTTCTGCTGTGGCTCTGCTGTGGTGTTCTGCTGTGGTGTTCTGCTGTGGTTCTGCTGTGGTGTTCTGCTGTGGTGTTCTGCTGTGGCTCTGCTGTGGTGTTCTGCTGTGGCTCTGCTGTGGTGTTCTGTTCTGCTGTGGTTCTGCTGTAGTGTTCTGCTGTGGCTCTGCTGTGGTGTTCTGCTGTGGTGTTCTGCTGTGGTTCTGCTGTGGTGTTCTGCTGTGGCTCTGCTGTGGTGTTCTGCTGTGGCTCTGCTGTGGCTCTGCTGTGGTGTTCTGCTGTGGCTCTGCTGTGGTGTTCTGCTGTGGTGTTCTGCTGTGGTTCTGCTGTGGTGTTCTGCTGTGGTGTTCTGCTGTGGTGTTCTGCTGTGGCTCTGCTGTGGTGTTCTGCTGTGGTGTTCTGCTGTGGCTCTGCTGTGGTGTTCTGCTGTAGTGTTCTGCTGTGGTGTTCTGCTGTGGTTCTGCTGTAGTGTTCTGCTGTGGTGTTCTGCTGTGGTGTTCTGCTGTGGTTCTGCTGTGGCTCTGCTGTGGTGTTCTGCTGTGGTGTTCTGCTGTGGTGTTCTGCTGTGGTTCTGCTGTGGCTCTGCTGTGGTGTTCTGCTGTGGTGTTCTGCTGTAGTGTTCTGCTGTGGTGTTCTGCTGTGGGTTCTGCTGTGGTGTTCTGCTGTGGTGTTCTGCTGTGGTGTTCTGCTGTGGTTCTGCTGTGGTGTTCTGCTGTGGCTCTGCTGTGGTGTTCTGCTGTGGCTCTGCTATGGTGTTCTGCTGTGGTTCTGCTGTGGTGTTCTGCTGTGGCTCTGCTGTGGTGTTCTGCTGTGGCTCTGCTGTGGTGTTCTGCTGTGGTTCTGCTGTGGTTCTGCTGTGGGTGTTCTGCTGTGGCTCTGCTGTAGTGTTCTGCTGTGGCTCTGCTGTGGTGTTCTGCTGTAGTGTTCTGCTGTGGTGTTCTGCTGTGGCTCTGCTGTGGTGTTCTGCTGTGGCTCTGCTGTGGTTCTGCTGTGGTGTTCTGCTGTGGTTCTGCTGTAGTGTTCTGCTGTAGTGTTCTGCTGTGGCTCTGCTGTGGTGTTCTGCTGTGGTTCTGCTGTGGTGTTCTGCTGTGGCTCTGCTGTGGTGTTCTGCTGTAGTGTTCTGCTGTGGTGTTCTGCTGTGGTTCTGCTGTAGTGTTCTGCTGTGGTGTTCTGCTGTGGTGTTCTGCTGTGGTTCTGCTGTGGCTCTGCTGTGGTGTTCTGCTGTGGTGTTCTGCTGTGGTGTTCTGCTGTGGTGTTCTGCTGTGGTTCTGCTGTGGCTCTGCTGTGGTGTTCTGCTGTGGTGTTCTGCTGTAGTGTTCTGCTGTGGTGTTCTGCTGTGGTTCTGCTGTGGTGTTCTGCTGTGGTGTTCTGCTGTGGTGTTCTGCTGTGGTTCTGCTGTGGTGTTCTGCTGTGGCTCTGCTGTGGTGTTCTGCTGTGGTTCTGCTGTAGTGTTCTGCTGTGGCTCTGCTGTGGTGTTCTGCTGTGGTGTTCTGCTGTGGTTCTGCTGTGGTGTTCTGCTGTGGTGTTTCTGCTGTGGTTCTGCTGTAGTGTTCTGCTGTAGTGTTCTGCTGTGGCTCTGCTGTGGTGTTCTGCTGTGGTGTTCTGCTGTGGTGTTCTGCTGTGGCTCTGCTGTGGTGTTCTGCTGTGGCTCTGCTGTGGTGTTCTGCTGTGGCTCTGCTGTGGTGTTCTGCTGTGGTGTTCTGCTGTGGTTCTGCTGTGGTGTTCTGCTGTGGTGTTCTGCTGTGGCTCTGCTGTGGTGTTCTGCTGTGGCTCTGCTGTGGTGTTCTGCTGTGGTTCTGCTGTAGTGTTCTGCTGTGGCTCTGCTGTGGTGTTCTGCTGTGGTGTTCTGCTGTGGTTCTGCTGTGGTGTTCTGCTGTGGCTCTGCTGTGGTGTTCTGCTGTGGTTCTGCTGTGGCTCTGCTGTGGCTCTGCTGTGGTGTTCTGCTGTGGCTCTGCTGTGGCTCTGCTGTGGTGTTCTGCTGTGGCTCTGCTGTGGTGTTCTGCTGTGGTTCTGCTGTGGCTCTGCTGTGGTGTTCTGCTGTGGTGTTCTGCTGTGGCTCTGCTGTGGTGTTCTGCTGTGGTGTTCTGCTGTGGCTCTGCTCAGTCCATATTGCAAAACCCCACAACAATTACACCCAAGTTGTTTCCTGCTGGTGTGGATGGAGTAAAGTTCTGCTGTGGCTCTGCTGTGGTGTTCTGCTGTGGTTCTGCTGTAGTGTTCTGCTGTGGCTCTGCTGTGGTGTTCTGCTGTGGTGTTCTGCTGTGGTTCTGCTGTGGTGTTCTGCTGTGGTGTTCTGCTGTGGTTCTGCTGTGGTGTTCTGCTGTGGCTCTGCTGTGGTGTTCTGCTGTGGTTCTGCTGTGGCTCTGCTGTGGTGTTCTGCTGTGGCTCTGCTGTGGTGTTCTGCTGTGGTTCTGCTGTGGCTCTGCTGTGGTGTTCTGCTGTGGTGTTCTGCTGTGGTGTTCTGCTGTGGTTCTGCTGTGGTGTTCTGCTGTGGCTCTGCTGTGGTGTTCTGCTGTGGCTCTGCTATGGTGTTCTGCTGTGGTTCTGCTGTGGTGTTCTGCTGTGGCTCTGCTGTGGTGTTCTGCTGTGGCTCTGCTGTGGTGTTCTGCTGTGGTTCTGCTGTGGTGTTCTGCTGTGGTGTTCTGCTGTGGCTCTGCTGTAGTGTTCTGCTGTGGCTCTGCTGTGGTGTTCTGCTGTAGTGTTCTGCTGTGGTGTTCTGCTGTGGCTCTGCTGTGGTGTTCTGCTGTGGCTCTGCTGTGGTTCTGCTGTGGTGTTCTGCTGTGGTTCTGCTGTAGTGTTCTGCTGTAGTGTTCTGCTGTGGCTCTGCTGTGGTGTTCTGCTGTGGTGTTCTGCTGTGGCTCTGCTGTGGTGTTCTGCTGTGGTTCTGCTGTGGTGTTCTGCTGTGGTGTTCTGCTGTGGCTCTGCTGTGGTGTTCTGCTGTGGTTCTGCTGTAGTGTTCTGCTGTGGCTCTGCTGTGGTGTTCTGCTGTGGTGTTCTGCTGTGGTTCTGCTGTGGTGTTCTGCTGTGGTGTTCTGCTGTGGCTCTGCTGTGGTGTTCTGCTGTGGTGTTCTGCTGTGGTTCTGCTGTGGTGTTCTGCTGTGGTGTTCTGCTGTGGTTCTGCTGTAGTGTTCTGCTGTAGTGTTCTGCTGTGGCTCTGCTGTGGTGTTCTGCTGTGGTGTTCTGCTGTGGCTCTGCTGTGGTGTTCTGCTGTGGCTCTGCTGTGGTGTTCTGCTGTGGTTCTGCTGTGGTGTTCTGCTGTGGTGTTCTGCTGTGGCTCTGCTGTGGTGTTCTGCTGTGGCTCTGCTGTGGTGTTCTGCTGTGGTTCTGCTGTAGTGTTCTGCTGTGGCTCTGCTGTGGTGTTCTGCTGTGGTGTTCTGCTGTGGTTCTGCTGTGGTGTTCTGCTGTGGCTCTGCTGTGGTGTTCTGCTGTGGTTCTGCTGTGGCTCTGCTGTGGCTCTGCTGTGGTGTTCTGCTGTGGCTCTGCTGTGGTGTTCTGCTGTGGCTCTGCTGTGGCTCTGCTGTGGTGTTCTGCTGTGGCTCTGCTGTGGTGTTCTGCTGTGGTTCTGCTGTGGCTCTGCTGTGGCTCTGCTCAGTCCATATTGCAAAACCCCACAACAATTACACCCAAGTTGTTTCCTGCTGGTGTGGATGGAGTAAAGTTCTGCTGTGGCTCTGCTGTGGTGTTCTGCTGTGGTTCTGCTGTAGTGTTCTGCTGTGGCTCTGCTGTGGTGTTCTGCTGTGGTGTTCTGCTGTGGTGTTCTGCTGTGGTGTTCTGCTGTGGTTCTGCTGTGGTGTTCTGCTGTGGCTCTGCTGTGGTGTTCTGCTGTGGTTCTGCTGTGGCTCTGCTGTGGTGTTCTGCTGTGGCTCTGCTGTGGTGTTCTGCTGTGGTTCTGCTGTGGCTCTGCTGTGGCTCTGCTCAGTCCATATTGCAAAACCCCACAACAATTACACCCAAGTTGTTTCCTGCTGGTGTGGATGGAGTAAAGTTATCGTTTGTGTTTACATGCAGTTTTTTTCTTCTGTTCATATTTCAGACACTCGGTGATCCAGAAAGCAAAACGGACAAAACAAAACAAAACAAAATGTAAAAACAAAATCAGAAACTGCATTTACACATTAATCCATACATGGCCCACCTTTACGTCTATGAACCTGCCGATCACATGAAGATAACTGGGGTGTAAAGTTTTGTTCTGCGTAGGAACGAGTGTGTAACAGGTTGTGATGGAGGTTGACAGATCTGGAGCCTGCTGCTGCCTCCTCTCCACACAGAAAGGTTCATCCTCACAGCCGCATTAGGTCGGCAACGATAAGTGGCTGTTGTTCCAAAGCAGAACCAGAACTTCTGCAGAACATTTTAACTGAGGTGAAGACTTCAGATGAGAACAGCCCGTCTACACAGTGTCACATAAATAACCAGTGATCATAACAAACTGCCTGTTTGTCTGTTTGACACACAACTGTTCAGAACAAATGTATGTCAGCCTGATATCAGCCTTTATTTGAGTCTGTCCAGTATGGATCAGCATGCATCTCACAGGTTGGAAGTTTTTTGACAACAATCATGTCATATTATTTCAAGGCCATGTAAATATCTAGCCCCAAATTCCAACCTGTCGATACAAGTGCATGTGCCAGCAGCAGCAGCAGCAGCAGCAGCAGAAGCAGCTTCATATACCGCTCCATAATAGGTCATATCAGCAGCCCGGCTTGTAATTACTGTTTACTGCAGCTCGGCTCCATTTATGGTGAACTGTCTTGATCTGCTGCTGAGCAGTGAGTCTGTAATCTTAAGGATTTGCAGGCTGCTCACAAAATGACTGCCATGGATGAGAAGATGATTTAATTCCTGATTCCCGGTAAGGTCAGGATTTCACACACCAGTGAGTGGCCTCTGCTTTAAATGGGAGCTTGATGGTGAGCAGACAGTCAGTGAAAGAAGTTCTGTTGGATGAAGGCGCTCGCTCTCTCGGACCGCAGGTGTTGCTGTTCAATATATACCACGGTTACGTTCCCTCGACTCTTTTCTTTCAGGATTTGGGGGTTTTAGTGCTGTTTAAAGTTCATGAAGGAAAATGACTGTTGGCACAGCATGTGTAAACAGTCAACAGTCCAGTTTAACCACAGGTCTGTTATTATGGCTGAATCCATACAAGCCCAGTGAGGGCGCTGCAGGTGAGGGTCCAGAACACTGGGACGGTTATTGTCCTGCTGCTGGACAACAGATACTTCATGTCTGCAACACCTTCGCTAGTTAACTTCAACCAATCACATTAGATTTACAGGTGTAACGCAGACATAATGAAGCTCCTTTAAAGTGACACAATACATTTTACTGTGGCTGACAAATAATGTGTTCAATCAACATGATTCTTTTCAACAGTCTCATGTGAATTACATGTTTTGTACCCCATAACTGGGGACACATTCTCAATCCAAGTGTTTGGAAACTAGTTCAGTAGTTTTCTGTGTAATCCTGCTGACAAGCCAACACAAGAACAGATGGAACACAAAGACAGACATGAGGTAATCTGCTGGAGGTAATAAAGATGGACATTATTAATCATTATTTTATTTTCTACAAAATGTGATAGTAATAGCATAAATATAGTGAAGTATTTTTTTCGATTGTGTCATGTTTTTAGTGAATGCTGTATTTACATTACACATTTATTGGTTTAAATAGTCATTTACCACATTAATAATGTCATTAATTGAAAAAGAAAAGTGCCCTTCTTTCCAAAATAGGAACATTTCCCCAAATGTTTGAGTACATACTGTATTTACAACATCCTCACTATGAGCAATAAATCACCATATGATGACAAGTGAAACAACTGCAGGCTCCCTGGTGGTCGAGGGGTTGAGCTGCCGACCGTTAACAGCAGAATCCCTGGTTCTGGACCGGTGTTGCCTGTCATCTTTTCACTGTATGCTGTCCAGTTAGGGCACAAAGTGCATGAGAAAAGACCTGCATCGAGTATGTAGCAGCCTGTTCATCACTGCTGGATCTCCAGCTTTAATAATAATAAAAAGCTGCATAATGTTTTTATTTTATTTTATTTTATTCATTAGCTTTTGAAACCATATTAAAACTCATGCTGTGTGAATGACTTATTTAAAGCCGCAAAGACGTTTTTTTTTTTTTTTTTTAAACTAAATTTGTAGTTAAAGGTTTTAAACAGCAACAGCTAGATATGTCTGACTGGTTTGACGTGGACGATGTGCAACAACATGTCCAGAGGACAGATATCAAGATGAACCTGATGAGGGAACAGCCAGCAGTGTGAGACAGAGCAGGACACAGCGTTCAACAATACGTACACAGTAAACGCACACGGAACAGCAGCATTAGTTAACGAGGGATGAGAGCTCCTGAACATTTACTGGCCGGAGTCCAACATGCTGTAAATCTCCTGTGTTCAGAACCAGGTTGGACCTGCTCCCAGTGATACGTGGCCACAACGCTCCGGATCAGTGACAGGACTCAGATCAGAAGCAGCAGGTCTCATGTCATGTTCAGCCTCGTATGCTAACTGGTGTTTGTCCCCTCTGGGACTGAGGGGGAGACGGGGGAGAGGACGATTGTAGGGACACTTCCCCTCGTCTGCCTCGGCCACCATTACTCCCCCTTCTCTCTCTCTTCACTCTTCCTTCCTCCTCTATCTCCTCCTCCTCCTCCTGCTCCTCCTCCAGTGCTAGCAGGATAACATACCGCCTGCCTCTTGTTTGGATAAGTTAATGCTGAGATGACAGCCTCCATTCTGATGTATACCACCTGCCCTGGCCTCCAGCTGACCTCGTACTCCAGCTCCCAGTGCAGAGACATTCCAGTGCTGTTCTGGGCCTGTGTTTACACTGCAGCAGATTTCCCTGCTCTCCCTGTCTGTTCATCACAGTGGACACCCGCGGGCCTCTAGTCCAGTCATCCCCTTATTGTCAGGTCGTTCTGATGGAACAAAGACAGCGAGAGCCTCAGAGATCCTCCAGAGGAAGTGTTGTGTTCAGGCGTCAGTGGACACTGGAGAGAAGATTCTTACACTATCCAAACTCTACCACATTTAGAGAATCTGTAGCGGGGGGAGGTCAGTGGACGGTTTCAGGCTCGGTCTCAGGAGGGGAGGCTTCTCCAGTCATTCAGATGCCAAGATCCTCCCACTCAACACTGTGAGAGCTCATGTGAACGCCATGACCTCACTGCGCCTGCCCTTTAAATGAATTAGTGCTGTTGATTTACAGTTTAAGTCCATGTTAGTTCCAAACTGAAAGATTGACATCAAATGAAAAGAAGTTTTTCCTCTCAGGAAGTTGAACTAGTGTTTATCTCTCAGTCACGTAGAGTCTGCTTATAGAAACTGAGCAGGGAAGGTGTTGTTTAAAATCATAATTAGTTTGATTAAACATGTTACTCTGCCATCGACACTTGGCACCAGTGACCATTCTGCTGCTATGACAGCACCCACTGCCACAGTTGAGCTAACATATGTGACATTTTTCAAACATCAATCAATGTTTCTAAATGTTGACAAGTTATCTGTTGCTACCTTTTAAATTTGAGCTGTTTGCTGATTGTTAATTTCTCTATTTAGTTTTCCCAGCTAGAAGGTTTAATGCTAACCAAGCTAGCATTAGCTGGTACAGGCTTATACTGTATACTAGCTATCTGAAGATATGTTGCTAATACAACATCCAGAATAGCCAGCTAGCTGTTAATGAACTGTTGGGACAACTTTAACGTGTTGTAGTCTTTGTACAAACCACTGTAGGTCACTTCTGGACTTAATGTTGATATTGTTTCTGGTTTGAGAGACGCAGCGTGACAGATAGCTACAGAGCCTTTACTCCAGTGAGTCTGAATAGCTTTCCTATTACCTACTGTATTAATGAATTATTCAATAATAATTGGATTAAATTCAATAGGGCCCAGCTGCTATGTATTAGCACATGAGTCACTATTTCTGTCTGTGTTACAACATTAAACTTAAGCGTGAATGATCTTCACCCTCCACTTCTAACCATGTAGGAGACATACTGAATGTTTAAACACAAACATTTTTCCTCCAGAGTTATTTTCCTGGAGCCAGTGTTTGGTTTGTCCACTCCGGGCTACTGTAGAGACACGGCGGTGTAACATGGCGGACTCAGTGGAAGAGGACCTGCTCCCTCCTCTGATATAAAGGCTTCATGAATGTTAGGGCTTGTCCACATGTACGAAAATTATCTTTTTTTCCTCCTTCTTTCTCGGCACCGTGTGGACGGTCGGCCAAAATGATGCAAAACGTGCATTTTCGCAAAAGAGCATTTTCGTGTGGACGGCCTCTTATTTCCAGGTGATACACTAATTAAAACATGAACGTTACATCCGTGCTTCATCCTACACATGGAACATTTTTGCTCATGTGTGATCCTCATTTTACAGCTTGAAGCGTGTCTTTATAAATATTGAGAACCCAATGTGAAAACGTGTTCAGGAAAGAATGCCTTCATGCAGGGCGGAAGTCAGCGCTGAGGACATGGAGGTCGTGTCCACAGCATTGTTTCTGGGAATGTGTGGGCTGAGAGGGAGTTGATGTTGTCGGAGTTTCACATTGATTCATGTGTTTGTGGACTCACCATGCTGGTAGCAAGAAAATAAATAGAAAAATGTATAAAACAAAGATATTTGCTATGTTTCAACCGGATTTCCCTCCTAGTGATATGGGAAAGGTTGTCAAAGATCATCGTAAGTAGGGAGATAAAATGAGTAAAGAAATGGTCACTTATTGTTGGGGGAAAATTTGATCTTATTTATGTATAAAAACCTGGATGCTGCTGCTGCTGAGGTGTCCCAGTTCAACCAATCAGCATTCACCTCTGCAGTGACTTGCATCTGTACCTGGTTCACCTACCTACATTAATACTATGATCATGTAAATGTCTCTTCAAGATCATTCCTATAAATCCAATGATCCTAAAGTCACTGTGGACACGGACACAGCAGGAGTTTAACGTTGACGTCCATCTGTCACAGAATACATGTTCTTGGTGTGATTATTTGTCCAGTAGTTGTCTGGTGGGTTCTAACATAAAACTCAAAACAAGACTAAATCAAAAGGCGTGGAGATTTCAGGAATGTCTCTCAGGATGAGAAGAGCTGCTCACACACTGTAACATGCTTCATGTTGTATGATTAAGTTCAGACAGCTGGTCTGAGGTGAGTGGTGACCACCTACATGGTGATCACACAGCGCTACGACAGACACTCTGCTGTCATGTTCACCACCTGCTCTGTTGATCGTCCCATGACTTAACAACCATCTGAGCATGAGAGCGATCTGTGAACTGCTGCATGTAAAGTAAACACAGTACATGGTAGAGATGTGTCTTTGTCTTTACATCAGGCCTGAATGTCAGAGCATTGATGAGCTGTAGTCTTCCATATCTATTCACTGATTGGCTCCAATGTAACAACCAGCCTTAAATATAGTTTCTAATAATCATAGCTCATGGTGCCATGTGGAGATAAATACCATCATTTTGGATCAATCTTGTTATTCTGCAGAAAGGCAGCTTCAGTCTAACAGAAAGCATCAGTCTCAAGACAACCAGTGAACACTGTCGCCATCAGGTGGTGAGAAGAACAAACTACACCTCTAAAGGACTCGAACAGAAGGAAGTCTGAACAGCTGCCTCACCTGCTCATACAGGTTAATCACACATTTGTCCTGTATGTTATTTTGATTTACACCACACCTAAATGTGGAACCTGCTGATGAGATTTGAATGTTAATGAGATTGTAGTGTTAAAAGTATATAGTGATTTTTAAAAGTATCAGACTCAACACCAAATTCTTATAAATGTTGAGGCTGAATGTAAAATGTATCAGAAATCAAAGTTCTGAAGTGATTATAAACCCAAAACAGGCCTTATTCTTGTACAATTACTACCTGGTGACATCTGCAGGACTGATGGCGCCATCGTGTGACAATAACATCAACTACACACACCATACCTGTGAAATACAACAAACAGGCAGCATCAACATTTAAATAAAATAATATTAAACTTTAGGATCAATAAAGAAAGTTACATTTTGGAGGCTGTAGTTAATGGTGCTTATAGTTTATGACTGTATAAAGTGTAATATTTTGTTTATCCCATTTTCCTGATGAAGTTCAGGCTGAGCTCTTTGTTAGCACGTTTTATTTCACCATGTTGAGAAGTGTTACATCTGTTTTATATTTCATCCGTGACCAGGATACAGATGACAACACGTCCAGCAGTTTCCAAACTTTTAATGTAAAAGACAAAACAATACAGAATTTGATGACATGAGGTGAAAAAACATGTGATGTTGCTCATTTGTCCTTCTCCTTCTGCTCCTTGTCCTTCTTGTCCTTCTCAGCCTTGGCCTCCTCGGCCTCGTGACGCTTGATGAGCTCCTCGACTTCTTTCTGTCTCAGCACCTTTATTTTTGTTTTTCCATCTTCCCGTGTCAGGGTGGCAATTTCCACTGAAATAGTGAATGTGATACAGCATTATTTTATTGTATACATCAAGCAGTTACAGTATGGCCAGTAAATAGTGAGTAACTGTCATCATATTTTCAGAGGTCATAAACTGCTCTGACTGAGGAGCCACTGATGGTTTTACTTCACAGGGAACAAATTCGAATACGCAAGCAAAACAACAAGAAAGTGCTTCCTCGGCTCACCTTTCTCAGCTGACAGCTTGCTGACATCCATTGTTTTGTTGAGGACTTTGACAGCCAAAGCCAGAGCCGAGGACAGACTCATCTCTCCCTCTTTGTAGTCCTGCTTCAGCATGGACACTGCAGCCTGTGGCAGAGAGGGCGACATGTCACACACCAGACAGGAGAACCATGACACACAGATACATTCATTTCTTTCACCTTTACATTGTTGCACTGAAAATGTACTACTGTTTAACTAAAGCAACAGCACGGCTCCAGTTTTACATCACAGAAATGTGTTGCAACAGAACAACGACAGGCCGTCTGAAGAAAATCTCAAGAAAAGAAAGTATTATGGTAGATATTCACATTCAGATCATCCCACTGATTTCCATTATCTCTAAAAATGTCAGACCTACCGCGCTATTGTTCCCAATACAGGTTGCCTTCCAGCCTCCGTAGTTGCCGCTGGGGTCACTCTGGTACAACTGGAAGCCATAGTGTTTGTCCCAGCCCATATACAGCAGAGAGACGCCAAACGGCCTCTTCCCTGTAAAGACAAACCATAGAGCTGCTACAGAGTGCCAACATCCAGCTGCGTTTTTACAGAGATGATAATGCAAGTGTTTTCTTGCAGATAAAAAAAATTCACACTGGAAGTGTTAAGGCTGACAAAATGTTGATGCCAATAGAGACACACATTAAACCAGACTCTGCACCTTACCTCCAAACTGTGTGTACGCCTGCTTGATGTCACACAGGGCTGTGACCAGCTGCTCACAGGGTATCGGCTCCTGGTACTGCAATAAATATCTGAAGAGAAGCTCAACAGGTCAGTGGTTTTATGATGAAAATGATGTGAAATCTGAAGCATAAACATCAAGAAGAAGAAATGCCTTCATATTCTGATTATCTGACATGCTGGAAGTTGGATGTAATTTCAGTACTGACATGTTTAAGCATCGTTTAAGCTTGTAATTAGAAAACTGTTTCTTTAAGCTTTTCTGTTAAAATGATTTTCTTTAAACCCTGAAAATATTATACTACATTTATTCGACTTTGTTTTTCAGTTAGCATCAACATATCACTATACATTTACTGCTGCATGCCACCTCATCCATAGCCTGAATCGATTTTTAGGACAGGCCTAAAATGTAATGGATAACCAATTTTCCCTCTGAAACTCACCTCTGTGCAATTAGCCGCAGCTCGTTCGTCAGCACGTTAGCATCTGATGTGATCCCAGCAACACTGCAGGCCAAGTCACTAAACAGATAATCACACACAGGAGACAAAAGTACAACGTTAGCCTGAAGAAAGGGAGGACTCGAGATGTTATAGTGAGAACAGGTAAGCACTGGGAGCCTCCTGTAGTTCAGTTCACTCACTCATTGAGCTTGTAGATCTTCTCAGAGAAGAAAACCTCGTCGAGCAGTTTGTGAATGTTGCGTCTCTCTGCAGCTAACAGCACGCCATCATTTGCCAGAATCCCCAGACATGTTCCAGCGTGCCCGATAGCTTCCATTGCGTACTCCACCTGATACAGGCGTCCTGTCAAATACAAGCACAGAGGATATATTGATCAGACCTTACAATCGTGTGTCTAGTACATCATCATTGAGTTTTCTCAGCTGTCACTGACTGAAGAGTACCGTGAGGTGTGGCTGAAAGCATTAAGAACATGTTGAGTGTAAAATATTTGGTCAAATTACTGTTATAAAGATCATGAGGAAATATTTATGTTGATGGTCTAAACTTTTAGACCCCCTGTTGATTTTGAACCCACACATTATCAATAAACGCTGTTCAACAGGCAGAACTGTACTTTTAAGGCAAGATATGTGCTTTTAAATATTATGTTATAGTGCAGGCATCTTGGACTTGAATTTCTATCACCATCACTTAGATCGTCAGTGTAGTTCTTCAGAGACTGGACTTACCCTCCGGGGAAAATATGGTTGTTCGGGAATCATATCTACGAGACTGAGCAACAAGAAACACAGAGTTAGTTGAGAAAAACAGGACTTATGACAAATAAAAGTGTTGCATATTTAAATAAAACGTATGTGAGATATTTGTACAACAGCTACCTACCATTTTGTCACGTCGCTGAAACTTTCCTGCAAAACAAAACAGCAGTAATGAGGCTCAGGCACCAGAGACAGAGAGAAGGAGACGTCTCAGTCGGTAGCCAGTATCTCCCTCTCCGCTACATTAAACACTGTACAGCCGGTTTCCATCATTTATCTGCTCACACAAACATTCACAACATAATGCGGCGCTAACGCTCCACTTTTCTCTGTGCCTCAGTTCATGACAGCTAGCTGAGCTAAGCTAGGCTAAGCTAAGCTAACTGCTGCTCAACGGAATGAATCTGCAATATCTGAGCATGCTAGCTTGTTAGCATGCTAGCTAGCTAGTTCGAAATGAAGAAGGTTCCTCTAATCGGACAAAGTCAAACCGAACTTACACCCGAACATTGTGACGGGATAAAACAGCAACATAGTAAATAGTTAATTAAAACACATATTACCTTGTGTGAAAGAGTCTAAAATGCTTTTTCCCCCTCACACACTGTCGGGTCCACTACTTTCAGTTTAACGTTTCCTCACACACTCACCGGGACCCTGTGGAGGTGCAGCGGCCGCTCAGCAGCGCCACCCTCCGGTGGGAGGACCGATCATTACGTCACTGTGTCCCGCAGTGACAGATGTTTCATCTTCTTATCAGACTTCAAAGTAAGTGTTGATGAGGTTACTGTTTTATATAAAGCAGCATTTCCTTCTGGAAAGAACTGAAATTAGGTTTTGACTTAATAAGTTCCGCACCAGAGATGGAAACTAAGTACTTTGGATTTTTTTTTACAAATACACTTTCTGAAGATTAGGGATAAGATAAGGGCCTCAGATAAAGTTAAAATGATTCAAATACCATCTAGAAAGAAGCATTATACCTCAGTTGTTATATTGTTTAGAAGACTTACGTCTTTATTGCTCCCCAGAAGAAATCCAGGTGCTGTAGCAGTACGGGGACAGAAATAAGTACAGATAAACAGAGAGAGGTTTGTAGTTTCTAGATAGATAACTTTATTAATAGCAGGGGGTATATTCAATTACAAATAGTTAAAGATTTGTTAAAAGAAATCAAATAAAAAAATAAATTATGTTGTTGTGATGAACTTTCAGCCCAGCTCGTTATGTTGTTTGTTTAGTGACTGATGTGTGTGTGATGTTCTCTATTTAGACTGTCCATCTTAAATGTTATAAGAACATAACCTTGTACTGTACATGTTTATTTACTTCCAGTTGTTTGTACCTGCACCAGAGATAATAGTGTAGTTCCACTCCAGCGTCGGTAGTGGGCAGTACTGACACAAGTAGACGCATCATGACGTGTAAAACAAGAGAAGAAGAAGCTCCGCCGCGCGTCATTGGTCCATTCAGCAGTGTTTGAATGGGAACGGGAAGCTAGCTGACGTTTAGCGAGCTGATTAGCAGAAGGAAGCTAACCCTCATGTCGCTTTAATATGTTTTAAACAACTGAATAACGATATTCAGAGCAGCATCTAATTTAATCTGCTGGTGATGACACGACGCATTCCGGTCTGGCTGACATTACAGATATGAAGTAAACTGAAATCAACATCTGTCCGAAGAGGTAAGTGTTTGCTTGTCATACCGATGCTAACGCTACAACTCAACTCTGCTTTAGTGTTTAGCTACAAGCTGAACCCACACCGACACATCCAGCAGGAGACGGATCCACCCTTCATTATACATCCCGTGTTGTCATGTCTGATTCTCTGCTGGATGCTATCAGTGTCATTAGCTAATACACCTCTCGTACTTCCGTAGCGCTCGCTCGGGAACATGGTGTCCTCTGACTGGTTTTGCCTTTGGGGTCAAACAGAAACTGGTGTTGCTGGTTAAAGGTGTTAAGTTACTGGGTGAAGACATCTGTCAGAACACAGTCATATCATCGACATGCCTCGCTGTTTTAGCCAAAGCTGCTTAAATCTGTAAATCAACGTCGTTAGCTTTAGCCTGCTAGTTTGTCATGCAGCATGACCCTTGATCTCCCACCAACAGATGAATGAAGAAACATATCATTGATCAAGGAGAGGTTATCGATTAGCCAGAGTGAATGTTGGGACATTATGTCTCAGGACTGGATTCAACTGCACGAGTGCTGTCTGTATTTGGGTGCATCACTACGGAGGGTTTTGTTCACATTATTTGGATGGTAATAATGATAGAACAACCTAAAGTTAAAATGTTATAACTACAAAGTTGGAGGTTTATTTTATTTACGTTATGTTATCTATTCTCCATCATCAGACCTGTTCAGGCCCTGCTGCAGCTGCTGTAAAGAGCAGAGGGGTTGCTGGGTGGATGATCAGGATGAGGGATGGTGTTCACCTTTTTCCACTTGTTCTTCAGTTTGTTGTAACACAAGGAATTGCATGTCTCTCTAGTAGTATTTAGGCCAAGTTAAAAGACTTGACAAGGAGACTCTTGGCTTTAACACAGCGGTTCTTATTAGTGCGATGGAATATTACATCATCTTTGCTAACTACATCTCAGCCTTTCTCCCCCTCAGGTCTGCATAATTTAGTTATTTTGAACTTCTTCTTAAAATGCAAAAATGTGAAATGATCTCTCATAATACTGGTGTTGTTCATGAGAAGCAGGAAGTTATTAGTTACCATTCTTCATGTACAAGGTCCATTTACTAACTTTTTTCCAACTTCATCTCATGTTATAATTGGTGGATTAAGTCTGCTCAGTTTCCATTGAGATGTCAAACTGTTTGTCAACACTGAACTCCCAGGCTTGATACAAACTAGTTAAGTGAACATTGTGTTGCTGTTTCTGCCGTCAGCCAGGAGTCAATCTGATGAGGGGGAACCTACAGCTGGCAGGATGCAGCAGAAAAGGAACATCCAGATCATCGAGTGGGAGGACCTCGACAAAAGGAAGTTCTACTCCTTTGGGGTGTTCATGACGATGACCATCCGGGCCACTGTCTACCCGGCCACACTCATCCGCACTCGTCTGCAGGTGCAGAGGGGCAAATCGCTCTACAGCGGCACCTTTGATGCCTTCTTCAAGATCCTGCGGTCGGAGGGTGTTCGAGGCCTTTATCGTGGCTTCATGGTGAACACCTTCACACTCATCTCAGGCCAGGCTTACATAACCACCTACGAGCTGGTGAGGAAGTACGTCTCTCAGTACTCTGAGGACAACACAGTCAAGTCACTGGTGGCGGGCGGCTCGGCCTCCCTGGTCGCTCAGAGCATCACTGTTCCGATAGATGTGGTCTCTCAGCAGCTGATGATGCAGGGCCAAGGAGAGCACCTCAGCCGCTTTCGACTCAACTCAACAGAGGCTGGAAAGTCAAAAAAAGTGTTCGGCCAAACCAGGAACATTATGGCTCAGATTTTTGCTGCTGATGGTTTGCGGGGCTTCTACAGGGGATACGTGGCTTCTTTACTCACCTACATCCCGAACAGTGCTGTCTGGTGGCCTTTCTATCACTTCTATGCTGGTAAGGGACTTGAACCTAGTTGCACCTTCTCTTAAGGCCTTGATCTTGTGTTTTGCCACGTGTTCTCTATGTCTACGTTCCTGACGAGTTTCTTTTTCTTAATGGAGCGTGGATTCTCTGGTCCTCTCCATGTGGTTAATCAGGTATCTGTATGTGTCATTTTCTACAGAACAACTCTCCAAACTGGCTCCCAGTGACTGCCCTCATCTGGTCCTACAAGCCATGGCAGGACCTCTAGCTGCTGCTACGGCCTCAACTGTCACCAACCCGATGGATGTGGTCAGAGCCAGAGTTCAGGTAAACTTCCATCTATCAGACAGAGAATTATGGATGCAATGTTAAATGATACAGCAACGCATTCCAGATAGTTTCTGTTTGAGATATAGTCAGTAGCTTAGAGATCAGTGAGTTATTGTATCGAGGCTTCAAGAAATGATTTGTTTGTTCTGTCGTGTGGAAAAAGATGTCTTAAAATGCACCGTCCTCTGTGTTCAGTTAGATATTTTTTCGATAGGTGATATAATGAATGTTAATTATTGATCTGCTCTCTTTATATGTGTGAATGAAGTTTCAAGCCATCGTATGACTCTGATGTGCATGTATTGACATATCAGGGAAGCTTTTCCCTTTCAGTTTGTGCTCTGGTGACGAGTTCTGCATTAGAAATGGTTCACAAGCTGATTGATGCTGTGAAGAAGATTGAATAAATACATATTGAGCTGAAGAAGGTATTAATTGATATAAAAACTATGACTGGAGGGTTCCGGAAGGTACAATATGACTTATTTAAATGAAAGAGACATACAGTTTTGTGCAGGAATGTGCAAATGTTTAAATTGTGTTGCAATGAATATCTGAACTGTTAAAGATGCTGTGAGAGCATGAATCAAAAAGAAATGTTATTTAAAAGTTAATGGACGCTCTTAAAGGCTTCATACCACAGTTCAAATGTTATTTTAAATTGAGAATCTTTTTAAAAATGGGCAAATGTAAAGTTAGTTCAACACATTTTCAGGTCATTTAGGAATTCTTCTAAATGTGTGTATCCTTAAATCAGCTGAAGTTGCTCATCTACATACAATTAATTGGCCAAATTAAGAGTGACCAAAAACGCCGCTTCACTGTCTCAGTTTTACATATTCAGTTCAGGACCAGGACCAGGCTATGGATGAGTGACTACAAAATGGCCACACAAATCTAAAAATAAGTTTATCTGCACACACCTGGGGGTGATTCCTATTTTTGATCTTTTTCTCCTGCAAATTTAAGCGAGACTTAAACATTTGTTGAAGCCCAAATGTGCAAAACTTGTGTTTTTCAGATGGCTATAATGTACGTAACAGTTTGACAATAACGAGTGTTGTGCTTGTTGTAATAACTCATGGTTCTCTGCACCTTGTGGTTCTAAAAAACCTGCGCTGTGTGTGTTTGTTAAGGTTGAAGGGAGGACCTCAGTCATTGAGACGTTCAGGCAGCTGATCAGAGAGGAGGGCTGTTGGGGATTGACCAAAGGACTGTCGGCGCGCATCATCTCATCCACTCCCACTGCCATCGTCATGGTGGTCGGCTACGAGACGCTAAAAAAGCTGAGTTTGCGACCGGAGCTGGTGGACTCGAGACACTGGTAGAAGGTGCCGGGACAGAACATATTTGGACCATGTGCCATTTTAGCCCTAGACGTTGACTTCCTGTGAAGGCACAGGATGAAGGAAACACTTAATGACAGCCTGGGGAACAAAATGGAGTCAACAGCTGTGTGTAAGACCGTTAACATGTACATATGTGTTCATGCCAACATATTATTGCAGATACCTAATACCTAAAGACTAGATCCATATTCAGTTTGATTGTGTTGCTGCTGAACAGGGTTGTTCTTTTTAGTGCATTTGAAAGTAGTTTAATTTCTGGAAGACGACCGTAAAGGATGAATTTCATCATCTTCTCTGCTGTGGAGAAAAGCAGAATTTATCGCTGACAGGCTGTAAATATCCAACAGTTGATAACCAGCCACATGGCTACTGTAGACTGTAGTTGTACTGTCCCAAACCCGAGCAGAACCAGGCGCCCATAAACCAGGCTTCGGTCAGGGTTTGGAGAACGACAGTTAAACTCATGATGACGCATTCACATTAGCAGTAATCAAATTTTTCCCATGTGTTTTTTTTCTCTCTTGCTCGCCAAGCCGGCGTCTCTGTCCGTTGTGCAGTTGCTCTTTCTTTGCCTTTTTTAATTTGCTGCCTTCATGGAGAGATCAAGACAAACAATCAGCTGTTTGTTGTGGAGGCTGAATGTGCGTGAGAAGAACAGCAGCTTTTAGAATCTGTGTTGTATTTAATTTAATTTAATTTAAGGTTGTTGTATAGCTGCTCAGTCAAAATAAATGAGGTTTCTCTCAAAACAGAGGACATGCAGTAAAATATTTTATCACATTTTTGTAACATACTATGAAGATGTTTGATGGATCGTAGAAAATATTGCAGCGATCAAGATGGTTTTTAAATGGCTGATTTTCTAATACGGCAGATTTTGGTATCGGAAGCGTTCTCGTCCGGACACCAGTCATGTTTGAGTGGAAGTCACTGGCTGAATTTCAATCTAAGAACCCTCCAGTAGTCTACAGTCTGATGTTGTTTGGGTTTACATCAGATGTAACCTCGTTCACACGCAGGTAACCTTATAGAAGTAAGCCAAAAGGTTGTCTGGACCTTTGGAAGTTGTAATCCTACTACAATCAATGACCTGTTCATGGAAGAGTACGTCTTTGCCCGGGTATCCGTTAACTGGATCTCCACAGGAAAAACATTGGTGATAAATGGTGGTCAGATTAAATGTGATGGGATGGTGTGATGGCAGCCATGATGCGGAGCACAGGGACAGTGTTTCTGTTGATCTGCTTCGGAGAGGCTGAAGGACACTGACAGAGATGATGCTTCTTCCCTCTTGAGACAGTAAATGTTAGAGTGCAATAATGTAAATGGTTGATCATTTGTGATTGTATATTTGTTGTAAATTGTTTGAATAACATGTCTTAAAGAAAAACGTTGTTCCTAAATTATTGTCTTAAAGTTGTTTTGGGTTTATGACCACAGAAGTGTCCGAACTTCAAACTTTCACAGTATGTTGAGTTTTTCCTCCACATGTTCACACGGACTTGTGAGGTTTTTTTGTTTTTGTAACTTGGCTTTCAGGTGAAGGTGAATCTTTTCTGAATAACATGTACACCCGATGTTGAGGATTAACATCGGGTGTGCAAGGAGAGTGTGATTGAATGAAGCCATAAAGTCAGATCATGTTTTTAAACAGCTTGTATTTAAACGTGCTCTGGCTCTGACAGATACCTGCTGACCTCTAGAACACCTTGTAGAATCACTTGCAGTTTGAAGTTTTCCTGCAGTAACACACTTGTCCCTCCTGTTCTTCTTTAAAAAGGTAGTTTCACTAAAACCCTGCATCAGTGAGAATGTCTGTAATAAGGTTGACTGCAGTCTGGAAACTTTTTTTATTGTCCTTCCACGTTCCAGTAACAAAGTGTGATCATGTTGTGCGACAGAGATGAGTCTTCTGTTGTTAAACTGATCGACGATCATGTACAGTGTCTGTGGTTTCACATCGTGTCGTCTCAGTGAGTCTCGGTTCATCTGTTCCTTCAATAAAACATCAATGCTGCTTGAAGTCACTTTGTTTTTTGTCGTTTTCCAATCAGATTACCTATGTGTTGTACAAGGTGTACATGGATGTGCTCTCAGGTCTGACCTTATCTGTGCTGCTTTCAGACCGCCACCTCATGAACACATGACGACTCGTCATAATGATGCGTTGGGACGGCGACCGACCCGTCCGACAATCCCAAAGGCTTAATATTTGACGGCTAGCACCTTTGAAGCGACGGGAGCTGAGATTACCTGGACACTATGAGGAGACTGATGTGTTCTCTGAGTATTAAAACATGAAAACCAGATCCCTGTTAAAAAAAAAAACAACAACTACCTTTTAAGCACATTTTACTGTTTGATACGCAAACATGATGCTGAGTTCCAGCAGCAGGTCTATAGAAAGTGTCTGTGACTGTAACATGGAGGAGAGACAACCTATCAGCAGTGATTGTTCATGTTCTCTCCTGGGAGGACAAATGTGATTCTGTGGCCGCAGGAGTTAATGTGTCTCCTTAATGTTGTCATGACTGTGGGGCGTCCATACGTCTTATTGACAGTGGCACTGACACTGGAGGTCATATTTCATTATAGTTAGGTAATGAGATAAAAGGATCTACAGCCACGTTTAAATCATTATATGTGAAATACAAGATTCAACCTGCCGGGACATTCTGAGGATTCTGCAGTTTGTCAAGATATAAGGAACATACATGTGTTCATGAAATACAGAATATAGGGTTAGTTGGATGTAGATACAGTAATAGCCTGTTGTGATCAAAAACTCACTTTATGTACAAATCCAACAAAAGAGACAGTGTTTTCTTTATTTCATTGTGATATACAACACAGTCTCTCTGTTTTAGAAACAGTAGTTGTTACCATTTACAATCTAAAGGCCAACACTAAATCTAACATCTAACAATCTAACATTAAGCATCACAGTCTAAACAAGATTCACTGCCAACACACAGACGGTCTGTTAATGTGTTGTGTTCTGCACGTTTTTTAACACCATATTGTTACAAGTTTAAAAATTATTAATTTTGCTGCAATAAAAATGAAAGGAAATGTTCTGTTGTTCATTCAGCGGGCCACAGAGAGCAGCAGACTCATGTTCTGCTCTGTGCTGCTCTGAAACGTTCGAGACGGCGGAGGTTTTCTTTAGCTGACACTCGTGCTGGGATGACGGAGTGCTCCCTGTTCTCTCTATACATTAATTATCAAGTGGTGTCCGGGAGGCGCTTTGTCAAAAAGATTGATGAAGGGCTGTCGGAGAGGAAACAAATCTGACTCAGCCGGGGTGAGAGGAAGGGCCTCCGACTCTCATGGGTGTCATGGTGATAGGTGTGTGTGTGTGTGTGTGTGTGTGTGTGTGTGTGATAAGAGGTAGAAGTCAAGGCACTAACAGACGTGAGAACTTACATAAAGCAGGAAAGGACAAAAAGGTGAAAGAGCAGAGCTTTCATTATTTCTCATCTTCAGCAGGAGTGAAATGATGACAGAGGTTTAAAGGACTTTGAGCGTGGAGACAAACACGTCATCTTTAAAGGACAGCTTCAAATGTTTAATAAGTGGGTCTAAGAACAATACTTACACAGATGTATATTTGAACAGTTTATGGTTCGAGGCCATGAATCGATCTCCCTCTCATGTGATCTCAGCGTGAATGATGAAAAATACAGTCATCATTTCTTAATGCACAAGTGTCTTCTGAAGGTCAGATGGAGTGAACATGAGGCTCGAGCAGTCTGAGGTTGTGTTCTCATGTATACTTTATACTTTATATATTATGGATTTTGCAAAACAGACATTGCCCTCTGCGTTCTGCCCTATCTGGGTGTGGTCGTGCGAACATCAGCTCCATGTGGACAAGCCCAGTGTTGTTCAGTGTAATGAGCCTGTGTCTGAAACAAGAGCAGCAGTAATGGAGGACTAAAGTTTAATGTACAGACAGCACCAATGGAAGCTCTTTGTTGGCACTGCTAGGTCTAATCACAGGTTCACAACTGAAGCTAGCAGTTATCTCTGTTCTTGAATCAGTTTTTTTCATATAAAATAAACTCAATATGCACATTTAAACATACTCTATGTACCTTCTGCTGCTGGGAGGGTCTCTATCACAAGAACACAGAAGATGTCGGCCAAGCATGGCGTCTACAGGGAGGACGAGCTGCTGATCAGTCAGGTGCAGTCTGAACTTCTGGAGGATTAAACAGTCTCATCAGATCCTGCTCTGATCTGGAGCTGCTGACCGACGGGAGGACAGCTCAGAGTGAAACCGTTAGGATTAAGAAGTGGATTTATCTTCACACCTGTTTATCAGTCTGACTGCAGCAGCGATACGCAGACGTGACCTCAGTTTTCAGGTGTTTCTGTTCTGTACTGTTGGCTGCTGACTGGAGCAGGAGGGGAAATGCACTTTCAGTCATGTACACACAACGTTGCAGAGAGGAGAGGGGAAACTAAGAGTGAATCAGAGTCTCTGCCGGGTGCTGATGTTATCATGTTTTATATGTGTTAAGTTTAGTCTTGGTCGCTGACTCTCTTGTTCTCCGACCAAATGAAACACACCGTTATCTTGAGTAAACTTGGGGAAACATTTGGGATAATAAAAGTACACGACTCATATTATATAACAAAGGTCATCATTTGTGAAATCTTTTAATGCAGAATTCCCACATGTTGATGTTTAGATGTTCTGGTGTTTGATGGCACGTTGAGGACGTACACTTTTTTTTTTTACCACATCCTGTCTCACCATGCGAGATATAAATGAACTGTTTAATTGAGCACTGCAGACACAATCATATTAACCATTATAGTATTATGGTGGAGGCAGAAACCTCAGAGGCAGGTCTCTCAAACCTAGACGAATAAACCCAAAACTGTCTGTGGGACGAGATTCAAATGGAAAAAAGTGTGAAAATGTTTTAATTGGGTGAACAAACACGGCCTAACCCCTCCATATAGAAAGAAAAGTAGATAATCCTCTTTTCAGCTGTGAGAAAGCTGCAAAACAAGACTGATGCTTAAAGAGCTTTAACAATGCAAGACTTCCAAATGAACCATAATTCAGCACGGCCATTAAAAGAACCCTCCATCGAGAATAAACCATTAAGAATGTGTGTGTGGAGGAGAGTGTCTGTAAATGTGTGTGTAATTAGTGTGTGTGGAGGAGGAGAAGGAGGAGGAGAAGGAGGTTTGGTCTTGTGGGATCAGTGCACTGGGAGGAGAGGAGGAGGGAGACAGAGAGTCTGGAGGAAGGGATCAGAGGAGACAGACGACAGGAGGCGAAGGCTGATTCAGAACCACATAAGAAAAATGCCCAATTTTGAAGGAACCTGGAAAATGAAAAGCAGCGACAAATTTGAGGAGTTGCTCAAAGCTCTGGGTGAGGAACCTGTATTCTTTGTTTTTAATGAAGGTGTGAATGTGTTTTAGAGAAAGAGATTTTGAAAGTTATCAAGTGACTGAGGACGATAGAGGTCTACTGAATTATCTGCACTGTGGACAACTAATCCTGGAATATAGATCGTAAAAAACTAAGAATTACAAAAAATGCATGACACTTGATGAGACTTAACTAAGATTTGATTTAATAAAACAAGCTACAATTAAAGGTTATATTTTCCTCCATGTTTGCACAGATCCAACGTGTCTAATTTGAGCAGTTTTAATGGTTTTTCGTACAGAAGTGTGGCTGCAGGAGATCGTTCCAGATTCCAGCACGACTGGTTTTAATTACAGGACGAGGAATCTCATGCACTGCTGCTGCGTTGTGAGTGATGGAGCACACGAGGAGGATGGATGGGAAACAGACTGAAACGTTCTCTCGTCTAATTGTTTGTCAATGTGCGACAGTGGGTTTATAGGTTTTCCCCTCATTTGGAGGAAAAGACTCCATCATGATCTAAAGCAGAGCTAAACAAAGCAAACGCACCAGCATTCCTCCCTCTCATCACCTTGTCACTGCACGCTCCATATTCACAACATCTGGTGAAAGCTATCGCACTCACTGGACGATCATTTTATGATGACAAACCAACTCCTTAAATGTATTATCTGAGTTATTTCACTGTGGCATAGACCTCTCCACCTTTATGCATTCATGGAGTAAATAGTTGTAATCTCTGAAACAGGAGGTCTTTGTGATCAACCATCAGCTGCCAGAGACATAAAGCACGTCAAATTATAAAATGTGGAGACAGACGACCTTTTACTCAGTGGTTTTTGTGAATCTTATCAATTCACTATTTAACAGACTCATCAGCCTTATTTCAGATCAATAAACAGAATAAATGTTGGCTGTGGATGTTTACGCTCACCATGAATATGTTGTAACTTTCATGTTTCTTGTTCTTAAGCCCCAGTTAGGTCATGCACCAAAACCACTTGGTTCCTGGTTTTACTGATACTGATATGTAGTTTCACACTCACAGTTGAAACTCTGTCTTGAACCGTGGTCCCTGGCTCTGTTGCCTGGACTCACTCTGTATTGTGTTCCCAGTTGTGAATCCAATGCTGAGGAAGGTGGCAGTGGCGGCTGCATCCAAGCCCCATGTGGAGATCAAGCAGAACGGTGAGCACTTCTACATCAAGACTTCCACCACCGTCCGCACCACGGAGATCAACTTCTGTATCGGAGAGGAGTTTAATGAGGAGACGGTGGACGGGAGAAAGTGTAAGGTGAGTGAATTAAACTGTTATAACAGCACATGATGTACACCAGAGAATTAGGAATTGTTCACCTTATAAATATAAAGTACAAATAAATTCCACTGACACTTGAACACATCATCCTGGAGGTGAATTTAACACATGATCAAGCATCAATACAGCGAATATGACAGAAGGACCCAGCTCAACCTGTGAGGTCACAGTGACCCTGACCTTTGACCTCAAATCAAATCAGTTCATCCTCGAGTCTGAGGTAACATTTCTTCTGAATTTGAAAGAGATTCCCTCAAGGCCTTTCTGTGATGTTGGATGAGATAATTTGAAATTATTACTACTTTATTACAGGAAAAGTGGCTCCAAGGAAGTAAGAAAATCTGAAACTGTAACAACAAGCTAAAGATGTGATAGACAAACACACTGGTGTTTTCTCCACAGAGTTTGGCCACTTGGGAAACAGAAAACAAGATTTACTGCAAACAGACTCTGCTGAGCGGGAACGGCCCGAAAACCTTCTGGAGCCGAGAACTCAAAGGGGATGAACTCATACTGGTGAGTTGTTCGTTGAGCTTCCTGCAGACAGATAAGAACAGAGCCATAAATGCAGCTGTAGACTCAATCTAATGAATCCAGTATACAGAGCACGGTGTAGATCAACACACTCCTGGAGCCTCGTGTGTCTCTCATGGATCCTTCTCTCAGAGTTTTCTTTTACAAACGTGGCTCCAAGATTCATGAAGACAGTGACTTCCATTTTCATCTGAAGTCTCAGCAGGTCAATGAACAGATGTTTGGATGTTTCGCAAACTGGGTTGTGGTGTCACATTTGGAGGCCGCTGTCTTCAGCCACATGGGTCATCGTTTGTTTTTAGGCCAATCAGAAAACCTGTCTGAAGGGACCGTCCTCCATGTTTGTCTCAAGCACAGTTGTGCTGTGCAGCTTCCCTCAGACGAATAGTTTGAAATTGCTTGTTTGCATTCTTGGCTGGACCCAGAGGAGGAGGTAAATGACACTCCTGCTCTTTCACAATATGAAACTACTGCCAGCAGCAGCTTTGCTTGGTTTAGCACATAAATGCTGCGTCCCATTTAGCTCAGAGGTTGTAAATGATAGCGGCACATTACAGAGTCTTCACCTCCCACACACACCGTGGCAATATGTCCACAGACTGAGGCTGAACAGATTCATTTAAAACCACACAGAGAGCGTAGAAGTGTTGACGAACACTACATTCTACATCCTTTTCTCATTTTTGATGCATGGGGCAGCCATTTTGGATTTTGAAGTTAGGCTTGGTGATGACTTCAGGGAGCGTTCCAGTTGAAACATGTGACAGAACATTCTGACTTCTCATGTCAAAATGGACTGCACCAAAAGACTGGAAACAGGAAAACAGCTCGCCTGGCTCTGTCTGAAGCCGATAGAACACACCTACGAGCACCTTTAGTGTTTATCAAGCATAAAAATAGATAAATCTGTGCTGCAAAAACGTGAATATTTCCTGGTTTTGTGGTTCATTATGGGAGTAAACTGAAGATCTTTGGCTTTTAAACTGTAGAACAGATTAAACGAGATAAATGTTGTTCCATGCATTTTTTATACATTTGATGTTTGCAAGTTTCTTTAGGTTGAATATTCAATATAATGTTGTGACAGCGCTGTGCTTACGGTCCATGTTTAGGCACAAAAAACACTTGGTCAGGAAAAGATCATCTTTACATACCTGGTGCTGTTGTCACAAACAGGTTGTGTGAAAATATTCGGTGTTGTGACGCTTACAAATGTTGAAACACCGTCCATTTCCTCTGCCTCCCCGTGTGACAGGCAGGTCACAGTCATGTAATCTAAATGTTATACATTTTAAACTGTCATATCTGTGTTTCTACATGTTGAATCACAGTCAAAGAATCTGGTTTGACATTTCATTCTGCCGACGGAGCCGAAATAAACATTTGCAGCTGCAGTTTTTAAATGAGAGATACAACCTCAGAGTGCTATCAGTCCTTTCATCTTTCTCTTGGAAAGAAAGCAAACTGAACATATTCCCATGCCGGCAGAACCATGTAGCCTGGGTCCAGACTTCTGAATCCATATCTGACATCAGGCAAGAAATCAGGGCAGATGCAGAAACCAGATAGATGGTCGGGTAAGGCCACAGCTGGGCGTGACACCAGATGTGAAAATGTTCCACGATCTGGTCAACTTTTTTCCAAAATACTACGTAATTTCTAGAAAATGTTCTGCGCTCCCACTGGACACAACATCCATCTCTCTGAGGGTGTGGATCGTCTGCATTTGAGAGACAGCTCACTATTATGATGGAGTGATATTTCATTATGTTTCAAACTCAAGTTAAAGATAAACATCAATAGACAGTCGTATTAAAGAGAAGGACTGAAAGGTCTGAACAGTGGACCAGGAGTCAGACTCTGACCTTGATCTGATTCCAGTTTTGGCTTCATGCGCCTAATAAATAAAAGAAAGAAAATGCACAAAAGGCTGAAAACAAGTGAATTATGTGTTACAGCCTGCAGCAGCACGTATTCTGGGACTCCACTGGGAAACTTCATTATGATTTATACAGGAAAGAATTAACCTTTCACGGCCGTGTGTTGTGTTGTCAGACAGCACTCATGATCTTGCATCCATCAGAAACACTTCTGCCTTCAGTTCCTGGCAATTCAAGATCACTGAGACCGATCAGTCTTTTTTTCCGTAAACATCTGGGCCTGCTTGAATTTATTGTCCAGATGGACAACAAAGCCGAGTCCAGTTTGGCTGATGGAGACCTCCTCTTCACTGACTCACTCTGCTCTGCAGAGATGTAATCAGGGAAGAATTCAAGAGCGGCTATAGTTCAGACTGAATGCATGTTTTCAAACTGAGAGCGAAGCTTTGAAAAGTGTTTATATTCAAGAGACTGTCTGATTGTTGTGGAGCGACCAGCTGTCGTCTGACTGACACAAACCGAAGAGAGAAAGGATCATGAGTTTTGCTGTGATTCCAGTGAGGAGAGAGGTCGGATGTTCTTAATTATGATCTTTAATTTATACATAACTTTCTCTGACCAAATGTGCTGCAGAGATTTGAACATCTGAATGATGAAGCAGAGAAACAGACTCACGGTACCGGCCCACACTTCAGTTACCAACTGAAACAAACCAGAAGAACCTTTTAGAACACAGAAAGAAGCGCTGAGTTATCGTTAAATCAGAAGGGAAAGATTGGCTTCATCACCTGTCTTGTTTGATGCCTAGAGAAACTTAATACTGAATGAACAAACTGACCTTAAAGAACAACACAGTTTATACTGTTTTACTGTGTTTATATGTGGCAGACCCTGCCACCTTTCTATCTTCAGACAGTGTTCTGGGACCTTATTCTGCTCTGAGAACAGCTGGTTTATTCACTGATGGAAAAAATAAATATTTCTGAGTTTGTATTTTTACCTCATTAATATTGTAAATCTTTAAATTCTGGGTTTGAATCTGTTCTCCAGAACCACACAGGCCTCTTTAAGATCTTTATTCAGTCTCATGTCCTGCTGAATGAACGCGGGTGATGACAGATGAAATGGTGAAACTGTTTCTGTTGGCTAATTTAATCGTACTTCATTTGTCACTTTCTTCAGTATACAGCTGTGACACAACTCTGCTGTCAGTCAGTAGGATGGGAAAGTTACCACATCTTTAATCATGTGGACCTGTTTATGTAATTTTCATGAGATCCCTGATACACTTGTTATCATCAGTTGTAATATTGGTGAATAGAGGAGGCCTGCTGTAAACCCTCTGTTAGCTGCTCCTCATAAACTCTTCTACAGGATCTCAGTTCACTCTTCACCTCTTAGTAAACACACAGAAATGCTCATGAAGTCGAATAGAGGCAGGCAGAGAGGACGATGTGGAGCTTAATGAAGACAACATGTGGCTGACTGCTCAGGTTGATCTGAGCTGGGCCGACTGTAAGGACCACGAAGACGCTACAGTAGCAAGGGACGAGGATGAATGTGTCAGAATGTGCGACCACTCTTTTAGTTGTCCAACGCCAGGAATCTCATATACTTCCTTTCCATTTCAGGCCAACGAGTATTGATTTTTAAAGATGAATTCATTCCTAGGTCGGCTGCTTTATGATGGTTCTGGATTCAGATGAACCGTGGTGTCAGATCTGTGTGTGTTGTCCGCTGGGCTTTAATTGGCCTCATTGATCATGTTGTTGAGAGATGCCATTGGACCCTGGTGTTACCTCCAGTTAATGTCTCCCTCAGCATCGCGCCACGTGCCAGACGGAGTCGTCTCAGCTCCATTTTTCACAGCGCCAGCCTGTTTCCTCTGTCCTGCCACACTGCCAGGCCCGAGATAATGATGATCTGTGGCTTTAATGCTGCGCCCCTGGGACTCCCATACATCTTTGGACTCCCACCTGTAACCTGGGGCTTCCACCGGTTCTTCCTCATTTTCATACCAGTTTTTGTCATGTCTGTTTCATTTAGCAGGCAGCTGAGTCAAATTAGGATTATGATGTTGGCCAGCATTTAGGCAATTACACTGTTACTGAAGACACTCAGGGAGATCAAAACATGTGGCTGAGAGGGAAAATACTTCATGCCTTATTTCAGCCTTTTAGATGTCTTTAATTGTCCTGTGCACACCAATCACAGCAGAAGCTGAAGTAACGATGTACTTATACTTTAGAATACTGTACGTAAGCAGATATTTCTCAGGTGTTACAAATGTCCTTCAGAGGGAAACGTCTCACTTATATACTCCGAGTACATTTCAGAGCCTGTACTCTATTACTTTTAGTGGAGTAAAGACTAAAATCAGTTCTTCTACTTTTACCAGCGTCTGTTTGACACGAGTATCTGGACTTCTACTTGAGGAAAGCATGTGTGTAACTCTGCCACCTTGTACAATAGAATAATTGTTTCAGGCTCCCTCTGAATTCTAAATACAGGAATAAAAATAAAAAGAATAAACAAATAAATATCATACTGTGGCAGACAATTGTAAAATAGTGATGAAAAGACTTATGTAGACTGGTTGTGCAGCAGCAATAACGTATGAAAACCAGTAATGGATGGGTGAGAACAGGTGGTGCTGATGATGCACATAAACACATATATACACACTATGAAGGGTTAATAGCAGGAGATTTATTTCCTGTGTGTGTGTGTGTGTGTGTGTGTGTGTGTGTGTGTGTGTGTGTGTGTGTGTGTGTGTGTGTGTGTGTGTGTGTGTGTGTGTGCGTGTGCAAAGTAAAACTACATCAGCTCTAATCAGAACTGTAATCTCGTTGCAGATCTTCGGAGCCGATGACGTGTTGTGCACGAGGATCTACGGACGAGCGCAGTAGAATCCACGTTTCCAACAACAAACCTTTCCGTTTTCTCCGGTGGGAGAATTTTCATGTTAAATCAGCATCCAGTGTTTTGCATCTTCATGAAAAACACAAACGATATTAAATATTACGGCTTTGTTCCTTTTTGTATATAATTTTCTTTAGCATTGAAAATTAAAACAATCAAAAGCAGAATATTTTTGGTCATATTGTCAAGGAGCAATTTGTAAGAATTTTTGTTTAAACCTTTAAAATGTGCAGAGCCGTCCAAAATGTTCTGTGTTGTCCTGTTTGTTTGGTAGTGCACTGGTGACAAATAACTTTCTGGTCAAAACCACAGACCAAAGAATGTGGATGAGCTTCTGAAAGGTAAATTTAAAGCGAGAGTGCCTTAAACCTTCTTTTTCAGCCAGCAGGCAGGGACTCCACTGGTTTCAGAAGAACTCTGAATGTATGTAAGCTCATGAGAAAATGACCTTTTCACTTGATTTAAGCTTTAAAGCATTAAAGTTCTTTAAAGACCCAAAATAAAATGAACCTGAAAATGAGCAACATGGCTCCATGAAATGACCGATTTCAAACAAACACAAGGCAGAAATAAAGTAACAAGTGATCAGCTGAGCTTCAGTCTATTCAAAGGATAGTTTAATGCCAAACACCATACTAACACTCATGTACAACATCAGAAAAGTCAAGAGAAGAGACAATAAACAAGGTACAAACCATGTCTTTATGTACAATCAGCTCTGCGGGACATCCGGTGGTGTTCTTTATTAAACACACTAAATATAAAAATAAAAACCCAGATAATAAACTGTTCCAAGATTGTCTGTAGCTGGTAAGTTACTGACCATCGCGTTTGATGCGGATCAGAAATATGAAAATGGATGAAATTTTGTCAGACAGCTTCTCTTGGCTGCATACATTTCTGTAATGTAATGAAAAGCCTGTCGCTCGTATGTCGAGTATAATGGATACCTTTCAACTAACCTGTCCTGCTGAATCCACAAACCCAGCATCATTACACAAACTTTAGAGAGGAAAAGGCAATAAACATCCGTAGCTTACATCCCTCTTTTAAGGGAACACAACATTCACATTTGTATTTCAGCTGCAAATACAAACTGATAAAACTGCGAGAGAATTATTGCTTGTTTGTTTTCTTCATCCTTGAACTGTACACAAGTCACACGGCTGACATTCACGTATAGACTGTACATCAGTCAGTGTTTGTTGGCAGCACTGGGCATGAAAAATAAACACAACTTATGTACAGTTTTTATAGGTGAGACCACGAAGCTGTTGTACAGATTCTAACCATTTGGTAAAGTTTAAATACAACAAAAAGTTAATAGTACTGTTAAGACTGCAGTATTTTGAAAATAGGGACTGTACTTTCCAAAAGGAGAGATTGCTGCTCAGCTACATTCAATCATCTTAAAACCACGAGTGAAAATCATGTCAACAACTGAAGGTAGAAATGCGCAGAAAGGGCTTTTATATAAAATGGGTCATTTGTTCCTACTGAATAAAGACTTGAGGACAACACAACGGACCAAAAGGGAGAAAGAGCTCTATAGAACATCCTTTGGTAAAAAACAGTTACAATTTTGCATTTTCTTAATAAATTTCTCTGCAACCTCTAACTAAAGACTGACACTATGTGTGTGTTAATGTACGCTACACATCAATAACATCTGATAAAAAAAAATCTAGATATAAACAACATATTTACACAAACTGTTTGGGCGGTCATATATTATTGTCCTCGATACACACTGCTGGCATTGTATTGACACCAAGCAACTACCCAGCACTTGCCAGAGATGTTGAGTATATATATTCATACTGTTAAGAGTGCCTTATTGCACTTTCACCAGCAAAAAGGGAAACATTCACAGGCTACACAAGTTTACAGCTGGAAGTCCAACAACACACATTTCAAACAGAAGTAACAGGTACTTGTTCTTACTAAAGAGAACAACTGAGGTTGTTTGTTTGGATTCCTGTAAAATGATGAAGTGGCCCTAAAAACACTTTGACTTCACTGTTGAGTTTCTGAGGTTATGAAATGCTCGACCGCTTTGAGCAGGTTTAAACTGTGGACTGATCCAAAGAGAAGATGCAGTGAGGAGTGTTTTCTCTGTATATCAAATTGTGTGTAAAAATCTGCATTTCATATATTCATATATATTTATTCATATATATTTCATATTGCAGTAAAAGCTTAAAAGTTAGGACAAAAGTTCCTGAATCAGTTCCGGCACATTCACAAAGAGTGGACAACTTACATCCCATTTAAATTGTGGATTAACAACCTTAAAGATTTTTTGGCAACTGAATCCGGTAACAGCAGTTTGGAAAACTCCACATGGAGCTACTGTGTGTGTGAAGTCATCACTGGCAGCTTGTCGTGTGAAGACGGCCACAGTTTATCATCCTGAAGGGCGACTACAGTGTTCTGTACTTCACCCGGTACTTGTTAATGTTGAGATAATGGAGGACCTCCGGGCTGCAGGTGGTGGTGCAGGACAGCATGCCTTCTCGTTCAACTCCCATCAGCCACTTCTGGTTGTCGACAGCCATGTCGCTGGTCACATGCTCTTTGGCCCAGGTGTCCAGCCAGGCCTGGAAGCGTCTGTGCAGGCGTGTGTTGACCCGCTGTTGGGACTAAACACCAGAACAACACAGCTCAGCGACATAGACACCAGGTCAAAAATACAAGAAAGGCACAGAAATAAACCTCCACAGAGTGAGCTCATTAAATCAGGTTGTGACATCAAGACAACCACCGGACTGCTGAAAATGGAAGACTAGTTTTAATGACAACCTTCAGCTCTTTTCCTTTGGGGACTTGAGAAAATCACTGCAAGTGAATGTGGATGTAACTTTTCTGAAGACGTGAAGTGTCGGCCCCACAAATCATGCACACTCACTCGGAGGCTTTCTCTCACCACAGCATAAATGCTGAAGGGTTCTTGTTATCTATTTAGATATTTTAAAAAAAGTTATATTAATACATATATTAGGTTTAAAATTGCCTTTTAGACTACAACACACAAAGAGTTATTATCATTTGTAAAGAACAAGCACACATTCTGTAAAACCCTTTACTTGATTATGACCCCAAAACATGAAGTTAATGACAAACTACTGCTAAAATACTTTCTCACTACTGGAGGTAACAACACACACACTACCTATATATTGCTAACTGTTGATAGCATTTGGAAATCATTGTGTAAAATAACATAACATTATTAACTGTCCTGAATGAACCATTACTGATGCAGCAGTTGCACAACTGCACCAGCAGCACTGTTCAATTCCTCAACAAGTAAAATATATTTTATATATCCTGCTTGTTCTCACATATTATTAATACTACACAGCATTTATGCGAGTGAAGTATTGTCTATCGAATAGTAATCCTCTAAATCAGTGCGACTTAAGTACACGTGTTTGATGGCGCATTTGAGGAAAATGTTTTCAATAAAAAGTTCGTAATTCTTTACATAATGATGGACTAATATTATTTTATGGTGTACAAAAAGTTGGAAAAGCTACAACAGATAACCCTAAAAATTTTTTGAAAATGTCCGCTGGGGTCTAACTACATCCATTAGTCCTCGAGCCCTAATTGGCTTGTGTGCTGCACCTGAGCTAAACTCTGGTAATGCTTCATGCACTGCGATGTCTGCAGTGGTTGTGAACGCTTCTTTTGTTGCTCTGTTGACAACAAAATCTGCAGGATGTTGATGAAGACACATTTTTAATATTTTAGATTTTCAGTCCAGGCACACAGGCACAACTTTTAATAATGAAGCGGGAACAGATCTACAGTAAGTACGTTTAATATTTTCTGTGCTTACCTGATGAGCTCGTGTGAGTGCAGTGTGCCTGTACATGTAGTCCTCTGACTTGCAGACATAGACCATCTTGTAGGAGTTGAGCTTGAACATGCACTCCATCTTTAGCTCACTGCTGCCGTCCTGCAACTTGTCCGAGGGGCCCTTGTTCATCCTGTCCTGCTGCAGTTGCTCCCATCCTCGCTGGCACTTCCTTATTCGTCGCAAATTCCTGAAAGCCGAAACAGATCGACAAGCATGAACAAGACTGAGTGACCCCAGAGGAATTCTTCTGATTACTCCACATCAAAGGGGTGCATCACGTTTACAGGGAAAGTTCGCACAAATTTATGAAATCAGTTTTATTTCACTTGTAACATATGACACAATTTTATGTTTGACAGTATGTAGCATTTTAAAGTCTAGGGGATGTGATCAGGTGCAATAACCATGACATTAAGCAAATTTTAAAGCAGTATAAACAAATTTGAGAGGACTGTCCCTTTAAACAATTATTTTTAAACCCATGCATTGCAACTCACCGAGTAATAGAATTAGATTGGGAGTCAAATCATTCGTGGGAAATGTGGATCTATAAGAGCAGCAGAGGCAGCAGTCGTAACATTTCTGTACAGTGCACTTCCGTTGCACAACCACAGTTCAAATCGAAATCTGCTTTGCAAACAAATAATTGGAAATGGCTCCTGATTTTGTGCAGGTTATAAAAAATGCAATTATTCACCCCACCTGAATGAAAGTTTTAAATGTGTACTTACCACTGAGGGTACAGGTGAGCGGGGACTGAAACCATGAAGCATATTTTTGCATTCAGGGCTCCACTTAAAAGACATGACAGTGAGGCCAATTTCAGGTAAAAACTGTTAGAAACAAACACTAGAAAATTGCTGCCTGATTGGATACCAATCAAAAAATATGAGCTGAGAATACTTTGATGTGCACATACTTTCACCAACAATGTACAGAGTGTTATGATCATGAGATGAAGACCCAACACAACTGGAAAAGAAACGGCTTGAGTTTTTACCGCCATTTAAGGTGTTTGTGAAGGTATTTGTGAAGTCTTTTGACCTCTTGTGCTGCTGATCTCTCATAGATTTGATGAAAAATAAAAAGAGAAAAGGACAAGATGTGGGTGAGCCCACTGATAAATCATAGTCAGGCACCAGATTTATGCAATGGGTTGAATAAGAGAAAACTAAGAACAAGATTTGCTTGTGCTTTAAATACTTTTGAAATGTTTATGGTAATGGACAGCCATCTCAAAGAAACATTTAACTCAAACAAGCACCAAAAAGCAATGACAGACTTTATGTGCAACACTCAACGGGAGCTATAAGATAGAGCGGACACAACCACGCCTCCATGCACAGCTCTCAGGTGTCAGGAAAGAAATACACCAACATGAACATACAATTTAGACAATCATTTTATTTACAAACCCTTCTCCTCTGTACAAGTGTTGCAGATAATGTGCTTGACCAGAGTTTTTAAAAACTAATGAGCACTAATCTCCGTCAAACCAGTGGAAGAATCCTCACCAACAACAAAAAAGTTGCAACGGGAGTGCACTGTTTCCACTGAGAGTTATTATTACAAACATAACACTGAGTATAACAGACTTAAACAAATGGACATTTCAACATTTACATTTGCAAACAGTGATTAAGTCACATACAGGACCTTTGATCTGAATACAGTTACAAACAAAGGGCATGATAAGGTAGAAAAGGAAACCAGGACTTCACTGTTGTCTTAACAAAGTCTTTCAGGTCCAACACAAGAGCTTCAGTCTCTTAATCTCAGGTCAAAGACATCGTAGAAAAATTAAATTAAAATGAAAAAGTTGGAACCCATTTGTTTTTCTGTGCATTCAATGACCTTCGTTCTTATGTTACACAATGAAAAAAAATCATCATTTTAAATTCAATACAATGCGAATAATCAAACCAGATGATTCCTCACAGCTGTCTGCTAAAGAGGGAATTCAAAACCCACGATCAAGCCAAAACCACTTTTAAAAAACCTTAATGTTAATAAATAAAATTCCCATTAAAAAGGAACTGAATCAATGAATAAATAAATTCCATTTTTTTTTTTTAAAAGATGGCCATGTAAAGTGCAATCTTCCATGTGAGGCAGATGTCAGAAACTGAAAAATGTTGGAGGGTGATGAGATTCCTAACAAACAGTTGGGCATTCAGTCACTGCAAAAGTTTCACTGTAGCTGTGAAGTTACTCATTTTAAATCTACCTTCAAACCATCTGTTTGTTTTTTTACTAAAAAGGCAGAGCTCTGATGCCCCTGATGAAGATGTTTGTGATTACAGAGAGCTTCCTAAGTCAGGCTTGTGCAGAAGTGCCACTGTTTCTATCTCTGAAAAGAGTTGTGTTTGGCAGCTGGTTTGGCTTGTCAACAGTGGAGTGGCTGCTCGGCTGCCTAGAGCCTCAGGACAGAAGCTTATAGTGTGCAGACAAGAGGGAGACATGGCTGGGGCCTCACCTGGGGAGGAACACCGGCTTCTGGGCGAGATGCTCTCGCAGCTCCGGAGATGCAGAATCTGAGTTTAGGTATCTCCCCACATAGTCCGACCACCTCTGTGCAGGACAGAGCACATGAATTAAATATACAAAACAGCATAACGACATAATTCAGCTTAGAAGTCTCTACTAAACCAGACAGAGCTTACGGCCGTTAAGGTAAATCATTCCATGTTTTAACCACTGTGTTGTAAATGATAGGTGATCTCACATTATTACTTGAAGCCTGACACAAAATCACCTTACGTAAACTTACTGCAGACATATTGGTTTAGACTAGGGATGTCAGTCCTGGTTAATTTTGCTTTTAAAAAGCCGGCATCCATAACCAGTAACCAACCTCTTAATTAAGAAAAAAAGTGCAAAATGATGTGATATTCAGGAGCCATTCCATTTAACCCGGTGCTCCATCGACTCATTAAGCTGCCTGACATGTGCTGGATGGAGAGGCTCTGATTGAGGAGCACAGCATTTCCACTCTCTGTTTTGTTGCTGTGTCTGGACTGCATCTCCCAGTCAGCACTGATGAAGTTACAGGTAGGTGTGAAGCTACCTTTTGTTTGAGAGAGCTGCCCAGCAGTCACTTGTCAGAGCTCACGTAAGCCTGTCTGCCCTTAACTTTCTCATTCTTCTGGTCAAAGTGCTTTTCCCTTTGTTTAGTCACCGTGGCTCTCAATGTCCTAACATGCTTCGACTCAAGGCAATGTTACAGATCCGACTCTTTGAATCCCTCACCATCTACCACATTGACAAGCAGCATATATGTCCTCCAATTGCCATGCCCACTTTCTTCCCCCTGCTAAATAATCTTTGGCTGGGAGTCATCCTCCGACATGGAAGCAGAGTGCCTGCACTTAATGTACTACAGTACAGTGACAAAGTACTACTAAACTAAAGCGTAGCGTCACACATTTCAACTCATATATATACTCACGCAAACCATTTCACTACCACTCCTCATAATATATCTGCAGCTCTCATATTGGTGGCAGGTTGTACTACACAAGATGTAGCTAAGTACACGTACCTAATGAACTGAAGATACAATTTATGAACTATAATTTAATACTGACTGACTCTTACCTCTGCCTCTGCTGGCTCATCAGAGTTCTCCTCTTCTGTGTCCAGCAGCTCCATAGCCAGACTCACAGATCCTTGGCTCTTTGCAAACATCAACTAGACGAATCAAAAGCAATCAGAGGAAGTTGCATAAAAATTAGGTGTTCATAATAGTTTAGACAGATGCACTATGTTATCATTAATTTCTGGCCTTGTCATACCTTGAAGCAGTTCTCATCTGACATAAGCTGCTCTGATTTGCGCTGGTAGGTGCCCTCTGCTGTGGCCCTGGATGACTGTGTGGACAATGTGCCCCCAGTAGCTTTATTGGCACATTCGCTGAGGTACATGTCCGTCACACGCACACAGACATCATCTGTGACAAGGTGTTGGAGCTGAAAAGGCAACAGATTTAGTATGTGACATCTGTGTCCACAGTAACCAATCTCATTAGATTAAGACTGTGAAGTGCAGCAACACTAACCCACATATAGTACAGATGCTACGCATCTTTTTGAAACACATAAATCACATAATATGATATAAAGATGAATTGCTGACCTGCCGAACAATGCTTTGGATGAGTTTGTCCATAGTGAAGGCAATGTAGGCATGGATGGTAAACATTTCCCTCAGGGAGTCTTCGTACTGAGCCGGCTCCATGTTTCCATCCAAAAGATTACGCACCATTTCCAGAAACACTGAATAATAGTCCTCCACCTCAACATCCACTGCAGGCAGAAAACAGTAAATGAGTTAAATCATTAGTGAAAAATGACAACATGTAATGCGCCGCGGTTGTGTCATGGAAGGATTTAAGTGCAATTATAGAAAACTTAAGAGAGCCAACTAAAAAGTATTATCTCTTACTTGGCTCTCTCATCTTCAGTTGGATTGCTGGGTTTTCATTCTTCTCTCTTATGAGCCCCAAAACCTCTCTTTCCCACTCTCGTTCACGGGCATCCTCCTCAATCTGCTTCTCAGCTTGCCCATAGATTTTTAGCAAACGAGAACAGAGAATGTGGTGAAGACGAAGGAAGATATACCAGTAGTTGTTCACAAACAACAGGTTATAGGCATCATCCGTGCCTCGCAGCTTCTGAGCTGCCGTGTTGCTGAAGAGGAGCTTGGACTTTGATGGGCTGCTTCCTGGCAGGCCGTTGTGCTTCTTTGGGCCGTCTGGGTCCATTTCCATGTCCTCTTCCTCCTCTTCTTCATCCTCCTCCACATCAGAGAGCTCACCTCGCCGTGCAAACAGCAGATCAGGGATGAAGTGGTTGATGATCTGTTTTATCTTGTACTTGTCTTCTTTCTGGATTCCCACCTGTCTTTTGACGTGGTGGATGATGAGGGCAGCCGCGTCCTCCAGGATTTGGCTGTCATCATAGGTCAGGGTCATGTGTGGGCCGCTCAGTGGCAGTGTGGCAGCTTCCTCTGACGATCGCTCCTGGCGCTACAGGACATAGAAAGAAGTAGACTGAGCTGAATTTGGAGGCATTTTTACTTATTAGACATATAAATATAATAAACTAGATAAAATGAGCCATGTCCCATTTACAGCTTCACAACATAAATCCAACTGTGCAATTGTGGAAAGAAATTATTGTGCCACCATCCATCGATCATGGGTCATAAGGTTTCCTTTCTTTTAAATTCATCAGATTATTTTCAAGAGAACGTGTTTGCTTACATCATCATAGAGCATCTCGATTTCGTTCAGTAAGGTCTTTGAGCGCAGCACTTTGGTGTCGTTCTGCTTGAAGTTGATGCCTTGATGGTCGAGAGACTTCAGGTAATACTTTTCATTCTGCTCCCGCCAGATTTTGTTGAAGCCTCTTTGAGCTTCTCTCCACTCCTCATCCTTCATTTTTAATCTGGAACAGTCACACAAACAGACATCTTTAAGTCTTTCTAAATCCAATCTCATAAAATATGAACAACTGTTAAGACCTGAACAGAGGCAGATAAGAAACTAAAATCCGACTTTGAACCTTTTCAGCACTATGGGGACAGACACCGCCGGGTTCCTCTTGAGTCCGTCGATGATGTCGTGAGCCTTGTCTCCATATATCCTCTGGATGGCTTTGCGGTGAATGACCTCCGAGGAGCCGCCCATTGTGTTGTCAAGCTTGAAGCGCAGCTGCTCCTCAGCCGACATGCGAGACAGCCTCCGCTGCACCGTCTCCAGGGCTCGTATCGTGGCAAGGTTAGCTTCCAACACAACATCAAGCTAAAAGGGAATCAGAATCAGAATTCCTTCATTTGTCCCGCAAAAGGGAACATTTCTTCACCACAGCGGCCAAAGGACAGTAATACTGCAATAACAATAATAACAGTAAAAAATAAACTATATAATAAAAAGGTCAGAAATAGACTACTATACATTGTATATACGTAATATTTTACACTGTGATCAGTGTAAACGTAAGCAGTGCAGCAGTGTGTGTTGTTTTAAAGCATTTAAAGTTGAGTTTCCTTGCTTTTGTCGGCAATAATGTTTGTGTAGAATATTTTAAATCTATGGCTTTTTTGTGGTCTTCTGACTTCAGATCAAAGTGCATCATGGAGATAAAGTGCTGTAAACATCTGAGACCATGTGTTTGGACTGAGTGTTCCTCACCTCAAAGCGCTCATCCTCACATCTGTAAATGTGCTCCTCATATTGAGTCTTCTTGGAGCTTACAAACGTAGAATCCTCTGACCACGACGGGAACGACACCCATGTGTCATTCAGGACCTGCAACACAGCATCCCATTCAATTTAAACGTATGCTTACAGGTTTTCTGTGAAGATTCTTATTTGCAATCATGTCGAATTTACAGGAGGCAAAGGATAAATAAATAATTCAAACACAATAATTTAGACCCTTTTCTACTTTAGAAAAGGGTGTAAAAAAGTGTGAAAACTAAGACCCACTGATAACAATCAACTACAGCTCAAAAGGCTCGATTAGAATATTCAGAATTCAAGTTGCACTTGATATCGACGCTGCAATCCTGTAATGTTTGTTTAAAAGAAGAAAAAAAAAGGATTATCGTGGGGGGGGGAATCAATTAATGTCAATTTTGCTCATCTGAAACCAAATATTTCTTAAATCATTTCTCGGATTTGTTGATGATCAATCACAAAAAATAGTAGGTTAAAAAATGTATGTTCTATTAAGTTAACATTTGTTGACTTTTTATTGACTATTCAATGTATCTATTAAAAGCACATTCAGTGCCTGGTGACTGTAAATTTAGAAGCAGCAACTGAACAAAACACCAGTCGTACTCCTGAGGCTATTTTCCAGATACACTGACATTGTACCTGGTAACCCTGCAGGAGAGAATAAACATGTTATCAAGACAGGACTATCTTTAATAAGCAGACTTCCTCTAGTGACTCACCTCTCTGCACAGTGGCGTCCTGCCTGTGCACTTGGGCTGCTGGTAGCTCTTGGGCAGTGCTCTGTAGCTGGACCCCAGCCTCTTGCAGGAAGCGTAGTCAATTTCCATGGCGATGCCCTCTGTTGCGCGCTCCTTAGGTAAACTCTCGGCATGGCTCAACTCCCCATGGCTGGACTCTCGGTAGCCCAGGAAGTTTTTAAACCATGTGAAAAGCTCCGGGAATTTTCTATCAATCACGGCATAATAAATTTGCAACAATTAACAGTGAGGCTATGGCCATGTGGTTGACAGGTTTGTGTAGTAAAGACACTGGTAGTTGAAAAGTGTATTACATTTGATGTAGATACAAAATCAATACTATATTTCGTTAAATTTAATCTCTGACGAGTAAAAAAAAGACATAATGTTACATCTGAAAAAACATCACAATATATTGCTCATTATATACTAAAATTCCTATTGAGTGGCTGTACTTGGTAGTACCACAGTACGATATACATAGAAATGAGTGCCTGTTTACATCTCAAGTACAGTAACACAGTCAGAGGCCCTGAAGCGCTGGTGACTTTTGGTGTGTGTGTTTAAACTCACGCAAGAAATGGGATGACAAGCTGCACCAGCTCAGCGCGAGAGATTACTTCTTGATTGAAAATGTGAAGACACCGCAGGAAGTTGTCATAGGCCTCAGAGCTCCTAAGAGCCTTTCTCACCTGTTAAAGGAAAAGGAAATTAACAAACTTTCCTTCCTGGTTTATCTTTAAAAACTACTTGTGCTACCTGTAATAATACTGACCTTCTCAAAGAACATCGTTTCAGTGCTGGTGCTGTGTTTGCCGACTTCACTCATGCTGTGGTCTTTCCCCATTATTTTAGGTTTCTTCTACAAAAGTGTAAAGAAATAAAAACATTATGATTGTTGCATGCTATCCAAAAAGAAAAGGGTAAATCTTCTTATAAAAAGACAATACTATTACTCTGAGGTTTGGGAAAATTTAAACACATCCAGTTGCCCAAAATAAAACAGTCCGTTAAAACAAAGACTGAACTGTAGCCTGAGATGCTGAACTGTATTAGTCAGGGGTTTTGCTAATATTTAGTCCTCATAAATGTAAATTAAAAGACAATTTGTCTTTGCAGAAGAAACAAACACCACAAACAGGTGAATATATACAGACAGCAGCAGCAGCGTGGTGTGTACCTTGACAGGTGGTGTGGCTCCCACTCCTGTGGGTCTCCTGATTGGCAGGCCGTTCTGGCTAAGCCTCTGCTTGTTGTTCAGTAAGGGTCTCTTTACTGTGCCACCGTGATCATTACGCACCGACTCTGCCCTGTCTGGTGTAGCCTTGCCCAGAAGCTGAATAGAACATTGCACAATATGTCACCAGAGAAAGGTCACAAAAGTGAACTTAGTCTTTGTCATTAGAGTTTTACATTTTCAGCAGGACTGTAAATGCAGTGGTTCTCAAATGTTTTGTCATGACCCCCTTCAGAAGCCAAAAAAAAGATTCCCAGCAAATCTGAGCAACTGATTTTTATTAAGCATCAACTATACCATGGAAGCTACTGAAAACACGAGCCAGGCTTAATCTTATTAGGAAAAGGCTGGCAGGCTGCCTTTGCTAGCATCAGAGCACCCAGACAGCCAGAAACAATGCCAGCACCAAACACATTTCTCAAATCAAGTCCAGCTAAAGTGTGTTCACGGAAACTTACCATCGAGCTGTTTGCATCGGGCAGGAACTGTCCGAACTCTGAGAGCAAGTCCTCCTGGTTTTTGAAGAGTCTTGCCACCTGAGTGTAGACCTCCTGCTCTGTCAGTGCCGGGGTGTAGTTGCCTCCTGCCTCTTTAGCATTTCGCTGTTCCTTCTGGAAATGTTATAATTGAAGACAAAAAGGAAGGTGAAAAACACACTTACACTGGCTATCAACAGTTTGCATATGCTACACTGTCCACATGGCATTCCTTTTCTTACCTGGTATGTGTGTAGGATTTCCAAGAAGGCTTTGTAGATGTCTGGCTGACCCTGGAAGCGGTTCTTGATCTTGTTGACATAATTTATAGCGTGGTTGAACTCCACTGGCTGGTTGTTCTGGAGTGCGGGCCCACCGGACGGCGTGCTGCTCACAGGAGTGTGGGACTGAACAGAAGGTGAGCGTGGTGAGGCGTAGGAGGGGATGGATGGGTTGGGCTGGCTGGTGGGTGTATGGGCTGGAGACTGAATTGGCTGATGGGATAGACAAAAGAGAGAGAGCATGTCATTGAACTCCCATCAGGTGAAGATTCAGTTTGGTGTACAAAAACTTTTTGTATCTCAAGTCAAATTCAAATGTTATTTACTGTGAAGCAACTTAAATGAAAACTTCAAGGACACAATCAATCAACGTATCAGCCTGTATTCTACCTTGCTGGTTTTATTCGGAGCAGGTTGGGTGGGTATCGTTGGAGTGGTGGTGGTTGTTGGGGTAACGGTGGCGGTGGCCGCGGTGGCGGTGGCCGCCGTGGTAGTGTGCGGACCAGCCTGTGGCAGACTCTGGTGCTGGGGCTGGCTCGCAGGTTGGCTGGATGCTCCACTTACAGGGATGTTATGAACAGATATACCGTGAGGGGTGATGTAGTGGATCTGACCTGGCGTGGTAACGTTGACTAAATCGTTGGTTTGAACCTCGATCTTATATCCGGGTGGCAGGAAAGTGTTAAAACCCATAATGAGGTCTGGGTGGCCCTTGAAGAGCTGTGACACGCGGTTGATGACTCCAGGAGTGTCTATGCTGTAGTGGAAGAATGAATGAGAGTAATTTAGCATCTTATTCATCATCTAGAGACTGGTCTTCATGTTGCATATATAAAACTTCATATAGATTGTTTTAATTGATGAGGATATGTCAATAAAATCAGAACTGACCTCTGAGACTTGAACTCTTTCATAATATCAAGGAAATCATTATAAACTTGCGGCTGATTCCCAAACTGCAGCTTCACTTGATCCAGATAGGACAAGGCGTCTTCAACCTGTAGAGCAAAGGAGAACAAACATTGTATAATTTCTCTCCTCAGGTCTGATATTCTGTCACACTGAATATAGAATGAAAATTAGTTCAAATTTGTAAAAGTCAAATAAGTTCAAAAAGACCGTTCAACTTAACACTAAAGGTATTGCTGTGCACTACAACTACTTGTTTCTACGGTGGGGTTACCTTCAGCCGCTGAAACTGTTGCTGTCCTTGGGTTGAAGTCATAGCTGTGGGTGGATGAACATGACCTTGGACCACTGCTGGGCCCTGGGCCTGAACTGCTAGGCTGTGTGCGTGGGGACCAACATGAGGTGCTGCATTATGTCCGTGCCCATGTCCACCTGTGTTCTGAGGCATTGTAGGGACCTGTTCAGGAAGAAGTGACAAGGACTTCAGGATCCACAGATTGTACAGATGTCCTCGTCCTATGTCTTCTGCACATTTCTACAATTAAACTGAATAAAGGACAGCTTAAAACAGAACGGTACACTTCTGAATTAACATTCAGTTCAGAGACTGCTACTTTAAGAAGAAGCACTTTAACATTTCTTCCATGTGATCAGCTCACTGAAAGAGCGAGTTTAAAATCAACTGGTATCAGTCTTCAGACCTGGTAGCCTTGTGGGAGAGAATACTGGATGCCAGTGGATGGCTGCATGTTGTCTGCAGATGCCTCTATCACAGTCTGGGCTGGGGCGAGGGCCCGGTGCTGGAAGCTGTCTGCAGTTCCTTGAACTGGAGGTCGGCGTGACTGCTGCTGCTGAGGTGCAAATACTAGTTCCGGGTCCTCCACACGCCTCTTCATTGTATATGCATACTCACAAGGGCTAAAGTGGAAAGAGAAAGAATGACAGTTAACAGGGATCCTACTAGTTTAGAACTGTTGAAGTCATTTGAGGCACTTTAAAGGTTAATTAGTTTATAAAAAATCAATTATTAAAAAAAACGTAACTATCTTATGGCTTTTGATGCACGGTTTCAATGAACCTATGCCAGGACATGTTAAAGGTCTTTAAAAACAAGCCTGATCGCACATTTTTACTGTTATTGTGATCCACGAGGCGTTAAAGGCTCCACCAGAGTGACACTTTGATATTTCCAATCAACACCATTATCTTACATTCAACCTTTCTTTATGCACTATCTTTACAAGTATTGGCATACTGATGAACAATTCAAACAAATCCACAAAATCACAATCAATCAGTATATAAATAAAATAAGACCAGGGACAATGCTTAAAACTAACTCTGTGTGTGAAACTAAAAGGCCGTGAAGAAATCAGCTTCTCTCTAAATAGACATGATATCACTGACCAACCAAATGGCTGTAGCAGCCAGTTAGGGACCGTCTGTCAAGTGACAGCCACATTACGGTTCAGAACTGGGGCAGCCTCTTGGACAGGAGGTGACTCAATATAATCATCATATTAACTTGCTACAGCTGATATGAATGTATGTATCCTGTAAAAAAGATATCATGATTGTTCAAGTTTTTCCCCCCTGAGTGTCAAGCATATTTTTGAAAATAAATTAAATGAATTCAGTCAAAATCCACATGGAACTGTATTTATTTAAAAAATATTTCCACAACTATTTACAAAAACAAACACTCAAAATGACAAATAAACCAAATCTCTGATCAAATAAATAAGAGCATGTTGAGTCGGCTCCTCTGGGCCAGTCTGCCTCTTCTGACTGCTTCTCCTCCCTGTTAGAAACAAGAACACCAGACTTTGTAAGACGACTGCATTTCATCACAACAGCAGGTTATACAGTTATCATTGCTTTAAATATTAATATTTGGATGACAAATATCTGTTAATCTAACATAAAGGACAATAAAGACAGTTCATGTTCTATTTGTTGATGAATGCAACCCTACTTTTATCAATACATGTCATATCTTGCTTGACTCTTTCATTATGTTTTTCTGTGTCTGTTGTCTTCACTTGTCAGCCGGCCTCCTGTGTTCATTACTGCTGCCATCTCTGGACACTCCTCTGTGGTCCTGTCATCCACCGCCCCCCACACCATCTTCTTGCTGGTCTGCATTGGTGTAACCAAGGGGTCAAGGAAAGACAGGACCACGAGTACCTCCACTTTCCCCCGTTCCCTGCTGCTGACCCCCTTCTTCTCTCAGTCTCCCTTTTCTTTTCTCTCTAATACATGTCCCTGAGACTTTTCCACTTCATCTGAGAAGAAACACACAAAACATGAACTGTAATTACTGTTGTTACCTGTGGTTGATGCTAACTCTGTCCAATCCTCATGCTAACTTAGTTCAGATTCAAGTCATACATATTGCTGTAAACAAGTACACCTATATACACATATACACATACATATTTACCTGGTAGTCCGACATCCTTGCTCACTTTCCTCCACACAAGCTCGTTGTCCTGTCTAGGCACAGGTGGAGCGCTGCGTCGTAGGCTCTGGGTGTCCGTAAACCGCCACAATGATCTTTTTCTCCTTTACTGTTAATGAATGCCTGGACATCAGCCATGCTGATGTCATGACATCAGTGTGAATGTCAACACTGATAGAAATCCGCGAAACAGAGTCATGCAAAAAATATTGCTTGAGTTCAGTACTTTCAACTCACTCGGTTCTCGTTTGACGCTGCTTTGGCATCGTTCACGCCGTGTGGCTCGATCTGACAAGTACCATGTTGAACGCCACAAGTATTGGAATCAATTCTCCTTGTGTCTTAATCTATAATTTGGTCTCATCTGTGTCTTTGCATCCAGACATCACAGCTCCTCTCTACATGTTGGTTTACAATTTAAGAGGGGATCTCAAAACGCTGATTAGAGCCGTCAGATCTATGTTGGTATGTAAGTACAAGGTACAGAGTTGAGGTCGAACAATGTGGCTTTTCAGGGCAGAAACCAATTATTAGGAATCAATGAGACTAAAAACTGATGTTTGGAACCGATATTCATTTGCAGCCAAACTGAAAGTCTTTGTGTCAAAATTGTGAAGAACCAGTGATAAAATAAATTACAATTAACTTAAGTACTGTTCTTAAGTACAATTTTCAGGTACTTTGCTTGAGTTTTTCCTTTTTCCGCTAATTAATACTTAACATTGATAAATTGAATTTATAGGTACTTGCAGATTCAGACTACTCAGCATTTATTGGTAATTCATTTTTGACATGTTACCACACCTTGTAGTATTGTGGGCGGAGCCACAGCATCACATTTTTAAATGTTAAAATTAGATTTTTTTTATCAGCAATATAACAAAAAGAAAAAGAAAAATACCCTGTACTGCTAATCAGTAAATGCTGAATATGGGCCCAGGCAGATAATGGACCGGGCCCAGTGCACACTGACACTGGCTGATAATATAAAGTCTCACTTTAGAAACACTTTTCTGAGCATTTCAGACTAATTATTGGGCGATAAAAAATAAACAAAAAATTACAACCACACAATTGGACAATATAAAAGCCATTTTAACGATTGCATAATGCTTAATAAACGTTGTGTCTGTCTGGATGTTTCTCAGCACATTCACACACATTTATAGCGACATGTAATTTATCGACGGTCCCTCAGCAGACGTCACTGCAGCTGGTCAGCGGGCAGCCGACATTGCGCCTCACCGTCCTGCACCACCAATTTCGGAAAACACGGTGCCTGAGCGTCCGGTCTTCAGACGCCGAGATCGCGCCTGTCGCAAATCCAGCTCCAAATATTCTTTGCCGAACGCGAAGCTAAGAAGGCAGACAGTGAAAGAAGTCGAAATCAGTTGACTAGCGCTTCTGAAAGCTAACATTTTGCTGCCAGCCAACATTTTATAGGCATGTAGGCGCTGCCACTCGCTGTAGCCCTGCCTCATCCCCTCCCCCTCTCTGCCAAACACCGAGCTTAACGCCAGCCGTTTTCGGTGAGCTGACCGCTTTCGCTAGTCTGATGGCTGACGTTGGCTTTCGTCCTAGCTGGAAGTTTAGTGGCAAGCGAGCTAACCTTTATTAAATGCAGAAACTGCTAGTCGGCATAAAGAACCAGTGAGTGTCGGTTTGTCACTCCCGGGTCATCGCTGACCGTCCTCAGTAAACGGGACTCGGCTTGCTAAAAAATCCAGATGAGCTGAACGTGTCGGCTAACTGACGTTACCATTTCTGTTAGCTAAAGATACCGAAAAGAAAACAGCCATGCTTCATCGCAACTGTCAACACGCTCGGCTGCTAAGTTTGTAAAGGATAGGCTACCGTTACATTTGAATACTTAAATAAAGTTACATGGTCAGTAACTAATTCTGGTAATGATAACGTTAGCTGGTTAGGTCAGGAAGAACGCTGGCTAGCTAACAAGCTAACACTAGCTTCTTCATAACGTTAACGTCGCATTAACGTCAAGTTATGCGAGAAGTTCGACAGGAAAAAAAATCGTAAACACACAAACTGCTTTTCCGCTAGTAACGTCTGTGTCATAAAATCCAGACCCAACCAGTAAAGACCGATATAGCAAGAGCAAACTAACAACAAAAATGCATGTTGTCAGGTCAATCTGCTCAGCGTTAGCATGTCAGCTAACGTTAATTCATGGTCGCCGCTCTTAGCCTGCTAGCTTTACTTAAACTAGCTTGACTAACTTATCGGCGCTGTACGCTAATGTAGCCGCTCTCGATCCCACATGGTATTTTGTCGGGACTCGAAAATACACGAAAATGTTAAGTCATCAAATAAAGGCAACCTAAGTTGGATCGCTATCTGGTCTGTTCAGCAAGGTTATATAGCAGCTATATGCTACGTTAGCACAACAACCAACCCCCATCAGTACAGGGTATCCGGCTAACAAGCTAATACTAACTTACCTCGCAGGCTGCCACCAGCGACAAGTTGACACACTGGTGTAACGCAGTCCAACCAGTAAACCGCCACTCGTGTATTCACTCGGCCGTGACAAAAAAGTGAAGTTCTGAGAAGTGGTCGCACATGAAAATGTCAAAAATGAAATTGGCCGTAGTGGCTACGTCGCTAACAACAGTGTATGTATGAAGCGGTGTTCCTTGAACATAGAGGCGTGGCTAACATGAGGGCGGGCCGTCTCCTCCCAGGCTCAGCTGTTATTGGTCAGATCTGCAGAATGAAAACAAATACAGTGCGGGCGGAAAGCCAGAGGCTGGTTCAAGGCTCTGGTGCTGGTCCTGAGGAGTCTGTCTGCACCACAGCCTGTCAGTGGCCCAGCAGCTACAGCACTGGTCACATTGATTTGCCATATTCCGTATCAATTAAAGATAAGTTATTGATTTGAGTATTATTTGGGGCAGCATGGTGGGGCAGTGTCACCCCTCAGCAACAAGGACCTGGGATTGAGACTGGGCAAGTCCCTCCATGCAGATACCCCTGTGCAGGTCACCCTGTGTGGGTCACTCTGTATAGGTCCCTCTGTGCAGCCTGCATGTTCTCACACTGCTGCCTCCTCACCATCCAGGGACACGTCTTACCCTTAATTGTCCGTGAACATAGATAGTTGTTTTCTCCCTTTATGTCAACCCTGTGATGAGCTGGAGACTTATCCAGGGTCCACCAATGTCAGCTGCTGAGAGCCATCTGCTGCCCCTGTGACCCTGAAAAGAATGATGGGTTGGAAGAGTGATGGATGGAAACTTCTCTGACAGGCACAATGCAGTTCAGCAGAGTTTATAACTGTTGCTAATGTTAAGCTCTCGTCCCTTGTTGGGCTTTTACATGTCAGACATATAGCTGTCAGTGCCATCACAACACAATAAAACACACATACCGCACTACAGCAACACCAGTGTTGGCCAAATTACTTTTCAAATACAGTATATTACATATTACTAAATTTTAAAGTGATATATTACATCACAATATTTCTGACTGCGTAGATTAATATATTACTTATTACACTTCTTTTTAGTTACTTCCGACAAAATACCCAAATAACCTCTATAGAACAATGAACCAGCCTGGATCTTTTTATATAGATCTATGGTCACAGAGATGAGCGGGCAGACAAAGATCACAGTCTGATGTCATGAGATTTTATTTGTAGGCTCAGCCATACAAACAGATCAATACCTGCTATAATGTAGCCGAGACAAACATCTATCTATGTAATACGGTCATGTTGGATTCATAAAGCAACAATAAACACTTCCCTTTGGTCGGTAATGCAGATTGTAACACGTTACATTACATAACTGTTGTAATATATTACGAAGATATTATTTATGACCAGTGTTGGGTGTAACGCGCTACAAAGTGTTACGCGTTACTGTAATCACGTTACTTTTTTCAGTAACGAACAGTGTAAGGCATTACTGTTCTGAATGTAGTAATCACATTACAGTTCGCCAAGCTTGTTCTTTACGTTACATTGCTAGTCGCACGCATCACACACAACGGGCTGGGGGGAGGGGGGCCGGGGGCCGTCAACAATGGAACAGTGATTGGTTGGGGTTTGGCACGAGGTATCTTTCACCATCACCGATTGGTTAGTCGCCACCCGCAAGAGGAGATGGGATAACAATGGCAGCGTCATCAACACGAGCAGAACATGCTGCTGCATGCGACTTGCCTGAAGACCCCCCCTGTGTGAAGCCACTTTTGACAGTTGGCGATACAAACATTACTTTGAATTTGTTGAACGTAAGGAAAATAACTTGAGTGTGAGGTGCACACTTTGCCCGTGTTGGAAACTTCTATCCACCGCTGCTAACACTACCTCAAACTTAAAGTGAAACTCGCGCCAAAATGCAACCAAGGCTTTATTTGTGATTGAATATGAGTCAAACCTTCGGGTAAATTAATAATTATGACGAAAGAGGCACTTTTAAGAGTTACCATAGTTTCGTTTTCGGACGTTAATTTTGAACGGGAGTGCAAGGGGCAGGATACGATGGCATCAAAATCGCTATTTTTAAAACACTAAGAAGTCTCGACACAACATGAAACTTTGCTCATGGCATCACCAGGGTCTCTACTCATGAACACGAGCATTGAGAACATTGTTTATGTACACAGAGTTTACTAAAAAGGTTTTTGAACTACTCACGTTAGCTGCTGCATCTCTTGCGCAGCAAGGCAAAAAGTGTCGATCTAAGGAAGGAGGAGAGTAATGGTGGGACGCTCCTCAAGCTTAGTTCCATATGAATGCACGGATAATTCATTGTTTTGTCGTTAGCGAAAAGCAACATTGACGTCCACGTTGAAAAGGCAGCCTCATATTACAAGCAATACTACAATCAGCAGCCGGAAAAGTCACGTGACATCTCGCGTGGATAGTTGTTGCCGGAAGCCAGTATGCTACTGGTAACCTGAGAGACACAAACACAGCACAACAGTGAAGAAGACCAAGAGGAGACAACAAAGTTGTCACAGCGTAAATCAAGTTAGGGTTAGGGTTACGGTTAGGGTAGCGATTTTGATGCCATCGTATCCTGCCCCTAGCACTCCCGTTCAAAATTAACGTGCCCGAAAACGAAACTACGGTAAATCTTAAAAGTGTCTCTTTTGTCATAATTATGCATTTACCTGAAGGTTTGACTCATATTCAATCACAAATAAAGCCTTGGTTGCATTTTGGCGAGAGTTTCACTTTAACGAAGCACCTACAGAGACAGTACGCACACACAAAGCTTGTTGCTAAGGAACCGTGGAGCAACATGAATGTAACTCGTAATGTAACTCGTAATGTAACTAATTACTTTCTTCAGGGAGTAATCATGTAATGTAAGGCATTACTATTTGTGAGTAATGTGTAATGTGTAATATATTACTTTTTTGAGTAACGAGCCCCAACACTGTTTATGACACGTTATAGTTCTCTGTTACCGCTTAGAGAAATATATTACTGTAATGAGTTGCTTTTGGAGGAAAAGGGTTCAAACTGACAGCTGTGTAGAGTATGGGAGCCTAAAGGATCAGGAGAGGTTTGCAATTAAAGGCTAACTCCACCCATTTCACACAATAAAGTGTGTTTACAGGTCTTGGGTAGAACTACTGCATATGTGAAAAAGTGGTATACAGTATTTTGTGCATCTAATCTGATAACTTACTTCCATTAATGTCACTCAATTGCTAAGTTGCATTCTGGCTACATTACCCACATTGCATCTAATCAATTGAGTAACATCACTCGAACAACTCCAACTTCCCTCTTTTTGGCTGTAAACGGCAACATTTCTTCTGGGATACAAACATTAGAAGTCGTATTGTCAGACTTCAAGTACAATTTATTCTATCATTGTACATTTGCAAGAATTACAACATTTGGTTGACTTCACATTTTCACTGCAAGCAGACATTTTGATGAAATAAACTACAAGGCTGGTTACATGTTGCACACTTGGACAGAAAGAGGATCCAGGTGAACAACAATTTTTCCTACTTCTACTCTTTTCAGGTGCAGGTTGACAACCACACAGACACGTTTACCTGGTGACACACTTCCTACTCACTCAGCACTCTGAACATGTCGGACCCCGTGAGGACCCCTTTAGCTGTCCCCTGTAAAACATTAAAGCCGCACATGAACACACATATCAAAATACAAGTAAACAAAAAATATGGTAACATAATATGTAATGAAAATAGGAGGGTGTCCATTAGTGTGCATAATATTACGGTGGGTCCCACTCTCCCCTCCTAAAGTCATGTTGTCTTGACATTATGCAGTTCCAGAGTCCTCATATTTTCAAGAGAGTTGTAGTGGCAGGTTACACAGGAGACAGTCTCTTAGGACACTTTCTGTACAGCAAAAGTCTTTGTTGATTGATACTTTATTGAAAGAGGAGAATGCAGCACAGTGTCGCCCTTGTCTGCCTCATCAGATGCTGAAGCCTGCTCAGTGTTGTGTCTCGCCCAGTTCCTGCTGATTCTCTCTCCTCTGCTTCAGCATCCATCCATCCTTCCTCCGTCGCCGCCATTACGACAGGGCTCATTCTCTTCACCTTGGTCTACTTTTCTTTCAACTGGATTCAACTGGTTGGCTTTTTCCACTTCAGCCCTCAGCTGGCTTTTCACCTCCTCCAACATCTTTGTTTGTCATGTGGTAATGAACCTACCATTACTTTCATCCTCCGAGCTACTGTCAGGTTCTCCCTCTGTTTGATCTGCTCTTTCTTCCTCTTGTCCGTGTTTGACTGAGGTAGTCAAGACTACCAGAGGTGTTTAGTGGAAAGGAGACCTGTTCTGACAGTACACTTGACCTCTTTGGTCTGGCCTGCTGGAATCACAGTCTTTAAGTTTCTAACCTTCACCATGCCCTCCTTGTCCTTTTGGTCACCACTTTTGGCACAATTTGGATCAATTTGCTTTTCTACAGCCAATGGAGAACAATTCTTTTACCTCTGCAGGTGTCACATCTGGGTTCTGCTTGTGGTTTTTCTTTGCTTTGTTTGTCTTTCTCATTCAACAACAGCTGCCTCATTCACTCAGTGGCTCCAAAGAGGATGTTTTTAGGCGACTCATGACTATCATGTATTATGTCCTTTTAAAATGTCCCTTTAATATTGTCTTCAGCTTGGAAAGGGTGAAATCACTTTTCACATGGAGCATGTCGTGAATACTCAAACTTGGACTAATTGCCTTTACCACAGCCTCAACAACTTCAGCTTCACTGTGTCAGTCTGATGCATCACGTTTGATGAGAGCTTTTACTTCTGTCCCTTTTCCCTAATCTGTTCACAGATCTTGAAATCTGTACTTATTGTCACTTTGGAAAGCTTATTTACAGCTGTAGACAGCACATTTGCTTGGCTTGAAAATCAAGTGTTCACGTTTTCATTCATTTCACTTGCTCCTTGAACTTCGTCCTGCCACACTTCACTCTAAGCTGCAGCTGTGAGGTTTTTCCAGCTAGCTTAATTTCTGCAGTTTGTTTCTTGCTTGTTTGTTTCTCTCTATGGAATCGGTTATTTTTCTGATTAAAGTGAAACTCTTGCCAAAATGCAACCTAGGCTTTTTTTGTGAATGTATATGAGTCAAACCTTCGTGTAAAAGCATAATTACAACGAAAGAGGCACTTTTAAGATTTACCGTATTTTTTGTTTTTGGGTCAAACTCATTTTCAATGGGAGTGCTTGGGGCAAATTAGCGATAGCATCAAAATCACTATTTTTAAAACACTAAGAAGGCTCGACACAACATGAAACTTTGCTTGTAGTATCACCAGGCTCTCTACTCATGAACACGAGCATTGAGAACATTGTTTGTGTACACAGAGTTTGCTAAAAAGAAAGTTCGAAAGACCGTACTACAACAAAGTTCACTTCATTCCACTAATGTCATTGTTTGTCCACAAGGGGCTGCCAGAGTCAACATAAATTAAGGAATTAAATAAAAAACATGTGCTGTACAAAAAACAAAACAGGACAAAATAATCAAACAAACCCTTTTATTTTTAGGTAGATAGCTAAAAAAGTGCATAGTTGCAAATTATTAAGAAGTGGACAGAGTTGAACAAATACGAGATGAGACGAGCAGCACAGGAGACAACATAACAACCCGAAATTCAACTACTTCACTGGGGCAGTCTTCACAGATCTAAGGGGATCAGCCTTTAGTTGTCTCATGTGAGTGAGTCTATCCCTCAGCATCAAAGCTTACAAAATAAAACTCAACAACCTTTAACACTGTATCATAAAATGTCCTGCAGTGCAAGACAATCTAATAATAATATTAATACATTTACACTAGTAGATGAACTAGTCACATTTTAACATCCTGAGGTGTCTTACACCTTTTAGCCAGCAGAGGTCAACATTTACACTTGAGTTTTAAAACAAACTGGGTCCCTTCACAGTGGTCAGATAAACACTACCTCTGATCACAATCAAAATGTCACACAAATGAACTGAAAAAAATAAAATCAATAAAAAAACTTCACATTTCACTTAAAGAGGCTCACTTCACATGGAAGACAGAGCACAAAACACCAACTAGCTTCAATAATATGCAAACCTTTAGTGTTTTTAATTAGTCCATCCAACTTGTACTAAATATGCATGTGCCTCAAACTTTCCTGTTGTACAATATTTTGAAAGAAAGTGAATACGTGTATTCCTCAAGATATCAGCAAGTGAGATCAGAAGATTGATACCATCCTATTAATCAGTTAAATGTAGGGCTGGGTGTATGGCTTTAAAATGGTATCACAATAAAAACCATCAGAAGACAACATTGATGACATGCAGTTATATTATGATATCAGATATCTCAGAAGGAATAATTGTCTCACATCATGATAATGATATGTTTCATATATATTGCCAGCCCTAGTTAAATGTCAAGCTACAGTGATACTCAGCTTAGTTTAGCTTAGCATATAGACTGGTAATGGTGTTATTATGGTTCCCACTGCCTATTAGTTCCCGTCGCTGGTCGCATTCTCTACGCTTGACTCAAATTAATAGCTGTTTGACGGTTATGTCTGTTTTTCTTCTGATATGACTATTTACAAGCTGTAGTTTCCCCAGTAAACACACTGACCTCTTCCACTTACTTCTGCTTGCCCCATTTGAGGTCTCTCATCTTCTGGAGCTGCTCTTCACAGTGTCTCTGGGATTGCTGGTAGAGGGGAAAGGTCTGGTTGCCCTGCCACTGGTCTACGACAGCCGAAGAGGTCTGTGTGTTTACCGAGGAAACTACAGCTCACAATCTGCAGCTGGCCGTTTGTTGAACATACAGTCGGGAATTAGCCCTCTAGCCATTGAATTATTGTGGTCTGATTAAACAGTAAACTCACTGTACCCCACTGGGCCTCCCTCACTCCCTCATAGCGGACTACCAGGACCACGAAGATCTCTCCTTTTCAGTCTGTTTGATGATAAGAAGGCGCCTTTCTGTTGAACTCTGACACTTTCCTTGCCTTCTCCTGTCAGAAAACATGCTGGATGTATTTAACATGAAGTACCAGGACCACAAAGCTGTCAAGGCTTCCATCATTAAATGATATACACAAGCCAATCAGAGGCAGAGTAGGGCTGGTCACAGAGACCTGACCTGCCTGGCTTTGTCCGAATAAACAACTTCATTATACTCAGTTACTCCACCAAACATTACCCCACAGAAAACTGGCTGCTGGCTGCACAAACATAATAATGAATCTTCTCATCCAACTCTCGACAAATACCTAAAATGTCAAACTATTCTTTTAACTGTTCACTTCTAGCTGCTTGTAATTATGGCATTCATGGATGTATAATGATACATTGTTTTACATAAACCATTAAGTGCAAACTACTGCTCTCAAAATTAAACAGTGCTGAGAAGAGTGTTTTGTTAGGTGTGGATGAAAACATCTGCTCGTTGAAGTTTAAAATAGTGCTGAGGTGATAAGCTGGGAAGCCATTTTAGAAAAAAATTCTTCTGTAATTAGATATCTGAGGAAGTTTTGGGACTGTGGCCAGACTTTTTTACGTGAGATGACAAGTACAGTGATCAACCGAATCTTGCTGCAATTTATTCAGTAATTGTTGAGAAGACCTTCTGAAGACCTGCTGCTGTTGAACTAACAGATCAATTAAATCAGCAGGATTCAAAATGTCACAATAAGCAGCCCAACGTTTTTCTTAAATATTTCATTCAGGACTAAAGTGGTCCATCGTCCAACACTGACCTCCTTGCTGCTAGCATGGCTGAAAATCAGCTGTGCAGATGAGTGTGTTGGGATTTTGAATGAGGTTTCAAAACCTGAATGTTTTGGTTTCACCTCATCTCTCTGAAGCACCTTCTGAACCAATTATTAGCAGAATCCTTTGTTCCGTTTTCCCAAGACAAACATAAAACTGTAAAATGTTATAGATCACATAGAAAAAGATACATTAAGGCTATGCAAGTTAAACTAGCAGCTGAAAGATTGATTGTTTTGCTAACTTGGCTAATTAAGAACATTTTTTAAAGGTCTGTGATCATTTCATGTAATTTGGCACAACACAAGTGCAGCCCACAGGGACTTTGATGAATTCCTTTTTCACCATGTATTTGATGGAGTCTTGGCACTTTCCTGTTGTCTTCTTTAGGATTTTCATCCAAGCGAACACCAGTTTGGAGTTGTAACTCTGGTTCTGCTGCCCGTCGATGATACAGCCCTTACAAATGCACTCGGCAAATGCGATGTCACGAGGGATCCTGTCATCCTCTTGTTCTACTCTGATGGGAGACAGAACACAAAGCAGTCGTTACACAAGCTCTGACATGATCACAACACATGCAAGACACATTTCCTTTATGAGACAATAAAACACATTGCAGGCTCTGTAATGTACTCAAGGTATCAAAGTAAAAATGATCTCTCTGAAGGAGATTTCTACTGGACAGTTTTATGCAAAGCTAATTGGACCTCACGTCTCATTAATACAATTCAAAGACTTTTAAAGTTAACAGTGGAATCAGGTAGAGGGCTTCAGGTTCTTTGAGGTACTTTCACCATTCTTCTACTTTATACTTTCACTCCACTAACTTAAACTTATTAGAACAGAACTTTTACTCCACTTCATTTATTTCAGAAAATGAGAAAAATGTTGATTATAAAATTGTCCCACTATACAGTATGTAGAGGTTATAGTCTGTACACAGAGAAGAATAACTTGTTTTACAAAGATCTGAGCACTCCACCAGTGATGATTAAAACAGGTGCTACAGATCAACATTCGTCATTTCTAACAGGATATCTTTAGTTTTTGCTAACTGTAGTACTGTCAGTTTGACTTAAACTTTACTTAGTAAAAGATCCGAGTACTTCCTCCCCAAAATAAATAAATATAATGTTATTTTATTTGTACTTTTGATACTTAAGTACATTTAATATCAGACTGTTATGCAATTCGTGCAGGTGAACGTCACTTCTATCAGAGTAATTTAATAATAGTAATATATTGCTGTCTTCCTCCTGCACTGTTGTGACAGACTCACTTACGATAAAGGAGCGCCTTTTTGTCCAATCGCGGTCTCCGTAGCAGCGTGCAGTCACTCACCTGTACCTCCACGGGGAAACGCACCGGTTGTTCCCGGCGCCGCGCATCTCCTGTGCGGCCTGCATGCAGCTCCTGCTGTCCGGCAGCCTCACAGAAACATTCCACTTGTTCCAGTACTTCGTCTGAGACCTGTCAGCCAGGTCCTTCAGCTCCTGCTTGCTGATGCATCTGGGGGACGAGAAGTCGTTGAAGACCAGCAGCGAGCCGAGAAACACCTGCGAACAGTCAGAAACAGAACCCGTCAGAACCTGCTCCGACATGGACCCACAGAGCTGCTCCCCTCCGAGCCACACGCACACGTTACCGTTTGCAAGCTGGCCCATGTCATCTTGATCCCGGACAGGTTCGACTGTGCCGAGCAGGTCCATTAGGCCCGGTATATATAGTACAGTACCTCCGTGTGTGTGTTGCAGGAGCTGCATGTGGAAAACCCTGAACAGGCCGATTTCCAGAGAAGCTGACCCCGCCCGAGTCAGAGAGCAGCAGCTGACCCCGCCCCTCTGACGTCTGTGTTCATACACGTGTCATTACTTCACAACATCTTATGTGTACGTCAACACGCTCTTAATCGCTAAACTGATATCACAACACTGAAAAATAAAAAAGATATCACAACACTGTGTTTATGGGGAAGAACGTTTATTGAGAAGAGAAAGATATTTCCATGTCTAAACAAACATGCTGACCTTACAGGGCAACACAGTTTCATACTTTGTTTATATCTGGCGGACCCTGCCACCTTTCCAGCTCAAACTTTTATTCCATTATGACTTTTTGGTGCTTTGCATTTTACATGCTGCATCAGATTGAACATATTTCACCAGAAACTGGATTAAAAAAACACTGATTCTGATAATTAGAAAAATCCTCAGTATCAGATCCCATTATCAGTCACCCACTTTACAGTTATACATATTCATTTATTAGGGTCCGGGCAGCTTAGCTGCCAGGACACTATTGTATTCCTAGGAATTCTTTCTTTCTTCTTTCTTTCTTCTGAGGAAGTCATACTTCCCAAGGGCGAAAACTTGTCAATATTCCTCCTGGGGGGGGCACAATAAGCGTTTACATTTTAAAAACTAAAAATACATATAAAATCAACAGTATATGCTACAGTTTTGAAACTTTCACCAAACTGTAGCCCCAATACTGCTGAAACTTTAGTCCACTTAAACTCATTACAAATTATGAAAGCCATCACTCAGTTTTTTCCAAAACCTGTAAAACCTGTAAATCTCCTCCCAAAATGTTTGCTCAATTGTCACCAGACTTGCTAGAGAGCATCTTCAGACCGTCCTCAACAAAACTTGTTTCTCGGGCTTGTGACCAGAATGGGTTTATTGTAGGTAGACAGGGATTTCATAATGTGAGACGTGTGATGGATATTCTTCATAATCGGGAAGAAAAACCAGATACTGCTTTGCTATCATTGGATGCCAAAAAGGCCTTTGATAGAGTTGAGTGGCCCTATTTATTCGAAATACTAAAAACATTTGGCTTTGGGGATAATTTCTGTCGGGGGTTAAACTTTTATATAATGAACCATATGCTGAAATAATAACAAATGGAGTTATATCTAAATCATTTAAAATCAAACGGGGATGTAGGCAGGGGTGTCCTTTGTCCCCCTTATTATTTATTTTAGCAATTGAACCGTTTGCCATTGCGGTGCGGTCTCATGAAAATATAACTGGTATGTCAGTAGGCCAACAGGAACACAGAATTGCTTTATTTGCTGATGACGTCATTCTCTTCTTGGAAAAACTGAAAAATTCTATTCCAGCCTTGTTAGATCTAATAAACGTATTCGGAAGGATATCAGGATATAAAGTTAACAAAGACAAATCTTCATTAATGTTACTTAACTCGGAAGAAAGAAATAATGCCGGAAACTCTTTCCAATTCAAAAAGGTAGATTGTTTTACATATCTGGGGATTAGGATAGTACCATGTATAAGAGACATTGTTGGGGCTAACTACAACCCCATGATAGACTCAATTACTTCCTCCGTGGATAGATGGAACTCCTTGCCTTTATCGCTTATAGCAAGAATTAATGTTCTTAAATTAAATGTAATGCCCAAACTTCTGTATCTGTTTCAGAACATCCCATTGCCACCTCCTGTTAATTTATTCCCACTCCTAAAGAACATTTTTGTAAGTTTTTTGTGGAATAATAAACGACAGAGACTACGTTTATCACTCTTGTACCTACCGTATGATCGAGGAGGCCTCAAGTGCCCCAATCCACTTTGGTATTATTGGGCAGCTCAACTGAGGACTATGATGCATTATTTTACAGATAAGTCCCTTCCACCTTGGATGAATATTGAAAACTGCTCGGTCCCTCTCCCTCTCCCTCAGTACATATACTCAGCAAAAGCCGAAATGTTGAAAAAAAAGACAAAAAATCCTATACTCAGAAATATGATTATAAGTTGGTACCAGGTCAAGAAGTATTTAGGTGAACCCTCCTCTCTGTCACGCTTCAGCCCGATATGGGGTAACCAGTTTTTCCCTTCAGGCAGAGCAGATCCTAGTTTTAGGAAGTGGGCTGAAAAAGGTTTAAAAATAATAGGGGATCTCATGGGATCAGATGGTGGGATTTTGATGTCATTTGAAGAGTTGATTGCCAGGTATGATATTCCAAACAAACATCAATTTAAATATTTGCAGATGAGAAACTTTATTAGATAATCTCAAAACCAGCGTTTGTCGATCCCCCCGTTGTCTACTTTGGAAATGGAAATGAAAAAAGATTGCTATGGAAAGGGAATTATCTCCAGACTATATAACATGTTAGCAGAGGGATCCCCTGAGCCTTCTTTAAGGAAACTTGATGCCTGGAGGGAAGATTTACAGGAGGACTTACCCTCCGAGGACTGGGAAAAAGTGTGTGCTGAAGCACAAACACAAACTACCAATACTCGTCTCAAAGTACTCCAATATAATTGGCTAATGAGGACATATGTGACACCAGTAAAGCTTAGTAAGTATAACGATACTATCCCAGACCTGTGTTTCAGGTGTGGAGAGGAGAAGGGGACGTTCTTCCACTGTGTTTGGGAATGCAGTAAAGTCCAACAGTTTTGGCGGGAGATTAAACAAACTTTAGAGACTATACTAGGTATAAAATTAGTTCTTGACCCTAAACTATTTATTCTAGGGTTATATCCTGATAGACATCACATGTCTAGAAAAATAATCAGTGCCCTGGATTTATGTTTACTGCTTGCAAAAAGAGTCATAGCACTCTCAAGGAGGAGTACCATAAACCAGAACTCATCAACTGGGTTAAGGAAATATCCACAACTTTACCTATGGAGAAGATAACTTACATTATAAAAGGAAAACTACCACTATTTCAAAACATTTGGGGTCATTTTTGGAATATATGGAGAATGTGGATTTAAGTAATGTGGGGAATGAGACTGACGAGGCGTAGTTGTTGGTAGTCCTTTGCAGTGATCCAAAATATATATATATATATATTTTTTATATTTGATTCCTTTATTCTGTGTGAATTGTACATCTAAATTTGTATTTTTGATCCACACACAATAGTGAATTAACCTGGGCTAACTCTTGATAAGGCAGAGAAACCCTTATTGTTCGGGTTGTTGTTGTTGTTGTTTTTTTGTTTTGTTTTTGTATACTTATACTTTCACCTAAGTGTTGCTATGTTATCTCATAAATACCTGACTTGCAAGGAAGGACAATTTAAATGCTGGACAATAATTTAGTTATCCCTGACGTCTTCCTTGATGTGAGAGCACTCTTATGTCTGTATATTTATGTATTTTGGAAACATGGTGAAAACTCAATAAAGATAATGTTGAGAAAAAAAAAAAAGGCAAATCAAATAAGTGTTATCAACTTGCGATAGCTTAAAATCCAACTGCTCAGTGTGACCACGAACACAATGTTGGTGTAAAAAAAAAAAATGTGTGTATAAGAACCTGAAGTGTGTTAAATTGCCATTCATGTAGATTTTTGGCCAGACAATTAAAGACAGGAGATTCTCTGTGAAACGGGCAAAGATTGATGTGATGGCTTAAGAGGATGAGTGTAAGATGAATGGGCCTAAATTAACGAAAACGGTACAATTAATCGTTATAAAAGTCAAACAGTCATCTACCACTTTGCTTATTAATTGAATAAACACATCAAGGCAAAAAAACTTGTTTCTCGGATTTTTGATTTATCAAAAATTAAGCCTACAGTGCATCAAAATGTTTGACTGTAAACGGTACTGTAAACATATACTATCAAATTCTTGCTAAATACATTTTCAATCTTCCTGAAAAAAATTGAGAATATTTTGGAGTCATGATTGATGAGGTTTGGCAAATATCAGAATTTTATCTCAAAAACTGAATTTTTGAGAACATTTTGAATTCTGCTCTCATGGGAACAACTGGAGTCAATGTAAGAGTGGCATTTTTAAACATCAGATGTTCTCTTATGAAGCAAAACACCAACATCACCAACATTTCCATGCTGTCAAGATGCAATTTATGTATTATCAGATTTTTGTTCAGGTAACAGAATTTCTGACATTTTGACCATTTTTGAAATCTGCCTTGACAACAGCTGCCCGGACAGTGACTCCCTGAGTCGACAAATGAAGCTACACAGCAGGTCTCCCTTCCAGCCAATTAGCTCAGTGAGTTAGGAGCTGGTTCTTGGTGTCAGGGGTTGTGGGTTTGAGACCCAGCAAGGAGGATGATGTTGATGACAGATCAAAATGTCAGATGTCCTCAACATGAAACACAATAAAATTGTCCTGATGGTGGCATCACAGCAAGCCTCTAAATTAAATAAAAACAAATAGCCTGGACTGGACAATGGGTGAAAGCTAATCAATTTTTGCATAAAGGTCCAGTCTCATGCCAGATTACCTCAGCTGTAAACCCAAGCAATAGTCCTGATGGTGGCGCTACAGCAAGCATCTAAAGTTCAAAACATTGAAAATTCATAACAAATTAACCCGCTAGAACTTCACACTTTCATCAAACTGTAGCCCCAATACTAAAGAAACTTTTGTACATTTAAACGTATTAAAAATTATAAAGTCCATCACTCTGTTTTTTTTTAAACTGTAAATCTTATAAAAACCTATCTCCTCCCACAATTTTTGCCTACAGTGCATGAAAATGTTTGACTGTGAACACTACTGTAAACATATACCTGCAAATTGATAAATAAATCTTCAATGTTCATGAAAAAATTGAACATTTTTTAGAGTCATGGTAGATGATGTTTGACAAATATCAGAATTGAATAGAAAATATCTGAATTTTTGAGAACATTTTGAATTCTGCTCTCATGTGAATAATTGCAGTCAATGCAAGCAGCATTTTTAAACATCAGTTTTTCACTTATGGAGCAAATCAATCATTTTTAAAAACAATTTACCAACATCTCCATGCTGCAATATGTGTATTTTTTAGATTTTTGTCTTGATAACTGAATTTTTTACAGTGGTTTCAAATCTGCCTGCACAACAGTGAATGGCTTACTCAATTTGAGAAGCCACTGTTATACTGCCACTTGCCAATTAGCTCAGAGCGATAGATGACAGTCTTTGGTTCCAGAAGTTGAGAGTTCAAGCCTCAAGTCGTCCAAAGTGAACATTGTTGTCAACTGTCTTGTCTCCAATATATGGAGCAAATTTCTCCAATAAATCTACTTAACTCAATTTGATGTCACACACTTAAAGGAGCACTGTGTAGAACGATCTTCACTGACTGACAAACAAACTGACCTTAAAGGACAACACAGTTTATACTGTTTGACTCTGTTTACATGTGGCCGACCCTGCCACCTCTCTAGCTTCAAACTGTGTGCTTGGACCTTATTTTCCTCTGAGAACAGCTGGTTTACTCAGTTATGGAAACAATTAAGTATTTTTGAGTTTGTATTATTACCTCATTCATATTGTAAATATTGTAAACAACTCATATCAGAAAACCACAGGGGGAAATATTGTTCTCTTTACAACAACATTTAATTTACAGGTAGGTAAATAGATTGGCATTTCTTCTCCAGTCTTCCGACGGCTCAAAGAACTTCACAACACTTGTCACATTCACTCACACACCCACACACATAAGACAGAAATTCAAACCTAGAATTTAAATATTAACAATATTAATGAGGTAATAATACAAACCCAGAAATATTTCTCTTTTCCATACCTGAATGAACCAGCTGTTATCAGGTGTCAGCTAAGACATGTGGCAGGGTCTGCCACATATGAACTAAGTAAAACAGGATGAAATTGTTGTTTCTTAAGATCAGTTTGTTTATTCAGTCATGAAAACAAAGACTTTGTTTATTTAGTTTGTTTAGTCATAATAATCAGTCAGAGAAGATCTTTGTCTTCTGATTAAAATGCCTTCCTCCAGACTACATATCTGACTTTTGCTTTTAAGAATTTAAATAATCTTAATTTATTTGTAATAATTTAGGAGTTTTTAGGCTGCTGACTTGACAAAACAAACATTGTGAAGGTGTCACGTTTGGCTCAGGTCATTGTGACAGACCACTTGCCCATTCTGTTTTGTTTGAAGGTATCAGCTGTCATAAGCGCTCCAACTGAACTTCCTGGGGCTGTGACTTCATTGACTTGGTAAAATGATCTGTTAAATTGACAAACCATGTGAAGTCAGTTTATTGCACAACTCTAATGGGAACAGAACTTATTTGTCTCTCTCCATTCACTACCATACAAAGGTTTTCCTAATGTGATGGCAGCAACTTTTCACCAGACGAGATCAGGACGATGGTAAATTGTTCAGTATACTACATTAAGGTTGTCCAAAGGTTCAAAGTTCAAAGTTTGAGGTTAATTTATTTGTCTTTCCAGAACACAACGCAATGTAACACAAGAAAGACTCTTTTCTTATGATGGAGTGCTGAGGATGAGTTCAGGACCCTGAGGAGTGAAGCTGCTGTGTAGTGTGGTGGTACTACAGCAGAGACCAAACCACAGGATGTATTTTTATAAATGTCCAGGGCCCCGGGGAAACCCTGGTGCAACATAAAAATGAGACTCCCCTCTTCCCATCCTCCAAGCAGCACCAGCAGCATTTTTAAATGGTTTTATTCGCAAGCATAATTTTGTACACAATCACAATCACACATACTGGCAGTCTGGGACAGCAGAGGAGAGCCTCCAGGAACTGGGAGGAGCCGTCACTTAAACTTCTGTCTCCAGGGCAGCAGCCAGTCAGCTCCACAGGGCAACCTGCAATCACTCAGACACACCTGCAACCAATTACACACATACTCTCACTCACTCAGGTAAAAGAGGGTTATTGAAACAAACATTTATGACCTCTAGGGTCGTAACACCTCCCCCCTTAAAACTGAACATTTCTCCGCAAAAGAAATGTTCAAGTTCATGCAACCCTCTCAACAATATTCTCAGACCCCTGGCCTCTCCCCCACCCCACCTGTACTCAACTGCTTTCTGTAACTCCCTGATGTCCTTTTTGAATCAGAAAATTCATCAGATCCACCTGCACCTAGGCTCAAGCTCCTCAGCACCCCCCCGAACCCTGTTTGACGTCTCACTCATTCTCCTTCTTTCAGCTCCCCTCTGACTCAGATATCTCAGACCTCATCCTAAAGTCCAAGCCCTCCACCTGTCAGTTAGATCCCCTCCCCACAGTTCTGGTAAAAGCCTGCCTCCCCTCGCTGCTCCCCCTCATCTCTGCCATCATCCACTCCTCACTCTCCACTGGAATTGTTCCTACACTCTTCAAAACTGCGGCCATTACTCAAAAAAAAACCTGGAGTAATGGCAGCAGGTCCTAATAATTACAATAATCTTCGTCCCATCTCCAATCTACCTTCCCCCTCCAAAATCCTTGAAAAAAAACTGTTGCTTCTCAAATTCAATGTCATCTACAGTGCCTTACAAAAGTATTCACCCCCCTTGAACTTTTCCACATTTTTTCACGTTTTAACCACAAATGTGAATGTATTCTATTGGGATTTTATGTGATAGACCAACACAAAGTGGTGCATAATTGTGAAGTGGAAGGAAAATGATACATGGTTTTAATTTTTTTTTTACAGATAAAAAACAGAAAAGTGTGGTGTGCAAAAGTATTCACCCCCTTTACTCTGATATCCTTAAATTAAAATCCAGTGCAACCAGTTGCCCTCAGAAATCACCTAATTAGTAAATGGAGTCCACCTGTGTGTAATCTAATCTCAGTGTAAATACAGCTGTTCTGTGAAAGACTCAGAGGTTTGCTAGAGAACATTAGTGAACAAACAGCATCATGAAGCCCAAGGAACACACCAGACAGGTCGGGGATAAAGTTGTGAAGAAGTTTAAACCATGATTAGGATATGGAAAAATATTCCAAGCTTTGAACATCTCACAGAGCACTGTTCAATCCATCACCTGAAAATGGAAAGAGTATGGCACAACAGCAAACCTACTGAGACCTGGCCGGTCCACCTAAATTGACAGGCTGGGCAAGGAGATCATTGATCAGAGAAACAGCCAAGAGGCCAATGATAACTCTGGAGGAGCTGCAGAGCTCCACAGCTCAGGTGGGAGAATCTGTCCACAGGACAGAACCCTAACCCTAACCCTCATGTGTTTGACTGGCACAGTCAAAGTCCAGACCTAAATCCAATTGAGAATCTCTGGCAAGACTTGAACATTGCTGTTCACAGACACTCTCCATCCAATCAGACTAAGCTTAAGCTATTTTGCAAGGAAGAATGGGTAAATATTTCAGTCTCTATATGTGCATCGCTGTTAGAGACTTACCCCAAAAGACTTGCAGCTGTCATTGCAGCGAAGGGTGGTTCTACAAAGTATTGACTCCGGGGGGTGAATACTTTTGCACACCACAATTTTCTGTTTTTTATTTGTAAAAAAAAATCAAAAACCATGTATCAATTTCCTTCCACTTCACAATTATGCACCACTTTTTTTTTTTTTGCCTTTTATGGCTTTATTGATATAACAGCTGAAGATATGACAGGAAACGGAGAGAGAGAGAGAGAGGGGGAGTGACACGCAGCAAAAGTACCCAGGCCGGGAGTCAAACCCGGGTCCAGCTGCAGAGCCTCAGCACATGGGACGCACGCTCTACCAACTGAGCTAAACAGCACCCCAATTATGCACCACTTACTATACTATACTTTCCGAATGTTATTTTTATCACAAAATTAGACTTTATAGCTAAATAAACATGTAATGAATTGAGGAACAAGTTTCTAGGTAAGGAATAGCCATGTGAAAGTCACTGTAAAGCGTTTTATATCTAGCTGTGTGGAGTGTAGTTCATGTTACGTTATTACCGATTCATGCACCATGTTGTTTACCTGGCCTCTTCAATCGAGTGCACGCCAGCCTCCTCTTGGGTAGGGACTTTGGAAGCAGGGCAGGAGTGCAGCGGAAAGGGAGGGGGAGGGATCTAAAATTTGTACTTGTTCAAATTTAATGCTAAATCCTCCAAGTTACCAACTGCACCTTTAACGAGGACAAATCTTTTCAACATTACCATGCGCAAACCCCCAACCATGTACTCCACAAGGGGATATGGGTCTACCAAGGCCCCAAACTCAATTAGGGCAACCTCTCTAGTGGATGAGGCAGACAGCTCAGATCCAACATAATGCTCCCTATACCAAGCACACACACCTTTCATTAGAAAACACAACCTCTCTTAAAGAATGCATAGTTTAATGATCTCATTAAATTTAGGTAGTCCATATATAGATCCATGTACAATAAGCATCACCTCACTGTAACGTATACCACTGTCAAACACATTTTTTGCCATATGAACCTCAGTCAAATCTGGGAATCTCTGCTTTAGAGTAGACATTACTCCCTCATTAAGGACATCAACGAGCATGATTGAGACATCTGTGACCTCTGAGGAGGACTTCTTGAGATTGAAGGAATGTGAGTGATAGGCAAGCATGAACTGTTGTTTAATAGCTAGTGAACGAGGTATATTCTTAAAGCAATTAGTATACCGAGCAGCCTGCTTGAAGAAGCTTTGTTAAGCCTCAAATCTCATCGTCCACAGTGCATTGAAAGGTCCAAAACAACAAATTATTTGCAGATAATGCTCTAAATAGAGATGTTTTGGAAGGAGTTTGATATGTGGAAAGAGTTCAAGATAGCGCTCTCTATGATCATAGATCCTGGCCTCAAGGTACGCAATGGTCTCTTCTCTGTGAGCAGGAGCCACAACCAACTTAACTATATCCTTAAGATCCAGAATCACCTGCTATCTTCTGGCAACATTTGCCCAATAAGAAGGAGACATCTTAGCAAGGTCCAATTTTCATGGGAGTTCCCACCTATAGTGTTGCTAGATATGAAAAACATGGTATGGCATGGGGACAATTGGTTTTGTCCCCCCATCTGTATGAAAATGCCTGAATCAATGTGTTAAGGACATCAAGAGTGAAGAATTTTTGGGAGATCAATAAAGCAATACAGCATGCAAGTTTGACTAGAATAACACCCTCAAAAAGATTGTGCACGATGTCAGGAGGATAGCCAGTACTAATGTAAAAGCCCTGAAAAGGGAGTATTTAAGTGAGAGAAGAATGGACACAACTTTCCTCAGATCATGTGTATAATGACTTGACTCATTATCACAATAGCAATATACAATTAATACAACCGCCAGTATGACAATGTGTACAGTTCTCCTGCTTAATATTGTAGTGGGAGACTACCATCCTTATCCGTCAAATTATTCCACAATCAGGCCCAGTAAATCCACTTGAAGGTTAAAATCCAAATTAAAGGAAAAACAGCCCAGATTTTAGATCCAACTGAGAGGAGAAATCCACTCAGAACCTAAGTCCAGAGCAGAGGTGAGACTGCTCAGAACCTAAGTCCAAAAATCACTCCAGAGACTAAGTCCAAAAATTGACTCCAGAGCCTAAGTCCAAATCAGAGGCGAGGCAGCAGGTCTTCAGTCAAAAAGGTGTTTATTCCAAGAGAAGTTATAAATCCATTAGGTATCCCCGAACAACTGAGAAATCTCCCCGGATCACCCCCTTTTATACCTGGGGTCAGTGTCACCAACGCCCCTTCTTGGACCACCCCCCTCGTCATGATCACGCGAGACTATCATCTTAATATTATTTAATCTTCCCTAATGGCTGCAAAGTGTCTCACCCAGGCCTCTATCTTGGCCTTGGGTGGGCTGCGGCGTCACCTGTTGCTAACTCACTCCAGCTCTGTTATTATAAAGGGAGTATCTGACCTTGGTCTTACATCAGGCTCATATTCACTGTTAGAAGGTGTATTTCTCAAATAAAATTTATATGCATGATCATGACCCAGTATATATTTGCCACTACAATATCCACAGAACTGAAATACGACTATACTGGACTTTTACCATGGTAAATGTACATCCAAACATCTATAATGTCAACTCAGGATTTACAGTAGTACACTCAATAACATTTAAACAACATAAATATAGAATAGCCGACACACTACAACACTAATCACATCGTTTTTCCATGGCCATGAGATACTTCTGTTTCACATATACACATTTATACGGAAGCCCTAAACAGCCATGCATTCATATATTTTATTTCCTCCATTTTCCCCTGATAACGAGTTAATTTCCTCCGTTTTCCCAAGATAACAGGATAATTTTTTCGAGATCTCATAATAACGAAACTTTGTTTTCCCGAGATAACGATATAATCAATTCGAGATCTCCAGAAAACAAAATCAAAGTGCAGTATATCAAATCATTGCAGGTAACATCATTCAGTGTAGCAATGTCAGAGGAGCAGGAGCATATCGATCACTGCGTCACATATATTTTCAATCAAGGCCTGACACAGGCTGACATAGCATTATGCCTTGCTATTATAGATAATATTCACATTAATGTGCGTAATTTAAGAAGACGGTTAGCAAGGCTTCAGCTATATGGGTGTCGCAATCTAAGTTGGCCTGATGTCGTAGCATCCCCGCTGAATGATGGTCAGACTGAATTTTGCACCGAGCAGACAGGAAGTCAAACGCCGAAATAACAATGTAACATCCGATTACTTTTCAAAATAAAACACTCTGTGTTGACACCTCTAAAAAGAGACAAACCCAAGCTCTTCTGCTAATCCCTCGGTCGGAAACTATGCAGCAGGTAATATGACGCTGCCTACATAGACCTTGGGTTTACCGTGAGCAAGGTCGGAAATGAGGAAAGACCTGTTTGTGTTTTATGCCTAAAAACTCTGGCAGCGGGCAGCATGAAACCATTTTGATAATCAGGTGATTGTATGCAGAATGCTGCAACTCATACAGTGGTTTATACAGATAAATACATAAATATTATCAGGTTCTCAATAGTATTTCAATTTGGGGGGGAGAGAAAAAATTTCTGTCCTCTAGGGGGGGCATGACAAAAAATAACTGAGGACCACTGCTCTAACTGATGTACCAAAGTGTTTATTACAGGAACCTTGTAACCTTGCACAGTAAATCATTTCATCACGTTCAGCAAAAATCATGCAGGCACACTTAAAACACGCACACACACGATTCACATGAACATACATGTTCTCGGTTCACAGCGAGACGCTTTCAAAATAAAAGTCCCACATTTAGTGTCTAATATAATTAATGAAATAATAACCTGGCTTCAAAGAATATCAGTTAATTAAATAAAAAAACAAGATGTTCTTATTAACAATTATCACATTAAAGGTCATTTACAGTCGTTACACTAACTGACTGACTCATTCTCACACACACACACACACCTTATTATATCGTTATCTCGGAAAAAAACAAAGTTTCGTTATCTTGAGATCTCGACAAAATTGATCCTGTTATCTTGAGATCTCAAGAAAATTATCTCGTTATCTTGAGAAAACGGAGGAAATTACATCGTTATCACGGGAAAACGGAAGAAATAAAATATATGAATGCATGGCCGTTTAGGGCTTCCCTACATTTACCTAACACACTAGTAAATATTAACTGTTATTGTGAGGGACTCTTACCTGAAAAGGGAGTAGTTGAGTGAAAGAAGAATGGACACAACTTTCCTCAGATGTGTATAATGACTGAAAGGAGGAAGCGAGGTGTTCCTTAACATTACTCAAAAGTGCTACACTCCCTCTGCTGGATCCCACTGGTAACTACTGCTGCTTGTGAATATATGAATTTTCGAATATAATATAAGAAAACAGAAAAATACTGTTCTCCAACTGCGGCAACTGACAGTAACCATTATAAACATAAATTATCTTATAACATGAAAATGCTCAAGTAATAAAATATGAGAACTTAGATGTTACTCTGCTACTTCAGTTGAATTGCTGGTAAAGCACATTATTCATCTGTCACACTAACATGAAAATGCAAAAGCTGCTCTGTTAAAACACAGTGTTTTTTGACACCTCAGCAAATAGTTGCATTCTCCTGAGCAGACATGAACATCATTAACATCATGGAGGCCTTTAGTTCAAAGTTGGAAAGCACCTGATTTGACATCTTCAGTTTGAAATTCTGATTTATCTTATTTATTTTAGTACAAAACCTGCATATTGACCCACCAGAAAAACTCCTAACAAATCCAGCTAGCCCATGGGGTCCAAGATCGTCAGCTATTACACACTGGACAGAACCTTTAACAAGTTGACCAAGCTGAGAAATGAAAACACTGTGCTTTTGTAATACTTTTAAGTCTTGCAAGAGAGGCTCCAACACTTTTTCATAGCCATAGGCCTTGACATCATCAGATTTGCATAGAACAGCTAAATATATTGAAGTTAGTGTTGAATGGGAACCTAGTGGCAGATCACCCAAAACCCAATAGACACCACAGAGTTTATGTTTCTTTTGTAAAGCTTTACTGCTATTCCCAAACCTTCAGACAGGAAAGGATTGTGTTTATAGTATTACCCATCTCTTATGGTTCTGTACTCCAGGAGAACAGCCAATGACTGGTCTTGTATTCTTGGAGTATCAAGATATTTAAGGAAACCCTTAGGAGAAAACAATTGTTGCAACGATCTAATATAGAGATGTACTGGAATGTCCTGTTTCTCTGGGTATGTACTCAACTGGCTCTAAAACCACAATGAGAGGAATAGTACTGTGTATGTAGATATCGACTAGATATTTCCAAACTGCACCCTTTGTACTGCCACGTCCATCCTGAAAAAGAGAATAAAGATAATTAGCACATCACAAATGGCAATGATACAAACCAGCTTGGGCCAGTATTGAGCAAGTAGCCTTTCACTTAGCCATTGGAGGTTGCCTGTATACTCTGTATACCTCTCCTCCTGAGCCTCTGGTCACTCCCGGAAAGTCTCAGTGCCAGAGAGAGTGGACAGGCTGAATGTGTGAAGGGCAGGCTGCCCCTCAATGAGCAGCTTGTAGGCAAGCGCCGGCTTGCTGTAGCTAAGTAACTAACTAACAATCTGTTTATTCTGATTACCATCGCATTTCTCTCACTTCTGTTTGTTTTCTGTTCCCACAAGCTGCAAGCTCTGTCACTCTCTACACTCTCTATAGCTTCCTCCTCCTCCTCTTCCTCCCATTTCTCCTCCTCCTCTCTTTTCATTCAGGCTCCCTTCTGATGGCCCCTGGGACCATCTACCTCTCAAAGCTCCTGCTGCCTCACATATAGTCGGATCCGGATTGTCACACCCTGGGTTCTGCTGGATCATTGCTTTCCTCTGTTTCATTATCTCATGATATCTGTATTTCTGTATATCTTCTGCCGATTCACTCTGAACTCTCTGCCTATTATTATTTTTTTTAATTTAACTTCTTTATTGACTTTTCATTACAAATGCCAATGCACAGCCAGTGTGCAAATATAAACATTGCAGCCAAGATTAAGTTGACATTTTAAGAAAATAAAACAAACCGGAGAGTAACAAGCTCTCTCTGTCTATTATTAAGTATCTTGTGTGTCCTCTTCAGGTCACCACAGTGGACAGGAGGTCCTGTGGCTCGTCCTGCTCAGTTGTCTCCTGGATCTACACACTTTACATATAATTTGTATCAGACATTCTGTTAATGCAACTTGGAAACTGTGATTTGTTGTTCTTTTCTGTACACATGACATCTATTGCATGTCTGTCCGTTGTGGGAGAGGATCCTCCTCTGTGACTCTTCATCAGGTTTCTAACACAGTTTATTTTCATTTTAGTGAAGTTTTTCCTCACTCAAATCAAGAGTGTAAGGACAGAGGATGTCATTCACTGTACAGATTGTAAAGCCCATTGAGGCAATGTGATTTTGATTTTAGGCTATATAAACAAATTTGATTTGATTTGAAGTCATTCAAGCTGGGTTGGTTTGTATGGAGCTGCGGCTGTCTCTGCTGACACTATGCCTGTCTGCTCCCTCTAGTCCATAGACACAGCTGTGAGCTGAAAGATTCAGAGTGTTCAAAGGATATAGTACAGCTGACAGTCCGTTCTCCACACCCAGCAATGATGGTGAACAAGCGCACATGTAAAATGTCCATGACGGTGTAGGCCACTTCCGTAGGTTACAGCGTCGGCTCTGCAAGGAGCCTATACATGCAACCATAAACCAGCCCTTAATCTAACACACGATGCCAAGCTTGGTGTCCATTTGACCGACAACTCAATTTTTGTTAAAGTTTAAGCACAAAATTAAGGTATTTGTCAAAAATTATAAAAAAAAACTGTCAGGAAAGATCAGAAAATTACCAAAACAGAGTGGAGTGGAGTGGGGCTACAAAACTGTTGAAAGGAGCACCATGTGCACTTTATGAAGCAGGGAACCATTTGAGTACTTCAAGCTTGAAATGTCACCTCCTTTGAAAGTTTAGAATTCATTGATTCATTCATCCATAAAAATACATTTGCAGTGAAATATTTCTAAATGGTTACAGCAAATATTGGCATTTGTGTTTAATCACAAAGCTTGTAATTAATTATATATATTTCAATCACTTGACAGCCCTTATTCATTTTTTAAACAATTCTGTTCCATTTCCATTTTCATTGCCATATTAATGAAACTAGTGCAGTGCCCAAGAAAAGTGTATTCCTATAAAAAAGTGGGAGGTTAAGGAGCTTTTTCATGGATGGCCAAATGAGGCTGTGTTTGAAGGTGGGACGTCAGGGATATTTAGGTTTGTTGTGAAATCCGATATTCCATTGGCTGTTTTTTACTATTTCTGATTTTGCCATTATATTTCATCTTAAAAATGATTTACTTGGTGTCATTATTTTCAGCACAACCTCACATGTGTGACTGTACAGTTATTTTTTTTATTTTGACATACTGTATTAACACAATGGACATAAAATCACAAAAAAAAACCATGAAATCCGAGTAGAAAAAGTTAGATTTTTTCACTGTGAAAACCACAAATATGTTTAACATACCATTTTTTTTTTTTTACTTATAATGCAAATATTAATTGTTGTTTATCTAAATGTGTGCATACATTTAAAAAATGTACAAAGTTATATGTAACTATTTACATTTAAATGCAGGCAATGCTCAGGTCTGCCTGAGCTCCTTCCAGCTGAATGAAGAGCTGCACTGCCTGCTCCACATTCAGCATCTCCTCATTATTCTGACTCACTAAACAAAAAAACGACTCCACTACACACTAAACACACTACACCAAACACTACATAACACACTAACTACACACTCCAAACACGCTAAATGTCACAAATCTCTCAACTCTCACACACAACGACCGTCGTTGCATGTCAATCATCCGCCTAGGTCCCTCCCACAACTTCCTGTTCCTCAACAACCAAACTTGCTGCTTGGACACTTTCGTGACAAAAGCCTGTTTTTACCGTTTCTTCCTGCACCAGACACAAAGCAAACGTGACGGCAATGTTCGCGAAAAAACGTGGTGGACATTATTTACCCTAGGTCCGGTTTTGGACGTGCCGATCCTTCCGGTCCGTCGCTTCGGGAGGTGGGCCGTGTAGCTAGCGGCTAGCAGCTAGTGCGCAAGTGACTGTAGTGCTCCGGTGGACAATGCTCGTGGAATTTGTAAAGCATTTATGAAATAATTTGTTAACGGCATCATTGCAGTCCAAACAAATGCGAAATAGCACACCCTTGAACCAAGCAGCAGCCATGTTGAAACTCTCAGGTCAGTCTGATCCTGATCCACAGAGATATTTGAGGAATACACACACACACTCACACAGACAGACAGACAGACAGAGGTTATTTGCTTTTATAGAGAGATACAACATATGACTTAATTTCTTCACTGTAGACATGACAAGTGCACTGTTACAACAAAACAACAAGACAACCCACAATGCTTTTCTGCACACACACTAAAAACAACAAGTCACACTGTATGTATATCCTACAAAATATGTACCGGTATATTGGATTGGCTTGATGGGCACTTCTTACACTGCAAAAAATGTTTGTAGAATTAACAGTGAATTTCTGTAAAATCATGACATAAAAAAACTGTAAATACAAAAACAATGAAGCCGTGTGTAATTTACAATAATATGTTGTAAAACTCCGAACCAAATACAACTGTTAATTTAACAGTAAGAATATGTTGAAAAGATCATATTTTTTTGGAGAATTTACAAATTACTGTAGTTTAAACACAGATTACGACGAAGTATTAGGGCCATACTAAGAGGATTTAAAAAAAAAAAAAAGAAATTACGAGAATAAAGTCGTAATATTACGAGAATAAAGTCATAATATTAGAGAAAAAAAGTCATTATATTACGAGAAAAAAAGTCATAATACTACGAGAATAAAGTCATACTTACGAGAATAAAGTAGTAATGATATGAGAACTCTTACAAGAGGGAGCAGTCTTCCCCCTGCGTTAAAATGAGGAATGTTGAGCATCTTGTGAAGTTATACTTTGGTATCGGTTTCACAAACAAGTAAATACTTAATCTTCTGGCACATCATCAGCATCAAATTATCATCAGTATCAGGACTTTGAAGCGATTGTGCAAACGACTGTGTCTATTTCGGAGAAAGAACCACACGGACTTGGAAGAAATTGCTTCTTTTGTGGAAGAGGAGCTGTCTGGTAGTGGTCAACTGCAATGCTATCGGTGGTTACATCTGCGTGCCATTCAAAGAGGTTTCGTTGTTTCTCAGGAAACAATGAGGATGATCATCAAGATTTTGGATCCGGAGGGAGTGGAACTCCGGCGAGCACGGCATGTACGACGTCGGCAGTACAACAGCAGGGGGGCCCAATGCACTGTGGCATATGGATTCGTATGATAAACTGAAGCCGTATGGCATTGCAATTAATGGCTGCATTGACGGATTTAGTCGTCACATAATGTGTATGGAAGCATATTACACTAACAGTGACCAAAAAGTAATCGCGGACTACTTCTTAAACACAGTGACACGCATTGGAGGCTGTCCACAACAGGTGCGAGCCGACCCAGGTACGGAAAATGGGCATGTCAGAGAAATGCAGCTGTTCCTGCGGAGGAATCACCAGGACCATCATGCGGGAGAAGGAAGCTTCATTTACGGATGCAGCACGGCCAATCAACGGATAGTCATGGTGGGGGGAGTGTGCAATTTTGGATGGACATTTTTAAAACCCTCAGAGATAATGGATATTTCGCAGGTGACTTCTTGGACAAAAACCTGATGCAGTTCTGCTTCCTCAACCTTATCCAGGTAATTGCTAAATAAAAGGCATGATTATTTACGGTATACTGTTTATGAATCAAAGTGACAAACATTCATACAGTTATAGAGAATCCACAGGCTAAGCTATCTGAAAATCAAAATTGTCTTGTGTTGTCATGGAATCGTGTACATAGTGCATGTCAGATCATCTCTGCCTGCACAGTTAGAGGCCCATCACACTATTTAGGTGTGAAGCAGAGTTTACTTTCATCAGGTAGATATAATCCCATATCAATTCCCAGCAGCAGTGTCTTCAAACATTTTACTGATGTAAAAGTCAAAAAACCCACTGTGACATAAGGCTGGCTTTTCCATTTCATATCAGTCTAGAGATTGTTATAATACACTATCCTTTTTAGTGTTTATAGTGGTCCTGTTGACGCCAAGCATTTTAATCGAATATTTATTGTCATGCAGGATAAACTGGATGAGGCTGTAAGAACATGGAATACACACCAAATAAGACCAAGGCCTGCCCATGGGACACGTGAAGGACGCCCTGTTCTCATGTTCAGCATGCCACAGCTGTATGCAGCAGAGGACAAACTCCAGCCTGTTCTGGAGGAGGAAATGGCTGTTTGCAAGGAGGAGTTCTCCTTATGGATGAAAATGGCTGGGATGCTCCTTTGGATGCATATACTGCAGCAGAACTGTATTCACTACTAAGAAATGAGATACTTGAAAATCTTTAAATCGCTGTAACATTAGCAATTACCTTGCCTCGGTGGATCTGCCTAAGTAAGAGGTGGAAGAAGTATTCACAACCTTTACTTTTGTAAAAGTAGTATAACCCGACTGTGAACATTTTCCAAGTGAAAGTAATTCTTTGAAAATATCACTGAAGTAAAAGTATGTATCATCAGAAACAAGTACTTTAAGTATAAAATGTAAAAGTGCTCATGCTCATGCATAAAAATGCCCCTGTGAGTTGTGAAACAATATTTCCCTCTGGTTTTACATAGATTTGAAGAAAAAAGTAGCATGGAATGGACATTCTCATTTAAAGTGCAAGTACCTCAAATTTGTTTTTGAGTGAGTATAGTGTCTGAGTGAAAGTAATGTATGTAGTTAAAGCCCACTGCTACAGAATAAACATTTCAAATCTTTCTCAGATGACTTTAATCATTAAGAAATTAGTCAACTATAAAACAATCGCAAAAATATTCATTACAAACTTTTTAAGTGTACAAAAATGCCATTAATTATAAAACTTCCTTACACAAGGAATTTGCAAATGACCCAAAGAAAACTCATTGTCTTTGAAAACCTTTTCTAATCCTTGACCATGAATGAAATGTATCTGCTTCAAACATTAGCACTGTAACAAGTTCATCATAACTGAAAGCTATAGTGTGTAACTTTTACAGATAAATGGATGTCTGTTACATTCAAGCCCTTGCCAAACGAGTTCATATAATGCCTATCACCACTAGTCAAATCTCTCTGTATTTCACAGTTTTCTCCCAGCAGTGGCGGGAATATCTACCCAGACACCAGGTTTAAAAACTCTGTATACTGTGAAATACAGAGAGATTTACCTAGTGGTGATAGGCATTATGTGAACTAGTTTGGCAAAGGCTTGAATGTAACAGACATTCATATATCTATAAAATGTACGCACTATAGCTTGAACATTCACTCAGTTTCTCTATAATCGAGATAGTGAACAGTGAGCGTCATAGAACAGCCTTTTCTATTAAACAAGCATGTGTGTGGCTTAATGTGTGTGTGAAGAACATGGTAATCCCTTTAATGAATGCATGTGTTTGTGCGAATAACTGTTTCACTCTATTTAAAAGTGAAAGCATTCAGACTGCAACCCCTGATATCATAACTCCTGACTACACAATGTCCATTACCCAGACGTTGCTCTCTAGAATGGAATTGAACTCACTGCGGAAGTCAGGGAAATGATCATAGCTGTCAGACAGTTCTAAGAGCATCCCACATGTATGTCCAATGGGCCTTCTTGTGAAACTGGTCTGAACTGTAAACTCAACCTTAATAACACCAGATACCAACAAATCCGAGCCAGTGCAGAACCTCAAAAATCTCCCAAGCTTTTTCTCATTAAGTTCCCTGACGTATCTTGGATGTCATCCCTGTAGGAAAGTTTAAAATTCCTGCTATTTTCTTTGGGGTGGGTTTGAGGTCACTGTACATTTTGGTCAGTTCCCCAGAGTTGAGATGAATCTGTGGCTGTGTGATCTCCCTCCAGCAGGAGGTTCCTTGTGAGATATTTCATCCAAGATTTCTGGAAGAGTAGCAGCAGTGACCCTCTTCCTACATTCATATCTGTCAAGCACTTCAAGAAGGTCATCATCATCAACAGAGCTAAAATCATCCAATGCATGCCTGAGGACATCTCGTTCGAGGGGCAAGTTTGATTGGCAAGTACTGGCAATCTTGAAAACCTTTCAGAATAATTCTCCCGATTGCTTTCCATGTAGCAGCACAGAAATCATGAGTGAGAAAGGGCACTTTCAAAGTTGTTCCAAGGGTACAACGTTCATAAAACTCTGCCCAGAAGCTACTGTAGACATCTCTGATTACACCAGACCTGCTACCCTTTTCTACTGAGTTGTCAGGAAGTAGATGTCTGACTTTCAGTGTTTTGTTCAAGATCTCAGAGTCAGAAAATGCCTCTATCATCTCACTGAAGCTGTTTGAGTGGTGCAAGATCAAAACTGTTTCAGGCAAAATATTAAGAGGACTTTGAGGTAACTCATCAGGTTGATAGATCAGTGTGTCACTGAGGGAGTCATCATTCACTGGCCGTTTTTAGACAGAGCACCAAGCTGCCAATTTGTCCGTCCTTTTGGCGGCTCAGTCCACAGTTTTAGACAGAGGGCGGCAAATTGGGGGTCTGTTTTGGTCTGCCGATTTTCCGCCTCGGAGGGTACACTTATTGCCGCCTCGCCTGCTATCTAAAAACAAGGCGGCAATGTGCCGGCCTCTGCTTGAGGTGGGCGGAGGTGTCGATGACCTGCAATGTAGTGCGACTCACAGCCGGGGAGTTTTAAAACCAGGTAACAGCTGATCACAGCAGTCAGTCCATCATTTCATCTGCGGACATTAAGATGAGCAACTGGACAGCTGTTGAGATCCAGGAGATGCTAGCGTCTCCTCGGTCTCTGTAGCTGTTTGGTTGGGTTAGCTTGTTGTTGCTACTTTCAAATTAAAAGCCCCCCGCTAAGAACCCAGTTCTTAACTCCAATGGGGTGCAATGTAAAGCTCTTATTTTGAAGACAAATGTGTTGTCACGGTTCACAGCCCAACTTCGAGCTTCACGTCATGTCACATGGTTACGCCTACCTCAGAGGCGGCTTTTGGAAAAGGAGGAATATCACGCCTCGGTTTTAGAAAGACAGGCCGGCACATTGCCGTCCTTACCTTGGAGCAAATGTGCCACCTTTTCTATCTAAAAAGGGCTACTGTCTGCTGTGCACCAAAAATGATCTCAGGGTCAGAGTCATTCTCAAAAATAGAATAATTCTTGCCCACAGAAAAAGCCATGCGATCACTGATGACAAGTGTTCTTGTTACTTGACTTGAGCTTGCAGGGTTTTCTGTGGTTACTTAAGAATCTGTGAGGACTTCTTCATAAACAATGAACACCTCTGGTAGGGAGTCATGGGGCTTATCTGTCGAATCCTGCCAATAATTTCTGTCCACTGATTGTTCATCATCAGGCTCAGAGACACAATCAGCACAGCCATGGTCATCATCATCATCAGACTCTTCACTTGCACTGATTTTGGTTGAGTTGATATGTAGAAGCGCAGAAGTGGGAGTTTAACAGTGTTGTATATCATTTCGATGGAGACATCCTTGGGAAAAGGATTTTGCTTGAAATCCCAAACATCAAATTCAAAATCAGATTCATGACCTTTGCTGGATTCTCCATCTGGAAAGAATAGTGACTTTCCTTGTTTTAGTATCTCTTCAAATCCTGCCTGAATGTTAACTGAGATCTTTCTTGTTCCCCCACCTCGCTTTGCTCTGACCTGTTTTGTTATTTTATTTATTTATTTCTATTTATGTTGTTTGTTTCGTGCATGTCAATTCATAAGCATCACATTTCATCATTGTTCAAATAATACAACACACATGGCCGAAAGGGAAAAGCGGGAGAAGCCAAAGCTTATCAAGTCCCGCCCCCATTACCCACAGTATAAAATCTTCATTCTGATCTTTTCTTGTCTTTTGCAAATTACTTTTTTCTTTTCTTTTCTTCTCTTTTTTTCTTTTGTTATGACCTTTGACAAAACATATTACAGCAGTAGCATACAGAGCTGAATTCAAGCTCTAGACAGTACATACAGATTACATGTGTGTCTGCACATGTGTCCATATTAGTCCATCATGAGTGAACAACAGTCTCATCTTATGGCCTCATCTTATAGCCAGGCTTGCCACAAAGTCAGAATATCCAATTGAGAGAGAGCAAAAGTCCAGTGTATTTATTATTTGTTGAGATGGTGTTGGGATGGTGTAAGAGCCCTTTAATGCATTTTCATGTTATTCATCAGTCTCCTCTGCAGCTTTTATCGCTGCTAGCTTCGCCATGTCCTCCCGATTGGTGGCTACATCAACTCGCATCTGTATCACGAAGTCGCGGATTGTTGAGATGTCAGAGCGTATCCCGACCACAGCACTCCGAGTATTGGCGTTGTCCGCCCTCGCACTGGTCTGCTCAGTAGCGATCTTTCTCATTTTCCAATATTGCATAAAGATTCCAAATCCCAAAGCGATCGTTCCAGTTGTCATGAACGTGAACATGTACACGTCCTCGACATCTTCCACATCCAGTGCGGCAAGGCAGAGGACTCTCCAATTTTCCCAACCATCCTTAACGTAGCCGGACATAAAGGTCCCGTCCGGGCATGTCGGTTCACCAGAACCCGCACGCCGTGTTGAGAACACTCTGTCGATGGCATTCATTGACCAGCTCAGCAACTCCATCGTGGATTGATCGATTGGTTGATTGGTTAAGAACGTAGTTGGACAATATTAGACGAATCTCAATCAAATGACTCTTGTGTGCCGATTTACAGGGTTGAGTCCTTCACAGCTCAGAAGAACTTGTGATAACTCACAATAGTGGCACAGTGTTCGTACCTAAGTTGTCTCACATTGTTGATACACTTTATAACAACATCCTGCCATGTACAACTGGCATTGGCCTTGGACCATACAATTTTCTCAGGTTCAACTTATTGTTTGGGTACAGAATGGTATTTGTTATGCTCACATGCCGTCTCAACAAAGTGTCTGCCCAGTGTCTGTTGATTCGTGCCTCTGACCTTTATCAACCCTCTAGTATTGATCTGTACTGATCAACGATTGAATGTACATACTTTTTTTTGAAGCCACTTAGTGTTGCTGATTTTTTGACATCTTCTTCTAGCACATTCCATTGTTTAACACCTTTGACCGATAAAGAAAAGGATTTTAACGTAGTTCGTACTTTACTTTGCCTGAAAATCATGTTCCCTCTGAGATTGTGTCTCTCTTCTCTGTCTAGGAAGAGTATTTGCAAATTATGAGGGAGGCTTTTGTTAGAAGCTTTGTACATCATTTGTAGTGTGCGATAGTTTATTAAGTCATATAGTTTAAGTATTCTTGATTCAATAAATAACTGATTTGTGTGTGCCCTATAGTTGGCATAATGTAAGATTCTCAGAGCTCTTTTTTGGAGTATTAACAAAGGCTGTGTGGAGCCTTTATATGTGTGTCCCCACACCTCTGCACAGTATTGCAGGTGTGGAGAGACGAGTGCACAGTACAACAGGTGAAGTGCTTTTTGATTTAATATTTTTTGTGCTTTCCAGAGTATGGACACACTCCTGGCCAACTTCCTTTTTAGCTGTCTTATGTGTGGCTTCCAACTTAACATGTCATCGATGATTACTCCCAGTACTTTGTTCTCATGTACCCTTTCAATATTCACTCCGTTTACTTGAATGTTAGTACTGTTGTTGCAGCCTTTTTTCCCATATAGCATGTATTTAGTTTTCTCAAGATTTAATGATAATTTATTTATATTAAACCACAAATGAAGTTTGGCCATTTCGTGATTTACTGTTTCCACAAGTTGGTTCAGGTTAGTCCCAGAACAGAAAATATTTGTATCATCTGCAAATAATATTAATTTCAGAATATTTGACACTTTGCATATATCATTTATATATAGTATAAACAGCTTTGGACCCAGAACTGACCCCTGTGGGACCCCAAGCTAGTCGATGTGTTATCACCCATTTTGACATATTGGGATCTCTTGTGTAGATAGCTCTTGACCCACTGCAGTGCTACACCTCTGATGCCATATCTCTCCAGTTTAGCTATTAAGATATCATGATTAACGGTGTCAAATGCTTTTTTCAGGTCTATGAAAATTCCTATTGAATGTTGTTTATGGTCAATAGCGTCAGTAATGATTTCCACAGACTCTGTTAGAGCAAAGGCAGTCGAGTGGTTCTTTCTGAATCCATATTGGCTGTCATATAGCAATTTGTGTTTGTTGATGAAGTTATCTAGCCTATTGTTGAATAGCTTCTCTAGGATTTTCGACAGTTGTGGCAGTATTGAGATTGGTCTGTAATTAGTAAACTCGTGTGTGTCACCATTCTTAAACAGTGGCACAACTTTGGCAACTTTCATTTTAGTGGGAAATATCCCAGTTTGAAATGACAGATTAAAAATGTATGTTAGTGGTGAAATAATTACGTCTAATACTTTCTTAATTAGCCTCATGTCGAAGTCATCAACATCAGTGGAAGTTTTTGTTACGCAGTCATTGACCAGATGTCTAATCTCTGTGTCCTTCACTGGTGTGAGAAACATTGAGCTGGGAGTTCTGTTTCCATCCTTATCAAAGTGGTCCCAGTGTAGGGGTGAGTCAGGAATGTCCTTGGCTAGCTCTGGCCCGATGTTTACAAAGAATTGATTGAATCTGTTTGTTATGACTTCCGGATTTTCTTCCTGCATGTTGTCATACTTGAAGTAGTGAGGATAGTTAGGCTTTGTGCTTTTATTATTAGTCACACTGTTTAGAATATTCCATAATTTTTTAGTATACTTCATATTTTCTGCTAATAGATTGCTGTAATATTCTTTCTTGCATTCCTTTAGGATGCTGTTTAGCTTATTTTTATATCGTTTATATCTCACTTCAGACTGGGCCGTCCTTGATTTTAGGAACTGTCTATACAGAGTGTTTTTCTTCCTGCAGGCATTTATCAATGTTTTTGTGAGCCATGGTTTCTGCTCCTTATTCTGGTTAGGGTGTTTCTTTTTCACAGGACAGTGTCTGTCATACAGTGTTTTAAATTTTTGCAAAAAGGAATCATATGCATCATTCACATCTGTTTCATTATAAACATTATTCCAGTTTTGCCTCAGTAGTTCATTTTTCAGTATATTCATTCCTTCTTCAGTTCTGACCCTTATGTATGTGTTTTTGTTAGGTGTCTGTCTCACAGTGTATTTATAGTCATAGATAGCAAAGATTGGTAAGTGGTCACTTATATCATTTATCAGGAGTCCACTTACTATGTCATTAACGTTAGTAAAAATATTATCAATTAGAGTAGCGCTGTGTGTCGTGATCCTGCTCGGGCGTGTGATGAGAGGTTGTAAGCCCATTGTATACATCAAATTAATGAACTCTTCAATTACCGTGTTTTGTTTCGGATTGAGCAAGTCAATATTTATATCACCACAGATAAAAACTTTCTTATGACTTGTTTCAGAGAATATTTCTCCCAGACATTCATTGAAGTCCTCTATTTTTGAGTCTGGTGCTCTGTAGACACAGCTTACAACTATATTTTTACCTTTAGTTACACAGATTTCAATTGTCACACATTCCAATAAGTGATCCACAGCTTTAGACATGTTTAGTACTGTCTCATACTTGATATTATTGTCAATGAATAGTGCCACTCCTCCTCCACCTTTGTCTCTCCTGTTAACACATACAAGATTATATCCATCCAGGAAAAAATCTGTGCCTTTGTCTTTATTAATCCATGTTTCCGACACTGCAATGATGGAGAAAGGGGTTTTGAAGTGATTTAGGTATTCCTTGATTTGGCCGAAGTTGGTATATAGACTCCTGCTGTTAAAGTGAATTAGAGACAGTTTCCCGTCCATCTCAGCGCTGTCTCTGTATTGAACTTCAGTATAATACTTGCAATTCCCAGTCATGTTGAAACAGAAGTGATTACCGGGTCAATTCCTTCGTTCGGGTCAGATATGGTATGATTCACATGTTGACATGACATTTTGCTCTTCAATCCAATTGATTGTTTCCTCTGAGGCACTTTGACCTCTCAGGAAAGTCACAATTTCCAACAGTTTCTCTGCCATCATGGATCTGTGGAGTAGAATAAACAGTTGGACAGCTTAATTTCAGTGAACTCAGGAGTCACAGATTAGAAGAAATAGAAGGATAAGAAGCAAAGAACTATAAAAAATGAATATGCAGATATGTCATGTATAAGAATTATGAAGACTCCCTGTAAATTAATTACAAAGGTTTAATTTAAACATGAAAGAGAATGTCTGAGAATTTGGACATTATCTTCATATTATAGCTAGCACCCAAGAATATTTGGAAACAGTGTCAAACCTAGGTAAAGATCACAGCAATGTTGACTTATTAAAAGGTGAAACTAGGTACAAGCGGAAAATTGTGCTTGCATTTCTAGTAGGGCTGCTCAATGATGATCATAATTATTTTGGTCAATATTAAAATCATGTTTATTTAACACGATTAATCATTGACTTTGGAAACATCATGCATTTATTGAACTTTTTAAGAAAATTATGATTTTAATAGTGAGTTTCATTGAAATACAAAAAGGCAAGAGCAAAGCTGGTGAATTAAGTAATAAAACATTATTTTTTTATTATTTCATGAAAAATGAAGACAAATGTCTTCCCCTTGTCCTCAAGTGGTCTTAAATCAACACCAGACCACCTCCTAGTTTTGTGAAACAAGCGGTACACAAGACAAAACTAGAGCATCATTGTGAAATGGAATGAGGCGCATTAATTGTTTTATCTCAGTTATCTTGTTGTTTTGTTTTCATTTATGTATTTTTAAAGATGCAGCAAAAAGAAAGTTATATAGGAAAAGTTGTTTTTCATCGGTTGTTCATGATTAGCACAGGCTTTTGCAATTGTTGTGTTTGACTGAGTTAAACAATATGGAGCTGCTGTGTAAAGCAATATAATCTATGCCTTCCCAAAAATGTACACAGCTCATTGGTAACATTGTTGACTAAAAGCTGTAACATTATCAGTACAGTATTTTTGACCAAACTATAAGTATGTAGTATGCAGTATATAAACAAAATGGCACTTTCAGTAGGTTTATACTATACATATCTAACCTACTGCCTACATACCTACTGAATACAGACCCATTTTAAATTATCTTAAAAATATTGCTAATAACATATACAGTATATCAAACCAGTATATTTCATTTGATGCATACCTATTTCTCCTATGTTCCTCTTCTTTTGTCACTTATGAGCAGTTGCCATGTAGCTCAAGGTGCATAGTCATTAATTCAATTTATCTCGATGTAAAATATTGATTTTGTTAACTCAATTGTCCTGTGAACATGCATCTTGCCTAGCCACCATTTACCAACAAACATACTCTGCTAAAAAGCAAGTCTGAACAACCTGGAACTGGAGCTAACGTTAGTTCCTGTCAGTCTTTGTTTACCTGGACTGCTGTTTTCATCTGAATGGATCTGGTGTTCCCTTGCCTGGGAGAGAGACAAAAGCCTCTTTCACACTAGCCCTTTTTACACAGCGTCTCCGCATTATCTCTGGAGCGGTGGTTCGCCAATTCTCTGCCGATGGTGATTCACACAGAGCGAAGCATCTCCGCCTTCATGTGTGTAATTCACACAGAAAGCTGGCGCTGCGGCTCCTAAAGAGGCGTGACGGTACACGTCATGTTGATGACGTCGGTGTTTCCCCAGGTGTTCCCCTGCTCATCTAAACCTGCGGACAGTTTATAATCATATGGATGCTGTTATAATGTGTAGTGATTGAGATCCTGACCCACCAAACATCCTGGAAAGTGACAGAGTTAAGTTTTTCGCGCTATAATATACATAATCACCATCAGTAAACAGGACGCTGTCATACTCTGTCACTCGCGGGATGAAGGCTTTTTTCTGGGGTAAAGTTCCCTGAAGTCTCGGCCTGGAGGGCTGACGGTCGCGGTGATTAATTTTCGTCACAATCACTGGGTGAGTTAAAGTTTTTTGCCGGTGACAGACGCTGTTTTTTGAGCAGAAATGTGAGGAAGAGTCGGTAGGACAGGCGGAGGACAGACAGGATTACGGACGCTTCTCCACGTACAGCTGTGGTATTTGTTTTCCTCATATAAGTTGCCACAGGGGAGGGTGCGGAGAATTGGCGCAGGATTCCCGCATGCAAACGGCAGTGTGAACGAGGCTACTGCCGTTTGCATGCGGGGATCCTGCGCCAATTCTCCGCACCCTCCTCTGTGTGAAAGTTTCGGTTGCGGAGAGGAGGGAAATTTCGCTCCGGCTCTGATCTGCCTCTGGAGGTAGTATCAGGGCCGCATTATTGGTGAGCCGTCCCAGTGTGAATGGATAATCCAGAGACGCGGAGCGAGGGCGTGTTGGTCTGACAGTCTGATAACTGCACAGGTCCTTCACTCAACTAAATACAGAGAAATGCCCAACAAAGCAACATTACAGGACTGAACAAAAGTAATGTAGTAACTGTAACTGTCTTTGGCAACTTATATGAGGAAAACAAATACCACAGCTGTACGTGGAGAAGCGTCCGTCCTCCCACCTGTCCTTCCGACTCTTCCTCACATTTCTGCTCAAAAAACAGCATCTGTCACCAGCAAAAAACTTTAACTCACCGAGTGTTTGTGACGAAAATAAATCACCACGACCGTCAGCTCTCCGGACCGAGACTTAAGGGAACTTTCCCCCCAGAAAACTGTCCCCGCGAGTGACTGAGTCAATCAGCATCCTGTTTACTGATGGTGATTATGTAATTTAGCGTGAAAAACTTAACTCCGTCACTTTCCAGGATGTTTGGTGGGTCAGGATCTCAATCACTACGCATTATAACAGCATCCATATAATTATAAACTATCCGCGGGTTTGGATTAGCAGGGGAACACCTGGGGAAACACCGACGTCATCAACATGTGTACCGTCACGCCTCTTTAGGAGCCACAGCGCCGGCTTTCTGTGTGAATTAAACACGTGAAGGCGGAGATGCTTTGCTTTGTGTGAATCACCATCGGCGGAGAATTGGCGAACCAACGCTCCGGAGATAATGCGGAGACGCTGTGTAAAAAGGGCTAGAGACAGAGACAGTGACTGCTAGCAGCCTAATTTGATTGGGTCATGCTAAAATACGGTACCGTTAACGTTAGCCTGATTTTAAGTAACCTTAAGTAACGTTACTGTTATGTAACGTTACAGGAATGGCAAGTCAAAATTCACATATAGGCCTACTGTGGGTCATGGACCGGATTAATGTTGCACATCATCTGTTGTAAAGTTAATTATGTTAGGCTAAATGCTACGTGACAGGATGTTGTATGACTTTGCTAGCGTTAAGAAAGTTTGAAATATTCTCTCATGTAGCAACACATACCGTAACCAACCTGTCAGCCTGTTGGCTCAGCCAGCAATACTGTATTTACAAAATGTTTAACGACGAAATGATCAATAAATTAGCTTACCTGTTGACTGTAAGGTATGACAGAGACAAACAGCGCAGCAGCGACTGCTGGGCTCAGCCTGCTGTTTGGTTGAGCTGGTCACATCAAATCTTGATAACGTTAACTCTATCAAAGCTTTTTTCTCATTAAAACAACTTTTTTTCTTGTACTATTATTACTTTATTCTCGTAACATTACAACATTTTTCTCGTAATTTTATGAATTTATTCTCGTGATATTTTGACTTTATTCTCGTAATATTATGACCTTATTCTCGTAATGTTACGACTTTATTCTCGTAATATTACGACTTTATGCTCATAGCCCTAATATTATGACGTTATTCTCATAATATTATGACTTTATTCTCGTAATTTCCCCAAAAAATAAAACATTTTTTTCTCTTAGTATGGCCCTAATACTCCGTCGTACACAGATAACTGTAATACAAGAAGAAAATGCGATACAGTTAAAATTACATCATAGCAGTGTTAGAATAACATTTTTTGTCAGTAGGCTTTCTGGACATAAAAAAACTGTAAATACAAAAACAATGAAGCACTGTGTAATTTACATTAATATGTTGTAAAACTCAACGAACCAAATACAACAGTTAATTTGACAGTAAGAATATGTTGAAAAGATCATATTTTTTTGGGAGAATTTACAAATTACTGTAGTTTAAACACAGATGAACTGTAATACAAAAAAAAAAAATGCGATACAGTTAAAATTACATCATAGCAGTGTTAGAATAACATTTTTTGTCAGTAGGCTCTCTGGAACATTTTGTTTATGCCAAAAAAACCATATTATATTTTACTAATTTGTTGCAAAACAAACGGCATTGTTTGAATTTCAAACTAGCTGTGCTCATTCCTTGTCCACTCACTGAGCAGTAGAAAGTTTGTTTCTGACGTAGCTGTTACTGTGACGACCACTGAGCCAACGGCTGAAGGCTGCTCACTGCGCGCGCCCAGTCTCTGAAAGCATCTGTTTGTTGTTCAGGTAAGCAGATGCTTAAAGTTTAAATGCATGATGTGTGCGATAAGAAAAAAGAGATAGCTTCTGTCTGTGAGAGAAATTGTCAGTCGTAGTAATAACGTCAAGTTATGGGGTTTATTGAACTCTTGCAGACTGTTCGCTTTTTTCCTTTCAGTTGTTGCCATGTGGGAGCTGAAATTTGGAGTGTAGAACTAGCGATAGGCAAGCTAACGTTAGCTAACTATGGTAATGTTACTATGATGTGTTGTGAAGCGGTGGTTTTACATGTAATTACTTGGTCACAGCTAACTACTTTACATTGAATTTGTGCTCGTTTCATGCTGGTGTGAAGCGGTGGTTTTGGAAGTTTGGCAAAAATGTTAACTTGCAATTTCTGCAGCAAAACATTAGAAACCTGGAGGGGTTACGTGCTGCATTGTGAAATCCATAGGAACGAACCCCATCCGTTTTTCAAATGTGTTAGCACCGACTGCAAGCGGACTTTTTGTACCTATGCCGCTTTTAAAGGTAATTTCTATCGAGTTCACAATGCAACTGCACCCTCTGCTGGGGCAGTTTTTACAGATTTTAAGTGTGCTATTTCGCTGTGTGAGTGCCAATTTCACACAGTCAAAGAGCTTATTTCCCACCTAAAAGAGCATATAGCGGAGGGACCTGTGGCATGTCCAGTAACAAGTTGTTAAAATACATTCACTGTTAAATCGTCATTTACTGCTCATATGTCACGAAAACACAGAGTGTGTTTAGTGGATAGTATAAGTGACAAGTACAGGGAAAATGTTTCTCAGCCCTCTGCAGTCAGTGCATGTGAAGATGTTCCCCAGAGCTCAAATGATGCTACAACAAATGAAAGCAGTGAATTGCCACAGGATTTCAATGAGACTTTTCTTAGGAATGTCTGTTTATTCAACCTAAAATTGCAAGGCCAGCTCCTTCTTCCAGCTTCAACAATACAGACAATCGTTGAAGAGATGCGAAATGTGCATGATTTGGGACAGGATCACACTTTAAGTAAACTGTGTTCACTTTAAAAAATGACATGTGTCTAACTGATGATGCTATTGCTAATTTCTGTGATTGTGTGAAGGATTCAGACCTGTTCTCTGCCTGTCATCAGGGGCTGCTGAGAACAACATACTTGAGGGCTCAGACTTTCCATAAAATGTTCAAATACATAGAGCCTAAAAAAGTAAAATTAGGAAATGATGAAAATATGACAGAAAGGCTTGCTTACTATGTACCCGTAACACAAACTCTAAAAAGCTTACTAGAATCAGATATATGGAAGAATTCAGTGTCACAACAGTCTTGTGAAACACACCCAGATGACTTTTGTGACATAAGTGATGGTCAAAACTTTAAGTCCAACCAGTTTTTCATTGAAAATCGGGATGCCTGAGGCTAATTCTCTACCAGGATGCCTTTGAAATTGTGAATCCCCTTGGCTCAGCTAAGAAAAAACATTTATTCATATGCACAATGATAAAAACAAGAATTATATTTCATAATACACAGGCAAATATTTGTGCAGGAGAGGAAAAGAAGCCCAAAGGGCTTTTATAAAATCCTCCCCCTCAATACAAAATCACTAAAACAGATTAACTAATAGAAAAAGAAAAGAGGAAAAAAAAGCAAAAAAGGGAAAGAAACAAAGAAAGACACAATAAACGAATAAACAGAGAGTGAAAAATATCCATAAAATTACAAATTCATTTCAGTTATACTAGACATGAGTATTATTTTGCCTGGATAGAAGATACCTCACCAGACTAGTCCTAAACATTTTGTAGGATGATATAAGCTTAAGAGACCTATCTAAAGAGTTCCAGAGTTGGGGGCCATGGAATTTGATAAAAGATTTATGACTGGAGGTACGACAAAGAGGTAAATGAAAAATGGTGATGAATGAAAAAAGAGTGAATATCTGATGATAACAAAAAAACTTATGAAAAGTGCCTGGAATGTCTTATTTGTTATGAATGAATTAAGACATAAACAGACATGTTTGAAGCATATTAATAGAAAAAATTGATAAAAGTTTAAATTTGCTAAATAAGGGTGCAGATGGCGCTTGATTAGTGGAATTTGAAATCATTCTCAAGAATTTTTTTTGAATTGAGAATAGCTGATTTAGGTGTGAGGAATATGAAGCACCCCAAACAATGTTACAGTATGTCAAATATGAATAAATTAAACTGTGATATAATGTCATAATACTGATACTGCCATAAGACTTCATAATTTTTTTGCATACATGCCCAATATGGTTTCCCCAGGACAATCTTTCATCAACTAGTATACCAAGATATTTTGCACACGAGACTTGTTTGATTTCAATGTTATTCATTTGCAGCTTTGAGTCCTGCTTAGGAAAAGTCTTATTTTTGTTTCTAAAAAGTATATAATTTGATTTGTTTACATTCAAGGAAATTTGAAACCACCTTGAGGCCTATTCCAGCGTGGTATTGGCATTTCTGATAGACATCCAAAGTCAGGGTGAGACATGGCAAAATTAGTATCATCTGCAAATAAAATGGGCAGAGAAGACTCAGACATTACAGCGAAATCATTAATAAAAATCAAAAACAGAAGGGGCCCAAGAATTGAGCCTTGAGGCACACCATAGTATAGTTTTACTTTCTTAGATTCATGACCATTAATACAAACATATTGTTCTCTGTTACAAAGGTAATCACTAAACCATTTGATCACAACATCTTGAAGACCATATCGGTGGAGTTTTAACAGAAGAATATCATGGTCAACTGTGTCAAACGCTTTTGAGAGATCCAAGAAAATACCAATAGCAAACATATTTTTGTCCAGAGCAGTAGAAATTGTTTCAATAAGTTGCAAAAGAGCCATATATGTTGAGTGCTTTTTGCGAAAACCATATTGGTGTTTGTACAATATGTCATTATCATTGAGGTGTGTAATAACTCTTGTGTAAACTAACTTTTCCAGGACCTTGGAAAAGCATGGTAAGATAGAAATCGGTCTATAATTGTTAAAAACCCTGGGTTCGCCTTCTTTAAAAAGAGGTAAGACCTTTGCCACTTTAAGATCACTAGGGACTACCCCAGCCTTTAGTGACACAGCAAAGACGTGTGTTAAAGGTTTGCTAATAAAGGGAGCTACTTCCTTTAGGAGCTTAGCCTTTATGTCGTCGTGACCCCCTGCTGAATTATTAAGATTTACAATGATGTTGATCACTTCTTTAACTGTGGGTGGTTCGAAGTTTTGCAGGACAGGGAAGACACCAGTAATATTATCTGTAGGGCAGTTATTAGATGGAGAGATTTTCTTGGCAAAGGTACTACCAACTTTTACAAAGAAATTATTAAATTCATTTGCTATGTCAGAGATATTGGAGAATGTGGACTTGCCATCAGTAAATTGGGATGGAAATTTTGCAGGTGCCTTTTTCTTGTTAGTACGTCCCGGGGGCATCCGAAACAGATGCCCGAGCCACCTCAGCTGGCTCCTCTCGATGTGGAGGAGCAGCGGCTCTACTCTGAGCTCCTCCCGGGTGACAGAGCTCTTCACCCTATCTCTAAGGGAGCGCCCTGCCACCCTGCGGAGGAAACTCATTTCGGCCGCTTGTATCCGGGATCTTATTCTTTCGGTCATGACCCAAAGTTCATGGCCATAGGTGAGGGTCGGAACGTAGATTGACTGGTAAATCGAGAGCTTCGCCTTTCGGCTCAGCTCTCTCTTCACCACGACGGACCGATACAAAGACCGCATTACTGCGGCCGCTGCACCGATCCGTCTGTCAATCTCACGCTCCATCCTTCCCTCACTCGTGAACAAGACCCCAAGATACTTAAACTCCTCCACTTGAGGCAGGAACTCTCCTCCCACCTGGAGGGAGCAGGCCACCTTTTTCCGGTTGAGAACCATGGCCTCGGATTTGGAGGTGCTGATTCTCATCCCAGCCGCTTCGCACTCTGCTGCAAACCGCCCCAGGACATGCTGGAGGTCCCGGCTCGAAGGAGCCAACAAGACCACATCATCCGCGAAAAGCAGAGATGAGATCCATTGGCTCCCGAACCAGATCCCCTCCGGCCCGTGGCTGCGCCTAGAAATTCTGTCCATAAAAGTAATGAACAGAACCGGTGACAAAGGGCAGCCCTGCCGGAGTCCAACATGTACTGGGAACAGGTCTGACTTACTGCCGGCAATGCGAACCAAGCTCCTGCTCCGGCAGTACAGGGACCGTACGGCCCTTAACAGAGGGCCCCCGACCCCGTACTCCCGGAGCACCCCCCACAGTATGCCACGAGGGACACGGTCGAATGCCTTCTCCAAGTCCACAAAACACATGTGGACTGGTTGGGCAAACTCCCATGAACCCTCGAGCACCCTGCGGAGGGTATAGAGCTGGTCCAGTGTTCCACGGCCAGGACGGAAACCGCATTGTTCCTCCTGGATCCGAGGTTCGACTAGTAGCTAATAGTTCACTAATAATATTCGATGTATTTTTTATGTTGTTCGTAGATTCTTTGAATTTATCAGAACAGTATTTCTTCTTTGCCATATGAAGTAAATAAGTGAACTTGTTTCTATATTTTTTATATGTGTTAGAGTTCTGTGGAGTTGGATTAGAAATCAACTTTTTATATAACATGTTTTTCTTCCTTGAGGATTTTAAGAAACCAGTAGTGAACCAGGGTTAAAACCATGTCTTTTATTGATTTCGAGGCTTACAAGTGGAAAGCACTCATTAAATATGGTCTTGAACAGATGAATAAAAGATTGATAGGCTTTGTTGGCATCCTGCTGATCATAAACATCATTCCAATTTACTATTTCAAGCGTTTCTCTAAAGCGTTTGATGTTATCTTCATTAAATTTGCGGAAAACTGTTCTAACATTGGGGCCCTTGTGTTTGAAACTATTACTTGTAGTGATATGGAATACAGGAAAGTGATCAGAAATATCAGAATATAATATTCCTGAGCTTACTGGATAATCAAATGTATTAGTTATAATGTTATCAATAAGAGTGGCTGTTTTACAGGTCACTCTGGTTGGCTTGTCAATAAGAGGAAAAAAATAGGATGAATATAACACATTAAGAAAATTAACAGTAGAAGAATGGTTCTCAATATTGATAAGATTGATGTTAAAATCTCCAAGCAAATAACAAAGTTTACCTTCCTTATTAATAACATCAAGTGAAGCTGTGAGTGTGTCATTAAAAGAATTAATTTCAGCATGAGGTGGACGATAAATACAACCAATTATGACATTTCTGCCACCAAAAACAAGGCAAGACATTAATTCCAGAGAAACAGATTCAACCTCAGTTTCATTTGAGATTAAATATATATTTGAGATTAAATATATACATATATATATATATATATATATATATATATATATATATATATATATATATATATATATATACACATATATATATATATATATATATATATATGATATTTGTTATGAACAAAAACAACTCCTCCTCCAACTCTTTCCTTCCTATTTAACAATACTTGAGTGTACTGAGGTATGTTGTAAAGCTCAACACTTTCATCAGAAAGCCATGTTTCCGTCAAGGCAATGATTGAAAATTCATGTTTTAGCGTTGACAAGAAATGCATAAATTGATCATTATTCTTAGGAAGGCTGCGTATATTTAAGTGAATTGTAGAGAAGACATTGGAATTTCTGGTTAAGTTGCCAGTTAACATATGAAATTCATCTTCATTATAGAAGTTACATGAATTAGAGACTCTGTTAAATCTGCTAAAGAAATTGACATTAGGGTCATGTGAATCAATGCAGTCCATATAATTATAATTATTCGATCAGTTAAGATGGTGTTAAAATCATCTCTATCCCTGCTGTCTTGGGTTGCTGCTGCAGGGATGTATAATCAGCTTGTTGTGACGGAGAAAAGCGATGTCCCCTCTGTCTCGAGCAGCTTTCAATTTAGGCATTAGGTCTTTTCTTTTCTGACGGACGGCATCTGTATAGTCCTCATTTATGTACATTTTGGAGCCTTTAAGGTATTTGGCCCTCTGGAGAATCATTAATCTGTCCTTGTACTTAACAAACTTAACTACAATCGGCCTGGGTCTGTCACTCCCTGACACAGGTTTCCCTGCACGGTGAGCCTGCTCCACCTCAATCATCCCCTGCAGTTGTAGTTTCTCCATGAAGACTCTCTTGACCTTTTCCTCCGAATCAGCCAATGTTTCTCCTGGTGTCTCCTCGATTCCATCTATGACCAAGTTGTCTCTTCTGGACTGACCTTCTAGATAATCCATCTTGTCAGTGACGGCCAACAGACTCTCACATATCTTGAAGATTTCAGATTGCATGTCTTTACAATGATCAGTCTGTTTAATGTTACCCATTTTGATGTCATCGACCTCTTTCTGTGTGAAATGAATACTGGCTTTAATTTCTTGAACTTCCTTTGAAATATCATCCAGTCGTGTGTTTGTTGAGTCAAGATTATTTTGACAAAGCCTTTAAAATTCTCTTGCTATTGTTGCAAGAGTGCTAAAAACATCCCTCTCTGTTGTTGCATTAGATCATTCACCTGTGCGAGCGTAATACACTCCTCCTCAGACTTCACTTCTGGCTTCTGCTTAAGTGGCATGTTGTCACTGAAGGGGGCCTGGGTCTAGTCTGGTGGATGGATGGATGGATAGATAGATGGGCTGCTGCTGAGGCCTGCTGGATAGGCTGCTGCTGAAGCTTGATGGCAGCTGCTCCTGGGACCAGGTAGCTTCTGCTGCTGCAGATCTGGTGGTAGCTGCTGCTGCTTGATGGTGTCTGAGCAGCTGAGTCCAGGTAGCTTCCACTGCTGGGGCCTGGTGGAAGCTGCTGCTGCTTGATGGTATCTGATCAGATGAGGCCAGGTAGCTAGCCATATAGCTAGCTAGGCTGCTGTTTGATGCAGACAGACAGGCCCAAATCTGCATCCACCAGATATCTCCCCTTAAAACTGACAATCAACTTCTATAAGTTGACCACAAGCACTCCACAATCACCATTGATAGAAACAAATGAGAATTTGATAGAAATTTGATCCAAAAGTACTGTAAAATGTTTAGAGCTTGCTCTCAGTGCTGCTGCTCAGTGCAGCTGCTGCTCTGTATGGGTGTATCTTTCTGTGGCAAATTTGCCTGCACATGTGCGGTCCACTACAGATCACACGTCCCTTGTCTTATTGTGTGGAGAGAATGACCTAAAACAGTTAGTGCTTTAGAAGTGCTAAAGTTTTCTCAGAGATGCTAGAGGATTTAAAAAATCTTGAGAAAATTGAATAACTGTTGGTGGTGAAACAGTCAAATGGGCTCTGTATTGTATTGCAGGAGATAATTTGGGGTCACATTGCATTGGTGGGTTCACTGATAACTTTAGCAGTTCTGTGTACTTTTGCAGATACTGTGAAATCACAAGAACCGAGTTTGAGAATGATCCAAATGTTTGTGGTCCACAGCTCACTCTTGAAAGTTATGATTCTCCAGTTCTACAAGTTGAAGATGGACAAGGCAGTAGAGGCATAAAGGTAAACTCTGTTTTCAATGCTCTTAAGTCTTTTCATGTTTGCCAGCCTGGTCTCCCACCTTGTTTAGGCCACAACATATTTGAGGGTGTCTTATCTTATGATGTTGCACTGTACTTGAAGTATTTCATCAAGAAAAAGAAATGGTTTACATATTCAGTGTTTAACCGACGCATCAAGCAGTTCAAGTACAAGGAATCTGATGCTCTCACAAAGCCATCTGCTGCCAACTCTGAGGGGTCCAAGCTTTCAGGTCAAGCTATCCAGAAGTGGAATTTTTTAAGGTTGCTGCCTGTGTTAATTGGTGACAAAGTCCAAAATCCAGAAGATGATGAGTGGCAGTTAACTCTTCAGCTTAAAGATATTGTTGATATGATTTGTGCACAAGAGATTTCGTTGTCCCAAGTAGCCTATCTTGACATAATAATCCAAGAATATTTGGAATCAAGAAAGTTTTTATTTCCTGAGACTACACTAAAACCCAAACACCATTTCATGTGTCATTATCCGGCACTAATTTTGAAATTCGGCCCCTTGATTAGAGTATGGACCAAGCGTTTCGAAAGTAAAAACAGCTACTTCAAGAGATGTGCAAGGCATTTAAAAAACTTTAAAAACATATGCCTAACGTTATCCGAGAGACATCAAATGTTTCAGGCATATCTTTCAGCTGGACCAGGCTGCAGTCAGCTTCTGCAAGTCAAAGGCAGTTGTACTTTTTATCCCAGGCTTTACAGTGATGCAATTAAACATACAGTGAGAGAGTTTGGCTTTTCAGAACACAATACTAGTGTTTCCACAGACATACAGTACATAGGTACATCATATAAAAAGGGACATTTCCTTGTGTCAAAAAATGATGAGTCCATCGAGTTTGGAGAACTTCTCATTATTTTAGTTCAAAATGATGCAGCTGTGTATTTTGTGGTGGATATATATAAAGCTGACTATCATTCTGAATACCATCTGTACTCAGTGACAAAACAGAGTACAAGGTTGCAATGTCTTAAAGGAGAACTTCGTTCGATTTAAACATGCAGCTTCATTGCTCAAGCTACCCTTGACTTGCCAGTACCGAAGACGCGAACAAATTTGGTCCAACCATTACAGAGCTCCGTGAACGGAGACTTAGCATTGAACGCTAACAGCATGGGGTCAGAACTTTGCACTGTGTTTTAAGCATCTTAACATGCTCCACATCTCACACCAAAAGTTATGCAACATCAGCAGACACCTTAGCACACAGCACTGTAGCGTGTATGACTCAAACTGAATAAAAAAGTAGTTAAAACAGTGTGTTTGTGCAAGGAGCTACTTACCTGCTTGTTGACATCCATGTCTTCCGGTAGCTAGACCAAACTAGTCAATCCGTCGAGTGTGCGCTTACTCCCTCACTGGCGGAGACGGAAACGTAATCCAGCATTTTCGTGTTTATGTTCATAATGTACATGTCCATGTTACAGCCTGTCATGAGCCATGAGCCTTACAATAGCCTGTTAAGCCTGTTAAGTGCACACTCGATGGATATACTAGTTTGGTCTAGCTATCGGAAGAGGCGGATGTCAACAAACAGGTAAGTAGCTGCTTGCACAAACACACTGTTTTAACTACTTTTTTTATCAGTTTGAGTCATACACGCTACAGTGCTGTGTGCTAAGGTGTCTGCTGATGTTGCATAACTTTTGGTGTGAGATGTGGAGCATGTTAAGACGCTTAAAACACAGTGTAAAGTTCTGACCCCATGCTGTTAGCGTTCAATGCTAAGTCTCCGTTCGCGGAGCTCTGTAATGGCTGGACCAAATGTTTTCGCGTCTTCGGTACTGGCAAGTCAAGGGTAGCTTGAGCAATAAGGCTGCATGTTTAAATCGACCGAAGTTCTCCTTTAAGGCCCATTCAAGCCCGAAAAGTACTTGCTGCTTGGAAGCTAAGATGTAAGTCAAGTTTTGCAGCACAGGATGCAACCAGTGCCCAAAGTTACCTGCACAAAAGATTAATCAGCAATGTGGTAGCATTCACATTTGGGCCCTGATAACAAGATGTCCTCATTATTGCACTGTCTAGAAAAAGCAATTCAACTTTTCTCTCTATAGCCCAGGTACAATTGTGCAGATACAATATAGTAAATAGTTTGATGATAAATATATTAGGGGTGTCATGATTCTCCAAATCCTTGAATCGATTCAATTTTTGATTCTATGGTCACGGTTCGATTCGATTCTCGATTTTTACATTTATTCTTTTTAAAGCACAGGCTGCTATGCCATTTTTAGACTAGACTTTTATGCAATATATAATATCTGACTTTTGTTCGCAATGCACCACACTGCATTGTCAAATTTAAAACATTTATTAACAACATAATGTAACAATAACTTATATCTTCAGTCAATTAGAAACTTAAACAGAATAACCTGCCATCTAGTTTCTGCAGAGCTTGCAAACTGTGGCTTTTTTGTCAACATAACTCACTGGAAATCCAAAATACTTCCACACCTGCGACTTCAGTGAAAGAGGAGGGGGTTCAAGTTCTGTCGATGGGTCTCCATTGTTGTAAGAGTGGCGGAGCCCCTTTCAGGAATAGGGCGGTGCGTGAGGTGCGTGCGTAAGGTGCGTAAGGTGTGAGTGGGCGAGCGAGAGTGAGGGAGCGTGCGTACGTGCGGACAGTGAATGAATGGGAGAGGAAAGAAAAGCGAAAGCAGTAGCAGTAGTAGTGACAGCATTAAAGTGTACAATAAAGTCTGCAGTTTGGCTGTGAATGAAGGCGACGGCTCCTCAAGATACAGCAAAGCTCCCTGGTATTATTTCCCGACCAGCTTAACACGTGAAAGGGGGTTCACCAACAGTAAACACAAACTTCGGCCCCACAGGAACTCATCTCCACTGTGCTTCCCGACCACGGTCCGGGAGCCGAACAGGAATGGTGTAACACCATGCTATCTTTTGGCTGGCTGTAGCTAATAGCTGCTGGCTTAGCTAGTAGCTAAGTTAGAGGAGGTTGACTCACAGCACTTCAGCACTTACCGTGTGTCCGCTTTCCGCTTGGCAAGCCGACCGGACGTGACATGGGGGTGTGGCACCATCGACGATCCCATTTTTTTAATTCAAAGTTCGAGATTTTGACTTAATTTCAGTCGATTTCGATTTAAAATCGAAAATCGTGACGCCCTTAAAATATATGGCTAAATAGAATTTGGTAGAAGAAAGTTAAAAAGGTTAAAATACATATTTTTCATTGTTTGGTAAAATCTCAAGTTCATGGGTTAAAAATGTAAAAAGTTGAAATTGCATATGTATTAATTTCATTGCATTTGATAAAAAAGTGTATATTTCAGAGTGGTATCTTCCTAGAGAAGTGTAATCATTAACATGTTTTTTTTTTGTTTTTTTGTGTAATTTGCTGGTGTGTATGTTTGCAGGCCTGACTCCTGAAACAGACAGCTCATCTGCTGTTGCTTCGGAAGGACCTCCCGTATCCTTGGAGTCTTCACCCAGAAGTTCATCCTCAACCTCTTCCAAGAACTGCCAAAGCCCTAATGTAGACTGGGTGGATACTTTTTTGATACCGTGGGACAAGATCCCAGAGGAACTTTTACAGTAGCTTGAGAGAGGGAAATGACCAAATCCACGAATGAGGCGGAAGATGGTCCGAATTGTGGTCTCTGAGATGATACAAAATAGGTCTTGCATTAACAAAAGGAGCTCCACAGAAGTTGCAAAAAAGATGGTGGCAAAATATCCTAAGTCTTTGCAAGACGTAATAGAGGGAGATGTGATTGAGGCAGGGTACCATTCTCTTGTCAAACTGCTTCAAAATAGGATAGAGAATGTGAGGCAATCTACAACCCCAAAAATAAGAAAAAGAAAGCATCACTCTGACACGGACGACACAGATGAAGTCTCTCCAGAGCAGAGAGCAGCAGTCCAGGACACCTATGGGTGCATTAACTGGAATCTGAAATTCCTGCCCCTTGGAGAGACCCCAGAGAGCCAGCAAGAACATGAAGAAAAACTGAAGATGATGTCTCAGCAACCTGATGTTAATCTAGACGAGGTCCAACGTCTGATGAAGTTGACCTTTTACACGCAGCGCAAAAAAGTCAACCAGGGGCAAAATATCAAGAACCTCCTTGATGAGTAGCCGTTTTTGTTTGATGAGCTTGGTATGGCAGTCCACTTTCAGGAACTAACCGGATTTGGGATGAAAGAAGTTTTCTCACGTAAATTGGAGTTGAAGGGGAAAAGGCTCCTCAACTACATGAACACAGTTTGTATGCACAAGAGCAGAAAGTTCCTACAGGCTGTAACAAAGTATCAAGTGATGAGGGGAGAGCTGAGTGGTTGTTCTGAAGGCCTCAAAGACATGGTGTTGCTTCTGCTGTCCTACTTTGATGAAAAGGAAGACGTCATGTTCGTTTATGTCGAGGACACATGCCTGGCAGGGAAAGTACAGATGGACCAACTTCCCTTGACTCCGACAATTGTTGTGTGTGGTAAGTTAAAAATATATTGATCTTTCTTTCATTCTCTCTCTCATTCTGTATTTCTTTATTCCTTTCCTTTCCTTTCTCTCTTTTCTATTTTGGCACAGGTTTATCTTGCACAATATTTCTTGATACAGTAACCTCTTAAAGTTAGTCAAAGTATATTTTGAAAGGCCCAATATGTCTGTCCCACACCCTGCAAACACACACTGATTTCTGAACATAATGCTAGAATAGTTTTGTGTCTTGTTTTAATTAAGTTTGAATCATGTCCCCCTTCCTTGTGTTTAAATTTTTTCAGGACGATCCTGCTATTCTGCAAATCGCTTCATGTTGAGTGTAGATCGAAACATTGTACAGGACAACATCCCTTCCTTCGTTTCTGCCCTGTGCCTGATGTTTGGAAGTTACTATTGCTTTAACATACATTACCCATCATGCCTGGTATCAACCCTGGAGTTTCTGCAGAGGTGTGTCTTTTTGATTTTGATCAGGTTAATCTAACATTTTCACTTTATTTAGAAGTAGCTGCTACGGTGACTTGGGGCTTAGGGGACTTTTCATTTTACCTATTATAAGTTTCTTTAAAGTAATAACTTGAATAAAAAGTTATCATTGTGAAGATTTTTGTTATTAATACAGTTGTCTGTCTTGTTTCTACAGGTGTTTTTTCTCCATTAACCCTGAGAAGGGCACTAAAGTAGAGATGACAAAAACATCCCGTCTTCATGTGAACCCCCGAGTCATCACATTGATTCAAGATCTTTCAGATCACGAGTGGCGTGATGCACAGTAAGCATCAGCAGAAGAGTTTGTTTGTGTTGTGTAATTGTGAAAATAACCCAGGGACTGTTGTTTTGATTAAGGGTCATGTTATGATGTTATGCTATGTCATGATCAAGGGTCCATGTTAGTTCTCAGGGCTTAAAGTATTCCGGCATGGTGCTGGATTTCCGGCGTGCAGCGTTTGGCTAGGGGAAAAATAAAATTCCTATATTAAAAAAAAAAGTCTTGATATCACTTGAGAGTTCATGAGTGCGTCTGCCAATGATATGATGGGAACACAACTCTCACTCTCTCAATCTAACATTATTAGCCAATCAGAAGTAAAACGGGGCGGGTCTGGGAAATATGCGCTTCAACTGAGTCTCATGCTAAATTGATACCCGTGCAGAGACGTCACGTAGGAGATTAGGATGGAGAGTAAATTCATGAAGCCTGGGGAAGATGCCCTCCTAATTGATAACGGATCAACAAATAAATGGCGCTGGGCATGGATAGAAGAAATGGGGAAAGACGGGAAGCCTTTTGGTAGCTTGTGCAAGAAGTTAAGAGCAGCTGGCGCTTGCTCCTGTACTTTGTGCTCGAGAAAGCTAATCTATGCAACTAGCGGTAAAAAAGTGCTACCACGTCACGAAGCAGAGCCCACTCATAGAGCAGCTGAGCAACAAGATCACCAACAGACACAGCTGACGTACCGGCATCAATGACTGACCGTGTGTGTGAAAATATGACTTGAAAATACACGTGTGCAAGTTCATTGCAGAACAACATTGCTCTAACAAAACTGTCAATGGCGTAAAAACTCAACACAGGAAAGTGATATAGCAATGCCTCAGTACTTATGCTGGAATTGAAAGATGTCCATGTCTTCCAGTATGATCTAAAAATATTGATAATTTTAGATATTTTCATTAATAAATGTTTAATAATCCCCACTACCCCACTGATTCACACCCCCACCAATAAGATACTGACAGACTGCACGCCTGTTTAGAGACGAGATTACAGTCAAGTGTTTGTGTGTGTGTGTGCGTGCGCGTGTGTGCTTGTACAGCTACCTTTGTGAGTTTGAGACCTTTGTCCTGCAATGTCTTCCAGTATGATCTAAAAATATTGATAATTTTAGATATTTTTAATAATGAATGTTTAATAATTCTCACTACACCACTGATTGCCTGGGGGCCTCAATCTTTCAACTTCCCTTCAAAGAAAAGAGGGTGTCAGGTCATGATTATGTATGTTAGAAAATAACACAATTTTGTTTTGAGGAGTACATGATACGAATATGTACACTATGTTGAGAAATGACATTTCTGTTTTGGTCCATTTCTATTTTCAGCTGTAATCATCAGTGCCATTATTAGACATATATTTTGCTTACTCACTCATTTGAGGTTAGTAAATTCTTGGAGAGGCAAGTTATTTGTTTGTTTTTGTTTTGTCAGTACAGTTCTTGAGGTATACATTGCTTTTCCATTTATAAATGCTTAAGCTGTCTACACAGGCTCACATTTTCCAGTTTCTGGTAAACGTCAAATGAAATCATCTAAGAGGTTGTCAAGCTAATTGTAATGTCTAAAACAGTTTATATTTTTCACTGAGCAATAATCCTAACAGGCGATTCAGTTTATTTAGTATTTAGGTGTTTATTTGACTTTAAAAACTTTAATCCTGTAAGACTGTAAAATATATAAATATGTCCCGTTGTTACAGAAAAAAACTAGCAGCTGTGGTTACCAGAATAATCCCATAAAAAATACAGTACAAATGTAAACAACTTTACAGAACAACTTGTACATTTCACATCCTAAAACTGTAGTAATTCACGAACAAAAACATTTTAAACTTGTAGATTACATAGTCCTTTATTGCTAATTTAGCAGGACCACGCTGCTTTTATACACATTTTTTCAGTAATATTTACATGCAGATTTTGCTTATTGTATATTGAATCCCAGTAAAATGTACATGAAGTCTCTGTTTATTGTACACTGAATACCAGAAAAAATTACATTTAGTTATCGTTTATTGTACATTGAATCCCAGTAAAATGTACAAGTTGTTCTGTAAAGTTGTTTACATTTGTACTGTATTTTTTAAAAAAATTTTCTGGTAACCACAGCAACCAGTTTTTTTCCGTAAAAACAAAGGAATTTTTTTTACAGTGTACGTAACAGTCGGTCAAGCTGCTCCCGCAACAGCTCAGTAGGGTTGAGATCTGGTGACTGTGGTGGCCACTCAGTTACAGACAAAATACCAGCTGACTGATTCTTCCCTAAATAGTTCTTGCGTAGTTTGGAGGTGTTATCACAAATTTTCCACTTTACCAGCAGGGCCGTAACCAGGATTTTAGAAATACTGAGGTCATAATTGCGGAGGTCCGAACATAAGCAAAGTTTCAGCGGGCGGGTCAATAAGGAAATGTGTATTTGTAACTGACACTGTGTGTGTGTGTGTGTGTTGACTAACCTCCGAGAGGGCAGGGACAGCAGAGTACAGTACAGATGTGGAGAGATGAGGCAGTCAGAGCCAGAAGATGGGGGCAGGCAGCCAGTCACCAGGCATGAAGACTCACTGAAATTGTATGATTTTTGATTATTAACAGTACACTGATTCCAATTAACATAAATGTCCTAACATAAGCAAAGTTTCAAAGCTTATCTAGCCTAGATGTAACAGGGCATAATGCAAGACAAGATTTTTAACAAGAAAAGTTGTCCATAAGGAAATGTGTATTTTTAACGGATTTTAAACCGCCTGAAATCACGCATGGTGCCTGAGAACTGATGTTACCTTTTCGTTAAAGGCTGAAGCAATTCTGCGATGGCCGGAGGCATCCCAGCGCCTTAGCACTTTGACTGGATCTAGGCCTCCTTAATGCTGAAAAGGACCTCTCACATGAACAGGTGGTCACTGGGAGTGTCAGGTAGATTGAGAGGATACAGTGGCTGTTTGGATAGTACTCCTTGTCTAGTCCAGCTAGTGTTTTTATAGCTAAGGATTCCAGCTCTTCTGGAGCTTGTTTCTTGACTTTCCATCTTTGAATCTCCTGGTCAGCAGAGTCAGGCTGAGGAGGTCTTTTCTGTAACATGACAACATAATTTTTTGCTTCTCCTTTGTGAGTTTGGACAGAGATGATGGTATCAGGTATGTAGCAAGCATAGCGGGCTCTGGCCCTTCCATAAACCTGGTGTTCAATGGCTGATCACATGGTCCACAAAATGGTAGAAAAGATTTACTCGGTAGTGTTCTTCTATGGATTCTGATGGTGCGTTTGCTCTCAGTTGCTGTTTATTTGTCACACGTTTTTTTACAGGAAGTTTTTCTGACTGCTCATATACTTCTTTGAAGCGCTCCTCATTCCTCAGCAAAGAAATGACCTGAGCCACCTCTCTGGCCTCTTTGTGCGCAATCATTAGGTCGATATTTTTTGACTGTGACTGGTTGGTCAATGGTTGGATATAACAAAGGATTTTGTTTGTGGTGACAGCAGAGACATCAGCAGAGAGCATCTTGTTTGTCAAGAGGACAGAAACCCAAGAACTGCTCACATATTTCAGCCCTATTGTCATGGTTTATGTACCGAATTCAGATGGATAGTTGTTCTATGCCACTCACATCCATGGTCTCATCTGAGAGAAATACTAGGCTTTTTAAATTTCCTTCACTATTTCCTCCTCAATCTCTGCCCCACAGGATGCTATCAGCTCATTTTGGATTTTCTATGTGATGTACTTTGCATTTTTTGGTGTTGTTTCAAGATGGTTTTGAAGTGGGGCATCGAATGAGGATTTCCAGGAAATGAAATGAGAGAAATTGCCATCTTCACTTTTGCCAGTCCAGTTCCCATGCAGTGCTATGTTCCTCTTGGTGGCTTGATGGCCTCTGTGTGGCCTGAGCTACAACCATGATTAGTATTTATTCCCTGCTTCTCCCCAATGTACACTTCATTTATTGTTTTTTTGCCGATTGTAGTAAAGATGGAACAGTATGCAGTGTATCTTCTGACACTGAATATCTCAACCATGCGTTGCTGTAGCGTTACAGCCTCTGACCAAATTTCCTTTGGGGATAATTGGGGTTTTGGGTAACCCACTTGTTGTTCAGAAGGCTGTACTAAGTGTTTTATTTTTCTACTTGGCTGGATCCAACTCATTTAGACATGTACTGACACCAGCTCTCTCATCTATCATCACTGTCTCCTCTCCTGTCACCTCTCTTCCAGCCTTCCCCAGTACTGCTCTCCCTCTCTTGTTCCAGTGAGTCTCCTTAGCTCTTTCCCTCAGCCTCCTTTTCTGTGTCTATCTGCTGTTGATGATCTGCTCACTTTTTTGTTTCCTGTCTCTGTGCCTTCAATATTTCTACCTCCATCCTCGTCTCTTTGTTCTCTCTCATCCTCTGACTGTCCCTTTCTTTTCAACTCCTCTCAGTTTGTCTCTCCTGCCAAGAAGGAATTAAGCAAAATAATATACACCTCCTTAATATCAACTTTAAGACACACATAAATAACTCAAACTCAAATAACATGAACACAAGCAAAATGTAAGTCAGTCAATGTCACTATTAGTCTTACTAGATATGTTGTTAAGTTAAGTTACACTGAGGTTGAATAATTATGATTATGATTGAATTAGATCAGAGGACAGTAATGTTTGTTTAACATCAGTGTGTATGGGACATTGATATTCCTATCCTGGGGCAGCATCTGGTCTTCTCATTCACCTTTCTTTCCTTTTCTCCTCCTCTCATCCTCTTCTTGCCTTATTATCTTCTTCCCAAAGGGGAGCAGGGTTTGATGTGCTCTCTTCATTATATCTGTAGAAAGTAAACACACAACAACTCAGCTGAGTTGATAAAGTAACTTTAACAGCGCTGGGTAACATTGTATAACTGGCCTGGCCTCTGTTAGGATTAACAGTATACAAACTAGTTTTAGAGTTCCAGAAGAAACTTTGTTTGCTTGCTCAAGTCTTGACAAGTATGTTTAAAACTATGTTTAAAAGTATGTTTAATAGCCTATAATTAGTAAAGACTATTAAAACATCTAGAAGGTACAGTAATCACTGAAGTAGTAGCAGCAGCAGTACTAGCTGCAGTCAAAGAACAGCATAACAAAAAATGAGCAAGCATGGATTATAAATTAGCTAGCTAACGTCAGTCAACATGATTTATCTTCCCTCTGCTTTCAATGGCCACCCAAAGACGGACTCTTGTCAATACAGTCGTCTTGTCAAATGGTCGTTTCAGAGGTAGTGATACCAGAGTCCTGCACGGGTCTTATTTTGCAAACCCGCACCCTCCCGTACCCGTCATACTTAAGACCGCATCTGACCCGTGTCCCGACACTAGCACAGATTACATTTCGCACCCGAGCCGACCCGCTATAAATTGATACCGACGTCCGACCCGTACCCTAAGCAAAATTAGACTGACGCAATTTTTTAAAATGAAAGTAAGCCAGCGTGGGGAATGGGAGTTCTGGGAGGGCGCAAGCACGCATGAATGAGCTCATATGAAATATACATGCTTATCATTTTGAAATGCAGGCATATTTTTGTAGATGTGTCGCTAATGATTTTTTTGTTTTTGTTTTTGTTTTTTTGCACGTGACGCCATGAAAATGACAATCGCAAAACCCAACCCGTGCTCTCTAGGAGTCCGACCCGATCCGCACCCGTGTCCGACACAGGACATTATTTTTCACCCGTTTCATCCAAATTGTACCCGCGGGTACCCGAACCTGTGCAGGACTCTGAGTGATACTACCTCTGAAACGACCATTTGTAGGCAGTTAACATTAGCTAGTCATGTTATGACTTGTGATGGTTAATCACTAACTTGGCACTACTAGGCACTACTAGGCGTGAAGTTAAATTAAAAGTATCATTACATGTAATAACTGTTGCTTCGTATCACTCACGTGAGCTTGTTGGCATGCTTTGTATTTACATCAACGGACACCGTGTTTTCAAATTGTATGGTTTATTAAAATACAAGCAACCTGGCCAGTATATTCCAGTTACCAATTTTGCGATGTCTATCTTAGGAATTAGAGAATACTTCAGACTACAAATCCTTACTGCTGAAGTACAGCTTGTCAAGAAGTTCTTTTAACAGAGTTTTTAATCCGTTATCGTGTATATACGCTTATGATTGCCAAATGCAGCCGCCTGGGCTGGAGCAGAGACAGTGGATATAAAGAAGATTTTCCTCCTCCCGCTGAGGTAGCCTACCCACAAACCAGTGTGATGACCAAAGATGGTATATTTACGACAAGATAATCCACTCTGTAACCGATGGTGATGATCAGACAGGAGCAAGTGGTTTCTGTACAAAGTAAAGTTATTTGTCGGCAGTTATCACCTTTTTTTTTTTTACCTCGGTGTCCTTTATGGTAGTTACGGCCCTGTTTACCAGCACCAAAGCAGCCCCAGACCATCACATTACCTCCACCATGCTTGACAGATGGCGTCAGGCACTCCTCCAGCATCTTTTCATTTGTTCTGCGTCTCACAAATATTCCTCTGTGTGATCCAGACACCTCAAACTTAGATTCGTCTGTCCATAACAGTTTTTTCCAATCTTCCTCTGTCCAGTGACTGTGTTCTTTTGCCCATTGTTATTGGACTTTATTGACAATCCTTCTTTTGAAAAGGTTGACTCATGTCGTAAGGAGGATTTACTGTGTTTTGCAGCACACTTCAACATTTCTATACAAAAGTATGATTTCAAAAGGGACATCAGGAATAAAGTATTAGAACAATTATTTGAGTTAAATGTCCTTGTTGCCCCTGCCCAGCCCAGGGCTGAGAATTCTTTTGACGATGTTCCGTCTGCTGCACCAGGTGTTTCCCCTGTTCTAGATGGCAAGGGGGAACAGGCTGTACAGGCTACACCTCCAGGAAAGGGCGCTGAACATGAAGCTCCTCCTGCAACTTTGCTTCATTTTGTGCCTTTTTCCCCAGAGTCCGATGGATACAGTGTGGATGCTAGGCTGAGGGTTCGTCTAGCTCGCCTTCACCTAGAGGCTCAGGAAAAGGAAAGAGGGCGTAAAGCAGAGCATGACCTCCGACTACAGGTACACAGGTTGGAGAAAAAGAAGTCCAATTAAAGAAACTTGAAGTAGAAGCCATGAGAATTTCTTCTGGGCAAACTTTACCATATACATCTGAGAGACCAGCCAACTCTCATTCCATCCTTTACAAACAAGGTTTTGACATCAGCAAAAGCATTGCTCTAGTACCAACATTTCGGGAGTCAGAGAGTGACTCCTACTTCAGTGCATTTGAGAAAATTGCGACTGCACTAGACTGGCCAAAGGACATGTGGCCTATTCTATTACATTGCAAACTAGTAGGCAGGGCACAAGAGGTTGTGTCCTCTCTCTCATTAGAAGCAAGTTTGCAGTATGCGGTTGTTAAACAGTCCATTTTGCGTGCCTATGAGCTTGTGCCAGAAGCATACAGGCAGAAGTTCAGGAACCATAAAAAGTCCAATGGACAAACCTTTGTAGAGTTCGCACGGGGATAGGGCATTCTCTTTGACAAACAGTGTTCTGCTGATGAGGTCAAGAATAGTTTTGAGTCCCTTCGTCAGTTTATACTATGGAGGATTTTAAGAGTGCTTTACCTGAGAGAAAGGTTCTTAAATGAGCAGAAGGTATCTTCACTGTCTGAAGCAGCTGTCTTGGCTGATGAGTTTGTCCTGACTCATAAAAGTTTGTTTGTGTCTTCCTCCGGACCAGATAAAGCATTAGCATCATGTCCAGTGAGACCTGATCCTGGCTATCCCCCTCTCGAAAAGGCCAAGGGACCCCCGTCACTTCCCTATGGGGATCGCGAATGCTTTTACTGTCATAGGAGGGGTCATGTTATTGCTGATTGTCTCACTCCGAAGCGTAACAGCAGCACCAGCCTAGATACAACAGCCGAAAGACATGGGTCTTATTAAAGGTGTGTCACTGCTAGGTCTTGAAATGACACAACAGGAAGATATTGGACCTGATCCCTGTTTCAAACCCTTCATTATTGAAGGTTTTGTTTCGTTAATCGGGGATTTACAAGATCAGCGGCCAGTGAAGATCCTCAGAGACACAAGAGGCTCCCAAACTATTATTAGAGAGGGCATCTTACCTTTATCAACAAAGTCGTCATGTAACTGTGCAATTGTTCAGGGGTTTGGAATGGATTTTATATTTGTTCCTTTGCAGAATGTTCATCTTCAGTCCCCCCTAGTCAGTGGATTCTTTAAAGTCTTTAACCTTCTTTAAGGAGGTTGTTAACTTGCCAGCCACACAGAAGGAATGCATTGCAGCCCAACAAGGTGATGTTACACTCTCAAAATGTCACCCCTCTCTTCTTAGCCAGGAGGAATCCAAGAAGAAGAAAATGGCCTACATCCTTGATGACGGCCTGTTGATGAGTCGCTGGACTAGCGATGCCAGAGAGGATGCAGACTGGGGTACGACTTACCAGGTTGTTGTGCCTACAGCTTTCCGTCCTCATGTGCTATCCTTAGCCCATAACCACCCATGGTCCGGACACATGGGGGTCACAAAAACGTATGACAGAGTCCTCAAACATTTCTTTTGGCCAGGACTTAAAGCTGATGTTGTTGATCATTGTCGTACCTGCCATGTGTGACAAGTAGCTGGCAAACCGAATCAAGTTATTCCGCCTGCTCCCCTCTGTCCCATTCCTGTCATGGGAGAGCCATTTGAGAGGGTGATAGTAGACTGTGTGGGGCCGATGCCAAAGACTAAAGCTGGAAATCAGTTCCTACTAACAATCATATGTGCTTCCACTAGGTTCCTAGAGAATATCACTACGAAAAAACACAGCTCCATGGCACTGTTAAAATTCTTCTCAGTGTTTGGTCTGCCGAAAGTGGTCCAAACTGATCAAGGCACCAATTTTAAGTCGAAAATGTTTGCGCAAGTCCTGAAAACATTAAGCATTAAGTATGTAGCATCTAGTCCCTACCATCCTGAAAGCCAGGGGTTGTGGAGATATTTCATCAGAAAATGAAAGCAATGTTACGCAAATACTACTTTGATTCACAGAAGGATTGGGATGATGGAGTTCCATTTGTTTTGTTTGCTGCCCGAGTCGCTAGGTTTCAGTCCCATGGACCTAGTGTTTGGACATAAGGTTAGGGGTCCTTTGAAAGTTCTTGAAGAACAACTGGTCACACTAGAGACAAAGGTCAAGAGTATATCAGAGTATGTTGCCAAACTTAGGGATCGCCTCCAACAGGCCTGCTCTTCAGCCAAAGATGCTCTGGCTTCTTCCCAGATGAGAATGAAGAAATACTATGATAAGAGAGCTGTCGCTCACATGTTTCACCCTGGTGACAAGGTTTTGATTCTTTCACCCATACCTGGTTCTGCACTCTCTACTAATTTCTGTGGTCCTTGTTGTAGAGAGGAAGATCAGTGAAACCAATTATGTCATCCAAACCCCTGAAGACATCAGACACGAGTATGTCATGTCAACATGGTGAAGCCATACCACTCCTGTGAAGATGGAGACGGGTCGTCTGCAGTCAAAGGTGAGCTCTGATGATGATGAGTTGGTGATGCGTAATGCTACACCACAGGGGGCTAGGTTAAGTAATTCTCAGGTATTGTCTGATTTGCCCCACTAATTGTCTCATCTTCCTGATGCCCAGTGTAATGATGTTGAGAACCTCATATGTGAGTTCCAGTATCTGTTTAACGACATCCCCTCGCAAACTTTTGTCATAACTCATGACATTGTTTTGACCAAACCTTCTCCAATAAAACAGCCTGCATATCGGCTTATCCTGCTAAGAGGGAGATCATGAGGAAGGAGATTGATTACCTTGTGAAGAACGGATTTGCGGTACCAAGTTCTAATCCTTGGAGCTCCCCTTGTCTCTTGGATACAAAGTCAGATGGGAGTCCAAGATTCTGCACTGACTTCCACAAGGTAAATGCTGTAAGTGTCCCAGATGCACATCCATTACCCCTTATTGATGACTGCATTGAAGAGATTGGTCCTGCATTACATGTCGGTAAACTTGACATGTTGAAAAGATACTGGCAGGTTCCTTCAACACCACGTGCATCTGAAATTTTAGCTTTCGTGACTCCTGACAGCTTCCTCCAGTACACAGTCATGCCCTTTGGGATGTGTAATGCTCCGGCTACCTTCCAGAAGCTAGTTAATAAGATACTGGGAACTGTAGACCTTATCTGGATGACATTGTCGTGTATTCTGATGACAGGGCTAGTCACAACGCCTATCAACTGCCTCCCTAACTCTCAATCTTGCAAAGAGTAAGTTTGGAAAAGGTACTGTCCTCTATCTTGGTCAGCAGGTTGGTCGAGGGCAGGTGTGTCCTGTGGATGTGAAATTCACGGCCATCGCTGCATTTCCTGTTCCAACCACCAGGAGAGAGCTGCACCGTTTCCTTGGGATGTCTGGGTACTATACAAAATACAACCAATAACCACATCTGGTCTCCCCCCCCGCGCCAAAAGAAGATGAACTCCTTTCCCTTAGGTCAAACGAGGTCAAGCACGATAAAGTCTTCTCTCTCCAGATCAGAAGAAATGAGAACTGTTTTCTAACACAGATGTTATGATTTCACGTGTCTTCAACAATTGAAGTAGAAGACGTTGGTTGGGGGACAGCTAATCCGCTTCTTCCCCTTGCCTCTGTGTCTCACCTGTCAAACATTTATTTATGATGGTTGTTCCTGTGTGTTCCTGTATTCCAATCCAACTGCAGTCTCAGTACTCACCCGAGTTCCAATAAGTTTTCAATAAATTAAGGAATAGTGAAGAAGACCCATAAAACTGTGGCTTTCCACATTTCTCTATGTTATTGTTGAGCCAAGATTAAGTTTTATTGCTTAATGAGTTGGTTTGGGGTAGAACCCCAGCCCCTCCCTTTCTGTGAGCCTGAAGATCCCTTTGTGTTTAATACTTAAAGGCGCCATATGTAAGAATGTGGCCAAAAACGGTTACTACACTCAAATCAAAATACTGCGACGAGTCGTATCCGCCTCCCCCTCCTTCTTTTTGAATGATAAGTGATTTACTAATGTCGCATCTTTTCACATAGACAAAATTCCACTTTTAAGCGTGGTGAAGTTCTCGGAAAGGTAAAACACAATTTCGAAACATTAAAAACAATAGTTTAGTTAGATTAAAGTTTTGTGAGTCTAAACTCAGATCACAGAAGGAGGGACGCCCCCGCTGGGCCTTTGGACCGAGAGCCCTTCAACAGAGTACCGGCCTTCCCTCTGGCTATTGGACTGACGCGCCGAGCCCGTAGTCCAAACAAGAACACTCAACAAACTTCAGGACCTCCTGCCAGACAAAGCAGGCTGAACATCTTGGTACCGCTGGATCCACACACGTGAGAACGAGTTGGTGTCTGAAGTTCTGACTTCTATCTTATACACTTAGGAAAATTGAGATTAGGTATTAAGTATTAAAATTTACTCCTGTAATATTTAATATATAAATACCCTTTAACTTCACCATCTGCAGACAGTCACATAACTTTATTACTTTGCTTATTACAGTCTTTACATTTTCTGTTGTTGTTCATCTAAAATTGTTATTTCCTTTATTTTACCCTGAATTATTTAGTTAATAAACATATATAATAGTTTGTCGTTGTCTGGAACTTAATTTTAATGTCGAGAACCGATGGACCTGTGCAAAGAAATCACTGCTTCAAAATATGAGATTAAATATAGATTTTGAAATTGAATATTTCTGGAATAATTCCCTCCGTATTTTTCCAATAGTTAAACAACGGAGGTGGTGCCCCATTTACGAGTGTGTTATTAATCGCCAGTGATTAATTACCTTTATTATCAAGTAGTGTATCTACTACAATTGTGTTAATACAGAGTGTCAAAATGAAAAAAATAACTGTTCAGTCACACATGTTTGTGCTGAAAATAATGACACCGAACGAGGCAAGGTAAATAGTTTTTAACACTGTAAGACCCAAATATAGAAAAACCTAAAAGAACATTTTTTGACCCCTCGGATGTTGTTGTAGGAGGCCCCTGATGCAGAAATGAAAGAGTTCATTTAAAAAAAAATGTTTATGTACGTTTTTAGAGAAATGTTGTAATATTGCAACATTGGGCTTAGTTGGGAGAAGAATTTCTGTATATGTACTCACGTCTCTGAACAACAATTCAGAACAACTAAGGGTTCATTTGCAGGGTTGATTGCTTACTTAGCCCCATTAGGGTATATAACATTAATAATAATCACACATTCATCATGGCTGACTTTCATTCATAGTTAAAGTCCCAAAAACAGTTCTTGTCCTCTGTAAAGCAAAGGCGAACATCACACTTGCTGCACTGCGTGTTAGTCTATCCTTTAATGCAGTGTCTGCCGTGTCTTCTCCCTGTCTTTACTGGGAAATGTGCAACTAGGTCCTTGCGTACATCCAATGGGAGGTGTGCACTTCTCTTGGATGGTCTCTTCTGAGCATTCAGAGGGCCTCCTGATGTCACTGTTGCTGGGCTCCCTTTGCCTGAAGATGGTCGTCCTCTCTTTGGAGTTGTTAACCAGGATGAGAGGGGATGCTCGCTGCGCCTGAAACTGTCTCCTGTTCATTGTCTCTTTGCTAGACATCTTGAGAGAGGATGATGGTGTGCCAGAAGATGTACATGTACCAGTGACAGGATTTGATGGGGAACTTATATTTGGCTTTAAATGAGTCCAACAAATCCACACCTCCCATGTACTTGTTGCAGGCACCAACAATGTAAGGCCTCTCAACTCCAGTGTAGGTTCTGCTGGCTTTGTCCCAGCGTTGAATCTTCTGCAAAGGTTCAGGTCCAGCAAAGGATGTCACAAGTGTGACAGCCCTGTTGTCATACCATTTGACAGCGACGATGTTGTGATTCCATTCTGACGTCATAGCTTCCTCTCCCCTTTTTCTTCAAGCTCTTCTCGTCTTCAAGGTCACAGTTGGGCTCGCGCACCTGCCTGGCTGTTCCCACGTAATGAATTCCCCAATGTTTTCCAGGCAGACAATACTGTCTGCTTATTGTAAGTTGCTTTGGACAAAAGCATCTGCTAAATGCCCTAAATGTAAATGGTTTGGCCTTTGCTCTCTACTTCTACCCAATCACCAGGTAAAAAAAATTGCTTTTTTTCTCAAAAATAAGGACATTTCTAAGTGACCCAAACTTTTGAAACGTAGTGTACATGTGTGTACAAGTTTAACTTCCAAAGAAGAACATTTTGAATTTAACTATTCTAATCTTTGTTTTGTCAGTGTGTCTGCAACCATGTCCTCTGATGGGCAGTAGACAGTGTCTATCTTGCCCTCCCATTATGAATGAAGTGAGATTTTACATCTATGTGTTTGGACCTCTGTCTGTGCACTGGATTCTTACTCAGTGCGGTGGCACCCTGATTGTCTCCATGGATCTTTGTGCAACTGTAGACTCTATTATCTATGCCATTTAACAGTTGGGTTAGATACATGCTTTCCTTAGAAGTGTTCGCCATGCCAGTGTATTCAGCTTCACATGTTGAATATGCCACTGTGGGTTGCTTCTTTGATTTCTATGAGATGGCAGCGCCTTGTTTTGTCAAGCTGATACAGTACCCTGCAGTACTACGTCAGAATCACTGAAGGCTATTAGTTTCAAGTCCTCTTTAGTTTTACTGAAGTGTAACTCGTAGTTATAATTACCTTTTAGGAATCTCAAAACATGTTTAGCAGCCACTAAGTTCTCTGCTCTTAGCTTTGCCAGTGTTTGTGCCAGTTTACTCACTATCCTACTAATATCCAGTCTGGTACAAGTCATGGCATATATCAGACTGCGTACAATTTCCAGGTATTCTTTGGGATTTGCGACATCATTGCTGTTGCCCTCCTTCTCACTGTCACTTTCCATGTTTAGCTCACATGGGGTAGGGCTCAGTTTACAATCTGACATTCCAAACTTTTGAGCATTTTTAGGATGTACCTTGTAGGAGATACACTACTTAATAATAAATGTTATTAATCACTGGTGATTAATCATACACTCGTAAATGGGGCACCACCTCTGTTTTTTAATAATTGGAATGATCCGGAGGAAATTATTCCAAACATCTAACTGTACAAGTTTGACTTGAACAGTTCAAATCAATTCCAAATCAATTTATTCAGTTTCAAAATCTATATTTAATCTCATATTCTGAAGCAGTGATTTTTTTGCACATGTGGCGAGCGTAGGGAGGACACAAGACACAGTAATATCGAATAGCCTGTGTTCAAAGGGTAGTAGGACTGCAACAACGCCACCTTGGGACTTTCACCCAAAGATTTAACTCTGTCAATTAATCTCAGGACATGCAAGTAAGGTTACTCATTAGGCATGAGACGTGGTTCAATTAAATACACTTTTTTATTAAATATTAAAACAATGCAGCGCCCACAAATTGTAAAAAAAAAAGAGACTACTCAGCCCGAGGCTCGCTGGTGTGGGGAAACTAGTGAGGGAAGGGGTCCAAACAAAGTATCATAAATCACCCGGGCACGTGACAATCACACTCACACACACTTTGTGAATAACCAAAAATCCCAGGGAAGCACAGCACACAGGGAAGGAAGGGACACCACCACCCAGGTCGCCAGCACCGCCACCACCACCGGCCTCTGCAAAGAAAACGAACAACAAGAGAATAGTCACAAAGTGAAACAAAACTAGTACAAAAACGGAAACTGGGCAAATTATGGTCAAAGACAACAAAATATCTATTGCCCAGAATAAACCAACTATAAAGAAAAGAAAAGAAAAAAAAAGAAAGCAAATAGCACAAATCGTATGCCAACAAAATTAAACACCACCTGCCCTAAACAAATGAATTACACTAATTAATTAAATCAAATTAACCAAAAGGATATCAAAAGTCAAGACAGGTGGGATAAAGAAAACAAATTAACAAAAACCAAGTTAAGGTGTCAAAAATAAACTAAACACATAGCCATGAAGGCACACTTAAGATAGCAGTGACTTGGCAGCGAACAGCTGCAAAGCAGCGGCAATGCAGCGGCCAAAGCTGTGACAGAGCAGCAGCAAAGCTGCGACAGAGCGGCGACAAAGCAGCAGACAAAGCACCTTGCCTCGTTTGGTGTCATTATTTTCATCACAACCTCACATGTGTGACTGAACTTTTTCATTTTGACACTCTGTATTAACACAATTATAGTAGATACACTACTTGATAATAAAGGTAATTAATCACTGGTGATTAATAACACACTTGTAAATGGGGCACCACCTCCGTTGTTTAACTATTGGAAAAATACGGAGGGAATTATTCCAGAAATATTCAATTTCAAAATCTATATTTAATCTCATATTTTGAAGCACTGATTTCTTTGCACAGATCCATCGGTTCTCGACATTAAAATTAAGTTCCAGACAACGACAAACAATTATGTTTATTGACTAAATAATTCAGGGTAAAATAAATGAAAATACAATTTCAGACGAACAACAACAGATAACAGAAAAGGTAAAGACTATAAAAAGCAAAGTAATAAAGTTATGTGACCGTCGGCAGATGGTGAAATTAAAGGTCGGGTTTTTAAATATTAAACATTACGGGAGTCATTTTTAATACTAACGAGACCCTAATCTAAATTTTCTTAAGTGTATAAGATAGAAGTCAGAACTTAGACAGAAGTCAGAACCTAGACAGAAGTCAGAACTTTAGACAGAAGTCAGAACTTTAGACACCAACTCGTTCTCACGTGTGTGGATCCAGGTGTATGAAGACGTTCAGCCTGTTTTGTCTGGGAGTCAGGAGGTCCTAAAGTTTGGTTTCTTGAGGAACTCTCGGTCCGAAGCCCAGCAGGGTTTCGGCATTGAGAGCGCTGGGGGCTGAGTCGGTCTCGGTTGGGAGCACACAAAGTCTCTTATTAGCTGGAGACCAGTTGTCTTCTGAAGCAGACAATTACTGCAACGTTCTTCATCAAATGGTCTTGGTAAATACTTTGTCTTTGTAGTTTCTAGTGGTGGTTCTTAAGTTCTGATTCTTAAACTAATTCAACTTCTTCTGGATCAGGTTAATGATATATTAAAAATCAAAAATCAGACAGAAAAGAACTTCGTTCTGTTAAAGATAAAAAGTGAAGCACTTAAAGTAGTGATCCAATTCGCTTGTCTTAGAGCTTGTTGCAAAAATAAAAATAAAGCAAAGAGTATACTTTAAAATAAAATAAGAGTGAAAGAAATGAAGAGAGGAGAAAGAGGATTGGGAAAGTGAGAAGAAGTAGTGAGAAGAATGAAGTGACAAGAGAAGAAGAGAAGAAGTGAGGAGTAGAAGCAAGGAAGTGAGGAGAGAGCATGTCTCTCTGTTTTATGACCTGCAGCAGGCGTACCGAAGTAGGGGAGGGGGGCGGCTGACTCTCAGTACGTTTACATGCACAGCTTAGTCGGATTACAGCCATAGTTCGACTATGCTACTCAATCAGATAAATGCAATTGTCCGAGTATACATGCCGGTGAGAAAATTGGATTATTGGCTGAAGCATGTCATACCCCGGTAAGATAGGTGGCGCTGTACCCATTTCAACTAGTGGTAACAGAGCCACCTCCGGCTGACCTCTTAACGTCACCAGCAACAACAAACTGCATCTGCATTCAAGAAAGATTGCGTACGAAGAGCGAGATGAAGCTACATCTTTGTACATTTCATACATGGTGTACATGATAATTACACAAACTAGATGCACAATGGCGTGCTTGTTTGCGGTTATTTCGGAGGAAAGATGCCGTCCTTCTACTTCCGGGTCACGGCCCCGGGAAAGAAATCTCGCGCCTGCGCAGAACGCAAAATCCGATCAGATCTGATGGAACGTATACATGCAGGAGTAATGGGACTATCATTCGAATAATCTAGGTGTTTTAATTCGACTATGAGAAACCCGATCCGGTCTTTACCCCAACCAACATCTACCCCCACTTCCTGTCATCTGATGTGGAGAAAGAGGACTCTATTGTGCTTAGTCATTGTAACTTAATAAAAAAAGTTCTCTCGTGATCTGTTTATAGCAAGAAAGCAACATCCCCCCACTCTGTAGAGAGGAGAAGATCTTCCAGGTCAAGAGGTTAGGGACTTGGAGGAAGGTGATCTGAGTTTAGACTCGCAAAACTTTAATCCAACTATTGTTTTAATGTTTCAAAATCGTGTTTTACCTTCCCAAAAACTTCACCATGGCATAAAAGTCAAATTTTGTCTACGTGAAAAGATGCGACATGAGTATAATCACTTATCACTTTTAAATCATTTTTAAATAATTAAAACATGATTAAGGCATAAAACACCTGAATATACAATAGAACCAAGGACTTATACATATTCCTTCTAGTTCTATCTTAACAAAACACGCCAGAGACATTTTACTAGTAAATAGAGAAGTATTAAACACAAAAAAGTATAATCTGAAAGTCTGTCCCCATCACCAAAGGGAGGTTTCTCCCCAAACCAAGCTCATTAAGCAATAAAACTATCTTGGCTTGAAATTAACATGGAAAAGATCTATTGTATGACCTTCTTATGTTTTTTGGAAATCTACTGAAATTAAGAAGATGAGATTGTATTTTATTAGTTATTTAGAACATATTGGAATTTGGATGGGGATAGAGACTGCAGTGGGATTGGAATGTCAGACTCAGGAACAACAACGGTCGTAAATAACAGTTTGACACGTTAGGTAGAAGAACACACAGATTAGGTTTCCCACCTAGCCTTCCCCACTGGAGAATGTTTCAGAGGGAGAGAGATGTAGATCGGTAAGGCACATTAAATCACAACATATGTGTTAGAAAACAATTCTTATTTCTTCTGATGTGGAGTGAGAAGACTATCGTGCTTGCCCTCGTTTGACCTGACTTGTGACGTGTTAATAGCAAGAAAGACATTGTCTCTTCTTACTTAGTAAAGAAGTTTTGAGATAAACAGGCGCCTTCAGAGAAAACAGTCAACTTGGTAATAAGTGACAGAAATGGGGACTCTGTGAGATGCAAAGACAGTTTCTCCTCTTCTTGCCAGGTCAAGAGGTGACAGGGGCTCTCAGGCCCATATGCTGGAAGAAGGAGCCAATTTGGGTTAAAGGTAATCATGGCCGAACAGGACCTCTATAAGATGCAGAGACGAAAGGGCTTTATTCCTACAACCTTTACTGACTCATTTATATTTCTTTCACCTTCTGTTCAAACTCAATGCCCAGAGAATGATATCTTCCCCAGATCTTTCATTTTGAATTGAGCAGATCATCATTGCTAGCTGCATTGATAAAGTCATACAGCCAGATTAACATGACAATAGTTTCATTTCTTGTCTGCTATCTATACAGTGGTCAGATAGATTTCCCACAAAGCTGTTTTCTTCTAGATGATCATTGAGAAGTTTGTACCAGTTTCTCACTGATTGTTTTAGTGCATAAATAGATTACTTTAGTTTGTTTACTAGTTTCTGTCCTGTGTCTGATGTCTTTTGAAAACCCCCTGGTTGTTCTATTTCTTCCTCTATTGGGGCATGCAAGGATGCTGTTTTCACATCCATCTCATGATAAGTTAAGTTGTTTTGAACTGCTTCCTTCATCAATGCTCGCACTGAAGTGAGGTTTGCTGTTGGTAATCTATGCCTTTTGTTTGGTTGGACCCCTTTGCAATGTATCTAGCCTTAAATATATTCCCCTTTTCAGCATTTTCTTCAATGGTATGACCCATTTCCCCCAAAACTGTATTCCTACCCTTGGGGAGAAGTGTCGAGCTCTTCTTTCATAGTACGTTCCCGTCCTGGCCCCTCAGGTGACCTCAGTGCTTGTCTGTAGTTCTGGGGAAACACAACACTGCCCTGCAACAATAATCAGCACTTGCATGGGTTACATCTTTATCTTTAACAGCTGTTATGTAGTCTGAGTATTTTTCTTTTGGTGGGGGTCTTGACTAGGGGTGGGAATCGAGAACCGGTTCCAACTGACCAATTCCGGAATTGAACGGAATTGTTCGCCTCCAACGTTATCGATTCTTCTTAACGATTCTCTCATTTCCCTGCCTTTCCGATTTTCCGGAAATTTTGCATCGCGGTACATTAGAGTCACGCTGTCCGCGACGACTCAAACCTTCACCTACGAAACAGCACAATGGAGAGAAGGAAGCGGTCCAAAGCCTGGCTGCATTTCCCCAAACGAAATGAGAATGCTGCCGTGTGTAATACGTGTAATGCAGTAATATCGTGCAAGGGTGCAAATACTAGCAACACGCTGAAGCATTTGTCAACCCAGCATGGTACCAAGTACCAAGAATGTCATGTGTTCGACCGCCTGCGTACGAGTGCTAACGTTGCTGCTAGCCAAACAACCTCCACTGGGACCTCTGTTGACGACGGTAACGTTGACATTAAATATTCTGCTTTAGCACACGGTTGCCTTGCAACTGCAAGCAGCATGCACAGTTTTTATTAATAAAGCCGAGCTACATAAATATATATTCCGGTTTCATGCATTTTAGATCATGAGGACGATGACAGGCACAGACAGGCTGATGACACAGATAGCTCTCAGGCAGCAGGCCCCTCGACATCGGCTCAAGTTACCCCTTTCATGCTTGCTGCTCAGGGAGCGAGGTGGAATGAGGAGAAGATGCAAGAATGTCACCGGGCAGTGACCATGTTCTTGGTGAAAGGCTTACATCCTTTCTCCACTGTAGAACAACCCCATTTTCGGTAGGTGGTCTATGCAGGCTAAAGCTAGTATGCAAGATGTTTATTACAGCCCATTTTAGCCCATACGGCGTATCTACAGTGAACTTTTAAAAGTAACCTCACAGCATGAGTTTTTCTGGTGGCTAATTTATCATCAGAATTATGTTAAGTTACATGTTGTTGATTCTGTCCTAACCAGTGTAGTATTTCATTTACAAATGATTTTAGGGAGATGGCAAGGATCTTAAATCCCAGATATAAACCCCCATCAAGGGAAGCTCTTACAAACCACCTGATCCCTGCCTGGTACCAGGTGAAAAGAGAACACTTACACTCCGAAGTCAGAGATGTGAAAAAGGCAGCCATCACAGCAGATGGATGGACCAGCCTTGCCCAAGACCATTATGTAACGGTCACTGTACACTATACAAAGCAGGGAAAGATCTTGGGTATAGTCCTGAGAACCAAGGCAGTGTATGAAGCCCAGACAGGTGAAGTTGTGGCTGAGGAGATTGAAGAACTACTTCAGGAATTTGGCATTGGTGAAAAGGTTGTGGCAGCGACCGTGGATAATAAAGGAAATATGAACGTGGCAATAAAGAAGCTGCAGTTTGTCAAGATTGGCTGCTTCGCACACACATTAAACCTTGCAGCCCAGAAGATCCACCAGTGCAATGCTGTCAACAATTGGGCAGCAAGGGCACACGCTGTGGTGAAGTGGATGAGGAAGTCTTCCATGGCCAAAACCGTCCTCAGAGAAAAGCAGCAACTCCTGAGTAAGTATCTATGCATAACTTTCACTAGATTCTAATAAGCACTTAACATATATTGATCTACAACAAACTAAGTAATGGTGGTTTATGATTAAATGTTCATTGTTTTGTGTGATATGCTTATGCAGATGTGCGTCTGAATTTATCTTTCAGACTTGCCCCAGCACTCACTGATCATTGATGTCAAAACACAGTGAAATTATCCCTATCTGATGATTGAGAGATTCCTTGAGCAGTTCACTGCCATTCAGGCTGCAGTGATGGACCCAAGGATCAAGAGGCAGTTTGAGAAGGTAAAGTAAAGGATATATTCTGTAACTAACTTAAAATGGTCTTATTTTAAAACTGTGGATTATAAGAGTGCAAGAGGACTTCTGTGTTTAAAGCTAATTATTTGCCGTTTTAGACAGATGACGAAATTGCAGTCCGACGACTTCAAGAAGGCAGAGGAGTTTGTCCAGCTGATGCGTGTGCTTTACACATCAACACTCTGTCTCAAGCGAAAAAAGTCCAACCAGTGGTGAAATTCTACCCATCTTAAAGAAGTTGGAGTGCCACTATTGCATTAAGGCTGGGGACTCTGCTTTTGCAAGAAACATAAAAGAGAAGATATGGACTGCTCTCTCCGCTCATTACCAGGTACCACGACTTACTGGAAAATAATTTGTAGTTCATGAACATCAGATTTCAGACTAGCAAAAGTATCCCCAGGTTTTTTAACATGAGTGTTTCTTGCTTTCTGAAATTAAGGTTGAAGAGATCCAGACCTTCCTGGGGGAGACGACAGTGATGGACATGAGGTTCAAGCTGAAAATGGACAACGCTGATGCCATCTGGGACAGGCTGAGGACTTCAGCAGTAGCAGAGATGCTCACAGGAGCAGACGAGGTATTTGAATCACAGTCTGTGGTACAGTTCCATTGTGATGCCTATATACTCTGGTTCCATGAATGTGACTCACATAGTGTGTTCATACTTAAAGTACCAGTGCCAGAGGACACACAGAGCCAGATGCAGTATGAGGATGTGGAGGAAGAAGACGACGAGGAGGAAGGCTATGTTAGTGCAGTTCATTATAATGATGACCATATGGTATATTCATAATAATCCATTCAGACCACGCACCTAAAACAGAAGTTTATGGTCCTTTTAATTTCAGACTCTACCTGAAAAGTGCTCCACAGAGCGCAGAGTGCCCGCCGTTCCGCCGATTGATTCACACAGAGAGCCGGCACTGCGGCTCCTAAAGAGGCACGACGGTACACGTCATGTTGATGACGTCGGTGTTTCCCAGGTGTTCCCCCTGTCAATCTAAACCCACAGACAGTTTATTGTCACGGTCGCGGTGATTTATTTTCATCACAAACACTCGGTGAGTTAAAGTTTTTGCCGGTGACAAACGTACAGTTGCGGTATTTTTTTTACTCATACTAGTTGCCAAAGACAGTTACAGTTTCTACGTTACTGTTGTTTTTAACGCACATAAAGAACAGGCACTTTTGATAGCCCCGGTGATAGTAAACGTAAATTCCCAAGCTATAAACAACTACACCCCAATACATAAAACACAGTAATAAATCATCAGAGCCAGCCACTCCATAATACAAACGTGTCTTACCGTCACGCAGTCATCCATGTCTACCTCTTCATCCTCCTCTTGCTCATATTCCTCACTGTCTTGTCTTTCTCCCTGGTGTGCTGGTGCTAGCAGTATTAGCACTAGTGTTAGCTGAAGCTGGACTTGATTTTAAAAACAAATCAGTCGGTTTGCAGCATTTTTCACCATCAACCAACAGTGCTCTCTGAGATTTCTCTCTTTTTCTCCGCTCCCACCTTGTGTCGCTTGATACCTCGATTCATTTTTTTGCTAGCTTAAACTCAACTTCCAACTTCCAACCTCCAACTTCCAACAACCACACTCAGACGGTCCACTCGATTCAGTCTTGAAATTCCCAGAAGGCATTGCTTCATTTTAACTTTTGCAAACAACTATTCAAATGACTGTGATATAGAGACTCGTATGTGGCATATAGATAGTGATTAGATCGTTCACTGGTTAGTATATTGGATGAAGAGAAGTTTAGTTTCCCTTTGGCTTAAAAATTTTATTGACGCTCGAAACTGCCGGGAGAAACGAGCTTGGGACCGCTCTGTGATTTGTTGGCCGGCCCGAATGGCACATGAGGGTCGCTGGCCATTTATTCATTCATTTATTCATTTGCGGCCGCCTTTTGACCCGCTATATTTATTTATTTATTTATCTAGCCTATTTATTCATTTGCAGTCGCGGCCGCCTATTGATGCAGCCGTTCCGCTTTATATTTATTTATTTTTTTATTTATTTGTGATGCGGCCGCAGTGGCATTTGCCCACATTGCCCAATGGCCAGTCCGTCCCTGCCTGTAGGTGACGTTAGCGTCCTTTTTAGCACCTATTTTGTATTCCAGAGAAACGGCCGTGCCAAAGCCTACAACAACTATGCCTGAGGAGTACGAAATCTACACTCCAGACCATCCGAAAAGTAACGTGTGGCGCTACTTTGGGTTCCCAAAGGAACAGGGAAAAATCACGACTAAGGACAAAGTGGTATGTAAAATATGTAGGACCAAACTCACATACTACACGACGACCAGCAACTTAGAGCCCACCTGTAAACACTATATCCTGGCAAGCCGGAAGAGGAGGAGGGGTCTGACATTTTAATATAATAAAAAAAACAGTTTTTCTTCTGAAAACATAATTGCCTGCCTATTGACATTGACTGATACACTGCCCTCTGGTGGACAGAACATATACAATGTTTGATTTAATGGTCAAAATATTATTAATAAATATTCGAAGATATTCAAATATTAATATAAGTAAACAAACAAACTTCAAATATGATTTTTGACCAAAAGTCAGAGCCCTAGTGGGCTGTCAGGGCCAGCAAGGCCTTCTCTGCTGGCCTAAACACTATCAGAATCACTGACTTATCTTTTAATATATATATTTCCATGAATATGTATTAAATTATTTCCAATAGTCTATTCTCTTCATTTCATAGCTTTTCTCTTGGTTGCGCTGCTTCCACTAGTGTATGTTTATATTTGAGCTTTTATCCAATCATATTTCAGCCATCATGTGTTGCCAGGGTCAAAGAAATCTGCCTTGACACCTTCAGAATCGATAGTGCTGGCGTCTGTAGCTTAAAGTAAGTGGCAGTGAAACTGTTGCTTTAAGTTGGCAACACCGAGGCCATCTAGCAGGTGTCCAGTGAAGTCGGCATTTTTCCCTCCTTTGATTGGATGGTCAGAAGGCCCGCTTGCTCAATGCTCAGTCACGTGAGACCTAGCTTAACTAGCGAGTTGTGATTGATTGCTGATGTTGAAAATGGCAACAGGTGGAGATGATATTGATACAGCGGGTGGAGATGATATTGTTGCAGATTTATTGCCAGTGCCCTTTTCAAGACGACCGTTTAATGAAAAGATGGACATTGTTAAAAAGGCCGCCCAACGCCCGAACATCTCGAGCTCAATCAACCTGCAAAAGCAGACTATGTCTGCCACTTTCAGGCTAGCAACTGGGAAAGATACACTTGGCTTACAGGCTCAGTTCCACGCAAGAGGCTCTACTGCTGGGAGTGCTTGTTGTTTGAACGTCATTGGTGGGTGGAACTGATTTTTTATTGCTGGTTTTGCTAGTGTTGCTTCTCGTTAAACTGGTTGCATTTTGTTTCTACACACTTTTTAAATGATTTTTCATAAAGTGACTGTCTATCTGATGTCCAATAGTGTGTGTGGCTGTGTTTGTGTGTGTGTGTGGCTGTGTGTGAAGTTGTGGCTGTGGGCGTGTGAGTGCGTGTGTGTTGAAATGTGCATAACTAGAACAACACAACTTTGAAGATGGAGCAGTAAAATATTTTGCCTAAAGCTTAAAAACGTACTTTTCGTTAGTGATTTTTCGGGGGGGAGGGAGGGTACAGCAGGCTCAGTTCTGATAGGTACGGTTCGCCACTGGTAAACATTAAACCTGCCGGACAGTTGCCTGTGTGCATGCTGAGATTAGCATTTAGTGTTCATAGTTGGGTAATTATCTTTCAGAGAAATACGTTCTTACAACTGTTACTTGATGATGAAAAGAACAACTGAAAACATTAAAGGGGTAGTTAGGGTTTTTTGAAGTGGGGTCATATAAAGTACATATATCTATAGTTGATCTGTTTCCCACCGTAATCACCGATCAGCGCAGCCTTAGTTTGGAGAAGTAGAGAGCCGCTCCAGCCCAGACACTCAGCTTTGTACTGCAGTGAACGGGGTCCAGAGAAAAAGCTAAATTAAAGCCCCTGTACGGAGTTTTTAACTGGATATGCAGAAGTCTCTGGTTTCTGTTGATGTGTCTCTGTTACCTACAACAGCAAATGAGCCCATCAGTGTGAAGATACGCTATTTCTAAGTAGTCTAATTCTATACCTCTGAAAGGCCTTGGTCAGGTCGGACCACTGACGAAACGATTTACGGCAGTCAGACCGGAAGTGACGACACTCAGCATATCTGTTTTGTTGCTACGCTAGCCAGTGCTAACCGGGCTAAAACTTTTGTCATGGCTGATAATGAGACAAAGAAAAGAAAAAGAATTCGAACCGAAGACCAACGAAAGGCCAAGAGGGAATCCGATCGAGCTAGGGCTAAAACACAGATAAACATTGGCGATTCCTTCCAGAGATGGAGAGAGTTGCAGGGCTTGAAGGGATTCAAGTCGGATCCAGAATTTGCCCGATTCCTCCTAGACAGGTATGTACATTTTATTTCATTTATGAAATGTATTGCGGGACGTAGTTTACAGCAATACATGAATTTATGTTGTTACAACAAAGCTGGCTAACGTTACCACCAGATTAGCTCTAGATACTACACTCGTGAAAACGACAACAAACGTCTTAGACCACGCATCCATTTCAGCTGTGTGTATGCTTCAGCCCAGCCGACCTGCAACGATGCATCAGTAATATCCTCTGTCATTATAAATGATTCAGTTTCTTACTTAGAACAAAACATCCATCACAATCACTGTGACTTTGCTGTAACGCTAGCTCTGTAGCACCGTGGGTAATATTTATAGCTGGGAAATTGCAGTGCAACAGCAGTATTACACACAGTGACAATAGTGCAGTCATGTTTAGCCTATGTCACAGACATCACGGTAATACAGTTAGCTTACAACGTAACGTATTATGTTGGCAATGCTACTGCAGTTTTTTTTACAATGCTGGGTTATCGCATTGACAATAAAATATTACTAAGGTAAGTTGACAACTAAACTAAACAGTTCTACTACCGAGTTATCTAAACTGTTGGTTGTAGGCTTACTGAACTTAGATGTATGTCTGTGTAAATTCTCATTTGTCCAGGTCAAGGCATGATTCAATTACTTAGAGAGAACTTAACACGTTTTAACATTACTTTGTTTCACCGGCGGCATATTATATTACATAGAAATACAAATAGATGCATTACCTCATCCATATGCACGCTGTAGATAGCTGCTGAAAAAAAAAAAAAATTTCAAAGCAAGTACCGTCTTCTTTCCGACGTTTCCAAAACAAATCTACACGCGCCGTCCAGACAAACGTCTTCACGACAGTGGGCGCTAGGGCTCATGGGAAATGCAGTCTTCATTCCGTCAAAACACCACCGCTTTCATCCAACGGGGCCGCCAAAATCAACACTAAATGAAAAGTCTGTAGAGGGGCTTTAACCACCTAAAACAAGGCTCACCTAAAAAAATCTATAACAGTTCAAGTGTACGTTGTATAGAGAAAATTCACACCGCTTTACATCGCCGTCAGACCGGCCTTTCTTTTGGCACTACATTTTCTCAACCGTAGAACCTCCGTATCCCTACGCATTAGCGCAACTGGGCAACAGGTGATCTGCGAGCGGCGAAATACAGCGCGAGGCCCAGCTGCTGGACGAGAGGTTTACTTTCAATAAAAACGAAACTTAACTCTCCGTATCCCTCCGCATTAGCGTAAGTGCGTAGGGATACGGATGTTCTACGTTAACATAAAATGGCTCCATGCAGCTAGCCCAGTGTGATCCAAATCTCTGAAGCCCTTAAATTACATTATTTACACTGTCAGTGCACGATCAGGCTCATGCACCCCTTCGGAGGGGGAAACACTTGCTATTGTAGCTACAGTGAAGATTTCGGTGTAAAAAATGTAAGATTTTCCTTTATTAGTCCCACAGCAGGGACATTAGCATTATCTATCACCAGCTCTTTGATCTTCTTTCTTCTTGCGATGTGTACACACTTATCTTTTATCTAGATGGATTGTTGCGCTGATACAAACCTGGAACACAAACACCGACTGGTTTAAACACAAAGAGGCCGCGGTAACTTCTGGATGCCTTTTGACCTCTAATGTGGAAAAATATCTAGAAAAGCTGGAGAGACTTTTGGGTACATTCCCAGTGAACCTGCTCTCCAAGGTGCCACCAGGTATAGAGGATGCATCTTACAGCTGCATCATCATCATCATCAGCAGCATCAGCAGCAGCAGCAGCAGCAGGTAGACAAACAGCAGATCTAACCTGACAACATGTTTAACAACTAGACCAGCCGGCTTACCAGCCATGTCACAGTCCCCAAATCCATGTGTGGCCGCAGCTGCTGAGGTGTATAGTGAATGTGATATCAGATGATCTCTTGACTAAGTACCAGATAGAAAGGTGTCGACCATTCAAACCAATGAGAATGGTTGCCTAGTGCAAATGGCAAAAACTTTGTCTGGCCTCTGTGTTTACTTCCTGTTCACGCGGCACATTGAAAACGAGAAAGTGACTCTCCTCAGCTCATTGGATGGATGGATCCATGCATGATCAAAAATGTATGATAAAAAGAGTCATAACTGACCTTGTTTGCTGTTCTTGGTGTCCTATCAACAGTTTTACAGACCTCTCTTTTATAATGGCAGTTTGGACCACAGGGGAATCTAGCCCTTTTGTTGCAGTACTGTAAAAGGCCACCAGGCGAGAGAGGCAGCAAAGCTGAGATAGCACCCTCCAGGTCCTGGTTCAGAGGGACCGTGGAGGCCACGTCCTGTGTTGTGTGCAGTGTTGGGGCTCGTTACTCAAAAAAGTAATATATTACACATTACACATTACTCTCAAAAATAGTAATGCCTTACATACTCCCTGAATAAAGTTATTAGTTACATTACTCATTACATTCTTTCTACGTGCTCTGTAAAATTGCCTGAGCTGCATAAGATGGAAGTAGAACATACAAAGAAGGAGTATTCTTTAGGCTCTTTATTACCATTAAGTCGCATGCAGCAGTATGTTCTGCTCGTGTTGATGACACTGCCATTGTTATCCCATCTCCCCTTACGGCTGGCGACTAACCAATCGGTGATGGTGAAAGATACCTCGTGCCAAACCCCGACCAATCACTGTTCCATTATTGACGGCCCCCAGCCCTGACCCCCCAGCCTCCCCCCGCCCGTTGTGTGTGATGCATGCGACTTTGCTGTAAAAATGTTAAAAGACAGGCTATAGTGGGTTTATATAAAGCGATGAACAGACAGTTTCAGTGGAAGAACTTGAGAAGCTCTGAATTGACACCCTGCAATCTGTCAGAATCAAGACCACAATATAGATGAGATCACGACCACGCCGCCCTTTGGCTGTGAAAGTGAAAACAGAGACAGAAAGCCACTGTGTTGCACTTTTTTTTGCATTCCCAAAGCTTATGACTTTATTAACTTCCCCAGAGAATGAAGAACAGTTAAAGAAGAGATCTGTGGCTTTAGGTCATATATACATAGAGGATGGACATGATAAACCACGAGACCTGGCCAGTCAATACATGTCCGACAGTGTCAAACACCTCATCATAGGGTAGTTAATGATGTCACTGAGGAAATGACATGGGTGCTGATTTTGTCAAAGCCAAATAAAAAAAGCTGTTGTAAAGTTATAACCACAGTTTTTACTATGAAAAAATTAGGCCGAGCTGACTGACGGAGCTGACTGAGGGAGCTGACGATGACTGAAGGAGCTCACTGACGGAGCTGACTGACAGAGACGACTGACGGAGACGACTGATGAAGCTCACTGAGGGGGCTGACTGAGGGAGCTGACCGACTGAGGTCACTGAGGGAGCTGACTGACGGAGCTGACTGACTGAGCCGACTCACACTCTTTCACAAGATTAATCAATCGTAGCACATGATACAATGGTTGTGCAATATTTGTTTTCTCTTATCTGCTTCATGTAACTATGTTAGCTGTGAAGTCAAGCAGATCAACTTTTGATCAGACTGATCTCTCAGTTTAAACTTTGTGTTTTCCTTTGCTAACAACAACAGAGTGTAGTCACGGATGTCTTTGTTTCAGTTGTCAGGGTTGAGCTCTTCACATTCATGTTGACATTGTTGTCATATTTTGGATAAGGTGTGGTTGTGTTTTTTGTTCTGTACTTTGTGTTTCAGAGGTGCTGGGAGCTGTTCCCAATCACACAGCCGCAGCACACCTGCAGCACACAACGGGCCTTGATCTCCAGTCTACTCCCCGCCAGATTATTTTAGCTGGTCTACTCGTGTTATCAGTTTCTAGACAGTGTTAACTTGTTTCCAGTGTCTCGCCTGAGCTCTAATTTGTTTCATTGCTTCCCTACCAGTGACCACCAGTGACCACTCCACTCCACCTGCCTCGCAGCTGCAGCACCTCCTCATGACCACAACTCACCAGTGGCCTCACCTCTCTGCATAAATTCCGCCAGCGCCACCGTGTGCTTCCTGTGCGTAATCCCAACTGAGTCTCCTGACCTGCACGCACTTATTCCTGATCTGTAAAATAGATCTCCACTGAAACGGCTCCAAATTTGGTGTTCTGGGTCCTTAAAACTGCCACCACACATCGCCACACTCAAAACACTGCTCTTAAAATATGCACCTTTGTATTGCATTAATCGTATCACAGCCCAGGCACAGATCTAATGTATTCTCCTCTTAATCCTGCACATTTGTATAGAATTATAAAAAAATGTCTGTCTCAGTACAGCCCGAAGTAAATTCAAAGCTCATGCTGAACCATTTGGAGTACAGATACGATTTGGGGCCTTTTTGAAAAGTTATAAGCCGATGCTTCTGGCATTCATCTAAAGGAGATCTAAAGTCATCACACCTCATCCTCCCACAGCTGTGAATGGATAATGATGTTTGTTTAAAATGGCCAGTCTTCTCGGAAGTAATCTCCTACTGCGCCTCCTCCTCCTACTATTTCAGTGTTAATATCTTCAAAATCATTGTTGCTATTGGAGACAACCACCTTCAAGCTCAGACAGTCACATGTTACCTGAGCTGGTTGCTAAGGGAATAAACTCAAACAAGCTAGCAACTCTTACCTTTTCTTCAAACAGGGTCTGAGGACAGAGGGTGTCGTTTAACTGTGGCAGTGTGTTGTGTTGTGTTGTATGTTGTGTTATACAAGTAAAATTGATCTGATTTTGATTTGATTGACCACAACTGTAACTGAGGGGCAACAGTGGGTAAGAGTAAAAACCAGAGATGGACTGAACTAATCCAACTTCTTGTCTAACCTCAGTCGGAGTCATACAGCTTTAGGCTTCTGTGTTAAAGACGTGTTCGGCTGAACACCTCTGCTATCAATAGCTTTTTCCATTGCTTCCTCTTTCTAGTGAATTTTAAATAAACTTAGACACTTGCCTTTGTCGGGGAATGTGGTTTCTGACACACCACTCTTTGTTTTGAACAATCACGGAAAGCTCAGTTACGTTGCATCATATCCATTTATTTTGTAATGCACCGCGTTCAGTCTTATAAACATAAACTTTCTCCATAGAGAATAACAAAGTTTGCCTGGCTGTGTGCGGTCAAAAGACAATACCACTCTCCCCTTCTCACCTTGATTTCCACCTGTCTGCAATCACTCAAACATTGAGAGGATTAAGTCGCTCCACTCTGGCCGCAATACATACAACACTTTTTGTTTGCTGACAATTAGACAGACTTTTGCCTCAGCAGAAGGGAGATGGAAGTTTTAATGGGCCTGCAAGCCTGAAACCTTGAACCCTGAAGCCGTCCCAAACACCTGTAGGACGGACAGCAGGTGAGAAAAAGGACTGCACATGGTGTCATTAAGAATCTAAACTGACTGACTTGATTTAGCCCTAGCTAATTAGCTATCTAGCCTGCTAAATACAGTTAGCAAGTGAAGAAAGGGAACACCATAAATAAGAGTAATTTATTTGTCTGACAAACTGAAGTGAAGCTCTAAAGTGAAGTGAGATCGACCTTTGGAGGGCCGAGAGAGGGTGGGGTCAACAACGATGTTCACTCCACAGGTGTATAACACCCACAATGCCTTGCAGTCATGGGTCGTTCGCAAGTGTCAATCTCCTGCATTTTTAATTGAAGCATATGCATTTCCTTGAATGGCCAGTTGAGGCCAATGCTACAGCAGAAACAATCATGTTAATAGGCTGGAAACTCGAGAGCTATTTTATCCCCCAGTGATCCCCCATGCCCCCTTCTATGTAACTCACTCGTTTAATGATGTAAGTGTCACCTGTCATCCAAGAGGCTTCTTCAGTCAACGGCCCACAAGTGGCCCGAACGGCTCAGAAACTCACACAGGTGTCCTCAACAAGTCTGTAAGGACACTCCCACACAGAGTGAAACATCTTCAAGGACTGACACAAGTCCAGTTGTCTACAATGAACCATGATTTGGATGACTGAGAACCTTCATCAGGCTTAAAGTTATGCATTATTAGGGGCGTGGAATCTTTGAGTGACAGCTGTCTGGTCAGCTTCACTTCAGATTGTGGCTGTGTTTGTAGTTTTTGTGCTTTTTTTGTCGGTTACTGGACACATTATCTGTCTTTTCTGTAGTTACTTAGACTCAGAGGCTGTGTGGAGGGACCGAGGCGGGATTTAGATTAACAAGCAACTCTGTTAATGTTAACTGGCAGACAGCAGCTACAGCGGGTGAGCTCTGGAGGAAGAAACAGAGAAATCAAAGAGAGCAGAGATGTTTTTAAACTTTTGGGTTTAAAAACTAGATCTATCTTTACTCTGCCTTTCATAACGAGTCACAGAGATGCCGAAATCCATTGTAATATAACTCTGCTAAAGCTGCAGTCTGGAGTTATGAGAAAAAAGTGGACTAAGCCAGAAGATTTGAATGATACAGCTCCAAGATCAGTCCTTCTTCCTTGAGCAGGCACGAGCAGGCTTGTAATCACGATAACAGAGGATGCCAGATAACCAAGACAGCACATTCAAAATAACAACAACAACATAAGCCCCAATTGTTCTATTTCTGGTCAATACAACTGAATTGCAATGACGTGTGCCACATGCTGATCACTGTAGTAACGAACACTATTCCTCACATTGCAGTAGATGGAGTTACCAGCTAATCATTTCCCGGTGCAACGGCATGCTGCCTTTCTGATGCATGAGTAACGTTATTTCTCAAAAACCAATTCAACCACTTCAACCATCCCGAACACAAACTCACGTTATAATGTTTTTTCCCTGCAGCTGTGCGTTTGCAGGAGTGTCCTGATGTTTTCACGTTGAGTCACATTAGTCTCACATTGCTCTGCCGTATGTGACGCACACTGTTATCAATAGAAACAACAAACTCTTTGACTTTACTTCCCCTGCCTCCCTGTTGGCAGAGTTTCATGCAGTCACTCCTCTCTGTTGCCGCAGTAGCCCTGAACACACACACACACACACACACACACACACACACGCGCACACACACACAAACACACACACAGGCCATCCTGCAGCTCGGTCACTGGACCCACACCTTAGCAACCAGGACGCCTGTTTCTAGCCTCCATCATAGCCCAAGTCAAATACTTGGGGGTACACATGTCATATTCGATCTAATTTAAGACAAAAATCACAACAACATTCTCCAGACCAATCAGCTGACCTCGATACAGGGGCTGAGAGAGTGTGAGTCACCATCAGTGTGAAAGGTCCCAGAGCATTGTGCTGTCTCACACTACACTGCCCACGTGAGCTGTAGATGTTACTAAAAAGATGCTTTCTGAGGCAAATCCACCCCACGTATGTAACCAAACAGTTATCCAGGGGTTCAGGTCCTGTTATCTGTGTGGTTAAGTGGGGTACTTATCCCTCATCAGTGCGTCACCTCCAGTGATGAGTTGAGAAGCAGTGTGTGGCGCTGACAGGCAGCAGGGCTTTGAACCAGCAACCGAACCAGCAGCAAGGTGATGTGTACGCTTTTATTTTAACATTTTCATCAAACTTTAAACAGCCTTTACCTTTGGCACTAGATTCTGCCTGTGTGTAGGGATAGGACATTGTGCGGTGAGGATTGTAGCTTTGCACTGAAGTGGCCGGTATAAATGTCCTTCAGAGGGATATACATGTCCTTCAGAGGGATATACATGTCCTTCAGAGGGATATACATGTCCTTCAGAGGGATATACATGTCCCTCAGAGGGATATACATGTCCTTCAGAGGGATATACATGTCCTTCAGAGGGATATACATGTCCTTCAGAGGGATATACATGTCCTTCAGAGGGATATACATGTCCTTCAGAGGGATATACATGTCCCTCAGAGGGATATACATGTCCTTCAGAGGGATATACATGTCCTTCAGAGGGATATACATGTCCTTCAGAGGGATATACATGTCCTTCAGAGGGATTTACATGTCCTTCAGAGGGATATACATGTCCTTCAGAGGGATATACATGTCCTTCAGAGGGATATACATGTCCTTCAGAGGGATTTACATGTCCTTCAGAGGGATATACATGTCCTTCAGAGGGATTTACATGTCCTTCAGAGGGATATACATGTCCTTCAGAGGGGTTTACATGTCCTTCAGAGGGATATACATGTCCTTCAGAGGGGTTTACATGTCCTTCAGAGGGATATACATGTCCTTCAGAGGGATTTACATGTCCTTCAGAGGGATATACATGTCCTTCAGAGGGGTTTACATGTCCTTCAGCGGGATATACATGTCCTTCAGAGGGATTTACATGTCCTTCAGAGGGATATACATGTCCTTCAGAGGGATTTACATGTCCTTCAGAGGGATATACATGTCCTTCAGAGGGATATACATGTCCTTCAGAGGGATTTACATGTACTTCAGAGGGATATACATGTCCTTCAGAGGGATATACATGTCCTTCAGAGGGATTTACATGTCCTTCAGAGGGATATACATGTCCTTCAGAGGGATATACATGTCCTTCAGAGGGATATACATGTCCTTCAGAGGGATTTACATGTCCTTCAGAGGGATATACATGTCCTTCAGAGGGGTTTACATGTCCTTCAGAGGGATATACATGTCCTTCAGAGGGGTTTACATGTCCTTCAGAGGGATATACATGTCCTTCAGAGGGATATACATGTCCTTCAGAGGGACATGTCCTTCAGAGGGATTTACATGTCCTTCAGAGGGATTTACATGTCCTTCAGAGGGATATACATGTCCTTCAGAGGGATATACATGTCCTTCAGAGGGATTTACATGTCCTTCAGAGGGATATACATGTCCTTCAGAGGGATATACATGTCCTTCAGAGGGATTTACATGTCCTTCAGAGGGATATACATGTCCTTCAGAGGGATATACATGTCCTTCAGAGGGATATACATGTCCTTCAGAGGGATTTACATGTACTTCAGAGGGATATACATGTCCTTCAGAGGGATTTACATGTCCTTCAGAGGGATATACATGTCCTTCAGAGGGATATACATGTCCTTCAGAGGGATATACATGTCCTTCAGAGGGATATACATGTCCTTCAGAGGGATTTACATGTCCTTCAGAGGGATTTACATGTACTTCAGAGGGATTTACATGTCCTTCAGAGGGATATACATGTCCTTCAGAGGGATATACATGTCCTTCAGAGGGATATACATGTCCTTCAGAGGGATTTACATGTCCTTCAGAGGGATATACATGTCCTTCAGAGGGATATACATGTCCTTCAGAGGGATATACATGTCCTTCAGAGGGATTTACATGTCCTTCAGAGGGATATACATGTCCTTCAGAGGGATATACATGTCCTTCAGAGGGATTTACATGTCCTTCAGAGGGATTTACATGTCCTTCAGAGGGATATACATGTCCTTCAGAGGGATTATACATGTCCTTCAGAGGGATATACATGTCCTTCAGAGGGATTTACATGTCCTTCAGAGGGATATACATGTCCTTCAGAGGGATATACATGTCCTTCAGAGGGATATACATGTCCTTCAGAGGGATATACATGTCCTTCAGAGGGATTTACATGTCCTTCAGAGGGATTTACATGTCCTTCAGAGGGATATACATGTCCTTCAGAGGGATTTACATGTCCTTCAGAGGGATATACATGTCCTTCAGAGGGATATACATGTCCTTCAGAGGGATATACATGTCCTTCAGAGGGATTTACATGTCCTTCAGAGGGATATACATGTCCTTCAGAGGGATATACATGTCCTTCAGAGGGATATACATGTCCTTCAGAGGGACATGTCCTTCAGAGGGATATACATGTCCTTCAGAGGGATTTACATGTCCTTCAGAGGGATATACATGTCCTTCAGAGGGATATACATGTCCTTCAGAGGGATTTACATGTACTTCAGAGGGATTTACATGTCCTTCAGAGGGATATACATGTCCTTCAGAGGGATATACATGTCCTTCAGAGGGATTTACATGTCCTTCAGAGGGATATACATGTCCTTCAGAGGGATATACATGTCCTTCAGAGGGATATACATGTCCTTCAGAGGGATTTACATGTCCTTCAGAGGGATATACATGTCCTTCAGAGGGGTTTACATGTCCTTCAGAGGGGTTTACATGTCCTTCAGAGGGGTTTACATGTCCTTCAGAGGGATATACATGTCCTTCAGAGGGATATACATGTCCTTCAGAGGGATTTACATGTCCTTCAGAGGGATATACATGTCCTTCAGAGGGATATACATGTCCTTCAGAGGGATATACATGTCCTTCAGAGGGATATACATGTCCTTCAGAGGGATTTACATGTCCTTCAGAGGGATATACATGTCCTTCAGAGGGATTTACATGTCCTTCAGAGGGATTTACATGTACTTCTGACGCATATAAATGTCGTTTGGGGGGATATATACATATACAGGAAAGACTGTTTAGATTTTCACAACCTCCGCTGTCTTGTGATTTCCGCTCATATAATGCAGTACAGATGAGGGTTTAGTCCTTAATAACCATGGACCATAACAGAAAGTCAGACCTTTTGAAAGACAAGATCACAGCGTTGGTTGAGGAGATTGAAGCCAGGGGTCTAAATACGTGGAGAACAAACAAAGCCAAGCATTCAGTGTGTCAGCATGGCACATTATTTATAAAATTCATGTGACGTCGACCACAAGCATGGATGCATTTGTGTCCAAAACTGCTAATCTTCAACATAACCAGAAGAATAATCAATTAAAAGTCCTGTTTGTAAGAAAAGTAGATTTCTGAGTCTCATCCCCACTCGTCAAATACTGACACTTTGGGATTATAGGTCGGGTAAGCCGCCATCACAAAGTGTCAGTATTTGACGACCTCATCAGGCAGGTTGTTCCAAAGACGAGAGGCCCTGACGGCAGAAGTGTGTCAGCTTCAGTCTTAGCCTTGACTTGGAACAGTCAGAAGCACCTGTCACCTGTCTCCCAAATTTCAAGTGATTCTGAAGTGGGGTTAATGAGAACAATTGTGTTGTAAAATTTATTTTTACAGCATAGTATCAGTACTTGTACTTAAGTACAGGATCTAAACATGTCATCTCTCTTATGTCCTCAGGTCAGCTTGAGATCTCAATGACAATGCAACGTTCCCGTGGACTGACTCTGTTCACAAAGTCTCCTGAGAGTTTTACAGCCTCTGCAGAAACATGTGAGCATTGCAGCTATCTGACTTCACCATTATTACTCATTACAATCTTTTAACTGCTGACTGCTACTCTCTTTTTTATTGGGACTTGCATCCTGGATTGTATTTTTTCTGGGAGTGTATTTTCACTGAATTGTGAAATTGACTCAGACTGAGAGGCTGTGGGGGTGAAACAGGAGAATGTGAAAAACAATAAAAGGGTGGTGCAAAAAGAGATTGCAAAATTGGGACATACCACTTCATCATGACAGTGTGCCTCTGTTATGACAACAACCGAACACACAGCTTGCTCTACCTTGTGATCAACAATATGTTAAAAGCAGGACGCCATAACCAAGAACGAGTCTGCGTAAGAAATATATACAAATACTGAAATTAACCAAAACTAAGGGACAGAAAACAGCCAGGACTGCTTGGTCTGTGGAAGAAGAGAGTTCCTTCTCCTCCACCATCCCTTAAATATGGGGCAGAGATAATTACCTGATGAGAGACGAGGAGGAGAGAAGAACGTAGTACTTACATCTGTCATTGCTATCTCAGCTTTGTTTATTTGCGTGATATATGCAACGTATCTTCCTCTGTGCAGAGGATCATGGGTCCGAATAGACAGAAAATCATGCTGGCTTGCACACCTTAAAATGCTACCAGATGTAGAAGGACATCCTCGTCTTTCTGGTGTACTGGATTGGGACTTACTAAATCTGTTCCTCGTGTACTTACGGTATCTGTAAGTATATGGTATAATGAGTATTCGAACACAGGGTTTGATTTAATGAGCCTTCCTTCTTTTTAAACTAACTTTGTTCACCTGTGATTCATTTGTAGATCTCTAGTTTTTCTCCTACTACCTTACATTTCGCACTGTTGCACAGTCTCTTTACTAGAATTTTTTTTTATAACACAGTCACTAAATACAGTATTTTTGTACTATAATTAGCAGTTCCATGTAGCATTTGGTATTGTTGTTGTTCTATGTTGTTGTTGTTTGTTGGCACTGAATTTTCTTGGGAACATGATTTCATTGCACTGTGTACTGTGTATATGGCTGGAATGACAATAAACCATCTTGAATCTAACACAATGGTGAGGACCATAATGCAAATCACTCAGGTCCACCACCTGAAGTATACAGGGACTAATTATCAAATGAAACACAGGTGAATGGGGGAAATAGGTGGAAAAGAAGGAAGTGAAAAGCAGATCATGTTCAGATCACAGGTTTATGAGCTGACAACTTTATGCAAAAACTTCAGCCTAAAAATGTAGTATAGTAACTGTTGTGATCAGTGGAACACTCAGCAGCTGCCGGTGCTGACGACAGCACCGGCTGACGACAGCACCGGCTGCTGCCCTAACCCTAACCCCCCCCCCCACACACACACACAGGTAGGAGGTTACATTTTTGTTTAGACGCATCACTGCTTCGAGGATCAGCACGTCAAGATGACTTGCTATTGGTTGACAGCAAAAGATTTAAGGTTAGCTCTGTGGAAACAGTGTGAGAATCTGCTCTTTGCATGGCTTCAGTCGGCCACCAGGATGTTTCGACAGACATTTTGTGATGATTTGCAATTGAATGTAAAAATGTGTTATTTCCTTGTTGGTGTAGCTAGCCAGAAGTTTGTGCTTCAGCGGACAACAGTGACAGATTCTGAGAAACACTCACGGACTGTGAGGCCAGCAGAGTTTTCACTGATGATGTTGGCTGATGATGATGAGATCCAATAACACGACAGGACGAGACTTTCTACTGTGTAGCTGGAGATTTATATGTGTTGATGATCAGATCTGATATTCAGCATTTTTTTGATTGTTGGAATTCAGATTCAGGTAAAATTGCTAACACAAAAACACTGCCTTTCAAAATGTTTCTTACGCGAATCAGTATGCGAGTCTGATCAGGAAACTCTAGTTAATTTTCTGTCATCTGACTAAGTGATTAATTAGATTTTTGTTTCAGCTCTACTTTTTTAATTCTGGGAAGTTTATTTTGTAAGCAAAGGATAATATTAAATGTTTTTCTTCATATATGCCCAAACTTGGCACTTGTAAGTATGTCTCATTGGTAACTAAAGCTGTGACATTACTAGTAAGACACGTTGTTTCCACCTGAGATGTAGTGAAGAAAGTACTGTGAGAAGAAAAGACATTTACAAAGTATCTCAACTTTACATTTATTAAAATGTCATTCCACCACTGTCAGCGCATTTGTGCCTCTGGAGATGTCAGGCAGTAAAACACCTTTTCATTTAGTTTTGTTTCAGTTGGTAAAGTTTACAGTGATAAAACAGGTACATGTTCAAAGGAAAGAGATAAGGTGGAGCACAGAGTTTTTACTTTCACTGTTTAAATATCTGTTAAGGATGGTTGTCATTGATTTGATAAAAACATGAGGGAGCTGACAGGACGGGAGGAGAACCATCTTCAAAAGTCCCAAACAGGAAGGTGTTGTGCTCTGTATCCTGACAGATCTTCATCCGGAGCCTTTTTCAGTAAAAGAAGACATTTTGAAGAAATATGCTTATAGTTGTGAAAATCACTCCTGTTGCCACGGCTGAGGCACGTTCTGGAGCTGCAGCAGATGAGAGGACACATGAGTAGACATTAGAGAGAACAGTGTCACAGGATTCAAGAAAAAACATTTCTAATTGGCTCATGGTAGTTTGTCTTAGCGTCTGGCCCATCAAGCAGTTTGATGTGAACAAGGCTCGGCGTTTCCCTCCACAATAAAACAACCTTCACAGATGGAAAAGACGTCTCCCGCAGGTATACTTGAATTGTCCTCGCATATCACAATGTTATTCACAGTAACTGGAGGGATGTTACATTAGATGAATTTTCACAAATTAATACAGTAAAGATGTAGGAGCTGGTTTAGAAGGTTCTTCTCACCATGAGAGGTGCTGCTGGTGTTAGTAGCATCATGTGGAACTATAGTTTGTTTAGTGGTGATGACGGCTGTTGTGGACGGTGCAGCAGTTGTGACCACGAGGCTAATCGGTGCCGAGTCGACAGTGTAGCTGCGGGTGAACACGCTGCCCACCACTGATCTGTGATCCAGGGAGTGGGTACACAGATCAGGGCACTTCAGAGAGCTCAAGGTGGCGATGCACAGATTCACTGTGCACCGGATATACATCTGCAGAACAAACCACACAGATACAAGTGAGCGCTGTGAAGAGACAGCTCAGAAATGTTTCACTACAGAAGTTGGACGACTCTGAAAAATGTAAGCTTAGTAAAGGGGAGGAAGGTGGTCACACTCGTGTAGGCTCTGTTGTGACACGTCTGACTATTATTAAAGAAAACTGCAGCTGCTGTGATTGTGATGTCACACCCGGCCAAACTGTGAGTTTCGATGATTTGTTGGTTAATTGTATGGCCCTACTGTTTAGTACCGCTGTGATCATCCTCTCACTCATAACAGATGGAGGATGTGAATATAATAATATTTTACATATTGTAATCAGAAGTATCCATTTGTTGCCCTCTGAAGATAAACCTGTAAATACGACACACTTGTCCTCGTTCTCTCTTTTTCAGAGCGCTGGGAACAAGATGTATGGACGTTTTATGATGATTAACTAATAATTATCATCCCCGTCTGATAAGAGCTTCAATTGAAGAATTGCCACAAGAATTTCAGTTGACAAAAAGGAGGATCAATTCTTCATTTCAGTAATTTTCATTTACCATGTATGACATTAAATTAATGGTTTCAGAATGCAAAAAAGAACAAATTGGGACATTATCATGAACTCAAACTGTTAATTGAGACAGAAGTTCTGTAGATCAAATGTTTGTTCGTCTGACACCTGATCATCAGGTGCCTCAGTCTGTTGACGGTTCATCGGGTCCTGACACTTTTTCTACACCGGCCCTCAGAGCTCCCTGTCAGGGTTTTCATTGGCTACTAAAATGTAGATGAAAGGTTTAGATATTAATCCAATTCAATTATTATTGTCAATTATCATTTTAAAGTTAACTAAGTCGATTACACATCTAAAGACAATCCATCCAAAGGTTTGTAGGATTCTTCATCTGGAGACAATGGATGTCTGAACAAAATCTGTTGTTGAGATATTTCAGTCCAACCCAAAGAGGAGGAACAACCTGAAAGTGGGGTCATAGACATTCGGCCCAGCTGCTTCAGAGGCTTGAAGGGGTCAGATCTCTACAAACTCCTGTCAGGAGTTTCTCAGCACTACCACGGCCAACAGGAGCGCAAAGATTAATGTAGAACTAATCACCACAAAGTCTGTCTGTAAATTCAGTCTGTAAAACTAAACTTCTCATTTCTCGGAAGAAGAGGAGAAGTAATGAGGGTGCATTGTTGTATGTGTGTGTTGCATTAGTACAGACCACTGATCCTTTGGCCTCAATTTTGCTCAAATCCATGCGGTAAATCTTAGAAGAGGACTGTGAGGTAATAACCTCCAATGTATAAGGAGTTGTGCACCTGAAAGAAAAAGAGAGCTCTTAGATTTTTCTTTCAGACTTGGATCTGTCCTCCGCAAGCTGCTGACCTCCAACTACTGCAGAAAACAGGTTGATTGTCACTGACCCTTGCCGCAGGACGGGCCGGGACTCTGCAAAGTCCTCCGTCTCAGACTCGATACAGTTGCTCACTATCATCTCTGCTCGCTCGATGCTGCAGTTGGACATCACATGGAGATCCAGCTGAGTGATCCTGGACCCGACGGCCCCACTGGTAGAGCTGCTGTTATCAGTGGAGCTGGCGGAGCTGCTGTTAGTGGAGGTATCACTCTCTGATAGTGATTCTGCTTCTCGACGTGATCGTTCTGGCGACAGTTGGAGGGAGCGGAACTTGGGGGTGCGTGTGAATTCTGCCATGGGCCCCTCTCCTGGCATTAAAATTTCTATCCAAATCCTAAATGGACCGAACATCTCCATCTCCGAGGGCAAGCTGATCTCGTAATTCGGTCCCCTGGCCTGGACTCCAGGGATACGGCAAGCCAGAGGGAGGATAAGGGAGGGCTGGCGACTAACCTTCGTGTAGGGACGAACACTTTTCAAGGTGTTGGTGTAAACCAGCTCTGAACCAGAGTGCTAGAAAAAGTGGAGCATGAGGAAGAGAACAGTTGCAATTCACATGTATCTGAATAATGTGTCAGTGAAAAGTACTTTTGAACTGAAAGTAACGGAACACCATACTGGAGAGCAGCTTTTCACTGCCCTCTGTGGTTCAGTGTCACCTCGAGTAGTCACTAGTACCCAGTTACTCCACCAGAGGGCAGCAAACACACTGTGTTAAGTTACCTTTTTGTTTTTTAGGAAAACAAAATACCAAAAAAACATATTGACATAATTCTACGGCTACCATGATTAAGACATGACCTGTGATTTGAATAAAAACGGAAATCTTAAAAAAAAACTTTTGCTGATGTCTGCACCAAACAGGCCAGTGAGAATAAACCTTAACAGAAAGATTCCAGGTGCCATGTTGTTGCTGCACATGTTTTATGTCTATCAGTAGTTCAGCCTTACTTTTTAATACTGCTGTGATTCTGAGGTGCAGTCATACATGGTGGCAGGAAGATATGTATGCTTTATAACTAATTTATTAAGCAATTGTTTGTTGTAAAGTTGCCACTGGTATTTATAATACTTTGGAAACGACTGAGAAATACTGTCCAAACATTATTTGGATGGTGATTATGAAGTTGCAACTGATATTTATAGAATTCTCCCAATGTTTGGCTCCGACATGTATAAAAAAAGGTTTCTTTTGTCTTCTAAAAGTGACGCAGAAAGAACAAAAAGACAATGAGACATTAAAACGACTGAAGGAGAAAGACGGACAGAAGGTGGAGTCGTTACCACGCGCTTGGTGCCGCAGCCATCCAGGGTGATGCGTGCGGTCAGGTGTGTGCTGTTGTAGGTGACGGGACAGGTGGGGCTGTTGAGCTGCAGCTCTGCCAGGTCGATGTTACTCAGGGAGGAGACGGGCAGTGACAGAATCATCTCTGTGTTCTCACACTTCAGCTCTGCAGATAACAGTCTGACATTATTCAGAGATAATTAGTACACTCAGATATTTTAATCTCACAGTGATATCTTCCTAACCTGTCCCTGCAGGGAGTGTCCTCACTTCCCCTGAAAGAACAGAAAAGACACATTGTGATAGTTAATAGTGAATATTTTAATAAATAATAAACATGCTGTCTGACGTGGTTACTTACTCTGGTACAGCCACACACATCTGGGCTCTGACTGCAAACTGTAAGGACAAACAGATCAGGTCAGGTCAGGCTGTAGATCCTCAACACACACACACCTGAGTGGCAGCGGAGGCAGGTGTGCATGTGAACAGTTTCAAAGGTAATGAGAGGGTGACGGGGGGATGAGTCATTACTCATCACTGCATATTCTATAATAAACAAAAGACAATATGTTCTCCTTTGTGTATATATTTATATATATATATATATATATATAGAATCGATAGTGCTGGCGTCTGTAGCTTAAAGTAAGTGACAGTGAAGCTCTACTGCTGGGAGTGCTTGTTGTTTGAACGTCATTGGTGAGTGGAACTGATTTTTTATTGCTGGTTTTGCTACAGTTGCATCTCGTTGAACTGGTTGCATTTTGTTTCCACACACTTGTTAAATGATTGTTCATAAAGTGACTGTCTATCTGATGTCCGATAGTCTGTGTGTGTAACTGTGGCTGTGTGCGTGTGTGTGTGTAGCTGTGGCTGTGTGCGTGTGTGTGGCTGTGTGTGTAGCTGTGTGTGTGTAGCTGTGGCTGTGTGCGTGGCTGTGTGTGTAGCTGTGGCTGTGTGTGTGCGTGTGTGTGGCTGTGTGTGTAGCTGTGTGTGTGTAGCTGTGGCTGTGTGCTTGTGTGTAGCTGTGGCTATGTGCGTGTGTGTAGCTGTGTGCATAACTAGAACGCAATTTTGAGGATGGAGCAGTAAAATATTTTGCCTAAAGCTTAAAAATGGCCAGGGACGCCACATATTTTTCGCTGGTGATTTTTTTTGGGGGGGGACTGGGGGTACAGAAGGCCCAGCTCTGATTTGCACGGTTCGCCACTGAGTACAACTATAAGTAATGAGACATAATTATGATTATTTCATACCCCACTGATTACAGGTTTGATGAGGTCACCTGTCAAAGTAATTAAATCATCACCCTTCTCTCACAGCAGGTCTGGAGGAGGATCGCACCACTATGTCAGGCCCTGAGGGTCAGACGCTCCTACCTCTGCGTATTCACAGCAAAGCAGATGGGCAGAAGTTGGGTCAGGTTGTTTTCAGAGCGAATCCAGGCCATGGTCATCAACGCCAGGGGGCCTACTGTTTTAAAACCAACCCGGTAGAGTTCAGGGGGACCAACTACAGCTACCTCTAAAACACTGCAAACACAAAGAGGAACAGTCAAGTCAACTTTCAGAACAGTGTGTTTGTAAGAGCTGCATACTCCAAGTAAATCTGTACAGGTGATTTAGTTATTGTGCCCAGTTAGACATCTGCATCGGACATCTACTAAACCTACTCAATATACATCAGACACCAGTGCTCTGTAGCGACTGGTGATGGAGATTCATGACACATGTGAAACCATTGTGGGGATTTTGAAGGGCTCTACATAAAGCAGACACTCAGAGGGAGTGACACACCTCTCCGCCTGTGACATGAAGCTGACGTTGAATACCACCTCCTGGTACGGCAGGACAAACAGTGTGGAATCCTCTTCAGGTGTGTCGCCTGCAGCCACAGGTTCATCAGTGCAGCTAGTGGTCGACTCCTCCACTGACGGACAGAGAACGCAAGACGGTTGCATGAATTCAGATTATATCAGGAACAGGAGAGACACTTATACTTATAGTTGTTTATGTTTGCTGACGTATAGGTGACAGTAAGGCCTTTTCTGACGGACTCACCAGTGAGAGAGAGGTGCACCGGGACGGCACTGAGGGGCTGGTTGCCGTAGAAGCTTATTTTGGGTGCAGGAATCAGGTCCTCCACCATCATTTGGATGAAATACTGTCCTGCTGGAGCTCTTCCAGTGAATGTTAATGTGCATTTCTCCTGGTAAAGAGTTGAAAAGATTATAACAATGTGATGTTCTCACTGAGCAGAGCTTATTTCAAGTCCAACAGCCACAGCCAGGTCTGAGGATTTCCAAAGAAACTTGGATGATGTTCTGAATGACTTAATTTCCTGATCTTTACACAGAAGTTTAAACTCAGACCAGTCGACTGGGGCTGGGCAATATATTGATAATATATTCATGCGTTTCATGTGACGTCACACATGAGTCACAGCGCCATCTTGAAGACCGTCCTAGGACCGGAGCTACGGTAGTCTAATGTAAACAATGCCGTCTATCTGCTGTGCTGTAGGCTGTAATAACAGCAAGTCAAACAAAGATGGACACATATTTTATAACATTCCCAAGAACACAGAAAGGAGACAGAAGTGGATAGCTGCAATTAGAAGGATTCACTGGACACCGGCAGAACACTCCAGGCTGTGCAATCATCATTTTATTTCAGGTAAGTTCATTGACTCTGAACTGACTTTAGTTTAGCTAGCTAGCAGAAGTGGAAATAAGCACCCGTAAAATACCAAATAATGGCCGGGGCGTTTATTTGTTTCAACCTCCTAACAGACCAGGTGGCAATTTGGGACAGGTGTTTAATTCCTTCCTCACAAAAATCCGGGATGAAAATGTCACAAACTTTGCCAGCTTCTCTGTGATTTTTCTGACATCCTTCTGTAAGTGAAGTTGTTGCGGTGGAGGAAACTCCTCATCTCTGGTGTCACTCACGGTGGCGTACATTTGTTTCTCCATCACCCTGATCATTTTGCGGGACACTCTCTCGTGGCGTGCCCGCTTGCTGATAACTCATCCCCGCATGTTTATCTCTAGCTCCTCGCTAGCCTTCTTCCTTCCTCCAGCAGGCAGCCTGGCCCTGTTGCTGTCCTCCTCAGGCGGACGCTGAAGCTCAGCTTGATTTTTTCGCCAATCTCTCACTCTCTTGGGGTCGACAGAGAAATATCTAACGGCTGCTTCTCCCGAGTTGTCCTCTGCATATTTCACGACAGAAAGTTTGAATTTCAAGTTGTACTTTTTATTTTTTTGCTGCACCGGAGCTTGTGCTCCCTGCTGTATGGCGACGGGTTGTGTACAAGGTCAATGAAACTATCGCCAAAACTAATATTTGGCAAATGTTGTGCGGACAAAAGCGGGGTTAGTAATCCATTTGGGAGTACATGTGGATCCAATCCTAAAATACTTGTTTTTGTAACATAGCGATGCTTTTCCTCCGTGGGGAGATGAGTTTTGTTAGCCATTTCCCCTTGAACCAGTTGAAGGCGCTAACAGTACACTCTATGGTATGGTCCTTAATGGTCCTAAAGATGGCGGCCAAAACAAAAAAGTCACGTGACTGAAACCCATGAATAGCAAAAAAATGTAAGAGAATTAAGCAAATGTGGAGTGCGGGGATCACTTAAAGAATAAAGGTCTCACCTAAACAAGCCTCAGAGGGTTATTACAAATAACTGAATGATGACGTGTGTTAAGGTAGGCTGCTGGTGGTTCAGTGGAATTGAACCAGTGTTGTTGAGTAATGAACAACATTTACTTAAACTGGTAGTTTAACTACATGTTGCAGTAGGTGGCTGGAAGTTTATGTACATTCAAATGTTCAGAGTAATTTCATTTGTTATTCCATGATCTTGTGTAGTTAAGTACTGTAGCCATTAAAGGAATTTCCTCTCCTCTGAATTCAAAGCGGACACTTCCCGATGAGCAGTAGGCTCTGTAATGTTTTCAGCTGATGTGTGACCTGTGAACCAGATGGTACTTTTTGCAATAAACTCAAATAAAAGGAATCTCTTTGCTGGCATGTCACTTTTTGTATTGATATTAAATCCACATTTTCAATTTGATAATTTTTGTTACAAGTGTACCTTTTTGGTAACTTAAGGGCAACTTTAGGACAATTTAAGGGTAACTTCAGGGTAACTTTAGGGTAGCTTTAGGGTAAATTTGCTGTCTTCAACTTCTACCACTGTGAAGTATTTCGTAGCCTGCAGAGCTACGACTTCAAACTAGCTTCCCCAACACCGACTGAACCAACCCTTCCTTGTAGAAGATAACATACTTCTGTGTGTTGGACAGTGAAATAAAGGTTTGTCACTGAGGCGGCTGCTGACTTCCTCCAGCAGGATGGTTTAATCCACATGCAGACGTCAGGGCCCTGAACTCGTCTGACAAACTTGTTCCTGTCATTTTTGAGTCATTATAATCTTTGCAGATCTTGTTCCACTTCATTTCTGTCTGATAATGTAACAGCAAAATTCCTGTTGTGCTTTGACTCCTCATTCAGTGTCTGAGTCAGTCACATGAAATCTACCTGATCACTCTGAAAACACTCACTGTAGAAAGAGATTAAAGTCGATTAAGAGGTACACCTCAGAGACAGAATATGGATTTACAGCTGATCCAGTTGTGAAAAGTAACTTGGTACATTTGACCAGTTTGAGGTATTTGAACTTCATTTCAGTGATTCCATTTGTGCTAGTTATACTTCCACCTTATACTTCCACCTTATACGTCCACCTCAGAGGGAGAGGTTGGTTTTTACACAGTGAAAATAAGAAAATACACGACATGGTAAATTATTACTAAACAACCATGACTGCTGATGAATTCTATGTGACGCAGCAATTTTCCTGAACGAAGTAAAGTGTTTTTGACATTGTGTTTAGTCCCGTTCACGACTTCCTTCCTTCAGATGTGGCATTTGATGTTTTGCTTGAAGAACAAGTGACAGGCAATCAATTGAAACACGCTGTGACCTTAAGCAAAACTACAGATGTGTCTGGGTTTGAACTCTGTTGGAAACACTTGGGATAATGTCAGCACATAATTCAATAAAATACAAAGATGTAGTCACATTTCGCCATTTTAATGAGGAAATGTTTTATATCTTTTTCAGTGAGTACAAAGCTGATGCCGAACTTGAATCCGAGTCTATTTTAATAACGTCATCCACCACGGTTAAAACCATTTATTGAAACATATCATATAATCAATACATAGATAATTCTCCTGAATATTAGTATCAGCAGGAGATGAATCTGGTTTTTCATTTTTTCTGCTCAGATCATAAAGCTAAAATGCCCATAAAAGAATCTCAGTTTGTAAATGATCAGCAGCCTAATCAATGATGGTTTATAATAATGTCCTGCCTGCAGTTTGCGTTGAACTCACCTCATCCAGCTCTATAAACGAGTGCTGAGTGCAGCGCAGACACTCTCCCTGGCTGGGCCGGGCGAAGCGACACCGCACAGCGTCACCATCCAGATCCTTAACCGACAGATGGAAGTGATGAGGGCAGTTCACACGAGCCCTTAACCCATTACACAATGAAAGACAGAAGCAACGAGACAATCAGCCAATCAAATCACAGAGACAGTCACAGCAGATAAGAACACTGAAGGAGGTTAAACCTGTCCACCTGAAGAACCAGGTGACACAACATGACTGCTAAGCTGCTGGTGGTTGGGCTGTGCTGTATCTGGACTCCTCCGCTGGATGCCTACTTCAAACTGATCACCTGAAGAGGTTTCAGTGTTCTTGACTTGTTTAACCTGGTGTAACATATATTTCATCAGTGTTCATACCTCAGTGGAGGGAGGAGACCAACGACAGGAGGGTGGTTGAGTCTGCCATTGTTTGCCCGAATGTTTGGTCCTGCGTTCATAGACACATAAAGCTCTGTGTTGGACCTAAACATTGAAGAGAAAAGTGTGTATTAGAGAAAGTGAAGCTTATTTTATTGATCCTATTTGATGATCCTGGTTTAAATGACATCAGCTGACCTCATAAAGCAACACTATGTGTGTTTAGAAGGATGCATCAGTACGTGATGACAAATAATAATACCTGAACCAGAAACAAGGTGCACATTCCTTATTAACATGTATTAATTATGATTTATATTCCTATTACTTCATATAATACTTTAAACACTGTTTATCTGTTTATCTGCATGTTTGAACCCAAAACAGGAAGAAGCAAATATTAAAGGTGAAACACAGAGTGGCCATGTTTGTGTTCAGTTTATTGTTGGCATGAGAGAAATGTGTGGATGAATGTCAGATGTTTGAGGTGCAGAGGTAATATCTAGGACTCGTACCCTACACTGATGTTGGCGCTGTAAATACTGGGGACAGTTTTCTGCCACTGGCGGACACACCAGCCAGAACCCGGTTTGGTGCCGTTGAAAGGTAACGAGGTGGGATGGACCAGACAGTCCTCCCCTACAGCACACAGTCCAGACAACGATGGACAAGGAGCGGCAGCGATGGCACTGAAATGAGCCCGAACCTGCAACAAGCAAAGACACAAAGAAACCTCGTTTATTGTATGTGCATGGGCTGATCTTATGAATGAACTCTGCTGAAGGGTGAGATCAGTCTGTCCTCACTCACTCAATGATGTGATATATCTAAAACAGAATGATGATGGAGGACCAGGGAAACACAGAGCCTCATACTTTGTACAAAGATGACACTTAATTTCTCCAAAATGTTTTGTCATTGAGTTGGTACGATGATTAAAACGCTACAGTGTCCATGCAGACTGTTTGACAGAAGAAAAGAAGAAATCCATCTCAGTGAGGAGACAAAGCGTTACACTTACATTGCAGAACACTCTGTTGGGGTTAGTTCTTGTTCTCCATTTATAGCTTTAGAATCAGAAATACTGTATTGATCCCTGAGGGGGAATTACAGCACCTACAGTTACTCCTTTGAGAATTGAGATATAACACTATAGGGAGATTTTAATAAGATATAAATAGTGAAGACAAGAAGTCATAAGAGCGAGTAAAGATAAAATATACAAGAAAGAAAATATAAAATAACTGTTGTGCATCAAGCTGTAATATGTGACAACTACACTATACTGCTATACATGTTTACATTTAGAAATGGAACTTGAAATGAATATGTAATTAATGTGCTTGTTACGACACTTTGACCACAATGTAGTAGCCATGGTTAAGATTTAAGTTGAATCCTTCCTCTGGTAGCTGAGGACTCCTGAGCGCAGTTAAAGGAGAAACTCTTAAAGGTGCAATTTGTAAGAAAAGTCAATCTTTGATTCTCATTCCCAACTTGTCAAAAACTGACACTCTGGGATTCTAGGATGAGTGGACGAGCATTTCACGAGTTGGGAATGAGAATCAAAGATCGACATGTCTTACAAATTGCACCTTTAAATATGTAATTATGAACAATTAGAGGAAATCTTAAGGAGAAGACTTAAGGATGTTTCAGTGAAATCGATTTTATTTTAAGGAAGTCTTACTGACCCAAGGAAATCTTAACTCTAGATGTTTTGTGCAACAGGGCCCATTAAATAAGATTAGTGCTGCAGATATCTGGGGACGTAAAGTTATAATAAGATTTTGGTTCATGTTCATGTTCATGTTCATGAACTCATGACTCAGATCATCAGAGATGAATTATTTCAGCCCCACAGCTGTCACTTCGTCATCAGAGTGATGGTTGTGGTGTCTCACCGCAATCATGTAAATGAGTTATAATAACAATATAAATGATCACATTATAATGTAAAACTTATCACGTTCATACAATAAAGTTCGTGTTTTTTTCTTGTGTGGCAGCAAAACGCTTCTGTATTTTCCACATGACCATTAAATCATGTATAAATTAACTATAATAAATCTTGCTTCATGTCACAAAGATGGTAGTAGATAGTAGTACTGAGTTTCTTTTTCTGTTAAAGAGCCTGAACCACTGAGCCTCTTAAAGATCCTTTAAATGAGAAGTGTGTTGTTTAATGAGCAGGTCCAGTCTCCATGACAGTGCTGAGTAAGAAAAATAAAGAGACTGTCTCAGAAACTCATATTAAGAGTTTGGACTTGAAGACACTGTGACAGAACAAGTTTTTGGGAGAGAAACCGGTGCCTACCATTTTCCCTCCATCGCTGTCCAACGGTACAACATGGACTGTCAGCCCCAGAGAAGAGGCTTGGCAGGCAGGTCCCAACAGAACCAGAGTCAGAACCTGCAGCAGCACGTTCTCTTTGAATCTGGACAACATCTCAGGAAGTGTGAACCTTCAGGAAGTACAGAGACTCAAAGGTCAAACAGTCTCGACTCACTACACAGTTAAAACTGCTGTTCTCAGTGTAAAAAGGCGGCAAAACTATCTTATACTTATGTATAAGTACTTATACTTATACCACTCACTTGTCGTGCTACAATTTGCCAACAGATAAAGCAGATAAGTGCAAGTCTAAAGTAAAACAGACTGAATGAATTCAAAGCTAAGATGATGTAAAGACTTTTAAAACCTCATATTTATCAAATTTAATGAACTTTTGAAGGACCTGCAGACTCTCTGAGATCGATCCTACATCTTAAATAAAACCCTGGCTGTTCATCTCTCCAACATTCTTCAGTGTAAATTGTGTTTGTGAGTTTGCATCTCAGTTCGTTAATGTCAATTCAGTAAGTGACTTTCCTCCTGAAATAGGCCGGATGTTCCCTGCAGAGGGATCATTTACAGGTGGTGTGCTCTCTTTCTATCACTAGAAGTTGTTTGTTTAAAACCAGAAGTGATTTCATTATTTATCATTTATATTTTTTCGTATAAACCTTCAGGAGACCTCTATCGTCGTTTACATATTTCAGTCATTTTGTTTGCTTTTATATAATTTTTCTTTGACTTTGGTACAAATATTGTCAATATTATTGCTTACCCTCTTCTTGAATGCGTTTCTTCTGAATATAAAAATCCTAATATTAGTGTGTTAACATTTGAATTGCACATGCCTCCATCAAAAAGTCGAAATGAGTCTTGAACCCGTTAAAGTACAGAGGACAGTTTCAGGTGTAGCTACATTTTAACCATTCTTAAATATGCAGGCAAGAATCAAGAATCATAATCAAACCCAAAGGACACAAACAAAAGAAATCAGCTCTGACGACAGAGAAAAAGATCACATTGTATATTTGCAGGTTGATCTCATTTAATAATGTGGTATTTGTATATTATCTGGAAATATCGTTTACGATTCCTCAAACCAACTAAGAAGCTGAACAGCTCTTTCACTTCTTTACTGCCATCTTAAAAATCTCTGGAGCACGGCTGTCTGAGAACTCCTAAATGTTTCAGGATGTAAAGTATCCCTCTGTTACCAAACACTGGTTTTAACAATCTTCAGGTTTGTTATATTTTACAAAGTAGACTGGCAGCCTAATTCCATCACCGCCCATGTTTGTTAAGAGTCGTGTTACTGTGTGCAACACGGCCAGCTCGGATGTGGAAATTACAAAAATCTGTCGACACAGATCTTAGAGCCTTCACACACGCACAAATACTGCAAAAACACCTCAAAGGCATATGATACGGAAGTTGAATAAATGTCATTACCTTAAGCCACATTTTCTTTCAAAAGTCCCACTTATTGTCAAAGTTCTGTCTGGCATCAAACATACGAGAGCTTTCTTTCGGTTTAGTTCTGAGTGAGCTGAGGAGGAGTTAAGCCATTTCTTTGCAAAGATGAAATGAAGTTAAACCGGCTCAACTGCAGGCTGTAGAAAAACAAAGGCTTTTCAAAAGGTGCATGTCAGGAGGCAATCTTTTTTTCATCTGATAATGATAATCCCAGTTTACCCAAACTGACGTAGCTCTCAGTTCAGATGCCTTCAGTGGCTGACGGTCATGTTTGTTACCTGATCAGTGAGCTACAACAGGTGACAGACACACAAACACACTGTGTAAAAAGACAACGAAAACACAACTGCAAAGATTAAGACTGTTTTTATTGAAAGAGTAAAGTGTTATATTCTGAGGAATGACTTTACAGTGGGCTTTAAAGAGTTCTGCCCTCCTCTCCACATGGTGTTAAATAACAAAACTGTGGTCCTTTCCTGCCAAAAAGTGCTCATGATTCCATCTAGTAGTCACATAATGTGTTAAAGACATTTTTTCTGTAAAGATTTTTTTTCTTTCTGGTCGAATTCAAGTAGATATTTTGCAGTAAATCCACACTGGCATTAGCATCAGTCATGTTTGGTCAGAATTCACACAGTCAGTCCCAGCCTAAGACAGGAAGGTGTCCAATCAGGAGGGAGGGGGTCCCTGGAGTTTGGTCAGATGAGAGGGAAGGCCTTCTGGTGCACTGGACCTTCTCTCAGGTAGAAAAGAAGACGCTCCTAACTCATTACATGTCCGGCCAATGCAGCTGGAGACGCGCAGTCTGTCCACTACTGGCCATTTTTCACGTTGAGCATTTTCTCCTGTAGAGAAGACAGAACCCGAGAGTCAGCGTATGAAGCTCAGCAAACACCTTGCATTAAACAGATCATCACTCTGTCATTAGCGCCGGTGGATACACAGAGTCAAACAGTGCGAGTGGCAGAAAATCTTCTTCTTACTTTGATCATGGTCTCCAGCTTGATGGCGTCGGCAGCAAACTTGCGGATACCGTCGGACAGTTTCTCCACGGCCATGCGGTCCTCGTTGTGCTCCCAGCGGAAACCCTTCTCATCCAGGTGGATCTTCTCCAGATTACAGGCCTTGGCTACAACAATTAGCATCAAGGTCAAAGTGGAGTTCAGAGCACACAAACTACTTCAGAATCTTACGAGCAGGTCTGTTTGCCATTGTGTCCACCGCTGTTTACAGTGAAAGGGCAGCTTTATCTAATTCTTACCTTCAAATCATTAGTTCATTATTCAGATCATTTTAGGGGGAATGAAACTACAAGCTATCCATGTGCAGGACTGCCTGCTCTCCTACAGCCTTCTTCCAACCCTAACCCAGATTAACAAACAGCACCATCTTCTGGTTAATATACCGTGTACCCAATGATATGATACAGTTCACATTTCATCCTTCTCCACATGTCTCTATGCCCTTCACTGTTTAGTATTGACAAGAAACCATCAGGTCTTGAGAAGAAGCTTGTAAAAGCAACACCTTTATTCCTGAATGAATTTAATCAGGAGGTGACAGAAGAAAAGCTGTGATCAAAGGTTCCTTATTAAATAAAATACAGTATTTATTCTAATTATTATGATTAAACTAGCTATCAAAAAGCCCAAACAGGATATAATAAGACCACACACAGTAAAGTTAATCTGTCTGAGTTAATGAGAACAGCAGTATTTTGCAGCCTTTGAATCACAGCAATACCTTTTGCGACATCGAGCGTCACAGAGACGGTGCTGTGGTCCTGGCTGAGTTCTGCCAGCAGCCCGGGTGAGATGGTGAGCAGATCGCAGCCTGCCAGGGCTTTTACTTGACCCGTGTTTCTGAAGGAGGCGCCCATCACCACCGTGCTGTAGCCAAACTTCTTGTAGTAGTTGTAAATCTTGGTCACACTCACCACACCTGGGGACAGACAACAAAGAGCAGATCTGCATTAAACACTGAACTCGTCTGTGTCTGTGGTCCACCAGAGCATTTCTATCCACACGTTAATGCAGATTTTCCAAAGCAAAATGTGTCGAAGTGCAGTGGGAACAGATGTGGTGAACGTACATGAAACTCTGACTGAAGCCTCCACTCCAATGAAGACAAGAAAATATAATAACAAGTTTTATTATTACTTTATTTGTCCATTGTGTTTCAGTTTGCTGTCTGACTGGATATATTCACATTTAGATGGAAACCTATATATAACTATAAAACCTACTATAACTTAGTAAAGAAAAAAACAACCTGAAATCAAGAGAGCACATATAGCTATTAAAGCAAGTTTAAAATTAGTTTAAAAGAAGTTTTTGTTTAGATTATCGTTTCAGAATTCAAAATGAAGTTGTGAACCATTACGAATTGAAAACAAGGCAGCAGCCAAACTCTCACTGTGTCCAGAGATGTAAATTCAACCTACAGACATCTGATGTCTCAGTGCTTCATCTCCCAGAGGAGACTATCTGTTTCCAACTGTCAGAATGCCATGATGGAGAAAAGAAAAAAGAAAAAGCTCTTAAGGAGATTAGAGGAGTGGAAATGATTGGCCACGTCACCAGCCCAAAACACACCCACATATACCATATGTCTGAAAGCAGAAACACTTGAACCCTTTTTTACATCACAACACGTTAAAACCTGACATTGGCACTACTATTCTGATGAGGTAATCAAAGAACGAGGTTTTACTACACTAACAAGGCCTCATTACCTGGGTCGTCATGCGGCTCGTAGCTTTTGCGGTCTGTGTTCTCCTTGTACCAGTCAAGGATCCGTCCAACGAAGGGTGATATGAGTGTTACATTTGCTTCTGCACAGGCCACAGCCTGAGCGAAGGAGAACAGCAGGGTCATGTTGCAGTGAACACCGTGTTTCTCCTCCAGCTCCCTGCACACAAAACAAACTATTCAAAACACATCCACATGTAAACTTGCATTCTTCCTCTGCTTCCCATTTCAACCAGAACCTCTCTGAACTAAACAAGCCACATAATTTCAGAATTAAACACTTGTTTTATAGACATCACAAGTCCAATCTTATTATTTTGAACCAATTTTAATATGGGCAATTGCATTGAAGCAGCAATTGAATGGACATCACACAAACCCCTGGTGGACATGCAGAGAGTAAACAGTCTCCAGGGAGTTGCTGGCTGATTAGCTCATCAGTGGTTGTGACATACAGCAGCCGGTCTGTGTTCACCAGCCCTCAGGGGCAATGCACAGAGACAAAACCTGCTAAAGGTGGCATTTTATCCAGAGTTTATACTTACTTGCCAGCCTGGATTCCTTCCCATGTGGATGACAGCTTGATGAGCACACGCTCCTTGCTGATGCCGGCCTCTTCATACAGAGCGATGAGCCTCAGGGCCTTGGCAACCATTTCATCTCTATCGTAAGAGAGTCTGTGTGGAGAGGAGAAACACCACAACTGTACCTTTATGTTCATGCTCAATTATTTTGTTTAATTTAAGACTACTCAATTATGCCCACATATACTTGAGCACTGACCTCCACCTGCTTCTGAAGGTTAGAACAGTGTGTTATGTGGTATCTTTGTGTGTGTGCGTTAATGGTTCAAGAAGAAGCTGTAAGCATGTGGATAAAAGCGCTGAGTATAACCAATTTAACGTTAATTCAATTCATTATTCAGGCCCCTCTTTTCCTTCAGTAATAGGCCCTGTTGGCTGCTGAAACAAAAAGCTTTTACTAATCCAACCAGAATGGATTTATTAAAGCACATTTAAAAAATAACAAAAGCAATCAATAAATTATTGATCTGTATGTGGCTGCCAACTGAAAAGGGAAATTCATTCAAAGACATATGAACCTGGTCTCTGAATATCAGTTGTCTGTAGCCTTGTGACGTCTGTGTTATGAAATGTTCAACACTGAATATGTTTGCCGTCATGTTTACCACCTGGTGACATGTCGTCTGCACCTACCTGGCGTCCACCTCAGTGGAGACTCTGCCCGGGACCTTCTTGAGGATCTCTAGCCCAAAGCTCACAAACAGCTTGTCCATGGTGTGGGCCACCTGCTCCTCTTCAGTTCTGACAGAGAGGGAAACATTATGAAACTGGATTTAAATTCATGAATTGGACACTGTGTAGTTGGTTTGACCCCTGGTGTCATCCAAAAGCTAAAGAATAATTCAATAACAGGGAGTCTGGATTAGCTCTAATGTGTGTTCAACTTCTTACCCGCCTTTGGCGATGCCGTATTTAATGGCCTGATCCAACAGCGGCTGGTAGGCTGGCATCTTTGCAGCAGCCAGGATGAGGGATGGGTTGGTGGTGGCATCCTGAGGCTTGTACTCATCAATGGCTGCAGGGTGGGAAGACAGAGCAAAGTCATTAAAAGTCACGCACAAGACAACCTAGCTTCTCTCAGATATTCATACAAATATCAAATGGATAACTGGACATCTGCAGGTCCAGGATAGAATGGAGCTGGATGTTCTGATACTTTGACCGATTCTTCTCTTTCAGAATGATTTCTGATGAGTACACGACCACTAAATGATAAACTGAACACATTATTCTCTGCAGGTGGAGGTGATGTTGTCTATCAAGCTTAACAAAATCATATGATCGCCATGATATGGAATAATTATGTTCAATCATCTCATCCATTGAAAAAAGTCCATGTGAAGGTAAAAGATGAAAACTAAAGAGAAACAACTGTCATGGTGAATCAGCAACACGCTGCTGGAGGATGGTGCCACCTACTGTGTCAACATAATGCTGCACATCTAAAAGCACTTCAGTAGGATACTGATTAATGATAGTCTTTTGTTGATGACCTTCAGAACTGCTGATGCTGCACCGGAAGCAGTGAAATCCTGACTACCTGTTAACTACGTCCTTCACGAGTAACCAAAGGAATCGTTCGTGCTGACAGATGTGAGTCAAAAAGTTTAAAAATCTTAAATGTTGTCTTTAACTTACAGAACTGTATAATAAAAACATCCTGCTGCAGTTTACTGGACTGAACTGCATGTTTTAATTTGATCAGCATGAGCGGTGGGGCCTTTTCACGAGGCACAGTGTTTTATATGTCAGCACTCGGTTGTAGCAGCCGAGTCCAGTCGGTGCTGCCAGCTCTTCAGCTGAAGAACAAAGGAAGCCTCTGTTCTGCAGCCAGTTTTCTCTCAACCCCCTTACAAAAAAAATGGGATCATTGTGTAGGTCAGTGGGGCTGGACCAGATACTCGTGATCACACGTTCAAGAAGACACCAGAGTTCATCTGCTGATTACAGCAGTATTCTCAAAGAGGGCGCCTGGTCTCTGCCTTCAACGTGGGGTTAAAAAAAAAAAAAATAAAGTTTTGTAGTCTTCCCTTCATTTAACAGCCACCAAAACACATTTCCACTGACATACATTTACTATGTTATGCTAAAAGACAAATGAAAGATTGTAAATAATAAACTGTGCATGATAGAAGCAAAGACATCTGTAAAATTGTAGCTGAGAATGCTGATTCCACTGTTCCAGTTATCTATAAGTTGACCATGTGCACAACTAGATTTACATGAATACTACAGCATGATTACTGCAAATGACCAATATATGGCACAAAAGCAGCTGTGCTTTATAATGTTCATATCCTGATGGTTCTGTAGTCAGTTGGAGCATCAGAGGGATTAAAACATGTAGGGAAACATCTGATTATTACAGATTAAGAAAAGAGGATGTGCTCTGATTTTCTCCATGCCATGTTTGCGTACATAGAGACCACTTTGTGATGCATGGAAATTCACCAAATTAAATCAAACTTGCCCTATGAAACAGGGACTCTGTCTGTCCTTTGTATATCTTGAGAAGCATTAATCCGTTCTTTTGACTGGTCAGGTTTGCTGTCGAGGACTGAGGGAAACACACTGTTGATTCTGAAACCTATTTTGAAATTGGTTGTGTCGCACACATAATGACAATCTCCACAAATCATTTTCTCTCCAGTCTTATCATGTTTTGAACCGGCACTGCACTAAAATTCCCAACAACCTTTAAGGACAATACAAGCATCCATAATGTACTCAATATAGGGGTCACATGACTGCCTTCAAGGATAGATTCCCTCACATCTTCCCAAAGCAGTGCAGAACAACTCTTCATCTCACAAGGAGCCTTAAGCCATCGAGAAGCTTGCAGGCTCATCAGTTACTCCTGTGCAAAATGTCACCAGTGCCCCATTAACCTCCTCCATTTAGCTTCAAATCAATTGTGGGATCCTTTTTCCTCCACTTACATAGGTGAAGTAAGAGTTTGCTGTTACACCATGTTTGACCAAGTTCTTGCAATTCTTCTGTGTTACATCAGTGATTTGAACATGTCTAAATCTGCACACAGTGAAACTGGAGAAATATTACAACATTCATGAAATACCAAGATTACATAAACCAGACACACGTCTGCTTTCTAACTAAAAAAAAAGAGAAGTCTGCATTTGTGTGAATCTTGAAAATCCTCACTACTAAATCACTATTACAAATATGGTTTTTGCTCACAGTACAGACAGATGCATTCACTAACGGTTGAGAGATGTTTATATTAAACCGTTGGACTGCTGAGAGACAATACTGATGTGCAGGACACTGTAATGTCAAACAGTATTCACCTGCTCAGTTTGTAGTGTTGTATTGGACAAGCTGCTATTAGTGACTAAGAGAAACAGAATGGTTAAAAAAAAGAAAATCTTTTTGACTGATATGATCTGATTCACAACAGGGCTGCACAATAAACCCTTTGAGCATGGACACAGCAGATTAACTCAAACACAATGCAGGGCTACAACTTTTGTTTCTACTTGATGCAAAAGTTTAAAGTTGTGATTACACAACTTATCTGCAATAAGTCTGTCTTAATGAGTCCAATTTAGTTCTTTGATACATGAAAGCTAGTTGCTTGAGAATATCATGCACGCACTGCATACACAGCAAACAAGTAATCACAATCATTCTTCATACATTTATCAAACAAAGCAGTGCCTACTGTAGCTGTTTGATAAAATGCACTGCAGTCCACATCACCACAACTGTAATTATAACGTAATAATCGATTCTTTCCAAAAAGACTCAAGTAGCCTGGTGAAAATACCCGTATAAACTGCTACTTCAATTTTTCTGACATCATGCAGCGTTAATTCACCACACAGCTCGTGGAGTGAACAATATTAATGTTTAATGAAAAGAAATAAACATAATATCACAATCAAAAAACTGCACGTTTTATATTGCATTAGTCATTTTGAGAGCTCCATAATATTTTAATTATTCATGCAGCTCCAATATTTTTAATGCAGACTGTGGACGACATTTCCAGTCCAGAGTTCGAGGTGACTTTTTCAAATCATTGTGTGAATATTATTCTAATTAACAGTAACTTCAGCCCAATAACTCCAAGTCTGGTTATTTACTGCTCATATTTGTACATTATCATAAGCTGACCTGAGAAGAAGCTGCACTAACCTTTATGAAACAACTAGTAATGAACTGAGCGGAAGTACAGTTTACCAAGTATTGTTCTTAAACACAATTATGAGGTACATTACTTGACTACTTCCCTTTTCCTCTCCACTCCATTTATTTGATAACTTAGTTACTTTGCAGATTCAGATTATTCAGTATTTATAAACTATCAACAGATACCATCGCATGTGTGACATTGTAACTGCATCAGAGCCACAGTAGCACATTTTTGAATTAGTTTAATTTATCAGCAATCTGACAGAAACATCACTGATACCGATAACTGGAAAATGCTGGCTATCGTCCCTGATAAACGGCCTATCCCTTTCCTATCACAAAGTAAAGGTTTGATTGATTGATTGATCAGGTCCATGCAAAACTCCAGCACTCTGCTGTCACTGAGTGTCACAGTATCAGTTCCTGAGTCACGCCTGGCTGCAGAGGCACAAACCAGTTCTGTCATGTCATCCTGAGTCTGCAAACCCTGGAGGAGGACCTCTGGTCTACATCACGATCTAACAGGATTAATACACACACACAAACACACATTCTGATGCATGACCTTTTCCTCCTGGGCATGAAAGTGACGAAACGAGGAAGAAAAACTCTAATTTCTCACCTTGTTTCCTGTTAACACAGGTTTCACAGCAGTCTGTAACTTTAATGTGAGCTGTGTTTTCACCAGCAGCACACACAATCAACTAGTGAAACTAGTTGCTGCTGTCAAGTTTGGTCATTTGTAAGGTTTAACGTTACAGAAGGCCAACGTTAACAGAACAACCGCTTTCTCTCTTGAATAAGTAGTTAGTTAGCATGGTTTGCTAGTACGGCTAACTTAGCTGCTGTTGCTAAGTAAGGCAACCTTAATAACAAGTAGCTTTAATTGGATTATCAGCTTGTCATTTTAAGTGGCGACCATGTAAAGAGTTAGTTGAAAGCTAAGCTAACATTAGCCAGATGTAACAGACGATGTTAGATTGATGCTAGCTGCTCCGAGGCTCACTCTGTTTGCGTTATATTGACACAGCGGTCAGTCACATCAAGCTGGATCCTTCCTGGTCAGTAAGTTAGCATGCTAACCAGCTAACATTAGCATGTGCTAAAAGCGGGTCTTTACCGTTAAAATCTCCGGTGTCCGCCACCACCACGGTGTGTTTCTTCAGCTGGTTCAGCGCTGACTCCATCTTCCTCCGCTTGTCTGGGGACTCACTGGACATGTTGAGCACACCGGGACGCTTTTATACACACAAAACACGTGAGAGCTGGAGGAATGGCAGGCGGACGGGAGCGCGCAGCACAACGAGGAAGTGCTCTGCGGTAGCGCGCCTCGGAGGATTGGAAGCTCGTGCAGATGACGGAAGTAAAGTGACAGAGACAGGTGGAGAGACAGGTGGAGAGACAGGTGGAGGAGGAGAGACAGTCAAATGTATGACATGCTTCAGTATCAGGGTCAAATTAAGCGATATAAGTCACTTTTATATTATCTAATGAAGCTGGTGGCAGGTGTTCAGTGGAATGCAGGCTCTGAGGACATAGGAGGTCTCTCTGTACAAACTTAGAGCTCATTGAGGACAGGTGAGAGAGGTTAGGATGCATAAATATATATATATATATATTTTTTGATTTAGCTACGTCTCTTAGGTCGTAACAACAGTGTGAGATAACCGGGGATGGAAGGAGCTCAGATACTGACAGTGTTGTATAAAGTACCAGAAGACAGTAAAGTTATGGGGTTAAATATTACAGTGAAAGTCAGTCACACAAATAATACTTGAGTTTTAGAATATCAAAAGTCATTTTTTGCATTTGAATGAAAAAGTAAATTATAAATAAAGTTGCATGTATTCATATACTGTACAGGATATGTCGATCAATTATCAGCCCGGCCGATCATCAGCTCCTTTAATCTGATTGTTGATAAAACATGTTAATTTAAACATGCACTCATTTGGTTCTGATGCAGAATGTAATCTGGAAAGTAACTAGTTAGAGCTATTAAACTCATGTAGTGGGTAAAAAGTACAATATTTAACTGCAAACTGTAATTTAGTGGAAGAATAAAGTACCAGAAAATAGAACTTCTCAGGTAAAGTACACGTTCCTCATAATTTTACTCATGTGAATGTACTTAGTTACATCCCATAACTGCAAACAGGTTTCCTAAAACTAAAGCTCAACATCTCAAGAACCTGAATGCAAAACATTTTTCCATACTCAAATCTTGTGCAAAATGATGTGATACATCTAAAACACATCAAACATTATTTAGGCTGTGTGTTGGACCCATAGTTTAACTATATTATATGGGCCAGAAGTATCTGACATAAATATATCTCCTCAGTACCTATCAGAACTCTGAGATACCACCTCACACGACCCAACATGAGTCGGGGATATTGGGATCAGGGTGCATGTACAGTGTGTGTGTTTGCAGCATTTAATTAAAAGTCAAATTAAATGTGTCACATTATTTTTTGGGACCAAAAATATCCACAGAACACAAAATATAAATTCAGCTATGTTACATCGACAATCAGGTGAAAGACTCAAATATCCTCTACTACCTCTGAGTGTTGTTCTTTGACTCAGCTACTCGTCATACTTGATTTACAAGAAACCGTCACGACTGATAAAACTCACCTTTCAGGAAGACGTACGAGAGCAGCACGTTCGTTTAGTCTCTGTTGAGGAAATGTCTCCTGAACACAACGGACACAACCGCCTGTCAGGAAACAGCCGAGAATGCTTTGAGATTGAAAACGTGTTTTTAAGGTATTTCTTTACAACTACAGCAGCAGGAGGTCACATTGTACCTCGCTGTTGTTACGTTCTCGTTTCTCCTCTTTTTATCTGTTGACACATCTCGTCAGGAACCTGCGGAGATGTGACAATGCCGCTTTGTTAGAGTCAGTCTCTTATCAAGGAAGTAAGGACAAATACTTACTGTCTGGTCTCAAGCAGTCACATTTGATAACGACTCTAAAGCTTTGTGATCTGTGCAGGATTCATTAAAACAACAGTACATTCACAGAAACAGCGCTGATATTTCTCCGGTGCCTTAATGATCTCTACAGTCCTTCTTCATTAGGAGAAACAGCTGACTATTGTTGAGGAGTTTTTCATCATGTTCTGTGAGCCCTGATGATCATGGCACCGCTCCAAAGAGCACCGTTATGGGAAGGTTACGTTTATTGAAGGACTAAAGTTGCTGTCCTGAACTTTTTACCTGTCATTTGAATTATTGGACATTGCAGGAAAGATGGAAAATATTCAATTAGACAAAGAGCACAGAGTCTGCTTCAACTGCATTCTAACATGTGCTGCTGCACTACGTGATTCTGATTGCTTGATTATTTCAGTAACTGTGCTGAGGCTCCTCTTCCCAACATATCTTCAGCCCTCCAGCAACAGATTCCACAACATCTCTTCTCTTACTGGCAATAAAGTGGCAATGAGTTCATTAAAGAAATCATTACATTTGGTGTGATTGCCTTGCTGTGCATTGTGTATTCAAACACTCTACCCTCAGAATGACACTGCATCTTACTCCATTCACAAACCTGGAGGTCTTTACTGACATTAATATTGAACAGTGTCTCACAGTTGATTCTGTGCCACACAGATTACATATCATCAGATGACAAAAATAGATTATTACAAGAAAACCACATTACATTTGAAAAAATAAAAAAAGTGCAATTAGACTGTCGCTCTATTAACTGATGAACACATGATACTGAGACAGAACCCACCTTGTGGTGGAGACTATGAGTCTTGTTGAGTTACTGTTGAAGATTCAAGCAGCAGAAATTCCTGCAGAACCTCCCATGGTTCTGATTATCTCCTCATCAGAGACTTTAAACTTTATAAAGCTTATATCTGGAACCAAAATCAGGAAGACACCTTTTAAATCTTCTCCTGAAAACACATTTTATATGAACACATTTATGAATTCTTCATAAGTTCTGTGTTTTATTATTATTATTACGCAAACTTCCTCATTGTATCTCACCATGTTTTCCTAATTTCTGCTGCTCTTCATTTGTGTTGTTATCTTCTGTTTGTTTCTTTTCTGTGAAACATTTTATAAACTTTTTTTATTAAAGGGCTGTATAAACAAAGTTTATTATTACTATATTGCATATTATTTACTTCAGGTTGGGGCGCTCATTAACACAGAGTGCAGCGTCCTCTACTACTTCAGGGTGTTTGTTGGGTGGTTCAGCTCAATCGGCTCTGACTACAAGAACTCACACCTCTTAGACTTACTGTCGCGGCTCTGTGACGCAGATGTTCACAGTCCCCAGAGGAGGAACCAAATGCACCTTTTCACCCACACTTCTTTGTTGTACATATGTTCAAATTCAAACAGATACTAAGACAAAAAGACTAAAAAATCACGTTACAATGCTGATATGATTCATATCATATCATATCATATCATATATCATATCATATCAGATCATATCATATGGTATCATAGTAATTCAATAATTTAAAGTTCTAAATGGCTTTTAATTTGAATAGTAAAATATACAGCATGTTATTTCCAGTCTCATCTTGACTAAAATAATACATCACACAATTATTTTTTTAAACATCCATCTTCAGTTTATATTTCTAAAGTTTTGAACATCAAACCAAAAAGAAGAAAAAAAACAACTCTCTTTTTCTGGTGTTATTGGGTTGATTTTGTGTTGATATCTTGACGGATACTTTCTGAAGCTTGTTACAGTATTTATGACAGTGTTTAAGCTTCCACTCTCTGTAACTGTGCGTTCAGACCGAAAGCGCACAAAGAGGAAAATCCGCCTTGTCCACCTTGTCCACTCCACCTAAGTCGCTTAGTCACCCTGTTCGTTCTTGCTTCTAAATTTAAAGGGCCCGCACGCCACTCGCGTTAAACACCACCACGCAACTACTGCTGTAGCACAGCCCATCCATTTACCGACATCGTTGATCACGGAAAGTTACTTGTTGAACAGTAAGTTGATAACGCACACACACACACATGCTTGTACACACGCACAGCCACTCGAGAGAACTGCTATTGCAGGGGTGGACTGGCCATCGGGTACGGGAGTACCGGGATTTTTCCCGGTGGGCCGATCAATAATGGGCCGATGGACAGCCGTTTTTTTTTTAATTTTTATTCATTTATTTATTTATTTATGCTGCGCCTAGACGTTTCTCTGTCGACCCCAAGAGAGTGAGAGATTGGCGAAAAAATAAAACCGAGCTTCAGCGTCTGTCTGAGGAGGACAGCAACAGGGCCAGGCTGCCTGCTGGAGGGAGGAAGAAGGCTAGCAAGGAGCCTGAGATAGACATGCGGGGATGAGTGATCAGCAAATGGGCACGCCACGAGAGAGTGTCCCGCATGATGATCAGGGCGATGGCGACACAAATGTACGCCACTGTGAGTGACAGCAGAGATGAGGAGTTTGCAGCGAGTGCTGGTTGGCTGAATCGCTTCCTCCGCCGCAACAACTTCACTTGCAGAAAGATGCCAGAGAATTTGCAGAGAATCTGGCGAAGTTTGTGACATTTTCATCCCGGATTTTTGATAGGAAGAAATTAACGCCTGTCCCAAATTGCCACCTGGTCCCAAATAAACGCCCCGGCTATTATTTGGTATTTTATGGTAAGATAACTCTCCCGGCCCGGGGAGAGAGACATGCATCACAGTGCTCAGCTGCAGACACATCAGAGAGGTGACGAGTAATGACAGTAATCAAGGTTTCCAGCGCCATCTCTGAACGAATGTTTGGTAGGAACCAAAGTTACACGGGTGTTTCTCTGGGACCGACCTGACCGAGGGACGACAGCAGAATGAGACATCCCCATTGGTTATCGCATGGCTTTTCCCTCTTTTCCACCTAGACGCGTCATAGCTCATTACATAAAGTTGGAGGATTTTTAACTTTTTTCCCCTAATCCGCCTAGTCCTCCCGCCTCCGCCTTTTCCACCTTTCCCTCCTTGTCCGCCTGGCTCCCAATACACAATGAATGACTTCTGGGATCTTTTTCCTCTTTGTGCGCTTTCGGTCTGAACACACAGTAATCATTGAACAAGGAAGACCGAAAACAATCCCAATTTGTGGCAGCTCATATTTCCTCAGACACACCCAGCAGGTTAGACACAAAGTACATTCATGGTTCCCAGAAGATCTCCGAAGGTCCGCCAGCAGATTATTTTAATGGTTGGAGATTATTTTAAGTCCCTTTTAGGACCTCCCATGCCCCAGGGCTGGGGGGCGAGTTAAACCAGGTGTGGCAGATAAGGCTCATTAACAAAGCCAAAAGAAAGACAAGGATCTATGACCAGCTTCATTTGTACAGCCCAGGACAGTGAAAAGAGACAACCCTGTGCTGTGTCTCAGAGTATATGCTGATGGCAGTATGAGGCTGAACTAGTTAAGACGTCATTTAAGACAACACATCCTGAAACAAATAGACACCTGTTGATTGGGTGTAAGTGTGCCGGCAGCAGCATCTAAAAGTGAAGCCTCGCTGAGCCTAAATACAGCCTCACTGTCATGGTGGTAGATCTCTGCAGTTAAACACAGTGGAGCAACTCTGTGCTGCTCGGTGCTTTGAATATAACAAAGAGTATGAACAAGTCAGGGACGCAAGTGTTGATAATACACACACAAATATATATTTGCATTGACAAACATCCAATACAACATGTTCACACACCAGTGCCAAGAGGATTTGGCTGTCGTCCAGTCCAAACTCAGGAATATGTTCAAATATGACCTAATACCACAGTGGACATGTTGTCCTTCTCTCTCTGTCCCCCTCTGTCCCTCTGTGAATGTTGTCCTTCTCTCTCTGTCCCCCTCTGTCCCTCTGTGAATGTTGTCCTTCTGTCTGTCCCTCTGTGTGAATGTTGTCCTTCTGTCTCTCCTCTGTGTGAATGTTGTCCTTCTGTCTCTCCCTCTGTGTGAATGTTGTCATTCTGTATTACTGTATTACTCCACACCTTAGCTTTCCCATATCATTCATGGGCGAAATATATACATTGCACTTGCACTCTGGTTAGACTATATTGCTTTTCAATGACAATTAAGTTGAATGAATCTCATCACATTTCCATTATTAGTCTATATTAGCCTTATGTATTGAGATTGAGGAGTCACGTGCTGATTTGGGTTGATCTGGGCGGGGTCTGAGCCGGTCGGCCATGATGGTAGGAGACGCTATCGGTTGTCAGGGGCAACGCCTGCAGAACTTCACAGAGGCGCGACTAAACAGTCCAGAGCTCTTTAATTTCTGCGCATTTATTATTTCGGCGGGACAGAGACGGATCTACGAATATGAGAAAGAAAAGGAAGAAAGTAAAGCTATGCAAAAAGATAAGGCGAAAGAAAAGGGACCTTACAGGAACAAGCTCACACCAAGCGCATAACAGCGGTATTTGGAGAAGCTCTCGGACATCCAAAATATCGACCCATACGAGCTCCCTGCAGAGGAATGGCACAGAGACCTGGATCATTTACCTCCATGCACATACATGGACATCGTCAGTTACCTTGTTTTTGGTGTAAGTTACTACACAATGCAGGAGTTTAAAAGCCACAAGTCTTTGGAAAGTTACGAGACTTTCTGCTGCGGCTGGGTGCAGGACTTGGCCATCTACAAGCCCCGGGGTGGTGAAAACAGCGTTGTACCGGCAAAAAGACATTTTTAGAGAATGTACCCGAGTGAAAATGCAGAGAACACACTCTCATCGACTGGGGGGTGTGATCGAAAGTAAGGTCCTTTCTTCTTATTGCAGCCAACCAAGCAATCCGGCGTCTACTCGTCAGGTCAGAGACTTGCTTTCCTTATGCTGTGTCCATTTCGGCAACCTAAACTGTATCCCATTGTTCCTATGTTTTCCATATGAATCGTGTGAGGTACTGAATCAGTTTTTAACGCAGCAGTGACTTCCAGGCATGGTAAAACAGTGCGGAATTGTAAAAACCTCCACTACTACAGAGTTAAGGACACACGTAAACAATCGTGTTTTGCCGCCGGCATCCTGCCATCATGGCGGAGAGGGGGAAGATCCCGCGAGATCGAGGGAGGGGCTTTGTACCATGACGACAACTCCTCACTCTCAATAGCACACATCAAGCACCTGTTGTTGTTGGTTATTTTTAATTAAAATCTAACATGCAGTGGTCACATATACTTCACTTCTCTCTTCAGATGCACTTTAACATATTTCACCACCAGCCCAGTGACACAGCATCAGGTGCTCCTGTCCCTCTACCTCAGCACAGCAGAGTGACACAGCATCAGATGCTCCTGTCCCTCTACCTCAGCACAGCAGAGTGACACAGCATCAGGTGCTCCTGTCCCTCTACCTCAGCACAGCAGAGTGACACAGCATCAGGTGCTCCTGTCCCTCTACCTCAGCACAGCAGAGTGACACAGCATCAGATGCTCCTGTCCCTCTGCCTCAGCACAGCAGAGTGACACAGCATCAGGTGCTCCTGTCCCTCTACCTCAGCACAGCAGAGTGACACAGCATCAGGACTAAAGGCTGACTGGCCATCTCTTCTACCTGACAAAGTGAGATAAGAGTTAGTTCACAGAGGACCAGTTCAAATAAAAAAGCAGTTACACATTTCCCAAAAACAAAGATGGGACAGTGTCAACATGACTTTTGTAACAGAGTCTTAGTCAGTGCTGAAAAAATCAAAAGTGTATGAAAATTGATTGTGAAATTGACTGCGATGCAAGGGGGCGCTGGCTAAGATTTTGCCTAGGGCACCAAATTACTCAGGGCCGGCACTGCTACTCCCTGTCCCTCTGTGTGATTGTTGTCCTTGTCTCTCTGTCCCTCTGTGTGATTGTTGTCCTTGTCTCTCTGTCCCTCTGTGTGATTGTTGTCCTTGTCTCTCTGTCCCTCTGTGTGATTGTTGTCCTACTCCCTGTCCCTCTCTGTGATTGTTGTCCTTCTCTCTGTCCCTCTGTGTGATTGTTGTCCTTGTCTCTCTGTCCCTCTGTGTGATTGTTGTCCTTGTCTCTCTGTCCCTCTGTGTGATTGTTGTCCTTGTCTCTCTGTCCCTCTGTGTGATTGTTGTCCTTCTCTCTCTGTCCCTCTGTGTGATTGTTGTCCTTCTCTCTGTCCCTCTGTGTGATTGTTGTCCTTGTCTCTCTGTCCCTCTGTGTGATTGTTGTCCTTCTCTCTGTCCCTCTGTGTGATTGTTGTCCTTGTCTCTCTGTCCCTCTGTGTGAATGTTGTCCTTGTCTCTCTGTCCCTCTGTGTGATTGTTGTCCTTGTCTCTCTGTCCCTCTGTGTGATTGTTGTCCTTGTCTCTCTGTCCCTCTGTGTGATTGTTGTCCTTGTCTCTCTGTCCCTCTGTGTGATTGTTGTCCTTCTCTCTGTCCCTCTGTGTGATTGTTGTCCTTGTCTCTCTGTCCCTCTGTGTGATTGTTGTCCTTGTCTCTCTGTCCCTCTGTGTGATTGTTGTCCTTCTCTCTGTCCCTCTGTGTGATTGTTGTCCTTGTCTCTCTGTCCCTCTGTGTGATTGTTGTCCTTGTCTCTCTGTCCCTCTGTGTGATTGTTGTCCTTCTCTCTGTCCCTCTGTGTGATTGTTGTCCTTGTCTCTCTGTCCCTCTGTGTGATTGTTGTCCTTGTCTCTCTGTCCCTCTGTGTGATTGTTGTCCTTCTCTCTGTCCCTCTGTGTGATTGTTGTCCTTGTCTCTCTGTCCCTCTGTGTGAATGTTGTCCTTGTCTCTCTGTTCCTCTGTGTGATTTAGTGTTGTCACGATACCAAAATTATGACTTTGGTATGATACCTGCCTAAATATCTCGATACCAATACTGAAATGATACCACAGCGGAAAACTAGAACATCATCAAAAGTAATGGAATAAAATATCAGATGACAGAATGTGGAACTTAAAATGATTTATTTCTTTTTATTAATTAAAACACTTCTAAAGTCAAAATAAAAGTATACATTTTGTAAAAGCTGCTGAGCTTCATAGCTTCTGTATCCAAGAAGACAAGTGTCTTCTTGTTTTGTTCATTTGTCTTGTTTGCTCTCAGAGATTATTAAATAACCTGATTTTCCATTAAAAGCTCAGTGCTTGTAGTAGAAAAAAATTAACAGCACATTAACTACAATTTTATTCAGCTTAAAAATAATGAACATAAATTACATTAACTGTAAGTCTGGCAATTCATATAATAAGATAATACTTTAAATTTGCAATTTGCATTTTATGTTGATAAAGTTCTGATTGACTTAAAATAAATCATTTATGGAGCGCAGGTGGTCGAGTGGTTAGAGCTTTTCTGCATGTCACATCCCCCTCTCTCTCCCATATTTCATATCTGTCTACTGCTTAATAAAGGTGTCTATGCCATAAAAAATCTTTAAAAAGATAGATCATTTATAAGTGGTGTTGTTGATCAGCATACTTGTGAACACCAGCGCATGTTATGGTAAAGTTCATGTTACCAGTGTGAACGTTGCGTTTGCATACAGAAATATGTGGAACCACATCGGACTGTTCAAAAGTTAGCTTTACCCCTGACTGCCTCGTGCAACTCTGATGGTGAAAAAAGTTCGCTTGACTTCCATCCGGGGGATATTTAACGTTATCTATCGCTAACCTGCAGCTCTTTCAACTATTTGGCTACTAAGTGGCATGAGTGCTCCTGCCGACTGTCCTAGGCTTGTTGAAAAAGCAGACGCACAGAGCGAAATATGGGAATATTTCACTTATGTTGCAGAGAGTGAGGGCAAGCCCACGGACACCACACAGCCCGTCTGTAAACGGTGCTTTAAATCCGTAATGACCAAGGGAGCCAACACGTCTGTGTCGCTCTGCTCTGTGACTGTCTGTCACTATGAAACCACGGCCACTCTGTCTGCAGGCAGTGAGGAAGCAAAGAGAAGCTGCACACGGTAGGGGTGGGCGATACTGCATATTTTGGTATCGATCTTATACAAAGTAATTACAGAGCCAGTATTGCCAATACCAATACCGATACTGATACTTTTTTACTTGAAAATTCCTGATCATTGAGTGATTTAGTACTTTTTTTTAACTAGTTGACCATGATTATAATAATGATAAAACACAGGACAAAGATTTTAGCCAAATAAGAAAATTATATTTAACTTATTTAAATCTATAACCTATCTGCATGTAGGCTAGCCTAAATAGAAATACTGATGTTCCTTCAACAGATACACAAGGGGTTATCATATTCTGCCATATTCAAACTTCAGGTTTGAGATAGGCTCTATATCAATATAAGTATATATTTTTGAGTTCCAGTTACAGTGAACCTGAGTGAGTGGAGTGAGAGAAGTGAAGAGGAGCGCTGCGCTCACACAAACTCTGTGAAGAAATACGAGTGATTTGCTGAATTTAAAGAAGAGAAACTACAACAAAAATATCAATCTCATCACACTAGTATCAATCCGATACCAATACTCACCTTGGTATCGATACTATCGATATTTGGATCAATCCGCCCACGCCTAGCACACGGACAAGCTGCCCCGCTGTCGCACAAAGTTCATAAAGTACCGATACTAATAAAACATGAAAAAGTATTGTTCTTAACGGCTGGGTACCGCGGTACCTTTCTAGTATCGGTTTACCGTGCAACACTAGTGTGATTGTTGTCCTACTCCCTGTCCCTCTGTGTGATTGTTGTCCTACTCCCTGTCCCTCTGTGTGATTGTTGTCCTTCTCTCTGTCCCTCTGTGTGATTGTTGTCCTTCTCTCTGTCCCTCTGTGTGATTGTTGTCCTTGTCTCTCTGTCCCTCTGTATGATTGTTGTCCTTGTCTCTCTGTCCCTCTGTGTGATTGTTGTCCTTGTCTCTCTGTCCCTCTGTGTGATTGTTGTCCTACTCCCTGTCCCTCTGTGTGATTGTTGTCCTTCTCTCTGTCCCTCTGTGTGATTGTTGTCCTTGTCTCTCTGTCCCTCTGTGTGATTGTTGTCCTTGTCTCTCTGTCCCTCTGTGTGATTGTTGTCCTACTCCCTGTCCCTCTGTGTGATTGTTGTCCTTCTCTCTGTCCCTCTGTGTGATTGTTGTCCTTGTCCCTCTGTCCCTCTGTGTGATTGTTGTCCTTCTCTCTGTCCCTCTGTGTGATTGTTGTCCTTCTCTCTGTCCCTCTGTGTGATTGTTGTCTTTCTCTCTGTCCCTCTGTGTGATTGTTGTCCTACTCCCTGTCCCCTCTGTGTGATTGTTGTCCTACTCCCTGTCCCTCTGTGTGATTGTTGTCTTTCTCTCTGTCCCTCTGTGTGATTGTTGTCCTACTCCCTGTCCCTCTGTGTGATTGTTGTCCTTGTCTCTCTGTCCCTCTGTGTGATTGTTGTCCTTCTCTCTGTCCCTCTGTGTGATTGTTGTCCTACTCCCTGTCCCTCTGTGTGATTGTTGTCCTTCTCTTTGTCCCTCTGTGATTGTTGTCCTTGTCTCTCTGTCCCTTTTTGTGAATGTTGTCCTTGTCTCTCTGTCCCTTTTTGTGAATGTTGTCCTTGTCTCTCTGTCCCTCTGTGTGATTGTTGTCCTTCTCTCTGTCCCTCTGTGTGATTGTTGTCCTACTCCCTGTCCCTCTGTGTGATTGTTGTCCTACTCCCTGTCCCTCTGTGTGATTGTTGTCCTACTCCCTGTCCCTCTGTGTGATTGTTGTCCTTCTCTCTGTCCCTCTGTGTGATTGTTGTCCTACTCCCTGTCCCTCTGTGTGATTGTTGTCCTTCTCTTTGTCCCTCTGTGATTGTTGTCCTTGTCTCTCTGTCCCTCTGTGTGATTGTTGTCCTACTCCCTGTCCCTCTGTGTGATTGTTGTCCTTCTCTCTGTCCCTCTGTGTGATTGTTGTCCTTGTCCCTCTGTCCCTCTGTGTGATTGTTGTCCTTCTCTCTGTCCCTCTGTGTGATTGTTGTCCTTCTCTCTGTCCCTCTGTGTGATTGTTGTCTTTCTCTCTGTCCCTCTGTGTGATTGTTGTCCTACTCCCTGTCCCTCTGTGTGATTGTTGTCCTACTCCCTGTCCCTCTGTGTGATTGTTGTCTTTCTCTCTGTCCCTCTGTGTGATTGTTGTCCTACTCCCTGTCCCTCTGTGTGATTGTTGTCCTTGTCTCTCTGTCCCTCTGTGTGATTGTTGTCCTTCTCTCTGTCCCTCTGTGTGATTGTTGTCCTACTCCCTGTCCCTCTGTGTGATTGTTGTCCTTCTCTTTGTCCCTCTGTGATTGTTGTCCTTGTCTCTCTGTCCCTTTTTGTGAATGTTGTCCTTGTCTCTCTGTCCCTTTTTGTGAATGTTGTCCTTGTCTCTCTGTCCCTCTGTGTGATTGTTGTCCTTCTCTCTGTCCCTCTGTGTGATTGTTGTCCTACTCCCTGTCCCTCTGTGTGATTGTTGTCCTACTCCCTGTCCCTCTGTGTGATTGTTGTCCTACTCCCTGTCCCTCTGTGTGATTGTTGTCCTTCTCTCTGTCCCTCTGTGTGATTGTTGTCCTACTCCCTGTCCCTCTGTGTGATTGTTGTCCTTCTCTTTGTCCCTCTGTGATTGTTGTCCTTGTCTCTCTGTCCCTTTTTGTGAATGTTGTCCTTGTCTCTCTGTCCCTTTTTGTGAACGTTGTCCTTGTCTCTCTGTCCCTTTTTGTGAATGTTGTCCTTGTCTCTCTGTCCCTCTGTGTGAATGTTGTCCTTGTCTTATATATTACATTATATTTATAAAGTCTCCAGGTTGTCATGGTTCACCACATACTTTAGGACTTGTACTAGATTAGTATTCTCGTGGTAAATAAGATTAACAGTTATTTGAATTGTCAGTTAATACTTACAGAATTAGGATTAGGATTATCCAGTTTCCCAAAGTGACGTCCTCAAATTGCTTCTTTTGTCCGACCAACAGTACAAAACCAAACTCATAAATGACAGAAAAGCAACAAATCCTCACATTTAATAAGCTGGAACCAGTGAAACATTTTCCATTGTCTGTTGAGAAGTGACTGAATGATTAAAATACCAACAAGATAACACAATAAAGTTATAGAAACAATTTATTTACTGTCCAGTCATTATGATAGTTCATAATGCTTTACACTTGACATAAAGAAGCAGCAGAGTGTTTGTGGATATTATAAAACATGTGTTTGTGTTCTGATGCTGCTTTAAACTGCTCATTGAATCACTCAGAGCCAGTCAGCCCTTTAATGACTGGAAACTGTCAGTGAGCCAGCGAGTGAAAGATGATCTGAGCCCCACCCTGTTCAATATTTACATCAATGAATTGGCCAAATCCCTGGAAGAGTCAGATATCCCTGGTCTCACCCTTTCTGACATAGAAGTCAAATGCTTACTATTTGCAGATGACCTAATACTGCTCGCTCCATCAAAGGAGGCTCTACAAAAGCAACTAGATCACCTGCATAAGTTCTGTCAGACCTGGGCCCTGACCGTTAACCTGGAAAAGACAAAAGTCATGGTCTTCCAGAAATGACCTAAGAGTCAGAAAAATCCACACAGGTTCCACCTGGACTCTACGGACATAGAACACACACACAGCTACACATATTAAGGACTAAAAATCACATCTATAGGAAATTTCAATCTGGCCATAAAGGATCTCCAAGACATAGACATACCTGTCAAAATCTGGATCAAAATATTTAAATCAATAATTGAACCAATTGTATTGTATGGTAGTCAGTGTTGGGTGTAACACGTTACAAAGTACTTTTTTGAGTAATGAGCCCCAACACTGATGGTAGTGAAGTGTGGGCCCTCTCATAAACCAAGAAAAACGGGACAAACACCCAATCGAACGCCTGCACACAGAGATCTGCAAAAGCATCCTCAAAGTCTACAGGAACACCCCCAATAATGGATGCAGAGCTGAATTAGGCCAATTTCCCCTGTAAATTCGGATCCAAAAAAGAGCTATAAAATCTACCAACACTTCAAAGCCAGCGAGCCCAGCTCCTACCACTACAAAGCCTTCAATGCCAAGACGACAGCAAAGAAAGGAGTCCTCTCAGCCAGCTGGCCCACAGGCTGAGCTCCAACAGCACAGGGCACCAAGACCGCCCTCAAACAATCCAGCCCCACCTAATTATAGCAAAAGAAAAAGACAATTACATCAACTATTGGACATCTACAACCAAAACCCAAAGCAACCTCCAATGCTTTTTGGCCCTAAACAGACAATACTCCATGGCAGATTATCTGAGCTCTGTAACTGACCCGAGACTGAGGAAAACGTTGACTATGTACAGACTCAGCAACCACAGAGAGGCCGACACAGACAGACGTGGCTGCCCAGAGAGGAGCGGCTGTGTCAGCTCTGTCCACACAGACAGGTGGAGACAGTGCAGCAAGAACACACACTGACATCAGAACCCAGCTCTACACCAAAATTACATGCATAATCCCAAAAGTTACACAAACTCTCAGACCAAGAAAAACTACTTTATTTACTGGGAGAACAAAGTGCCACTGCTGTAGATGCAGCAAAATATGTGACTGCTGCCGCAGGAGAAGAGAAAAGCTGCACAACTACACCTGACATGATCTCCTCCACATGAGCCAGCTGCTGCTGACTGGGTTCTTACTGCACATTGATATATTGTTAATTAGCTGACTATTGTTCTGTAATTATTACCTTTATATGATACACACACACACACACACACACACGCACACATGCATGCACGCGCGCACACACACACACTTTCCTTTCTTTTAAAAAAAAAAATATTAATTATTAATTAACTATGTATTCTTTTTCTGTAGTCCTAACGCTTTGGCAATACTGCAAACACAGTCATGCCAGTAAAGCTTGTTGAATTGAATTGAATACTTTACTCTCCACTAGATGTCTCCATTTTGTTGTTTCTGATAGAGACAGTGAGGCAGAGAGATGTCTTTTTTTTCTAAAACAACTTTATTTCAATATTTCCTTCAGTTCACAGTTAAAACATCTTAAAAACATTTTCCAAAGAAAATCCTTCATACTAAAACCAGAGTGAAACATTAACTCTTCCTCCACCAGCAAACAGACGACATCATTAAAACACCACAGATTGATAAAAACATCCAGACTCTCCATCAGTTTGTGAAAGTTAAAATCAATAAAAACTCAGGAGGACAGAGACTGAGAGACAGAGAGAGAGACAGAGAGAGAGAGAAGAGAGAGAGAGAGACAGAGAGAGAGACAGAGAGAGAGACAGAGAGAGAGACAGAGAAAGAGAGAGAGAAGAGAGAGAGAGAGAGAGAGAGAAGAGAGAGAGAGAGAGGAGAGAGGAGAGAGAGAGAGAGAGAGAGAGAGAGACGGGGGGAAGAGAGAGAGAGGGAGAGAGAGAGGGGAGAGAGAGGCTGACTCTACCCTGTGGAGGAACCACTAGTGAAGTTGTGTCTGACTGGAGGAAGCAGACAGCAGCCGGACAGAACTGTGGATTATAAGTTGGTGGTGAGTGTTTTTCACGTTTCTTTTACTTTTCACATGAGTTGTATCAACAAACTTTTATTTCTGACTTTGTTCTTCTCTACTTCTTGTCTTTAATCTATATTCATACATCAGCGACCTTGTTTTAGAGACTCAGCTCTGATAAACTGGGAGCTTTTATGTGCTGGGATTGTCTACTTAGAAGGGATAAACTACATCCTGCCTCCATTTATCTTGTGTGAACTGGTTAATTAATCTTGCACTTGGTTTACTTAACGGTGGGATTACATTAATCACTCTTGAGCTCACTGTATGATTTGCTCCTAAAACAGCTCTTTAATAATGTATGTTTTTAATGCTTGTTGTCCATACTCTGTGTATGATTGTGGAAATGTGGTGATGTGTGAGAACGTGGCTCTCTGATTGGCTGAGGAATGTTTCCCTGGACCTCGATGAAAGACGGAAATAAACTTGTGGAGAAGAACAACATTTCAGAATACCAACCATTCCTCAAGCTATTCCCTCCCATAAGTTTTTCTTTTTTTTTTCTGGAGGGGTTACAGGAACTTTAAGGCCTCAGTGACTTCTCAAAGCCAAGGCCGGCTGGCAGAGTGCAGAGGAATTCACTGCCATACAATGTGCCCTTATGTTAGGTGAGCAGAGGGCTTAAATCCTCCCAGACAGAGCTGCTCCATGTTACACAAAGCACATTAAATATTAATCTCAACTGTAATGAGGGCATGTAAGGCTGTGGAAAAGAGAAATCAACCCTAAAACTGTTGAATGTGATTGTTCCTTGTCATCCTGTGAGACTGCTGCTGTTTTTGAAATTGTTGCATTGGTGATATTTGAAAGCTGTAAAAACTTCTCGTCTGTCCAGAACAATCAACGCTAAATGACAAGTTTCAGACATCATCCCTGAACAATGAAAAAGAGCAATTTCTTTATAGGCTCTAAATGTCACGCTGATTTTCAACAGTCGTACATGGAGAAATATATCGTCATCGAGTGAGAGGTGCCATTTTATGAGCACTGACAAAAAGCACAACAGACCACAATGCACTGCAGCTGAATGAGAAGCACTATTCTGACTTTCTTTCAGCCAGACACACTCTCGCTTCACATGGAGCTACACAAATACTCAATATTCACATGGTGGATGTGAATGCCAGAGTTCACAGCCTTCCTTTAGGACTCCTTTAGGAGTTTGAGGTACTTTACTTGAGTATTTCCTTTTTTTGCTACTTTATAGTAAAGCAGAACTTTTTAATTCGTTTATTTGATCAGCAATCTGATAGAAAAATTACTGATACTGATAATCATAAAATGCTAAATATCGTCCGCCATTTTTCGAAATCTCCTTATCACATCATAGTAATAAATCAGTGACTTGATCTATCAAAGAAAAGTGGCAATCAATTAATCATTTAAGTCATTTATGAAGTGAAACACAACCATGTGCTGGTTACAGCCTCCTAACATAAACACTTCTGCTTTTCCATTTCTTCTCATAATTACTTGATCAGTTACTTGTAATTAAGAGTGCACTGATCAGACCTTCTCTCTACAGATACCTAAACTCTAAATGCCTCTGATACCAGCGCCTCAGGCACGCTGGGACACTACAAGATTAAGTTGGTGGACTGCTGTGACTGAATAAATGAAACAGAGAATTTATAGCCGCAGATTGATTCGCTTTTTAACCAACTGCTCACATAAGCCAGTGGTTGCATGACACATGGGTTTGTCTTCCAGTGACATGTAAACCACATCGAACAGATTTTAACAATAAGCATGGCGTCACTCGAGGGGGTAACCAAGGATGTGACTTCATGCATTCTCGAGTGCCTCGTCCCATCTCCTCTGTCTGCTCTGCTAACAGAGACCAGCAGCAGCTAATGTCAGCTAATGACCAGCTTCCAGCACAACACAGAAGATCCACAGCGTTCCTTTTAGTTTGTCTTGCACCTTGATGCTTTTGAGTTGATGCTGTGAGGAAACGGTCAGGTTGAGTGCCATCATCATCACCACGGCTAATGAAGGGTAAAAGGTCGAAGTGCTCGTTAATCGGCTGGTTGACCTATTGACACAAGTGATTCTCATCAGTGTGTGTGTCGATGACAGAAAAAAATACACAGAAATACAATATTGCTGAACCGTCCTTCATCCTCGACTCTTGTGCGAAGTCCATGACTGCGCTTGTACCCCTGAAAGTGCATGCAGGCTATAAGTAGTGTTCTGGTAGTAGTGTTCAACTCCAGGTTGGGAGAGGTGGTAATCAGGACTGGTGCCTCACAGTCCTTCAACCCAGTATTTATCTCAAGTGCAGTGAGGACTGGGGCTGTTCAGATCCACAGGAGCATCCCTCATTGTAATGGGCATTTCTCATTAGTCTAATATCAGTGATCAAACTGAGTGATTAATTGTTAATGATTATCAATCAATCAATCAGTAATGGATGCAAGTGTAAATGCTCTGACACACTAACACATCGCAAAGACTACAGCTGTCGACCAACGAGCTTGTACATTCTGCACCTGTGTAAAGGAAATACCTCTGATGATATACAAACAGCTGTTTTCCGAGACCAGTCTCCCTCAATACAGCTGCTTCTAATCTAGAATATGTCAGGACACAGCACACCGACTAGAGCCACTGATGTGGTGAACTAAAGTTGATAAGCATTAAAGAAGTAAGTTACATCAGCTCATCAACTTCATAGATACACTCATGTTCTCTACGTGACCTAATGACTGCTGCTCACTACATGCTCACAGTTACAGTCAGGCTGTCCTGACACCTTCCAGGATGTGCACAGAGACAGCAGACAGGAGGAGGCAGCTCCATGTCCTCCCACATTTCATTAACTCCAGTACAGCTGAACTGATGAGCTGATGGCTCTGGACAGTTGGCGGCTGCCTACTGTTTACATTTCAGCCTGAAACGCCAAGACCAGAACTGCTGCAGATACAGGGTTTTCAACCTGACTGGGATTCTCCTGGCTGCTTTACAGTCCAGCGAGTTTGATGGAAGCAGTGAAAATATATTTGGGAGAGGAGGTGTTGAGTGTTTTCTTTAATGGTCACAGCTGGTGTTCGTTCAGCTACAGCTCTGTGGCTGACTTGTGGGCTCCTGTAGGTGTGGTGACTCTGGATAATTGAACAGTGGCTCTACTGAAGGTGGATGTAACAAGGCTGCATTGTACCGCTGCTGCAGCTGTGTGTGTGTGTGTGTGTGTGTGTGCACAGTGTGTGTGCACTGCTCTAAATTCACTTTCCCTCACTTCTCTGTTCCTTCATTCCGTTTTTTTGTGCCTGTCTCACTTTGTTACCTCAGTATGTTTTATGTTTCGTGCCTCGTGTTCGGGAAGCCCACTTTTGTTCAGTCCTGTCAGAAGAGCAAAGGGCTGAGAGGCGGACGGTATATGTTATATTGGATATAGATGATGTGCTGTTTATTTTCTGATTTCACTGGTAGAGGGAGCTGCATGAGCATAGGAATGAAACATATATGATATCTAAAGAGAAGTCAGGATCGAGGTAAAGTAAGAAGATACAGGAGGATGTCCAGATTTAGATTTTGTTCAGCACGGATGCACAGTGAGTTGTACAGGAACACAGTGTGAAACACATGAGATGCAGCGCTGCAGACCATTAATCATGAGTACACAGTACCACAGCTCAGATGTTATAAAGTGTGATAATGGCCGATATGAATTAATTATTGGACTAAAAGGCAAAGCATTAGATAAGATACAGAGAGATTAGACTTTAATGGTTCTGTTCGGTCAGACTAGGTAACTGCAGCTGCAAAAATAATAATTGTACTGCACAAGAGCAGCCCAGAACCAACATGAGCAGGTTAACTCAAAGACAAAGACAGGACAGGACTGACTGGACCTACTGTGTGTTTATGTGGTGTCGGAATAAACAGAAAAAAAATGTTTTGGACTGGGACACACAAACAATAACTCAGCAGTCTAACAAAAAATGATGGCACAGGAGTTGATGTAATATGTCTCAGAAACATGGTGGACAAAAGTAAATAATGGGCTGATGAAGAAACCTTTATCACAGTAATATATTTAATTTTGAGTTTCAGCTCCTGAATGCAGCATTAAATACAAACCAAACAGAGGAGGGGATGAGGCTCAGCACGGCCGAGGGGAATGATGTGAAGAGACAAGCAACCAGGTGAAGAGCTGGTGGGCTGGGAGCAGCACTGGGTAGAGAGACGGAGCAGGGACTGACCCACTACACAGACTGTATAGAGTTCTGTTCAGGTGCCCTGGTAGCTTAGCTCCACGAGCATAATGCTCCATGTTCAGAGGCTGCAACAGTCAGTGGAGTAGAACAACAATAGCAGGATATGGAAACACTTAAAGATACAACAGTTACCATTTACTGAACTGTAAAATGTAAAACATGGTATATTCTTTAATAAATGTGGTGTAACTAGTGGAATTAGTTGAAATAGTGTGTTCAAACAGCTGCAGGGAGAAAAGGTGCACTTCAGACACAGAGGCTGACAGGATGTACTTTAAACACTAAAAACAGAAAGGACAGACAGACAGACAGACAGACAGACACACACACACACACAGTATCACAGCTCACACCACTCAGACCTTATGGGAGCTCAACATTACAACACAACACCTGAGCAAATGTCTTTTCAGACACCACATTGTGGCAGATGTTACACATTGTACTTCTCAGTAAAGTACTTGTAATTAGATACATTTCTTGAGTAGGAGTAGATAGTTACAGTCCAACACTGGAATGTAACTACAAAATGTAGGGGACATATTTGTTTAAGGCCCTCAACAAAAGGGCAACTTCTGATGATACAGTGCAAATAATGTGCACAGCTGCTCAGACTTGATGTCAGTCCGGCTGTTTTGTTGTTTTTCCCGCCTGTCCTCTCAGGATCCAGCGGCCTCTTAAGTTTTGAAGGGTCTACTTTGTCCCCTGTGTTCCTCCTTGTTGTGAGCTCTGCTGAGATGCCGAGTGGAAACCACAGACCATAACCACACTCTCTCTCTGCTGCTGACTCCCAGTCTCACGCCCAGTTTAACACGGAGAAAATACAGGCAGGACGATTTTAGTTTCCTCCCTTCCTCACACCCTATATCTCACTTCAGCCACCATAATTTAGTCCTCCTGGCAGACAATCCCAGCCATATATCCTGCTTAGTTTTTGTGTTCTGGCTCCTTAGTTTTCTCTGTAGGTGCTAAAAATAGTAGCGGGCATTTACATTCTGTATATAGCTGCTGCTTGTCGGCATTCTTGGTAGTGCAACTGCAGACTAATCTTTACATAACATGTAATTTAACCTGGCATGGAGAATTCTTTAATCATACAAGCATCCCACAAAGACGGAGCATTTCCTGAATGTATCTGTTTGTATGGTCAGAGTTATATTTGCTCTCAAAGCTTCCTCCCTGCATGCCCAGTTTCTTGATACAACTACAGGTAGAGTTCTGTCTGAGCAGCTCGTACTGAATGACACATCTCAAGGCTTGACTCTCATTTACATTCATTTCTGTCAGCCAGTCTGACCAGTCTTTGCTGATCTTAATAGATTTAGTCTAACTTTATAGAGGTTGGCTCCCAGGACGCGGATCATGCTACAGCCTCTGAGTAAAAATCCATTTTCATGACTTTAAAATGGAGAGCATCTCTCTACTAGATTTGAAGAACAACGCCTTTCTGAAACTTTCCAAATCCCATGACGTCGTGAAACTGTGCCGCTTTGAATACAAAGTAAATTGAGATCTGTTGCAGACGATCAACACAGAGTGAAGTATAATGAAACATTTAACAGAGCTTTTTTCTCCAGCTTTTAAAACACTTTCCCATTTAAATAGTGACCATTTGAGGCCGAAATTATAGCTCTGGCTCTTCTTCCATGTGTCTTTGTTTGCTTGTCCCGTCTGGATTTGTTTTTTGTTTTTTTTGTACCATTTAAATGTGCGGTTTCTTCTCCAGCTCAACAGGGAGCCTCTGTGAACAGCTATCTTCAAGCCACTGCAGCGGCTTTGAATGGGACGCATTCGAGCTTGTTTTTTGGCTCAGCCACTCAGGCACTTACTCATTCCAGCACCGACGCTTCTCTATTTTGTTCTATAACTGGTTCTCATGCACTTTTCAAACAGAAAGCCGTAACACACAATCAGTTGTAGCTTCGAGTTTGCTGTCAAATATCTGTCTTCTTCTTCGTCGTCTCTTGATTTGGAATGAATATATATGATATGAATAGATACTGAATAGAATAATTTCATGTTGCCCTGGAGAAGAGATGTCTGCCAGCTTCTACAGAAAGGTTTGTACGACGGAAAGTGAATTGTCACTCATTCTGTTATAGACTGTTGTCGACATGAGTGTGTCCTCAGTTTCCTGAAGAAGGAAACATTTTAAAGTTTGCTGAAGCTACTCATGATTGGATGAGACTCAAATCAGGCATACACAGTCTTAAGTCTTAACTTCTTGAAACTGGAAGAGAGAGATGCAATGATGGGAAATACATTCATCACATATCAAAATATACTGTTTGTGAGCTTGGATCCTTTGAAAGATTAGCTTGTAACCTAGGTTAGCTTATGTTAGCTCACTAGTTCTAACAGCTGACCATTACATTCGTTGTAATTAGTTCGCTAGTTAGCACCATGGTGGCCAGCGGAGTTTTGCCTCTGCTGTAAACTTAGTTTATTACAATCCATGGCGTTAAATAAGTAAAAGTGAATAAATATTCAACTTCAAAATTTACAGTAAGTCCTGACTGCTGCCGCATACGTCGAACTTTCTGCCTTCTGTTGCTTCCGGCCGCCAACCATCTCTGCAGTTCAAACTTCTCTTCTTCTGTGTAGTATCAGTGTAGTATGCACATTAGCGCTGCCTTCTGCTTCGGAGGGTGAATCAGAGATTAACTAAAAATAAAACATTATCCCTGCAGCTGCTCAACACTTAAGTAAAAATAAAAAAACATACAGGCTAGAGTAAACTGATGGTTAAATAAAATACATTTTGTCCTCCACTAATGTCAAATGCATTGTAGACCATTTGTCCCAATTGAATTGTTACTGTTTTTTTTTTACTGATTTTATTTATTTGGAGAAGCACTTTGAGATTTTATTGTATTTTAGCATGTGCTATATATATTAAGTTTATTTTTGAATAATCCATATTTAAAACCATAGAAATAACAGGACTTTATCATTCTTAGCATGTAATAACTTAATTCTATTAAGTTGTGCTTAAGTGATGTTTTTAAGTTATGCTCACTTAAATACAAAATAGTTCCATTTAATCAAAAATGATTAGTCAAAATGACTCAAAAAGGAACAACATGATACACCAACTTGACATAATTAAGTAAGTAGAACTTTTTCTAAAACTTTGAGTATAGAGTACTTAATCTATTTAATTACTTTGAACGTTCGGGTTTACAGTGTGCTAAAAGAAAAGTGGACAGTGAAAATTGGCAGTTCTAAGAAGAGTGGACTAAAAAATTTGCATTAATTCTCCCTCCAACCAGCACAAGACCCATGTGCTTAATATGCCAGGAGACTATAGCTATGATGAAGATTTCCAATTTGAAACGGCATTATGAGACAAAGCATAGGAACTTTGAGGAGACATTTCCTTAAAATTCAGAGGTAAGAACAACAAAAATAAATGTACTGAAATCGTCATATCAAGCTGCAAGTAGGATTCTTGTCACATCTATGACATAACAACAAAAAGCAACAGAGTGCTCACATAGAGTCACATAGAGTGGTGTGGATTTTGGATTAGCACAAGAAGCCATTCTTAGATGCAGAAATAATAAAATAATGCATGACTGAAGTGATGGACACAATGTTTGAAGACATTTTATTTCAGTTCGTATTTTTGTTATTTTGAAAGGACATTTTGTTTTGAATACTACAGTATTATTGCAAGTGTCCTGAACGACCTCAATACATGGACCTTTGAGTCATCGAAAAAAATCTTTGTGGCCATTTAAAATGTGTATTTGAGTACCCCTGGTGTAAGTGCTTCAGTCAGTGACTGAATTATTTATGTATTTTTCTTAACTAATTTTTTTAATGCAGAAATCTTGCTGCAGATGACCTGTAACTGGTCCTATCAGCTGGAGACACAATGGGTCAACATCATATAGTCTTAACACAATATCACGGAAAAATTACACTTAACACATTTTAATGGACCTGCGATGAGCTGGCGACTCATTCAGGGTGAACCCTGGCCTACGCCCATAGAATGAAACTGGATTTGGCCCCAGTAAGCCCCGCAACCCCTTAGGGGGGAAAAGCGGCAACATCCCGCGACCCTCACGGATAAGCGGAAAAGAAAACGGAACGGAACGGAACGGAACATTTTAATGGACCTTAAAATACCCCTACCTGAGAGTAACTGGGGCAAAACCCCATAATAGTATGTTCTCATTTACATTGAATTCATGGATATAAAATAGTCAAAAACAAGTGCTTCAGTGGAAAAACAGCCCACTCAAATAGCAAATACAAAACTGCATAAGCTTTTAAAAGTATAATAAACTATATGTTACTAGATTTGAAATCTCATTGGCAACATGATGCAGGAAGGACAACGTGTGATGTTCCCCACGTCAACATTATGCATATGATTAATTACAACTACAAAGTTGAGTTAGATGTATATTATAATGTGAACTAGACACATTTTGCCTGATGCTTCTCACGTTCGACAGTCTGCAGTCGGCCATCATGTGGTCATGTAGTCTGCGGTCCTTCTGTTCAGGTTACTTTACTCCATCAGAAGGAACTCTTTATGTCTGTTCGGAATTGTGGCCAAAACTCTTTTGACCCCTTTTCTCTTGGTCATTTACTTTGTGGGGGAAACTCGCTCTAGCAAAAAACTGTGAAGTTGTAGTTTTCTGTTTCCTAATGATGCTTCCTGCTGTGGCGTCGTTAGGAAAGTTTTCAGCTCGCTCCAGATTTTATCGCTCCCTCGGACCATGGTTGAGGTTTTCACTGATCCATGTCATCGTGCTTTGTTGTGCTATCACCCACTGGACATCGACTGTTGTGTTTTATTTTGTGTCATGCAAACACTGAACACAAGCTCATCCAAGTTGCAGAGAATCTAAGGCCCAGTCTGGGTAGGTTTGGAAACAGGGTGTGACGGTTTGAAAGTTTGCAGATGGACCCAACAGCAGACAATCAGACAGGTGAGATGAGGTGATTTATTCAGCAGTCAGAGGGATAAAGTGCAGTTCAGGGGTAGGTGGTGAGGCAGGTGAAGCAGGGGTTACTTCAGGTAATGAAGCTAGCAGCTGGTGGGGTTAAGGTGCTGGGTTACCAGAGAGTTGAAGGGGTCCTGAAAGCGCCTCGGCTTGGGGAGTCTCGGGTGGAGTGTGGCTGGTAGTAGAGGTGCGCAGGCAGGAGGCTGGTAGGTGGAGAGGCTGGGGAGGCCAACACTGGGGAGGATGAGGACTAGGAAATTACACTCAGAATATGGCTCAAAGGTGTTGGAAACAATGTGGAAACAAATGCAGAGTTGACCGTGGTACTTAACCAGTGGGTGATGAGGAGATTAATTGCAGGTGTGTGTGTGAAAGGTCCGTACCAAATACCACAATCATGACACAGGTTTTTTTTTTTTTTTAAATACCCTCCATCCAGACAAGTGACACAGTTCAAAAGATAAACTGTGTCCACACAAACACACACGCCATGTGTGTGCCGCCTGGTTGCTTAGCTACAGAAGTGAGCGTGGACGAGGAAACGTGACTGCTCCTCATCAAATCGTCTTGGATCATTTATCAGCAAAACATTTTTATCTTTCTTTTTCATCATTGTAGTATCAGTGTATGTCTCTGTCTTTCTGAATATAAACATCCATTCATCAATGTACTAACTCACATACAACACATACATCAGTCCAGGTTCACCAATGATGCTACAAACACTGATAATCATCCCAGTTTCAGCTGGGACACTGAAAACAGGGAAGAGTTTTCCAACAGATCCATTTTCAGTGACATGTTTACAGAACACACAGCGGAAGCTTGTTCAAAAGATCTCCTTGTTGGTGTGGACAGGCCCTTCAGGCATTTAACATTTGTGGGATGCAACCAAATTTGATTTGGAAGTGTTCCTGCAGGGCTTTGAATAATTATTCCACTTTTAATTTTTAATTCATTTGTAAAGAACTCCAAGTGAACTAAAAAGCACATTTTTGGGGAGTCTGTTCCAATCACAAACACAAACATCCTAATTCAGTCTCTTTCAGATGAAGTTAACTTTTACCTTCTGGACTGCTTCATGTTGCCCTGATTAACAAGAAGATCTTTCTTGTGACGAAGCCCAGAGAGAACTGAGTCTTTTCTTTTAAAGCTTATTATTAGAATCACAACTACTGTGAGCAGCACATGCTTCTGCTTCTCTTCAGTAGTGCTCATAGTTGGATTTTCTCCATTGGCCTTCTTGTTTTAAGGCAGTGGCACATCCATAATGTTAACTAACAGAAAACATTGTTTTCATACTATTTTGGGAAAATTCATCTAATTATATCTGCAATCAGCTCACAGTGGTTAATGTCACACATCATTAGCCCCTGTTAGCAATAATGTTCCCGGCAATGTAATTAACCCTCTTGTCGAGGCCTTTGTCGCCATGATTACTGTGCCCTTTGTTAGCTCTGCTCCATCCTGGCCAAACCTGCACACACACACTCACACAAACAAGCTCAGTGTGTCATCTTATAGACATGGATGGGTTACTGAACAGGCTTACATCTACTAAACAACTATAGAACAACCAGACAGAGACTCAAAGAGAAAACACAGAGATGCAAAATGATCACAAAGAGACATAAACAACTGCAAAGAGATGTAATTTGATTACAAAGAGACATAAAACAACTGCAGAGAGGCATAAAACACCTACTGAGACACTCAAAACGACACACAAACAGACATAAAATAATTACAAAATGATTGCAAAGAGACATACAACAACCATTAAGAGCCATACAACTATAAATAGGCATAAAACAATTACAAAGTGACATAAAACAATTTCAAAACAGCTGCTAATATAATACAACATGAAACAACCACAAAGAGGCCAAATGGACAGTAATGAGCGTAAAATGGCTTTAAAGATGGGCCAAATGGTTGAAGAGAGATAGCAAAATGACCTCAAAGAGATATTAAAGGAGTAAAAGAGATGTAATAATGTGTCAATGTGACTACAAAGAGACACGTGGGGCTGTTACATGTCTGAGCCCAGGGGCCAATTACCCCTTCATGCATTTAGATATGCTTTGTGTTGTTTTAGTGAGATTAAAGGAAGTCAAGTCTGGTCTTACTTTCAGACACACACACACACACACACACGCACGCACGCACGCACGATGATGATGGAGAAGTAAATGCCTAGTTTTGCTCCTATTTGTTTTGCTCCTTTCTGGGTCTGTGATATAATTAACATTCACAGGCTGCCACTCGTCGGTCCACAGTGACTTGTTCTCATTGAGAAGTTCACAAGGTACTCCTTTACTGCCACAGCCTGCGGATTAGTTGCTATGGAAACAAAGCTGTCGGAAGTAAGAAGGAATACTTTAACCGATACTTGTGTTTGCTTCCTCCAGTGGAGGATATGTTGCAGTAAAGTTTGAAGAGTGTTGTTGACAGAGGCTCGGTCGCTCTCAGGGACTGGAAGTGTTGGAGAAACCTTGACGAGTATTTCTCCTCTTCCTGCACATCCTGCTGCTCTGGACTGGAATTCAAGTTTATGTTTCATGTTTTAAGACGCAGAGATTTTGAGTGTTTGCACATAATATTATTAATATTACGGTGAATATTCATCAAAATCAAAGACCTTGCATTTATAACTTGATAATACCCTCATGAATTATTCACTAGGAGGAGCTACAGTAACCTTGAATTGTTTGCATATTACGACCTCTGATTGTTATGATGATAGACTCCAGCTCCGAGGTATTAAGTGAGAACACGGCCTGTGTTAATGCCACTTCCACTGAGGGCCTTTTCTTGCCATCAGGGTTTTAGAAGGTGATCAGATATGACACTGTACAGCGTCTTTACTCCTCGCTGATAAGACAGCTTGCAGTTTAGAAGTTGGCCACCGGGGGCTAAATGAGCCATTTAGAGAGCTTGGTGAAAGGACAGCTGGATGACTTCCTGAGCTCATGTTTAGAGAGGACTCAAAATCTCACCTGACCGAAGAAACGGGTTGTGAGCGTGAATGTATGTTAAGTATTTAAAAGCTGTTGTGGTTCCTTGTTGTTAGATGAAATGAATCAGCCAGTTTACATGAGTAGGCTGGTGGTGTTCTACAGTTTTCTTTGTTTTCAACAGATCCTATTGAAATACTGGAGCTTGAACAAATATTTCGGTTAGATGATATTTATTGGCTGAATCATTATCATTAATCAATCAGTAAAATCATTGAATTCCTTGTGAAATGTATTGTTTCAGTGCACTGAAGTCATTCTATTCACTAAAATGTATTGACAATTAATTTACTGTTAGAATATCAAAACCAACAATGAACTGATCCAATTACAAGTGTTTCCTGTGTAGCTTGAGACAGCTCACTCCTCTAATAATGGAGGAGCAGTCAGCTGTTACATAGAACAAAGGAAGCTTGTTTATTGAATTTTTATAGGCTGCCATTAGTAGATTAGAATCCTACACCAGGATCAGATCGAACAGGATAGAACAGTGCTCGACTGTGCCCGCCCCCTGCTGACACAGCCACCGAGCCATCGAGTCTAAAACTGTGCTGATGTTCTAGATGTTTTCTAAACGTTTTAAATGCCTCATTCAGCTGCACAGTTGTATTCTAATAAACTCGATGCCTTGTGCCACAGACAGTGTAGTGAAAAGCCAGAGTATTGTAAGACAAACTATCTTGTTTGTTGGTTTTGGTCTTTTCATGAGATTTATTGGCAATAAGCGGAATATGGAATAATGAGAACTTCATCCTCGTGGCAACAGAAAATATATTAAAAGACAACGATTTAAATCCAAGTCTATGAAACCTGCAGCGCTGGGTCGCCTTTGATTTCCCCATAAATAATTCAGGTTTTTCCTTTAATCTGGAGGTTTAGAGTTTGAATAACATGCACAACGCTTCATTCCTGTCTCTGAACAAAGTAATTCTTTTTTCTTTTTTGCATCAGTCACAACTTTGTTTGTTGTGCTTTCATCCATTTAACACATCATCCGCTCACAGTGAAGCCTACCTCCATTTAGCTCACATCCATGCGAAACATCCTGTCTCACCACATAATAAATGCTCAGCTGACAGTTGTGCTGATAATTGCAGACGAAGGTGTCCTGTGAACTTGAAAGAAAGTGTAAGACTATCCATTGTGTTTCATGGTGCGCCTGATAAAAAGCAGCTACAATAGCTTCTGATAACTAGTTACAAAGCTAAACGTGTCTGAATGTTTTACAATAGGAGGTAGATATGCAAGCAGGTTTGATGCTTTTTCAGTTGTTTTTTTTAATGATAATTTCTTGAAGTTGAAAGAACACCTGTCACAGGACAGCACACAAGCAGTCAGCTGTCTGCTAGCTGGTAACAAACTCCTTTAAGAAAATGTTCCAGCTCAGTGAAACATGTAATTGCTTTCGGAAAAACACTTGCACACATAGGATGATCAAAACCTTTTATCTGCGGAGGCAAATGACTCATTAGTCAACAGTCATTGCTGACCCATGCTGGATCAGGACAGATTAGATACTCTTCGAAGAGTCCCAGCTCCTGGACTGGCCATCAGGAGCCACATGGAGCTGACAGGCCTGGACTGTCAGGCCAGTGTTACAAAACTAAATGAAATGTGTCAGTAAAAAACAAAACTAGAATGGCACCTAGTAGAGTTCATATCTGCCACCTCTGCTAATAACCTTATCTTATTCATCAATGCAACAGAGACGTTACTCCAGTAAATCAGACAAACCTTAGATACCACTTCAATGCTATTAGCCATGAAGCTAATGTTATGCTAGCAAGATTCAAAGTCATTAAAGGAGTCATCACCCGGAAATCGCAATTTCTCTCGTTAAATCATGCATATTGGTGTTGGACCTCTGTTGAAACTTGCCTGAAAAGCTGGAGTTTGAAAGTGGCTTATTTTTTTCGCTTTGGCTCTTTTTCCGAACAGGAATAGCGCACAGCAGTGTGCGTTCCTAAAGCACGAGATTTTGACTCTGCTCCTGCGGTGACGTTACCACAGGAGGCTACTTGCATAAACATCGGCTCACAGCCGTCCTCAGCCAGAGTGAGCACGCCGAATCTGCTTATTTCTCTGTCATTTTCACGCCATACATCGTCACTGCCAGCATTAAAACTCAGGTCTTACATGTAAAACACGAGTGTGAAAAGTAAGATGGAAAAAAAAAGAATTACCATTCAGAGACATCCTGCTGTAAACGTGTCTCTTCCACCGTCTCTGCCTCTTCACTCTCCCGTTCGGTTTCCGACTCCGGCTCGTACATAAATGCCTGAATTCCGTAAGGTTCGTCATTTAGTGTGTGCGCCATGACAGGGGGCTGTTTATGTTGTGGAGTCTGTGTGCATGCAGGCTCTCCCCCCATTCCGGCTCTGTCCTTCCTGCGGCCAATCAACGCGCGCCTCATTACATATTAATACAATGCACATCCGGACCGGTCAAAACCTCGCGCATAATCTCGCGTGAGAAAGTCGCGGTATGAAAATGTGTGAGAACAAGCTCTATGTTTGATTTAAAAAAATAATAATAAATTCTAATAAGTTTTAAGAATTGATCCAAAGCGATCCAAGAGGGACATTTGTAAAAAACCAGGTGATGACTCCTTTAAACTAGTGTACGCATGACAAACAGTAAATACATTTCACTGCATGTTAAACAACAAGACTAGCTAGCTAACCCGCCATGTCACTGTTGACGAACAAATGACAGGTCAAGCGTAATGTTGGCTGCAATCTAAAGTAGTGACAACAAGTCAAACCCACCTTTGTCCAATTGAAACAGGTTAACCCACCTTCTGATGAGTGATCATTACTGATTTAGGACGGTTTAGCTGGAGAGTCAGCAGACACTTTGTAGTCCCTGTGTAGGCTAGTTTTTTGCAGCTTGTGTGTTACAGGCGCCATCTTGTGGTGTAGAGGATGATGCAGTGACACATATTGAGTGTGGTACATAAGATAAAGAAGAACATTTATTTAAAGGATAATTTCAGGTGATTTCAACATGCAGCTTTATTGCTCAAGCTACCCTTGACTTGCCAGTACCGAAGACACGAACATTTTTGGTCCAACCCTTACAGGGCTCCTTGAACGGAGAGATAGCATTAACAGCTAACCCATGGGGGCAGAACTTTACACTGTGTTTTAAGCATCTTAACATGCTCCAAATATCACCCAAAAAGTTATGCAACATCAGCAGACACCTTAGCACACAGCACTGTAGCGTGTATGACCCAAAATGAATAAAAAAGTAGTTAAAACAGTGTGTTTGTGCAAGCAGCCACATACCGGTTTGTTTACAACCCTGTCTTCCGGTAGTCCAAACAGGTCAATATGTGGAGCTTGCACTTACTCCCTCACTGGCAGAGACGAAAACTTGAATTTGCAGACAGAAGCCGTATTCCAGCATTTTCGTTTTTCTGTTCATACATGACCATGTTACAGCCTGTCATGAGCCTTACAATAGCCTGTTATGAGTCTATTCGCTCTGCACTGAGAGCTAGCTTTTCTGCACATGATCATAGCTCGTACAGAGAGGGGACTCGTCAGTGGCGATCGAAGCTGTTTCCGAAATAGTCACAATGGAGAACTTGTCTGATGTCGAAGTCGAAGATATCGACAACAAACCTTTTGAATTTGACGGTAGACCATATGTGTTTGAACCGGAGTACACAGATGAGGAGTTACTTGAACTAGAGAACAAGAGAGCGGAGAGAGAGGCGCAGAGAGCAAAACAGGCAGAGGCGGCTTCAAGGCCAAGGATATTGGCAACCTGGTGGTGCTCTTGTGGATATTGTGTCCAAATGGATACAGAAGAAGAAAGCCTATGCTCTAAGGAGTGGGACATCATGCAGCCTAAAGTGTCCCAGGATAGCGCACAGTGTGTCACCCGCACAGAGGACTTTCCTCATCTCATTCATCCAGCTGTACTGCAGCTAGCTCTCAGTGCAGAGCGAATAGACTCATAACAGGCTATTGTAAGGCTCATGGCTCATGACAGGCTGTAACATGGTCATGTATGAACAGAAAAATGAAAATGCTGGGATACGGTTTCTGTCTGCAAAATTCAAGCTTTCATCTCTGCCATTGAGGGTGTAAGCACAAGCTCGACGGATTGACTTGTTTGGACTACCGGAAGACAGGGCTGTAAACAAGCAGGTATGTGGCTGCTTGCACGAACACACAGTTTTAACAACTTTTTTATTCATTTTGAGTCATACACGCTACAGTGCTGTGTTGTAAGGTGTCTGCTGATGTTGCATAACTTTTGGGGTGAGATTTGGAGCATGTTAAGATGCTTAAAACACAGTGTAAAGTTCTGCCCCCATGGGTTATCTGTCAATGCTAACTCTCCGTTCAAGGAGCCCTGTAAGGGTTGGACCAAAAATGTTCGTGTCTTCGGTACTGGCAAGTCAAGGGTAGCTTGAGCAATAAAGCTGCATGTTGAAATCGTCTGAAATTATCCTTTAAATCGATATAAAGAGCTGAAGTCACGCCCCTTCCGGTTTGACCCATGGGACATTATTTCAGATAATGTGTGGGAGTAAACGAAGAAAGAAGATAAATTTTCTGATCCTGCTTGAAATGCACCACAAAATCAAACATATGTTTTTTAAATTCAAAATAATTTCCAAGAAAGTCTCAGGTTGTAGTAAATAAAGTAAAAGCATCTTGTTTTGTGTTGAAGCACTCAGTGAACGACCTCGTTTCACTCAACATAAGTCACTAGCACCAACATGGAGCCAACCCGACACAGAAGAGTTACTAAATAAGGTGAAAGTCACTATAAAACTGTTCATATTGACAATGCAGTTGTGTGGAAGTGTAGTTTGATAGCTCTGTGAGCTGCAGGAGCAGGTTTGACTTATGGGTTTTGTTGATCGTTCAATGAGATGTCACTAATCCACTGTTGGCTGTGTGGTCTTTATAATTGCGCATTTTCACCGTCTGATATTTATTAGTTTTATGAGAAACTCACTTCCTTCAGATGAAAACTCTCTTTGTAATTGAAAAACATCATCTTGTTATTCAGACAGGATCAAGACATTATGTGTCTCTCTCTGTCATTACCAGACATTTTTCTGAAAGACGCTCCAACTCTGCTCGTACATTTAGCCAATATATTAATTCAAAACACACAGAGAACAAAAAGATCGAGAAGCACCTGGAGTTGAAGGAAGAACTTGAACAGATGTAGAAGGTGAAAACCAAAAAGGTCCCAGTGGTAACAGGAGCATTGGGAGCTGTGCCCCCCAAACTGGGAGAGTAGCTTTAGCAGTTTCCAGGTGCAACATCAGGGGTTTGTGCAGAACCCTCAAATTCAAGCTTTGGTCCTCACCAAAGCTTGAGAAAAAAGCCAAAAAAGACATACACCAACCCCCCACATGGGGATGAGAGGGAGGTTTTGTAATGATTATACATTCATAGTACACCAATAATAACATATGCTTTTAAATAATCTTGTAAATCTATCACTATGAAATTATTAGCTTGTATTAATAATGATCTTACAACATGATAGAAGTGCAATGTAAATTTTTAATGACTTATGACTTACTCATGAATCCTAGTTTCAGATTTGCACAGTGTTGGAGGAAATACACCGATCTTTTACTTAACAAAAAGGGATCAATACCACAGTCTAATAATACTCTTTTACAAGTACAATTCTTCATCAAATTTGGGCAAAAATACTTATTCTTGTTCTCTGTTAAGGGCTATCTTTCTAAAGATATGCTTTATTGAAAACGTAATTAGCGACCAGAAATACCAGACTATACATTGAGCATGCGCAAAGCGTGGCCACACAGCAGAAATGTACCGTGGGAAATGGTATAACAATAACGGAAAATGTAAATTAGATTCATTATTTCATTTTGGTTTCCTTGTGTATTATATCTTTTGTTTTGGGTTAAAAATAGGAAAGCACACAGCAGCTTTCAATGTTTGGTGCATACAGAAACACAGAAAAATGAAATATTGACTTGTTTTTTGTTTGCCAGATTAAATGGAATAATTGAATGAACAGATGATACACGGACCATTCAGAGCAGTAAACAGGCTACTTCTCAGGGTCTATATATGTATATATGTGTGTGTGTGTGTGTGTGTGTGTGTGTGTGTGTGTGTGTGTGTGTGTGTGTGTTTTCTTTGCTTCCTCCTTACACACTATCATTTGTCTGGTTGTGTGATGTCACCATATTAACATAATCATGATCACCTCATTGTCAGCCTTTAAAGAAACGCAATGTTACATTTACTGTGAGCAGGAAATGTTTACCTGACCAGCTCTTTACCTGACCAAATCTTTACCTCACCAGAAGTTGCAAAAGGTGAGCACATTCTGCACCACGGACAAGACTGAGTCTGTTGCTTGAAAGTCCGTCTGCAGTGAGTATTTCAAACATGCATGTGTGATGCATGATGTGATTTAACATTAACAGACATCAGCAGCTCTGCCCCTGCAGCCTGTCAGGTTGAATAAGGCAACGTCATGAGCCTTGGGACTCAGACTGAAGCTAGTAGTATTGTATCTGTCTATTTGAAACACTATTGACAGCCTCAGGAGAACACAATGGTCCAAGGCCCTTGAGGGAAGATTGAGCTCACACACACACACACACACACACACACGCGCGCACACACACACACACACACACACACACACACACACACACACTTGTGCATGTATTGATGTGGCTGTAACTGTTTCATGTCAGCTCCAGGGACTGTATCAGCGGTCATCTCTGCGGTGCTCTCTGTCTCTTGGATGAGTGAGGTTTGCCAACACACAGCCACCTTTCTGAACACTGATGAGATTACTCACACTGGGATTCTGGCAGAGGTTTCTGTCTGCATGTGTTTTGATGTGATACTCTGTTAATGCTGCGAATGAGGGAGGACAGATGTCTCAGTGTCTGTCTGAGGGTGTGTGTGTGGCTGACGGAACAAATGAAATGGTGGATTCATTTGAAATGTAACGGCAGTTTATTACTTTATACTCAGTGAATACAAGGAAGCTCTACGACTGTGACCGGAGCAAATGCAAATTCATAGCCTCACTGCATTAGGCACACATTCAGCTGAATTAATATGTTCAGTCTCCACACAAAGAAACTCTCTACATCTCATTAGGCTTGAAAACCACAGTCTAAACACTCTGAGATATAAAAGGATAAGAACATGTCCTAATCAAAGATTCTGATTAGTAAAATACTTTCTGATTGGACATCCACTCCGACATCCATATATTCACTCTTAGAGATTATATTCTGTATAATGAGCAGCCAGTGACACCCGAGTGGCGGTCCAAGTTACATGTGAGACATTTCATGCCTTTCCACTTCTAAAGCGAGATACACACACACAGAAATTGATTTTCACAAACCAGATTTAAACCATTGATTTGATATTCGACTCAGATTTAAAGGCCTGTGTCTCAGCATGGCTGTGGAAATCTGATTTCCGTCGGTCTTGCGCGTGTGATGGTCTTGGGTGTGTGGGCATGTGTGGTACTGAAATGAGACAATCGTATTTGCTTGAAGAAAAAAGCTCACTTGAAGTAAACCTTTATAGAAATGACTCCATTATACCTGCATATAAGTTTTAGTAGGATCGTTTCTGTAAAAGAGGATTTTTTTTAAGCCACTGGATGTAGATAGCTTAAGGAGATGATTTGTGAGTGGGAGTCGTGTGCTATACATATGGAGCTGTCAGCAGTCTGTCATGTGAACACAGTGGGGGCGGCAGCTCATGCATGTGTGCAGCACCACAGCCAGTTTTTACATGTGTGAGACGTCCCTAGAATGGATGAATGTACAGCTAACCCACACTGTTCCTCTCCACCAGGAGGGATTTCTTTTTTCGCCTGCCTTCATGTCCATTAATACATGTCCACAGAGAAAGCATATTTGTGTGTTCTTGGGCAGCTTTTGACTGGCAAGCAGGGTAATAACCTTCCTGCTAGAAGGGATTAGCAGCAGAATGCAAATGGGAGGTGTCACACGTGTGCATACATCATGTTTGCAGGTGCAGAGGGTTTTCGTTTCACGCCGGCTGTTCTGAAGTGTGGAGATGAGATCAGAATCAGCCATGAGGCCGCTGACACCACGTACAACAGACTGTTTGATGGGAATGAATTGACGGAGATATTTATAGCCGTAAATGATGTTTGAGAGATTTCCTCCTCATTTGTTTGCCACAGGCTGACTAATTCTGCATCTGGATGTCACTTCCTTGTCAATTTGTAAAGTGAAATAATTAAAGCATGGTTAAGGTAGAGATGGCAGTTGTTTGCTTTAGTGTGATCACCAGCCATGAGTAATGATATCATAGAATAGAATAGAATAGAATAGAATAGAATTACTTTATTGATCCCAGACTGGGAAATTATTTAACTATTATTATTATTATTATTATTATTATTATTATCTTATTATAACTATTATTGAACTAGACTAATGTTAGAGCCACAAGGTGTGAATAATGGCAGGCAGCCATCTACACTTTCATCTTGTTAATAGCTTCAAAATGTTAATCACAGCGCTGCGACCATGACTTAATGAACACATGTAGGATTTAATGCTATTCTGCCGTGTGCTGAAGTGGATCGTCAAAGCTCAGTTGTCATGTGTTCCTTTACTTCAGCCTGTCACTGCTGTTCATCGTGTTATTGGCAGTTTGAGAACATTCAGATTTTACACACCATCACAAGTTGTCCTCAATGAAGAGTTGCTCAAGACGATGGGTTGTATGCCTGTTCGCTGAGAATATTAAGATAACTTTTGTTTCCGTCTGTACATACAGCCTTTCCTCACCAGATAAACAGCTGTTAAGGTCATCTGTGCACGGAGCTTAGTCCGAGCTGAAATGACATTCACTGCTCGGTGGTTGCTGTAATTATGAGTGGTACAATGGAGGAAGTCAGGTGAGGTTGAATAAGAGAGACAAACGGATGGTTGTTTGGGCCCAAGAGTTTGGGCCGTGGACAGAATCTTCTTAGCTGATGAAACATGATTAGCTGTTCAGCTAAGCCAATCAGTGCACAGAAAAACAAAGGGCATACAGAAACCTGTTGTTTCTGTATGCATGATTGTTGCCATTCAGTACAGTTTCTCCTTATTTTGTACCTGGGATTCCTCTGAGTACCACTAGAAGGAACTTGAGTAATCTGGGTGCAGAGACTCTTTCTTGGCCCGGCCCAGGAACTGCCTGGAGTCTTGTTGTCACTTAGTGCGTTTATATGACACTCAAGAAAACCGAATTACTGGGTTAGTCCGACTATGATTGGATTTTTAAGATGCATGGACCGGATCGGATTTCTCATAGTCGAATTAAAACACCTGGATTATTCGATTGATAGTCGCATTACTCCTGCATGTATACGTTCCCTCAGATTGGATCGGATTTTGCGTTCTGCGCGGGCTAGAGATTTTTTTCCCGGGGCCATGAGCCGGAAGTAGAAGGACGGCGCCGTCTATCCTCCGAAATAACACTGCGTGCAAGAGCGCCATTGTGCATCTAGTGTGTGTAATTATCATGTGCACCACATATAAAATGTACAAAGATGTAGCTTCGTCTTGCTCTTTGTACGCCATCTTTCTCGAATGCCGAGGCAGAGTTTGTTGATGCTGGTGACATAAAGAGGTCAGTCGGAGTTGGCTCTATTACCATTAGTTGAAATGGGTACAGCGCCACCTGTTGTACCGGGGTATGAAATGCTTCGGCTAATAATTCGATTTCTCACAGGCATGTATACTCGGACAACTGCAGTTGTCTGATTGAGCAGCATAGTCAAACTATGGCTGTAATCCGACTAAGCTGTTCATGTAAACGTACTGACTGTGAGGTTGGCAGGAAAACAATCAGATCAATGTGTTTAGTGTTTTTCACACTCTGGTTTCATGTTCATGAAACAAATGAGATATAACACATCAATTAGTGAGTGTGTGTCAGGTACATTATTTATCGTTTTACTTTGTTCAGTTCAGAGAATTTGTTTCCTCCCAGAGTTACAGTCTTTTTCCAGAGCTAAGCTAAGCTTATACACATTTATACATATAAAATGTCCAACTTCAAAGTAATTACTGATGATGAAATGATGTCATCAGTGCTCTTCCTCAGGTTCACAGAGGAGAAGAAGAGGATGTGTAGGGCAAGTCGGTGGTGCAGAGCTGGGTGTTTCTAGCCTGTTACTGAGGAAGGATTTGGAGTTTGCAGTAATTAAATCTCCAGTGTGCACATGGCTACAGAGGTGTTTTATACATTCGTCAGCTCTCACTCTGTCATGTCCTCCTTTGTTACTCAGTCTGTGACGCCTCTTTGCATTGATGCAGCTCACACATTTAGTGGTGAGCTCCAGACTGTTTCTCATTACAAAATCTCCCTGTTAATTCTGACGGATGCAGCTGCAGGTTGGTCCCAGATGATTTGGCCTCTTTGGAGCTCATTTGTAAATCAGCGTGATGTCAACCAGACCTCTGAGAGCTCCTGAGTGCTCCTCCACTTACCTGTTTAGCTATATCTTTAATAGTGATGAAATTGCTTCAATATTGAAGTCACAGTCCTTTTATTTCACTTGATTGGCTTATTATTTATTATGTCTCACAATTAAGCTCATAAAGCTATGCGGCCACTGAGGAACAAAGAGGCAGCTCTGCATGCAGCAACTAAAGATGATGAATATTTAAGACTGTTCAGCACAATCACTGTTCGAGTTAGTGTTTGTAGTGTAATCACAACTTGACAGGTCTTCTTTAAATATACATGGGAATTATGCTCATATCTATAATTAGATACTATATTAGATCAATCCGTTGTTCCTCATGTTGACTCGTTTGAGAATACTAGGACAGACATACCTGCAGAGAACAACTTTAAACCTAATTAGTTTTCTGTTTTCTGTGCCGCTGCTATAAACATTGTATAAATAATTAAATTTCAATTTCCCTCAGCTCACCTTCCTGATGATAGGTAATTTAACTTTAGGCGGTTTGAACAAATGGTAAAAGATGTGCATCCGTTTTTACCCATACTGCAGTTTTCTCAGTAGCATCTGCCAGTGAACACTCAGAGATTCTACCATTCACCAGCAAATAAAGCCTCTCACATTTCATTTATATAGCCTGGCTTAAATTCACCACCTCACTATCTGTGTGTCAACTTCTTCCACCTCCAAAATGTTTCTATGCATTGGTTGAAGTTTCTGTAAATGTACATACATTTCCATGTCAAGTTTTTTTTTTCATTTTTTTTTTTTTTTTATCTCAATTTATGTTGAGAAAGTACCTTATACTGGGTCCTGGTGCTCAGCTGGTAGAGCACCTGATGTACAGGTGCCGGGTCCAGTCTGCGGCTGCCCAGCGCTCAGGTGTGACTTGCGGCCCTCGTTCTGTCAACTCTACAAGCTGTCCTGTCAAATAAAGGTGTTTAAAATACCAAACATATATTTAAAAGAAAAGAGAAAGAAAGAGAAGTGCCGCCATGAGTGTGGTGACAGAGACCAATACAGTTCAGTTGTGGGCTGGAAAAAACAAAAACAATGAGCTGAAAGATGCTAAAACGATAGAGCTGGAGGACACTGCAGATACAAGTGATAATTCTCTGTAGCTGATATGAACATGTTGATAAGTACAGCTTTCAGGACTACACAGAGTGGAGCAGGATCTTACATTTGGATTACTCTGTGAAAGCCTCTCCACAGTCAAGAGAGAATGTTCTTAAACCAGAGAATATCATGAGCCTGACCCTGTAAATGTGCCTCGGCAGGCTGTAAGTTCTGTAGGCGGGCCGGTCCAAACAGAGCCATTTTTACTATAGGCCACAAAAACTAAGCAGCTTGAAGCCAACAGCAGGTCGTGTTAATATTAATCTGTGCTGGTGCGGGAACACAAAACACTTGTTTTTCATTTCTATTTTCTTCTTTGCACAATGAATGCAGGTAGGCGTATAAATCCACTCTTTACCGCCGCCCACGTTTAAACTCTTTGCATATGCAGAATATTGTTTTGCTCCGAGCGTGCCGTACAGCGTAATTACATTGTAGCGTGTCGAGTTACACAACTGCAGACATCAGCAGGCTCATCCACAAACACATCTCGCACAACGCACACTCGGTGGGCTCACATGCCTTTCATGGTGACTTAATTGTTTTGTGTCCCCTCATGTAAAATCCCCTTGTTGAATTAATACATTAATTAAATCTTTTAGTTAACCACAGTAATTAATGCCAAATCATACTGCACAAAGGTATTAAGGCAACACATTCGACTAATGGTGACAAAGGTGTGACTCATTTATTTTCACTCTTGGGCTTTGTGGGATCTTATTATTCATTCATGACCGTTAATGTGTGTTTTTATTTTTTAATTCATGTTTAATTCACAATTTTAGCCATCTGTTAGCAATTGCAGGGTGTTTCTGTAGGCAGCTCTCTACTTATTATTGCCCACACGAGCATTATTTGAATAAAAGTCAAGTATCTGTGGCCCTATACGTAGGTTCTGTCTTCAGTCTGAACCGAGTGCACAGAGTTTCCTGAGTTCTGTTTCGTCAGGTTTACAGCTACATCTTTTAGTTCTCTTGCTTCAACGTGCCGTGAGTTTTTACTGCACATATGGAAACGTTTGAGATTCTGAAAGCAGCCGCTCTCACTTTTAAAGGTGCACAATGTCGTTTTGGCGAAGAAATTCTCAGAAGAGAAAGATCTTCACTGAAAATAACAAACCGTTTTTGTGTTTATGACTGAATAAACTGAACAAAATGCACTTTATACTGTTTGGCTTTGTAGATATGTGGTGGACCCTGCCACCTTTCCATCTTCAAACAGTGTTGTGGGACCTTATCGTCCTCAGAGAACAGCTGGTTTATTCACTTATGGAATGTTATTGTAATATTACCTCATTAGTATTTCTTCTTCTCAATTTCTTCTCCAAAACTACAATGTGGCCCTTTCAGTATAACCTTCAAACGTTTGTATGAAGCACTTAATTTGTGTCAGATCCTGTTGAAATTAAAGTAATTCCTAAGTTCCTTATTGTCTTTGGATGCATGTGAAAAATGTATTTAAAAAGAAAAGAGAAAGAGAAGGATAAAGCTGTCCAACCACTCATTGAGAGTTTTCCACATGTCTGCTGAGCGACACTGGCGCTCGGCCTGATACTTGCTGTGTCTTAATATTTTTAAATATGATAATTATAAGCCCTACAGTGTTTGTGCTGTGACATGGTGGAATGGGTGCCGATCTTTAACACAGAGCTGTGTGTAGGTATAATACTGAATGGTTGTGTTTCTTAGCCTGCTTGCTTTTAGTGGCTGTATACAGGAATGTGGTTCTGATGGTTGTTCACCAACAGGAGAGTGACAGGACAGTCAGAGAGAAAGAGATAACCAACACTCTGCTGCTGTTGAGTGTTTCTGTTTGTGATGACAGGTGAGTTATGAACGTGACCGCTAAAACAAGCTTAATTATTTCCAGTCCTCATCCTCGTCTGCTGCCAACCGATGTGCCGAGGCTCCAGTCAATGGTTTGGTGTGATGTAGGTAGAGATGGTGGTTTACTACTGTAAATTACGTTGTCAAAGGTGTTATCGATAACTTTCCCCAACCTTTGCATTCATGCTAAAACACTGTTGTTGTTCAAACCATCTGCCCCTTCAACTTGTTGCCGGTTTGAGGTTAGCTAGCTAGCTAATGTTAGGGCGGTGCAGTATGCTGAGCATGCATTTGTTGAAATCTGCAATTCTTACCTTATTTTCCAGCAACTGGCAACAACCAAGACTCTGGATGCTGATGAAACACAGATGCCACACGAGGCCAACAGAGTTACACTACTGGCTGACAAACAAACCTGGTTAGAAGCTGGAACCATCAGACATCAACAAAACAATCATTAAAATGGTTAATTAACAATCGGCACCTTTCTGCCCTCAGCCATGGGGAGAGTTTTATTTTTACCAAATGATTTGACCAATTAGTGACGACCGATATGACCTTTAAGTTCAGAGGTTGGGGTAATGGAACATCTATGGTCGCAGTTCAAGCTGGAGTGGGGAACTTTTGTTTCCCCTTGCAGCAGTTAAACATAACATATTGCTTGTCACTTGGAAACACTTTCTCTATAATAACACAACCTGACTTCCTCCTTAGGTCCTGTCATAATAAATACGACCACTAGAGGGCGCTGACTCGTAAACACTTGACTGATGCTGTTTGTTGTTTCTGTATTTGTGACTTGACCTCGGAGACGTTCTGTCCTCTCATGCTGTCCCATCAGACCTCCCTGTTCATCACTGTGTCTCACACTTTGCCACTGATGTCAGATCTCGTAGTCATCTCTGCTGTCTCTGTCACAGCTTCACTTTACTAAATGAAAATAAGCAAAAGACATGTCATGATATTTATCTACATGGTTCTGCTGATAAAGCTTTTAGACCACCTCATACTTCTCTTTATTAAATTCACAGTACAATAGTTAGTGACACATCTGTAATCTTCAGGTTCACAGTACACATACTTTTTAAAAAATAGAGTTAAGGTTTTCCTTTCTACACCTTTGAATATGGATTCTTTCTAATCTCTCTGATCTAATATATGACCCTTTGTAATCGTTCTTATTAATGATCTCTCTCATTACTATGCCAACAGCAGCATGTTTCTGCAGCACCAAATAACCTCAGCAGTTTAGATTTCTGCCTGACTGTTGTCAGGGACATGAGGCCACATTTTCTGAATGTTCTAAATTTAGACACAGTCGAGGTCGCGGTTCTGGTCCTGAACATCGTACATCCACCTACGAATTCACTTTACTGTTATGGTGTCATTTTGCATCAAAATGATATCTGTTTTCTACTATATAAATTATTAATAACATACAAAAACATTGTCCCACTCGGTTTTGAATTTACAGGGAGACTAAAAGGAGAGGAAATATTGTATTACAGTGCGATTTTTACAAGGAGACTTTTACATTATTTGTTCATCTTGTATTTTCCTTTCTTATGAATACAATACTGTTTCCAGTTTCCACTCTGTCATATTTTGAGACATCTATTTTAGTTTTATTGTCCATTCATCTCTATTTTGTCAGTGAAGCGAATCTGAAATGCCTCATGAGTCCGCCTGGTTGGGTAAAACATGTTTATTTCCCAACAGAGCTGTTTTTATTAATCCTTGTGGCTCTGTTTCCTAAATCATCCTCGCTGTCATGCTGTTGTGAAATGTGCCTTCAGTCGGCTCATCAGCCTCACACACAGCTGTGGTTGTTTGTGAAGTGATATCTTGACAGAACCTGAGCCTGGCAAATTCTCAGATCCTGATGATTAAACACGATGTGTTATGTTGGTCTGCACATTAATCATGGCCACAACATGGAATGTTGTGCAGAGCTGCAGTAAAGCACAGTGTGAAGGCAGTTTGTGAGGAAATTCAAGGTGCCATAAAGCAACATTATGAAACTATTTCACCCTAAAATAACAAGTTGATGATTCAGTGTCTTGTAACAGGATGAATGGTGTCTCCATCACTTTTGCTGATACTGAAATTTACAAAATATTGTATAAATATCACATTATATTTCACATATATGCACATAATACACACTTCTTGGGAAATGAAACGCCCGGCAACCAGGGTGGGAAGCTCCAGTATCTTTTCACTGTGTTGCAGGTCGAAGTCATTATAACATTGTGAATCTGATGCATTCTTATTATTTCACCACTTCTGGATTGATGAGCTCCTATAAAGACATTGAATAGTGAACATTTGGAGTGACTGAGATGTGTTGATATTTTAGAATGAATCTGCACAGTTCAATGTTTCTTATGTTTTTTATCAAAACATATCTTGGACACATTATTTAAGTCTGGAAGTGACACTGGATGTAATCTATAATAATGTTAGTTAGCATATGCTTGGGATAGCTAAGCATGATAATCCATCAGGAAGCTGTTTTTGTGATATTCCCAACATTACATCTTCACAGTGAACAATAACTTTTTACATCTTACCAGTTCTTACATCATGTGTTGTTTGTTCACAGACTTGGCATTCAAACACCCGTTTGCAGCGAGCATCCATGTTTTTCTGAAACACTTTTTATATTGGAAGCCAGGAAGACCAACTTGGAAATTCTGGCTTCTGACTTGCAATGAATCACACCATTAAAGCAACATCGTGTGCAATTTGGTGCCCCACAGTTTCTTAAATACAGATCCCAGATCTGTAACAGTTTGTCAGATGTACTGTAGCTGCTATCTACAAAATAAACTCAATATGTCATAAGAATGTGATGTGTTGAAAACATGTATGTTGAAGTTAACATGTGTGACGCTGTTATCCGACCCCCTTACTGAAGTGACATAGAGCAGAAACAAGTGATAGAGGGCGGATAGATGAGACAGAGACTCTGTTCACTCTGTTACATGACACTTTCTTGAGGTGAAAAAAGTTACATAGTGCTGCTTTAATACAGATACTATCAATATGAGACATATACTATACTCTGTATACTATATATAGTATACTCTGTGACCTTGGTAGATTAAAAGCAGTGAGTTGCGATCAAGAGAAAACTGTTTATCTCAATATACCAGGAGTATTCAGATACTGAGATAAGATGTCATTAGAACCAAGGCTGCTCCTGCCGTCTGTATCATTATGAATTCACATAATCAACTCTTAATTGAATCGTTAAGCTGTAACCTTGATTTATAACCTTCTAATTATACCCAAGGATAAAACAGGTCGTCTAAAAAGAGCCACATTAAGTCTGAAAATGTAACTTTCCCCAAACAGCCCCACATTAAAGCGTGAAGAGAAAAGATTTTTGTTGGTTGCATGAGCTAAAACTCAACCAGGCACACAGCTCTAAATAATTTGCAAGTCTTGTGGAAAGCCATTCTCATTTCATACGCTCATAATGCTGCTGCGTGGGCACTGCAGTTATCCTTGTAGCCTGTTTTGTCATTTAGTGGAGATATTCAGAAGAGACTCATATTCCAGCTCTAAACAGGGGAAACGTAGCCAGACTCCTGCCCCTTTACGGCTGCATGGAGACCAGAGAACAGCAGCACGCCGCATGTTGTGTATCTGACTGAGCAGCAATCCGTAAAGAGATTTAACATGTGCTCTTATTTATAAACCTTCAGCATTGATGGAGAATCATCACATCATCACGTTTCCTGCTGCAGCCAGAACCTTCTTTCTCTTCTGTGTTTGTACATGATGAGGACTTCAAAGACACGGCGCCCCCCTAGGGCCCCGCACATTTACTGTGTGTGTGTGTGTGTGTGTGCGTGCCTGTGTGTGTGTGTGTGTGTGTGTGTGTGTGTGTGTGTGTGCGTGTGTGTCTGTGTTGTCTGTGTGTGTGTGTGTGTATGTGTGTGTGTGTCTGCGTGTGTGTGCGTGTGTGTGTTTGTGTGTGTGTGTGTGTGTACGCGATTGTGTGTGTGTGTGTGTGCGTGTGTGTGTGCGTGCACGTGTGGGTGTGGTTACGGGATGCCATGATGTGGAGCAGGAACATGTTTTGCTGTCAGTGTCACAGTATGTTGATCAAAGACACTGATGACTTTCCTGCTTCATCCCACTTTGTGTATTTCATTAGTGACAGTTAGTAATACGTTGAAACACAAGTGAGCTGATCACACTCATCATATCCTCCGCATGTATTGTGAGTCATACAGGCCGTGTATGAATAAGCATGCTCAGTATGAGCACAGAAAGCTTTGTTTACATTGTGATGAACAGGATTCACCTGCTCTTTGACCTTCTGGGAAATGTCACAGGCATGTCGTGGACTGTGGATCAGCTGAGGCTTGAGTCTACAGGTGATCTCATGTACATTTAAAGGTGCTGTGTGTAGGATTTAGGGGACACAACTGACAGAAATGAACAGTGATGGAATGTAACTATGTACAGTTTCGAGGTCGAGTATTTCCATTTTCTGCTACTATATTCTTCCACTCCACTCCATTTTGGAGGCAAATATTGTACTTCTACTCCACCACATTTATTTAATACTTTAGTCACTAGTTACAGATGTACATGCTCTGATGCAGATCACATGCTGCCTCAGATTTAATAGATTGAATAATCAGCCTGGGTCGTATAATTTACTTTTACTTTCTATAATTACGTACAGTTATTGCCAGAAATGTGCTTTTTAAACTTCACTATCAGCTAGTTTAAGAATTTTACGCATCAATTTGTTTGGGTGAAGTCATATTTTTACACCAAAAGATTATTTTCTGTCAAGTATGCTCGAGTCCCAAAATCCCCAAATCCACAATGCAAGCAAATAAAAGGTAGGCGACAAAAAAGGTGGCAACAAAAAGGGAGGCAAGGAGAATCCAAGAAAACTAAAGAGCTATATAAAAACCAAGAACAAATCAGAAAGCCCCTGAAGAACAGACACATGAGAGGCAGACTTAAATACATAGAGACTGGTTAACTAAGGAAACACAGGCGAGCAGGAAAAAGACAAAGACAGGACCTGGAAAGGAACAAGGACATTATTCACAAAATAAAACATGAAAACCGAAATTCCAAACCGTGACATTCATGGCACCAACCTGGAGAATGAGCAGCACCAACCGTTTATCTTGATGACTTATAGTTGCTTTGCAGTTGTGGATGAAGAAGATATTAATCGTCATTTTCATTTATTTTCTTTAAATCTGGATACATTTATGTTACAGAAGCACAAAGCATGGAAACATGGCCAGGGGGAAACATGCTTTTTGCTAGTATATGGTGCTGTTAGCTCTGTTGCTGTAACTGTTTATATTTGAACAGAGACGATGTACAAAGGAACTTAACCTGGTATAAAAGAGGAAGAGAGGTAATGTAGCAAAGGTTTTAGCAAATTGGTGTTTTCCTCCAGAAATCCCTGTGAAAGTAGCTATAATTATAAAACAGTAAGAGACGTACACATTATACTGTAGTACAAAGTATGAAGGTATATTAAAAACATACAAACACATGCACAAGTGAGCAAAGATTATTTGAAGGGTTTGAGTGGTCCTAGAATTGAGCCTTGTGGCACTACAGCTCAGTCACCATGACATTATGTGAGCAGTTAACTTTTCTGTGAACTGAAGACACGCCAAATCGACATGATCGTCACATTTACATGATATGCTTATCAGCTGACTTTCACATCAGGAGGTGGATGAGAGGTTAGGGTTAGGGTTAACCCTAACCCTTAACGTCAACTTTCCTCTTTGTTGCATTGCTGGTCGCTCCTGTGTTGCTGCTGACTGCTGTTGTTTAATCTTGTAGAAATCACTCTTGGTTGAGCTTGAGAACCCAGTTCCTGATAACACTTTCAAGACTTTAGCTTTAAAAAGAGTGTAAATAGCATCTTTCTTTTACAAAACCATTTGGTGTCTTGGGCCTCTGTCGGCTTGGATTACACTGGATGAGCTGTACAGATTTTATGTTTTTTAGTCCCTGTCTATACTTCAGCTGTGTAGCAGAATGCTGCCACACTGTACTGCTGTGAAGCTCTAAAAGTGCTTTGTGGGTTACAGAACTGACGTTCAATCAGCACGGGGTCGAGTAGATCATGACTGAATCTTCATTTTTGTTTGAACTGACCCTTTAACTTTTTGATATCACCTCATTCACAGTAATGTTTTTGTAGAAACAACATCAGCCCAACAGCTGTAAGTCCGTAATTCACATTCACTCTCCTCCGCCGCTGCCTCCGCAGTCTGACAAAAATACACACAGGAGACAAAACAGAAAATCCATTAAATACTTGATGCAGCCACGAATAAAGTCAGTCACATCCCCGTGGACTCATCATGCCACTGACCCAGATGGTTACCAGGTTGTGGAGAGCATGCAGATATTTTGTGTAACTGTCAGCAGCAGGCTGCGCTTCACACTTCGTTCATACAGAGACACAGTTCAGGTGAAATGTTTCTGGGGTGGGAATCTGTGCCGAGAGCGACTACATGGGAACTGAGTGACCCGAGTCAAGGTCCAGAGGGACAGAGAGGAACATGGCTGAAGCCAGGCATGCAGAGAGAAGCCCGAAGAACAACCTCTGCATGTGGAATGAGCTCCAGGGAGGAGGCAGAGAGGAGGAGGAGAGAGGAGAGAAGTGAGGAGGAGAGGAGAGAGGAGAGAAGAGAGGAGGAGAGGAGAGAAGAGAGGAGAGAGGAGGAGAGATGAGGTGGAGAGGAGGAGAGAGGAGAGGAAGAAGAGGAGAGGAGGAGGAAAAGAGGAAGAGGAGGAGGAGTAGAGGAGAGGAGAGAGGAGGCACTAGTGCAAGTGCAGCAGGCTTCTCAGTGCTGGTATGTTAACAGCACACCATGTTTCGTGTGTGTGTGTGTGTGTGTGTGTGTTATCCGGGAGATGGTAGTGCATGATCGCCGTGCGCACGAGGGAGGATGGGGCTGCAAGACACTGATTGGGTGAGCTCCCTCGTAGGGTGTGGCCAGAATATGAATGACTGCCTCTGCCTTTCGCGCTGCCAGGTTTTGGGGACAGTTGCTGTGGAGGGTTGGGGTGTTCGAGACGGTGCGTGTGGATGAGAGAGCGTCGGAGCTTGTGAGAGAAAGAGGAAAGAAAAGGGGGGAGGGAGGAAGAATCAAGAGCATGTGAGAAGAGGGAGGGAGCTTCAGGCAGCCACACTGGACTACCGCTCACACACTGCAGTCTTTCTTTTCTTCTCTGAGGAAACTGTCTGTCTCGTCTCCCTGCTCGTCTTTCCTTCTTGCTCTTTCTTCTGTCGCTGCTTGGCCATGACCCCGGCGGACACCTTGATCTCCCTGCCGTCCTAAAGAAGATGATAGAAATGCTGTAGCGGAGGAGGGAGAGAGACGAGAAGAGGGGACACCGCACACTTTGCCTCACTGATGAGACTCTGGAAATTAATTAACCGCCGTCAGCACAGAAGGGGGAGCGCAGAGAGGGGCACAGAGTGAGGTGCGAGGAGGAAAGAGGAGTGAGTTAAGAGGGCGAATCGCTAAATGGGTGAAGAGCAGGCTGTTGAGACAGGCAGAGTAACCCCCGGACACTGTCAGAGACAAAAGACACAAGTTAGAGGAGGCAGGAATTCAAAAGGGACATCAAATCAGAATGGTCAGAATCCAAAGAATGGTCCACTCACATGCGGTACTCATCCCTTCATGCTTCCTTCTCCTCGCATTCCCAACACCATCCTTCCCTCTCATCTCCTCGTCTCGTTTAGTTCTTTAATGCATGTCAGCAAAAGCACATTGACAGCCACAACCACACGCTGAACACTCATCAACCACTTAGACCACAGTGCTGCGTTTCATCCTCAGCGGATGTGTGATCTGTTACTGAGTAAAACAAGTTGATTGGCTGAAGCAGGAGTGCCATTACCTCCCAGCCCGGAGCACCTGCTCAGGAATCTCTCATGAGAACAGGTAGGACGTTTCTGGATCATATTGTCAGCCCCGAGCAGCTGGAGCGGTCGAGTCGAAACCCCTCAGTCGTTTTCCTTGATTGAACTGTTACGAGATGAAACTACAAACCAGCTTATCTGTCAGAGCATGACACCTGCGTCTGAGCGATTACAGAGAGGGAAACAGTGGTGTGCAGATGTGTGTGTGTGTGTTGGGATTATGTCCTGAATACACAGAATTACACAGGTGTTTCAGCAGGATTATACAAAGTCTCCTGCTGAAATTAGAGGCACTGTAGGATTAAAGAGAAGAACTTCAGTCAAGTGAATGGCAGCACGTTCTCCTGCACAGATTAAGTAAGATCAAGTGTGATCACACTTTGGGGCACAGTTAAATCAGCCGTTCAGGGGTCATAATTATTTGGAGCTGAACTAGGGACAGGTTGAAACTGCTGGAATCCATCTCACAGCCCTCAGTGGAATAACTTGGGGACTTTGCTCAGACCTGAAGTACACAGAGTGACTATTAAAGACCCATAAAGGCTTCAATAATGAGACGCTCGAGCACAGATGAGACTCCCTACCGGCGCAGTCCATCTCTGGACAGCAAACCCGACACGCCACCGTTCACTTCTGGGTTTCACCGCTTCAGTGGGGAGTTTGAGTACAAGCGGCCACCGTTTGCATTTGGCTTCCACACGACAAAGGGGCCGCAGACGTCCAAGGGGCGCTACGCCCAGGGGAAGAAGTATGTGGTGTTTTACCTGGACCTCTCCTTCATATTCCTCCTAGAACTGCGGCGCTGCAGGATGGCAGAGGGTTGCATGATGGCCCTGCGATATGGAATGGTCTTCTTCAACCTCCTTTTCTGGGTGAGTGTTTCATTTTCAATTTTGCTTTCTACCTGTGAGTGTGTGTGTGTGTGTGCGTGTGTGTGTAAGTGTGAGTTTCTGTGTGAGTGTGTGCGTGTGTGTGTGAGAGAGAGAGTTTGAGGGGATGTTTATTTAGCCTAAAGTGATGTTTTCCTCTCATGAATTTTTTTTTTCTCTGTTAGTCATATATTTTCTTGGCTTGCTCAGAGGGAGCTCTGTTCTGTGTGTGATGAGAGAGGAGTGAGGAGGGGTGAGGAGGGGGGAGTGTGTGAGACAGATCATGCATTTACATCATGTGTACAAAGCCCACTGTGTGGGTGAGGTCTTTTCTGTTGCCTATACAGGACTTGAAGTGTGGGTGTACACTGCATTGTTTGCTGTGTTAAGCTTTGGCATATTCTGAGCTTGCATTGTGTGTACACTAGTTAATCAGTGTTACTGTTGTGCTGTAATTTTTCATCTACCTCTGCTCACCCTCCTCTCAGCCCATCAGAGCATCTGCTGTCAATCTGCTCGATCTTGCCGATCGTATCTGTTTGCCGTGGGGATGTTAGAGCTTTGGTGTCTGTCTGCCGCTGTCAATCCGTCTCCGATAGCCCCACAACAGATCACTTTCATTCTCCCTGTGAAGCCTGTCATGTACCACGGTTATGCTTTAGGTTCAAAGATCTCAATCTGCGCTTCATCTGTGTTTTCTTCAGACCCCCTTTGTGCACTCCTTCTAACTTGTCTCAGAGTTTCGAGGGGGACTGGTCTTTGTATTTACCTTGCTGGGATAACTTTTATTTTTCATTCTGCTGTTCTTATTGGTAATGGAATGAGATGAGGCCTTGAACTATAAAATGCAATCTAGCTGCCAAGATGCAATCTCCCTTGAGGTATGAGTAACCTCTTCACCTCTACATCTTCTGTCAGCTATAAACCGCTGTCAGAGGGGCTGCAGTGCTTGTTATTAGCCACTCTGTGTGTGTGTGTGTGTGTGTGCCGCTGGGGATAAATAATGACCACATGACCACGACGAGCCTTCTTCTGTTGAGAAGCCAATCGCATTATGATCCTCCAGGTGAGAACAGAGGAGCTCCTCCACTATAAAGTCTGCCTTTGAAAATAACAGCGATGAGTTGTAGGAGCAGCTGACGGCTGATGTCAGACCTCAGTGTCTCAACAATTTCAGTAGCAATTTACCAGCTGTTGAGCATGTCGGCTGGTTCATCCAAAGACAGGTTTTGCACATCTCATGCGAAAATGAGACTTTTAAGAAGGTGACTTCATGGGTGTTGAACATGCCCTTTATATTCTGTAGACAAAGTGACACAGCATGTGTAGACCTGCCAACCTTGATGAAAGTTGTTGAGTACTATCTTATGCCTGAAAACGGTCTTTGTGGCCAAAAAACAAGTATTTTTCAATTGGTTCATTTTCAGGACATTATTAAAAATCCTAATACCCCAACACACACACACACACACACACACACACACACACACACTCACCAGTCTTCACTTGAGGAAACTGCGAGCCGGAGTGAGGAGGAAGGACGGGAAAGATAAAGTCCTCGTCAGTTAGCACTTTGCTGCAGCTTCTAGTTTTCAGACAGGAGTCGTGTTGCACGATTGGACACATTCTCAAGGCGTCACAAGCTTTTGGAGCGACAAGACGTACCAGCAGATGTTGGACTAAAAATACATACAGGTTGGCAGTCTGCAAATGAAAGTTCTTAAAGAGGGGCACAGTAGGGACTCTCATCAACCACAGCTGTCACTTTCACAGATTATCATCATATAGATTATTTATATCAGCATCAATCCCAACTTCACAAGCTCAATTGCTAGTGAGTTCTCACATAACTTCTGAGGAGGGAAAATGAAACTGTCTTGTGATGTTACGTGCTAATAGGCTCATATAAATAGCCAGTTGTGCACTATGCAGCACGATCAACAGGTTTATGATTGGCTGTTTTTAAGGTTCATTGTTGTAGTTTGACATCAGTGGAAACAAATTTGTTTTTGTCTTTTACACATTTTTACATTCACATTTTACTGCAACACATGGGCTTCGTATTGATATTTTACAGCCTAAAAACCACCTAAACCTCAGACTCAGATTGTGGCCTTTTATATTACAAACTGGTCTGGTGGAGAAAACATGGAAGTGAGTGCTCAGGGGGTACATCATGCAAGAAAATGATGAGAAGAAGCAAAACAACAAACAATAAGGACAAAATGTGCATACAAAGCCAGGAAAAGACACAAAGTATGTTGGTTCCTGCCCTGCATATGTGGGAACTTCCTATTTTTCACATTCTTATAATTAATCAATAATAATAATACAATTTCATCACAGATATATGAACCATATTGAAAACAACTTTTCCAGCCACAGATCATCTAAGGAAAAATCTGGATAGAGCTTTTGGGCCCCATTTATTGTAATGAAAGCAGCTCAGTGGAGCATGAAAACAAAAGTTCAACTTCCCTCGTAAACAAATGCTGCATGTTGTGCAGCTCATAAAGCGTGCACACTAAAGACTTCTGCACATGATGTTGTAATTTCACAGTTTGCCCACTATGTCAAACAGGCTACAAAGTCCAGTGTTGCTCCTGGGTGTTTGGTTTCAGCCTTAATATATCTGGTCAAATCTAAGCCTGCAGGAACGGCACCAGGCTTTGAAGCCAGTTTTCATAGTGGCCAAACGGTGTAATTACAATCGTCATGTGATGCACTTTTTCCAGAAGCTAACATTGTGAAAGAAGCACCTTAAAACAGCGGATACTATTTTTCATTTTATCCCAATTCAAGTTAGCCGGCACTAAATCAACAGTTAGCACAACACTGAAGTATTTTCATACCCAGGAAATGTTTTTTGACTTCAAGCACCACTGAACAGCTTTCATAGGACTGAACAAGGCTTCTTCTCCAGAACTATGTCCCGATCTCACTGTACATTTTTATGGTAAAGTCCAAGATAGCCTTCTTCCTCGCTTAAAAGTTCTGCTCAGCACCACTGTGCTTATTGTTGCCTTGTATGGCCAGAACCTGTACTGCAAGACTAATAATAGTGCAGTGTGAAATATTACAGCAATTTACCATCAACCTACTGTGTTATATCATAGAAATGCATTAGAAACAGTGCTATAGAATCCTCCAGGACTGTGATGTGTACTGTAGTATTATCATATAGTTTTATTTATAAATATATAGTTTTATTTATAAATATATAGTTTTATATACATACATATAGTTATATAATTTTTGGCATGCATGAAGTTAAGTCTCCTTCCACAGGCAACAAGAGCAAACTGCCTGAGGAGCGGGTAGTTACAGTGTGTGCAGCTTTGGCTGAGTGTCACTCAGAGAAACCAAGACAGGCCAGTGTCAGGACAAAGACAGAACAGCACGGTACAAGCCTGACTGTTAGCTGACTTATAATCTCTGCAATGCAGAGCGAAAATGAATAACATCATACCACCGTGGCAACAAGCGTTTAGCACCGAAAACATCCATTCTCTAGTTTAACAGTTCTAACACAATCAGTTTATCTGCCAAGTGCACTAAATGTACAGGAAGTTATAATGTGCAGATATAAACTGACAACTAGATTAGAAAGTGACAAACCACACACACACAGACACACACACACACACACACACACACACAGAAAGTCTTCATGTGGTAATATATATGTTGGCTTAAATAAACCTCAACACTTTCAACCCAACGCTGTCAAATTCACACAATTAGGTTGTGAAGGTGGAGAAAAATAAGACTCCACACGCTATGTGAAATAAGGTGCAGCAGCACAAGTGACAGACAGAAGAAGCCTTCACACATCACTCTGTAAATATACTGTACAACTTGTGCTGATATAAATATTTGAAGTCTGTAGACTTAAAGTGTGGTGCTGAAAAGCTTGTATCTTAGCTGGGCTGCTGTCATCCACAGCACTATGCAGGCAGCCATGTTGGCTTCCAGTAACACCACCACTGTCCCCTCCACCTCCTAATGTCAGCGCTGTCTAATAAGCATATCATGTGAACTTAATATGCCACACTTTCTGCAAATGTCAACATGGACATAATTGTGTTTTGCAGAAATGCTAACTGCTCATACATCAGCTCATAGACATGCTGTTATGATATGTGAGGCTTTCAAAATAAAGGCTCTGAGGTCAAGCTAGCAATAGTTACGATATATAAAATACCTGGTTAGACTTTCAAAACAATGCTGACAAGCACTTCAAATATTATGACATATGACTTTTTGACTTGTGTTACTAACACAGTGTGGTTGGTTTAGGAAAATTTCATACTTTGACTAGAATAACCTCTCTCATCTTGTAACGTAAGTGATGTAACTTACATAACCTAAATTAAGTTAGGTCATTAATTCACTTACGTAATGTAACTTAACGATAAAAAACTTCTGTCTCTTGGTCACAGACAGGACCCCAACCCTGTCTGGAGGGACAGTCTGTTGTACGACCCACCCGACCACCCCGACATTCCCTGTTCCCCCTGTTCTTGTTCTTGTTACTACCAAACTAGAGGGACGCTGCTGATGTTAGAGCGATACCAACAGTGTCACCAGGCTGGTGTATGGAATGCGTTGGGAGTGAGAAAGGGCTGGAAATGCACAATGCCACCATTTTAATTTGGCGACTGGGCTGAAACAGAAAACTGTTAAATCTCCAGCCCCATCTGTTTATCTTTGTTGTGCCACCGGTGTGTTTATTTAAATCTATTCGCAGGTCATCAATGGAGTTAACTCAGACTGGATGAAATGAAAAGGATACATTGCAGGCCATGTGGAAGATGAACTGTCTCCCTGCAAAATGGTGTCAGGTCAGATTGGTTCTTGGCTTTGGGATTGAAGACAGACCTCCTTGCTCTGTTTTTTCCACCAAGCTTGGCATCATGCTGCTCCCTCACGATGGGAGCAAACTGCCCATCAATGGAGCTGTGCTGTCCTGAGAGCAGCAGGAGGTGGAGGAAAACCAAATGTGGTAGAAGAGGTCAACATGCTGTTTGTTACTGTGGCTGGTAAATTGAGAGCAGAAGGTGTAACACTAACCAGTTGATTCCTTCATGAATAATTAGTGTTGATTAGGAAAAACACCAATGGCTGCATTCACAATGAATCTGACACGGGAGTCGAGCCAGCTGTTTGTCAGCAGCAGTAATTGCAACTACAGTAACACCTTGCTGTCCAGGTGGGAAAGTGCCAATTATGTGCAACCTCTGGAACCTGCTGAGTTAAATATGGTCAAATCAGCATGTAAGAAGTAATACAAAATAATTTAATGATGAAAAAGGATGGAAATTAAACTCTAAAGAAAACATGGATCTTTCAAAGTGCAAGTTATTGTCAGAGGATGTTATAAAAATGACAGAAGGACCCGGGATGAAGTAAAGTTTGTTGTTCAGTGTTTTTTTGTTTTTTTTTGCAGTTTTCATGTGGGATGTATTTACTGCTTGTGTTTCCTGCTGGCTATGTACTTTGTTTCACTGAATGGGAAATTCAGTGATTCAATCTTTTGTTCAGATTCACATAAAAAGCACCAAATAAGACACTAATCTCAAACATCCTTCTGGGTGCAACTAGCTGTTAAATGAAAAAGTGTCCAGAAACGAATCTGAGAATGAATGATGGTTTGAATGATTAGAGGTTGTGGTAAATAGAGCTGCAAAGACAGACAAAGTTGTGCTTTCAGTCAGCGAACAGACTCGTGTCACAGCAACCAGAAATGTCAGGATTTTCTGGGACGAACTGTCTGCTCATGTTGGTGTCAGACTCATTTGCTCCCAAGGCGACTGCTGGAGATCACAGAGTCAAAGAGTGACGGGTTAGTGAAAACGGTTGTTATGATTGAGGTCACTGCTGCTGGTCTGCAGCCACAGAAGGTGCTGAATGATGGGAAGAAGTGAAGCTGACCATATCCACCGGTTCAAAACTGTGAATGGACTTTGAATCAAGCTGAAGCTTCACCGATGTTTCTCTGCACGTTGAGTTGATAATTACAAACTCTAAAACAACTTTCTTAAACGCATTTCTCAAAACTGAAATAGTTTACATCACTTATTTCAAGCAGTGACTTTAATCTATAATGACCTTGTTTGAAACACTTTTGATTTGAGGCAGATTGTTCCATTGTTTTTTCTTTTCTTCACTTTAAAGCTCTTCTTCCTGAAGAGCAGCAACACGAGTGTTTAGACCTAGTTTCACTCTCATTTCATGTCCCCGAGCATCAGAGTGCTGTTTGCTGCTGCAGACACTTCTCTTCTCTGTTTACATTAAACAAGGACCTCTTGCGGTGTTGACAGCTCAGACGGTGCTCCTGGTGATATAGAGTGAAAAGAAAAAGTGGAGGAAACACAGATGAAGTGCTAATATCATACAGCAGAATCCCTCTGAGTAATAAAGAAAAGCAACAGTTAAGGAAGAGTGTGTTTGTGCTGATTCTGTCAATGTAAACAACAAAGGAACCGTCAGCTTTTAGCTGTGACTTTGATTCTGAGAGCAGAGTTCTGCTTTATAAACCTGATAGGACCTCAAAAGTAATTTAAAATAAATTAAACTGTAAAGGACACAGGGAACCACAGCATAGAGGCCAAAACAGCTGTGATGCTGACACATTTTTTGAGCGTTGAGCTGCAGCATTTTAGCATTTTTAGCATGAGTTAGAGGCAGTGGAGGGACTGTTTATGGAGACAGGTATACAGGGAGTGCAGCTGTCGAGGAGAGATGAAACAAACGCGTGGACAGGGCTGTGGGAAGTCAGTCACAGCGGGGTGCTGAGGGGTTCAGTCTATGTCAGTAGGTTAGCGACAGACTTTTTTATCGACACGTTCCTTTTCTCAAATTTGTTTGAGAGGCTTCGGTTCACGCTGCAGCTCCCTCAGCACCCCTGGGTCCTGCATCCATGTGGGTGGACGACTTTCTCCAAATCACTGACAGGAACTATTTTACTTGGGCATTTTATGTATTTGATAAAATAGGATTGGCCAGCCCTTTCTACATGGAGGTCTAAAGATATGAGTTGAATAAAAGATTTCAGGCTCAGCGCATTAAGTTGGTATAAATTAAGACCCTTACATACACAGGCCACAGTATTCCACACTATTAATGGTAGATAAAGCACGGCCACACAAGTTGTTGTTACTACACATTTAGTGTTAGCGCTGATTTCAACGATTCCGTGTAATTCAAGGGTGCATCAGCGTGCACATTGTCATGGAAACACATCTTTTTTTCAAAGCACTGCATGAACAGCAGTCACAAGGTCGTCATTTGTCTGCTTTCACACTCAGAGCTACAGTCAGATGCTTGTGTGTTAATACCGTGACTGTACGTGTGAAATAAGCTCAAAACTCTGACCTCCTACATCAACAGCTGTGTGGGTGAGAGAAGCCAGGGTATCACTTCTTCTCAGACAACGCTTTAGACAGCAAAAGAGAGAAGAGTGAAAGGGCAGAGACGGATTTGTGCACTCCAGGACAAATGCTGATTATCCCCTAAACGTAGCAGAAATGACTCCGGCATAAAATTGCAACAGTGGGCAACTAAGAAATATGTGATGATGCACAACACTAATCGTCTTCAGCAGCGGAAACCACCACAGTGCCTCACAGCTACAAGACACCAGAAGAAGACTTCTCATTTACAGACACTTTTTAATTAATCTAGTTAGCACAAACATGGCTTTTCCACACTGTAGGGGGAGGAGAGGGGAGGAGAGGGAGGGGATGAATCACATGAAGCAGCCGGTGAGCCCGGGACAGGGAGGAGAACATAGGAAGAAAGACTGACAACGTATCTTCGGAGGTTGTGTTTACTTGTCATCGTAATGTAGGTCAGAGCCCAACGGAGGATCCATGCATTGCCAGAATCATGAATGGTTGCTTCTGTCTGCACTGATTTAGTCAGATCAATAGGAATCAGCTTTTCCACTGATTCGAGATCTTACAGCACCGCCCGGCCCAGCCCACGCTGCCACACAGTCCATTGATTCGCAGCAGGGCCGGGGAATGGCGTGCACAGCATGAGCATCCAGATAACAGGCCTGCAGTTTGGCACATCCTCCTTCGATTGAGGGGAAACCTCGGAAACAAAAGGAGGGGACGCTGGGAATGTCTTATAAAAACTGCCTGTTTCTGCTTCTAAGCAACGTCAGCAGTTTTTATAGCTCTGTCACATGTATCATGCCAGTGCTGGGGTATATAGTGCTGAATAAATTAGAATATTTGCATTTAAATGCATTCATAAGTTTACTTTTTGACAGATTTTGTTGAAAACATCCCTTAATAAATCTCTCCGAGGTTTTTTTATTGGCTCAGAAAGAGGCTTAGGTGGTGCCTCAGTGAGTCTGCTCCGGCTTTATCATCACTGCCAGTTTAATGCTCAAACCCCTTTGATTCCTCTCTTCAGCTTTTATAGACACCAGATTTTGGCACTGCCACAACGCTGACCTACTTGAAGCGTTCTTTAGCTGTTTAAAATCCAATTTTCTTCATGTTTCCATGGTTATGAAAAGCAGCGTCCGGATGAATTTGTCAGCATCATGTCATGACTTCATTTGTTCTCAGCAGTGATATTTATAAGTGAGCTGTGAACAGTTTATTCATCTTGTGAAGGGATTGGCTCAAGTTGTTCTGTTAATGTAAGTTTTTAGATTGAACAAGGCGTGATAAGGCTGCAACAAATTAGATTTTTCTTTTCCTTGACCTTTAGAATTATGATAGCAGAAAATGGACTTTCTTGCATCTGAAGTACTTTTCAGTGTATAAAGGCAAAACATGCACTAATGTTCCATCTTCCTTATGTCCTTGTGATGTGTTAAAAAAGATGTCAATTATATATGAGCTGTGAAATTGGTTAATGAAACTTCAGATCAAATAGCTTTTGTTTTCATCTTCTGCTGCAGCTCGGCTATAAGTGGCTATATGGGTTTTCATTCTGTGATGTTGAAGCTGTTTTAAAAATTCATGTCCGTGCATTCAGGAAAGCCCCTTGATAGCAGAAAGTGTGTCAGTAAGTGGAATCCATTCACTTAATAAACCTGCTGCAAAGCTGATTTCACATCTGTGTTCCTCCTGCATGTTCACACTCGACTTCTCCCGGCCTGAACAACGCTGCAGACCGTATCCATGTAGATGATGACGGGACTCAGAAAACTCTTTTTAAACACATTTCACATTTCCACAGGTTATTGAAAATCACTTTTGAAAAATGATCCTGAGGCAGTTTCATGATGATAAAACTCCCTGTGCTTCTGCCCTGATCACTTTATGGCACACATGCAGTATTAATGTCTTTGCTTCAGAGAGTTGGGTAAATGCAAACATAAAGGTACAAACTATAAATACACTCTGGTGTTTACTTTACATTGGTTACATTTGAAGTGCTTGTGCATGTAGAGAGTTTAGTTAGCAGGATTAAGAATAACAAAAAAATATAATCCGCTCGCCATAATGAACGTTAGCCACTTTGCTGCAACACAGCAGATAAGTTAAACTGGATGTTTCCTGTTTCTTTAGGTTGACATGTATTTTTCTATTAGATCACCCACGCTGCGCTGTTTAGGCACAAAAACGACTTGTTAAGGCGGAGATCCAACTTCCTGTGAAGAATAGCACAAAAACTGTTGGAAATACTCTCCTTAAAAAGCATGCAGTGTGGACGCCACTAAAACATCTGGACATGTCTCAAGGTGTCGAGATGAAAATGTCCAGAGGTGTGACTACAATGTTTTGAAGCCTTGAGTCACTTAATAACGACCCCTAAACACAAAGGATGGTCCCGGAGCAACAACATTAACTATGACGTGAAACACCAACACAGTGACATCACGTTCTTCTTATCAGAGACCCAGCTTCTAACTGACTACCGGCTTTTATCTCAGGGAATATGGTATTTACCATGCAGGCGTGAGAGTGGCATCAGAAACCTTCCACACTGAGTCCAATGTGTTTCATTTTCTATTCATTGTGAAAACATGTAACTTGAGCCAAAATGGAGTATCAAGCAGAAATGGGGGAAGATCTTGGTCAATGGTTGTCCTGTGACCAGTCTGTTGTCATCACACTTCATCACATTGCTTTATGACACTGTGGTGGCTCTGTGGTGGTCCAGCAACCCGTTAAATGTCAGTGTGTAATCATGACGGACACAAGGTCGTCTTCAGGTTTTAACGTGTCCTTCTCAGACAAAAGAAAACTGTCTCAGTGTGTAATGCTGAACTTTTCTTTAAATGTAAACTGCCTCACACTTCTGTTTACATCTGTTCTGTAGAAGCCTCATATTGCTTGTTACATGATTATGTTTACTGACTGAATCACACAGTCAAGAGAACTCACAGTCAACCGCTCTGTACTCGTGAGGAGGAGCTCTCAGTTCTCTGCAACACTTTTCCGGATTAGCCCCGGGACAGAGTGGAAGTGCTTATTGAGGGATGTGCTGCCTATTCTGACACTGAATGATTTCCTGCACTGCATCAGTCAGGCGTGACATCAGTGAGGCTGCTCTCTGAACAAAGATGACCTTGTCGTTTCATGGCAACGAAGGACATCTCTTTAAACAGGTATTAATGTATATATTTAAATTTGATATATGACTTCTTTTATTTAGGATAAAAGCTGATGCACTTGCCAGTCTTTTAGGGGAGATACTTTCTGTACTTCAAAAGGCCTCTGCAAGTCTTCTGAAATTAATAAATATTGAGTAATCACAGTTGACAGATCTGAATCATGAACATTAATAAATATTCATAAAGGACACTTGAGGGCTGATGTGTCAAAGCGATGTGCAGCACAGTGTAAAGACAGCCGGAGCTGCACTGTTGTGATAGGCTCGTCTCACACTGTAAAGGTGGGGCCTTCCTCTTTTCAGGTCACTTTGAAGTATGAACGGATTAAGACGTCACATGGCAGACATGGTTCATAAGTTGGTCGGGGGATACGTATATTTGAATAACTATCCGTTTGAGTTAAAGTCGGGTGGCTGCGAGAATAATCCCAACAATTCCACTTTGTTTTACTCAGCAGACCATGTGCAGCGGCTTGAGGCGGTGATAAAATGTCGAGGGGGTTTCACTGAGAATCCGGCTGACCATGTGTCAGACAAGGACAGATCTAAGATGTGCATATGGAGAGATTGTGTGTGTTAGTATAAAGCAGTGGGCTGTTAACCCCCGAATGAGCAAGAGACCTCTGTTGGTCTGTGGTATTACAGATGGAGACCAGATGGAGGCGACAAGCTCTAACACCCCACTGACTCAGCTGACGTGGGGAGGAAAAAAGAAGCTCGATACACCTAATTGACAGCGTGGTGTCATGAAAGGAGCTTTAGATTAGGGTGCAGCAGAGTCCCAAATGGAATGCATAAGCAGCAAAGTGACACTGATCAGAGCCGAGCGGATCCTGCTGCGGGTACACAGGAGATGCTGAAGGGACCGGGCAGGAACAGAACTTCTGGTTCTTTGAAGCAAATAAAAACAAAGCCACTGTTAATTATCAATAGCTCTCAGGGCGCGGTAGAGAACGGCAAGATACCTCGGGATCTGTTTTGTTTTGGAAAACAATCAAAACGAGGCTCATTTTACTGTTTCACTCGTGTGATTATTTCTAAAGATGTTCTCTATGCTCAGTGAGTCATTTTCAGAAAGGAATCAGATAGACGTCAGGATGGAGGGGGCGCGTACAAGCCTTCAGTAACAAGTCATTTATGCCAAAGAAGTAGCACTGGTGTATAAGTAATGTCAATTTGAGGAGAGACAGAATTTCTTTCTGATATGTGGTTGTGATGTTCCCACGCACTCGGTCGTCTCTCGTCCCTCCTTTCTATTGCTATTCTGCCTCCTCTCCACAGTCTCTATTACATCTGTGGAGGAGCTGTGCTCTCCTCACTGTCAGAGAGTATTTCTGGTCTTAGGGCTTATTCAGTGTGAGAAAGGGCAGAGCAAGTCCAGCTTCTATACATTACATTTCATGCATGAAGAAAACACAATGTGCTTCACATAACACATTTAAAATGCATACGAATTGGTACAGTTATGTTTAAAAAGAGGGAAAGAAGAAAAAAAAACACAGAAAGGCTTAAAATGAATAAAAGAAGAAAATGATTTTTTTCTTTCAATTTCACAGTAAGTCGCTTCAAATTCCACACTTTCTGTCTTTGCTGTAAATATTCTGTATCTGCCTGATCCCGTAATTCACTGAGGTCCGATCAAACTTACATGAGGTGAAATATCGGATTGCACGATTACTTTTTAATGGCTGTACTGTTCTTACTTACAATAACACACTTATAAATTGCACAAAATACTACCAAGAACAAATCTGCAGTGCTTAGAAAAGTGCAAAGATTCAACATGAGAAACTCATTTCAGTACAGAACAACAACCACACACTGTAAGTTTTCTGTTATAACGATGATTGACAGTGATTATGCTTCAGTGATTAAAGGAACACCCTGGTGATTCAGCACTGCACTGCTATAAAGCTGAGGATCTCAAAAGAGACAAACAAAACCATCGAGCACCATCAAAGCAGCAAACCCTTCCACGTTACTTATTAACACAGGAAATACATGCTGTGAGCAACACAAGGACAGGAGATTTCACAACATTCTCAGGAAATGTATGAGTTGCTCAGAGCAGACATGTTTTATCTTGTTGTCCCATAATGTCCTCATGTTGGTATTAAAGTACGGCTCATGCTTTGGCTTTAATGTTTGCTTTGGTTTTATTTAGGCATCAAATGATGTAGTCAGAGCGAGAGAAGACAGTGGCTCTGGCTTCTTACTGGAAAAGCTCAAAGTGACATGAAGCGGAAAGCTTTGTGTTTACTTCATTAACATTTAAACAAATCTATAAATCTTTCATTGACCAACTAAACCAAACCAGACACAGGATTCAAGGAACAAAGCATGTATAAACCTACAGTGAGGTCAACCACTGGACTCTTGTTTGAGGCCTTGAGTTTGGCATTATGACTATTATGACTTGCCATCTTTTTTTTTGCAGCCAGAAGTAACCATATTTGAGTCACAGGTTGTTCAGCTGGTAGAGAACAAACTCCATGTACAGAGGCTGTGGCCCCGCCTCAGTGGCCCAACCCGTTACTCCCTCACTGCATGTCACCAAAAAAGAAGGGACCATATTTGGACTTGATGGTGAAGCTGCAGAAGATATCCTGATTGGACCTGACTGGACCCAGGAACAAACAGTGGTAGCAATTTGTCAATCACAAAGAGCCACACCCTAAATTATACTCAACTTCATTGTCTTCTTTTTGAAACCAGTGGAGTCCAAATATGAAAGTCAGGTCATAACCATGTAATGGGAATGAGACATATATTGTACAAGTGTCACTATCGTGTCTATTTTGTTTTTATTTGGTTTCATATTTATTCCGATTATTGTCCACCGAGATCTCCCTCTTTGTCAGTGTTTTGGTTCATTTTTTAAAAAGAAAGAAGAAGCATGATTTACATTTACAGTTTGTCCTACCATGTCATGTGCCAGTGCCTTCATCAGTTCAAGTGTTCATTGAAAAATACACAATTTTAAACATACTTCACTGAGTGATAATGTTTCTCTCAAAATGTATTTGATCATACTAATGAATCATACAGAAATGTGACTTATAGGAGAGAGGATAGAAGGAGCAGGGGCTGATGTACTGAGCTTCTTTCCCTGGTGGTCTCCATGCCGACACAACCAATAGCACTTTTTCAAACTGTCTGTAACTGGTAAAGCTCCGCAGGCTTTCTGTCACATAGCTCTGGTCTCCAAGCCCAAAATAACCCCTGATGGCATTGCCAGGGTTATTTTCTCTGATGTGACAAAACTGCTCCAAAACATATTACACAACTGTTTTCACAGGCTGAGACAGAGTTGTACTTTTGGTGTCAAGTAAACTGAACCTTTATGTGTGAAGTCCCCATTTAAATAAACAGAGCCAGTCCAGTAACAATCAATAGTGCCACACAAACCTCTGAATTCACTCAAACACATCAAACATTGGAGCTATTTTGGAGCATGAAAAAAACCCTTTATAGTAGAAAACAGAGCAAAAGACCAAAATGTTGCATGTCGGTCGAGGGGGTGTGATTTCTCACAGTGAGTCAGTGTTGTCAGTAAACTGAGTAAACCAACTTCTTCCTCCTTTGGAGAACATTTGGCACTGATGCAGCACACTCCCACACATCAACTTCACCACTGAAAACCTTCTCAGTACACGTTTCCACAGACAAACTTCACATCACTCACTTAATGAATCCACAACACTGTGATCTGGATGTCGTAGCCATTCACACAACCATACGTTTTTCCTTGTCAGGAGAGACGCCACTTTCAAGAGTATGCATTGGTTTAATTACATTATGCCAACAATCTTTCCTTTTTAATGATGCCCAACACCTGTTGCGATCATCGTGCCGCTCCAAGTCACAGTCAGGATGTGTGAAAAAGGTGATAGCTGCATGCTGTAGAGGCTTGACATTCCTGATTATCATTTGTATGAAGTGTTGGTGATTATGTGTCTTTCAATTGGTAGAAATAATTGCTGCTCAAAAAAAGAAAACCTTTCACAGGATACATTTGTAACCTTGAGGTGTTTAAAATTGCTTTTCACAGTGACTTAACGTGTGTGATTATTTTAATGAAGGGGCAGACACAAATTTCAATGCTTTATTGTTCCTTTTGTTTTTGTTGCAAGTTCAGGCTCAGCTTTTAAACAGTACAGAGAGTATTCAGTATAAATTGCTGCCTTCTCAACGATGGATGTTTTCCCCTCTTTAATCAGAATTTCCACCTTCTTCTGCTAGTCCCTGCGAGTGTGTTTGCGTCACTGGCTGACTCTTACACAAGCATCAAGAGCTCATGTTGTTGATTTTCATCCCAGCTTTATGTCAACAAGCTGTCAATCACATGATGAAAAAAAATCACTTCATAGGAGTCAACATTATGAGATATAACTCACAAAGAGACACTCCACTGACTCTCTTGCTTGGCCCTTCAGACCTTCATTCACACAAAGACATTGAGGCTTAATCCCATGTCCCTACCCCTCGTGTCCTAGTGCTCCTCAGAACAGAGTCAAAAGGGGAAGTGGCTGAAATCTCCCCCTTTGAAATGGGACAACACTTTAAGACCTTAATACATCATCAGTAGTCGTTGATGGTGTTTACATAAACAGAAGCGACCGGACATTTCCAGTATGGCATCTTCAGCTCTGGGGATTTTTCTTGCATTATTGTGACAATCATGGTATGATGACAATGCCATTCGCCATTTATCTGATGGAGACAGAAGAGGATGGATGCTCAGGATTCATTTACAACTTACTACACACTATGAAATCAGGCCATCACAGAAAAGAGAGCACTGTTTCATTACATGGCCCTTCGTGGTGATTAATAGGCTAGCAACCTGTGCTCTGACCAGTCTTCTCCAAGGCTTGGTAGGTTTCCAGTTTTGCCAGTTTGGTCCGGCCCATCTCATTGACTTGCAAGATTATCATACGTGGGCTACTTGTATTGGCACTTCCGTCATCTTGACTCCGTTTTCACTCAGCTGAAGTGCTGATGTTAAACTTTAGATAAAGTAAAGTTGAACTGATGGAATGAGAATTGAAAACACGATGTGTTATGTGTCATGTTGACATGATGGACTGTAGTGCTGCCGTCATTCACAGGCTCTCAATATCTTTATCTTAGGAGCAGCTGAGTCATGTGTGTCATCTAAAACAGGGGTCCCCAACCACCGTGCCGCGACCCAATACCGGTCTGTGGGTCATTTTGTACCGGGCCGCAGAGAAAGAATAAATACGTTATTTTATTTCCGTTATATTGGCGATCATACTCGGAAAGTTGTTTTATTTTGAAAAACGGATTCTCTTTTAACAACATCCGTCTGCTCTTGTTGGCGCACTTGACACGTACCTACCTGTTTAAGTCACGGTATACCCTAAAAAATAAGCCCTCAAGCTAGCTAAAATGAGTGTAAAACAAATATCTTCGGAGAACTACTTTGCAAAAAAAAAAAGAAGAAATTATGATGAGACAGAAGAAGAGGGAGATGGACAGCTTCACTCAAGTTGGCTGATAAAGTGGCTGAACGGCAGCTGCGGGGACGGCGAGTGGACAACTGCTGGAGACTGCATGTTACCTTAGTAAGTAATGGAGCAGAAAGGAACACACTTCAGGTGTGAAACACTGTGATGGGCAATAACATCATTGTTTGAGGCAGTGTGTCTCCTTGTCGCGAGGCAGCCGTTGTGTGTTAACTCACCACTGTAGCTGCCGCTGTTTCCCACTGTTGTTCTGACATGAATCTCCAGCTGTGTCAGCCCTCAGAGGAAACTCCCATTACCACCGACATACATCCCTGTGCCAGGTTTAAAAACATCCTTGTCTCCGCAGCACACGTCCATAACTCAGCTTTGTTCAAATGCATAAAACAGTGTTGGCTGACTAGCTGAGGAAGCTAAGCTACAAAAACTGAGTATAAAAACAGCACGACTGAGAGCAACAGCGGCCATCAGGAAAAGAAGCACAGCTGCCACAAATTTAAAAAATAATACATGGGACATGGAAACATAATGTTAGTGCACTTAATTGTGCTCTACGGTGAGGAGCCTTTTTATGTTGATGACGTTTCGATGGTCAGGGATTAGCAGTCCATGGGCTGTCAGCCATAAAGTTCAGCAACTTTGCTCTGGACTTCCAAATTCATTAAAATGTAGGACTGTTATGAAATAACAACAGAAATTACAATGTAATGATCACTAGCTAGCTTTTTAGCTACCGAGCCATCTGCAAATTAGTAGCAATTTTTTTCTGCCTGTTGTAAAGAAAAGGACCGTGACCGGACAGACTTCCTCTAGATATGAATGTTCAAAGTGGAGGAGTGAGGCTAAGCGGGAGGCAAGGAGTGTATTGGGATTGGGCCATACTGTACATTGGTATTCTGTCATGACTTCTTGGTTCAACGCACACATACACAAACGTTTTTAACAGCCTCACACATTAACAACAGAGGAGAGTGGATGCATAGATGAGGCCCTGCTCTTTTCAGCAGGATATAAAAATAGAGGATTTTATTAACACTGATAAAAATTCCATCTTCTTATCGACAGGGGAAACAGAGAAGGGCGGGAGAGTTTTACTGCAGCGCTGCTTAGAATAAAGATGCTGCTGGGCAGAGAGGGAGAGAGAGACTGAGACCGAGGAGAGAGAGAGACAGTGACAGAGAGATGGTTTTGGTGCGGAGAGGGAGGAAGATGGGACAGAGAATCTGTATTATAGTAAAGCCAAATGGAAGCAAATTGAGTCTGGACAATGAGAGGACCAGATGGTGGTTGGAGGGAAAAGGACTGGGCATTGAGGGATGGAGAGTGAGGGAAGAACGCTAACTACCACAGAGAGTTAGAGACGGAGAGAAAGACAGATGGAGAGAATGGAAGGTGGCGAGGGAGGAGAGTGGGGGTGATGGGGGGTTGTGGCGGGTTTGTCTTTACTGCCCTTGTTCGTGTAATCGAGGTTTGGTTGCAGCAGTATGGAAAAAATGACTGCAGTGTGGTGCAGCAGAGTCCGAACAGCATGGAAGCACAAACCAGAGGATGCCGGTGCACCTTGGGACCTGTGCTGAATGCAGGTGGAGTGGTGCAGAGCCAGAGGAGCTGGTGGTGGAGGAGGGGTAAGAGAAGGAGGAGGGGGGGGTGAGGTGAGGTGAGGGATGAAGGAGGGGGGAAGGGGAGAAGTGGAGGAACAGGTGGGGAAACAGCAGGTGGTGAGGGAGTAAGGGAAAAAATGTCCTGGTAGCAGCACCGGCAGGCTGCACCATAAAGCACCTTGATGACGTGTTAATAACCCAATCGCGCTTCTTTGTGGAAAATGAGCTAAAAAAATAGGGAATTTAAACCTCAATCATTTATTCAGAGTAATATTTTAGCTGATTCTCTAATGGCTGCTGTATTAATACCCCTTTTTAACATGGGAGCTGGACCATGAGGGCGGCTGGTGACTGAAAAAATTGGGGAGGACAAGAGGAAAACCAGTCCACGGTGTCATGTTTTTTTATACAAATCAACTACTTATCCCTACTTTCTTATATTCAATGAAAATTAAGCAATAAAACAATGACTTACAAGACTTCTTTAAAAAACCTTTTATTAAATGGCAAAAGTCTGTTGTTGTTGGCTGTTGGTGTGTGAATGACACAATCGGTTAACATGGGCCGGTGTGTCCCCGGCCGGCTAATAATGTACAGTGGGCTAATATACAAGACAAAAAAAATACCGATGTGTATCACTTCCGGGATGTGATCGCCAGTCACCCGTGTGGCAGGCAACTGCTGTACCCACTATGCTACCGCAGCAGTCAATGTACATACTTCACGACAGCACAGGACATCACACTCATCATTCATCACAGTCGCCCAAAACAACTGTGTTGCTGCTCTGTATTGTGTCCCGGTCTTACCGCTAAAGTTATGTCCTCCAGCAGAACGAACAAAACGAAAACTATGAATTATCTTTCTGACTGCTTCTTTCTGATTTCTCCGAACAGTTTTTTTTCTTTCAGAAATGTGCTTATATTTCCTTTGAAACCGATTCCAATATCGCTGAAAACTCCATATTTCTTGTCCGAGCATGGCTGGCAGTGAAAGCTGTAAAATACATAGAAGTATTTTTTGTTTACGGTTGTATAAATGTGAGAATGAAATTTGGGAACTGTTATTGGACCAACCTGCTGTCAATCTTGTATTCTGGTTGCTGATTGGTAAGGGAGGACGTCAAATACAAATAACACTGTATGTCTGGCTGTAATAAGTATTAAACCTTTAATCACACATATCCATAGTCTGTGAATAACTGGCATATTACTCAATACAATTCAGAGATTAATTCAAGAAAGATTCAGAGATGGCATCTTGACCCAAAATACTTTGGGAAACAACTAAATGCATTAAAAGAGGGAATTCTTCTTCATTTGTGTTTTAGTGAAATGCATCCAAAAACAGAATCGTGCAGCTACAAAGTGAAATACAGACACCAGATTGTGATCAATTGCATCAGTTATTTGAACAGACTCACTAAGTCTCTTGTCTCTGAAATCACTCACTCAAGGCTACAGCTGAATTCATAATCCACCATTCTGAACTTACATACTACAATCACTGTGAAAGTTCAAGTAGACTTCTCACTGCCAGGTTAAAAATAAAATGAATCATTTCCCACCATAATGCAATCCAGACTCCATCAGGACTTATTGCCCATGACTCAGACTAAATAAATGATACTTTTGGATCGTTTTATTCTCATCTCTACAAAGCTGATACCACTCTAACTGACCTTAAATCATATCTATCAGAGCTCAACCTCTCTTTGTTGACTAATGAGGATGCCAAAGGCCTTGAGCTACCAATTCCGAGAGGCACCACTCTCTCAGAATTTAAAGGGGCTTTGAGCCCGATACAGGCCTCAGGGGTCTGCTTCCAGACATGCTCCTAGAATTGTGGGATGTTACCAGGCCACTCCTCTTAGGTTATCTTAATAATACACCAGACACTGGGTCCTTTCACCTTGAACAAACCAAAAAAATGACAAAAGATAAACCTCCTGGGAGATGTGGCACCTATAGACTGATATCACTATTTACAACATAGCGTGGGCTCTTTTCTTAAGTTTTGGTTATGTGGCGGCACGAGGTGCGTGCTCTGGACGGCACTCAGTTATTACGGCATTTCACGCCAAACAACGCCACCCTGGGGGTTTCACCCAGGGACCTTTTTACCTTTTAAAGGACAACTTTTAATGAAAACAAGGCACTCAGGTCCGTTTCACAATGAGGCAGAGACCACATAACTGGGTACAAAACATTTATTTATTTTAGTTCAAATAGTCTTAAAAATGTATTAAGAAGTCACTCACTGGGGCAAAAATGGGGACCAATCAGGGCTGAGACTTAGTGGGGGGAGATGGGTCCAAAACAAAGGGGATCCCAGGAACACCACACGTGAAGTAAATAACAGTGAAGCAAAATCAACCTAAAAAAGTGCAAAACACAAGAGGGACACCGCCACCAGGACACCAATCCACCACCATAGGCTCAGCACCTGAATGGGGGAAATCAGAGGACAGCAGGTGAGAACACTAACATTAAATACAATGAATCAAACAAGAAATCCAAGACTTAATCTTACATCTAAGATTTGACACAACTAAAATAGAATTAAGATTTACATCAAATGAAATTCACCTGCAACCTGCAAAGACCAAAATAACCATAAATCTAACAAATCAGAATTACAGGTTGCAGTGAGACCAATTATTACAAAAGAAAATAAAGAAAAGATCATAAACTACTAATCACAAAGAATGGAATAAATTCTCCCACTGTACTCTCTCAAACACACGCACACACACAAAACAAGTGACAGGGTTGACAGTACACGGTTCAGTATGGGATTGCCGAGCAACGATTAGGCCACGGCAACGCTTAAAGAAAGCCTGGACGAAGGCTAACACTTTTAGCCAGCTGTAGTGAGCAGCCAGGAGCCAGACAGACAGCGTTGAAGCCCCGCAACCTCGGATGCAAATAAAAGTCTGTGTCAGCGCAGTGTGAGGCCAAGCAATGAGTCAAAGCAATAGCTACGTAAAGCAATGCAGCTGTTAGCAGCACGGCAGCTAGCGGTGAGGCAAAGCAGCGAAGCAAAGCAGCGAAGTGAAGCCAAGCAAAGCAAAGCAGCGAAGTGAAGCAAGGCAAAGCAAAGCAGCGAAGTGAAGCAAGGCAAAGCAAAGCAGCGAAGTGAAGCAAGGCAAAGCAAAGCAGCAGCGATTTCTTGCAGGTTAGCGGTTGCTATGCCGCTACACAGGTGTCTTTAGCCTACAATAAGAGAACAGATATTAGCAACTTACGAGTGGCTGGAGGAGGAAGCTACAGTCACTGTGCTACATACCAGTCAGGCAATCACGGTCGGCACGGTGTGGAGCAACACGATCCGCTACACAGCAACCAGCAGCGGACATTAAGCAGCACACAACCAGCAGCGAGCAACGTGCGGCCAGCAGCAACACCCAAGCGAGCCTGCTAAAATAAAATGACCACCATGAAAACTGGAGAGACAACGTGAGACCAGACTATAGTCGCAACCGGCAGCCTACCTGCAACCAAGTGAAGGCGGAAGTGAAGGGCGCCAGGAAGTCACGTGACCCAGGCTCTGTCAGGCAAGAGGACAACCAGGTGCCCTATGCCTGCCTTTATAAGGTGCTCCCTCACAGTGATTGGCTGGAAAGAGCCACACAGCTGAAACCCATCAAACGCTCCTTCATACTGCTACAATCTACCCCCATCAATTGAATCGTTGTCCCGACGATGAACTAGCCAGCAATGAGCCAAGAACAATTACCGCCACGGTCGAAATAAAGCGGCAACTGCGTTAGACACTGGGCCAGGAAGGTTTACACCTCTTTGTACCATCCCACCTGCGGACCGTGGGAGATGATGGGCATTGGAATGTTGACCTGCAGTAGATCTAGTGGTCCGCCGTGCAGCCACTTCTTCAACAAGGAGGGAAGGACCCATCTCAGAAGCAGGATCCACTGCTAAGAGTGGCACAGAAGGAGCGTGGTCAGACTGTGGAAGCAATAACTGGGGGGTGATTTGAGTCACAGCTGCGGCTTGGTGGGAAGTGGTCAGAGAATGCTCTGACCTCAGGAACAACAAATCGCCATCACATGACAGCTCATCCTCTGACTGAGGCTGCTCAGCAGACGGAAGAGAGACAGCGGTACTACCTGGAGGGTCGACCCCAACCACAGCCTTCAGCAGAGTACGATGGACCTGCCTGGCTCTGGTTGGATCATCCCTTGGGGCTATGGTGTAAACTGGCCCCCCTTCCTTCGGTGCCCTCAAAACACGATACACAACCGAGGCCCACTGATCCTGGATCTTATGGCGCCCCCGAACAGTAAGATCTCGCAACCACACCAACTGGCCCTCCTTTAGGGGAATGTCACGGACAGATTGGTCATGATTCCTCTTCCGACGTTCTGCCGCAGCCTTCAACCTGTCCCGAGCTCCCTCGAAAGCCATCTGCAAGCGTGTTTGGTGCTCCTGGAGCCACTCGTGAACACTGCCACCAACAGGATCTTGAACACGGCCTAACAGAAAATCAACTGGGAGTCTAGGCTCTTGGCCAAACATCAAGAGGAAAGGAGACTCACCGGTGGCTTGATGCGGGGTGGTGTTGTAGGCATACAAAACTTGGGGCAGACAGGAACTCCAGTCATGCTTACGTGACACTGGTAGCGTACGCAACAAGTTGTGAAGCGTGCGATTAAAACGCTCACATTGCCCATTCCCCGACGGATGGTATGGCGTAGTGCGAGACTTCTCTATGCCATACAAAGCACAAAGCTGCTGAATGAGGGAACTCTCAAAATTTCGCCCCTGGTCCGAATGTATTCGGGCCGGGACACCAAATTTTGAGAACCATTCAACTACTAACACTCGAGCTACAGTGGTGGCTCGTTGATCCCGGGTCGGAACAGCCAACGTGTACTTACTGAAAACGTCAGTCATTACAAGGACGTCTTCCATGCCGTTCCGGCTGGGCTCCAGAACAGTAAAATCAATGGCGAGGATCTCGTTAGGCCGAGATGCCAGCAAGTGCCCCATGAAGGTACGGGCAGTCGGTTGACTCTCCTTGGCAACCTGGCATCTCTCGCATGCCTGGCACCACTGTGCCACCTCAGCCGACATGCCTGGCCAGTAACACCGCTGCCGCAGGAGCTCTAAGGTTCTCTCGACCCCTCTGATGACCATGCCCCTGGTGAACCTCATTCAGCACGTCTGCTTTTAAAGCAGCAGGTAACAACAACTGAAACACGGCTTCTGCCCCGTCCGGCCGGAAAACCTGGCGATACAACACACCATTCTCCTCCACCAACCGATCCCACTGCCTAAGCAACACCAAGGCTAAGTGAGACGCATTCTTGCGCTCCTCTTTATTTGGATGTTGTTTACGCCTCCAGAAAACCAGAACTTCTTTGATGACAGGGTCGTTATACTGGAGGGTGACAATGTCAGAGGGGGGATGATGGGGCAAGGCTGCAACGGCAGCTTGTGTTGCACCCACCTTTTGCACCTGCAAGGGCTGTTGCAACGGCTTAGGGAGCAGTGTGCCACGGACCATCGTTTGCATGTCCTGTGGCTCAGGGGGATGCTGGCGGGAGAGAGCATCCGCGTTCTTATTGCTTCGGCCAGAGCGATATTTAAGTTCAAAATCAAAGGATGCCAGTTGGGCTGCCCAGCGTTGCTCAGTGGCCCCCAGCTTAGCGGATGACAGGTGGCTTAAGGGGTTGTTGTCGGTGTAGACAACACATTTGTGGCCCAACAGATACTCCCGAAACTTTTCGGTCATCGCCCACTTGAGCGCCAAAAACTCCAACTTCATGGAGCTGTAGTTTTGCATGTTGCGCTCAGTGGGCCTCAAACCACGGCTTGCATAGGCTATAGGCCTCACCTTACCGCCCTGCTCTTGTGATAACACAGCCCCAAGACCTCCATAGCTGGCATCCACTTCCAAAATAAATGGGAGCGTGAAGTCTGCATAAGCCAGAACAGGTGCCGATGTGAGCCTGGCTTTGAGTGCCTCGAAGCTACTGTGGCACTCCTCTGTCCAGCGACCAGAAAGTGTCTGATCAGCCCGCTTGGACTTTGGGCCTGCCAGTTCTGCCACCAGCTTATGCAGAGGTGCAGCCAGCCTTGCAAAACCATCTACGAAGCGGCGGTAATAACTGGCAAAGCCAAGGAACGAGCGCAGCTCAGATGGAGTGGCAGGGGGTGGCCAGCTGGAAACGGCCTCGATCTTACTAGGATCAGTTGAAACACCTTTGTCAGAAATGACATGGCCCAAGTAACTGACTTCCTGTTGAAAGAAGGCACACTTACTGAGCTTCACCTTTAGCCCTTCCCGCTGCAGACGCCCCAGCACCACACTCAACCTCTCCAGATGTTGCTCGATGGTAGAGGAGAAGACCACGATGTCATCCAGATAGAGCAGCAGAGACTGGCACTGCTGGTCACCAAAAATCCGCTGCATCAACCTCTGGAAGGTGCTGGGAGCGTTGCAAAGCCCAAAGGGCATACGGTTCCACTCAAAGAGGCCAAAGGGAGTACAAAAGGCAGTTTTGGAACGATCAGACTCTACCACAGAGACCTGATTATATCCGCTGGCCAGGTCCATGGTCGAAAACCAACGGGCCCCAGTCAAGGCATCTAAAGACTCGTCTATACGGGGCAACGGAAAAGCATCCTTCCTGGTTTTCCCATTAAGGAGCCTGTAATCAACACACATACGAACAGTGCCATCCTTCTTCTTGGAGAGGCATAGGGGCTGCTGCTCTCCCTAATGACCTGAGCACTTAGCAGTTGGTTAATATGGTCTTTAACAACCTCATACTCAGATGGAGGGATGCGGCGGTAGCGTTGCTTCACTGGGACATCATCCAAGAGGGGGATCTCATGGGAAATCAGGTCAGTACAACCAAGGTCCCCGTCATGGGCCGAAAAGATGGAACTGTACTGACCAAGAAGAGCCCTCACCTTATCCTGTACTTCAGCAGGCAAATGACCCAAATCAATGGCTGCTATCGAATCCTGCACTGGTGGGGAGACCGACTGAGAAGCCACTGTAGCCACCAAAGTTGGCACCTCAGTAACACCAGCAGGCAAGCTGACAACACGCACCTCGTCTAAGGTGCCAACAACTGCATGAGGATAGAGCAACACATCGGAAGCGCCGACATTCACAATGGGAATGTAGGCTGTGCCCCGTACCACCGGCACAAGGGCAGGAGAAGCCAGCAGTCCGGCTGGCAGGCCAGAGTCTAATGGTTCAAACAACACAGTGCTGCCAGAGTACTGCTGCGAGCAGGTGGCCGCAACAATCTTCAGCACCCCACCTGGGATACGACAAGCCCTTTTGCCACGAACCTTTACCTTCCCTGCGCTCTGATCAATCTCAACATTGGCTTGATGACACTTTTGCAGAGCCTGCATGACACGCTTGGTGAACTCAGACACCACCGGCAGGTCGAACAACGCCAGGCCATGATGCCCAAACAACTCCCTGTAGCACCTACGTATAACATTCATCCCTAGAACACCTGGAACCTGGGAAGACTGGGAAGAAGCGATTTCTTGCAGGTTAGCGGTTGCTATGCCGCTACACAGGTGTCTTTAGCCTACAATAAGAGAACAGATATTAGCAACTTACGAGTGGCTGGAGGAGGAAGCTACAGTCACTGTGCTACATACCAGTCAGGCAATCACGGTCGGCACGGTGTGGAGCAACACGATCCGCTACACAGCAACCAGCAGCGGACATTAAGCAGCACACAACCAGCAGCGAGCAACGTGCGGCCAGCAGCAACACCCAAGCGAGCCTGCTAAAATAAAATGACCACCATGAAAACTGGAGAGACAACGTGAGACCAGACTATAGTCGCAACCGGCAGCCTACCTGCAACCAAGTGAAGGCGGAAGTGAAGGGCGCCAGGAAGTCACGTGACCCAGGCTCTGTCAGGCAAGAGGACAACCAGGTGCCCTATGCCTGCCTTTATAAGGTGCTCCCTCACAGTGATTGGCTGGAAAGAGCCACACAGCTGAAACCCATCAAACGCTCCTTCATACTGCTACAGTTAGAAGACTGGAGTCACAAGTGGGCAAGATATTTCATAAACAAATCAGGATTCGAACAAAATGCAGTTGTGTGTTTGTTTGTGCCTGTGGAGGCACAAAAGACCTGTGGGTGGTTCTGAAGGAATTTGGATTTAGTATAAACATACACTGTAAGTTAAAATGACTTAGGATTTTCACTAAAGCTGGTGGCCCAGTCAAGATGTACAACATAAATCTCTCTTTATGCAGAAGATGTGCTCTAATATCTCCAAGTCTATATCTCAAACTTCACCAGTCCTCTGAATGCCTCAGAAAACACACAGCTATTCCACAGACTCAACAGCACAAACCTGCTTTAACCTACCTACTTACCCAAATGCTCTGATACATCAACATATTCTCACTCCCAACATGACAAATAAGGCAGCTTGGTCTGTGGCCTTAAGCTTCAAACTACCATGCTCCACCTACCCTTCTAGCAATGGTTTTGAATGAGAAGGGCTCTGTGGTCAAGTTTTCAAGATTGCATAATATACAATTTCCAGTCAAACGTTGTCAAACAATCAGTTTAGCTAGGTTTATGCACAAAGACTGTTTGGTTTAGGTTAGAATAAATGCAGTCATTTCTGTAACCTAAGTTGATCCCTATCCTCCCCTTAGCTTAATACTTTTATTATCTTTTAAATTAATTTGTACTGGAAAAGACCTTGCATTTATCTATGCACACTTCAACGACCATCCTCTGTCCTCTAGAGGTATGGCAATACCTTATTGTAAATGATTTTACTTGTCATTTCAGTAAAGCCACCGACAACTTGGTCTGACAAAGTAGCTGCAGATAGAACAGGAACTAGTTAAACAAGCAAAATGGCGAATGAACAATTCCAGTGAACAGGGTTTTTGGACCAATTGTAGAGAATTCTCTGGAGATTTGGTCCGATGTCCAGAAACCTTTGAGTCGTATTGTCAGGATCAGTGATAGTTTCCTAGTCTAGTTTAATTCCATTTTACAGAAGCCTAAATAGAGTTGTGAATAGAGCTGGATTCATGTCCACATTTATAATGTTTTGATCTCTAAAAGTGCCGAATGCTGGAATTGTTGAGGGACACAGCCTTTAATTTGGCTGGGACTAAATTTGGGATAATATATTTACCTCATCAAAGACAAAAGCACATGAGCTCATTCACTCTGTGGTGCATTCATTTATGCCACAAAATGCAGGTGCTTCTAAATAAAGCTCACAGATAACCAATACTGTTGTGTAGCCAGGATATTGTTGTTGTTTATTGTTGTTTGTAGGAATGCTTCTTTATGGAACCTCTGGTCTATGGTGGCTACAAATCCTTGAACTTCCATTTCCTCAGTAGTCTGAATAATTTGTATTCAATGATGACACCGCTCTCAGTGATAACAACAGGTCAGACCACAGAAAAAACCCAATTTGCAGGTTAAACTGCCGCTGAGAAGATTATTGGTACATTCATGGTTCTACCCAGTGCGTCTATCAATAAAAAAATAAAATAATAATCATGGTTGAATGAATCATTGTAAGGATATAGATCTGATAGAAAGATATTTAGCTCTAACCTTTTAAGCATCCCTTGTAGAGGCTTGGATTTCCTCATTGATTCTCTTTTGAACCTACATTTTATTATATGTTTTATTATTATACATCAATTTTATAGGCTAGAATACAATCACAATATTTAAATTAAATTAAATTTAAAATAATAGTTGTTTTAAATTCTGTTTGTGTGTTCAGTACCTTGTGTACAACAATTTTCATGTGACAAATGGTAACCCAAAAACAAAGCTCCTTTTTAAATGGATCAACCAAGAGAGGGCTGGAATATAGATTTCTCCCACTGGCAAAAATAAAAAATACATTGCTCCCCCTTTTCTGACCCTAGCGGTTTTTGATTACATTGAAATGGCTCAATATTGCTGCCACGTTAATCAAGTTTCTGCCATCTGTCTCTCCACACCATGATGGAAACATGCCAAAGGGTTGACCTTGCTGCTCCTGACACATACTGATGACTTAGTATTCAAGTGACTTCCCAAGGTATCTGAGTTATCGCAGGCCTCATCGTTCCCATGCACTCTTGTCTGTCCTAGGAAAAAAAGGCAGAGTGACTCTGCCTTAGACACAATAATATACTCAGGCGAGATAGAGAAATTGCTTCTCTAAGTAGACGAACGCTCGTCCAATCAATCTCGCAACAAAGGAGGGTTCTGCCTGGATATTTCCAAGAGGCCCTCCTGCCCTGTCCTCTTTTGTAGTTGCAACAATAAAATCCTCAGTGGAGTCTTGTACTGATCAAAGGCCAACCTGCCATCTTTTTTTTCTATTTTTTTTGAATGAAGGACATCCGTTCTTATTTAACACTTTGTTGCCTTTTATTAGGCAAGTCCAAGTCTTTGGGCCAGGTGCCTCATGGCAACACTAAGGGTTGTGAGGTGATACCCTTTAATACGTCTTTTTTAATTGTTGACAAGGTCAACATGGAGTCCAAACCCAAATGTCCTCATGAAATATGCATCTTTCCAAAGGGATACAGAACATGTTTATCCAAGACTGTGTGTTGTGGGTGATAAACATGAAAATCTGCCCGCGACCTTATTTTCTGTAATATGAGCGAAGGCTATGATGACCAAGCAAAATGCTCTTTGCAAGCCGGTTGTGTACTTGAGCAATTTCATGTGATTTCACTGACCGCCTCCAGCATTCCCTGTGATTCGGTACTTCCTGAACATTTCCTATCGATGTGTTGAGGTATTTCCCCTGGATGGAAATCATGTTTTACTAAAACCACATCTGTATTTTTTTTTTGCTTTCGCTCTCAGTCGTAAGAAATCAGGGCTGGAAGTAATGCTTCTATTAACCACCTTATTTCTAGCCCTTGTGATATCCTGTGCTAATTATGGTCACGACCTTTGACACATCCTGTCACTTACCAAGAATGAGCATTTTCTGTGATAACAGGATGCTAATCTTTGTTCCAATAATTCATTCATGAAGATCTAATGTTCAGAGAACCCTAAAACAAGACATTATGAAATCGTCATATGTATAAACATGTACATCACTGGACACTAATGTTTGATATACAGCAAATTACCAAGAAGACTCACAGATTTCAGAAGTGGTCATAGACAGCTGTTCACAAAGCTAATGAAGTTTCTCCTAACTCAACAACTCTCAAAATTGAGCGATTTTATAACGAAGTGTGGGGAATTTCGCTCCTTGTTGTAGTATGTTGGTGTTCAAGTGTTCAAACGTTATCAAAATGTTGGTAATTCATTTATTTCATTTGAAAGAAAGAAAGAAAGAAAGAAAGAAAGAAAGAAAGAAAGAGGGAAAGAAAGAAAGAAAGAAAGAAAGAAAGAAAGAAATGTATCCTTTACTGCGACTGACTTCCAGAGTCCTTGGATGCTGACAGTGGTATCGGCATGTATATTGCTCAATAACAAAATGAAGAACAAAAGTTGCCTGGGGTAATTTATAATTCAAATGTAATTAAATTCCAAGTGAATTTAACTGTTTCAGTGATGTCTCTTTGGAAGATAAAGTTTATACTTATCTTGAAAAGGTTCCTGCCTGTGTTACATATCTTTGTTTGTGTGTGATAACTACATTTCACATATCATTGCAAAAATGTGTGTTTATGTGTATCTTAAGAGTATATATTAATATTGGTTAATACATCAATATCAAAATATATTTTACTCACTGATATCATTGTCCAGTAGCAGTATCACTTGTGATTGTGTCCCCAGTGACCTCGTCAGGAAACTTGTGGATAAACACGACGTTGAACTGAAGACAAGTTAAAGTTTCAGAGTTCTGCTACAGAAAAAGTCCTTATTCCTGATTGGGTCTGATCAAAGGTTGTCATACACTCTATACTTCTGATTGGTGTTGAAATTACTTTTTATGCACCAGCGCACATCCCTCTCAAATCCCAAATAAGTTTATATGGATTTCTGTTAATAGAGTTTAATAGCAATTTGTTCAGAAGAGGTCCAACAGAGAGTCGAACCTCTGTGGAGTCTCACTGATATCAAACACCATTAAAACCAGAATTTAGGAAGACATAATGTCAGAATTAATATTGTTTTTGTTCAGACCTACAACATGGACTATTTGATGTAATAAAGCTTCATGGTCATTTTGAGTTTCATATTATTCTCACTGTGTTAAACTGTTCTTTATTCTTGATATTGCACTAGTTGTACTGCTCCAATTTAAGTATTTTGAGTATTTATTTTAAGTACTTTTATTTCATTTCCACACCCCAGAAATTGAGGGAGAAAAAGCCATTTTCAACAAACACCCAGGTTTAATTTACAGTGATATAAAACTGAGAAAGCCTCCGGATTGTAGATGCTGGGAGCAGACATTGTTTTGCTTAATTGACTTAACATAGTTGCTGATTAATTTTCTGTCACTTAGCAAATCTATGAATCGAATAATTGATTCAGCTTTAGACGAAACATGCATCATTTGTTTTGTGTTATTATCTTAATCATGTTTCTTGAAATAAGATGAAGAAGAGTTACATGGAGGAGATGAGTTACTACGTCAGATAATTAACCAGTCACAGTTAATAGAGGACATACAGTTGTATGTTTCATCAAGTATTATAAAGCTCCATATGTTACATCTAACTGAAAGCTAGAAACAAACATTATCAGTGCATTAGCTGGTCTACCATCTGTCACACTGATCATTCTCCCATGGGGTTAACAGATACGTACAGCAGCTGGAGATCAACAGTTTTAATTATAGATCTGTTTTTTCCCCAAATGCCTGGAAACCAATTAAGGCGTGTGGTGAGAACTCTCGCCACACTGATGCTCTGATACATGCTGCTGCATGTGATGTTTCAGCCATCTCACACTGACCAGAAATGATGAGATCCCGTCCTCATAACAAGATGTCTAATTTGAGTCCAGGCTGCTAATTGATGAGGGTAAAAACCTCCTGTCACCATTCTGCAGGTCTGGTTACATTAAATGTGCCGTGTGTTAATAACAGATTGCTTTCTCTTCAGATGAGATGGAAAACTGATGTTATTTTTCTTTACTGAGTTTGCCTTGTAAGTAGTGTAAGTAGCAAGTGTCACCTAGAGACTCGTAAGGAACATGTGTTTGAGACAAGTGAAACTTTCATCTGCATAAGAATGATGTTTTCCTGTCTTCACCAAAATGGGAAGAAGATGGGAAAACAAACGTCTTTTATTAAAAGCCTAAAGAAAATATCAATAAATGAAATTCTCACTTGTTTTTTAAACTTCTCGTTTGTCAGATTGACTTGAATAATTAAATGAACTGATAATACACAGACCTTTCTGGTACTTTGATTCAATGTTAACAAAACTGTGCTTCTAGTCTCGTTTGGTTTTGGCACAAAAAACTCTTAGTTATGTCACAGCAGAGGAAAAAATCATATTTTGGTGAACCTGACTCCTGTCACCTGTCACCACAAAGTCAGCTGGGAAACATATAGACATATAGAAACTCATAGAAAGGCAGATTATTGTTTCTACACTTTGTTCTTCATGCAGAAATATAACCAGACAAGGTTTAATGTGTGGATTGGTGAGTGTTTGAGGTGCTGGTAGATTAAGTTTCTGACTGAAGCTTAACATTTTACACATTCATAGACGAGAGCGCAGCATCAGTCTTCAGTAATCTAAACTTTGCAAGAAAGCAAATAAATGTAATATTCAAAATGTCAAAACCAAGGTTTGGTTGGGATCAGGCACCAGAGCAGCTTGGTTTGGACCAGAGAGATCATGAGTTGAAATAACGACAGTGGTGTCGGATCAGAAAACAACTGGTTTTGTTTTTCACCATTGATTTGAAGCGACTTTGAAAGGCACAGTCAAAATGACACTGGGCTGCTGCGAGGAATGTCAGACCATAAAAGTCTTTTATGTGTCGCTCTGAAAGGAAATCACAAACCACATATTCTGTTATTTGATTTGAGGGACTTGTCAGTAATCTGGGGTTTTAGTAGCTGCAAGTACATTTAAGCACAAACGCAACAGTTTTCATTCTTCTGTTCTCTTGTACATAAATTGGACTGAAGGTATATAAATACAGTCAGCATGTCCACAGTCTTTATTACATAAGGAGCCTCACTGAGAAGGTTTCTGCATATTCACACATTTTGTGAAACGCCTCGCTGCCAGGTGACAAGACGTGCAGCCATGTGTATCAGAGGAGGAACATGGCAGTTTGCACTCTCCTCACAATTGAGGGGATCGTGGTATATACTGGAAATTGGCGATGACTCATTTTGGCAAGTAAATGAAGAAAACCAACAACAAAATTTGATAAAGTAGCAGTATTATCTGTGGAGGTGGACGGTCGCCTGAATCTGAATTCAAATAACATGACTTAAAGCTTTCAAATCGCCTGCAGTGCATATGCCAAAGATTAAATATGGTTGCCGTGATACATCACTCCTTTCCATTGAAGTCTGTTTCAAACAGATGAGTCCAAATATCACACATTAAAAGTGTCAGGTGACATTGTACACAGAGGAATAAGTCCAGGTGGAGAAGAGGTCGGCTCTTACACAGAAGCTGTGTGGTGTTTGACTCCAAGTCACAGGATGTAACAGTCTGTATTTACTTACATCGCATACGTAACATCATCTTTTCCAACTCTAATAAAACTGAGATTGATACCGATGATAATTATTGTTATTTATTATTGTATCGTCAATGATGAAGGTCAGCTGTGTTCTGACTGCGTTTCTGGAAGCAATGAGCTCAGAGAACACAGTAAAAAGAAGCAGAGCTCAGCTCAGCAGTGTTGGTGAGTTTATCAGCAGCACACAGGAATTATATAAGATCAATTTCATGTGATTTATATATAATGTACAAAACCGTACATGATGCAGAGATAAGAAATATGCCCAAGAAAACAAGCAGGTTGTTAAAACAGATGGGACGAGCAAAAGCACCAACCTTGAACCAAGTTTTTGGGGTAATCACATGTGTGAGGCAACAAATAGAACCTCTCAGTGTTTTCTTTTCAAAATTACATTAGATTTTTAGCTACCGGTAGAGGGAGGAGGGGCTGATTTGTTTCAGCCAGCAGCCAAGTTTACAAGAGTTTGAAAATGTTAAGATATGTAGGGAGCTAAGCTGGACAGTTACACCACATACGGACAGCTTGTGTTTTGTTGGGTTAGTCTCAATTAGCTATTAGTGGAGCTAGCGTGATGTGCATGTGTGTGGTGGGTGAGAGACTGCGGATGGAGAGGATTGAAATATGGCCTTGCAACATGATTATGTCTGCTGAGCAGGTGTGTTAATAAAGCAATGGATTTTTAAGGAGCAGCAGAGTGAAGGTTTCCACAGGGCCTGTCACAAATGTAATAGGCTGGGATGCATTGAGCCGGACAGGAAGTCAGACAGACAACAAAGTCTAAAATATTAACATTAAACACACAAGGACAACAGTTCAACCAGGTAGCTGACTCAACCAAAGCACAGACATCAAGGAGAAATGATGCAGTAAACTCAGTGTGAGCAGGTCAGCAGCATCAGGCTGGCTGCGCTCCGCTTCTGAAACGCTCCTGCTGGGAAATGAAGTCATGGCTGGTGACAAAGACGTGAGCAGTGGAGTCACGGGGTGAGGACCTCTGCTCTGCTTCACGCAGACGGGCTGAGCAGAGGACTCTGTGTCTGACATGACAGCCAGGGCTGTCTTCACTTGAGGAAAGCTGGAGTGAGGAGGGAGATCGAGAAGTCAAACTCTCCTTTTTCTAGCATGTTGCTGCTGCCTAGACGTGTTGGACTTGAGCACTACTGCACTATTGGTCAAAATCACAAGGCGTCACTGGTGCTTTACATACAACACATAGCAGCGTGATCATTATGAAATGTAACACTTTACAACCACCGACTGTGACGGAAGGTCACCTGACTAGATCAGCTCTATCACACACAGAACTGGACTTTACACTGTACACATTGGTGAGACGTGGTTGTGATGGAAGAGCAACAAAAGGCTTCTTACTGAAATCATTTTGGTTGCAAACTTCAAGTTTTCAAAATTCTTTTCAGAACTCAACACTTTTATTCTCTAACATCTGTTGTCACCGAGCTTTTATTCTGTGGGGCCAATTTCCCTCCGATCTCTCCTGTTTACAGGAGTAAAAATACAGCAGGTTGCAAACTGAGGTTTCGCAAGCGAGAAAAAGTCATTTCTTAGTATTGATCAGAAACACTGGGAATCTCCTGCAGAGGCATCATTTGTGCTATGAATTTTTTTTTTTTTTTTTAATATAACTAATAGGAAAAAAAAAGCAGAACTGTCTGACACTTGAGACATCATACTCCACATGCAGAGAACTCAGGGGTGTATCTGCAGCTGTGAAGCTCACTTGAGACTAAAGAGGTTTCCTAATCTGGATAATTACTGTAGTAGACAGCGTGATTGGGCAGCCAGGAGGAGGCCATTTAATTAGGCATCATGGACGGCCATTTCTTACGAGGCTGATTGGCCCCTTGACATTCATGTAGCTGCACTGATGACGCTGAGAATAGTTCAGCTAAACATGTGTTATCACTCTTAAGTCTGGGTTTTTAATGACTCAGAGCTCAGAGTGATTACTCTCTGTCTGTTCTCAGCTGCTATTTGCTCAAATGGTTTCACTCCAACTTCACGTGCTGGATGCTGTTTTAGGGTTTTCTAGAGGAACTTCTGCCCCTGCGCCAAATGAGCCGCTCATAATTGTGCTGGACTCCTCAGCCGAGACACGATTAAGGCAAATGTGATTTCTTTTTAAAAACAGTGTCACTTTATTGGCTGGATAAATGCACGAGATAAACACGATGTGCACCTGAACTGCAGGGACTGATTGGTTTTATAACACACCTGTATTAGAGCTGTGTACTGTGTCAGGGCTCACTCCCACCTGATCAGGAACCGGGCTGCGTTTGATCACTTCTCTCTCGTTCCGTGCACCAGTTTTACTTCCCTGGCGCATTCAAAGCCGTTTGATTCTGCAAAGTACAACACAACCCCCCTTTTCTACCCCTGTGTTTCCTGGACCGCCCGTCCTATTTGATGCACAGGCCTTTTGAAATATTCAGTGCTCACCCTTCTATCTTATTACCTGCATATCCAGCTGGATATACAGTAGCAGAAGGCTCCCTGCGATGCAGCTGTTGTGTGGGTGTGTGTGAGCAGATAAAGCTCAGAACCATTAATCCTCTTCTTAACACAGCCTTCTATGTCCACTCTCTGGGCCAGTGTTAGGCGAGTTAGGCCTGCTCAGGTCTAAGCCCCTCTCACCCTGGGTGGATTTGCTTTACTAGGGAGGCTATAGTGGACACGGGTCAGACAAGATGAAAGGGAAGAGGAGAGGGGAGGTTGGGATGAGATGAAACCGGAGGTGGATAGAGGGAGAGCAGATAGGGTGAAGGATGAGAATGTAAGATACAAAGGGAAGCAAAGGTGCAGGGAGATGGAGAGAGAGGGATGTTTGTGTCAGTGGTGAAAGCAGAGAGCTAATGATGGAAAGAGAGGAAGAGGGAGGAGGGGAGGGTGTGACAGAACACGGGGGAGGCTTGAGGGAACGAGGCATTAATGGTCGGAGTGGTGGAGGAGGAGAGGTAAGGATGTGAAGCAGGGAAAGAGCAACACAATTAAGAAACAAGGAATTAAAATGTCAGAGAAGTCGGCTGGGACGACGAGAGAGACAGAGTGAAGGAGTGTTAAGGGGTTTATAGATGGCCTCGCTCAGCTGAAGCGTGAACACACACACACACACACACACACACACACAGAGGCTCTACACAAAAGAACAAACACACTCATGTGAGCACGTTCACAGCTGAGAGGAGAGGCTGTGATAGACAGCCAGTGGGTCAGAACCAGAGATGAAACACAGGGTTAACCACATTACAGATGAATCTCTTAATTATGATTAAATGATTTGTTTAGTCTACAAAGTGTCAGCAAATAATAATAATGATTACAAATGCCCTAAACAATTTCCCAGAGCTCAGAGTGGAAGCTAAAACTCACGTCAGAGTGAGGCAACACACAAAGAAATCTGCACTCTGTTTTTACTCCCTGGTGATATTTCAGGATCAGTGTCATTCCTCACCTGATGTTCTGTTGTCTTCCTACTGTAAACTTCACAGTGAAAGTATTAAAAGTGCAGATAAGGGGCGCCGTTTAGCTCAGTTGGTAGAGCGGGCGTCCCATGTGCAGAGGCTTTGTCCTCGTTGCAGCGGCCCCGGGTTCGAATCCTGGCCTGAGCGCCCTTTGCCGCGTGTCACTCCCCCTCTTTCCCATCATGTTTCCTGTCTATCTCCAGCTGTCCTATAAATAAAGCCAATAAAAGGCCAAAAAAAAAAAAAATGCAGATAAAAAAAAACAAATAACCAAAGTTGGGCCTGAGTATGGACTTAGGAGCCGTCCACACGTACGAAAACAATCTTTTCTTCCTCGGCATCGTTTCAAGAATATTTGCGTCCACACGGATCCACTGAAAACGACCAAAAACGCTGTAGTTCATATTCCAGGCCTATAGGTGGCGCTTGACATTCACCAAAAACGGAGAAAAGAAGAGACGGAGCATGCGCAGAAAGCTTTTGATCTATATACAAACAGACAGTAGAAAGAGAAACCGAACACAAGAAGAAGAAGATGAAAATGGCTAGTGCAAGGAAACCAGAATCGTTTGTGTGGACCGATAATGAGGTCGAACTGCTGCTGCCACTCACACTCAACTACAAGTTGAGTAAGTTGCAAGAAAGGCTAATATCTTCTGTGGCACGAACACGAGCATGTAGTCCGCCATTGTTGTTGTTGTTGTTATGAGACGTCGCAGGGTTCAGAGGTCGGAGGCAAGAAGTTGAGGGGTGGGGTGATGGCGTCATCGTTTTGGAAAGTATGTGGATTCGCTGTCCACATGAAAACGGGAGGGCTGCGTTTTCAGATTTTTCCACCCTGAGACCCGTTTTCAAAAAAGTGCGTTTTCAGGCGCTGCGTTTTCAGGATCCGTGTGGACGGTCGGCCAAAACGATGCAATACATGTGCGTTTTCACAAAAGAGGGTTCTCGTCTGGACGGCCCTTAGCCATTATTTCTAAAGGTTGTGATGACATCTTCTTCTCAGAGATCTGGGAAAACAGTAAGTGCTGTGTGTTAAGGTGGAACTAGGGAGTCTGTTTGAGGACTGTGATCCACGTTTGATAGAAAAGTGTTGAGATGAAGCGTTTGTGAGCATGTGCGTCTCTATGACAACAATTATCTCGCCAGCCGTATGTATGGGGACACCAGAGCAGGGAGGATGTGGGTGCATGACATTATCCACAGGAGACAAACATTTGGTGGACGTGATCTCCAGGTCGGACTGCTCGGAGTCGCTGCTCGCTCCTCAGTGCCCAGAGAGAACACATCCTTCTCTCCATCTGCTTTATGGAGGGCTCGCTCTTTTACATACTGACACTGGATGTAAGTTGTGATCTGTGGAAACATCTAATCACATCTCTTCGCCGTGAGCTTCAACACAAGTCAAGCAGATTTTTTGTGTTTGTGGGTTGTGGAACCTCTGTTACTATAGAGGCAGTCTCATGGGACTGAGCGCTGCTTAACAACTCTGATTGAACGACCCCAGCGGTCTATTTGTCACCTCTCTTTCTCCCTCCCTGCTTGTTGACCCAGTCTGATTATTTCCCTCTCGCTGCTCTCCCTCCCTCTCTGCTCTACCTCCCCCTCTCCATCTCTCTCCGTCTCTCTCCGTCTTTCTCAGTCTCTTTGGCCTTCTCGTCTTTGCACTGCCTGCCGCTGCATTTTGCCCAGCAGGTCCCATGAGACACTCTCTGCTGTACCCTGTACCCTCCCTCTCTCTTTCTCTCTCTCTCCCTCTCTCTCCTTCTCTCTCCCTGTCCTTCTCTCTCCCTCTCCTTCCATCTCTCCCTCGCTGTCTTTCTCCCTCCCTCTCTCTCTCCCTCTCCTTCTCTCTCTCTCTGCCGTCCTTCCTCCTCACCTCACTCTTTCCATTAATAATTTGTTACGCCACTCTTGCTCTGCAGGGCAGTTCTCATTGGTATCCATTTCTCTCTCCTCCAGTTCTGATTTGTTATGCCGCTGCCATTCCCTCGCACATGTCTCATTGGTCACTGTCCACTGAGCTTTGTATTACCCTCACTCTCACGTTCCTCCCTCTTTATCCCCCTCCCCATGTTGTTTGATCTCATACTATTGCTGTTAGAGATTTGTTTCTCCCCGTAGCGTGCAACTGAGGTGTTTTTCATCAGCGACGTCTGCATGCAGCATCGGGAGGCTGCGCGAGGCTAGCAGCTTCAGTTTTGTCCACATTTCCGTTCAGGGGGAATTATTTAGTCAGTGTTACACACGCAGTGGGGGTATTGCCATTTCAGTCAGTCATTAGTATCACCTGAATGCACCAGAGGGCATATTAGAAGGGCGAGTGGGAATATGAGGCCATTATTGGAAAACAGAGACGGCATACGCTTCGTGAAACATTGCACTCCTGTTTCCCGTTAGATGGGATTGTGTGTGTGTGTGTGTGTGAGAGAGAGAGAGTGTGTGTGTGTGAGAGAGAGAGAGTAAGGAGTGTAAAGGAAAATGTATAAAAATACCAACTTTAACAGAGGAAGGTTAACTTTGAAGTCACTAAATCAGCAGGAGGTGTCAGCTTCCAAAGACATGCAGAACACTCGCCTCTTTAATGTGCCAGTTCTTAAGGGACTCATTAGTTTCACAAACTTTATAATCACTTCATATCTTCATTTCAGGTGATCACATGTATGGGTACATATCGTAACCTCGGCTTTAGACAGCGACTGACACGATCTCTGTGATGTGCTCTACATGAGAACAGTGACACTGCAGATGACTTGTCCTTTCACTGTACTGATGGACCTGCAGTCTGGAGAATAATGAGTGCAAAGGCTTAACCGGTGTTACATCATTTTATTGATGTTACAAAGAAATCTTTAAAGGGATATTCCGGTGTAAGTTTCATCCATGGTCTAACACACCGTGACACCGAGTAAGACCCCCCCACTCGGTAATCGACTCGCAGGGCTTCCCCACAACAGGAAGCTGTTGCAGGAGGGTGGTGAGTTGTATTCTCTTTACAATAGCAATCCGGCTAAGCTAGCAGAGGTTTGATGCCTCGTAAATTATATGCTGAGACCCTCTTTGTACTGTTGCTGAAGTTTGGTGCTGTTCTGAGCATTATTTGTGGCTTTTTGATGGTGGTTTCATCTTGGAGGCATATACTGCAATATATTGTCATCGTGCAGTCATTTCTGAGGTTGCTAAAACTACGAAAACTAGCAGTCTGCAAACTTAATCTCTCGAGGGGGGGTCTTAGTCGGTGTCACAGTGTGTTAGACCATGGATTCAATTTACACCGGATTATCCCTTTAAGTCTGGTCCCATGAAAACGTGACAGAGCAAAATGACTCTGTGAGTTTCAGTTGGTGCGTTCACATGATTTTGACAGACGGAGAATAACAGGAACATTATGAGCAATATTTCAAGATGATTACTGACGACACACCTGACATGTTTCCCCAGTGAGCTTCCTTCGCTGTGTTGTGAAGTTGCAGCAGTTCCTTAACAGGCGAAAACACATGAAAACAGTGTCCAGGTCATTTTAATTGAGTTTCTGTTGATTCTGAATTTAATTTAGATATATCTTCAAGAGACAGTGAGCTGTGCTGCCAACACAGCCTCTAAATGAGTAAATATGCTAAAGATTCACAAAACGTCACAATAACGATGATATGTCACCATTGGAGAGTACCAGCGACAGGCGAACTGGGCTTTCACCAAACACTTAGTTAAACATTGGGAAATGTTGTATTCTGATTATGATCAGGCACAAAAACTCCTTGTAAGGGTTCAGAACAAGTTGATCAATTGGGTCAATTTAAGTGTCGGTATCGTTAAAGACACATCCCACATGTGACGCAGTCATTAAAGTAAGTGAAATAACTAACACAGTCACGATCAATCGTCTCCTGACCGAGACTCCTGTGTTTGTTTGTCTGTAACACCGACCCGTCCTCTTCTCTGAGTGGTCAATCTTACGTTGTGTCACATGACTTCCATCTGTTCCGCCAAAATAATTGTAACAAGTCTGTAACGTCAAACCAAACCAACCACTTGACAGTGTGATGGTTCCAGGAGTGAGGTGATCGACCATGCTTCTTTCTAAGAAAAGCCAGGGTCAGTGACCAATATGTCGTCACCATAGTAATTCATGCACATATGTTGGTGATGCCTGGACCCCAAAATCAGATGAGATCACTTGCAAATAATTGTGCGGACGAATGAATGAGCCTGCTGAGTGAACATGTCTGAGGCAGACGAAAGCAAGTGACATAAGACAAATACAGTCAGTTACAGGTAATGGGTAATTGGCTGATCAGGATTTCCAATCTAATAGATCATGCATCCGAGGGGATGAGTTGCCATAATCAGTTGCTGTTTTCAGACATGGTCGTGTTCACATCGTGGTATTCAGAACCTCATAGGTGGACATTTTCTGGTATCTCCAATTCATGAGTTGTGACATGTTTGCTGACATTTTCCGAAGTGGCCATGGAAATTGTTAAGGTAATATATATTGTAATTTTAGTCATTTTTTTCCTGCGCGTCGAATTGAATTCCAAAGTGAGTCAACATTCCTTTGAAAGAAGCAGTAAGATGACAATAAGAAGGAGGAGTCTTGAAGCATCCATGTTGCTGTCGTCTAGCCAAACATGTCGAGTACACAGACAGTTCATGTATTATCAGTTGCTAAGATACAAGTACAGAAAGTACAAGTACAGTTTCTATCAAAAGTGATAACATTGAGGAAACTACTAATTCAGTGCTTCATTCAGAGTTTGAATTGAGCTCGCTCTCGTTGTCATCCTGACAGCCAGGTAGCATACTACATATTTTATTTTCTAAAAGGATAAAATGTTAGTTTTGGACTTGTGTGACTTTGTGAATGTGTGATTTATAAACGCCCACAGGAGTCTTCTGTTTTGAAGACACTTACAGGAATCCTGTTCTATTCTGTGCGCTAAACAAGGATGTTGTGAGCTCAACAATCTACAACATGTCATACAGCTGCCCATCAGAAATCAGCTGCATCCAAGACTAACAGACAGAAGCTGGACCTCAGCACAGTGGAAACAGTTAATGAAGTGTGATGAAGACTTCTTACATCCAAACAGGTTTATCCCTGTTGAGACGGGTTTCACTCTGTCTGTCTGTCAGCGTCTGCTGGAGCGGTTAAACATGGGGGTGGATCTGCTCTGGTGTGAGCATCCATCTCCCAGGAGTCATTAGGTCTGATGATTGCTCTGCATGGTCGTATAAAGGCCGAGGTATATGAGGGCCTTTTATAGCATCAGGTGCACTTTGAAGTGCACACAGCTCCCGTCAGATGTTCTTTGACTCCCCAGATATGAACTGCCACCCATTTATTTGTTAACTATTAAATTCAAGAGTGGCTTTGTGGACACTTAGAGCCTTTTGTGGCTCACTAAATTCAGATAAAACCATCAGTGCATGTTTATGCTCTCTACTGTTCCTGCAGGATTGTGACGAACGTACAGGATGTGAAGCAGACAGACATGCAGGACGCACGTGTGCAAGTGCAATGCAAAGTGTCGGATGCAGTGGTGTAAAGCACGCTGCCACTGGACTCTAGAGCAGTGGAGACGTGTTCTCTGAAGTGATGAATCACGCTCCTCCATCTGGCAATCTGATGGACGAGTCTGGGTTTGGCGGTAGCCAGCAGAACGGTACTTGTCTGAATACACTGTGCCAAGTGTAAAGTTTGGTGGAGGGGGGATTATGGTGTGGGGTTGTTTTTCAGGAGCTGGGCTTGGCCCCTTAGTTCCAGTGAAAGGAACTCTGAATGCTTCAGCATACCAAGAGATGTTGGACAATTCCATGCTCCCAACTTTGTGGGAACAGTTTGGGGATGGTCCCTTCCTGTTCCAGCATGACTGTGCCCCAGTACACAAAGCAAGGTCCATAAAGACATGGATGAGAGAGTTTGGTGTGGATGAACTTGACTGGCCTGCACAGAGTCCTGACCTCAACCCGATAGAACACCTTTGGGATGAATTAGAGTGGAGACTGAGAGCCAGGCCTTCCCGTCCAACATCATTGTGTGACCTCACAAGTGCGCTTCTGGAAGAATAGTTAAAAATTCCCATAAACACACTCCTAAACCTTGTGGAAAGCCTTCCCGGAAGAGTTGAAGCTGTTATAGCTGCAAAGGGTGGACTGACGTCATATTAAACCTTATGGATTAAGAATGGGATGTCACTTAAGTTCATATGCGAGTCAAGGCAGGTGAGCAAATACTTTTGTCAATAAAGTGTATCTTCTCTAAATACTTCATAACATACATTAAATGTGACCTGTCGAAGTCAGAGAGAACAGTGGTATACATTCTGTATCTTGCTACAGTGAAGATACATGATGCTTATATTGAGGGAAATATGTGATGAATCAATTTATTTATGGAGCTCAGCATGATACATGTGGTATCCTGGGATCTCAGTACACAAGTACAAGTTCACATGAAGCTTTCAAGATGCTAGGATGCATTTATAATGAAGGAGCTGCTGAAGAAGTTAACCCTCAGTGCCTCAGGTCATTCTTGAAATTTAGTTCTCCATTCAGTAGATCAAGCTGCTGTTTTTTGCTGTGTGCACCCTCAGGGTTTCACTGTGGATTCTTTGGTAATATGCCATAGATTGAATGTATTGATGTGTTTGGGGGTTTATCTAATGCACTTTATGATGGTTTTCCTGATAACTGTGCAATATATCCCTGACATCTATTTCTAGATGATTTTATCTTATAGATGCGTAGGTTACCTGATTGCCTTGGTATTGATTTATGCTGGTGTCCTTTCTCACGCTGGAGATTTCTTTGACTTTACCATGTTTTTGGATCTCAGGAATTATATGTTCAACTGTTGAACTGCATTTCCCAGGTGCACATGCAGGGAAAGATTAAAACATACCGATGATAAAAAATTAAAGGTAAGATGAAGACTCATTGTTGTTCTTTGGTAACATATTCTGCTCCTAAGGATGATGATATTTAACAATATTTGAAAAATTAAACCAATTGAAAGGATCATAAACCTGCATTTTTTCTAATAGCCAAAAAAAGAAAGTCTGGTTGTATGTAAGCTTATGAAAAAATGACCCAACTTCTCACTTGGTCAGTTACCTCAGTCATTAGTTTCAATTACTAGTTTCAAGCCTCCATCAATACAACATGATGTTCATTCAATAAATTATGTTCCCATTCAGATAAAAATAGACCATAAAGCAGTAAAGCATACTCTAGGGCGTGGTCACCTTGTGATTGACAGGTCACCACTCTATGTCCCTGGAGTCAGATCCAATCAGGATCCTCCCCAGCTTCACTCTCTCTTCCAAATAAGACCCCTTTAGACTCCTGAAGACAGTGACGCAGAAATGCCGAACTTAAAGATACAGAAGCTTTGAACATAAAGCCGACTGACTGTCAGCCAATATTATGGATCGTCATTGGCTTGTGGCAGATATATCGCTATCAGTGATCTAAAACATGCTGATTTTACAGAAGATGATGCAGTTAAGATGCTTGTGGTAGGTTATGATTAATTCATTTCAGGGAAGTTCACCTCTTAGTTCAGTTTCCATTTTGGATATATTACAATATTGTAGAACTGTAAGATATTCTGCCTCTGTTACGTCCGTATGTCTTTCTTAAGTGTTTGCTTACCAGATTAGTCCACAAACCAATAGGTGACATGCCTGTCGGTTTAATTTTGTTGTCTGATGTATCCGGGGAGTTTTATGTACTTCTGTGCATCTGGCAAACTGACTCGAGCACACAGAACCTGCTCTCAGGTGAGAGCCCATTATGATCAGAGAACACTTGAGGGGATTGGGGACTGAGGGTAATTTACTTCAATATGCTTCTTCTGTAATGGATTAAAAAATGGCTGCTCAGAAATCAAAGAAATATCCAAAATGAGCCTTGATGATTTCTATAGTTTCAAAACCGAGTCTGCAATGTTGAGCATGAGAAATCTTCTCTGCAGGTCAGATGAGACGACTTCTGTCCCTTATTCATAGGAGAGACTAAACAGTTATTTACTCCTCAAATAATCTCTATTACATAAGCAACAGTAGTGTGTTTCCACACAACTCAGTGTTTGCCAAGCTGGATCCTCATTTAGGATGTGCACATGTGTAATGCATGATTTATGGGGAGGTTTTTAGCACCTGGCATTAGGGAAATAAGCTGAAGCACATTAGCTGTGTGTGTGCTGGTACCTCCACTCTGACTTTGCCCTGGGACTGGATGACTGCTGTCACCATGTCTGACAAACCGGGCGCCGCTGCTACAAATCAGTCTCCTTCCAATCCCAGTCGATATAATGAGAGCAGACCTGCAGGCAGCCAGAGGTGTGTGTGTGAGTTTTTCAGTGTTTATGTATGTGTGAGCTCCTGGTTGCACAGAGAGATGGGGAGGAGAGAATACTCAAGAGATTAGAGATTTATTGATTACCCTTTGCAGTGTCTCTCCCCCTCTCCCTCCATCCCTCCCTCCTTCTTCTCCAGGTCTTCCATTCTCTGCCAGTTTATTTATAGAGGGTTGTAGAGGGCAGTGCTTTTGGCTCTGCAGTATGTTACAGACTTCTAGTGACCTGCCTTCTCTTAAAACATTCTTCCAGAGGCTTAGTGCACCAAAATCATGTTAATGGAAGGAGAACATGAATCTGTTTTAATAAGCAGCCCCCCTCCTCCAGTCTTTATAGATGCACCACGATGTCTCGCACAGCTGCTCTTTTTTAAAACACAATGTTAAAATGTACATGCAGGATGCACCCTGCCTCAGCGGCTCTGATGGGCATGAAAAACAACAAAATGTAGACATGTCAATGATTATGCTAGCTCTGTTTGATTGTGATGCTTTTAGAATATGGATGAATGGGAGTGCAGGGGGCGGCAGGGGCCGACATGGCTGCGGGAGCTGGTGTTGGTTGAGACTTGGCAGTTTGTGTTTGGATTCGCTGGGGGCTTCAGGCTTTTTACAACAGGACGTTTCCCATAAAGGCAGGCCTGCTGTATTGAGAGGACTCTCGCTAATGAATTATATCCTCAGAAGCACGAGCAGGAAACAGAACATTAAACAACATCAGCAGTAGTTTCCACAAATGCACAAAAATGTCATATGTTCACATTGGCAAGGAACTACAGAGCCGTTTCTTCCTATAAGCCGACTATGCGGGTGCATAGGGCCCCCGCGCCACTAGGGGGCCCCCTCAAGTTGCAAGGTCAGCTGCAATACCTGAGGAATGACCCGAAGGAAAAGATGTGAAAAGGACCTGACACCTGGCCCGCTGATTGGTCAGATCTGGTGTCTTCCACGCCGCGTTGCTATGACGACCAGTACTACTGAACTAGGAGGGGGCGGGGAATTGCGCCGAGCCGTAAGTTCAGGTCATTCACGGCATGGCGTCCAAACTAGCGTATTCATCTGGCGCAGAAAAAAGAAGAAACTAGATGAAGAAAAACGCTCGCTGGATAAAGGTAAGGGTTTTTTTTCATTATGTTGGTTGGAGGGGCTAGCTAAAATGCCTAATTTTTTTGCTAGCTTAAGTGTTTGCTTAAGGAGAGGGCTAAAATAAAATGTGTCTCACATGTGAAGGCCATAACACTGATTGACTGAAGTGACACCAGTTTTGGTGAATCACAGCAGGTCCAGGTCGTTGGCATTATATTTGTGAGGGAGGGTGTGTGTGTTAGGCAGATATCTGTCATGTCTGCTGGATCCTCATCCAGTGGAGCTGCTGGTCCGTTATAGACCTCCTCAGCTCTTCAATATTTGTCACATAACATTACTTTAGGATTGTTTTTATGATTAATTGATCAATTTTAGTGTTTCCTCAGTTTGTAGGTCTCTAATGTGAAGTGTGCTAAACAACACACATATCCATATCAGGCCTACTGTGGATGATTATGGACTATTGTGGTAGTAGATTATTGCTCTGAGTGGATTATTGTTAACTCTGCTGAGCTAGTTGCGTCTTTCTTTTCCACATTTATTAGAATATTTATTGTGACAATATAATTTGAACACATTTGCCTACATTCCTACAGTTTAGTTATGTTTTTGATTTATTACTTTGTTTTATTCAAAAAAATCATAACACAAATTAAAGTTAAAGTGAACTATACTATATAGGACTGTTAGTTCTACCCACAGAATATAAGTTAAGACCAAATCATCAGTTAAGCAAGTAGTTCACTTTGTAATACTCTGTGAAATATAAACTAAGATATTCCTTCAATATCACATAAAGCTCATCAGTCATTTATCTTTGTTTTATAACTCTTTGAAACTGCTTAAAAGTGACAACTTTGAAATTGGGTGCATGCTTTAAAGGGACACTGTGCTGTATACTGCAAGGTTTAAAATAAAAACAGATTATGAATTTCTCCATTAGTGTAACATAACTCAATTATATAGTATGAATATTTGCTTAGGATCTGTTTTGCTTGATAACCTGAGGAGTTTCGTCTTTGCAGGAGCAATTCTGAAGTATTTTTCGAGCCGCAGAACAGGAAGCAGCACTGCCGCCTTCAGCACCAGAGACTGACAAGCAGCTCTCATATGCTGGCAAGGAAGCAGAAATTTTGAGGAGGGGCTTAGGGTAGATCTGCTTAAAACACAAGACTCAGATGATACTGATAATCATCACAAAGTGGTGTGATGTGTTATATAGTTCTGTATGGTTCCTTTAAAGCATTGTTTTTATTGTTGGTTTGTTTTCATTGTTGCATTTTTATTTTATGCTGGTTTATTGTGTTGGTCCTGAAGGGCTTGTGTTACATTTGAAAGGTTCCTTACTACCTCAACTATATTATTCTTGTTAGTTTTTTTGTTTTTATTGTTTGCATATTGATATGGATGCTGGCTCATTGTGATTTTTTTTTCTAAGTAATAGCCTATTTTATTTTCTCTACAGCTTTAACTTTAGTTTTGGGTGTATGCATGTTATATGTTTAATGTCACCTTAAAATAAAATAAATTTGAGGAACACACCATCAGTTTCATTTATTGACCTATCAAGGATCCCTATTGTTTACCTTGTATTATCATTTTCTATCAGTTCAACTTATTAGTGTGGGTCCACTTAAGATGTTTGATTTTAATTTGAGAGAGGTTTTCACGACTCTAGCCTGTTTTTCCTCTTAAAATGTAGCTAATAGATTGTTGCATCTTTATGGATCATCCAAAAGGGTTAGGAATCTATCCATCGTAGTTTGACAAAATAGGGGCCCCCAAACAGCATCTTGCATAGGGCCCCCAAAAAGACAGAAACAGCCCTGAGGAACTATGTATGGTCACTTCCATGGACATCCAAAATGGAGCTGTTATGCTGCCTAGTGAGGTCGGAGAACCAAGTGACTTACCTCAGCCAATCAGCAAAGATTAGGCTACGTCACAGATAGTAACATCACGCTATCAGACCAATCAGCAGCGGCCATGAGCATTTCTAACTTCCCTCTTTCCCTGGGACACGCAAGGTATGCCTTTTTCCCCTACCTACTCCCAGACCAACAGTTGTATCATCAAAACTAATCATGTTAAGTTGATGAAACTCACCCATTATATGTTTGAATAGCTGAGCTAAATGTTTGTATAGGTGTTGTTTGTTTAGGATTAGTGAAATTAGTTAAATTTTTGGCGTGAATAATGGAGAGACCATATTTGACCATACACCCTTTTCAGGTAAAACTAGTGCAAGTGACGAAATGTCCCTCTTTAGACATACGCCCGATTCATGTAGTAAGCCATACTAGGTATTTCTTTTTACTAATCAAGCATTCTAATGTGGGACAATAGTACTCGTGCATTGGATTTCTCTTAGCTATAAATAGTGAAATATGTGTGATTTTTGGTCAGTGTTATGACTTTGTAACAGTTTTTTTATGACACTTCAATGGCATATGTTGGTGTTTCTTTTTACAGTAATCCTTATTACTGCTAAAATTGATAAAATAGTTCAATATTTGTGATTTATTTTGTTTTTCTGATTGAATTATACAAAAAAGAACCCATTACTTATAATGCTTTTTTTCACTTATTTTTTTTTTATTTACAATTTATATGTCAAAATTATTTGTTTTAAGTAGATATACACTTCACTGTTTTTGTTTTCCTTCACAAATAACTTAAAGTGGAAACTCTCTTTTCTTGAGCGGCTGTCTGCTTTGGTCTTTTATGGAAAGAGGGAGACTGTTGTGCCAGCTGACCCACCATCAGTGATGATGAGGGCTCCATGGAGGAAGAAGACGATGTGGCAGACCTGGACTTTGTCCCACCGACCCACAACCTGGACTTTCCAGGCCGGAGTGACACTGTCCCCTCTACCAAGAGGAGGATGTGTGTGTGGCCTTTACTGGAGGTGCTCGAAGAGGAGGCGGACAACGACAAATAGTGGGGGCCCCTATATATATATAATATATGACCATATACGGTCACTTCATTGATCTTGATTTTCAACATGAATTTTGAAGTATTTCAATGAGTGCCTGATAAAGGGTTAAGTGGACGAAGGTGGGATCTTATTTCAGACCAAAATAAATATCTACAGCAGTGAACAGTGGGAGAATATTATCTTTTGATTCTGTTTGAATCATACCACAGATTACACATTTACCAGTTATTATTCAAGTCTAGAAAGTAAAACTATTGTGAAGCTGAGGAACTGTGAAAATACGAGGGCTGACCCGAGTGCCTCAGAGCTTCGACCGTTGCCATGGTAATCAACAGTATCATCAGCGTTGGAAATGCTGCGGGTGCTTTTTGTTGTTGTTGTTTTGTTATTTAAGAGGACAGAAGGTTTGCTGGCTGCAACAAAAATAGGCTGAAACCTGAAGAAGAGCAGGAAATGTGGCAATATCATCTGCCTCAGAACCAGCACATAGAAACAGTAAAAACAGAGGACAGTAGGACCTGATGGTAGCTTAACATCTGACGATTCCAAACATCTTCTGTGTAATACATGGAACAATTCAAATGGGATGAAAACTGGATTTGTCACTCTCGCCGTGAACTACAGTACAGATTCAGAAAGGGCCTATCGTAATGAGCGCACCGGAATGGAACAGACATCACCTGTCTGTTAAGAGCACAAGAAGAAGTCAGGCTAACTTGTTCCCGAGCCACAAAGTCTGCAGAGGAAGGACAGACAACAACAAAATACAGGTCTTTACTACAGGAGACCACTGCTTCCTGTTTCTACTGACAGCCAGCGTAGCTTTCTCAAAACAATGACAGTGAACAATGGTAAATGTGTTGATATCAACCAGCCTTGTGTCACGGCAGTCTTGGTATAATACACAACTGAACAATGGTACTTCCCTCATTTTTAATGCACCCAGAGGTGGTAACATGGTGGACCGCCATGAAGCTGGTTGTACTGTGAACACAGCGGCTGAAAAAACTCATACTGTTGAGATTCTATTGCTCTCCAAAAAGGTTTTCAAAACCACATTTAAGTGTACTGTGTAGAATTGAGTCACTATGGTTTGTGATCAGCTGGGATCAGTTTCCTGTTTCAAAACGGACAACAAGAATCCGTCTCCCATCAGCAGGAGTGTCGGTCGGGTGCAGCGCAGTGCATTCTGGTTGTTGTAACTAATCGGTCATTTTAATCCAAACCAGAATCTGTCCCTAAACGTCTCCAAGTTGTTCTTGTGCCTGAACTAAACCTTAACCACAGTGTTGTGGTCTCATAAAACAGATTTGTTTAACAGTGGTGTTAAATTAGAGTAGAATAACTTTATTGTCCAGCTGTAGCAGGAAAATTGAGTCTTGAGTCTCACCCAGGAAAGGTTTAGCAAAGGTTTATACGTGTTGTTCTGGAGGTTCGCGACAAACGAAGCATTTTGTCATTTAATTTGGAGCACTTGATGGAAAATCTTTACAGGGTGCTACAGTTCCCTTTAAGAGTCCCCTATGTCAACAGAGCAAAGAAGATAATGCAATAAGAAGGCAGAACATCTAATCCGGAGCACTGAAGGGAGCTCATGAGTTTGTCTGGTTTTGTACCTGTCAAAGGAGACGCCAAGCCCCCATACAGCACTCTGCAGGTTTAGAAATTGCCTATTCTCCATCCTGGAAACAAATGCCAGATTTAGACAATGCCTCCAGCCCAAATGAGTATTTTTGTGTGTCCATGACTTTAAGAGTGGGTGTGGGAAGATGATGGCAGAATGCTACACAGCATTTTTTCTCTGGGTTTTGATAATGTGAGAATATCTAAACACCGGAGGGCCTGTGTATTTATTTTACCCCACTGCACTCCTCCTAACAGACGGATGATATTAAGTATCTGAGCATTTTTTTTTTAGATTCTGTGTAGAGCATGGATAGATAATTTAGTGAAGAAGCTGTCAGCCCCACCGGAGCGCCCAGGGTCAAAAATCTATGTTGTTAATTAAATAGAAAATGGCACCATGAATATACTTCATACTACACAGTCAGATGCAGATATATTCCATCTATGCAAGATAAATGTGTTAGTATGGATTCTGGACGGGAACAAGACGTCTGCAGCGTTGTAATACATACGTGTGTTCAGTAATGAGCATCTTAATGTAGTGTGAGAGACCAGATTTCATTTGGATGATAAACAGTTTACAACACACGTGCACACACACACACACACACACACACACACACACACACACACACACACACACACACAGCATCCTGGGAGTAAGCTACCAGCAGCACAGTTTGACCCACCAGGTTAAATACCTTGTTTCATTTACATTCTAGAAGAAACTGAAGTGCAACAACCAGCCGGGTTTTTATTTTTCTTTTGTATCCAGGAGGCTCATAAGTCAGAGCCCAGAGATAGTCCTGGCTACTTGTAAATTCTGATGTGATTGAAGTTTTTACTGTTCACCCTCTTACTAGAAATGTAACATGTGCTAAATGGAAAGAGAGAGGTTGGAGCTGAGGGATGAGAGTAACATCTGATGACTCTGATCTGAATCTGATCGCTCGCTTCACAAGTTATTCATTCTGCTCACTGTCACTCTGCACTTCTTCTTCCTCTCAACATCCTGTAACTACCTCACTCTGCTGACTACACCAGTCCAGACTGTCCCACATTTGAGACTCCTTCGTCCTACGAGTTGGAGAGCAAGGGATTTCCAGCAGCTGTCAGGCTTTTATGGGAGAAAGTAGGTCAGCGTGTGAGTGCCAGGTGTGCCCTTTTCTTCAGGTATGAGTGGCTGAGAGAGGTAACAGTGTGGGTGTGCCAGGCTCAGGAGAGGTTGAAGACTCAGGCGGCAATGCCAGAGGCAGGCCTCAGCATTAACAAACAATCTAACACTACACTGTGTGTGTGTGTGTGTGTGTGTGTGTGTGTGTGTGTGTGTGTGTGTGTGTGTGTGTGTGCGTGTGTGTGTGTGAGAGTGTGTGTTCAGTGGTGGGGAGGCAGCAGGTACATTAACTCAGCACTAATAAGAGGGCACTTAACTTGATTTTGCCATATGTTACTTTATATTGCTACATGTCAGAGGGTAATATTGTTCATACTCAACTACATTTATCTCAGTTACTTTTCAGATCACATTGGTAACTGATTGAAAACAACAAATTAAAGATTAAATCTGTGGTTCTTGTACTAGTACAAAGACATGTGTTCTTGGGGTTCATGTTCATGTTCTAGATGTCTTAAAACAAGGAGACTGTTTCCCTTGTCAGATGGATCAGGGTTAGCCTGATGGAAAAAGTTAAACTGTCCTTCCTGAGGCTGAAAATTAAGGTTAGGGTTGTATTTTGGGGATCATCACGATGCGTAATTTTTCATAAAACACCTTTAAACACACTGTTACACGCACATCAGGCTATTTTATAGTAGGCTGAAGCGTGGGAGACGTTCGTACATCCATCAGTCTGAGAAACTGTATTTTTGCCTACTACCAGAAAAATGTAATAACAAGACAGCAGCAGTGAGAATATTCTGCCTGAAAACAGTGAAGGTCAAAAATTCAATTTGAAGAGTTTTTCGGTGACAATTCATGCTGCTGAGACTTTGACTTCCTTGTTGACTGAAAGGAAATTCGAGGGAAACATTCATTTTCCCTTTTTTAATCTTTGGACTCAGGCACTGATGTTTTGAGTGAAATCAGATAAGATGCAGGAGCAGCATCGATCAATAAGTATTTGGTGGAAAGTTGAGAGGGCTGGTGAAACAACACAGGGCTACAGTCCGCACACGCTAGAACCACCACTTCATCTGGCACCTGAACAAGAACCACACTCACAAAAGCTCACTGATCGAGCTCGTCCGCATCACACAAAGGAGAAATTGAGAAATCTCGAGTCTTTCTTGCTGGGAGGCATCGACGTTAACCACGGGGCCACTATGACATCTTGCCATCATGAATGATATCAGTCACTCTTCAGTTGTGCAGCTACGCTCACTTTTACACCTTTATTCTTGTGGATATTTCAATCAGCCAATCACATATCAATAGATGTAATTTACATGTGAACATTTCACGTGGATGTCTTTATTCATATTTTTTTTTTAAATTACAGTTTACACAAGGAAATTCTTCTGTATTCACGTTATAAATATTTGTAAAAATGTATAATATTCTATTGTATTCAAGAGAAGTGACAATTACCTGCTATTGTATCAAACAGTAAGTTCACTAATTCACTAATCTGCAATCGATGCTAGTGTTTGATACCTAACGTAACACTTTGATAAGTTTCAAAAAGTAATTAAATCTCTGAAATATTATAATAGAAGTATTCTCTACAACAGACTCATTGCTATAAAACCAACTAACAGCACAATGTTTGGTCCAGTTTGCCAGACAACACGAGCAAATCCAACCAAATTTCCAGAATAAATGATGGCAGTGAATGTTTCTGCAAACCATGGATGTGTTCAAACTTTAATTCTCTTTATGTTACAACTTTAAGTTTATGTTGTGGCAATGTCGAGGTGGTGCTCTGGTCAGGTTTGAGTTGGAGAAAGATGATGGTACAGTACCAACAGAAAGTCTTTCAGGTGAAATGACAGTCACCTGCAGTAGGACTGTGTGAAGGTGACGTTAGCTTATTGTCCTTTCTGAAGATCAGGACATGAAACAGAGGAGCAGAGATCACACAGATGTATTACAGTTATAAAGGAGCTGTTGGCAAATATTCACCCGGATACTTGTTTAATAAATGATTCAAAAGCAGCATTACTTAAAGCCTTCTAGTTTCCATTAAAGAATGAATAGGCTTTTGTTCTTGTGCTGCACTTTGTAAATGTGGCCTCAGCTCCATTATTATCTGTTCCATTACACGCACAATAGGGAAGCACCGTACTGATGAACATCAAAACAGCGGGGACACAAAAACATTATTTCTCTGACAGATTATTAAGTCATCTTTTATTTAACCATTTTATTGCTTTGAAAGATTTTTTTCCTGTATGCTTGTAATTCATGATGTCTCATTGTCATTTAGTGACTAATTCATAGTGACTTCAGTGAATCCTATTCATTTTCCTTCATCACATCATACTGTAGTCTCTGATTAGATGTCTTTATTGTGTGAGCAAGTGATATTATTTTGAATCCTCACAGATTTTATCACATTTTCATCTCTGAGTCTTTCCGCGCTCCCTGTGCAGGAGTTGTGTAAATAAAGGACGAACCGATTTGTTTGCTGGATGAGGCAGTCAGGGGCCAGATTGGATTAATCTAACTTGCACACTGTCAGAGTAAATATTCAGAACACACCTACACCAGGTAAACCCACAGTGGCACAGCACCAGAGCTTCCTTGGTTCTGCTGTAAAGGCTCATGCCCGTTACCACCCCAAAAGATTTGCATCATATGAATTCAAAACGGGGGAATTTGTAAATAGGTAGCGATGTGACCTGCCAATAAACTCCTTCACATAGTGTCACAGTTCACTGTGACCGGCAACAACAAGTAGGACCCAAATGTAGAGGAACAGAGAAGCAGTTCTCTGAGAAGAGATGACAAGATGACATGCTGAAACACATGAGCTGGCAGAACCCGGACCCTAGATGTCAGGAGGTCATCAGTGTAGTGTGGCAAAATCTGTAATCCAGCCAACGAGCAGGGTAATCTAACAAGCCGAGGGTCAGTATTGATGTATGGCTCTGTGTTCTGTTGCACACACCCAGCAGAGATGTAATGGTACACTGACCACACCTCAGGCCACCTCTACTTTACTGCAGCCAGTTTAGAAGTCTGGATGGAGCTTCTAACACCTGATGGCTGCCTCTCATGTCCTGTGTACGTTCAGAGCGCCGGTCGTGCACGTCCCCAGAAATTAATGCTTTACAGCGTCAGGGCTCAGTAAGTGCATCAGCAGCAGGGACATCAAGGGGGAAAATATTTTGAAGACAAGCATGTGCCATCTTGTAGTATTCTCCAATAACACACACGTAGTCAAGTATGTGAACAACTTCATTCACAATGCCGCTGGTTCTCTATGAGAACACGTGGTTATAAAGCATATATCTCTCAAACGACAGGTTCAACTACAGTTCAGCTATAGTTTCGAAATCAGTTTTCTACCAACATCCTGCATATGAATGTGTGGAAGTTTGATGGACTGATATTGGAAGTCCGAAACAACAAAAAATGTGGAAATGAAACTCGAATACTTCAAATCTTCAGAGTATAATTACACTCTGTTAGAATCCACTGGGATGGCATATTTAAAACAAATGGAAGACACTCGGATGAATGTAGAAGTGAATTAAAAAGCTTTCTCTCTCGAGTTGTGCTCAACATGTGGTGCCATAGTTATTGACTTGATCCAAAACTGAAAGAGGATCAAATGTGAACTGAGTTAAGGTTCAGAGTGTATCGTCACTGGTCTCAACTGTATCTATAGCTTCCATGTGGTGCTAGCATGCAGCTTTAAAGCAACATTACGTAGACTGTCAATTACGGATGTAGATAATCTTACCAGGAGACTTTCATGCCCAGCCCAGCAGAAGTACTCTGACTGTGAGTCATGGAACATTATCCAGAAGAAAATTAATGGGACTTTAAGTCACAGAACCAGCAGCACCAGAAATAGCCTGTCCCACTTCCTCAATCTGGGACCCTCCAAACCGCCCAACAACAGCAATTACATAATATTAAGGAAATGATAATCACAGGACTGTTGAGTTGATATTTCAATTCTGATTATATAAAGTTTGATACACATGGAACTAGGAACAGATTTACAGGTAAAAAGTGGTAACATGACCAGCAGAGGTGGGAAAACTAAATGGGTCAGCTAGTGACAAGGTGAAGAACTGAGATCAAATGATAGGAGGGAGATGAGAAACCTCCTGCAGGAGCTCTGTGGGCCATAATCTCATGAGTCAAAGGAGACCAGAAAAGAGATGTGAGGTAGGAGATGCTGTGTGTTTCTATACAGGCAGGACTGTAACATCTGTGACAGATACTCACTCTGGTCCAAGACTGACAGGGTTCAATTCACATCGAGTCTGAGCTGATGAATTTCATCATACATTCTGTCGCCTCCCCATAAAACAAACAGTTATTTTCCAGGCTCTTGCATTTCAAAATATTTGCAGAGTGGTGAGATAACGGATGAACTGAAACAGGTTTATGTAAATCTTAATAAAGCCTCTTTAGACTCCACGGAGTGTTTAAGTGCAGAATTTAGTTTGAGTATCAAAGGCTTACAAAGCAACTTCAACACTTTCCTTCATATTTACCAGCGGTTGATACTTTTTATGTAAATTAATCTTCAGGAACATTCAGGAGCTTAAACAGTCTTTTTTATGTATTTTTTAAAATCTATGATGGGAGTATTATACCACCCTCTAGAAACCATATGAATGTGAGATGAATGCAGTCTTGACTCTGTGATTTGAGGTTCAGTCACGTGCAAGCGTGCCGTCGCAGCGTCATGACGAACACGCTGTGACTTTCCTGCTGATCAGAGAAGTGTGTTTCTGTTATTTTCTCTTCTGCTCTTCAGTTTGAACAGACATGCTGAAAATGGGCGTAGCTAAACATTAACTCCAATGAAAAATGAATGGGGGGTTAGTTTTGAATTAATTAAAACAAATTAATTTGTCTTTGCAAATGAACTGCTGTTTTGAAACTTGATTGGTGTTGATTAACTCCTACTGATGTAGGAAGCAAGTCTGAGAAAATATGCAATATTTTCAATTACCAGTTTTATTCAGGAAACATATGTTTTCATAAGCAGTCCCAATTAGAAGTATATTCTGCTGGTGACACTTTTCTAATGGGCTGTTTGCTGCATACGTTTGAGTTTCAGTTTGAGTGTTTCTCTGTACTATAGCTCTGAGAAAAACAGAGATGAAGCTGCTGGAGGGAAGTTTGGTGTTTGCCTGCTCATTTACAACACGGGCAGGATGTTTACCATCATTAAATTCCCAATCTGATGGTAGCAAACAGCCCAAGGTTTCCTGTTTCCTGTACGCAATGGCTTACCGACCAAAACAGAATTTTAGCATGATTTGGGATCATTAAAGGCCCAGTGTGTAGGATTTGATGGGATTTAGAGGGGTCTGATGGCAGAATACATGGTATGATAACCTGAAACATAGTCCAAGTCTTTTATACCTACAGAGGGAGTGGGTCGGTCTGAACCTGATCCAAATATCAGTGAAGGAAGCTGAACATACAAATACGCTTCATGCAGGGTTTGTAAGCTGATTTGTTCACAGAAGATTTATTTTTATAACCGGTGTAGCAGAGACTTATAAGTTGTGTGTACACTCATGAAGGTAATGAAACAATAATAAGAGGATCCAAAGTCTGAACGCAAGATGGGAAACTTCTGCTCACATCTGCAGCGCATACAGATGTTCTCTTTTATGCCTTTCACAATAAAAGCCCTAGACAGTGCAAAAATCTGGGGGAAATTAAGTTCAGAAAAAGTAGACGTGCATCTCTACAGTAGCCAGTGACGGACTGGGAACAAAAAACGGCCCTGGCATTTTCACCCACCAGCCGCCCACGGAAGGAGGGTGCGCGTGCGCGTGGGCACACGCACCCTCCTTCCGTGGGCGGCGGTATATTTTTTACGCACGTAAAGAACAGGCACTTTTGATAGCCCCGGTGATAGTAAACGTAAATTCCCAAGCTATAAACAACTACACCCCAATACATAAAACACATTAATAAATCATCAGAGCCAGCTGCTCCATAATACAAACATGTCTTACCGTCACGCAGTCATCCATGTCTGACTCTTCATCCTCCTCTTGCTCATATTCCTCACTGTCTTTCTCCCTGGTGTGCTGGTGCTAGCAGTATTAGCACTAGTGCTAGCTGAAGCTGCACTTGATTTTAAAAACAAACCAGTCGGTTTGCAGCATTTTTCACCGTCAACCAACAGTGCTCTCTGAGATTTCTCTCTTTTTCTCCGCTCCCACCTTGTGTCGCTTGATACCTCGATTCATTTTTTTTGCTAGCTTAAACTCAACTTCCAGCTTCCAACCTCCAACTTCCAACAACCACACTCATTCCCAGAAGGCATTGTTCAATTTAACTTTTGCAAACAACTATTCAAATAAAAAAATGCAGGTAGATTGGTTTTATTTCAAACCATGCACGTTTTTGAACATCTGAATAAGACATTTCGCTACAAAACAATGCAGAATGATATAAAAGTTTGTGACTGTAGAAGGTAACCATGACTGTGATATAGAGACTCGTATGTGGCATATAAATAGTGATTAGATCATCAACTAGTTAGTATATTGGGATACCAACATTTAGTTTCCCTTTGGCTTAAAAACGTTATTGACGCTCGAAACTGCCGGGAGAAACGAGTTTGAGACCGTTCTGTGATTTGTCGGCCGGCCCGAATGGCCCATGAGAGTCACTGGCCATTTATTCATTCATTTATTCATTTGCGGCCGCCTTTTGATGCAGCCGCCCCGCTATATTTATTTATTTATTTAGCCTATTTATTCATTTGCGACCGCATATTGATGCAGCCGCTCCGCTTTATATTTATTTATTTATTTATTTGTGATGCGGCCGCGAGCGCGAGCGGCCACATCACCAGGCGGCCGCAGTGGCATTTGCCCACATTGCCCAATGGCCAGTCCGTCCCTGACAGTAGCCCAGAACAGACAAACCAAACACTGGCCTGACGAAGGCCTTTTCAGATTACAGCATCCACCCAAGGGGAGGGTGAGACGAGAAGTATTCTTTTGGTTGCACTGGATCTCACTAAATCCCACACAGTGGACCTATAACGTTTATTTCATTTTCCTGTTTGGAATAAGAGGATTGGAAGTTTGATATCAGACAGTGCTCCATGTCACATTAATTGAGGGACTACAGAGACACATAACAGTGTTAAAAATGCAGCAGTAAGTGGAATGAAGAAGGAGAACTATTAACACAGCAGTACAGAGCCACGTTAGACTTTATAACACTCAAAGGTATTACGTACAATACATAATAAAATGGTAAAGGTGCTACAAATACTTAAAGTGCTAAAGCTGTTACTTTTTAATGTGCAGGAGAAGTATTATCCCAGAACAGATCATATTAAAGAAACGGTTTCTTCTCTTTGCTGCTGCATTAAGGCGATCTGAAGCGTCTCCTCTACTCGGGTGGGATCACGACTGTCAAGGATGGCATTTACCTTGCTGAGCAAACGCCCTTCAAACATTTCAGCAGAAGTTACGGAATGAGTGAATGATGACAAAACTTTACAATTTTTTCTGCAACAGTCGTGTTTGTATCTCACACCTCAGTCGAGCGGGGATGAAAAGAGCATCTCTGAGGAGAACCAGTCAACCTGCTGTCCTGCCAGTTAACTTCATCTATCACTTGAGATGAGTTTACAGCTTTTCATGTGGCCGGTCTGTCTTAAAGAATAATAAAATAAACTCAGTAAGCAGAGCTGTGCATGGGTCTGTAGACTATCTAGTCCATTCAAATATAATGTTGCCCTGACCCTCGGGGATTCATGAAAGATTCATCACATCCACAGTTTTCCAAAAGTCATTTATTTAGGATTCTTTCAAATGCTTTCATTGCGTAACATGTGAAGGATTTAAGGCCTCATAGAAAATCTGTCTAGGGACTCAAATCGTTCCTGTTACTCACATTAATCCACAGACCTCATTATCAACTTTTCAACTGAAATATTTATTTAAAAGGTTAACAATGAAAAAACAATCGTCCACAGCCACTCAAAACACCAGATGTAGTGTACATGTACGTTTCTGCACTACGGTATGTCTGAACATTTCTTTATGTTGCAACTCAACGTGTCTCTAGGTTCAGTGTTCAAGTTTATATTTTGTGACAATGCAGCTCTCATGATCTGGTGAGGCTGAGGCACAAAAATCCTGTCGTTAGGGTCAGAAACTTTTTTTGTTTTGGCTTTAAATATCTGTTTCGGTCTCCACAAACACAACTGAAGATGTCCTGAGGTCTCCCTTAAGGGGGGTACACACATAAGGATTTTATAAATCTTAAGAGATTTTTTATCTGTAGAGCCCCCACACATGAAGTTTAAAAAATCAGCTTTGATCGTATTGTGTGTGGTGTGCTCCGATATTCTCAGCACAGGACACCACACATAAAGATTATCTGTCTCCCGGCCGATCTAGAATCTAGTCCTCCGAGCCAGAAATATTGCGTGATCAAACGTGATCTACCAATGGCAACAACCCCAGCGTCAACGGGCTCTTCATAAACGGAAAAGAGCATAGACTAAAAAAGAGTAAATAAACGTTTGAAAACATGGAAGACATAGAAGAGGGAATGATGGTGGTCCTCGGGCTATTGCTGTCCCATTAAAAACATTAAAATGGCTAATTCAAACACCCCCATAGGAAAAGTTAGATCTCACCGCTGTTTTTATTTAAGTCCACTTCCGTGTTCCTCAGTCAGCTGGTTGGCTACGTTGCGTTTCACGTCACATTTCATGGAGTAGTGACCCAGGAGTCGTCAGCTTTCCCCACACACATGAAGATTTTGTCATAAATATTGAACAAGTTGTACAATTGTCGGCCGCAACCCGTTTCAGAGCAAATTATCGGGACAAATTGACACTTAACACACCACAGAATATTCGTATAGGATAATCTTCCGTGGTCAGGAAGGGGTAAAATCGAAGCAAAATCAGCCTGATTATCGTTATGTGTGTACCCCCCTTTAGACAGATCCAGTGGTGTCACGCTTACAAATGCAGAAACCTAGACTTGAACTGCAGTCACTGGGTAGCCAGCCATGTTTCTTGCATGTTTCCAACATCGCCTCCACCTCCCGATGTGAAATTGTGGTAATCAACGTGATATGACCCGTTTTGTACAAATGTCAATATGATGCATAGCCTGTGACACATACGTGTGGACTTCTGTGCAGAAACATTTATCCAGGCTGCCCGACCTCGGTTTCCTCAGTGGCCTCAAAGATGCCAGATGGCAGATCAGAAAAAGCTTTTGAGTCTTATTATAAACATTCAAATGTTCACTCTTGTTAATTTGTGAATAAGAACTTGTTGTTTTTCACAGGTATTATATAAGTCTTTCCCTGTCACACTGTGACATCGACTGATGGTGGAGCTTTGTGTGTTCAGCCTCAGCTGCGATCTGCACTCACATGGCAGACAGTTTTATTTTGGCAATACTGTCATGTTTTGAGAAGTTGCTCAGTGACATCTAGCGTGTAGGCTGGGTGTGGGTATAAATAAAAAAATGTCAGATGCAAATATCAGACAGAACATGTTGACCCCCAAAAATGATACAGATGCACCTTTGGACCAACACCGTCTGAGAAAAGTTAGTAACTCTGTAAGACTGTGGTAGATAAATAGGACTCAGATACAGGATGGCAACGGTAAAGACAGGCTTTATTTTCTGAATAGTATCTCTTTAGACAGTGACAAATCAACAGGCTATGAAATACTTAATGTCCAGAGGACAACACTACAAGAACAAATCACAACAAGAACAGAAGACACTCCCGCAGGAGGAAAAAGGAAAAACTACACTGATCTAGAAAGATATACTCTATGAAAATTTAACAAAAATCACTCAAAAGAGGAAGAGCACACAGGCTATATAATTAACTACTCTCTCTATGCTGAAAAATTTACAAACAAAAACACTCCAAACGGAGGAAAAGCAAAATGCTATGAAATTAAACTGACTGGAACAAACAAATGACTGACCTCATTAACTCATTATCGCTCTTCTTCGGGGGAATACTTTTACAGAAAACGAAACTTGGCAATGCACTTGTAGGGACCGAGGCAGATGAAGTCAAACAGCTGCAGGACCCATAAGTCTAGTTATGGGAAAAGGGCCTACGAACCGTGGAGCTAATTTCTTGGATGCGACCTTGAGATGTAGATCCTTGGCGGACAGCCACACTCTCTGACCAGGCTGATAGTTCGGCACAGGGCGTCTCCTTTGATCTGCTGATTTTTTGACTCGATCTCCTTGTCGTATCAGTACCCGTTGGGCGGCTGCCCAGATGCGGCAGCAACGTCGAACCATGGCATGGGCTGAGGGAACCGACACTTCCATTTCATTGTCTGGGAACAGAGGAGGCTGATAACCTAGGGCACAATGAAAAGGGGAAAGACCGGTAGCTGATGTAGGCAAAGAATTATGTGCATACTCTACCCAGACCAGGTGTTTGCTCCATGTCAAGGTGTTCTGGTAGACCACGCACCGGAGGCCGGTTTCCAGTTGCTGGTTGAGGCGTTCGGTCGGGCCGTTGGCTTCCGGGTGGCATCCTGACGTCAGGCTGGCTTTGGCTCCAACGAGTCGGCAAAACTCCCTCCAGAACCGGGACACAAACTGGGGCCCCCGGTCAGACACAATGTCTCTTGGAAATCTATGAACTCGAAACACAATGTTCATCATAACCTCCGCCGTTTCCTTGGCGAATGGTTGTTTCGGTAGAGCAATGAATTTGACCATTTTGGAGAAACGGTCGACCATGGTGAGAACCGTGGTGTTACCTTGTGAGACCGGGAGCCCTGTGACGAAGTCAATGGAAATGTCTGACCACGGTCTGGAGGGGATAGGAAGGGGCTGGAGAAGCCCCATGTGGGACCTGGAAGACGTCTTATTCCGTGCACAGACCGAACATGCCTCGATGTACCCGGCTCCATAGCCAGCCACCAGAACCTCCGGGATATGACAAACATGGTTCTCTTGACTCCCGGATGGCATGAAAGCAGCGAGGTGTGAGCCCAATGAATCACCTGTGGATGCAGCTCAGCGGGAACAAGTAGACGGTTATTAGGGCAACCATTAGGTGATGGGGCTCCACCGTTAGCTTGCTTTACCTCATTTTCTATAGGCCAAGTCACCGCACCGACCACACAGTTCAGTGGAAGGATGGTTTCTGGTTGCTTGGTCTCTGGCTCGGGATCAAATAGGCGTGACAAGACGTCGGGTTTGATGTTTCGAGACCCCGGCCTATAAGAGAGAGTAAAGGAGAAGCGATTAAAGAACAGTGCTCACCTGGCCTGGCGAGAGTCAAGCCTCTTTGCCTTTCTGATAAACTCTAGCTTTTTGTGATCTGTCCAGACAATGAATGGATGTTCGTCCCCCTCCAACCAATGTCTCCACGCCTCCAACGCCAGTTTGACGGCCAATAATTCTCGGTTGCCGACATCATAATTCCGTTCAGCTCTGGACAACCGTCTTGAAAGGAAGGCACAGGGATGCATCTTGCTGTCTCTCTCCGACCGCTGAGATAATATTGCTCCCGCTCCCTCGTTCGACGCATCCACCTCTACCACGAATTGGCGCTGCGGGTCTGGCAGAGTGAGAATGGGAGCCGTGGTAAATCGATGCTTGAGGGTCTGGAACGCCTTCTCAGCTTCTGGAGACCAGCAGTGAAAGTAAGAGCATGGAGAGGGGCAGCTATTGCGCTTAAGCCTCTGACAAACCGCCTATAAAAGTTAGCAAATCCCAAGAATTGCTGAATCTTTTGCGGCTGTCTGGTGTAGGTCACTCTGCCACAGCGCTAACTTTAGCCGGGTCCATCTGCACTTTTCCAGGAGCTACAATGAAGCCCAGGAACGAGACAGAGTCGGCACGGAAAACACTCTTTTCAGCTTTGACATATAGATGATTAACAGTCTCTTAAGAACCTGGTTAACATGATCTTGGTGTCCGACAAGGTCAGGAGAATAGATCAGGATGTCGTCCAAGTAAACGTACACAAAGTGATCAAGAAAATCTCTCAAAACCTCATTTATCATCGCCTGAAATATGGCAGGGGCGTTGGTGAGACCAAATGGTATCACTCGGTACTCATAGTGACCATTGGGTGTATTAAATCCCGTCTTCCACTCGTCTCCGTCTTTAATTACGATTAATTCATGAACAGCTTGGCTTGTTGTAGTTGATCGAACACTGATGTCATAAGAGGCAGGGGATACCGGTTCTTTATGGTGATGTCGTTCAGCGGGCTGTAGTCAATACAGGGTTTAAAAGACCCATCCTTCTTTCCCCATGAAGAAAAATCCTGCTCCGGCAGGTGAAGACAAGGGACGGATCAGGCCTGCTTCCAACGACGGCGAGAGGTATTCACTCATGGCTTTCTTTTCTGGTCCAGAGATGGAGTACAGGCGGCCTTTGGGAATAGTGGATCCAGGAATTAGGTCAATGGCACAATTGTAAGGACGATGAGGAAGAAAGAGACAAAGCTTTGGTCTTGCTGAACACTTCTTTGAGGTGGTGATAGCAGGAGGGAACAGAAATCAGGTCGGGAATTTCAGGGTCTGTAGCAGGGTTGGTAGAAAACAAATTAATTTCTGTGATTTGTTCCTTCTGTTTAACTGACATCAAACAGTTCTTGGCACAGTCTTCTCCCTACTCAATAATCCTTCCTGTCTTCCAGTCGATACGTGGATTATGCAAAAACAGCCATGGTTGTCCCAGGATCAGAGAGTGAGAAGAGGATTAAAAAAGATGAAATTGAATGTTCTTGCGATGACCAATGAGCATTTGTACTGGTTCACTGGTGTGTGTGATGGAAAAAAGTTCTTTCCCATTGAGAGATCTGGCCCTGACGGGTTTTGCTAGCGGTTCAGTTTTTATTCCCAGTCTTTCAGCTAACCCCCAGTCCATAAAACCCTCGTCAGCCCCTGAATCTATTAACGCATCCAGATCACAAGCGGTGTTTAAAGTGATATTTGAGAGTGTGCGAGGTACCGGCTTAGCAGCCTGGACATGACTCACCGGCTGTGATTTCTTGACTGGACATGAGATGACTAGATGACCAACCCCGCCGCAGTAGAAGCACCTTCCTCTTGTTGTCGCTTCTGACGTTCCTCCGGCGTCAACTTGGCTCTTCCCAGTTGCATGGCTTCATCTTCCTGGGCTGTGAGGAGGTGTGGCAGCGCGTCCGGCGGTGATCGCCGTGTGGTCGGCCATCTTGAAGCTTGTGCACTCGCTGATCTCCCCGGGATTCTCGGGCTCGCCTCACACTGCTTTTGGAGTTGAATCCATCTGTTGTCGGTCCAAATGGCGTAATCACATACAGAATCCTTGCCTTGTTTCAAATGACTCAGTTTTTGGGCTTTTTCTCTGCTCGAGCTTACCGGATCGAAAGTCCCAACATGATATGCACACATTTTAGCCAGCCTTGGTTCTGAGGCCCTGAGGCTGACACCAAAGTGTTCACTATCCGGTCCAGCACCAGCTTTGCCCAGCAGCAAAAGGCAAAGGACAAAAGTAAATGAGGGGCTGCTGGAGAAAGTGAAACATGGAGCAGTTAGAGAGCGAGACATTTTTTTTCTTAAAGCTGGCGTAGACCAAGAGCTAGAGCTGAAACGAGACAATCCTTCCAAGAAAAATGACAGCACAAGGTAGTTCAGAAAATGCCCCCAAAACATGTTTATGTTCAAATGAGGAAGCCTTCGGCTGCTGGAGGAATTCTGACTTTTGTCCACCGGAATAAAATCAGTAAACAGTCAGAGTGCTGTGAGCCGTCTGCCTGTGACTCCAACATTAATATGTCTTCTCTCCACTGATCACATCATGTCTATTCCACGAGTCACATTCAACCATCATCCACATCCAAGCTGTCATCTAACATTATCACATAAACAGTTTTGAACCAAAGCCTTCAGGATTTAGGTTAAGTTGCTGATGAAAAGAACAGTCGGCCATAGCTGTTGTTTTTAATGTCAGATTGGACTGGGTTGGCAGATACCCAGTATTAAAGGACCTGGATCAGGATCAAGGCAAAAAAACGTGAATAGAGCATCCCTATATGTAACAAATTACCCCAAAGGTTGTGACAGTTCATTACCCTCTCCCGGTTTCCTCCTGGAGACACGATTCTCCAGGCATTTCTCACAATTTATGACAAATTTTCACAGCGTTTTCCCCTTTGAGCGCCCACAGCCTGGTTCTGGTTCTGGTTCTGCACAGCGTGTTGTCAGCTGCAGTGCTGCACATCATCCTCCTCAGTCAGTGTGAGAGGGACCAAGAAATGTACAATAGTAAGAAAAACTTATATAATACATTATTCCAGACGTCCTGGAAAGATAAATCCAGTTTCTTATGGAAATCTTTTAAGGACAGAGGCAAGAGTCAAATCTGCTGTGTTGACTGTGTCACACCAGCATCATCCCTGAAGATCAGATATCACTTTTTCTTTCCCAAATAAAATCCAGGCTGTTAACACTGATATAATTACATACACATACTTAATGACAGCATGACCGCATCCTTAATAAAAAAGCACGCTGTAGTTTGTGTGACTTCATCAGCACACAAACACACAAATGGCTGCCAGTAATCAGTGGGGCTGCAGCAGCAAACTCTCTTCTCCTCTTCTATAAATCGTTGCTGCATAACTTCATATTATGTGTGGTGATTAAATCTCAGAGCTTTAAAAAGGTTAATGGTGTTGCCACTGTATCTCACAGACCTCACACCAACATCACATGCAATGTGAGGACTGAACCTGACACATCTCTAGAGCTGAAGTTCACACATGACCCTGACAGAAGAACTTCCTGTCCGCAAGATGTTACATGGACCAGATTCTGGACATAGCGTTCTTACATCTACTGTGTCCTTGTTGATGGTAAAATACACACTGACCCTACATTACTGAGCTTAGATGTCTTTTGATATGACAATTGATCCCAGAACAGAGACATTTGGGATCGGATGGATCGATATCTATGTATTGATAGTCTCAAGGGCCCAGTCCCAAAGTACCCCTTCAGGCCTTAAGACCATAAAAGTCTAGGAGTGGCTGAAAAGGTGTAACAGGAATGGGACAGGACTTTGTGACGTTTTCACTTAGCCTTGTGGGTTTTGACTTTTTTTTTGTAAAGATTTTTTGGCATAGACACCTTTATTAACCTCTCCGCACCCACCCGCCCGCCGACGGGCGATTTCAGATAAATGACTGTATGTCTACACTGCGCAGTGATGTATCCCGCTTCAACTTTCATCAATATGGACATACTATACGTATAGTATATACGCACCAAACCATAAATCATTGATATTCACCAGCATGGTAAACGTGAGACACAAGAAACACACGGCGACTCCCTACCTTTGAAGCGACCATAAAGCCGTAATATGTGTCCATTCCTCAATTATCTATATTCCAGTTGTCCGTAAGAATCCACTGATCAAAAGCATCAAAATGGTTTTTCATAAAATTATTCCAGCTTGTGAATATCGTCCTGTAAAGTCCATTTGTTTACCGTCTGCCAACTTTGTCCGGCAAATAAAGTCCATACTTTACCGGCCGCACCGAAATGTTTTCTAGTTCCTGCATGGTGATGTTGGGTATGCTTGTTTTCATCACTTCGCTGGCTACAAAATAAAAGTGTCCCCATCTTTTTCTGTTCAGTTTTCACCCCAGCAGAGCCCCTGAAGTAGATCGAGCGCTGCCTGTTTGAAGGACCAGTAGACTTTGTTTACTGTTTTTCGCTGCCTTAGTATAGGAATAGCGTATTGGCTATCGACATGTCAATCACTCAGGCTTCTAGCCAATTATTTTACCTTTCTAATGAGGGCAGGCGTGCCCAGGTCAGGTATTTATGAGCCGAGGGGTTTCCGTGCGTCTGGCGACTTGTGGGCGGACTTTACTCAGCAGACGCATGGTGAAGAGACGCAGCAAACATTTACATTTCTTCGTAGGCATTTTCATAGTTTACAATGGCGAAAGCCAGGAAGAAATCCAAATATATCCGAGAAGATGACCAGGAATGGACTATAGCATCATCTGATGAGAGTCAAGACAGTGAGTATGACTCTGAGAGAGAGGAGATGTTCGCTCAGGGACTTGACGACATCTTAGATCGGTGAGTAACGTTATCTTTGATCATGTTTTATTTATTTATTTAGCCATGAGTGAAATTTGAATGAAAGTTAGTGGGTGGGGTTTTTTTTATGATTACAGTGAACAGTACAGTATACATTAGCATGTCATAAATGATGCTAAATGGTTAGCGCCCCAGGGCCTAATTAGCCTTGCTAAGCCTAGCTAGCTAGCTAGCTACTCAACTACTCAACTAAAGTTATGTAATCCTTGTAATCCTATTCATGTAATTCATTTTTAGCCTCTAATTCCCTTTTATTTAGATTTTTTTTTATCAAGCTTGTAAACAAATTGAACTAGATCTTTTTCACTGACCAGACACTGGGAATATTCCCCCAATTCAATTATTCTGTTTATGTACAGTTATTTCCCTGATGTTTTTGTGTAATATATAATATCATATCCGTGTTTATTTGTTTCCTATGTAAATAACACCCCATTGAAATGCATTTATATATTTTTTTTCATTATATTTGGTAACATTTGTGCATTGCATTGTGTTTTGTAGGTCACAGTCTGACAGTGACGTGGATTGGGAGCCTCAAAGTAGGACACTCAGACGCCAAACCCCATCTCCTGCTGAAGGTGGTCGGCAGAAGCGGCAACGATCCTCCTCTGCATCCACCAGTGCTACCTCCCCCGCTGCATCTTTCACTGCCCCCTCTGGCTCAGGGGAAGCTGCAGCTTCTACACCAACTGCTGGACGTTCCCGTGCTGCCAGACGTGCCCTGGGGAGGGGCAGAAGAGGAGTATCCTCCAGAGCACCTAGCTCCCACACGGAGGAACAACAGTGGCATGATGTGGGGGATGACGACGTTGAGCCTGCTCAAGTTGCCTTCATGCCGGTGAGACAGCCCGGACCACAGCAGGAGACCAGAGTGGCAACCAGTTCACTGCAGTTTTTCAGACTGTTTTTCACCGACGCAGTGCTTGGGACTTTGATGGCAAACACTAATGCCTATGGAGCAAAGAGGCATGAAGGGAAAAAAGAGGTCTGGCATAACATTGGCGTAGATGACATTTTTTCTTACCTTGCCATGGTAATATACATGGGGATGGTCAAGTGCCCTACGCTGGTGGATTACTGGAAAGGGTCCCGCCTCTATAGCCTTCCATTCCCCCCCTCTGTGATGTCCCGAAATAAATTCCTCAGGATTTCTCGTGCTCTCCACATGAGTGACATCACAGCAGATGAGGAGAATACAGCTAAGAGGGGGACACCAGCTTATGACCGCCTGGGCAAGATCAAGCCCCTTTACAGCCAGATTGTCAAAGCCTGCAAAGCCCACTTCCAGCCAGAGCAACACATCGCAATTGATGAAAGGATGGTTGCATCAAAGGCCAGAATCTCCATAAAGCAGTACATTAGGAACAAGCCCACTAAGTGGGGATACAAACTGTTTGTTTTGGCAGATTCTGGCACTGGCTACACGTGGAATTTTTTTGTTTATGAGGGGAAGTCACCTAGCGCTGGAAAGGGACTGAGCTATGACTCTGTCATGTACCTCATGGACTTCGATTCCCTTGGTACAGGTTATCAGCTTTATGTTGATAACTTTTACACAAGCTCCCAAATTTTTCTGGACCTGCTAAAGAAGAAGACAGGGGCTTGTGGTACCATCCGCACAAACCGGGTTGGTTTCCCCAAGACCACCATCAATGACTTCACCAGGGGCACTCCTCGGGGGACAATCAAGTGGATCAGGGACAGCGAACTCCTTTTTGTGAAATGGATGGACACTAGAGAGGTTGTCATGTGTTCCACCATTCACAAGGCATTCACTGGTGATACAACCCGAAGGAGAGTGAAGACAGCTGGACAGTGGGCGGCGATCGATGTCCCCATTCCAGCACCAGTCAAGGACTATAACCAGCACATGGGGGGGGTTGACCTGTCGGATGCACTCATTGGGTACTACAGCGCCACACACAAGACAATGAAATGGTACAAGACATTGTTCTATCACTTTTTGGACATTGCGGTTGTGAACGCTCACATCCTGTACCAGCAGTGTCAGAGGGGGCAGTCCATGACGCAGAAAGAGTTCCGCCAGGCCCTTATTGAGGAGCTTGCAGACCAAGGACCTGCGTCAACGTCCCAGCCATCCACCTCAAGTTACACTGCACCCCCAAACCCAGCAGCATCCCACAAGCTGCATTATTTCAAAGAGGGGCAAAATGTGGCTAAGCGGGATGCAGGCAGTGTCGGCAGACGCCTTTGCACGCTCTGCCACAAAAAAACACCCGTTGGCTGTTCTACATGTGGTGTTCCCTTGCGTTTTGTTGCCACAAGGGACTGTTACAATGAGTGGCACACAAAACATGGGATGTAGAATGGCCCACAATGTCCACTTACGTCAGTTATGCCCATGTACAGTTGTATATACTTCATTTTTGTAGATTATTTTGTTTTTTATACATTTTCCACTACTTTTGCAGGGTTCTCCCCAGATGGTGGAACAGCGGCGCTGCGCCGCTATACTCCGTGCTTGACGGTGACGAGCATCCGTCCCCCGGTTGACGGCTAGGAGCTCCCGGCTGACGGCGATGAGCGTCCGTCAGCCGGCTGACGGAGTTGATGACCGTCTGTCCGTCCATCCGTGTCTTCCCCCCGGGACTGACGTTGACGAGCGTTTGCAACCCCCCCCCCCCCCCCAGACAGACAGAGAACCCTGTTTATAGATCATTCATTGTTCATATTTTGTTGATATTGGCACAGTTATACATACAGTAATAGTGTATTGATAGATAATACAATCCTTGTTTGAAATTCAGTTCAGTAAAGTCTGTCATTTTTGTATAATGGTAACTATTCTGTAGTGTCTTGTCACATGACAATATCTCAATATGGCCACCTAGAAGCGTGTGGAAACCCCTCCAACCACCCATCAAATGAATGTGTGAATAAATGATGTTTTGAATCATGGAGAAAGGTTTTATAGTCACCAGAATGCTTCAGTAATGTTTCCAGTGTCACAGAAGTGAGTAAAAGCATTTGGCACAATTTGGCCATTTGGAGACGTTTTGGAGAGGTTCGTGGACGCCAGTGACACCACAAACTAAAACCTCCATAACTCCCATAAGGGTAGGCCTAGAAGTCTAAAATTTCACCCAGGTGTAGTTGACAAGATGAGGAAGGTATGTGCTATATTGCCATATGCCTTACATAAAGCACATCCTAGTTATTGTTATTCAAATATGACCTATTATTTTCGAAGACAAAAAAAATGTTTTAGAGCCATGTTTGAACTGATGTCATTTTGGTTGTGTGTATGGTACATGCTAAATAAACACATTCACAGAAACTAGAGGTTGTCAGCTTTCAAATGGCATATCATACATCCATCTCGGACTTGTAGTTCTTGTGTTATCAGCTTTTCCATTTGGGTATGCTAAATAGGCGAAATTACTGAAAATGGGTGGGTGTGAACAGGTGCAGTAGACAGATAGGCGGAATCGAACCGGGGGTCGGCTGCATTTATGGCATGCGCTCTAACCACTCGACCACCTGCGCACCAGGGGGGGTTTTGACTTTTTATCTCATGTTTTAGAAGGTTACAACACCAGGGCTGAAAATAAAACTATAGTTTGAGTCTCTTTATGTTAATACAAAGAAAAAAACTAAACCAAACCATACAGTTTTGAAGAGTGTGGAGGATGAATTATGGGGTCTAATCGTCTTATTACTCTGTTGTTGTTTGATAAACTGATCTAATCGGAGAATCAGGCTGAGGAGAAAATGTCGGATGTTAGTTGTGATTTAGAAAATGGCTTTAAGTAAAGAACGTTGCATACAGAACAGTGTCTGGATTTTGGTTGAGTTTTTTAGTGTTGTTCAGGGTTAACCTGGTAGCCCATGGTAACCCTGGCTTCAAAGTTACAATCCTATAAAGTGTGGGTGAATCTGCAGGAATACAGACTTGTGGAAAGTGGCTGTGAAAGGCTGAAATTATTCACCAGAGAGACCTTGTGCACTTGAGGATTTGTCAGTGGGACGGCCCTAAACCCTCACAGACCTCCACGTACACACCAGGAAGTCTACAAGTGTGGACATTTGGATTCGGCACGAGCAATTTTGCTGTTTTTACAAGACAAGTCAGTGCAGAAACACATTCTCCAGCAATGTTCTCTATCACTTTCATAATTTACATTGCAAAGGTAAAACAGATCCAAAGACTGAACTCTATCAAAAACCTCATCAGCAGGCTCTAACCATTAGAGCGGGTCTAAGGACCAGAACTCACACTGTTTCAGGACAAACTGAATATATGATTCACACATCAAAGCCTCACAAAAGAAATAATACATGAAGCGGCTGAATATAAACCAACAGTCCTGCCTGTGCTGCTCATGAGAACCTGGCCCAGAGAGCTCCACATTTATACATGTATGTATAAGAACTCAGGTAATTCAGGCTTCAGCATACTAATATAATTATATCAATATGTATTCCTGACCCATGCTCTGGAAGTAGTACTCATAATTGCAATGAGACCAGAGCTCTGGCAGTCATGCAGAGTGAAAGTAGTCATTAAGACTTCCACCTGTAGTATACTGTACATCACAGGTACATCTACTGCACATGTATATTTCATTGTGGAAATGATTCAGAGAGACTTCTTTTCATCACAGTATCATCAGAATGATATAAATGTAAATAGTTCTGTTCCAGTGTGCCAGCTTTTGTTATGTTTCAGCTTAGTTAATACACCATCATTGAAGAACACTGTATGTTCTCTCCGGAGCTCTGCTCAAATAAACAAACCTGCTGCGAGAGGAGGTGGTCCAGATGGCGGCATCAATTAAAACACTGAGAATCTGCGAGACGGTAAAGATTTGGGCTGCTGTTTTTGGGACGGGAGCTAATCAAGACCAGCTGTGATCACAGTGGAAGTGAAAGTGCCCGTAATATAATTCTTGAGTAACTTCAAACCCAACAGCACAAACAAGACCGCTGATTTAATGTTTCAACCAGTCCGTCCTTCATTAAATATTCAAACATTTACTCAGTATTCTAGTGTTGAAATGTTTTGTCAATTAATCAATCAGTTAATTAACAGAAAATTAAGCCATTAATCAAGTTACTACTGGCAACCAGCTGCTGAAACTCCAGTGTGAGGACTTCTCTGTGAACTGGATGAATTCTCATTTTGTACAGCTGTTCAGAAAAAAGTATGTCATTAGAAGACGTGACCTTTAGCTCTAGAAATAATGCTGGGTATTTTTAGATAGAGCTTCCAACAAAATTCAAGTGTGAATTGAATATGCCTTATGAAGACTGCAGCACAAGAGAACAACACTGTTCAAATGTTCATGTAGAGCTGAACAATTACTGATAGTTGATCAGTCCTGTAGTTGTGAGGAGGACTTGGTTCGACACAATGAAAAAGCCCTTTGGTCTGTAGGAGAGTGAAGTAGTGAAGAGTTGTACCGACAGCTTCCTCCCCTCACATTACAAGTTCTATTATAGCTGTTGCAAAGACAACTGGGTTTTTTTCTGTCCCATGAAACACCGACACAGGAACAAACACAAGGTCATTCCAACATGTTGTCTATGATATAACAGAAATGGATCACCCTGCTTCTCCCGGGTGACCACGAGCCTGGTGGCACACAGAGTTGTGTAGCGATAGTGAACCAAAGTAAACATTATAATAACATAAATCATTGTTCTGTACCATCACATTGTGCAAACCGCATTTACTTGTCTATTGCCAGCTTGAGTGTTTAAAGTGCAAGTAAAGGTAAATCATTTCTATGTACAATATATATTGTGTAACATAAGTCAACTAATTATCTTCCAGGCCAGTTATTGATCTGAAAATCCAAATCACTGTTTTATCCATTTCCAGCAGATACCTTTGGCTCTTCTGCATCACGCAATCTGTAGGTAACTAGCAACGTTTTCCAATGAATGCATTAAAAAGTACAACAAATATGGAGATGTAACGCAGCAGGAAATGAAAATACTCAAGGAAAATACAAGAATCCTAAAAATGCATTCCGTACAGTACTTGAGTAATATGTACTTAGTTAAACTGGACCTAGCTGTCATATTGTCCCCTCCAGTAGTGTCGCTTGGCCGGTGTCCGAGGCTACAGCTCATTTCTTTTGTTTTTTAAATGTCTTTTACAAAAAGAAGAATAATTGTAACATTTGCATCTGAATTCATCTTTCAACTCCTTTTCTTTCTGTAAACAACAACAAGCTTTAAGGCTTCTCTATCTCTTCCTATGTTCAGCTCTTTATTTTAATTCTCTCTCTCTTTCTGGGCCGACCAGCAGGTGAGGACTTTGTTTTTCTGACCCAAATCGTTTTCTCTCCTGTTTATGACTTGAGAATTGGTGAAAAATAAGCTTTTGCCAAAATAATCTTGCTAAGTTTGTTTAGTTTTCTTTCTTCAGCTGTGAAACCAGGTGAAAGAACAGGACAGATCGTAGAACGAATGTGGTGAAGCGAGATATGAGCCTCTGAAGAGAGATGTTATCAGACGAACAGAGCACAGAAAACACTGATTACCCTGCAGTGACTAATAAACAGCAACAGACTGCTGATTGATGCACATCTGTTGATGGTCAGCCTGTCGCTGGCATCAACAGTGTTACTGTATTGTGTGACTGTCACTCCACATGGAGTAATGAGCATTAATCAGTATTTTCAGCTGGTATGGGACAAGCAGTGCCACAGTTCCAGACTGTGATTTGTCACGTGACATCACTGGATATTTATAGTCATAATTAAGAGACCTCGTGACAATTTCCAGCCGTGTTTGTGGCAACGGAAGCTGTTATTTGAAGTCCAAACATAAAGCCTGACCAAGTGGTGTTTGGGTTGTCACAACATAACATAGGAAACTGGATGAAAGGAAATGTAATGTAAAAGCTTGCTGCTGAAAATAAATGTAATGATGCTGAATGAGGACTCACTTTATTATTTTGATTTCCTGTTGTGAAAGTCAGCCTACGCACTGACCGGAGCACAGAGTCTCACAGGGTCTCACATTTGACTCTGAAAAACTTAAGAATTGTGCAATTGTAGAGTGAATGATCTAAAGATATGTTAACTGTGTTAATCCAAACAACACATCTGTTCCTCTCCAGTGAGCTCAAGAATCGGCTCTCAACCTGCTGACCACCATCAATTCCCGGCGTTCCCATTTCATTCTTCAATTTCTCACTGTGGCCAATCTTCATTAAGAATGTACACTGGGGCCTAATAAGGGTCTGTTGTGAGTGACACTGACCTGAGGACCCTTAATTTGCCATCTCCCAGCCATGTTAGATGGGAACCTGCTGCAGTGAACGGAGCCCCACATGGGTGCACTTTATTTCCGCCTTGCCCTACTTCCAGCTGAAGAGCTCATTAAATGAGATCTTGTGTTAAAGCTGGAAATAGAAAGAGAAGTTGGGCTGGGGAAACAATAATCCTGTATCTTGCCATGTAAATCTCGTTGCCTTTCGGAGTCCTGTCAAGTGGCCATCAAGAGTGCGTGACGGAGGACACAGACATATATAGACACATTTGAATTCTTTATTGATGTTCATCATGAATTTGTGACTGTTTTTCTTCCTCACTGTCTTTTGGTGTCTGTGAAGGAAACATGCTGTGGTTCTCAGGTAAAACATTCAAAGAAGGAAAAACAGGAATGATGGCGGCATCGGACCACAAAGAGAGCAGACTTCCTCCAAACAGCGGCCCCAACTGACTGACTGGTCTCATATGTTAGAGACATAACCTCCTTTGTGGTGATAATTAGTTTAATTTCCCATTATGGTGTGTAACGAGACATTCAGACTCTCTGTTTTCTTATTGTTCCAAATTTGACAGCCCATGTTACCAAAACAGTTTGTATCACTAAAGTGACACATATTAAGACTGTCATGGGTCAACCTCAGAAATGATTTCCTAGAAATGGTTGGAATTGTTTTTATACAACTAATTTAGCAACAGCAAATACATACTGAAGAAACAGTCATCACAGTATGTTAACTATGACCAAGAAATGTTCATTAACCAATCAGACAAGTGACAAACAAGCCAATCACCAGATTAAATGTTAGATAAGTAGGTTTGCTGAAAACCACAGATACGTAAAAACTGAACTTTATAATTGTTACGGTTAAAATGTGTCTTTCTCTCGTCACCACACTCGCTCTGCTTAGGTTCCAGCACAAACACCACCTGGTTGAAGTTACAACAGCATCATGATTTGTCTTAAATACCTGTTCTGGTTGCCACCATCACGGCTGGAGACGATCCCACCTCCATTAAATAACAGCCAGTTTTAGTCGCCACAACAAAGGTGGGAAATGTCTCCAGGAGTCCTTAAAAATATTCCCCAGTGTGGCTTGAGCTGGTTGGCAGTAATAATAGCAGCACCGTCGCCTCCACCTCCTGAAGAGAAAGGTGACATATAATGTGAACACTGTGACCCCTGGATGTACCTGTGGATTGCAGAAACATTACCTGCTAACAGTCTCCTGCCGACTGGGCTGGACGAACATGGTGAGAGGTGGAATGTCTGAAGGCAGCTCACGGTTTGAAACGATTCTGATTCAGAGGGCTACAAGGTGATTATTTAAGGATAATCGATGCACCTTGATTTTTTTATTGATCACTACAGCGTAATTCAATTCATTAATATAACATAAACATGCGCATGTTTACATCCATCACATTTCAACGTCCTGTCAGTTCAGTCATGAGAAACAGCCTGAACGTGTTACAGGCCAATAATCATATTGAGAATTGGGTTCTGATTTTCCTATTACTGGATTTTCTGCATCGAGGCATAATCTGTCAGAGAAAAAAGATTTTCCCCTTTCGGCTGGTTGATACTGGACATATCATGAAATGTTCATTTGCACACTATTTCATTATTCAAACTATCCAGTGTGTTGAGCACTGCAGCATTATTAAAGTTTCTCATGGTTTTACACACTGACAGCACATGGTCATGATTAGAGGGAGGTCATGGTTTTTGTTAAATACAGAAAACTTCTGCAGTGAATTCATTCATAAAACACATCATGTGATAGAAATTCATCCGAAACCTCTCTGACGTGACCTTCAGGTTCCTGAACAGAATCACAGCCTCGACTGAGGATGCTCTCCCTGCTCTCTGGCTGTCTCTGCTCGTGAATACAATCTAGACAATGATTACTTTTTCAGCATAAAGTGACAAACCAGTTATATCATAGTGATATATATATGCAGGAGGACGGGGTCCAGTGGGGGAGGTGGTCTAAAATAAAAAAACAACACCATAATCAAACTGGTGTGCAGTGTGTGAAAGCAAGGCGGACTATCTGCTGGACTGTGAGAGGATTATCATTTGATTTAATTTAAGCTTTGAAGTTTTTATCAAATGTATGTGTGTGAACTGTAAAGAAACCAAAATGTCCACAGAGATCCATCTGAGTAGCCTATATGGTTCTACAACATCACATGATAAACATGCTAACGTGTCAGCACACAGGGGCAGGGAGTTCTATCCTGATACGTCAGAAAGATAAAAGAGCAGTTCCCTCATTAAAGAGCATGAGAGAAGCCACACAGTTACGATACCTCCTGTAATATTACAGGACAAGACACCCCTGTAGGTCTGCTGTTCCCAACACTGTTACTCTCAGGACTAACCTCGCTCGTACACACTGCTGTTATTGTGAGCTCTTTGTTAACACAGAGAAGTCAAACAAACACACAGAAGTGCTACAGGAACCGCTGCAAGTTGCTGCTGTTTGATTTGGGTCCACCCAGAGCTGATGATGCACGGCTGCATGATTTATCAATGATTGACTTCATTCAATAATTGTTTTTCTTTGTTTGAGGCCAAGTGAACTGAACTGCAGGTGTAAAAGTTATCTTCAGGGAACTGTTTGACATTTTGTAGGAACTATTTTCTGTCATGCAGGAGTCAGATGAAGCCGCTCGTAACATCTGTACAGTAAATATGTGGCTTGAGGAGGCAGACGGTGAGCCTATCACCTCCACACACTGACCCCTGTGAAGCTCACAAATACAAACGTGATATCTCATTAATATCAGAAATCATATTACAGTTACTCACTAAGTCCAGTTGCCAGGCAACCAGTGAAGATTTCAGGAAATAACCACTTGATGGCAAGAAATGGTCCCAACTCGTCACGTCTTCACTTTGGTTTTTGTACATTTAAGTAAGAAAGGTGTAACACAGTAATTTGTAATCTGTACAGCTGCTAGTCAGTATGGTTTGTTACTATTGCTGTTAATGGTATGCTAAGCTAACCAGCTGCTGGCTGCAGCATTCTACACTCAGTTTTTTTTATTCCATGTAAACTTTCCAGTGTAAAAGGTCACATTTAATGCATATTTTTTGCAATGAAGTTAATGTGAATACATTAAATATAAATCAGATTACATAAATTTAATGCAGACATATAAAATAAATAAACCTCATGTGTTTTTTTTCAGTGATTATATATTATTATACAGCCATTCCCAAGCTTGAGAATGAACCGACCCAGTTTGAAACTGGATAATCCTCTGGGGCTCCCCCAAACTTTACATCCTAACTCTGATCCACACGAGACTAAGATGAAGTATTTTCCTTAAATTAGAGACGTCAACACAGTGGCAGATAAAAACAGGTCAGATGAATGAAGAATGTTATTTCTGTTTCATCTGTTCGGATTGCTCATCTTATCATAACTTCAACTTAATTACAAAATGTACAATCAAAAAAGGAAAAGATTTTTATTGACGTGACCCTCACAGCCCACACACTCATACAGTTAAAGAGAACTGTTTATAAGTGTTTATCAAATATGTTTGTTCTGTTGACTCTCAGGGTGAATCACACATCGATATTTAAACTGTACACATTGTCTCAATATTATAGAAACCCTTTTATTAAAGCAACATTATGTAACTGTTTTACTTTGAAATGGCAGGTTGATGGTTCAGTGTTACTCCAGTGGGAGTGTCGGATCACAGCCTCACATTGTTAGGATGTAATGAGTTATATTTGTAGCACCTACGTAACGTCTGACAAACTGTTTTCACATGCTGTTGCTTTAAATGTGACTCTTTACACTGAACTAATAGAATTAGAAGGAAAACTTACATGTTATTGAAATACTGACAGTCAGTGAGTCTCAGTTCATGTATTTGTTCATCAGAGGGTGATAGTGAACAGCTTGTTCGCTGTAGATATATTTGTATAGATAAAGCTATCACAAACTACATGTGTTGTCCAGGGCAGGAGACAGAGACAATATCTCTGTCAGGAAAATAAACCCTACAGAGTCAAATAAGTGTTTCCTGGTGCTCAGTTTGAAGACTGAGTTGCTATGGCATGGAGCGCTGATCTGTGCTGTAACACCATCCCGTCTGTTGGTTGGCTCAGGCGTCCTCCATCACCTGAGCAACGTGGTATTACCTCTTCAGTGGGGGAGGAGCCAGACCACTGATCCCTTTGTGTAGTGAGCAAGCATCGCAAAAACACACTACATGTCGAAGGTTATACCTCTGAATGATGTCATATTCGAGGTGATTTGATGTTACTTTTGTCCAGTATTTTGACTGTGTGTCTCTTAAACAATGAGATCATTTATTACACGACATGGAAGTGGTGTTAATCTTCTCACTAACTCACTGCAATGAAGCAAATAAACACATTTCCCAGATGTAGACTACAAACAGGATGCGTTGGGATGCTCAGGTTGCTCTTCTCCGCTTCCTCTGTAGCTTATTTTTGACAAGAGTTTTCCCTCTTCAGTATTTGCACGCTTCCACCGGTACAGAATTTAAGCACAACAAGAGCCACAACAGGAATGCACATGTTTGTATGCCTCACCATGTTCAGCTATGTGTCTGTGATTGTGTTTTCAGCCCTCTGACAGCCTCGCACCTCTTTGTGTTTCCCCTGCAGTTGGGAGGATGTGGCATACTGGGGGTGGGAGTCTGGCTCTCAGTGACCCAGGGGAACTTCGCCACCCTGTCATCATCCCTGCCCTCGCTGTCGGCAGCCAACCTGCTCATCGCAGTGGGGACCATCATCATGGTGATCGGCTGCCTGGGGTGTGTGGGAGCTGTCAAAGAGAGCCGCCCTCTGTTGCTGACAGTAAGTCATTTGCCAGGATGGTTTCTGATGCTTTGGCTGACTTGTGATGTGATAACTCCACGTTCTTGTTTTACATTTTGTTGTTGCTGGCATGATAAAAACATCGCTCTAGTAATACGTCCAGACATTCTCATACAGCCTGAGTTTCTGCTGTTGATCATCGATTCATATGACATGCTGGAGATTCAAACCGTGTGTTGTATTAATCAGTTTGAACAAAGCTTGTACAGAGAGTGGCTTGAACAGCTGCTGTTTGGGTGAGTTTCACAGAGGAAAGTATCTTGTAAACAAGGAGTCTTTCATTTTCCATTTCAGGTTTGTTTGTGACAAACAGAAGTGGAGCTGCACAGTTATTATGAGTCTCATAAATAGATTGTAAAGCGCTGGCAGAGTCTAAAAACCTCATCAATACAAAATCCTCGACAGACAAACCTAATCAGAATATGTTGGGGCAGTTTCAGTGTTTTCTGTTGTTGCTCTACTGTGCACGAGCAATGTTATGATTTAATAAGTGAAATATGGCATTATAAACTAGTGTGCACGTTTTCATAGATGCTATTTCTTTGATTGCCTTCTTCTAAGTTTTCATTCTAACAGACAGCTGCTGACAACACCTCTGCTTTATAGTGGCTAATGCTAACGTTAGCTTCATAGACACACACCCTGAAGCTTCAACTTAAAACAAGTACATGGCCTTTTATTTTATTTCAGCTTGGACATTCAGGCTGTAGTATTCACCAGCTGTCCGTTTATAGTCGACAGCCACAGAGCAAGCTGTCACCTGCCTGTCTGCCAAATGTTGTGATGTGATTGGCTAATGCCAAGTTGTTTATCCAGAGGAAAACCCTCCAATGGAAAAAAATCCTCAACCTTCAAAATGATGCACTTTTTGAGAGAATAGTAATTACAGGCATGGAAACAGCATTAACATTAAGGTACTTGGTACTACACTGGTACTTGGTTCCCTGTAAACCCAGCTTTCACAAAGCTATTCGGCTTCCAGAGGACAAAAATGTAGGTGAATTGCGGCACAAAGGAAGCTTGTCCGCTATCGTGTAACTGAAGCAGGACGTGGCATTGTTTTTCTCCCTGCTTGCTATCCCCATGTAACAGCTGAACAACTTAAATATCTGTGGAAGCTCTACACAGCGGATGGAGCATGAGGGTTAGGGGTGACCAAGGTTAAGAGGGAGAGTGACAGCTAAAACAAGGTGACCTGACGGGCCGTCACTCGAGCATCAGCACTGTTCCTTACATTGATACGTGTTTCCCCTCACCAGAGGGATTTGACACGGTTCAAAACCAGCGTTCTTTCTACTAGATCAGCTGTAAATACTTTTACTTGTTTTACTTTCCCTTTTCAAAGCACTGAGCCATAGGGTTCCAGGTCGAATTGGGGTTGTTACAGTTGTTTTTGTGCTTCCGGCAGTAGCCAGGCTGCTACCAAAATGTTAACGTCCCCACAAGGGGACGTTAAAATGTGTCTATGTCTGCTTTAATTTTACCAAAAAAGCTGATGGTCATGATCAAAGTCTGCATCAGTGTTTTGTTTGTCGATTTTGGACTCCAGTAGAAATATGGTGGACTCTGTGGGGGACCTGCTGCATCTGTAGGTATAAAAGGCTCATTCTAACAAAAACAACGCTCTTGCACACTTATGAAAACATAATCATAAGTATTATATTCCATTTCTGTCTGTAAAAACTCTTAATCCTACACACTGGACCTGAAAATAATAGCCTGTCTACAGCTTTTTGAGCCATGAAGTCCACAGTGTATTTCAAGGTCCTTGATCTCACATGCAGCATCGAGCTCTGCATGTTCAGACCTCTGTGTTTATCTCTGACCTGCTCCATCCTCATATCACGAGTGGGTCACTGAGGCCCTGTGGACATGACTGACTGCCTCGCCCTCACGCTGGATGAAAGGCACAACTTGAAGTGATTGCTCGAGTGCTGTTGAAAGCTCCTCCTACAGAATCTGTTGACGCCTTTCAAAAGCAGCTGAAGGCTCATTAAGTCGAACTGTCTCATTATGTTGTCTGGTGTTTGTAATTGTGTGAGTTGTTTAAAGCTGCTGTTGCTCATGTTTTATTGTTTTTTTTCTCTTTTTCCTGTTTTACTGGTCTTATCCTTGACAGTTTTGACCTCTGGGAAGCACTCTGTTAACTCACCCTGTAAAAGCTACTATACTAAATAAACTGTACAAAGATCATAATGTAATGATGTGTAAAGGCAACGCTAACTCAGGCTACAAATAAACTAAATGACACACAACCTGTAAGTGCAAAAAATGAAGAGATTGTGGAAAGTGTTTTTAAAGCCTGTCCACATTGCTGTGGGCGTGTGTTTGCAGTCAGCCCACAGTGATGCCTCTCACTGCTGCAGGGGCGGTTCTAGGGAGGGGCCAACAGGGGCCAGTGCCCCCGTAACTCCGAGTCTGGACCTCCCTGTGGCCCCCCTGACAGGGAGTCTGTATAAATAATACAATGACAGATTTCTTGCAATGAAGTTGTTTTGATGGGAAAGGCAGAAATAAAGTGTCTCAGCAGTTTACTTCACAATCAAAATTGCTGAAATTGTAAACACTGTTTTGTCTGAATGAGAGATTTATCTTTTTTCCGGGTTGTATGTGCCCCCTAACAAAAAAGCCGGCCCCAACCTGGCCCCCCTATTAAAACTGGTCTAGAACCCCCACTGCACTGCTGGGTGGAGTTTACCACATTGGCTTCTGGGGATGTCGTCAGTGTAACGTCTGTGGATGATGACGTCACTGCTGTTAGGGCTGTGGTTACTATGAGTTACTATGTTACTGTGTTTCTGAAACTGAGGTTGTGTGTCCTCTCAGAGTTGCTATTGTCGCCTTGATGGAAACCTTTGACTGTCTCACACAGCCAGGGAAACTGTTCCCTGAGAGAGGCAGATCAACTCCCACATACCACATGTATCCCCAAGCCAGGTTTAAAAGCATCTCAGTACCACATGTCTGTAGCTTGGCTGTGTTCAGCCTCAGAAGCTGGAGATAAAGTTAGCCACATAGATAAAACTGAGGAAGCTAAGCTAAGGAAACGCTGCCACCAATATAATGTGAGTGTTGTAGATTCGCCTGACTGGAACATAAACATCCTCCGCATATTTTTTTATTTTTTATTTATTTTTTATTTGTTTTGAGGCACAGACACCTTTATTTGACAGTGGATAGATCAGAAAGGGGAGAGAGATGGGGGTGTGACATGCAGCACAGGTCCTCCAGCCAGATTCGAACCGGGGTGCACTGCGTTCGTGGCATGCTTTCTAACCATTCGAGTACCGCCCCTCCTCCGCATATTAACGCTGCCAGTAATTGAGTCCTCGAGGTGCCTCAGAGCGACACACTACTTTTTGTGCCCTCTGGTTTGGAGCCTGTCAGATCTCGATGTGACTGTCAGTCATCACCTGTGGACAACGGTATCATCCTTCGGCGAGATTCTGGTGGTCCTTCTATCTTCATCTCATAACTTCCTCTGAGGCTAAGAATAGGATTCGCGTCAAATTGAAATTAAGTACCAGGCTGTGAGTCTGACACTGACATTGGGGATATTAGTAATGAACTGCTCTAGCCGCTTCATACAGAAACAGGTGAATTACAGCAAACTAGGCATGATACATTTAGGCTATACAACATCCATCACATATAGTTCTTCATGTTTGTACAAGATCAGCAGCATCTTCCAGAAAAGGTCAACTCAATGTGCATTAATGGTAATAAAATAAGAATATTTTGCCCACTGCCCCAGAACACTGTCACTCTCTGCTAGTGCTAACCAAGTTGTCTTACAAAATCCTGGCAGCTGGTTACCAGGCTATACTTAAAACACTGCTACATGAGTTGAATGCTGACTGTAATTGTACATATTGCAAACCTTTTAAAGTGTCCCACACATTGCAGTCCTGAGACACATTGCTTCACTAATTTGAAGAAACTCAGTGAAAAATGGGCCAAACGCAGCCATGACAACAGAACACAAATAACAAGAGCTATTATGTCAGAAAGACAAATATTTAATCTATTAAAATGAAAATTACATTTCTTTACAGATAACTCTCGGCTCTTCTAGGCTTCCTGGAGAAAACAGCTCCTTATTGGCCATGTGGAGGTCTAGCCTTGTTGTCAGGCCCGGCAGAACCCCCACTGACACTGCTGCTCTTCTTTTATTCAGTTTAATGTCTGGAGATATTTTGAGGAGCATCGCTGATCTCAGCAGAGCAGCCCGGCTTGTTTGTTTTGTGGATTACCAGCTGTTGTCATTCATGTTTAAGTACAGACAGAAAGCACTGTAGTAATTAAGGAAAGAGCAGAGCAACAGTCATGACTGTGAAGACTGTTCAACCAGAGGTGTCAAAACAATGTATAGCTTTTCTAATGGAACCATCCCAATTATATATAACTTATATATGATCCTATTATTTACCTCGAGGCTTGAGTGAAATCATTGCTGCACTGTCCATTATTCCACTGATTTACAGTTGTGTTGTCTAATTACATCTGTTTGAGTCAAAACTGCATTTTATTTGCAAGCTAGATCAGCAGCAGAACAGTTTAACCTCCCACTATTTAGCATTCAAACTTTTCAAAAGCTTGAAATGTAGACAGTCTGGAAAAAAAAAATAAAAGTGATATTAGAATGGAGGACTGTACATTGTGCCCCTGACGCGCTTCCTGTAGGTCAGTGTTGTAATGTATTAGCACCAGATCTTCAGCTTTGCTATTGAAAGTAACTTGTTATGTTTCAGTGAACTGTCGTTAAAAAGCAACTCACTAGAGTATTTTTGTGTTAGCAAAACTAAATACCCCTGCAAATGTTGCTTGTATTGTCCAGAGGATGCACATCTCCCTGTAAATGTATGAACTCCGGTGACATTGAAAGGCATTCTACCACCTATAATCTGTTACTCTGCTGGGTGATAAGAACGGGAAGGACAGATCCAATATCAGCTAATTGTTTATGTTTGATTATAAAACCTGAATTTTAGTTGCATATAGCCCAACAACATTTCTCTTCTTAGTTTTTTACAATTCAACTGCAATGAAAAGGTGTCTGAACTATCTGAAGTAGGTGATGGAAACAGAAACCGGGGGTAGGTTACCTGATAGGTGGCAGCTGTGCAGACTTCTGGCTGCTAACAACAAGACAGCGAACCTCACGAGCTGCCTCAGTAAAATACTGTCTTGTGAAGGCTACTGTGCTTCACATTTAAACAGCTGACTAATGATCCAGAGGCTGTTCTTTCTGCTCTGGATATCTTGTTAGCTGAGTTACACCTATGCACATCGGTTCTACAGGTGGCTGCATGCTCCTGCCTGCCAACAACAGGGAGTGAAACAGACACAGTAAGAATACATCAGGGACGATTTTTGTGTTAGTGGAAGGAATGGACTAACATGTTCTCTTACTTCTTACTAAAAGAAAAGTAGTCTGAGTACTCTGTATTTTAAGTACTCTTTACTTGATAATGTATTATCCCCAACACAGATTACCACAGAAGACACATGAATAGTAAAATTAATAATTAGAACTTTTTAAAATAAAACCAACAAGTTGTGAAGAAAAGGATTTTTAAGCATTGTGTGTCACTGAGTGTGTGACACTGTCTAACTGACCTACATTGTCTATGTGGAAAGTGATGTCACTGATATCAGTAGAACCAGGCACAGGAAGTGTTTGACTTCAAGTACTGAACATTTTTACTCTCCAATTGCTGAGCTCTAATTTCAAATCCCTGAAAGTGTGACCCCCAGAGTCTCATCAGATTGATAAGTGTTCTAATAAACAAACAAGTTCATGTAATCAAGCATCGGCACTGTGCAGCATTTATCAGGAAGAATTATTCTTAGTGGGGAAAAAATAGCATTAATCATAAGAAAAATGGCTCACCAGGAGAAAGCAATTATAAACTCTGTGGGAATAAGTCTGAGCGTCGATCATTAGCATGATCCGTGACATTCTCCCCACAGTGACCAGACACATGCCAGCGCTGTGTCAATATAATGAGACCGGGAGAATTAAAAGTCTGCCTTAATGAGTGACAGAGCTGGCCGTTCCTCATGGAGATTAGAAAAGACTTTTCTCCCTTCAAATTTCAGGGCTAATTAGCATGTTGATCACTGATAAGGGACACAGAGAGTATTGCAGCATTGCTGTGAGATATTTCAGGAGCTTCTGGAATGCTCTGTGCAGGATAAAGTATAACTGTGTTTAGTGTATCTTGTAATTTGCAACAACAAACACAAGAGTTTTATATGAATATGATTTTTCAGTTCCCTCACCTGAAAGACTTCAAAGATATGTTTATATATTTTCTATCAGCGTCATGCTTTGAGGGAAGTAAACAATAACAGAATTGTGAATGAATGTCAGCAGGTGTTTCAGGTGCTCATGGCTCTGGAAGTAAAGTCCTGTTGTAATATTAAGTGACTGTTGGTCACTATAGATATGATTCTCTCCTGCTTGAATCAACTGTGCACCAGATGAGCAGCTGCATTACAGAAATATCTGGTTGTTTTATTCAAACTTAAAGCTACAACCCTGCAAGCTTAAAGAGAAAAGTCCAGCAGGGTCCAGCACCCATCCAGTTAGCACACAGTCTGGTTGGTCTGCGGATGACAGCGTGCAAATCTCAGATTGTAAGTGTCTTGATATGGCGGGAATGTGCTGCTGGACAAATAAGACATTATTCAGGGTTTGGCCAATCATTGAACAATGACATGGCACCAAAATCAGAACTTTTAGTTCAAATAAAACAAGTGATGACAAAACACATCCACATACATACTGAGCTCCAGAGGTGCTAGCAGGTGGAGTTTGTTACCTTTGGACAAAGTCAAGCTTTCTGTTTCTGCCTCTTTCCAGTTTAATGCTAAGCTAAGCTAACTGGCTGCTGGTTCCAGCTTCATACTTAATGGACATATATTCATTTCTGAGAAAATGAATTAGGATATGTTCTTTAAAATATTAAAGGAGAAATTTGTAAGGTAGTCTGTTGAGCCTCATACAAAGGCTGTCAAACCAGACAGTTTGGGTTGGTCGCCCACTCGACCCACCAGTTCTCACCCTGCATGAAAACATGTCCACATCCCACTTCACAACTCTATTTTCTCCTTTTGCACTGGTCCAAATGAGGAGAAACTCTGCTTGGAAATATATGATGTTCAACTGTTATTAAGGATTATAATTATAGGGGACATATTTGTGCTTAGTTTCAGGAGCATAATCCTAATTTGCATTACTACTAGAATAGGTTTACATGCTTAAACACATCCGTTTCCTCATAATGTCCAGAGCTGCAGCTCTGTATTCCCCCTCTGTCTGAAACACTCTGTTTTACCTCCTGTCTCTTTAAGTCCCACCCAAATACTCAGTCTCCTCTGATTGGTCAGCTCACACATGTCTGAGCCAGCATCGCTAACAACAACAGTGCGGCTGTGCAGCTCAATTCTTACGTGGAAAAGAATGAAAGGCGGGACTACTGACTGAGGTTTTCCAGGTTCAGTGTTTCCTGTTCCCCTGAAATGATATTTTCATTAATGTGATAGGTACTTAAATTTCCACTAGTTACTTCGGGCTGTCAGCGCAAGTGCAAGTAAAAGGGCAGGAAGGAGACATGACCTCATCTGCCCACAAAACTGTGTAAATGGGAGGAGATTGCTTATGCCATGCAGCTTCGCTCAGTCCTGAGATATAGAGACTGTAAAAATGATTAGACCCACCACATAAAAAGAACACAGCTATCACCTCAGAGGCTTCCCTCCACACAGGCTCAAGGCAGCAGGATCCCAAAGGGTATTGATTTTGGAGCTGTTGAATGACTGGGTGCTTGTAATGGTCGAGCCTCTGTAGCTTTACCACTGCGTGGAAATCACAGCATGGATGAACACGAAGGAATCAATCGCTGCACTGAGACTTTGATTATAGTTCTCATACTGAAACACCTGCAAAGGCATCAATCTTCGCTAAAAGGGGAAATCAGCACTGCTGGTCGAACACGACACAATATAAATAACATGAGTATGTGTATCTGGAGTGTGTTATATACATTTTCATAATGTTTCTCAATCTGCATGTAGAGTTTAGTGGCCACTAAAAGCTAGTGTTGTTCTTGTATATCAAAGTCTGCTTAAATGTAGAGTAAACATTACAATATAAATCCAGACGCTGGATGATTCATAGACACTGTGAGCTGCTCTGCTGCAATAAAACACGCTGACAACATGAAAATAGCTGAAGAGAAGCTCAGCCCTGAGGAGCTCCACTCTGATGGCTTGAGAAGTCGGTGTCCTGCAGGTTTTTGTTCTGCCCTGAAGATGTCTGTTGGATACAGACCGGCTGTGGCTCATTACCTCTCACCGTACAAAAACTGTAATGGAACAAAAACCTGCAGGACACCGGCTCACCACAAGACGAATTAAGAAGTCTTAAAGGACCTTTTCACTGAGTTATCTCTCCCGTGATAGACTGATGTGATAATATACACCATTACACGTGTCAGTACTATCAATATCTCATAGGCCTACACAGAGAGAGCAGCGGCAAGAAGAAATACTGAGCAGCTCTCCTGGTTTCCAATTCTTCGTGTTATCTGGGGCTGAGAAATGAGAGGTCCGGAGGGTAAAATGGAATCATTCTGCCTATTGCTCCTCCTGTGACGACGTGATCAGGAAAAAGATCTCTGGGATGAAATCAGTCTACAGCATACAGAGGACTGAAGGAGTGATGGTTTGTGATTACATGTCATGTTATAGAGTGCACACTGGTGGAAGTGAGTGAACTCATGTGCACTCTGAAGGTAGTATTTTAAAGGAACATCTTTCTTATTCTGCTCTGCCACATCTCAGATGGCACTTCTACACTCTATTAGTTGACTATTATAGTTAGTTGTTATTTTTCCGGTTAAGATTTCTTTGAAACGTGATCATTTATGATATAGTGTTTTGCTAACATTTAGCCTCTGTCTTCAGTGTGATAACAGCATTAATTCGAGGGTCAAATGATGCTACAGTAGTTGTGGCTGTGTGTCCGCTCCAGCTGGGGATGGTAGTGATGGAAACTGGTAGTGCTATAGTGCCCGTTGAGGTTGAGGACGTTGGCGTGTAAATAGTTTTCACTCCGTCTCTGTAAAAAGCAGCACTCAGACATTGTTAAGTGGGTACTGAGTTTGAAAGAGAAGCTGAAATAAAACATTGTCCCTGCTGCCAAGTCAGCACCTGATCCACTGATCCACGCCAATGTCACCATCCTCACTGCACATGTGCAACTCGCAACAGAGATATGAGAAGAAGCGGGACGTCTCATTAGTTAGCAACTTCCACCGTCAGCCATGGAAAACACTTTGCGTCTACTTCAGGATGTTATTCACATGAGACTTTACAACTTTAACATCCTCTGGATGTTTTCTGATGAGGTATATAATCTGCTGATTTCTCATGTTCCCTGTTTTTTGCCACATTTGTGATGACGAGTGTGACACGCCAAAGAACAGAAAAGCAAACTCATCCACTGGAAATGGGCACGAAGTCAAGGACCACTCCTGACAGGTTTACCAGGTTACAGATACTTACAACCTGTGCAAATGGTTTACCAGTTGTTTGCAGATACACCAAAAAGTCTTCTTAGAGCTGAACTGTTCAGGTTAAAGCTCAAAAAAGTAAATCCTTCTTCTAATAACGTCCTAAAACAGCCTTCAAGTTTTATCCCTGCTACTTGTGGCGATACTGTCACTATGCCAAAACTGGCAATACACGCGTTTTCTGCTTCAACATCATATTATGACTTAAATTTTCATTGCGCAATGTAATAGATATGGGTCAGCAGGGAAAAAGAACTGGGGATCCAGTTTAAAACTAGACTAAATGACGGAGTTGTTGTCCTGTTGTCATGTTGTCCTGTCTTGTTGTCTGCGATCCAGCTGGCTTTGCACCAGAGGCACAATCTTGGAGAAGCTCAGGGGGAAAGTTGTCTGGTACCACTGGAGTATAGAGCTACATCAGCTGTAGCTCAAACCACCTGTGTTTGTTCATAATACTTGTTCTGTTACCTAACTAGATTTTCAACAGAAAGATTTTTATTGTAATGGGTGTTTTGACATTGTGCTGTTGGTACTGAAGGTTCTGAGTACCACTTCCATCACTGGCGGTACACAGAGAAGTTTGTAAATCTTGTTTGACATCAGTTTAGAAAGCTCCAAATCTTTTTGCACCATAGAAAACCTGCTTTTAGCCCTACTTTGTTTCCTTTTGTTCTGATCTCCCATAAATCTCTCCTGTAGTTATGCTGCTGGAAGCCACTGCAGCAAACAGAATAACGTATTTCCGTTTGAATAATGACAATCCAAGGAGAACATATCGAGCCTGTTTTGGACCCTTTGTTACGGATCTGACTCTTTGTTTATAATAATTTATCACAGCGAGACACTGAGCGCACACCAGCATAAACCCTCCCCACATTCAATTTGAGATTCTAGCAGAGATATACTGCTTCCATGTCCTTCCACACAACCTCACTTCGAACACAAACTACCATTTAAACATAAGAGCACATGCAGATGTACTTCCACTCTTCTGTCATGTAGACCAGAGTGTATTTACTGTCTCAGTTAGCCGACAGCCTTTCAAAGTAAATTTGGAGCAAATTAATCTATTTGTTAATTTTCCATCTCACTGAAACCTTTTTGTTCCTCTGAGAAAACATACCTGTAATCAACCAACCATTCACATGTTCTCATTTTTACTGACGGCCTGTGAAGTTGCATCTGTCCTTTTGAAATATGTTTCATCAAGGCAGCAACAGCTTCAGAGCGATTCCTCTTGACTTAATTGGCACACAGTTATTGCTTTTATTATCATTAGCCTTTCTCCACAGAGCACAAATGGATATTCATCATTCACAGTTAATTTCTGCAACCCATCTGATAATAGCAACAACGTCTATTTGGAATTTCTCAAGCTAATTCAACAGCTGTCTTGTTCTATATTATGAAGGCAAAATGCAGTCTTTTCTCATCAAATGATCCCATTGAGTCTGACTGTTGCCTTTGGTCCAAAGAGGAGGAGTCAAATTCCTTATTAAAGGCAGATTAATGGGGAAATATTCAGAGAGCCACAGGGAACGGGTCTGTGTGTTTTGCGAGTGCTGGTGAGTCTCAGTTTCTTATTCTTAACGATGTCCCTCTGCTCTCTGCTGTGATTTCATGGTCTCAAAGAAACTCCAAAGAAAGCAGTCAAGCAAAGAGCCATTTAGAGCCAAGAGTGAGATGATAAAAGCAAAGAGTACAGATGTTTTTCTCTACCTTCAAAGATCACCTCTTTGTTTTCTCTTTTGTCAAAAAAATTAATGTGTTGAGCTTCAGCTTTAAAGGCTCAGGACACTCAACAAAGCACTTTCACTGTAAAGACAGTAATGGGATCATTTTATAGAAGTTGGAAACAAGTTGGAACATCCTAACATTCTGCTGAAGTCTGGCTCCAGACTGCTGAATTGTTGTAGACATGTGGATTTTTCAGCGATTGAGTCAGTTCTGCTGTCCTGCAGATTTACAGTTTGTTCAAAGACAACTGAGCCAAACCAGACGCTTTAAGAACAGGAAGCCAGGAATAATGTGACTCCACAGTGGCTGCAAAAATTGCTTGAGTGTGGAAGAGGTCGACACAAATGTGTGAGCTCTTGTTCTTCTGTAAATGAACTTCTGATTGTTAGGACAAAATAATCCCACTATTCATATTATGTCTCAGACTGAAAAATTAGGTTTGATCGTCAGGCTTCTCTGCTCAATATGTTAATAACTCACATTTGTTTGTTACCACATCTTCTGTCATTTGGTATTAGTCATCTGCCTTCTAGTCGCCACGAATGTATTAATACAACTGCATGTAGGGGAAAAACTGACCCTGTGGGAAGGTTAAAGTGCCTGTACAGCCTGAATCTGCTGCAGAACTCTTGACCAGACACGGACTCTACATTTTAGCAGTGAGGCTGCACAGTTGAACTTTCACTCTTTTAAAACTGCAGAGGAAAAAGATTTTCCTCCAAGGATCACCAGCAGGTCAAGAAATATCACAAAAGGACAAAATGGCACAGATTTCAACAAAGCTTCTGCCATATTTTGTTAGACCGCCTCTGTGCTGGCCTCCCTCGTCACACATTGGTGAGAATATTTTTTTGGTGCAGAACTCTGGTACATAATAAGAAGTTTATAATGACTGTCTTGGGAAGAAACTATCTTCAAAATGTCACATTTATATGAGTCTTCACTTGACTGAATTGTATTTTGACATTATGTTGTGGCTTATTTCAGGATTTCATCAGCCTGAAGAGGCTGAATGTTCTCAACACACAGTGGAGCATATTTTAAAAGCCTAAAATAAACTCTTAAAAATCCCTTCAAATTGGAGTTAACTGGAATTCCACACAGCACAGTGCATTAAATTCAAACAATGAAGCCTGACAGAACAATAGACATTGATTTCAGATGGTTGTTTGAGGGCACCTCTTAAAACAAGCGGCAGTGAGTCAAAGACACCGTGGGCATTATGCTGTTACCCAGTAAGTCTCTCACCTTCCACTCTGCCATGCTTAGAGATTCATTCATGCAGGTGCTGCCAGAAAGACCTCAGTGGCACCGGCAGCCCTGCTTGATGCAGTCATGTGAACTAACAGCACTCACATCCAGCGTCAAGCAAACGCCTGCAATACACAGAGGACGTGTAGCCACCATGTCTTTGAAGAACAAAATGTCTGCTATGAACTCTGTTGTGACCCCCTGAGATGATCTCATGCTCTCTGTGCCTCACACTTGAAAAAAACAAGAAAGCCACACAGCAGCTCTGTGAGGCGCAGTGGTGCTCTGCATGAGCTGAACACTGATGTCAGATGTCACATATAACGTTACCATGGTAGGTTTGTGTGCTGGCATGTATTCCTGTTATAGTCTGGTAACCAGGTGAATCTGCTGGCTCATGCTTCTCTCTCTCGCTGGCTGATGCATCTGGCCCTCCTACTGTTCAGACAGATTCTCAGCCGACCTGGTTTGCGGGCAAATAACAACTGTTTGTCTAATATGGGACAAGTTTGATTTATTGAGTTTGTGTGCAGTCAGAGGTGTGATACAGTGGAGCATGAGCAGTATGAAGGAGGCTGGCGGTAAGAAAACTTTCACTTAATTCACCTCAGCAGTCGTCCACAAACTATTTCTGAACAAATTTGAGTTGAGAAATAAGAAGTCTTCACTCTTGTAAGATCTTATTTTAACGCTTGTTCCAACAGTTGTAAGGCAAAGGCACATCTGCACTGCCTGTGTTCAGCTTAATGAGTGACCGTGTTAACTAGTGTCTCCTGTCAGCCACTGTAGGCCCAGTTCACACTGGTCTCTCTTGTAACTTTGTTTGTAGGTCGAGAATGAATGAATGAATGAATGAATGAATAAATAAGAGGTTCAAGAGTGGTTGACTTTCTGCTATTGACCTGCCACTGCCAGGCTGGTCTTATCCAGGGACTGCAGATGTGAATTTGCTTCAGGCTAACTCTAGTACAATGCATCAAATGGCAACATTTATGTTTAATGTTGTACATGAGCCCTCTACAAATAAAGATGAATTCAATTAATTAAATCCAAGTACAGTGAAAATTCCCAAAAGAAAATTAACCTTACCACCAGTTTGCTGCAAGTCTTCGACTCCTTCCACCTTTTGGGGAATTCACCACCTCAAATCATCCGTCCGTAAATCATTTAGTCCAGATCTCACCTAAGAATGATCAAGCTCCCTTTAGTATTGAAGTACTGCAGTGATACTTACCTGTACATCCATGTAGACAGAATACAAACTAGTGGTAGCTAATTCTGCTCACTCCAAACCATTTCAGTTAAATGTATTAAAGTAAACAAATAGATATAAGTGGGGCTCAAGTTAAAGGTGTAGAGCTGAGTGCATGGCTACATTATACCTGCCCCAAAAGTCCCCACATTTAGTACAAATTCTCCAAAACTCAGAGAGATATATCTAAACCACAGATATCCTTATAAGTGGACTGAAGCAGTTCAGAAGAGCCTGCACATCTTCTAATGCAAGAATAATTCTGATGGTGGCATGTGAGAAAATGAAAAAATCTTCTTACTTGATCTATTACCTCAGAATAAAGTTTCCTAATGAGTTTATGGTCTCGATTGCTAGTTTGAAGTCTTTTTCAATGGAGCCTGATGTTCATTATATAAAATATGGTCCCCTTGATATTGAAACAGATGATAAAGCAGGGTGTGCTTTACAGCGTGGCTACCTTACAATTGACAAGACACTACCATGGCATGTCCTCAGGTTCCTTAGTAAGACCTGATTAGGTTAGAGGAAGAGCAGTAATCAAAGCTGGTCCCAACAGCAAACCTGAGGCTTCAAACCAACGGCTGACACCCCTGCAGGTTAACACAAGTGGTGGACAGACAAAAAAAGTTCAACACTATGGCTTTAAAATGTGCAGCACATAGCTGATAGTAGACCCCTTTCACACACGAACACCTGCTAACATCTGGCTCTTGTCTTCAATGCCGTGATTTGTAGTTATTCATCGACTCCAGCTCCGACTGCTTCAACTTTTCAAGCACGATGCTTTGAAGTGTGTTGAAGTTAAGACCGCTGGCTTGTTAATACTTTAAGTCAGCACTGACTATGAAAGACACTGAAGTAAAATATATTTAAAAAGTTACTGTTAGTAGCTCCTGCTCCTGTCAGCTGCCTGATGCATACTGCAAATGTGCAACTCTCAACAGAGATGAGAAGAAGCGAGATGTCTCACTCCTGAGCAAGTGCCATGGTCAGATCTGGAAAAACAATGTATCTCCCTCAGAATTTTATTGATTAAGCTTTTTTTCTCAAAGTTTTAACATCTTCTGAATGCAGTCTGATGAGGTTTATGACATGCTACTTTCTATTTGCTGGTTTTCTTGGACACACAAGGGCAAAAACACAAAAAAGGCTAATTGTCTCCTGGTAATGTGAATGAATCAAATACCTATTTTTAGCAGTTTTAGCCGTGTACCCTCATATACAAGCTAATTTTAATGTAGAAGTGGTATTATTCAGATATTTAGAATTGATGATCTGGTGCTATTTTACTGATATCCTTTTCTGAATCTCTAGAACCATTGTCTCTCAAAGTATGTCACCTCCCTGGTCACTTCTCCATGTGAGAGTCAGAGCCGTGTCCTCGCAGAGGCCTTGATTGATGAGCTCGTAACTGTTTAAAGCGCTCACATGGGCCAACAGTAGGAAGATGTATCACCCATCAAGCAGCTCATCCCGGCCGCCACAGAGAGGAGGGGTGGAGAGGAATAAAATGTGGCTCTTTTAACAAATTCAAAAGTGGATAGAGGGAAACTGTATATCACCTCTCCCAGTTCATCCTCGTTGCTATGATTGTCCAACCTCCTCATCTCTCTCTGCTCCTTCGGCCTGTCGGCTGAACAATCTACAGCTCTTCTATCGTCCTGACTTAACCAACTCTTTCTCCTTGACAGTCTGGTCATTTCTTTCTTACTTTTTCCTTTCACTCTCTTACACATTGTGGAGTCTGCTGCCTTTTCCTCAATTTACACCTCATAGAGTCTTCACAGACAGATGCCTATTATCGCCCGTGGCCTTTTCCTCCTCTCTGATAAATGGTGTATTAAATAACTCAGCTGTCCTCCCTCTTCCCTTTGTGTCTCCACAGTTCTTCATCCTCCTCCTGCTCATCTTCTTCCTGGAAATTCTGTCCATAATGCTTTTCTTCATCTATCAAGATGAGGTAAGACACCTTGATATCATGTTATAGATATTTTTCCCCAGCTGAACAAGATAATAAGTGGATGTGGAGAAGCCCTTAACATGCCGTGCAGATTGCTGATGTTTCAGATAGAAGCTGGCATGTGAGAGGATGTGTCTCGGCAGCGAGGGTGTTTTTGAAGTTTGTGCAAGCTTTTTTGTTTGTTGGTTAAGAAGAAAACCATGTGAGCTGACAGTCTGCATACACAATGCTCTAATGACACGGAAATGATTTCAGCTTGGGTTGTGCTCACACATCTTCTGGTCTCTGGGCTACGACCAGCAAAATAAAACACTGTCTACAATTTCCTTTCCTTGTTAATAAATCCCAATTTATTTCAGTTCATGCATTTTGGATGATTTCCACTGTAAATAAACAAGGCAGGCAGGAGAGAGGAGGGTGAGCTTTGCCTCTCCTAATAAACATTTGTAATCCCTTCACATACTCTGCTTAGGTTGTAATTATGTATTGAAAGGGCATGTTAAATTCCATCCATCCTAATCTTAATTAAGGGTTTGAGGGCTCGATTCTGGATTTGTTGTGATTTGTTTCTCTACAATAAGTACATAGTATTATTATTACATGGCATTGCAAATATTAAACCCCAAAGATGTATGTAGGCATTAACAGTGTGTCTTCTATTATGTCTGTAAACATACATCAAACACAGAATAACAAACATTATCTTCACAATGGGTATTAGTGTGAGATTAGTGAGATTAGTCTGACCACTGGAGGGAATTGTGTCTGGGTTGATGCCATGAGTGACTCATAAGTTTGAGAATATCGTCCAAGAGCCTTTTAAACCTGCCTCTGAGCCTGTGAGAATTCTGCGCATATTATCTTGAAATGCAGACATGCAGGTTCCACAGTCTGACTGTGACATACTCACTTAAAAGTTCAATTACATTCTTAAAGAGCTCATATTATGCTTATTGTCAGGTTCATACTTTTATTTGGGGGTCCTAGTAGAAAAGGTCTACATACTTTGATTTTCAAAAACACATTATTTTTCTCACACATTGCTACTGCAGCCTTTTCACACTGTGTCTTGAACGCTCCGGTTCAGCTACAGAGTGAGACATCTCACCTCTGTTTAACCTTTCGTGAGAGTTGCATATTATTGAGAAGGGTGAAGCCAATCAGAGGCAGAGTAGGATGAGTCATGCAGCGCAAGGTAGTGTGATCAAAAATAACGCTGTTACAGCAGTAGCAACTGTCTGTCTGCTGACTGACTGGTGTGAATACATTTTATAATGAATATATAAAAGTATGCTAGCTGTTACATAGTGATGCACATAAGTTACAGATGTAAAGACTCGACTTCACACCAGCATTTCAGGCAGTTCAGGAGTACCAAACTAAAAAAAGCACAATATGACCTCATTAACAAACCAAAGATCCTGAATGTTGTACAATAATAGAATCAATCAACCAAAGCGTGTATGTTTTAATCAAATTACTAGTTAAATTAAATTGCAAGCAACAAGCAGTAACAACAAGAACATCAGCAAAGAACAAGCGACTGCTTCAGATCATTTCATGGTTGATCCTCTATCAATTAGTAATTGCCACTTCAAATTCCATTTACGGCTGCAACTAATGATTGTTTCATTGCAGGTTAGGATGTTGATTATTTTTAGATTAACTCATTAATTGTTCAGACAATAAAAAGTCCCAGATATTTGGGAAATATCATATCACCATATAACATACATTATATACAATAAAATCACACTTGAGAGGCTGGAGCCTAAGAATGTTCAAAAATGTCTGCTTGAGAAATGATTGTTATTATTGATTGATTTTCCAAAATGTTGGAAATTAGGCTTTATCTTTTTATAATGGACTAATTGATGAATCGACCAATCCAATGTTTCTAATGAGAACTGAGAAGTTGACAATTCGTCTGACTTGATTTAAAGTGGACTCGCATTTCTATGAGTCCATTTAAACATTTAAACGTTTAGACATTTTCCATCCCGATGACAGACTCATGTCAGCCCAGTCGTAAGGATATCAGGTCAGCAGTAAATGTTTCTGCAAACCACAGATGTCTCCAAGGTTGACATTTGTAGGAGACATTGGATATCACGTTCACATCAGAGGCTTATTAACTAACTTTCACATCAGGAGGTGGAGGGGACGGTGGAGGCGAAGGTGGTGTTATTATTACAGCCAACAAAGCTGCTAAACAGCTGACGGCATATCCAGTCACTTCAGTGGATGCTTCCAACCATTTTGGTAGAATCAAAAGCACGTGTGTGTGATTTTAAGGCGAACGCGAACTGCATTTTTGTGGCAACCTAAATCTTCTATTTTTCCGCGAGAAATCGGACCATCCTGAGACAAGAAAGACATTTTTAAAAAAGTAACCCTGAACAGACGTAAAGGTGCCGTTTTTACTTGTCTGTGTGGTTTTACAGTAAATTAAGCAGTTATTTTGGGGATTGGGTTGCTTGAGTATACTATTATCAGTTTGAATTAGAAAATCACAAAAAGAATTCTGCAGGTGCTGCAACTGAATTTAGTGAGCAGTATATCGGACACCCCCTCGAGGCCCTCAATACAAACGCTGCCATGTGGAGTGGACTTTGGTTTAGAGCCACATCATAAATCACTGGAAATTTCTCAGCTTCTTGCGTTACATTATTCATGTGTTGGGATGGAGAAAATTATCCCTGAAGACTCAGGCCAAGGCCAAATCTGACTCCGATCCCTTTGTACGTTTGGGTAAATAACAACCTACTTTGATATTTCCCCCGTATCTCTCTCTGAATTAGACTTGCGACCATAGACCTTGGACCTGCATGCATTTTGAATAGGATTTTATCTCTTTGTTATTGTAATTCTGGCATCATTACATAAATGCCTAATGTGTTGTATTTCCATCAGAGTTTGTCTTTGGCAGTGTAACCCAATGAGAATTCCTAGAGTGGCATGTTCTTCTGGGCTGTTAGCCAATCAGCACTGCTCTGTTTAGCTTTTAATGAATGTTGTTTTCTTTTGTCACACCTCACCTTCTCTTAGGGACTGTGTTCCCTTATGTTCAGTGCACCCCATTATTCAGCCTCTGAATAATTCAGTTTTGTCTGCCCAGGAGGCGATTAGCGACAGAACAGAGTATAAAGTTAGTGATAGTCCAGAAGTTCTGCAGTTCTGGTGCACCGAGGGAAATCACTCACAGTAAAGAATGGGCAGCCATCGCCAGAACTGCCATTGATATTTTTTAAACAGCATGCAACTTGTTTACTCTGAAAATGTGATGAGGGCTGGAAAAGTGAAAGAAAACCTGTACAGTATAATATCATAAAGCAGCCTACATTTCACAACATAGGTCTCTTTATTATGAATAAACTAACTGTGGTGTCATGTTTCCATGGGGGAGTGTGACTGACTCCTTACTAAAACATTGTGTTTTTGACCTTAGTAGTAGGAATTACTCTGATCCACTCTTTTAAAACTTGCACTTGTTACTAACGCAAAAAGCTACATATTTCAGTGTTTTATAAACTACTACAGCTGTGCTACAAGGTCCTATTTGTTTTTTGAGCCTCATTCCCAACTCATCAAATACTGACGCTTTGGGTCGGTGACCGTCCTGACCTACAATCCCAAAGCGTCAGTATTTGATGAGCTTTTCTTACAAATAGGACCTTTAGAGGATAAATTCTCCTACACAAGAGAAACAGTCATTATCTACTCATCGTCATGTGATGGGCAAAACATTTCTAGAGCCTCACAGCAAAACACTGCTGCAGAACTCTCCTGGACAACAGAAGCAGATGTAGACGTGTTTAAAATGTAATAAACCTCCTCGTACCTGCTGGGCCCTCCTGATTTTCCTGGGTATCTCCTGTTTTTCATTGCCCTCTCCCAGAATTTTCACATATTTCTCCCAATTTAGGAAATGTTTAAAACGTTCCCCCTTCTTATTATCATTACCTGATTCTGGCACTGATTCAATCCTCATGAGAGGCTGACAAACAGGGCAGTGGCATGCACAAAGTCTCTAAAAGAAATGGGCAAAAAGATTCAATGAAAGTGATGATTATGACTTTATACCACAGATTTATGCTAGTTTGCCCTTGAAGGCGAGTTGAGGGAAGGACCCCCAGACCATGGCCGTGGTTTGGAAATCCTCATTATTCTTGAGGTTTGCAAATATGCAATGGCAAAGACCCTATTCACACCCTCGATATGCAGTGAAGCTCGGGCACCCACTTCATACGTCTTTCAGTGTGACAGCTACAGCGAAGCTTTTAGCTTTTTAAAGGGTGTAAGTAACATCTTTCCAAGTCACTTCGGGCTTAGATTACGCTGGAGCCCCAGCTCATCAGTAGTTCAGGAGAACACTGCAATGCTGTGGACTACAAAGCTTCAGCCTACTTCCATCAGCAGAGGGGTGAGGACATAATGACTGAATTATCTTTTTTGGGTGAACTTATCCTTGAAGGGTAGAGTTATGTTTAGCTAATGTAAACCACTTGGCTATGGTATAGGAAAAATCACTATGATGGAGATAAGATATGATATCCTATTTATGTTTTATGCACCCAACCTTTATACTGTATATATCGTCTTGTATATATCGTGGTGTCTTGTATGTCTTGTATTTATCGTAGTGTCTTGTATATATCTTACTGTCTTGTATATATATCGTAGTGTCTTGTATATATCGTAGTGTCTTGTATATATATCGTAGTGTCTTGTATATATCTTACTGTCTTGTATATATATCAGTGTCTTGTATATATATTAGTGTCTTGTATATATATCAGTGTCTTGTATATATATTAGTGTCTTGTATATATATCAGTGTCTTGTATATATATTAGTGTCTTGTATATATATCGTAGTGTCTTGTACATATCGTAGTGTCTTGTATATATCATAGTGTCTTGTATATATATTAGTGTCTTGTATTTATCGTAGTGTCTTGTATTTATCGTAGTGTCTTGTATATATATTAGTGTCTTGTATATATATTAGTGTCTTGTATATATCGTAGTGTCTTGTATATATATTAGTGTCTTGTATATATCGTAGTGTCTTGTATATATTGTAGTGTATTGTATATATCGTAGTGTCTTGTATATATCTTGGCATCTTGTATCGTAGTGTCTTGTATATATATTAGTGTCTTGTATTTATCGTAGTGTCTTGTATTTATCGTAGTGTCTTGTATATATATTAGTGTCTTGTATATATCATAGTGTCTTGTATATATCGTAGTGTATTGTATATATCGTAGTGTCTTGTATATATATTAGTGTCTTGTATTTATCGTAGTGTCTTGTATATATATAAGTGTCTTGTATATATATTAGTGTCTTGTATATATCATAGTGTCTTGTATATATCGTAGTGTCTTGTATATATATAAGTGTCTTGTATATATATTAGTGTCTTGTATATATCATAGTGTCTTGTATATATCGTAGTGTATTGTATATATCGTAGTGTCTTGTATATATCTTAGCATCTTGTATCGTAGTGTCTTGTATATATATTAGTGTCTTGTATTTATCGTAGTGTCTTGTATATATCGTAGTGTATTGTATATATATTAGTGTCTTGTATTTATTGTAGTGTCTTGTATATATCGTAGTGTCTTGTATATATCGTAGTGTCTTGTATTTATCGTAGTGTCTTGTATATATCGTAGTGTCTTGTATATATCGTAGTGTCTTGTATTTATCGTAGTGTCTTGTATATATCGTAGTGTCTTGTATATATCTTGGCATCTTGTATCGTAGTGTCTTGTATATATATTAGTGTCTTGTATTTATCGTAGTGTCTTGTATATATCGTAGTGTCTTGTATATATCGTAGTGTATTGTATATATATTAGTGTCTTGTATTTATCGTAGTGTCTTGTATATATCGTAGTGTATTGTATATATCGTAGTGTATTGTATATATCGTAGTGTCTTGTATATATCTTAGCGTCTTGTATGTATCTTAGTATCCCCCAATCTAACAAGACACTATGATACAAGATGCTAAGATATATTCAAGACACTAAGATACATACAAGACGCTAAGATATATACAAGACACTACGATATAAACAATACACTACGATATACAATACACTACGATATATACAAGACACTACGATACAAGATGCCAAGATATATACAATACACTACGATATATACAATACACTACGATATATACAAGACACTACGATACAAGATGCCAAGATATATTCAAGACACTAAGTTTTATTCTAAGTATCCCCCAATCTAACAAGACACTATGATACAAGATGCTAAGATATATTCAAGACACTAAGATACATACAAGACGCTAAGATATATACAAGACACTACGATATAAACAATACACTACGATATATACAATACACTACGATATATACAAGACACTACGATACAAGATGCCAAGATATATACAATACACTACGATATATACAATACACTACGATATATACAAGACACTACGATACAAGATGCCAAGATATATTCAAGACACTAAGTTTTATTCTGAGTACCCTCATACTAGCATTAATTGGATAAATACACAAACTAACAAATAAAAGGATCTGTCTCTCTCCTTTATGTTATTTCAACATAAAATTACAAAAGCTCCCTTTTGGTGAGTGAACTGCTGCTGATGTGTTTAGCATTCACCTCGTCGTTCAGGGAGAGAGAAAAACACACGAAAGTGGAATAACTGCTGATCATAAGAGGCGAATCATCAGGAGTGATTTCTCCTGGATGTGATGAAGACATTAAGTGAAAAGAAATGTTCAACTAATCTTTTTGATGGTAATGAAAATGTTTTCTGTGTGCCCTTTTAAGGATGCACCTCATAAATCATGCTTCCTCGCCCTCCTCTATGTGATAGAACATTAGCAGCTTTTAATAATACATAGTTTTAGTATCATTATCAGTGATGCTCGCATTCCCCCGAACTCAAAACATTAACAAACCCTTCAAACACGAGTTCGGAGGGGAGTGTGTTCTGGCTCTGGTACAGAAGCAGGTGAAACGGGTTGTTGAGGAACTCGGTGCATCGTTTGAATACCTGGGGTTATGTTTACTGCTGGAGGATACACTTTGAATGTGGCATTAATACATTTACAAGGTGAAAAAACATTCAGCCCAAAGACATGGGCCATTACTTCCTTCCAGGCACGTAAAAGATGTTTGGACCCACAATTAATGAGAATCTTACTCTGATTGTATCCTCTAGAGTGTCCTGTAGTTGTTAGAGCTCGAGTTTACCTCAGATTATCACAACCTGCTGCTTCTTTACTCCTCCATCGCCATGGTAACTCCCAGGAAGCAGTCCTGCAGTCGGAGTACAAGCTGACACTATTCCTCCAGATGCCACGACTTAAACAGTGTGTACAGCAGTAGGTGCATGTTGATGAACTCCATCCCAGGCCTCAGGGATGGTCACGCTCAGTGGTCCAGTTTATTACACCTGCTTTAGACCTGATAAAAAGCTGTGTGACGCAGCTGGGAGCAACTTCAAACAGCTCTCAGATCTGCCATGCGGCTGAAACGGTCACCGTTTGTTTCACTTTGTTGGTTCCTTAATATGATGAAAAGGTCCTGCGAGGTTAACTTCAGTGGAGCCACTGTGACTCAGAGTGTCAGAGAGAATAAAAGGGAGACTGACTCAGCAGCGTGATATTGAAAATTGATGCATGGGTGTTTTATGCCATCTCCGTGCAAGTTTACAGGCTTGTCTGCTTGGCTTTATTATCACCTCAAGGGAACATTACCCCAGCCGACAAACATAAATAGAGCAATAACAGCAGACCACCAGTGATATTTTGTTCAAGGACTGGGGAACCATCAGCTATCATCATCTTTTAGCAATTATCATTTGTATTATGCTTCTCCAATTAGTGGCATCGGTAGCATAAGTTTAGTAGGGGAAATATGAGTGGAAATAGGAAGCGGAAGAAGAGGAGGAGAATGAAGAAGAAGAGGGGTGGTAGAGAAATTCTGATCTCTTGACAACAGTTGAAAGGTCTCTTCATTGAGCAACTATTAATTTTTGAGTTAATGCGCCTCATCGACCTCTTAAGTATAGTTAAGTGATTAATCCAATGTTGTTAGCACAATATATAAATGACTATGTTTGGTTATTGGCATATGATTTTATTATTCCACCGTCAGTCTGCAGTGTGTACCAGTAAAAAGTCATGTAACCATCATTAAAGTCAATATAGAACATTACCAGAATAGTGTTCTGGTAGTTAGTTATGAGCTGTTTAGGAGGGCTCCCAAAATAATTACTTCCAATTACTTTCATTACAGATGCCTCATGTGAGCAAGAATTAGCAGTCAGCCAACCCAAAGACAAGCCCACAAGTCTCACAGACTCAACTCCTCTTAGCAAATGCTACCAAGTTCAAAATTACCATTTCGACAGAGCCTTAAGATCAATTCATACGTAAATGTCAGAAGGGGCAGTTTGTAGAAGTAAAGCAGTGATCTCCAGATGACAGAGTCCTACCTGCTGCTAGAATGTGCAGGAAAACACTTTGAGCCCGAAGTTGCTTAAAATTCACACAATTATTTTAGGTTCAATTTCACACTGAAATTCAACTTGAATGAGAGAACTAAAGTCTGTAAAGGTCATGTTCGCTTTGTCACACCATCCATATTTATGTAGCCTAGACACTTACATGCTAGCTAATGCGCTAGAGTTTTATCAGTTAGCTCTTCAACTACAGTAGCTCAACAAACTAGCCCTAGCACCAACATTGTGCCATTTTCTGAGCCTTTGATATGTTGTTTTATGCTAATGACCATTGACTGTTTGCTTGCCATATATATCCAAAGAAACTGTAGCCTTTAATGCTAAAGCTGCAAGCTATCAGATTAGGAGGCAATCATGTTTTGCAATGTCCCATAAGCTGTGTATAGAGATTTTCCAATAATAAAACTAATATTCTCCATGGTTTTATATTTATAATATGCAGTCTATAGTGTGACCTGGAAGAATACTTACTGAGAAACCACCAATGGTGTTTTTTTTTTTGTCAGCTTCAGGATAAATGCACATTTTCACTCGAGTTGTTCCACCTTTTAGGCCCCGTCCAGACGACAACGCCGTTTTGCGAAAACGCACATGTATTGCATCGTTTTGGCCGACCGTCCATACGGATCCTTGAAAACGCAGCGCCTGAAAACGCACTTTTTTGAAAACGGGTCTCAGGGTGGAGAAATCCGAAAACGCAGCCCTCCCATTTTCATGTGGACGGCGAATCCACATACTTTCCAAAATGATGACGACATCTCCCCACCCCGCGACGTCCCATAACAACAACAACAACAATGGCGGCCTGCATGCTCGTGTTCGTGCTGCAGAAGATATTGAGCCTTTCTTGCAACTTACATGGCTTGTAGTTGAGTGTGAGCCGTAGCAGCAGTTTGACCTCATTACCGGTCCACACAAACAATTCTAGTTGCGCCTTGAGGCCTTGAGGCCTTGAGGCGCTCAGTCCCTTATTTTTGTCACTTGAAGCTCAATAGAAATCTCCAGAGAATGATTTCTAGTTTCCTTGCACTAGCCATTTTCATCTTCTTCTTGCTGTGTTTGGTTTCTCCGTCTACTATCTGTTTACAGCACGCAAGCTTGATGCGCATGCTCCGTGTCTTCTTCTCCATTTTTGGTGAATGTCAAGCGCCACCTATTGGCCTGGAATATGAACTACAGCGTTTTCGGTCATTTTCAGTCGTTTTCAGTGAAGACGTGTGTACGCAAATATTCTTAAAACGATGACGAGGAAGACGGAGAAAAAAAGATCGTTTTCACCCGTGTGGACGGCCCCTTAGATTCACTCAAAGCTGTCCTAAAGCAAAACCTCTGGACAGCTAACAGGCTAACCTAAAGAAATTAAGTGCTACATGAGTAGCAGTGGCAGCAGCAGCACCGTCCAACAGACGGTTGGAGATTTACAGGCCCTGCATGCTCACACAGCTGTTTCCACTTTCTAACTATCAGACCTCTGCTCAGGTTGGGTTTGGGCCGAGCCATCTACAGACTAATGAGAAGTCTCTGAACTCTATGCCTAATAAGAATTATAAAGGTGTAACTTGTCTTTTTTCTGTTTGAAGGTGTGGAACGCCCGCCAATGTAATAATGTCCACAAACTTAATAAACCACAAACATGATAAAAATCTGCAGCATTTGATGTAGGCTAATAAACCCACAAATACATTTTCCACAAGGGTAATAGCTGCTGACTACTTCAAACGTAACAGGTGATTTCCCACAAATGTAATAACTATTATGATTGCAGGGATTTATTATGTTTGTGGGGACGTGAAACTCTTTATTGTAATAACTTTCCACAAATGTACTAATACAATGAATAATGGTTGTTGTGGTTGTTGTTTCTTTGTTTGCCTATACACCTACTAATACTACTGACCATGAGCACAACACTTATCAGTCTATAGGCAAGAATCTAAAGGTTTATTAATTCAATTCAATTCAAATTTGCTTTATTGGCATGAATGCCACAACAACAATATTGCTAAAGCACCAAGAACCACGAAAAGAGTACCTAGCACAGTACCGTTATACTTGCTGCGTGTGTGTGTATGTGTGATAATGTATAATAATAATAATAATAATAATAATGATAATAATAGAAATAATAACTTTAAACATTATCACAATTAAGTTATCCATTTTTGATGTGAATAAATAACAAAATGCAATCATTAAAGACTCCTTCTAGACACGTTTCATGGTGTAGCCTATAAATACTTTTCTTTGAATAATAATGTGTCTGATGTAGTTTTTCACGCACAAAAAGTTAAAGTAGGCCCCTATCTTGTTAAAATCCTTTTCCCTCATTAAAAATTCCAGAATCAAGAGATATGCAAATATATGGCAACCAAAAAGCTTGAAAAAACACATTTTTGAGTGGGGGGTGAAAATCAGGCAGGTAGATTTAGCAGGTAGTGACACGTTGGTCAGGGCTTCTTTGGTTCAGCACTGCAGACAGCGGCGAGAGAGAGAGAGATGATCATTAACAAGAAGCATTTTGCTTATGCAAAAAAATGTATCTGTTTAAACTAGATATTTATATGCCACAAAACAATTGGGGGGGGGTCCGTTGTGTGATAGCAGAGCGGAGAGTCAGCAGCTGGATTTTTCACCCAAGGTCACTAGTATTAGTAGGTGTATAGGCAAACAAACAAACAACAACCATAATTCATTGTATTATTACATTTGTGGGAAGTTATTAGAATAAAGATTTTCACGTTCCCACAAACGTAATAAATCCCTGCAAATGTAATAGTTATTACATTTCTTGGAAATCGCGTGTTACGTCTGTAGTAGGCAGCGGTTATTATGTTTGTGGAAAATGTATTACATTTCTGGGTTTATTACATTAAATGCTGCAGATTTCTATTACATTTGTGGTTTATTACTTTTATGGACATTATTACATTGGCGGGCATTACAAGGTCTAAACAAAATATTTATATAATATAAACAAAAGACAGAACAACATGTCAGTGATGTAATTAATCAGTCACAACAGATCTTTATCAACAATGGCTTCATTCAAGATCTGAAAACTCTTAAACCACTAAGTGAAGCAGTGACAAAGTATTTGTGGGAAGAGCAAATGTCATCTTAAGTACTGGTGCCAATCGTGGCAGTGACAGTACTTATTGTAGTAGAGTAGAAAATTAATTTTCCCTTCAAACAGCCGGCGGGATGTTAATAGTTTTCAACAGAAGCACTAGTAACGGAACTAACACTGTAATGAAACCAACCAATCAAACATGCTGACGCTCAGTGGGTACAAATCACACTGTAAAAGAAATGATTGGCCATTCTTGCTCCAGCTCCTTGATAAGTAACCCCTGAGGTGCACATAAAGCTGTTATGCAACTTTATTGATCGGACTCGGAGTCTCCTACATAAATGATCCAGAAGCAGATCAATAACTGAAGCGCTGCGTGTTTGTGAATGCTGATTTAGACGGCTTATTACATCAGAATCCTTTACATTTCAGCAGATGTATAAACAGTGTCCACTTTGTGCTGTATAACTGTAGTTATATCCCTCCACTGTTAAATTAAACCAAATATCAATATTTGCTTGTGAGTGCTCAGACACACTCAGTTGACAGAGTGCTGTGTGAATAGCTGAGGAGGCATCAGTCAGAGAGATGTATGTGAACTCTGAACACTCTTTGATTTAATATTCAAATCCAATCCTCGTTCGACACCAGCAGTGATACACCGCAGACTTCTGCCTCCACTTGGATCTCTGACTTCAAACACTGCTCGCAACAAAGGCCCATAGCAAAAAGGTTTCATTTTGACATTGATGGCTGAGAATTAAAGAAAAAAGTCTACTCTTAAGCTGCTCTGTGTCATCAGTCTGTGATTTTCACTGCAGTTGTCATTCACCTTTCAGTTAAACTGACTTCACCCCAAATTGTTTCATCTATACTTCTGCTAAACTTAGTGATTTCCTGCACTCAGGGGAAACACTTCTGACACATGTCAGGCCCTAGGTGTGATTTAACATTGAGATCGAGCAGTGAGGAGACAAACTGCCGTATGAGTGAGCTTTTATAAATAAGAGCTATTGTTTATTGAACTATTAAGTTCTGAGACTCAACTTTTTGTCGTAAAGGCTCCACTGGAAATATAAAACAATGATATAAAAGTATGTTTAGATAATTATACAGATCTAATATCCAGTGATGAGGAATGACGCTGCAAAAACAACAGAAAGAAACAAAACAACACAAATGTCTTTCTTTCAGATTTTCTCTCTTGAATTATGTTCCTGGGCGTCCTGTTTGCCTGATGTCAGCGTGTTGCTGTTCTTTCTAGAACATCATAATTAATATTGTTGCAGGAACGTTATCTTTGTTAATGAGAAGTGACAGAGGTGCTGTGGCCCAGTGTGTTGAGTTCAGGAGTCTAACCAGCAGACAGGGTTTGTGTCCCGATCAATAGATATATGATCGATTATTATATTGTTCATTTATTTTGCCTCAAATTCATTCATTAATTATTTTCCAATCCTTCTCATTGTGGTTAGATTTATGCAACACAGTGTTCTGCTGGGTTCAGGAAAACATGGTTTGTGTTGAAATAATTAGTTCTTCTGTCTTTTTCCATTGTCAGCCTCAGTGATGTCAGATTGTGCTGAGGGACGTCCTGGTGACAGGATTCAGCTATATTATTTAGCAGCACAGTTGTACAAAATCATACATACATACATTTAGCTAATTCAAGTCTAGATTTTATTTACACTCAGCGGGGCTCAATGAAATGTTTTAGTTAATGTCAGCTAGTATTGTTCTGTTAGCAGAGCGTCGAGAAGCACTGAGACAAGTCCTTCACAAAGAAATCCATGGTCTCATCTTTCACATCGCACACCGGGACAATAAAAAGTGATTAATACGTGTAAAATGTATACTATTTGTTACATAGAGCCCCTTTAATGTATTCCTGTTTGTAAGACTTTTGAGTCTGTTACCTGTGATGCTGAATTTGATGCTGAAAAGCTCAGACATTCACAAGCAGGGAAGAGACGAGGTGCAACACCTTATTTCTACATGGGCTCAGGAACAGGTAACAGAACTGTGGACAGTTTGTTTGAGAATGATTGAATGAGTTTTATTTACACTTCACACAGCGTCCCAACTATGTTGGAATCAGGGTTGTATACTCCTTCTTATTTCATGGTTCATATAAGGTTAGGGGTAATAAACATGAAACAGTTGCTGTTAAACCAAATTAAAGCGTCTGTGTCTCTGTTAAAAATCTACTCATCTAGATGTGAGAAAATGATATTGCTGAAGATCTACTGGATAAATGCCAATAGCTGTTTTGCAAGTGAAATCATTTCCTTTAGATGTTGTTGAAACCGGTCGCTCAGTTACGGTATGAAGCTCCAACATGTCCTCCGGTGTGTTTGTGTGTGATGTGTGAAGCCGGCAATCAAACATGCAGACTGTCTGAACTGTGAGCTGAATGTGTCGACAGCACTGACGATCACTCACTGAACACTGGTCACATTTTAATCTTGTTCACTTAGTTCTGATAGGATTCTTGCTGAATCAGAATTTTGAAAATTATGGAAAGGATACGTCTTTTGTTTCTATTTAAGAAAAACAAGTTTGTATTCTTCAAGGTATCCTGTCAGAACTGATGGATGCAGCTGGTTATGTCTTGTTCATCTGTCAGAGTTCATACTTCATGTGTTTTCTAAGTCTGCTGAAGCATGGCTCGTCTGTCACCTTCAACTGTCTCATAAAACAGAAACATAACCAAACGCAACAAATGACCACAAAAAGTGAGACATTTGGACTTTGCCCTGCAGCAGCTTCATCATAACAGGATGTTCTCATTTCAGAGTGCACCTGCAGTGTGGCTCATCCTGCCAGGATCGTTTGTGTTCTCACCTCTACATGATGTTGGTTATTAGGTCAGAGCAGCGTGTGGCTGCTCAGTGGTTGGCAGTTGTATGAGCTTCCTGTCATGGGGCAGCTGTGGAGGTGATTTCCTATCTGCTTGTGTGCTTTGGGGAAAGTCAAGGTGAGGTAATGCTGCCGTAAAAAAGAAGTCACGAAGAGCTATGGTCCAGCCGGATCCCAGAAAGACCTCATCCACTAACCCAAAGGGCGCCGGAGCTGTTAGAATGATTCATGGCTGCTCCTACATCAGATGCAGTCGCCATGAATTTCGTCCTGATGGTGCCGTTTGTAAAACTTTGAAAACGCCTGCTATTAAAAACCAGCAACACTTTATTTTACCTTCCTCTGCTAAACCTTTTTGCACAGGATTTATACATTTAATTAAATATCTAGAAACACTTCACAGTTTTAAGCAGATAAAACTGCTTAAAAGGACATAGGACATTTTTAAGTGTTAATTAATGTATAAGTCAACAGCTATAACTCCTTCTGTGAAGCACCTGCCACTGGTGTATGAGCAGACATTTGTATTTATTTATTTAGTATAAAATATGAAGTATTAAATACATGTACTGACAATGATACATATTTTTAAAATATAAATATTTCTTCCCTCTTCCTGACAACTGGGCAAAATCCCTCCCGAAGGCACAGAGATATGAAGTTGTGGCTGAAAGCTGTGAGCGAGGAGTAAGAATTTTAATTTAAATGTATTGAGAGGCAGCATCTGCCCGTCACAGAGCAGCTGTAGACACAGTTCAACATCACAAACACCACAGATATACAATCGTGGATGATCAACTCACCCACAACCTAGCCCTTCACTGTAATACAAGAACACTGAAATAAATAAATACAGTCACCCAGGTGAAAATAAATCTATTACATCAACATAAAGCAATTAAAGCAGTGTGATTGAAAGTACACACAAATTAAAAGCATAAGCTGGTTGTTACAAGAAATGAAAGTAAAGATGTCCTGAAGCAGCTTGAAGAGGAAACAGAGGAGGATGGTTCCACTCAGATGTTAGTGGACTCGCCTGCGAGTCATTTTACTACCATTCAAACTGGCAATAGAAAACTTTTTGACATTAACTCTTTGATGTCAGGACCCCAAAGCTCTGCAGCATCCCGGCCCCCCAGAGCCTCAGCAGCGACATCAGTTAAATGTTTGATTAAATTTCGAAACTTTTCTTTTACAGTCTTTATCTCGTTATCTGCATAGTCTCAATGAACTCTGTCGGATCAGTTCTGTCAGTTTCACTGTGTATGTTGAGTTTTAACTACCAGGTCAAATGCTGACTGCAGTGTAATAGCTGTAGAAATTAAACTATCTGCATACAGATTGGTTCCCTATAAGTCTCGCTTTCAGTCTGGAGGCAGAGAAGCTGAAGAGGGACAGTGAGGTAATACAAGGGTGAACTGACGGCATTCACTCGATGGAAAGCTCCGTCAGGAACTTAAAACTGTGCAAAACATTCAAATCATTCTTTGTACTGGATAAACAAACCTGCCTTCTAATTAATACAACCAGAGTTGTATTCTGCCACTTCAACATCAACGTGTCTTCACTTGTCTAACTGGACAGCAGTGTTGGTTCTGTTGGTCGACCGCACAGCTCCAGACTGAAATATCTCCACAACAAATGGATGGAGTATCACAAGACATTCATGGGCAGCCAATGATTCATTCTTTCCAAAATTGTTGAGTTTTCCTCCTGCATTTCAAGTCAAGTCTGTTGTTTATAGCCCAAAATCAGAAATCGCAAACTTGACATCAGCCATTGATTTTTTCAGTAAAATGCCTCAACAACTAGCAGGTGTGTGACCTAAATGCAGGACACGAGAAGTACAAACATTGGGACCAGTGCAGGACTGAACTGATGAGGGGAACGCAGAACTGAAAGAACAAACACAGAACGAATAAACAAAGACTAATTATCTAATGAAACATGAAACTTAGGAAAAAGACAAAGACAGGAAGAGTAAATCAAAACAAGACATAGGACAAACCCTGCAAAATAAAATGGAAACACTTAACCCTAACCATAAAACCATGACCTCAGTCATTTCTCACCAGTGTTAAATATGGATCGTGTTTTTGTTTCCTCATGATAAAGCTATTCCAACACTGGCTCAAGGGGTGTTCAGTTGGTTGCAATCTGCAACCTGACCGCTAGATGCCACTAAATCCAAACCGGACCATTAACCTTTGGTCATTTTATTTGTTCAGTATTGGTTTATGAGCAAACGCCAGCAGAGCTGATGAAATTTCCATCATCCTCAGCTGGTTCATTAGAAATGTGTGCATGCTAATATGCTCAGCAAAGATAGTAAATGTGTACCTCACAGAGCTGCTAGCATTGCTGCAGACTCTCAGGCTGCTTCTGCTATTCTCTTTTACTATGTTTAACTACTGTTAATACACCAGTTACTGATGGTTCAGAGAGGTTTTACTATTCAAAACACACAAAATGTCCCAATATCTGCCTATGACTATAATTAAATGTGGCATAAACAAACTGTGATGTGTTTACATGTATCTCTTATGAAGGTAAAGCAATACTGAATAGTTCTGTCAGGCTTTTTGAACAGGGACCTGCCCCCTTCAGAAGAAACTCTCTGTTTCTGCTATGTGAATCGCCTGGTTTCATCCCGCTGGATGTGCTTGAAACTAAAACCCAGATTTTCCAGTGAGAACATGTCTCATGGTAAATTCAGCTGACATACATTATTTCTCCTGAGAACCGGGTGTGTTTCTGCTGCCAGTCTCACTCTCACATCACAGTATTCTCCGCTTTACCATGTTCCGCTGTTGTTTGACGAGACATTGAAAATTGGGAAATTATCTGATAAAAAGAGGGAAATGGAAAAGTCTACTTGTGAGCAGACTATAACTGTCGGCACTCATGCGGTAAAGCAAACTACAAGTATCATATATCTAAAACTGCAGAAGAACGACACGTGAGGATATCTCCACTCTTTCCGCATCATTACTGTTTCAGCATCAGCCGTCAAAACATTTTAGCTTGTCTAGATATCAAAATGCAGCACCCCGTCAGAATAAATTTCAAGCCTGAGAAATTTTCATTTCATGTAGACTGAAGAAATGCAATTAGATAAACACCCCTGGCTAATCACATTGCTAAAATACACCCACGTCAGGGCAAAGTTAATATGAGAGACAAATTGAGATGATCAGCAAACAGATAAGGTGTTTGTTTGTGGAGTTCTGGAATATGTGACAAGGAAATGTGCAGTTTGAGTGCTGTAGATAATGTTGGGGAATTGCAGAGAGGGTTATTATAAACAATTTAAATTTTAATTGGGCATAAGATATTACAAATGGGCATGGGAGAATGAGGCTTCTGCAGGAGGAAGCAAGCTGAAATAATCAACCAATCCTGCAAATACATTTAAATAAAGCTGAACACATGATGTCAGACGGACACGGGGAAGAAACTGATGGTTACAGGAAACACATAAGTGCTCAGTGATTCACTATGTTAGTATTGAATGTTTAAGTAGGTTTATGTTTAAATAGTAAGTCACGTGTCACGTTCTGATGAACATCTGATCATTCAGATGTAAGCATATCAAAGGATTCTCTGCGCTACTGCTTTATCTTTAATGGTATTCAGCCAGACATCTTTTTAAAGAAATAATACCTGAACTATAATAATTTACTCCAACTCTTTCTTAGTAGAAAGTACTTTTCTGCCCTGTCATAGGAGAATAACCTGAAACTGCCGTCTGTCTCAACACACAGGTGAAAATGAGACAGACCGCTATGTGTCTCCTTCTCTGACAGAGGCTCAGAGGGATTTTACCTTCAGGTGGAAATTTAAATCTTGAAAGGATATAGATGTTAATAAACCATCAAACCAGATGGTCACATCTCTGCCCTTCTTTCAAACTATGAATTATTAACAACAGAACAAGAATTGCTGAATATTAGAATCTGAGTTAAGACGTTTTACCTGACTGTGTGATTTAAGTTTGATTTCAGCACCACTGTGTTTATATCACAGTGAAGCGGCATAATACTACATTCATAATGTAATGTTAATGTTTTCTTTATATGTGTACATACTGCTGATGATAGAGAACAACCAGCCACTTTAATCTTGGCTACTATGATAACCAACAAGTTATCTGAAGTAAATGATGGACCTGCTGTTGATTGGTATCCTCTGGGATCATTGTCTCACACGTTGGTCAGCCTCAGAATCAAACCACCACCGACCACTCTATTTCCAGTGTGCACGTGGCAGGCTTCAAAACAAGTTAGCCATGATGCATTACATGATACGTTTGGATTTGTTAAGCTGATGAACATGACACATATTTTGACTTGTGGTTGCGTAACTTACTAAGGTAACATACTTTAAGGCCACCGTCATTTGCAGTCTCCAGCAGCTGTCCACTTGCGTCCCCACAGCTGCAGTTCAGGCACTGTATAAGCCAACTTGAAGACAGTTGTCCATCTCCCGACATGTAGCGTCCTTTTTCGCGGCAGTCGTAGGTTCTTCTTGTCTCATCATTAAGCCTTCTCCTTTTTCCTTCGCAAAGTAGCTCTCCGAAGACGCTTGTTTTCCATTCTTTTTAGCAAGCTTGAGGGCTTATTTTTTGGGTATAACGTGACTCACACAGGTACATGTCAAGCACGCCAAGAGGAACAGACGGATGTTATTAAAAGAGAATCAGTTTTTCAAAATAAAAGAACTTACAGAGTGGGATCCTCAATATAATGGAAATAAAATAACGTATTTATTCTTTCTCTGCGGCCCGGTACCAAACGACCCACAGATCAGTACTTGTCCATGGCCCGGTGGTTCGGGACCACTGGTCTAACTGATGCCCCAGTCAGCAGGACTGCAGCCTGCCAAGGCTCTGATTAAGATGTGGGTTTAGGCACAAAACCAGTTGGTTTTGGTTGAGCTGCGGGTTGTTTAGATCGGGGGACGGAATGGTTACTGTTATGGTTCAGAAAAATCCTGGTCATGCTTAAACACACCTTTAACACTAGGAGATGTTTGATGTTGTGTTGACCTCAGTTCTTTGATGCTTTGATTGTAAAGTCCAGCCATGAACAGAACCTCCTCTGCATCATCATGATCACAAGAGGAAATGTGAACAGCTGACATTTTCAGATTCTTGCTGAGATCCGTATTTACCAGCTGGTTCTTTAAAGTGATCATAAACCACCACGGTCAGAACGTTTGGTCTCTTTCCAGTCATCAGTTAGATCCTAACTCGATGTGCTTGGTGTGTAAAGTGGCTTTTTGTGGTTTCTGATTGAAAATTGTGGTAAATGAGCTGAGGAGAATTTGGCACCATTGTCCTAGTTTGTCTGGTGCGTGAATGATAAAACAGCACAACTACTAGAAATCCAAAGACGGCTCTCTCTGTCCAACAAGTGCCACAGGTTAACGTTCGCATGTTGCATGAGCTCACACTGACAGTCTGGGGCTTCGACTGATGCTTGAACAATCCCAATGGATTTAGAGAGAGAGAACATTTACTGGCTGCGTTGGATGAAACGACTTCATCACTTGGTCTAAAAATAAATGAAGATTGTTAAATCTGGCTCCTTACATGTGCTGGGGTTAAAAACACTCTGAATACATTTTGCCAGATGTAAATTAGTGAAGGCAAATTTGTGCAGCTTAGTCCACCCAATCATTTCCAAAACAATTTTCTTTCAAGACTTAATTATGGTGGAAGAGAAAATCCATCACTGTGAATATAAAAAATGACAGTCATGTACAAACAACAAAGGAGCTGCGTTCACAGCTTCCATTATCTCATAACGTTTGTGGTTCAGCTTGAAAACCAGATAAGATAGAATATCTATATTTCAGGGGTCATTAACGTTCATATTCTCCATCACGTCCACATGCTGATATTTTAAAGGCAGATGACATTTCTTAAAGTCAAAATTAATATTTGCTGTTTTTGGATCATTAAATACATTTAATTGATTTGATTTGGGGATTGCATGTCTGCACCCAGTTTATTTTCACAAAGGCGTTGACACAGAGTCTTGTGGACATCAGATCAATCCAGAAAATCTATGTGAAAGTTTGATTGATATGCAAAACATTAAATGTCACATTTTATTGACCTTTTCATGGCTCTTCAGATATTTCTGGTTGGGGAACCTAATTAATGGAGCAACTTCGGATGGGAATCTGCCATAGCTACCCAGGCACAAGGACCCCTCAGGACCCTACGGAGAGGAGGAAGGAGAGGAGAAAACAGGGAGAGAGGGGAGGTGTGGGAGGAAGGGTTTCAGAACACAAGAATGAAAGAGAAGGAGAGGGTTAGGAGGGTATTTATAGATATAAAAGCCAGAAGAGGTGTGGTTGCGGTCTGGACCTGCTCCTGAAACTCTGCCTGACAGCTTCAATGCAGTCTCGGAATAATCAGAAACACAAGCTGGGACCACAACTTTGATGTCATGTACGCAGAAACATGGTGGACAAAAGGACATTTTATTGCACATATGTAATTTATAAAATGGTAATAAGTTGTAACTGTGTGTGAAGTGAACATTTTAAACACAGATTAAGTGATGTCTGTTCTCTGGTTTAGTAAAGTTGTGAGGAAGTCAGATGAGAGTCAGCAGACAGTCTCAGGTAACATTACAAGGCCATCCAGAGGACAGAGGATGCCCCGTCAGGAGGTCTCTGACTGCTGCTCGGTTGTTAACTAGAGATGCACCGATCAGGATTTTTGGGGCCGATCGCCGATCACCGATTACCGAAAGCAGTATCTGCCGATCCCGATATTGCCGATCACCGATCACAGCGTCAAATCCATAAATTCTTCTATAGTGTTGTCTTGTGTAACTTTAATATATTTAATTAATGATTCTTCTTACACAACATTGACATGTATAAAAATTAGGAGATGACAAAGTATCATGAATTGACCACCGTTTTATTGCAGGCTGAGGCAATGTGCAATATCTCACATTTTAGAGAGTCTCTTAGAGACAACTTGGACTCAGCTTACATAGAGTAACTGTAGCTTACTAGTGGGAATGCATGCTGTCAGGGTGGGAATTTTGTCATTTTAGGGGCAAGTCCATTTGGCCTGCACTTTTTTTTTCAGGGGCCAAGGCCACATGACAGGGCACAAAGGCAACTGGGTAAAATGTGTTGATTTACCTTTCAGACTGATACCATAACATCCTAATTTATAATAAGACATGGATTATGTATTAAAACATTTTTTTTATACCAAAATCAAGTTAAAGTTACATTAGAAAGTAGTTTTTGTTAAGTAGGGTTAGGGTGAGGTGATTTTTGTGACACCTCACTGAATATTAGTGTTATTGAATATTTCTCCCAATAGAAATTCCCCAAAATTATGGCAAAGCACATTTTTTCCAAACAAAAAATTGTAGAATAACCAGCAGGAGACCATTGATGTGTGGAGTGATTTTGGTGACACTTCACTCTGAATAATAGTGAAGTTATTGAATATATTTTGTAGTTTCTCTTTTCGGTGTTGCACTTTGTAGACGGTCCCTGCGCCCTCGTCTCACAGCTGGCTGACCATACAGACCAGAGTTAATGTCCAGCCGCTCGTTTTGATTAACATACGGTTGTGCTACGTTGTCTGCCTTACTACGGTAGAAAAGACCCGTCGTTTGTGTTTTAACAAGGTTTCACTTAAGAGTTATTGATCCGGGAAGTTCGAATCTGTGAATATATTTCCAACTTTACCGGACTAAATCCTACCACATAAGTCAGTTACGTATCATGTCAAAACCGGCTGCGCTCGCTTCGCACCTGTGCTGTAAGTTTCGTTCTTCTGTTTTGAGACGCTGCTGCTGTTTGAGAGGCTTTCACGTGAGATCATCGTGATGATGAGACTCCACCTGCGCGAACCGCGAACTCACTGAAGTTACTGTGAGTGACTACTGTGCACTCAGGTGGCTGTAATTCAGGGCAAGCTCTCTACGCTGACCGGGCCAGGGGCACAGAGGCCACTGTGGCCGTACGATGAGTTTTTTTTTCACGGGGCATCAAGGCCATGAAATTCCCTCCCTGCATGCAGTTAATGCACTGTCTTTATACTTAAACGTCATCTGATCGGCCTGATGTGATCTATTTTGAGAACTCCGATCAAAACCGATAGGGGCATTATCGGCCGATTGCGATCGGTTGCCGATTGATCGGTGCACCTCTATTGTTAACCTGATGGTTTATAAGTCAAGACGATCTGGAAGTCAGCAGAGAACACAGAATCAATCATCACACTGAGTTGTGTAATTCTTGGCAACTCTCAAATTGAAATGAATTTCCCTTACATTACACATAGAGAAACCAAGAGTAGTTAGAAACATCCGACATGATGACAGGTGAAGCATGTTAGTGTCTCCAGGAAAGTAACCCTAACCCAAAACTCTAAACAGCTGTCAACATGCTGTTTAACACTTTGAGCCATAAAATACAACTTATCTCCTTTATAGCATCCATGTAGTCCCACATCTCAGCATTGATGGTGTTATTGAGACAATATTACTGCAATACTGCAACACAGCTGGTGTCCAGATCATGTGGCCCCTCCTGTGGTTGCCAGTTTGTTCTAATGTAAGCTAACATCAGCTAGCAGACAATTTGCAACTTCCAAGACTTTTCGTAAGAAACACGGATACCAAGAGATACCAGCGGAGTTATAATATTAATCATTCATTTTGGCTGATTAACCTCAAAGTCACAAATTAGTCAAGACAGCTGATGAGCCGGAGAGAGACCAACTGTAGTTTGTGAAATATAACAGAAATGTAAGTTTGGTTTTAGACAATTACATCTAAAATTGTCGATATTTTTTTATACAATGTTTACTTTGAGAAACAATCTAATTGAAGCCTCTACTGAGTTCATGTATTCAAACTCCCGTCAGTCGCTCTGCTCACACGCCTCTCACTGCAGCAGATATCTGATGCACCGCTCGCTGCACTCAGCTCACCTCAAAGCTCTGCTGCTGCTGCTGTTTACACTGAATGTACCTTTCCCCCAAGGTTTCCAACTCTAGGTTCTGCAGGGATGTCATTATCTTTTTATCCCAAATTCCCACTCCCTGCTTGATGCTTGCTCGTGAGGCGTGATGAGGTCGAATACTAGTCGGCAAATATCAACGCTGTGCTAATCTCTATTTACATCATAATCCATTCCACTTGAGTTGGCTGACTAAACTACAGCGAAGGAACCTCCGAGGAAGGATGAAAACACAGAATCCGCTGTGATGTAAAAACAGAAGAAAAAGGACTGAAGGGATCAGAAGAGAAACACACCTGTTGTCGTCACTAGCTGCAGGCGAAAGCTTTTAAAAGTATTTCAGTTAAAGAAAATCAGAAAAGTTTCTCACTTTCACATCAGAACTTTTTGGTGCAGAGCAGACCACTGAAACACGACGATGTCTGTGTTCACATCCAGGTTTAATTAACAAGTAAAACCCTGAATTTGAACTGAAGTGCCCACTGAAGCTTTGAGACGATAAGCCGTGACCTTGTCTTATTGTCCAACATCTTGTTGAAAATCCCTCAATTTACTTCTACCTTGATTAAGGCTGCTCAAGTGTCGTCCCCCATCATTCTGCTCGTTCGCTGCTCTCCCCTGTTGATGGCATTGATTGTCTAGTCACATGGTCTGCCAAGTGTTAATCAGGAGCTGATTAGAAACAGAGGATGGAAATTGTAATTGATTTTCCTTTGCTAAGGACTGAGGTTAGCAACTTAAAGGGGAATACCGCACAGTTTGAATGATCAAGGTATGTTACTGCTGTGCCCCAGGACAGAACGACACGTCAGAGACAGAAGCCTTGAATTTTACACTCGGTTCCTCCATTCATCTCCAAGGAGTGCTGCCAGATTTCACAGCACACTTTACAAATTTAAGGTTTAGTTCTTGAGTTTATAGCTTTAGTGGAAGGTTGTTGGAGCTCACAAGTATTGATCGATCTGTCCTGAGGCACAGGAATAACATATGTGAATTCTTCAGAAGGGTGGAATTCACCTACAACTCCTTTTTTGAAATGCAGTGCAACATTTCCAATGATTCAAGCTCGAATCCTAAGCCAGAGGAAATAAAGTGCAGCAAGTCAGGATAGAGAATAGAATGTGTGAAGTCAAAATGGATGTCCTTGAAAAACCTTGACTCTAGTCCAAATAGGGTCAGGGTCCAGGGAATGTAACCTGGGCTCCCTCAGAGGAAGGATGAAATTAAAGTATTTGCAGGAAAGAGCCCCTGCCAATAAGCATGAGCACCCAACAGGTGAGGAAGGCAGTGAGGCATTCAGGGACACTCTGACACGACCTGCTGACCAAATTACACACAGCTGAAATGAAACATTAATTTTTAACTCCAACATTTAATACAACCTTGATTTGGGATGATCCTACAGCACACAGCCGCCAGCATCACAGTGCTGAATCCCAAACTTCAAGGCAGTCATTTAAGCTATGAATCAGTAATGTTGAAATCCTCTTTGTTCAGATCAGTAACTTTTATGACAGGATAATGGATGTCCACTGTTTGTAGAAAGCAAGTAAATTGAGCCATTTTTCTTCTCATTATTCTTTTTCCCTTGAAACCCTTTCTTGTGTTTCTTCCAAACACACTGTCCTTTCTCTGGGCCGTCACAGATCCAGTTCTCCTGGTCTTTACCAGCTATACTGTCAGAGCTCTCTACTGTCCAGGACTCAAATATAACCTTGTCATCTGACCCCCAGTGTGCTTTTACATAATCTGCCCTTCATCTCCTTCCAGCTCATCTTTTCCCCCTTTTTGAATTGACATATTCCTGCAGCCACTCTCTTCCCCACCTTCATCTCTCATCTCCTTTAAATCCAGATCTCCTCTCTCTTCCTCTCTTCTAAGCCCAGTCTCTGGAATCAAATGTTCATATATAACTTTTCTGCAAACCACAGAAACATTCAGATTTGTACATGTTACTGGCTATGTACCACATTTACACTACCAGTCAAAAGTTTGGACACACCTTCTCATTTAATGGTTTGTCTTTATTTTCATGACTATTTACATTGTAGATTCTCACTAAAGGCATCAAAACAATGAATGAACACATATGGAATTATATAGTAAACAAAAAAGTGTGAAATAACTCAAAACTTGTTTTATATTTTAGATTCTTCAAAATAGTCACCCTTTGCTTTGATTACTGCTTTGCACACTCTTGGCATTCTCTCGATGAGCTTCATGAGGTATTCACCTGAAATGGTTTTCCAACAGTCTTGAAGGAGTTCCCAGAGATGCAGAGCACTTCTTGGCCCTTTTGCCTTCACTCTGCGGTCTATCCAAGGGCATAAGTTTGCATAGGGATGAAAGGGACAAGTCACATACATTTTAATATAACTAAATGTTTTTTTACATAATGCATTGAATATAATATTTTTCGCAAACTCATTCGTAGTATTAAGCATATACAGAGAACTATTTTTCCGATGTGCCCTCTAATCGCAATCTTCAGTGTAACCTGCAAGGCAACACGTTTAGATATGCTGCGATTTGATTGGCTGAAGGGTTATCACATTCTCAGCACATGAAGATATCAAAACCCCTCACTTCACCTCTCGTGAAGAAGATGCGCTGTGTAGCAGAGTTGCAGCAAGGTAGCTCAACTGACAGTAAGATATCAGGCTGACTGTTGCAGACTGTGCTGATGTAAATACACCAGGAAATCACCAAGTAAATTCTCACATCAGTATTTCGTTTGGTCTCACATTTTTGCCCATGTTTCTGCTTTGTAGATAGAAAATACGACCAAAAAAGAAAAGAGACATCCAAAGCTATTTCACCACCCAGAGAGTAAGAAGTAGCCTAGCTGCTAGGCTGTTGTTAGTTAGCTAACTACCCACACAATGCAAGCGTCCTAGCCTAACATGAACACTCATTCTACTATGGGGAAGTGTTATTGAGGTGTTAGTGTAGTAGGCTTGTATTAAAGCTAACTGACAGTGGGTTCTGTAATGTTTGCCGGTCGATTTGAAGACAAGTGCATGTGGTTCCACACAAATACAAACATGCTAGCCTAACGTAATATCACCAGTCTTCTACTGTGTAAAACATAGCTGGTGTTAAGTATAAGTTTCCAGGGTAGTAATAAAGCTAACTGTGTCCCCTCTATTCTTTCAAACAATGTTAGTAATTACAGTGAGTAGTGAGTAGGAAAACTGGGGTAAGATGAGCCATTTTCATATTTAGGATCACTACATCAAGGCAATCATTGTTTTGTCACTAACTAATATATCTGCATATATTTCAGGATGTTGTGCATCCCTTCAAACAAACAGAATGAGTGTAAACATAACTTTTTCGACAATATAGCATGTCCAAAAAAAGTGGTCTTGTGGCACAACTTACCCCGTGTATGGGGTAAGTTGAGCATAGGAGCGGGGTATGTTGAGCCGTATCCCTACTCCCCATCACCCTCATCCCCACCTCCACCCCACTCCTCCCTCACCTTCTCCCTCCCTAAATAACAGTCACTTCTTCACATTCATGTGTATTTTTATTCATTATACACACTTCAACAGGTACAATAACCTTTTTCTTATTATTGCATATTACTGTTAAACAGCTGTTTTGTTGTTGCTCTTAACATGAGAATACCTTAAAGTGCGCTTGGGAAGAGAACATTAACAGCTGTGTTTTTGGAAAGAAAACACTAGAACTGAATTCTTGGTCCAGAATCATAGAGTAAGGTCAGTTATGGACTAGTAACATTTGAACAATCTGAACTGAAACTCTCATCCTCTCATCATCCTTTCTTCCTTCCTTCCTCTATCTATCCTCCCTTCTCCATCTTCGTTAAACTCCTCCCTCCATCCTCGATCCTTCCATCTCCCACCTCTGCTGAGTGGCTCAACTTACCCCTGGTCAAATGGCTCAACTTACCCCAGAGCTACCATTTTGACTTTATTAGTCCCCACAGCTAAAATGGTGCACTTTTATGCTAGGTTTATGACCTTATGTTGTAGCTCATAGATACCACAATTGATGTTTAAAACAAATTTAAAAGTATCTATTTGGTCTAAACACAATTCTCATGAAACTGACGATAGACTAAATTCACTTTCAAGAGTGAATAATGTTTTTTTTTGGAAATAAATGTAACCACTTTACCCATGTGGTTCTTACCTTCACAGACTCCATGAAATGATGCCTTCCTCCTAAATATTTGGTCACACGATCAATGTTTTTTACCATTTCCCAGCAACAAGGGGTGGCTCAACTTACCCCAGCCTCCCTAACTGGCCAGTAACTATCAATCTCTGCACACAGGGAAAACAGCAGCAGGAAGCTAGAGTTTCAGGTGAGGTGCTGAGGTGTTGTGAAATGTCAATTAGCAATTTTGTTTGGAATAAAGATGGTATGAGCATTGCAGTTCTTTGTTTCAGGATGTCTTGCAGTTATAACCCATGGATCTCATCATCATGCTAGTTATTTTGAAAATAAATGTTGGATTTGCATAATTAAAGATGTCAAGATGTTATTCTTCAAATGTAATCCAAATGTTCTTACTGTAATGGATAAAAACAAAGTCGTTCACGTCGCCCGGAATGGCGTTACCAGGGCCCCACCCTGGAGCCAGGCCTGGGGTTGGGGCTCGCAGGCGAGCACCTGGTGGCCGGGTCTTATGTCACTCAGCTGGCCTGGGGACGCCTTGGGATCCTGGGTGAGGGAAGTCTGGGCGTCCCTGCTCAGACAGCTGCCCGCGGGACCCGGCCATCCATTTTCTTCCGGATAAGTTGAAGAAAATGGATGGATGGATGTGTAATGGATATAAATATTACATTTTATTCATTGATGCATTATTTTAAAATACATTCAGGAAACTCAGAATCCAGTACAGATGTAGTGCAGGTTGAGGTAGCAGCAGCTGGGCCGTCAGGGCTTCAGGTGAGGTCTTAAAATGGTTCTGTGATGAGATATCAGAAAGTGAAGGATGATTGGGTTTTATTTTACCTTATATTAGCATTTTTTATCATTTATCATTTATTTTGAAATACATCCAGGATACTCAGATATCCAGTACTGATGTAGCGCAGGTTGGGGAAGCAACAGCTGTGAGGGTTGGAAAAAGGATAGGTTGCTGGGCAGTGTCCCTACCAAAGCTGAGACCAAACTTACGCCCTTGGGTCCATCTCGATTGGGTTAAGGTCTGGTGACTGTGGAGGCCATGTCATCTGGCGCAGCACTCCATCACTCTCCTTCTTGGTCGAATAGCCTTTACACAGCCTGGAGGTGTGTTTGGGGTCATTGTCCTGTTGAAAAATAAATGATGGTCCAACTAAACGCAAACCGGATGGGATGGCATGTCGCTGCAGGATGCTGTGGTAGCCATGCTGGTTCAGTGTGCCTTCATTGTTGAATAAATCCCCAACAGGGTCACCAGCAAAACACCCCCACACCATCACACCTCCTCCATGCTTCACAGTGGGAACCATGCATGTACAGACCATCTGTTCATCTTTTCTGCGTCGCACAAAGACACGGCGGGTCGAACCAAAGATCTCAAATTTGGACATTTCCACTGGTCTAATGTCCGTTCCTAGTGTTTCTTGGCCCAAACAAATCTCTTCTGCTTGTTGCTTTTTCTTAGTAGTGGTTTTTTAGCAGTTATTTGACCATAAAGACCTGATTTGCACAGTCTCCTCTGAACAATTGATGTAGAGATGTGTCTGCTACTAGAACTCTGTGTGGCATTCATCTGAGCTCTAATCTGAGGTGCTGTTAACTTGCAATTTCTGAGGCTGGTGACTCAGATGAACTTATCCTCAGCAGCAGAGGTGACTCTTGGTCTTCCTTTCCTGGGGCAGTCCTCATGTGAGCCAGTTTTATCGTAGCGCTTGATGGTTTTTGCGACTGCGCTTGGGGACACATTCAAAGTTTTTGCAATTTTCTGGACTGACTGACCTTCAGTTCTTAAAGTAATGATGGACTGTAGTTTCTCTTTACTTAGCTGATTGGCTTTTGCCATAATATGAATTCTAACAGTTGTCAAATAGGGCTGTCAGCTGTGTACCAACCTGACTTCTGCACAACACAAGTGATGGTCCCAACCCCATTAAGAAGGCAAGAAATTCCACAAATGAACCCTGACAAGCCACACCTATGAAGTGAAAACCATTTCAGGTGACTACATTCATGAAGCTTATTGAGAGAAGACCAAGGGTTTACAGCGCTGTCAACAAAGCAAAGGGTCGCTACTTTGAGGAATCTAAAATATGAAACATATTTAGAGTTATTTCACACTTTTTTGTGTACTACATAATTCCATATGTGTTCATTCATAGTTTTGATGCCTTCAGTGAGAATCTACAATGTAAATAGTCATGAAAATAAAGAAAAAACATTACATGAGAGGGTGTATCCAAACTTTTTACTGGTAGTGTACATGTCCACAAAACATGTCATAGCATGTTCACATACTCCCTGACTTTCATGTCTGGAGGTGGAGGAGTTACAAGAGACAGGACTGTCAAGCCAGAGGCCCCAGTAGTCTGTGTTTCAGCACAGAAGGGTGAAACCACTGGATATCTTTAAGGAGACCTAGGAACAAATTCCAGCCTACGTATGTGTAGACAAATCAGAACAGAAAATTTTACGTAAAGAAATACAAAGTGTTTACTTATAAATCATTAAATTATTGTCAGCATTAATTCATTCCTCTCCTCTCATCTCTCCTTACTCCTCTCTTCTCTCCTCTCCTCTCCTCTCCTCTCTTCTCTCTGCTTTCCTCTCTCCTCTCTCCGCCTCCTCGCCTCTCTCTACGTCTCTTATATCGCCTTGTATCCCTGCCATATAAATAATTGATAGCCCATCTTTGACTCGGCTGGTGTAGTTAAAGGGCGACCAAAGTCTCGAGGACAACATCAATACTGAGCTGAAAGTACAGCCGTGGTTTACGCACAGTCTGCTGGCTGCACTTTCACAGGAGACACTCTTTTCCTAATGACCTACTTAGAATTGAATAAAAAGTATTTTCTCTCTCTTTTTGTTTGCACTACTTCAGAAGACTTACAGCTTTATTCAGTCCACTCAAGTGGGACATGAGGGCTCCCTGCGCTAGATTCTTACATCAGTTTCAAGATATCTTGCATGTTGCCTTGTGCAGCAGTAGTGATGTCATACCGAAGGATAGTACGAGACTATTTAGAACTCAGATCAACTTGTATTGTTGCAAGAAATTACGTTCTCTGTCATTTGTCTTGTCATTCAGGATTCTCTTTCATCTCTCTCTCTTTGAGGCATCCGGATTATGATGTAATTATGTTTACAGGCCCTAATGCAACATCTAATCTAAGATGAAGAGCTGTGATCGGCAGAACCAAAACTGGATATTAGAAGACAAAACATGATCTTTACCTAACACACCGACAGTTGTTCTGCCTAAACCTGACTACACATCTACCACAGCGTTGGAACAACATCAAATTTAATAACATGTAATGAAGAAGTGTAAAGTTTTGACAGAAATGGAACATAGAAATGTAGATATGATATGTAAGAAATGTTCAAATTCACCATATGAAACAGAAAATGTAACATGTCTGTAGAGTAACATACAGTGTCAACATTTATTCTGCCGACTGCGCAGCTGGTTTCAGCAAATAAGCTCTAAAACATGGAAAGTTAAACATCAAGCAGATGAAATATTGAGCTGATCCCTCAGAAGCAAATCACAACGAGATGCATTGCTACAAACACATTGCCAGCAGTATGTCACACCTGGCGTGTGTTCCCGTCCAATCACATTTTTCTACTTGGTTATAGCAGTTGAAATTATTTCAGTGAGGGCACAGAGTTGCACTGCTTTTTCATTCATTATTATTCACTTTCAATCAAAATACTTTATTTGTCCCTGGGGGACAATTAAAGGCACGTGGAGTAGTTGTATACCGACAAACAAGTAAGCACGTTAAGTACAGGTTAAACAAATCAAATGCATGTTTTAGGTGTTTAGGTTTGTGAGCTTGTTGTGGTACAAGTTTTTCTGTCCTCTACCGACTCAAAAATCAGTCAATACTTGGGATGCGCCATGCTATCAGCGTGTCAGCATGACTGTATCGGCTGATAATAGCTCAAATGAAATATTGGCTTCGAAGCGACAATCTTATGAGATTATTTGTTAATTTCGCACCAGCAACAGAAACCCTTGACAAAGGAGTTTTTTTAATTTATTATTTATTTTATTATTTTGCCCAGTTGTATTGTAAAAGTATATCTGCAAACATTGACCATCAGGAAAAGAGTCAGCATGATAACAACAAGGTAACGAGGTTATTCATTTGTCATTAAACGACACTGGGCTTATTAACAAAATGAGAAGAGGAGGAGGACTATTTAACACAGTTAGCTTGACCGTTACTTCCTCTGCAAAGAAGATGGCCAGCCTCATGGTTGAGACCAAGCCCTCACACAGCACTCCAGGCCTTGAAGGCACTTTTTGTTGTGGCTGAGCTGTGTAATTACATAATCATGTGATGCACTGAGGACTTTTTTCCATAAGATAACATTGTGAAATACGCATCGTCAACAATGACTCGTCTACTGTCAGAATTTGAGCAATTCGGTCCAATAAAATATTGGGATTCTGTAAGAGCCACCCGGTTATATTTTCCTCATCCAAGTTAGCTTGGCGCTAAACCGGAAGTAAACCAACTTTATGAGTTATATTCATAAACATGTGTACCACCAATATATAATGAATGAAAGATGTTTTGGCAAAAAACGTGTTTCAGTGATGAAATGAGGAGCAACCAGCTGCTGTATCTGCGGCACTGCTGTTGCCATTAATTAATATATTAGGTAAAGACTTTCTTTTGTCTGCAGTGAGATGAAAAAAGTCGGTTCATATACGTATTGGTATCGGCATCAGCAGTCCAAAAATCTAATATTGTTCATCCGTAATTAATACAGCTTAAGGGTTGTTGAGCTTTAATGATAATTAGAATATGAGAGTAGCTGACACATTTATAAGGAACAACCACATTCTGGCGGTATGTTATTAAAGTCAGAGGTGAAACAACTGAGCAGCTTCCCTTTTGCTCCTTCAATCAGATAATTATTCCCATAAGAGGCAAACAGTAAAGTTCAGTTGTCTGATGAGGACATTAACCTGATCAATGATTCTCACTGATTGATAACTGACTATGTTTGTATTTTTTTCATAGTAAGTTTGTTTCTTTATATATTTTGTTGTTTCCCGTGGCAACAGCTACAGGCCAAGTCTTGACAAGGTTCAGGAGTTCATAAGCCTGCTGTTCTGAAAAGGCCCCATAAAGAAATTAAAAGGCAGGTTGACACAGATATGAACACCTGCCTGTCAACTGCATTGTCCATATTAAGATACTTCTCTGTTCTTTACTTGCTTTTATCTTTTAAAATATCTCCCCATTGACAACAAGGGTCATGTTGCCGCTCTGGGTTTTGATAAGCAGTCAGCACTCCCCCACAACATTGTGCCTGGCAGTTTTATTGAGCAAATTTTCGCAGTGTCATTGTTTTGAGTAAAAATATGAAAGTGTCGCCATGATCTGTTAAACATGCTCTGTTATTAAATTGCAGTCATAAGAATAAAAACAAAAGCATGAAACAAGGCTGTCTCCAGATGAGACGAGGGGGATAGATGTGTCACATCCTGAGGTGTTTCTGTAACAACCCTCAATGTCTCTGCACAGAAACTTGTTGTGTTTCATCTGCTTTATTTGTTGGCTAAAATATGAGCCCAATTATTTTTTAATATTTGAGTAAATGCAATGAAATATTACATTTACTTTTTGATTTCCTCATTATACAGCACAGGGTTCCATAACAAAACTAAAGTTAGTGAACACCTTCATGCTACATTAATTATAGAACATAAACAGTTATCAATATACAAATATGAATAAACCTGTAGGGAATGTAAACAGCGGCAACAAGATGGTGATGATGACGTGGTCAGAATCTCCATATCAAAAGTTGAACATTTAGGAAACTTTGCCTGTGAGTATCGATGTTATAAACACTGACTCCACCTCTCCTCGTCCAACTTCAGTCCTGTTGAGTGCAACAGCTTGATCCAAGATGTTGTGTTGGAGACAGGTCTCTGTTCACAACAGTCTCTGATTTCACATTGATTTGCGAGTCTGTGTCCCATTTTCTCCATTTTCTTTTCCTGCTACTGGACATTAGCCACGACCAGCCTTAAACCAGGCTGGCCTAGCATGGCTCTTTATTCGGACTCTCTACCTCCCTGGGGCGGTCCAGGTCAGGCTGAAGGATTGCTCAAGATGGCACATTCTCTGAGAGCCCACCCAGGGATGTTGTTTGGTCCAGCTGCCTTGCAAGGGTTGATGTTCCTCAGGACTGAAAAGATTTAAATGTAGCATTATTTACAGGAGCTACAGCCGCTGCATCTTCATGCGCTGCTGTTGCCATAGCAGTATTATGTTCCCTGCTGAGTTTTCTTGTAAACATGTAAAAATAAGATATTAGGACATTCTGACCAAAAGGTGTGCTGTGTGTCCCTGAGACCCGTCAACATGCTTAATGAAACAGACGAAGCCTGTTCTTACCACAGTTCAAACAATATTTTGAACAAATAACTTAATGTTGTGCTCACACTTAAAGCTGTTGCTAAAATAGAACAATGACTTACGACCACTGTATAATATAATCTATATGTCATCCTCCAAGGCCACCTGGCACATTGAGAGGAGAGTTTGAGAGCCAGCGAGCTGCTGGCAGTGCCCGCCCTGCTGCATACATTATGTTTTCTGTTATTTCTCATTCATCCCTCATTTTTTATATACTCTCGTGTTGTTTCAGACACTTCACCTCCTGCCCTTCAGTGTTTCCCTCCTGTGAGAGTTGCTAACCCCTCCATGATTAGTTGAACCTGTTCCTCATTATCCTGTCCTCCCCGGTGTATTCAGTGTGTGTTCCCTTCTCTCAATGCCAGTTCGTCTTTGTACCTAGTGTCAAGCATCCAGCCTCATTTCACTTTTTAGTTTTCCTGTTTCAGTATTTTTGATCTCTGCTAGTTTACCTTGTCCTTGCCTTTGTCTTCTCCCTGTTTTGCCTTCTCTTTTGTCTGACTGACTGCTGGTGAACTTTCTACTTTTCTGTTTGCAGGTAAAGACTGTTTCTCATCATTATTCTGTCTCTGAGTCATCCACTTGTGTCGTTTTGCCCATTGTGTCATCCAGAAGTTACACATGGCCTATTTCTTGACTAAACTTTTTTCAGAAACTAATTTGGTGGATTGTTCAGGAGATATCCAGAATATCTGTTGTGTTTCCAAACTCGAAATTGAAAGCAAAGATCAGTAACAGCCCAGCAATGGTGTGTTGCTCAACTTGACAACTTGATTAGACTCTGCCATACCTTTAACCCCTTCCATTTTCAACATAATGTCAAGGATCACGTCAAAATAAACGCAGCAACCCGTACTGAACATTTCATTGTTGTTTGGCAAGAAGAAGGAAGGCCGTATCGTTTGAGTGTTTGAACAATGTATTTGGTGTCTGCTGCACCTCACAGGCTAAAAGGCTGCAGTGTAGGAGAGAGCAAGGTCAGCAGAGATCGATGCCACTGATGTCTGATGGGATTGACCGACCGAGAGTGTAAACAAGGCTGAGTTAGTGTGTGTGTGTGTGTGTGTGTGTGTGTGTGTGTGTGTGTGTGTGTGCTGTTTGTGTACGTCGCCCCGGCTCTCAGATTGTATTGTTGGTTTTTAAATGAATGTATTTTAGATGAAACAACACAACGCCTCGGTGTGTTTAAGCTTGTTTGTCTGTGACTGTGTTCACATGTACAGTTTGTTCTCTTGATTCAAAGCTCCATGGAAAGCTGATTTTGTTAAATGTTTTTATCTTGTTTGTTTAGGTTCGCGTTGCTGAACTGGAGCTTATAGACTGAACCCACATGGATCTGCATGTCACTTGTTTACTTTATTGAATAGCGGCTCGGTAACCTGCCATGTCCTGCAGTGTGTTGGCTCAGTCAATGCAAATCCAATTCAGCCCCTTTAAGTTCTACAAAGTGGACTTGTTTCCATTGTGTTGCCTGCAGTTTATTAGTCCCCAATATTATGTGAGGACACTTGAGGAAATATAAGTATGAGCATGAGTATAGACTGCAGTGCCTCTCAGGCTATTTAGCTGAGCCACGGTCAGGTATCAGCCTCCACTTTGTTCTGCCTACAAAACCCAGTTGTGCAGGGACTCTTTTGCTTTAAACAGGAACTTTGCCAATTTTATTGCTTTGTAGCGCTACAACTTTGGTTGTATGCAAATGAACTATGGTAAACTTCTCTCCATTTTGTCCGCACCTAGAGCTCCCCACCCTTTTGCATCAAAATTCAGTTTTCGGGCTGCTGCATCAACTACAGTTTGTACATCTGCATTTTTGTCTGTGTGTATCCATGGACATAAAGAGATCATTGGGTCAAGAGAGCGAGCAGCAATCTATCTCCTGGATCAAGTGAGGCGGCGTCCCACCAAACTCTGATTAAAGTGTGTTAACTCAGCTTTGCTTTTTTATAGTTTTTTCCTTTTACTAGGACAACTTGTCTTTTCAGTATATTCAGCGTGAGATGACAAAACACAAACTTTGCATTCCATAGATTTGAAAAGTGAAGCTGGAATAACAGTCTTTAAACAGAGGCGGTGGCCTATGACATCACTTATCACCCACCAACAATGCTGTCCTAAGTTCCCTCCCCAGACAGCTGAACACCCATTCACACCTGGACCCACATGGCACCAACAACCCCCATGAACACAGACGACTCTGAAACTCAGAGCTCACACATGTCCCTAATAAGTCTGTAACGACAGTCTTACAAAAAGGTGAATGTTTAGTGATGGTTGTTTTTAGCCAATCTGCAGTTTAGTTTGTGTAAGAATCAGTTATGGAAGCACACACAGTTCTAACATACAGCAGAAATGGTTGCCATCTCTTTTAAAAGTGACCCTTCAGCCTGCTGGACATGTCCATGTCCTCTGGGACTACTCCAAAATCTGAACTCCAATGGGAAAGGGTCATTTTGACTCCAAAGAGATGGCCAAGGATTGGTCCAAAAGTATGAATGAGGGATCCTCGTGCAGCAGATGTGAGACAGTTATAACATCTGTTGCATAAGTGAGTATAAGTACATCTTACAATTCAAGACTGATTGATGAAAGTGGTGTGAGACCATGTTGACTGGTGGTCTCACATGAGAACATCATTTATCATTTCACAACATTGCCCACAACACATTAGTAGATGTTGAGTATATTTGTTCTGTACAGGTGAAAATTGTCAACTCACAGTTGACCTGGAGTCATTTATCTGATTTTTAACCCTGTGGGGAATCACACAATGATTCCCGCCTTTCTGTGCCTTCTGCTATCAGATAAAAGGAAAAAATGACTTCTTCAACTCGCATTGCCATTTTCTTAGACATAACTGAGAATCCATGTACTTTGTTGCCTCTTGAGTTCAAATGACATTTTAAACGGAAATGAGCTGCTGCCAGAAAATAAAGACAACGTAGCTCATTCAAACTTCCACAGGTAAAAATGACACTTGCTAAATTATCACATTTTCCTCTCTGATAGAACCATTTTTCCTGTTCCGCGTTTCAGATTGATCACTACGCCCAGAGGGATCTGAAGAAGGGTCTCCAGCTCTTTGGCACAGAGGGCAACGTGGGTCTGACCAATGCCTGGATGATCGTACAAACTGATGTAAGTGGTGAGATGTCTGTTTTTCACTGAGTCACAGTCTGTTGAGGTTGATGCTTAAAACATTCTGTTGTCAGCCCATTCAATATTAACTTCAGTGCCATTTTCCGAGTCACGTCATGCAAAATACCTTGTCACAAGCTGTGATACATGAAGTCATTTGCATTATTCAGTGTGACTGTGCTTACTTTAGCTATTGGCAAGGTTTCCAAATGTGTACCACTCTGATAGCACTGAATGAATGGGGAGTAGTAAAGTGTTGAAGGGATGTTTGATTTTACATTTTCCATTTTGCCTAAAAATTTGAATAAAACAGGACAATCATTTTTGTAGTTAATGGGATCTGGACATTTACAAGCAGGCTGGTAAAGACACAGCCCATTTAACAAGTGGCATCAGAAAAAATGTGTGAAAAGCTTTACCGACTAGAACACAAACACTGGAGGCTTTCTAAATGCTTGGGTGAAGTCCAGTCCACGCAATGAATGCAGACAACATAGACTCTCTGAGGTCATCTTTGTCTCCAGCGTTCTCACTTTGAAGAGCCTTTTCCGTTGTGTTATTTAAATATATTTTCTTAAATTCCACTGCAAAGAAAACACAATGTGAGAAAGAGAGATTTGGAATCAATGATTGCAGACGATGGATGCTGCTGCTGGTGAATGCCTTTGGAAAACATAGAATGATAAATCAGAGACTTCAGGGCTCTCTGGACCTTCTTTGCATCACGGATCCGGAGTTATGGCTTGTAGTTTTTTTCCATTAGCAAATGTGGGGTAAATACAGAATGTTCTGCGTCTGTGTACAGGCATGTGTCTCCTGTCTGGAAGGCAAACTGTTTTAGTATGAGTGCGCATGGTGACTGCAAAAGGCATAAATGATGACAGAGGAATGTATTGATATGCAAATAATTTATGCAAATGTGTGCGTGTCTCTGCATGTGTGGGTGTTAATGTGCAGAGGTTTTCTTTTACTCCTGCATACAGGATGATAGCTTGAGCTGCTTGGATGAGCCGTTTGAAGTGTGCGAGCATGAATGTGCACTTCTTTCCCTGTAAGATCCGCTCTGCAGTGCGGATGCATGGGGCTCCGTGGAGTCTGGCTGAGAGAAGGACCATTAAAAGACAGCTCTCATTCTGTCATCGCTCTCCCTCCAGAGCCTCCTTCGTACATGCTGAGTCACTGAATAGATTATAAAGCAGATGTCCCTGGAGCAAAGTTCACCCTGAATATTATTAGCGTCCACTTATGAAACAGAGAAGCATCTTCATACATGAGAAGAAGTAGTAAAAACAAACTGCCAAATGCCAGTACGTTAAATCAGAGCAGGTCACCTGCCTCACTGATTCTAAACGTTCAAGGTGACAGCATTTTAATATAATGGCTTTGTGCATTTTGTATCCTTTGAATTGTTCCTGAATGTTTAAACTATGCTTCCGATTCTTTCTGGATATGTGAATTCTGCAGCAGCTCACAATAAATTGAAAACCTGATCCATTGTTTACGCCAGAGAGGGAGTTCTAAATTAACACACAATTCCCGATTCAGTGCACGGAGTAGTGTCGGGGGCGGCAGTAATATTCCTGTGTGGAATTAAAGTCCACCGAATGAACAAAACATCAGGGGTGCTTTATCTTATCATGAAGTGCGCTGATGAATTGAATTATGGTGAAAGCCACGATCTTTTATTGAAAATCTATACCAGCCAGAAAAGGAGGAAGATGTAGATAAAAAGAAGCAGGCAGTGTTTTAAGACTTTGAGACAAATGAGATGAGGATTGTACAAAACGCGGCTGCAGCTCGATATCAGGGAGATGAAGTGTGTTCTACATCCAGCATATGTGATTTGTTTGTCCAGTAAATCTTACTCCTGCCAGCTAAATACATCGAGCAGAGGATGTTTAATGTTGATACCATGCATACAAATTTCAGTGTGATGACAATAAAAAGCCACGTCTCCTCATTCACTGTCTTTCTCTGGTGCAGTTTCGCTGCTGCGGAGTCACCAACCACACAGACTGGTTCGAGGTTTATAATGCGAGCCGTGTGCCTGACTCCTGCTGCCTGGAGTACAGCGACAACTGTGGCCTGGACAACCCGGGAACGTGGTGGACAGCGGTAGGTGCTCAAAAAGCTGCCACTACTGTTCTTCTTATTTTTTTTTTTTCCTTTCTTCATTTGACAGTTGTGTTATTTATGGAGGATTATAAATCACTGTTTGATACACCAGTTTTTCCTGAAGAGAGTGAAATCGTTAACAGCAGCAGCAGCAGCTGAGTGCCTCAGAACTGTACTTGATAACTCTGAGGTAATTGGTTTCCTGCCTTTTTTAAGTAAAGTCAACTGTTAAGATTTACAGTGTTAAAAATATTAGGGCTGCACGATATATATATTGGACCAAGGCGAAATTGCTTGCATGGACTACACAGTCAGATACAGTAGGAGGTGGTATGCACTTAGTAGACCAAACAAAGAAGAAGAAGAAACCTGTCTTTGCTCTTACCGCAGTGTGCATAAGCTACCGGTAATGGGCTTCATTTAGAAATACAAAAAAAATCCTAATAAGTATTCCACCATGTTTTTAGTCAAACACGGAAGGAGCAGAAAAACAAAGTCAAACATTTGACATATAATATTTGACACACATACCTGACTGTACAGGGGAACTTAGTCCCAGCATCATCTCAATAACAAATTTAAACAGAGAAGAGAAGTCAGTGTTGATCAGATTTCATTCAGAAGCACATGTGCTGTCAAATGTTAGGGTAATTCTTAATGTTAGTCCAAATCATAATCAGGATATAAAGACTCATTCTAACTGCTTTTCTTTCCATATTTAGAAAAGGGACCATTCAGCTTTTGAAAAACAACTTGGCTCACAAATTTACCAATTTAGCAAAGCCTAAAAACTAAGCCTGCTGTTCTCTTGACTGTTTTTGAACATTAATATCATGGCAAAGAAACAGCAGGAGACCATGATATCTTTCCTCATTAATAGTTCATTAAAGTGAATGAATATATCTGCTGAGAAGGCTGCTGCTGCTGCTGCTGCTGCTTATGTGTATGTGATGTATAATAAGTGTCATATATCCTTTGTGTTTTTCAGCAGCTACACTGTACAGAGACTTGTTTTCTGTTCAGATTGTGAAATAATCTTAAGAAAGCAACCATGCAAACCACTGAGGCTGTCTCATCACATCTCTGAGACCACTAATGGCCCACACAGGCCGACAGTCTGCCTCTGTGAACCAGCTGTAAAAAGGCTTGGCATTTGTGTTTCAAGCCGTAATGGTCACGTGGAAAAAACAGAGCGGTTGCATCCTGCTTAAATGTGAGTGGAGTGTCGAGGACACATTGGTTAACAGATAACAACACAGGCTACATCATTTGGAGGTTTATCTTGATGAATATGTAACACTGGGCGCTGATACTACTACGACAGAATGCAAATAGATCTGTACATGATTTAGCAAGTGTGGAAGTTTTTGCTGCAGAGCTAATTGACTGTGCTGGGATAATACGTAGGGACAGCTGTTATTAATTACACATTCATTCAGAAGTAAAAATGAGTCCACCTACTCGTGACCTCTTCATCACCCTCGGTAAAGTCTTCTGCACTGAATTATTGTTCTACAGTATCATTTACATTTCTGCACCGAAGCAAACAGTGTCTCACAGGCAGCCGACCGCCTCCTCTCTCCACACTCGTGCTATTAACGTGTCATTAGTGAAATTGGTCCCAGCATTCTTTCAGCCATTAAATGAAGCTAGAGCTGGAAAACTCTGATTGAAGTGCAAAAGTTCTGTCCTTAATTTAAAAATGCAGTCCTGAAAAACCACATAGTCAACTTCCTTTTCTCATATTTGTCCTGGAGAAAACAGATTTCACTGAGCTGCTGTCTTCTCTGCTTCAGAGGTTTCTGCATTGGACAGAATCAGCCGTCTTGACTAATGATCTCCTCTTGGCAGCTGATGCATCAAATTGTGCCTTCCTCGAGCTTTCATATCAGACTTTGACACACTAGACCACAAAGTTCTAATGTTAGAACACTTGAGTAGGTGTCTCTCTGTCAGCTTTTGACTGGTTTAATCAGTTTTGTCCTGAAGTTTTCAGTCTGAATTGGAAATGTGTTTCCAGTCAGCTGTTTCCTGTGTGACCCCTCCTAGCTCAGCTCCAGGTCCTGCTGACTTCACAGTTTATGCTCCAGGTCGACTCAAGTCCAGTGTTGCTTTGCTTATTTGGGATCTTTAGTCTGTTGCATAGATTATTTGTCAAAACCATCATTAATAAATGGTATATTTATTATTTATTTGATTTATTTATTTCACCGTTAACAATGAAATGTTTGATAGACCAGGTATTCAGCCTTTGTGAAGGTTTATCAGTTTATCAACTTTATAACTGGCAATCCAAATAATATTTATAGATTAATTATTACGATCAGTTGCAATAAAAATGCTTTGTGAATGTTTTAAAAGCATTTGATTGTTTGTTAACAGTGAAATTACTATAAACTAAAGTTGTATTATTGATAAATGTACCATTTAGTAATGATATTATATAGTAGTATGTTATACACTGAGGAGTGAGGGAACTGCATCTCTGTTGAATTCCGCTCCTACATTATCCTTAACATTTCCAACAATGTTACATTCAGAGAAATCAGTAACTGTATGTGGTGCATTTCATTGAGTACTGCATACTGTGCATTTAAAGTTGTTCATCGGGCCACCTGCAGAGTTTCAGTCTCATATCGAGCCTCTGTTTTAGCTCAGTGCTTCACTTTGTCCACCAGTCAGTTTGTCTGTCTGCTGTTTGGTGCTGGACAGGAAGTGAACTGTGGGTGGATCAGGTACTTCTGCCTTCTGCAGGTGGAAACAAGGTTGATGAGAGTGGTGAGTGAAGCCAGACAGTAAACCTGCAGGCTGTCCAACTGCAACAATGAGCTTTGTCTCATGTGAAGGAAAGCTAGAGCTGAGGGGAGTCGGGTAATGATTGTTTTGTGGGTTCAACAGTACAACATAATTCATTACTAGTCATTTGTTCAATTCGCATTATAAATATTGTGTTTCATTCCCACATGGACCCACATCAGGCTGAACAGTGTGTTGTGTTTGCACAGGCGTGTTTCCTCGTGCTCTGAGGCGCTGTGCTGCAGAACATACTGTACCACAAACAATAGTACATTTCAGAAACTGACTAAGTAATAAAAAACAGAAAGTAAATAAGACAAAATTTCACCCAGGGTCACATTAAAAGTCTCACAGGTATAAAAGCAACAAACACAGTTTTTCCCATAAAAAACAGGAAGTGTGAAAAACACAGCAGGAGACTTTCACTGCTGCTGCTGCTCAGCCTAGACAGCAGCTCATCACTTCAATACTATTTGGAGGCAGTTACATGAGAGTTGGAAACAAAATGTCACAGATAGGATAGAATAAAATCAAGTTCTGAAGTCAACATGTTGTCATCATTAGGGAGAAAACATGTAAGGGCTACTTGACATGCTGATTGGTCCACTGCTGTCATCCAGCAGTCACTGTGCATCCCAGTGAGTGAAGATGATGAACAGGAATGATTTCAGTTCAACTTCTGTTGCTATTAAGTCAATGCAACGAAATAGTAAGTGGGCCCATTTAAAAAAATCACATCAATGGTGCCAGATGTGGCCCGTAGAAACGTTCACGTCACCGTCTGTGAAGCGCCACATCAACTGTGTCATACAGCTGTTTTAGAGATGTCATACTGAGCTGGATGACTTCAATTTGTGTTTAAAACCAGCCAGTAGAACATATTTAACGTCAAACAAAGCGCGATCAGGTGTTCATTCTCCTGTCCTGGGACTTTAAACTGTCCTGGAATTACTTAAAGCAGTTTGAGAACAACTCTTCTATCTGCAGATGAAGATAATGTGAAATGATTGAAACAAGGGGCAGCCCTTGGGGGTTAGGGTGAGGTATGCAGAAGTGCCAAACACTACATATGAGTCAACCTGCCGACCACATCACAATGTTGAGCTTTACAGCAAAAATAAACCTGTTTATCGCCTGGCACAAAGAACCGCTATTTTTCTGTTCATAACAACTTTAATTAGGATGAATTTTTATACAATGCTTAAATTATATTAACGCTTTTGATTATGCATAATTCAGGATATGGGAGCTCTGAGTGACAGCTAGCCACTAGCTGTCACACACCGAGCTTCATTTAGGCTGCCTCAGCTCCACTACACTTCATCTCTCTGCTCATTTTTGAAGTAGCCGGTAGTTAAGTGGAGTCAGGCACCACCAAGATGGCCACTTCACTGAGCTTCACAATGGGTGCATTCAAATGTCCAGACCTCACTGCTCTTGCAGATTGTCGACTTTGCAGGCGTGCTGGTGGAAAGTAAGGGAGTGCTGAGGGCTGTCCAAACCCACAATTCACTACAAAAAAAATACTTTAAAAATAAGTTGAATTTTGCAGGTTAGAATTAACATGTTCTGTGACATCACAGAGACTACACCCATCATTTATACAGTCAATGGATTGAAAGCTCCAGAGCAGCTACTTGTGGTGAGATCTTGTCATCCTACAGCTGAATATAATTATTCAACTCAGACAGCGACAGGTGTAGATTTTTTGCACCTTTATGATTAAAATGTATGAAATGTCAGGAATCAGAAACTGTAACCACACATTCAGGAGACAGTGTCACTATTTGTACTAAATCTCCTTAAATGAAGAAGTTCCTCAGTGGAACTTGTGAACACGTGCAGAGGCAGATTGTAGTCTGTAAAACAAACCTGCTGTCTGCAACTCTGTCGAATGTGTCCATCCAGCAGTAGAAAGGTCGAGTTGTGGTCAAGCTGTAGATGTTTTCAATTTAGAAATGAAAGACGTAACCTTTAAAAACGTCTTTCCACTACTTTTCCTGAAACCAGGTTCTGCAATAGACGATTGAAAGATTTTTTCAAAATTATGCATATAACCTCCTCCAGGTGACAGCCGGCTGGCCTTCACGTAGACCCATGAGTTCCACTGGTCCTTCCAGTGTGAAAGACATTCAGAAAATAAATTGATCTGGCTCCTTTTGTGTTTTGATTAATGTTCCTCCTGCTGATCAAGCACTCAGGTGGTGTTTTTCATTCTGAGGCTTCATACTTCTCTCCTGAAATAGCACCTGCCTACACTAACATCTAGACTCTGTGATGGTATATTAGACGTCAGTAATGCCCAGTTGGAATCACAAGTTTGAACCTTCACTTCTCACCTTGAAATCAAATCATTCTCTGGAGATTTCTATTGAGCTTCAAGTGACAAAAATAAGGGACTGAGCGCCTCAAGGCCAGCAGCCGGTCCATGTTGTTGAAATGTGTGTATTCACATGCAGCTCTGGTGAATACTTCACGTCACTCTTCGGTGCAGTCAGGTGATGAAGAGAGTTGGAGGTAAACCTCGTCCCTGGTAGTGTTTTGTTCTTGGCAGCCGAGTGTTCATGAACTCATGAACTGTGTTAAAGTATTTAATTTTCACATTCTCACTGATAATGACTCAAAGAAAGCTGGCACGCATACAAATACACTCATGGTGTGAAAGCTTGGAAATAACAATAATTATAGTAATAATAACTTTTTGGCAATTTTGGGAGCCATTCAGGGGACCAAGGAACACTTAACACAAACGGAGGCAGACAGACAAAAGGAAATGACAAGAGATAGTAGCAGCGATGTCTGCCAAGGAGAAGAGAGTGAACAAAGACCACAGGCCGTCATGAGCAGCTAGACTCTCTGCAGGATTTTGAACACGTTGCTGGATGCAGTGTTCCAAAGGAAGGAGGCTGCTATGCTGCAGGCCTGCTCATTATAAGTCCACAATACATGTTTAGGTTAACCTGGTGGGACTTTGTTATGCAATTGTGAAACCTCGCCAATGACTGCTGTGTGTTTCCTGACTCCTAAGAAGAGCATCTCTTTGTGTTGAAAAGTGGTGGAGACATAACGCCTCAACTGACAAAACCTTTTTTAAATGGACATCAACATATGCAATGTAATGAAGAGACTGTCTAAGGCCAGGGAACATCATTCTGAAAGAAACTGCATTGCACCTTTATATGTTAAGTTAAACTACCTTGTTTCAATGCTGCATGCTTCAGTGTTAGAGAAAAATAGTGAGAAATAAAGAGTGAGTGGGTCAAATTCAACAACCGTGACTCAATCTAGGCATAAAGTATCAATATTTGTGTGATGAATTCAACTGGAGCATTAGATTAGCATTTCAAAGTGCAAGCTATTTTTCATTTTTTAGAAATTATGCTTTAAAAAAGTGATGGGGACAATGTCTGTCTGATACTGCCACCAAACTACGAAGAGGCAATTTCACTTTCTTTAAAAGAGCAACTTTACGTCCCTTTAGCTTGAACAGGATTCACAATCTCAAAAAACAAACCTGGTCCAAATCCAGCTCCACACAGACACCCTCCATCACCACAACTGTTGAAAGGAACACGACCAACAGGTAGTGACTACAGTAATGATCTCACTTAGAAATGTGTTTCCATCGTTAAAGGATGGGATCATTTTGTCTTGAAACCACAGTCAGGTCCCCACATGGACTGTTGTAATTCTGCTTCTCCTCCTGTTCCTGGGTTTTGTTTCTTACAATAATCATGTTGTGTAAGTGTTCCTTCACTGCAGCTCAGCAGAGGAACACCATCTGGACAAACATAGGCTTTGATAGTTTGAGTTGACTCACTCAGACTGCTGAAGCATCATATTCATGTTGAATAAACGTTGCAATACATTTCAGTGCAGAATGAGTTAATCATGCTGATCCTCAGGTTCATCATCTTAACTTGGGTTACTATAAGAACAGGTTTGCATACTTTGATGCTCAATGTATTCTCCCTCTGTCTGAAACACTCTTTTTTAGTCTCTTTTAGGCACCTCCTCCTGAATACCAACTCTCCACTGATTGGTCAGTTCACACACGTCTGACCCAGCGCCGCATACAGACTAAACAGCTGTGCTGAATCAGTTCTTACTAGAAGACTAGCCGTGAGGCATAAGTTATGCATATGTGTGATGTGGTGACATGGTGTGATGTCAGTAATTTAATTAAAGGTGAATACTGACGAGGTGTTCGGGAGCAGAGTTTTCTGTGGGAGAGAGGAGTCTCAGTTAGTACAGTCTCTGGACTTAAACAGCCAGTATGAACAGGAGAAACAATCACTGCTAGCAAAACAATGTTGATGTTCATGAGAGCACCTCACTGTGGTTGTGAGGCAGACTTGAGAACAGGTTGACCTTAACCTTCCCTATACTTGACCAACAGTGTTTTTAACTTGAGCAAACCTTAACCATATTTGTGCTTGATTGTAAAACACTCATTGTGGATGTTCTTGATTTGTTTCAACCTTTGGTATGTTGTGTCACAAATAATCTTGGTCTAATTATATGCCTACAACCTTTTTGTAGCTTTCAGTCAAAGCTTTCTTACCAGTTGAGGCATCTGGAGCATCAAACACAGAGCATAGCATCTTACCAGTGAGTAGGAGGATGGAGAGAGGGAGATGCAGCAGGTCCTGGGGAATTCCAGGTCGAGAAGTCAATGAGGAGAATCCGATCTCACGAAAGACCAGATCAAAGCTTTAAACACTGAGAGGTCCCATATTGTAGAATGTTATATTTATTTATATTTTATTATAAAACTGGTCCAGGTCCTTTATGATCAGAATTCACACAGCCCATAATCAGAAATTGAACCTTTAAATGAACCATGACGCCTTCTGTAAGGTTGTGATGTCATAACAACTATACAGTCACCATGCTCGGCCACGCCCTCCAAAAATTGTGGGTGGTGACTGCTCAGGACTGTGAAAGCTGACCAATCAGTGAAGAGTGGGTTTAAGGTGGAGGGCCTTAAAGTGACAGAGGTGATGCAGCAATGGGCAGTATGAAAGAAATATTGTGTGTTTTGAACACTTAGGGCCTGATTTACTAAGATCCCAGATAAGGGGCGCTAAATTGCTTGCGCGCGCTAACAGATTGCACGCGCTGTTGGTTTGCGAGTGATGGGTGATCAACTAAGATTGCTCACGCAATGAATAACAGGTGCAAACGTGTTGGAAACCGCCCTATTTAAATGAGGTTTTTGCGCATGTTACTAGTTTTCACCATGGAGAACATGGGAGAGAGTGGGCGCAAACGAAAGACTAAATTTGAAGCCATTGAATTGGAGGTGTTAGTGGAAGAGGCAAACACACATATTCACGAGTTACAACAAAGAAACATTAATATATCCAGGAGAAACGCGATATGGGAGGATATCTGTGACAAAGTCAATGCTGTCAGCAAAACAAGAAGAACGGCCGATGAAATTAAGAGGAGATGGCAAGATGTAAGAAGAAGAGCAAAGGAAAAAATGGCTTATAATAAAACCTCGGCAAATAAAACAGGTGGTGGACCGGCAGAGGACATCCCCCTGTCTTCAGTTGAGCAGCAGGTGCTGCTGACTTTCTCCGATGAACAGATTTTGGGAATTCAAGGATTTGACACCCTTGAGCCAGAAACTGCAGAGCAAGCAATGCCCATAATAGCACAAACACGCATTTCTTTTATTGGATACATTTAATTTATTCAGATATGTGAGAAAAAAAAAAAAGAAAGAAAGAAAGAAAAAGAATGTGCTTCCTGTGTTAACGTTTAGTTGAATGTGCACTGAAAACGCGTAATTTCATAATTTAGGCTACAAAAGTATTTTTGCTTCTGCATTTCTCAGAGGATTTTATTTTCCAACAGTGACGCAGAAGTGTGTGCGTTTCATTTTACAGCATCACAAGATGTTTTTCCGTATGATGAAACAGTCTGTGGCACTTGAAGACGGGTTACACTCCATTGCACAGGAGGTGCGAGCTGTGGCCTCTGTGACGCGGCACTCAGGCGGGACACTCGTGCCATCGTTACGCACACCAGGCAGCTGGTCAGTGCTGTATCTGGGCTGACGGTGGCCATCGATGCCCTGGCAAAAGGGATCGAGGGTGGCGTACAGAGAGTCGGGAGGTCATTAAACACCAGTGGTGTTTCATCTGAGCAGCCGGGAGAGGGAGGCGAGATCGCAGGAGGAGATGGACGCGCGTTACGCATTAGTGGACACCAGCGCAGCCTGCGAAACATTCATTTAGTTAAAATTTAGGCTGGGCTGTCGTTTTTTTGGTGGCTGTTATTGTTTGTTTTGTTTGGTTAGAGATACTTCGTTCGTTGTGCCTATGCCTCCTCCTTGCTACAAGGACCACAGCCATGTGTGCGTAAAGCTGTGCCAGTTAATACATGACTTTCAAACGTGCTAAATAAAGACGCAAAATCAACGAACGCAATTAGTTCCAGGTTTGGTAAATCACATTGCGTGCGCTAAATTAATCTATTTGCATCTACTCCTCCCCATATTTTGCGTGTTCTGGCAGAGACGCCCATATTTACATATTCATTAAGGCAAACACGCTAAATGGATTGCGCGTGCTATTTTGCCCGTTTGAGGGACGCAATCCTCGTTAGGAGATCAGCTTCAACGCGTGTTTGCGCGCCCAATCAAGTTTGCACACGTTTTTACACACGCAAACCTTTAGTAAATCAGGCCCTCAGAGCGTGTAAAAATTCTCTACTAGACACCTTTAATAAAGTATATGGTAAATGGTTTGTCTGTCAAAACCAATCTAAAATGTGTCACAGCGTCAGGTGTGAAAAGGTCACAGTCATCGACGAGGGGTCAGTGAATGGCTGGAGAAAGTAGATCGAGGATGACATTGATTGACAGCAGTTATACACAACCACTTATGATGACACGTGAGCCTCCTCAGTTCACTGACGAAAGGCTGCAGGATGTGGTGAAAACCCAGAAAAGCTATTAAACGGGCCTTTCATCATTGATCCTTTTGTAACACAGACCTGCTCAGAGGACTGGGACTGGCTGAGCAGGTCCGGGTTTATTTATCAGTTTTTTCAAAGCTTTATGTCTGCAGTCTGCATCAAATAACAAAAATATGAATTCGTATATCTTCAGTTGCAGCTCTGTGGTCCAGGAGAGCCGCAGTTTGAAAAACACCACTGAAGCGGCTCTAAATTTTGGCTTACTGCATGACTTTCCATATTGATCCAGCACAGAATTATTTCATCTTGTGCGAAGGAAAACATATTTTTTGGTTCTCCAATGTTTCAGGCAGCAGTGAAATGTAGAGTAGACTGTGTTTCCCTGGCTCTGACTCAGCTTCTTGATGTAAGGGGATTTAAAAAATAGCACAATCAGGAAGGCATGTCTACAGAAATGAATAATTGAATTAGAACAGTGGTGCAGCCTGTTATGATAGCACCTTACCTTTCACTACAGTATGCCAGACTGGCTTTTCTCCAGTGTAACATAATCAAATATACACAGAACATAATCAAACACTCACTTTGGCAGCAGTGGAAAAAGTGCAGCTTCACACTTTCATTTAAGGTGGCTCCTAGAAAATGATTAGTCACTTAAATTTTTAAAAAACAAGTTTTTCCCTTCTCATACTGTCCTCCATTCACCCTCCGTCTGAACACTCTGCCTCACCTCCTGTCTCTTAAAGGCCCTTCTCCTGAAAAGCCCAGTCTGGTCTGATTGGTCAGCTCTCACACACCATCATAAAAACATCATAAAGTTAAAGAAGTCCTGACAGCTTGTTTAAAGGGATAGTTCAGGTTTTTTGAAGTTGGGTCATATAAAGTACATATCTATTTTTTTTTTTTTGTTGTTTAGAAGTTTATTGAGCATGGACAAATACATTGTACATTGTTTTTATAGAAAATATCAAATAGATGCCATGCATATGATATGGGTTTCTAGTCAAGACAAATTTGCAACTCCTGTCCCTGGTTAGGCCTTTACTAAAAGTTACACACGAATAAGAATACAGAACACATCAAATACAGGAGACATAAGGACAAAAACAAGGACAACGATTAATTGATTTAGTTGTGTGTTAAAAACCTTGAGCTCTGTCAGTGTTTTAATTTCTGATGATAATATATTCCTCAGTTTGGTGCCTATTACTGCAAAGGATGATTGTCCAAATGTGGTTTTGCGTTTCACTATTCAACAATTTCCGCTCATTGCACCCCTAGTTCTAATTCTACTGCTCTGTTTGTTTATCAGTTGGCACAGTATTTCTGGATCAAGGTTGTTCACACATGTAAAAATTAGTTTTAAAAATGAAAAGTTTACAAAGCTGTTTACAAAACCCAGTAAATTGTGTTTCTTGAGAATTTGGCAATGATGCCATCTAGCAGGTTTCTGATCCATTATTTTCAGTCCCTGTTTGTATAATGATTTTATTGGTGTCATTGTTGTTTGGCTGGCTTGACCCCAAACGGTTATACAATATGACAAATGGGAAAATATCATGGCATGCATAAATTGTTGTGCTGCCTTGAGAGGCATATATTGTCTTATTAGGCGAAAGCAATTTAAGTTGGTTTTGACAGTCTTGCACAGTTTCTCAACATGTCTATTAAATTTAAGCCCAGAATCTAAAATAACACCTAAAAATTTTAACTCCTCTACTAGATCTATCTCTATCTCTATCTCATCAGACTTTACTCTGGAATTTCCGTTGGCTTTTCTTTTAATTGAGAAGCACATTCACACCGTCTTCTTATAATTTAAAGTCAAATGTTTGTTTCTGAGCCACGGGGATACACCAGACATCTCCTCTGATAGAGTTTTGGCTGCCAACTGAGGAGTTTTTGCAGACGCAAATACCACGGTGTCGTCCGCACACATTTGGCATCTGGCTCTTTTACAACTATCTGGTAAATCATTAATATATAAGCTAAAAAGTAAAGGGCCTGATATCGAACCTTGTGGAATTCCCATTGAGCAAGTCTGGACCCTTGACAGGGTAGAATTGGATCTAAGCTAGATCCTAGGACCAAACCTGACATAAGTATAAATAAATAAATAAATGCATAAATGCATAAATGAATACATAAATAAATGCTGAAATAAGTGCTGAATAAAATAAATAAATGTATAAATAAATAAATGCATAAATAAATGAATAAATAAATGCTGAAATAAATGTATAAATACATAGATAAAAGTATAAATAAAAGAATAAATGCTTTTTATTTATTTATACATTTCTGCTCACCTACATTTATTTATTTCTGTATTTCTGTTCACCTACATTTATTTATTTCTGTATTTCTGTATTTCTGTTCACCTACATTTATTTATTACTGTATTTCTGTGTTCATATGTAAATGAGGAGGTAGGAGGTCCTAACCTCAGTCAAGAGCATGATTGGTTACAGGAGTGTGCTCGATGAGGGTCTACTACTTCTGCCTTACTAGCAGCGCTGATTCCTGTACACTGTACAGGAATGTTGCTGGCTACCAGCAAGCCCGCTCAGCTAACTGTTAGCTGCAGTTGTTGACATTTGTTCATGTAGCTCTGGTTTAGTTATGAATTTGACTGGCGTTCATTTTAACTTGCGAGGGTCCCAGGTGTGCTGGTGGTGTGGTTTGAGAATCCCGTCTGGAGAGAGGGGGGTCCTCAGCCATGTCCGCTAACCAGGAAAAACATTCTGCTCATCGCTCCAAGTCATGTATATGTGTATTCTAGACGAGCGCTACAGAGCACAAATCGTCCAAAAGTGCATGTTGTCGGTCTCATATCTTTGTCGTGAATGTCTGTACTCTCAAATAACTCATGGGTGGAACAGGCTGAGGCATTTGTTCACGCCAAGCGGCTCGAGAGCGGAGTGGAGACCCCTTTTAGCTCTTATGTTAGCTGTTAGCTGCTCGCTGTAGCACAGCGTCCAGGTTACCTTGTGACACCGGTTACCATCGGGTATATTTCATTCCAGACTGTTCAAATGGTCACTTAAAGCCATCGTTCCGAGCCGCATACATCGTTATTAAGCTGAAGCTAAGTCAGTGTGAAAACTGTACACTGTCATACAGCCTGCTGGTCAAACAGTCTGCAGAGTACGTTGACATCCAGCCTGAGCTCATCGTGTGGTCAATCAGATGTGGCAAATCGTGAGACGTCCAGATCAACCTGTGATACCAACACCAGTAGCGACAATGGTTCATAGGAAAGCCCAGACATGTATCTCACTCTCGGTGGTAACATGTGTCAACAGTTAACCTGGACGCTACGCTCGTAGCGCTACATCAAGCATCTAAAAGCTAACAGCTAGCTGCTAACAGCGGTGTCCACGCCGCTCTCGAGCCGCTCGGCGTGAACAAATGCTTAATACTGTTCCACACGTGAGTTGTTTGAGAGTACAGAGATTCACGACAAAGATATGAGACCGACAACATGCACTTTTGGACGATTTGTGCTCTGTAGCGCTCGTCTAGCAGTGGTTTGCAAGTAGCAGCCCCGGGTTCTCCGTGTGGATAGAAGTGCTCAAGCCATGTCGAAACGAATACACATATACATGATTTGGAGCGATGAGCAGAATGTTTTTCTTGGTTAGCGGACATGGCTCTCCAGACAGGATTCTCAAACCACACCACCAGCACATCTGGGACCCTCGCAAGTTAAAATGTAGGTGAACAGAAATACAGAAATAAATAAATGTAGGTGAACAGAAATGTAGAAATAAATAAAAAGCATTTATTCTTTTATTTATACTTTTATTTATTTATTTATTTATACATTTATTCCAGCATTTATTTATTTATTCATTTATTTATGCATTTATTTATTTATACATTTATTCATTTATTTCAGCATTTATTTATGTATTTATTTATTCATTTATTTATGCATTTATTTATTTATTTATTTATTTATTTATTTATTTATTTATACTTATGTCAGGTTTGGTCCTCCACACTAACCCACTGCTCTCTATGTTTAAGATATGTATGGAACCAAGCAATTGCCTCGTCTGAGAAATTAAATGTTTTGAGTTTATTAAGGAGAATTTCATGGTTAACAGTATCAAAGGCTTTTTTTCAAATCCAAGAATACTGCCACCACCACATTCCCCTCACTGTTTTATAGTTTCTCTGAGGTAGCAGTTTGCCAACTCTGTTGAGTACCTTGCACTGAACCCAAATTATTTGGGGTGCAGTAGGTGTTTATTTTCAAGGTAATCAACAAGTTGTTTAGCAACTGTTTTCCCAAGAACTTTTGAGTGCAGGCACGATGGAAATCTAATCCAAAATAATCCTTAGTTTTAGATTGCCTTAACTGCATTATAACTTTACCAATCTCAGTTTGATTAACCTCTTACTATAAGAATAAGTCGAAAGATCTTTCTGTATTTCTTTGAGTCAACTGGTCGGAAATTAGTTGCCAGTTCCTCAACTGATTTAAAGAAAAAAATTTTAAATTCGTTTGCAATTTCCAATACATCATTACTAACTGTTCCATTTATATTCAGTTCCACATCAGATCTTCTCATATTTTATGCCCGATTAGTTAAAATGTTTAGATGTTTCCGGAGTGCTGTGCTTTTCCCTTTTGAGTCAGCAATTGGTTGCATAAAGTAACAGGTTTTTGCCATACGCAACTCCTTTGTTACCTTTTTTCTTAAGCCTTTGAAAATAAGTGTGTCTGAATTATTTTTTGTTACCAATGACTGTTTGAGTGCGAGAACTCTTTTCTTCATTATTTGGTGAATATCCTTATTTAACCACAGTAAAGCCCTAGAACGTCGTGACTGTTTCAATTTCTGAATGTATTTCTGCATCAGATCAGTAAATGTTTTCAACATTGTTTAACAAGAGGTCGTGACTGTTTCAATTTCTGAATGTATTTCTGCATCAGATCAGTAAATGTTTTCAACATTGTTTAACAATATATATATACATATATACATATATATATACACATATACATATATATACACATATACATATATATATATATATATACATATATATATATATATATATATATATATATATATAGAGTAGAGAGAGACAGAAGATGAGAGAGCGAGAGAGAGAGAGAAGGAGAGAGGAGTATAGAGGATAGAGAGATAGAAGGGAGAGAGACATAGAGAGAAGAGATGAGAGATATACGAGAGTATATATATACGGAAAGAGAGAGAGCGGAGACATACAGAGGAGAGATAGAAAGACAGAGAGAGAGACACACAGAGATATAGAAAAGAGAGAGAGAGAGAGAGAGATAAGACAGAGACATAGAGATGATAGATAGATATAGAAGTATCCATACTATTATATACGACACTAGATACATCATCTCTTATAGATACATATATATATATACATACATATATATATACATATATATATATACATACATATATATACATACACATATATACATATATACATATATACATATATATATATATATATGTGTATATATCACTTAATTATAAATGATTGATGCACTGAAGCAACATAATGGAGAAATTTGCATTTTGTGCAATTAGGCACGCCCCACAGTTCCTGAATGCAACACTACTGTTACAAAATACAGATCCCAGGTCTGCGACAAGTTCTAAGACGTAATGAAGGTGCTAGCATTCAGTCATAACAATGTGATATTTTGAAGTGAACATGTATGTAACGCTGTGACCCGACCCTCTCACTGAAGTTACATAGAGCAGAAAGACAAGATAGAGTGGCTGAGGCAGAGACGCCTGTCAGCCAATGACAAGACACTGAGACAAGAGACTGAACCACCAGCATGGTTTTAAGTGCAAAGAAGCAAAAACTGAAAATATTAAAGTATAGTAGCAGCTGCCTAAAGATTGTTCCCATTTCAGTACAATCAGCACACAGTTTGGTTCTCACATCTGTAAAATGTCTCCTGTCACTTTTACTTTTAATATCAGACTTCAGCTGATCTGAGAGCTGCTTTATCTGCCCTTCGTCATTTGATTATATCTCTGACCCAAACGGGCATTCCTACATTTCTTTTACTAATAATTATTATCTTTCTATTCTTTGTGCATATTGGGCACTATGTAGCCTAAGGAAATATCCCAGCATTTGAAAACAGATTTTAAAACATGCTGCAGGTGCTGAGTGTGTTTAGTGACTAAGAAAGGTGGAAGCAGTGAGAGAAGCAGAGGATTGCCTCCAGAATACATTCAAGCAACGTCAGCCATGAAACATTCAGCCTGTCCTCATGTCTAAATGATACCTCTACTTTGTGTGTGTGTGTGTGTGTGTGGCGGCTGGTGACTGAAAAAATTGGACAGGAGGACAATTGGAGGACAGGAGCAAAACCAGTCCACGGTGTCATGTTATTTTATACAAGTCAACTACTTATCCCTACTTTCTTATATTCAATGAAAATTAAGCAATAAAACAATGACTTACAAGACTTTTTTAAAAACCTTTTATTAAATGGCAAAAGGCTGTTGTTGTTGGCTGTTGCAAGACAAAAAAAATACCAATGTGTACCCCTTCTGGGATTCGATACCCAGTCACCTGTGTGGCAGGCAACTGCTCTACCCACTGTGCTACCGCAGCACAGGACATCACACTCATCACTCATCACATTCGCCCAAAACAATTGTGTTGCTGCTCTGTATTGTGTCCCGGTCGTGCCGCTAACATTATGTCCTCCAGCAGGACGAACGAAACGAAAACTATGAATTATCTTTCTGACTGCTTCTCTGTGATTTCTCAGAACAGTTTTTTTTCTTTCAGAAATTTGCTTATATTTCCTTTGAAACCGATTCCAATATCGCTGAAAACTCATATTTCTTGTCCGAGCATGGCTGGCAGTGAAAGCTGTAAAATACATAGAAGTATTTTTTGTTTACGGTTGTATAAATGTGAGAATGAAATTTGGGAACCGTTATTGGACCAACCTGCTGTCAACCTTGTATTCTGTTTGCTGATTGGTAAGGGAGGACGTCCTCCCTGAGCGCGTCATTTTACGTGTCTTAGCCAATCATAGATCAGCATGAAAAAATCCTAAATGCATTGAGTCAATGGAAGGAGATCCCTCCCACGGAGGAAAGAAGCCCTCCGTCCTCCTCTAGCCCCCACCTTCCTGCTCCCTGCTCCTCTCACAGACCGCTCTGTCTCCTCCGTCTGCAGCTGTCGCTGTTGAACCGTTTTAAGTGGATTTTCTTCCAAAGAAGAAACTTTTTTTTATGATATAATATATATATAATATTTCATAAATGATACTGAGATTTGGTAATGATTTATTTCAACCAGTTACTCTTTCTTAAAAAAAAAAATTGATCTTCCTCTTGCCTCTCAAAAATAGAGGAGGACCAACCTCCTCTGCCTCTATGGACGAGCCTCGTCTGGTGTGTATCCACATTATCCACATTATCCACATGCTCCTGTATCCACATTACTTCTGTTTGTACAGTTGAAAGGAGACAAGGACAGCGGGGACTTACTTGAATTTTGGAAAGTTTCCCCCAAAGGATATTAGGTCAGAGGAACAGGAGGAAGAGGAAGAGGAAGAGGAGGAGGAGGAGGAGGAGGAGGAGGAGGAGGAGGAGTGGGAGATGAGGATGTTGCCACAGGGGATCTTTTAGCCAAAGAACACTTTCTATCACAGTTAGTACAGGAAGAGAAGAGTCACTGTACAGTGTTACATGGTTTGACTGTATACAACACTTTCTGATGTCAGCTAATGTTTGCTGCTTCTGTCTATGTGTGTGTGTGTGTGTGTGTGTGTGTGTGTGTGTGTGTGTGTGTGTGTTCACAGCCGTGCTACGAGCGGGTAAAGGACTGGCTTAACGAGAACCTGGTGGCACTTTGGATCTTTGCTCTATGCACAGCACTTACCCAGGTAATTACAGCTTTCTAACTTGTGTGAATCCTTTTTTTCAACCAGTCATTAGCCTCGTCCTTGATATCTGCAGCCTCAGACAGAGAGGGTCTTACTTTGTGATAAATAAACCTAATACTTATACAGTTTCCTCTGCGTTTAACGCTTCACTCTGGATTTCTGTGGACAGCAGGAGCCCGTATAAGCCTCTTGTGTTACCACTGAAGACCACATAGGAGGGTTTGACTTTCCATGAAATTCTTTTATCTGCTCTCCTGCCAAGTGTTACGTGATACGCTTCCACAATCCGAGAGGAGAAATGTCATGCAAGGCTTCTGTGACGCTGCAGGCTCATTTTTAGTCACCAGTTAGATTCTCAATGGCCCTTTTTCTCTGGGAAATCCTACATGCAGCAAAATGAAAAAGCAGAAAGATGAAATCACTGCCAGACTTATCTCAAGTATCTGTGATGTTGGCTCAAAGCGTTACATAATGCACAGAATTATACAATTATGCTTTACGCTCAGGCAGGAGAGGCAAATGAAAGTGTCTTTATGTAACTGTTAAAAATAGAAATAAGAAGAATGAATATGTATTTCAGTACATTAAGGGCCTCAGCCACTGCAGCCGGGTCTTGTCTGGTATCAGCAGGCCTGATGTAGTCAGCTCACGGTCTCAGGAATATGTTCAGTGTCAATCATCTTTTGACTTCTCTACTTGTGCTACAATACTTTTTATTTTGTAATCATCACCTGTTGACTTGATTTGCAGCTGCAACAAATACAGTTTCACTTTGTTTTATTCTAACAACGTGCTCCCAAACTGCAGGCTGAATGGCTTTTATGACTCTAAGATGATTACGAAAAAAGGCTACTTCAGAGCTTTTTAGGGTTAGAAAAATGTGTAATGAAACAGGAAATAGGGATAGGACAGTAACTACTTCTTAGGCATAAATCCAAATATATCCTTAAAATTAAAGAAAAATGGGGAATAGAATGTTCAAATAAATGTAAGCACACCTCATTATAGCTGGAGAAAGTGTCTTAATATGAATTAACATTCAGGCATGAAAGTGAAATTAGAAGTAGTTATGTCTCAGGACACCATATAGACAGAAGTCTGTTAAGAGTCTGTAATTAAATGGATTTAATGTTGCCTGCAGTCAACTGGGAACACAATGAGAAGAAGAAGACAGGAGTCCGACACAATCCACACTGAGCTCCACAGCAACTTTTATGAATGATAATGACATTTTCCAGAGAATTGCCTGGTCAGAAGGACAAGTTTCTACATGCGTTAATCTGTAATCTCAGATTTAACCCGCTCCGGAGCAGGTTAGTTGTCCGGGTGGCGATGTACCCCGGTAAGAAGTGAACCAGCTTCATAACACTGAAGACCCTTAACCAGTCCTTCCAGTAAGAGTTTTTGTGTGATTGTTGCGGGCGAAAATCCTTGATTATGCGGCACGTTTTCTTAAAAAATGCGATGGGATATGCGGGATATTTATGCAATTTTATGCGATGAAATTGCGGGAACTTGCAAAAACTGCGGGAACTTGCAAAAATTGCGAGAACTTGCAATAACTGCAGTTTGATGAAAAAGAGAAAAAAAAGTGATTCCCCCAACACCCTGTTCTCACTAGGCTACTACCTTAATGTAAAGAGTCAATATTATTACTTCCTATGATAAGCAGCATACTACACCACAGAAAGTGCTGAGAATATTTAAGTTCACATCTTGTTTTGTTTCAGACCTTAATAAATTCATGGCTCAAACTTACAAAACATTGACGAGTCAAACAAGTTCTGTAGCTTTACAAAAGGAATATGCTACAACTTCTGTAAAAATGAATAAATAGAATATAAAAAAATAAAATGTGTGCTTTCTGTTTTACAGAGGTAGCTATACAAAACAGACATCTTCTATTAAAATAAGTGCTTCCAATGCACAAAGTACAATCTCTTACTGTAACGGAAATTTACATACTACTAATATACTTACAACTGTAAGGTTTTTGAAACTAGTATGATTTTTTGTTGGCAAATGAGACTGATTTGCTCGTATCGTATAAAAGCATGAATTAACCTTTCAGTCTCTGCCTGAGACACCGCGGGCCTGAGCTGATGTTTCTTAACTGGACAAAAGAGTGAATCAGCAGCTTAACAAAGTCCTCATTCCCAGATATTTACTGACACACATTCCCTAAAACGTTGTGGGCTCGCTTACAGCCCTCAAGTGATTTACTCATTTGTTTTTTAATGAATAAATATGTGAAAGTTACTAACCAAGCATTAGTGTGGCGACTGCAGCTGGTTTTACAACCTGAATGCAGAGCTGACAGGCATACAGTCACAATAGTGCAGATGTTATTCCTTTGATTTCTGTTATTGTAGAAGACGTTTGTTCTCACTGGTCCACATGAGATCCACAGTCCATCATAGTATATTTAACCCACACTGTCTTGGAGAGCAACAACATTGACATTTCATCTCTGTATGTGTGGGTGTTTAGTCTTCTTCTTTGGTTTGCTAGTTAGCTTACTGTAAAGTCAAACTTCCCACAGAGCACCACAAAACTCTACAGTGAGCATCTGACGCCATGGCTGGATGTTAAAAGGCACTTTAGAAATAAAGACAGTGGAATCCAATAGAAAAATTATAAGTGACCTACTTCTAAGTCGCCACTGAAGACCTGTCTCTTCTCCAAGTGTTATTGTGCTTTAATCTTTAATGTGGTTGTAATGTTTGAGTCACATTCGTCTCTTGACCTTTCACACTTTTGTTCTGCAGTTTGTAACCCAGATATTGAAAGGTGCTGTACAAATAACATCTTACTTACTTAGTAAAAATGTATAATGTACTGTAATACACACATTTTGACTCGCCTCATGTCAGATCACAGCAGGGTGGTATTTAAAAGGTACAGCTTGAAAACCACTGTCAGAAAGCTTTTCGCAGTTATCCCTTCTCTCATCTGTGTGAAATCTACCTCGCAGCTCAGAGAGAGAGGCTGCTCTTCATATTGTCATCCAAGAAAGAAACCTAATGAGATTTGGATAGAACCAAGTAAGAGAATGAATGTTTCTGGCATTTATTGGTAAACAAATGTACATTACGATACTGAGAGTGAGCCAAACACGCAGGAGAGTTCCTTTTCATTTCACTGTGACTTCACACACGGACATCTGAGTCTTTTTTCTCTGTTTCTTGTGTCCGTGCAGATCCTGGGCCTGGTCTTCTCCATGACGATGTTCTGTCAGTCAGTGAAAGTAGAGACCTTCTACGCCTAGTGGTCGACGAGGATGATGTTTCTCATCAGAGAGGGATAAATATAGACCCACCCTCCTCCTCCTCCTCCTCCTCCTCCTCCTCCTCCTCCTTTTCCATACAGACTCTTCTGTCCAACCTTCCTCCTCTCGGTGACATCCCTCTCGGGTGTCACCACGTCACAGTTTTTCTGCTAACTATCAACAAGCACAGTGTCAGTGTAACTACCTGAGTTGGTTCCTATGGTTTGCTACGTGTCAAAAGCTAATTTCTGTGATACATTTTATGAAGAAGCAGTATTATGAACATGTATAAAACAAGTGTAACCCTATTTGTTCATTTTTTAAATATGTTTTTTGTTTTAAATTATTTCATGGTTTGTATGTGTTTTCAAAATCAGAGCTACAGTGCATGTCTCCTGCCATGGTGTGTATTAAATGTTCTGGCTCGACTAAAAGACGCATGTCACCCTGTCATTTCTTTGACCAGAAACGCTGAAGGTTTCATGTGCAGTCCTGTTGCATTTATGTCTGACACCCTGGATGACAAACATGGTGACACCAGGGGACATTATCCAGGAAGAAAATGGTGTCTGTGGTGTCTCTGGTGAGCCGTGCTGGAGTCATGAAAACATTTTGCAGCACCAGACTAATCCAGTAATATGCAGATATATCTAATAAAACAAACTGCAGCCTTATGCACACGTGACCTCACTGAGACGACATTAGAAGAGTCTGTCAGAGAAATTTAAATGAACAAGAAGGATCCTTCAGACTGGCCTGCAGCGATTTCCCCCGCAGCACCAAACGCAGCTCCAATGGCAAAGATTCATGTGCAGTCTTTGAAGCTTCCTCTGGCCCTTTTGTGACTCTTTAAGTTCTTTTTTGTTTTGTTTCCACCTTCGGCCGTCAAGTAGAATCCAGGCTATGAGTACACTAGAGACACATTTTGATTAAATATCCCCATAGGAGAAATGCTTTAAGAGCTGCAGTGTTAAGGTCCAAGCACGGCAGGTGCTGGAACTCTTTTTGCATTTGTTAGGATTTTCTTCCTTCCTGCTTCATTTCTTTCGAGACAATCTGGACCTGAGAGTGCAAGAGTCCCAGAGCAATTAAAATCTGTGGAAATGTTTCAAATCTGTCCCTGTAGTAGGCCAAAGAAATTACAGACATCAGTCAGTAGGCGGAGCTATGACAGGACATATTACATTTACATTTTGTTCTTCCCGGTGTGAGTGTATCCCGCTGGCCCTGAGAACTGTGCAGAAAAGACAAGAGTGGCTTCAGAGTTGTGTTAAAGGATAAATATTATGCTCATTTCCAGGTTCATAATTTTATTCTGGGTTACTACTAGAATAGGTTTACATGCTTTGATGCTCAAGAAACACACCAGTGTTCTCATAATGTCCAGTGCTGCAGTCTCTTTAAGGCCCTTCCTCCTGAATACCTACTCTGCTCTGATTGTCCAGCTCATACATGCCTGAGCCATGACCACTAACAACAACAGAACAGCTGTGCTCAATCAATTCTTATGAGCAAAACAAGCTGCTAGGCATAAATGATGCATATGTGTTCTGTTAGTGCTGCCTTTGTTAACTTTCAAGGTGTTTTACATGCACAAGAACAAATGAAACATCAACGGAAAGGAAAATAAAATAAAATGGTACAAAAGAGCCTCACTAACTAGTGGAGCTGTTAAGCTCAATAATCTTGCTTTTTGTGAAAGAAGCATGAAACTTTCAGGGTTTGTTCTTGATAACCTAAGCTTTAATTGTGGAGTCATTCTCAGTTTGACCCCTGAGGTCAGCTAGCAGTCATTGACCTCTGTAATATGACATTTTCATGCACAAAATTGTAAATGTGTGTATCTTAGGATCTAAATGTGATCAAAATGTAAACCAAATATGTATTTCCAAGCTTCTGGGCATGAGGAACTCATTTATGCCATTGATAGCACTCTAAGAGGTCAACATCATTAGGTGCAGTGAAGGTAACTAGGAATGTGAGTGACTTAAGGCGAGACACTATAGGTGAATAGGGTAAAAAAAAAAAAAATAGATATCACCATGAAAATTTCTCAGTTGATTACTCATGTTAAGCTAAGAAAAAAGTATTGCAAGTTTTTTGTATTTTAATGTTCAAATATGCAAATGAGTCCTTATCTCATTAAAAATGCGCACATTTGCATACATTTTAAAAAACTAAATCAGATTGTGTGATAAAGCCAGGCAAAAAATATTTTTTTTATTTTGTTGTTATATTAGATGGGAAAATAATTACAGAGGGGTTTATGGACATCTACTTCTGTTATCCTGTAAATCAGAATATACTATCAATAGTTGAGTTTTCAGAAAAGCTTGTTTTCTGTGATAAAATCTGGGTTTTCGTGTAAATGAGAGGCCAAACCAGGTGGAAATATCTGCGTTTTCCCTTCGTGTAAACTGGATCTTATTTTCCCACAGTTCTGGGGTACAGGGTGGGGCAATGGGTGTGGCATGGGTGTGGTTTCAGAGGTTCCAGCACTAAAGGTTGTATGCTGCTCTCTCTCTCTCACTTTCTCCTTCGACTGTCCAACAGTACAGAGCGATAAACAGCAGGCTAGTAGTACCTCATGGTGTTTAACTGACACAAAGCACAAAGATCCCAATTCATTTGTGATTTGGGTTTCTTGGGCATAGGACATTTGTCTAAATCTACTAGCACATGACGTTTAGCCATGACTAGTACCCCAACACTACAGGCAACAACACACACCTCACACTCCAGCTAACCCTAACACACAACCTATCACACCCGTAACACACATGTAACAAAGCTGACACACAGCCAACACATAGCTAACACTCCAAGAAAGATAGGTTAGCAGATGATTTTTAGCTGAGGATAGCAAATGTATTTTAAATGGGCTTCAAGAAAAGATTCAATGGCACAATTATACTACTGAGTCTGCTGTTTATGGACTACAACACATAACTCACACTCTAGCCCTAACACACGTAACATACATACTGTGGGAAAATAAGGTCCCATTTACACAAGGAAAAACGCAGATATTTCCACCTGGTTTGGCCTCTCATTTACACCAAAACCCAGATTTTATCACAGAAAACAAGTATTTCTAAAATCTCTGGCTATTGACAGTATATTCTGATTTACAGGACAACAGAAGTAGATGTCCATAAACCCCTCGGTAATTATTTTCCTATCTGACAACAAAATAAAAAAAATATTTTGAGCCTGGCTTTATTACACGATCTGTTTTCGTTTTTTGCAAATTTGCACATTTTTAATGAGATAAGTCCTCATTTGTATATTTAAACATTAAAATACAAAAAACTTGCAATACATTATTTCTTAGCTCAACATGGGTTATCAACTGAGAAAATTTCATGGTGATATCTATTATCAAATTTTTTACCCTATTCACCTATAGTGTCTCGCTTTAAGTCACTCACATTCCTAGTTACCTTCACTGCACTTAAGGATGTTGACCTCTTAGAGTGCTATCAATGGCATAAATGAGTTCCTCGTGCCCAGAAGCCTGGAAATACATATTTGGTTTACATTTCTATCACATTTAGATCCTACGATACACACATTGCCAATTTTGTGCATGAAAATGACATATTACAGAGGTCAATGACCTCTAGCTGACCTCAGGGGTCAAACTGAGAATGCCTCCACATCTTAAATTAAAGCTTAGGTCATCAAGAACAAATCCTGAAAGTTTCATGCTTCTTTCACAAAAAGCAAGATTGTCCATATTTTAAGAGCTGAACAGCCCCACTAAATTGGCAGTGAAGCAAAACAAAACACACATTCATGCTGCAGCTTGATGTTCAGAACAAAACACAGATTTCTCACAAAATCTTCAAACTAAACTGAGAGTACTGAATCATCAGCGTCACTAACGGAGTGGTTTTTAGCTACGGAGTTCATCACTGTTGACTGAAAACATCGTTTTCAACGAAGGTCATCAATCATGTTGTGACAGCTCATTTGCAAACATCTGGCTGTTGAGCTATTTATCCTACAAATAGCCTCTGATGTATTCCTATTGTGTTAAAGTTTGTGTAAAGCAGAAATAAATTTGTGTTATGAGTTTGTCACACCACAGAAACGTGTGTCATTGACCACTGAGCCAAATTTGAAAGATTAAAAAAATTGCCAAGTATATAAAATTAGGTCTCAAAATCATGGAAAAACAAGCACTTCTCTCTGCTGTGAAACGCTGGGGGCGTGTCAGTAAGAGGCGCTGGAACCATGCCCACGCGTGGGAGGGGAGCTGCCACCATGTACTGTACAAGAACGTAACCTACAGTAACAATGGAAGCTAACAGCGTCATCGGACGGACCCAGCCCGACCTGTTTGAGCCATCAGAGCCAGAAACTGACTCTGAGTCAGACACTGATAGTGCTCAGCCTCGTTCCTCACAGTCCATGTTTTACATTACACACAAACATAAAACCCCAGTCTACATATAATTCCTTGTCATATTGGTGCACATAAAATATTACCTGTAGATTATCACTGTGCTGTCAGATGGAGTCCGCTCAGGGAATGAGGCCAAATCATGTCATACATGAAATAACATTTGCTAACATTACATGGGCGTGACATGATGCACGATGTAAAATCACTTTCAGGATTTGCACCTTCAGCAAAATGCATTTAATTGCCCAAATGTACAATATTTATAACATACATAAGTACACACTTATACTTAGAGCTTAGATCTGGCCCGACCCGAGCCGAGCCCGTGCAGTGATACTCTAATCTGACCTCTTTTTTCAGTGAGGAGTAATCTAACGCGGTAATATTTCCAAACCACTAATCAGATAAAAGTTACTTATTCAAATCACTGTGCGTTACTATTATTTTTGTCATTTTCCTTAGTAAAAATATATATTTTTGCTTTCTTCTTGCGCCTTGGGGAGTGATGTCACGTGCGCGAGAAGTCACGTTTTCAGCACGAGGACACTCACTCACGTGTAAAACCACGCAGCGGCACAAACAATATGGAGGGAGGAGAGAGATGCGCCTTTTGTAGCTGGAAATACAGTCATTATTTTGAGTTATAAATAAAAAAAAACACACACACACAAATGATTGATAAAGGGCCGGCACGGACCGGCCCGAGGATATTGACGGGAAATATCAGTCCGGGTCGGGTCAGGGACGGGCTCGGGCAGAGAATCTAAACTCTACTTACACTCTCTGGCGGGCACGTAATGCCGGATGAGAGCACCTGTTGGCGGCGGGACGGTTGCAGGCGGGCACATAATGCCAGCGACGGAGATGAGAGCATGCGCTGTCAGCGGGATGGGAGGATGCAAGCCGGGGACGGAGAGTGTTAGTTCGGCCCCACTGACCAGCGTCAACAGACTCTTCAGATATCCAGATTTACCTGGTGACAGTTGCTGTAACTATCGGGGGTAAAGTGGACACTGCAGAGACAGGTGATGGTGGTGATTTTAAACTCTCCACAGCAGCTCCTCTTGACAAAATCGATTCACCGTTCCCTTACGTTGTCATCCTTAGGAAACTTAAATAAGCTAAAGGCGCTGTTACCCTGCACACTGTGGCATCCAGGAAAGATGCATGAGCGATGTGGAGGAGACATGACTGTTTAGCTGACTGGTTGACTGGTTAGCTAGCTGCAAACTATGTAAGAGATGCTATCCGAGACTCGAGAGCAAGCAGATAAAACCACCGAAACTAATGCGCTGAATGTATTTATACCACTTCCGCAGCATGGCCAGGTTTATGCAAATCATGGCCGTGTTACATAACGTGGCCATGATTTCTGACCCGCCCATTAAATCCTGAACACAGAAATTTTGAAACACAGTTTGTGAGCCTAGCTCCAAAATTAAATTCTAAGTGGTTGAATGGCTTTTTACATGTTTTAAGGAAATACATTTATGACCTTTTTAATGTGTTTAGAAGAAAATGGCTGAATTTGCTTTACACAGACTTTAATGTCTAAGTCAAAGACATCAGTACTGTTTCCTCAAACAGTCTTCTGACCAAGGTTATTATAGTTGATAAAACTAAACTATTTGCATTTTTGAAAATCAAAACTAGGTTTTAGAAAAAGAAAACTACCTGATGATGATATTGTGCACTTAAAATAACCTAAATATATGATATACAGGAAAACAATTAAGCATCATGATGTCTTCATGACTGTGTGTCCCCATAGAGTCATGTTTAAATTGAAATGAAAACAAAAATGGCTCTTAGGACAGATCATACCTCCATACATGAGGCTAGTCAATGAAGCCTGACCCAGGATCAAATAAAACATTAAAATCTTCTCGAGTTGCCTGATTTGTCATCAACAATGATGCATTATTACCTGAAACATTTATTCAACTGAAACAGAGAGTGAGGAAATAAAATCTGATTGTGTCCATTTGTGTAATTCTGCTGACAAACCAACCAAAAACCAACGAGCACACGTGAAAATAAATATAACCTTCTGGGCAGAGATGGTGATGGTCCTTGAATGCAACTGAACAAAATGTAGATTAGTAAAAAGTAAATTAGTTTCCACCTCTGGCTGCAACAACTAAACTCAAATGTTTTGTGTGGGAACAACAGCTTGTCCCATGGATGAATTAACAGAACTAAATATTCCATTTAATCCGATATAAAATACTCACTGGTAGCATATGCTGAAAGCATTTATCAGACTCTCTGTGGCATCCACTTTTTTGGGCCCACTGAGCAGGAACATTAGAGTCCTTCCCATTAAAGACTTCCTCTGGCTGAGCTGGCTGATTTCTGTTGGCTCACAGCTCACAGGAATAGAGCAAAATTACTGATTGGACTCTCCAGAACATTGTGAGTGTGATTGTACCAAATGAATGACTATAAGATGGGTTATTTTTACCGTGAATAGAGCAACGTGTGAGGCTCCTGTGTGCATCGCATGCTCCTGCAGTTAGAACTGTTTTCAAAAACTGCCATATAGGTCCAGTGTGTGGAAATGAGGGTGTTTGAGGGGCAGAAATTGAAAATGATATTCTTAACAAGGTTTTCATTAACCTTTAATCAGCTGAAACCTAGAATCCTTGTGGTTTCATTACCTTAGAATGAGCCTTTCATATCTACAGAGGGAGCAGCATGGCTCTAATAAGACGCAGCACCAGAGACTGAGCCCTGTACTAACCTGTGAAAGTAAAAACAAGGAACCTAAAAAGAATGGTCGTTATGTCACCGAACCTTGCTTTGGTGCCAGACTGTTGTGACTGCTGTATTGAAGTCTATGGGAGATGCATGGAGAAACACACAGAAGCAACATATCTACGTCAAATGACTTAGGATGAAGACCAGCCTCCAGGAAATGAAAGAACACACATAGAAAAGTTATTATTAAGGATTATAAGGATTTACAGGGCTGAAAATATCGTGATCAAACTGGGCAGGTCCAGTCAAATATTGCTGATGAGACTGCAATTACACTGCAAACAGGAGCTTTCCCAAACGAAATCAAGGGACGAGCAACGTGGCCATAAAACAATCAGACATTAACCTTCCATCTGGAGTCCCCATCAGAACCACTTAGTGGGGGTTGAATCTCAGCCCAGCAGGCCCGGTGCACGAGGGGCAGGGTATGCAGACATGGCTTACATACAGAAGGACGCCACATTCAAACATTTTTATTCATGCAGCATATTTCTGTTGCATTCACCACCAGGTTCTTCTCACAGCAGATTTCAACTACTGCCTCCATTTTTCTGGAAGCTTCCAAACTCACCATTGAGAATGTCGTGCAACCTTTCACTAATGAAAAATGTAACACAGAGGCGTCAGATCATGCCAGATCACAGCTGGTTGTATTCTATACTGTGAGAATGGAAAAAATAAATACCCCCCCCCCCCCCCCCCCGAAATCCAGTTTGAAAATGCCAAGACAGATGTAGACTATTTCCTCAGCCTCCATTACAGCAAACCAAATACCTCCGGCTCTTCACATATTGATTCTGAGGGTCTGCTCAGATATAACCTGTGGACTTTTATACCTTTGCTTTCATGCACTGTTTCTGTGTTCTTATTAATGTATAAGTCAAGTTTATGTGTACAGCCTAGAGTCTCGAAAGGCTTAATGGTGGCTGCATTATGAAACAATAAATGAAAACAATAAATGAAAATGACAATCCAATCCATAAGATTAGGCCTTCCATAACAGCAAGAAACCCCCACTAAAGCCTTGTTACACAGACTGGAGTCACAGTTCAGTTGTCTCTTCGACTTCAACTTGGAAAAGCAGCAGGAAGACAAATGTGCACAAGCTTTCCACAGCACAGTAGAAAATACTTTACACTATAGTATGTACATGTGCCAGCAACAGAGATCCCAGCGGCAGCTATGAAATCAAAAATCAGGGGGACCACAGGTAACACGGGAACCAGAGGTACCACAGGTACCTCAGGAACCACAGGTACCACGGTATCTCGGGAACCATGGGAGCTACAGGTACCTCAGGAACCACAGGTACCACTGTACCTCAGGAACGACGGGTACCACGGTACCTCAGGAACCATGGGACCCACAGGTACCACAGGAACTGCAGTTACCACAGGAACCACATTTAAAATGCACTGGAAATGATTTGCAGAGCATAAAGTGTAGTTGAAATGTGAGGGTACATGTTGGCCTAGATTAAGGTTCATGAATACAATATAAAAAAAAATTCCTATAATGTACAGGTCCAGAAGGCCGAGGAGGCAGGAGGCCCACAACACTCAACAACCACAAAGACACACAAAGCAACCTCAGTGAGACACAAGATGACCACAAAGAGATCCACACAAAGAGGCATAAAGTGACCACAAGGGGCCAAAGTTATCACAAACAGACATTTAACTATGATCAAGAGGCACAAAACAACCACAAGGATGTCACAAAGAGACATCTATAATGTCAATGCAGAATCAACAAGGGGGCCTTATACATGTCTGTGCCCAGGAACGGCCTGTTTCATGATCCATGGACTGAAATAAATGAGAGTGTCAAAACTTTTACCCTGCATCATCTTATCAACATGCAACAGACTGCAAACCCCTTGCACACCAGATACACAGCATGTTTGACTCCAGCTGTGGAGACGTGGCTGCTTACCACACAGAAAACTCTCTCCAAAGCTCGCCGTCTCCTCTCGCCCCTCTGTTGCCTCTTGAATTCACCTCAGCGCTCCAGCAGATCTCTGTTTCCTCTCCCCTCGTCTCATGCATTATTCATTCCCGTGTTCAGGGGCTTTCTCCCATCTCGTGCTTGATCAATAAAACATACCTGTGTGCTTGCTCCCTCACCTCTCCATCCTCTCGTCTTGTTCCCAAAGCCAAACCGTGAGCCCATGCTGAGCTGATGAAAGAGCATAGATGGATGGCCTTTTCAAACTGGGAGAAAATTACTACAATTCAGGCCATCTCTCGTCTGCGTGAGTTGTGTGTCTAATTTAGTTAGTGTGAGGAAGTCACTGTATTTGTCACTGGCTTAGAGTTTGCCCCCAAAATCCAGAGCAAGTGTCCCCTCAGAAAACACTACAAAAGACAGTCTGTGTGTTAACGAGAATATTTTATCACCACTGGATAACTGACCCTGCATTAAGCTGAGACTGATAAAGATTTTAGAAACCAGGATTTTCTTCCATTGAATCATGCTTCTCCAATATATATATATATGTATTTTGTAAGGCTCATTGTCGAGTCTTCATGGTCTATACTCCACTTGACTGTCTCTATTCATTGTGTGGACTTAACTGGAGAACAATGGGTCATATACACCAATTGTTGAATGTGTCTATTATGTTTAAACTTAACTATGACTTGAACTGATGAAAACCATCACAGACATTTGCAGCCGAATGAAAACTGCCACTTGACGCCAAGGCTGGCAAATAAAACATAAAAATCACTTTGACACTAAAGCACAGCAGCAAACTCAGAAAGCTTCACTGACAGCTGAATTGATTTAACCCCCAGAGTAAGAAGCCATCCAGACACTACACATCAGGCTGATTGTTGAACATTTCATTCCTCCAGCCTCCACTCTTCTGGGAAAGATTTGCAAGGTCTTGCCAAATGATGGGCAACTTTCCCAAGCAGGCAAAGAGTCCAAGTTCTGGTTGATGCACTTAACTCAGGCAGTCCACATCAGAAAAAACCATCGACTGTGAAAGCAGCTTATTGTGACCCATATTTACGTTTCCTGTTTAGGCAGCAACCTCTAGTGGCTGTAGCAATTGTAATATGTATGATAAGCGTACATTAACATAGACGCTATCAAAGTTGGAATTGAAAGTCAGTGCCTGATCTGTGCCACCCACCGCATCAATGCCATGAGCTGCCGCCTGCTGTTTGTGCAAACAGGCGTAGCGTTTGTGACCCACATCTCCACATTCAAAACACTTCATCTGTCCTGAGCCGGTGTGTAACACCTGCTGCCTCAGAGACTAGACATGTTTCAGTTTGAGGTCCTTACACCCCAAACTCACAGTTTTAAAGCCGCTGGTAAACTTCCTGTACCTCCGCAGCTCATTCTCCAACAGCTCGTTGGGAATAAACGGCAGGACACCGGATTTTTTCTGTAGAGCACAATTTTCCAAAGGTCTTTTGATGTGAGGACATGCAGTAGTGGCAGCATTTGCACTAGCCAAAATCAATGCTTTATGTGTCGATGAGCACTGTCCTTATAATGTGGGTTATTTGCAATGTTAAAGCGTTCAAGTTATTTAGTTATTAATTGTTCTGGCTTTCATTATTATTTATATTTATATTTTGAACATTCTAATGAAATACATTTTTTTTTAAGGTTTTCGTAATGTTTTTTTGATGTCAGATTATTTATAACATAATGGTGATGAATGCTGGTTGAAGGGCCCCTGGGGATTTTTTTGCCTAGGGCCCCAACAGACTCTAGAAGTGCCATGATACAGTCGATGTAATGGGCACAACAAAACACACAGTTGGCTCCACCTTGTGATCAGCAACATACTGTATATAAAAAGGATACAGTACCCGAGTACTAGTATGCAAAAGTAAGTGAATGTTTATTTAAAATAATCCCCAAATTAACCAAAACTATGAGAGTCAGAACTTCTGTCCCTAAACTAAGAAAAGACTGAGTAATCTTAAGTAACAAATAAAGCTGTGAAAACCAGACCTCTGGCCTCAAAAGAAAAGTTGAAGAGAGACCTCCTTCTCTCTCAGCCTCCTTCTCATTCAGCCTCTTTCAGTATGGGACAAACTGCCCGATGAGGAGCAGCTGAGAGAACATGGACAAAACAGAGAAGGAGAAGACGCTGAGGCAGGCCTGGTTCTAGACTGCCTTGATGGGGGAGCAGTAACAAATGTTGATGGGTCACCAACTGCTACTGTTTTGAGTACCATAGGGATGACGCTTTTTTGTATGCCTACCAGTCTATGATACCAACCCAGACGTAAGCATCGCAGATTCGCCGTGGTTTCATCGGCAAAGCTCTAACAGGAATTATTTTTCTGGATTGGCGAAGAAAACTAATTCTGTGGCCAACAAATTATTGATGTCAGTCTACTAACAAATTTTCTATTTAAATTTGAAGCTACAATGTAATTGGCATTTTACATTTTAAGCCCACCTCCACCTCCCTGATGTAGGACAACTTTATCAATGCCCAATTATAATTAGTTATCTAATATTAAATGGAATCTAAACCTAAATATTGCGCAACTGGCAGATAGAACTTTTGACGCACGGAAAGAACACACACTTTTGAGCCCCAGTGATGCTATAAACAACTGCACCAAAACATGGACATGTGAATGCACAACCCCAATGCATAAAAAAAAACTAAATCATCAGAGCCAGTCGTTCCATAATAAAAATGTCTTGCCATCATCCGTTATCCATGTATACTTCTTCTAGATGAAGCTGCACTTGATTTTAAAAACAAATCAGTCGGTTTGCAGCATTTTTCACCATAAACCTACAGTGCTCTCAGATTTCTCTCTCTCTCTTTTCTCCGCTCACCCCTTGTGTCGCTTGATGCCTCGATTCATTTTTATGCTAGCTTAATCTCAGTCAGTTTCCAATTTTCAATCTCCAACTTCCAACCACACACGTGGTCCACTCGATTCAGTCTTGACATTCCCAGAAGGCATTGCTTCATTTTTAACTTTTGCAAACAAATAATCAAATAAAAAAATGGAGGTAGATTTGTATTATTTAAAACCATGCACGTTTTTGAACATCTGAATAAGAAATTTGCTACAAAAGAATGCAGACTGATGTACAAGGTCATGACTGTAGAGACTTGTATGTGGTATATAAATAGTGATCAGATTATTATTTTAGCAGATGTGAAGGAATTGGAGAGACTAAATTCTTATTTAGCCTTTGAATAACGCTAGACAGAGAACAGAGTGATTAATCAGCCAGTCCATAAGGGCTTATGGTTCCTCTGGCATGCTCATGTTTAATATTGTCAGCCTGTCACACACATTTTGCCCCACCACCAAATTTCCCGAATTCATCGTGGTAGATATGAAGGGAGGTTGGGAAATTTGGTGGTGGGACAAAATATAAGTTTCTTTATAATCTGTGACAAAGCAATTTTGTAAACAGCGCTATAAAAATAAATAAATAAATCTTGTCTGATTGGTTGATGCTATATTATTGTGCACCACTTTCTCGCGCTTTGGAAAGTCGTGTGTGCCTGCCTGGGTTCCCTGTTTCTCCCTGCCAGATGCCAGCAGCCTCAGATTAGCCGCTGTCGGAGGCTCTGGCCCCAGGAAGTAACGTTAAACAGTGGCCGGCGGCGCTAACCGGAATTTACAGGTTATGGAGTCCCCTCTCACTAACGTGTGTTGTTTAATCCTGTCGGCGGGGGTGGGTGAGGCATGTGGGCCAACAGGACCAACAGCGGGGCTGGCAAGGGTTGAAAGTTGAAACCCACTTCACAACCAGTACGTAGCCTGCCCGTGTGACGCTCCCCATGCCGCGGAGTGGGACAGAGACAAACTCGGCAGCAGCCGCCGATGGGACTAGGGCTAGGCTACTACTTGCAGTTGCTAGCCGACATGCTAACAACTAACAAGCCTGGAGTGCCCGTAGTATCTAATGTGATACTAACTGAGAGAAGCTGCTACTGACTGTATGCACAGTACAAGAGAGAGAGAGAGACCGGCTCTGTTGGCAGAAGAGCCGTGGACTGTGATTACTCTGGCAGCATTTATGGGAATATGTTACAATATTATATATTTGAATATTTTTTTTTTTTTTTTTTTTCGGAATGAAGCGGGGTCGGTTTGGGAGGGCAGCCGAAGCATTTGGGAGGGCATTGCCCCCCCGTGCCCATGCCTAGAACTGCCCGTGCTGAGGCGAGCGGCATGTAACAGAAGGTATGTTAGTAACTCAACTAACTAGTAATGTAGTTATTTTAACCCAAACTATGATGCTGACTTAAACCTCACCAAGCGGTTTTCTTGCCTAAACCTCATCAAACTGTGAGTCTGAGCAAAAGGTCCGATATGCCAGTCGCTGGCACCCTGTAAGGCTCTTGTTGTTTTGGGAAATGCTTTGTTGACTTTACTAGAGGTAACAGTAAGATCGTCATGAAGTAATGAGAGATTACGTGTTACTTCCTACGTCCTAAACATTTTCCCTTTGTGATTCTATCGAAGTCTAGCAAGCTTAGTACCCGGATGAACTTTGATCAACTTAACTGTTTCCTGTTGAACTTAGTTAAGCTCCGTGCTAAGTTTGTCTATATGGAAAAGAAAAGCAAGCTAACAAAATGGCTGAAGGATGTTGTCGGGGAGACGATCTGTCTTAGTGTGGAGAGTTTAGTTTCTTCTGTTCCCCAAACCAAAGAAACATTTTGCCCAATGCAACTACATCAACAAAGACCACAGCATTTGTCAAAAAGTAACAATCTGGTGTACAGACTCGTTTTACTGACTCCAAGATCATCACACAAACATCACATTGTACATAGTCACATCTTAGGTGTGCTAATGTTAGTTAGCTAACTGGCTAGCTAACATAACCATGTTCTGTGGTCAGGAATATATGTAATGGATATGACAATGAGCATTGCATGTAAAAGAGAAATTGTGTTGAAAATGCATTCAACGTCATTTCACTTTATAGTTATAATTTTAAGTGAGTACATTTAAAATCACAGTTCATGTTTCTGTATTTCCCTCAGTTTAATTCACAGTTATCTGTAATCCATTGTTCTGGCCTTTCGAGTAATCTATTGCTCTGGACGTCTCAGTTGATATCTGAAATCCATTGCTCTGGTCTTTCGCGTTCCTGTAGGGGGATGGTGTTGCTCCCGGCTCATCCATTACACTTTGGACTTGAAGCCAGCAACATCGTGTCTGCTTCATTCCATTCTATTTCGCCCCTTACAGGTAAGAACAATGGTTGCAATGTGATAAAATAAATATAGATATTGTTTAAGTGATAAGAAACATGCTGATAGTGAAATATATGTGTTAAAAGTAACGTTAACGAGTGAATTTAGTTGGCTTAAATATCAAAGTGTTAACCCGGCGGGAGCACGCTTGCTAGCTTGAAACATACAGCCAGAGAGCGCAGTAGCGACATGGCGGGCGCTGTTCAGTACGAGGGTTTTGAGTGTGTTCAATTCATGTTGTATGGTTGAAGAGGTAATGCTAATGTGCTGCAGTTCAACTAATATTGCATTGTTTTAAAAGTGCAATGTATACATTCAATTTAGCGAGCATGTAATGTTTATAGAGGTATATTTGTTCATTACACTTTGGACTTGAAGCCAGCAACATCGTGTCCGCTTCATTCCATTCTATTTCGCCCCTTACAGGGGCGTAACATATATACATGTGCACTTTACGAGACAGTGCAGGAGCAATCCTGACTGGTTATCTTGTTGTGTTCATACAACTTAACATCGTGAATTTATCCCGCCATTGCGTACTGTAGTCCTTGCTGTCAGTTTCTTGAATGACGAGGACGGCAGGACTTTGGATCGACCAGTTACTCAACTTATGCAGCATGTTATCTGAGGGGGCAACGACAGAGCTACTCATACTTAAGTAATTAGTCATTAATGAGTCGTTCTTATTTTACAGCTTAAATAGAATTAACCAGGAACAACTCATGAAGACATTGGTCCATATAAAGATTTTCAGATATTTATGAACTACTTATTACTCAATGATCCATTGAGAAAGTATCTCCCAACTCATTATCTGCAGTACGACAGAGCTCTCCGTTTAATTTAAGTTATTTAAGAACTCCTTCTTAACAATTGGCAGGTTGTGACTGATTATTTTCTTCAGTTCTGTGACCTGTTTTGTAAATTGTTGCCTCTTTATTTGAATGCTTTGCCCACTTTAGCTCTTGGCAGTCTGAACGTTTCACAGCTGAGCTCTGACTGCCAGACGATTTCACTTTTCAATAAATTGGCAAAATGGACAAATTTGGCAGATCCAGCAGATCTGATTCATTGGACAGATGGTGACTTATGACAGTGTGAGGTTGGGAGTTAGAGAACTTTTCAGGACAACTCATACCACTGCAAATGTGTGTCAATGGCCCTTTTTCAAAGCAGGCAGTTTGACTTGTCATAGCACAGAAAGCACAGGTGGAGCTGTTAACCTTCAGAGTGACTGCATTTCATTTCTGGCTTCGTTCCAGGGTCTTTGTATTGTGCATGCCAATGGCAGCTCACTGGCATGATTTACTGGAACATTCAATTGAACTGAGCCCTTTTTGTTTAATGCACCTGTTAACGATGGCAGTGGCTAAGCCAGCTAAACCTACTAATTACAACGAGTGGCCTCCACATCGAGGCCGTTCAGTGTAACTTGGTATAAGACAGAATAAAACAGTTTGCCTATAGGCTTCAGATTCATAAAAGAAACATCTCAGGTTTCAAAGTATCTCTTTCTGAAAATTAAGATCTTCATGGTGATCCTGAATTTTCACATTGAGTTTGAAGTTAGCGAACAGAAAGTTTGAGCTTGCTTGGTTTGACTTCACAGGGCATGTTGCACTGAAAGGTCGTACTTGGCTGCCTCTCCTGCATGTGGCCATCCATCAAACTGTGGCTGGGTTGGTTTAAATCTCCACCAATCACCTGACACAACGGATTACAGTACAATTTGTAAGCAGCAGAAAATAACTTCTCCTTGAATAAATGTTTACATTTTTCAGAGTGAGAGGTAGAAAACTACTGACCGGAGTAATGCTGCTCCAACTGCTTTCACAATGTGAGTATAGTGACCTACGATCTATAACCATGAATTGATGTTTAAATGTGATGCCAACATTGATAATACTGACTGATTGACTGGGCTCAGCATGGCAATGCTGCACTCGCTAGAAGTGAGTGGATGTCTTCCCTTTGGCAAAAGCCTGAAGTGTCAGTGAAGCTTCTCCTAATTGATTTTTGATTCATGAGGCCAAATTATTCACCTGATGAGCCAGATGGTTACACAGACCCATCTGAGAAGTCGTCCTTGGAAACCATTTGAGAAACATTTAAAAAAAAATGCCAAGCAGGTGAGAAGATGAACCATCTGTCTGTCACCGTCTATCATCAGTTAACAAAAACCAATCAGGTCAATGAATTATGTGGTGTACCTGAGGCTATTTGAGAGAAACATGTGTTCCAAGGAGTAAAATATGATGATGCTACAGCAGCATCTACGCTAACCTCCTGAGGAGCCGCAGTTGTAGTTTTCAAACACAGACGTTTCCTGCTGTCGTTCCATTACATTTGTACCATTTGTTCTATTTTTGTGCTATCGAACATTCAATCTCTACGATTGAAAAATGTCAGGGTCAAACGTGAAAGTTTTACAGCCAACAACTGAGGAGGAATTAACTGTAATTTTCTACTCTGCCTTCTGTAATCTTGTATGGCAGTTTGGTTGTTTCTCCCTCCACAGACTTTGAAAGGACCAAGACAATGAGCACAGTGGCTGCTGTTTGTCCTTGGCTCAGATGATTTAGGTCTCACTTGCAAAATGTTAGACACTGGTAAAATAGTTATACATAAATGATAAAATCAAAATGTATTCCAAGTTGCCAACTTGCAAGCTTAAATATTCATCCACAAAGTAACATGAGACTAAAACTTGCCTGACAGCCGAGGAAAGTAATCTTGTCAAATTCAAGTTCTCCAGCCACCTAATGGTGTGCCAGAAAAAAACTATTAGTGAGGTCTGAAAAAAGAACATCACAGAGAAATGTTTTCTCTTGTCGGGGGCGGTTAAAACTTTTTCAAATTGCTTTGTGGTGTAAAATGCTGTTGCTGTTATCACAGCCCTGTCTGCTGGTGTTCACTTTCGTCTGGTCACCCACCAGGTTGCTTAGAGACCTTTTATGTACAAGACCTCAGCTGATGACTGCAGCTCAACATCACCAGTGTTGAATGATTTAGACTACATGAAAACATTCAGATGACCACTTCAGAGACAGCAGCAGCATGCTGACCGACCTGCAGGTTTGTGTCAGGTCGGTGGTGAGAACAATCTCAAGTCTGATGTTTAATGTTTAAAGGATATCCTTGAGTTGAGGGTCTAGAGGCCATATGACAGCCCACCATGCACATTTTAAGACCAGACTTTAAATGATTCATGTCCATGAGCATGAAGGATTCATGGCTTTAATATCGACAAAGAAATCATCCTTAGACTTTTTTTAGTTTAGTGCTAATTAGCAAACATTAGCATGCTAAGAAGATTTATAAGATGGTGAACAATGTAAACATATTATACCTGTCATGACTCTAGAGTCATGTCTTTGTGTTATGTTCAGATTATGTTTTTTTGTCTTATATTCTCCTGTATGTGATGTCCATGTCTTTGTATCATGTCTTTGTATCGAGTCTTTGTTTTGTGTTTCTATGCCCCACTGTGTCCTTTAAGTGTCTCTTATGTTCTTCCCTCTGTCTCCCTCTGTCTGTAGTTTTGTTCCCTCCATGCATTCCCCTCGTTATCTCACCTGTTGGTCCTCCTCACCTGTTCCTCGTCTTGTCATTAATGTTTATGTATTTAGTCTGTGTCTTCCCTGCACTCCTTCCCTTAGCAAAAAGTAGTATACTTGAAGTTCATTTTATTAAGTATGCTTGAGTATAAGTATAGCAAGAATACTATGGACCATGTACTTGTAGCATACTAGAAAGTATACTAATTTAATACTTCTTCGGACTAAATTGGAACATTTTAAGTTTATAAAAGTATACTTTAAGTATACTTTATAAGGTCATTTTGAGTTTACAGAAGTACACTTTCAAGTATACATCAAGTACACTCATCTGTATACTACTAGTGTACTAAATATATACTTCTAGTCCACATTTTAGTTTATTAATATGTTAGTTTATAACAGGGGTAATACCTCAAAGCAAACCATAATTACACCAATAACAACAGAATACCCAAGAGTCTTTGCGCCACAGTCCACAAGGGGCGTTACAGTATACTGAAGTACAAGTATAAGCTTTAGTATTAAAGTATAAGTCTAAGTATTATTGTACTTAGTCTTAGACTATTCTTTATACTTTTCAGTATAAGCCAAGTATACTTCTCTATACTTTTCTTAAGTATATAAAATATAGTATATAAAAAGTACACTTCAAGTATACTGCCTCAGTTTTAGTATAAAATAAGTATACTTGTAGTACACTTGAATAAACTTCTTTTTGCTAAGGGTTGACCGTTCATTGTCTCTGTCTGCATCACCTCATGTATCTGTTCATGCCTCTGTCCTTGTCTGCTCATGCTCATGTTTCTGCCTGTTTCCAGTCTCCCCATGGTATGTGTTTTTTGGACTTTGAACTTTGCTTTTTGTTTGCACTTTGTTTAGCCTTGGTTGCTACTTTGTCTTGCTGTTGCTTTGTCCTTTGGTCTTGGACTTATTTTCTTTCGCCCTCCTTGGTTTTTGTGGATTTCAGCTTTGGTTAATAAAGCTCGCCTTTTGTTTCCCATATCCTTGCCTCCCGTGTGTAACTGCGTTTGGGTCCACCTCCTTCCCTTTCCATAGTTTTCCCTTTTTCCCCGGCGTGACAATACCTGCTTAACACATAAACAAAATGACAACAAATATATCAGTTAGCAAAGACCAGAGGGGTGTACTGCGAAGCCAGTTTAGTAGGTTAGCGAGGTGTGTTGAGTCTAAAGCCAGGCTTCCCTGTACTACAAAGGTGGCTCTCTTTTAACCCGGCTAGATCACCATGGTAACTTATGCTTAGCTCATTACCTGGTCCCGACCAGGTTATGTTCAGAGTTTCAGCTTAAAATCCGCTATAAAAGCGCCGCTGTTTCACTGTGTAACTCATTCGGAGATGGCGTCACCATTCATTGAGAACCCGGTGGACCTCGGAGCAAGAATAATTCGGGCAGCACTACGACATGAGCAGCCTCTTCGAGATCGCGCTGATCCGCTGGCATTTCCTAATGAAATTCTCTATGAGCGATATAGATTTTCAGCCGAGGGAATACGGTACATTTGCTCACTTATTGAGCCGAGTGTCAGGAATGCCACTCGAAGAAGCTGTGCGCTCACTGTCGGGCAAACTGTTTGTGTAGCCCTTAGTTTTTTTGCCACAGGAACCTACTTACATTCAGTTGGTGATGCAGAAAATCTGAGCAAGAATGTTTCACCCGTTGTAGGGCAGTGTACGCCCAAACACAAATCTTACAGGCTGGAGCTATTTTCACTGTCATAAAGGTCTTTATTGTCATTGTACAGGGACAGTAGCTACATGTGCTTGTTCATCCCGACACAGTAATACAAAAACAAACAAACAAAACACTGAACATTTATAGCCTACGCACACTCAGCCTCGCTTTCAATAAAACACACACGCGCATTCTATAACTGAGATCAGTAAAATGTGAAAACAATATAGACATCATTCAAAAATGAAAAAAGATAGTTGTTGCTTCAGTGTATTTATTTTTTAAATGGATGAGGGTTAATATGTAAAAGTTGCACAATGTTGAGCTTTCAGAAATGAAAACACTAAGGGCTTAATATAATATTGATCATAATGTTAATCATTGTTAACTTGCGCATTTACACGGTCAGCACTTTTCTGCCAGCAGCCCTCCCTCGCTCTATTGGCGGCGACAGTGTTACTTTTTGCCGTGATGGTTTCTTTGAATTCTTCATAGCCTTGCATAATAAGAATCTGCTCATCTTGAGTAAAATATGTGGCCCGGGATCGATCCATTTTCGCACAGAAGTAGAATAATATGACGTCAAACGCCCCCTTTTATGTGAACGCGCGCAGAGCACAAAGCAGAGAACCGGACTTGACAAATGAAGTTGATAACCACCGTCGCAGTACCGTTTAACTCTGTTTGGGGACTTGGGGCTTTGTTGAGCTGCATCATGAGCACAAAGCCTGGCTATGTTGAGCCCCCTTCGCAGTACAGGCCTCTGACCTGTGCATGTTAGCATGTTGATCAGCATTTAGCTCAATGCAACAAATTCCTTTGGTGGCCCACAACACACCCAGGAAGTACATCTTTTCGGCTGTATGCAACTGTGAAGCTTTCAAATAAATGAGCACACTCCGCCTCCGAAGCCGAATCCAGATTTGAATTGTTATATCCATGATCCCACCACACTTTCTCAGAAGACCCACCTGACTCTGCTTTTGACTGGTTGGTTTCATTTGTTGTGTTCTCTATGCTTGACGCACACAGTGGCTCTGGTAAAGTTGGTTCTTCTTGTGGTTTATGGGCTGAGGTCTTGCAGGTAAACACACCAACCTCTTCTGCCTTTCTTCCGGTTCTTAGCTACTGCTCTGGAGGTCACTCGAGTCAGAGAGTCTGTTTCTTGTGCTTGCATTTATCACATATAAATACATTAATGAACTATTAATATTTTCACTAAAAGAACTTCACTAGAAGGACCATGTCCACCAATGTGACCAAACCCAACCCTTTCTAAAAGTCCGAAGCATGATCTCCAGAGAGGTGGAGGTCTGTATGATCACTACTCGACTTGCCTGGCTGTAGACTCTTTAAGTACACAGACTTGGTTTAGAGAGCAGTTTGACCATTACCATGATTATAAAGCCAACATCACAGCCCCACTGGCCTCAAATAAATACATCCCACATCCTCAGCTCAGTGTTTTGTCTCCACACTGGTAGCAAGTGCATAGTTATCTACATGTTGTAATCAAACAAAGGCAGAAAATGTCTAGGTTCTCCCTCTGCAGCATAACTATGTGTTTGGACAACCAGATTAGCATCTCAACAGGGCTATCAGAGAAAGCCTGCGTTATCAGACACTTGCCTCCAGTGTGCCTAAAAAGAAGAAAAATTAAGATTCACCTCCTAATGTAGGGCACCTCAATTTGAATATTTCATGCAGTATATGCCCAGGCATCAAAACCAATCCTATTTTACATAGAGTTAATGTGATTAGAGGCACTACATTATTAATGCAGTCGGGTGGAAATAATTCCAGAGAGTGTGTTTTCCCTCTAATTTTATCTTTAAAATGAAGTGTGACTTCACAGAGTGGTCATTTCTGTCTCTATGTTTAAAGAGAGATGGCTGCTCTTCTTATCATGCTGGAGCCTTCACCTTTTTTTTTTAGTTGGATCATCGTGGGTTTCATGCATTTAAGTCAACCCTGAAATCTCCACATCACTGTGTCAGCGTTAATATAGGCCTTGTTCTTCTTCTTCCTGTGTTATTTGGGGGAATGATGGGATTGAGAAGGCTTTAGAGACCATCTCTAAGAAAGGGAACGCTGCAATCTTCTTGTAATCCAATTCCACAAAGTTCTACAGGGTGTTAAAGTCTAAATACGTTACTGCAGATATTTAATCATCTGCAGAATGAAAAATTATCTTAATATTTCTACAGTCAAACTGTCTCCGAAGGAACCCATTTCATAGCATAAGACTGGAAAACCTACACACCGAACAACAGCAAAGGGAGTGCAGTCTCAGCCAGGGAAACTTGGAAACACTTAAAAGCAGACGAAACAGGAAAACAAACACCTCAGACCACATTTACTCTGGCTCCATCTGAGACTCGCAGAAGGGTACGTCCACCGGGGCAAACTCCCCCTCAGCTGCTGCAGGACAGGAATGGCAGCAACAAATTATGTGCCAGAAAGTGGGGGCCCCCTGCCAGGGCCGAATGCATTAACCATGCTGTTTAGACTCCATAAAATAGTCCACTTCTGCCTTCGGGGAAAAGAGGGAGTTCATCCAGGGACAACATGGAGTTTCACTCACTTGAATTGATTACAAAGAGCCCCGGTTTTCTTTCGGAAGACAAGAGAGTCAACGGAAACACTCAGATACATTTTCAGTAAGTGCTCCAATCATGAATGGAGAATGAGGAGCAGACAAACACAGGAAGTCTTCATACGAAAATTAAATGGACATTGGATTTCTCTCAAGTAAGGCTGAAGGGTTCTCATATTAATACCAAAACAAGAAAAAAGAGTAAAGTAGGACAAAGTTTGACAGACAAGGGCACTTACCGGGCAAGGAGGGTCTACTGCTGCAGTCCAGAGGAAGTTGGAAGTTGATTCTTCTGAGTCAGTTCTCTGACGTTCAATCTAAATCTGTCCCAGATGGATGCCTGCAGAAAACTGTTCAGAGTCCCTGAACATCTGACAGAGACGGGAGCAGCAGGCTCGTACCGCATGCTCTCTAACACTTCTATCAGGCACAAATCAACTGAATGGAATTGGAAATGGCAACTGCAAAGTTGTTGCAGTGTGTTTCTCAACACAAAAACCAGATAAAGTAGAAACTGATAAAGGTAACTCTGACATCAGATGTGTTCATGTTGGAAACTGAATGGACCTTGGCCGAAACTCAGAGTGACCCTTTCCACGGCAGACAGGTGGGATTTATAGCACTAATGATGAATGATGGCCGCATTCTATTTAGGTGTGCTTGTTCTAGGGCGCTGGTAATAAGCATGCTCAGTCACGGACAAAGCTCACTGGGACACTTAATACATGGAGCCATCATTAATGTTAGCAGTCACACACATTTCTCTGCTCGGACAAGTCAAATTATCTTAAATATTTGAACTAATGATGTCCGACCGTTCCAGTCGTCAGTGAGATAGAGGATGGAAAACGACAATGAGGTAACAGATGCCATTATACATTTTATTTTAGGACACTATACCTGGAAACATATCAAAATATTCCATTCAGCACTCTAATTTAAATACTTTGACACCAAACACACCCTGCCGGCTCCCCATGGTGCTGCCTTTGAGTTCAGTGAGACTTCAGCCATCACAGATAACGAGATAAAGACAGTGAACAAACGTTTTCCACAAATGTAATCAAACATTTAACTGAAGTCGCTGCTGAGGCTCTGGCGGCCGGGGTGCTGCAGAGCTTTGGGGGTCCTGACATCAAAGAGTCCGTATCTTTTGGGACCGGTAAGGAGAGGGCCCCCTGGCTCCAGCTGGCTGGGATTAAAAGATGTGAGAAGCAGCTGTGAGCCGAGCAGCTGAGATGCAAACCCTCTGACACCTGCTTAACTCAGTAGATAACCACACGTCAAACAATCTGACGAAGATGATGTGGTCCGTTCTCCCAGCTGCTCCAGACTTTTCCCAGAGGTGGTTCTACATGATGGACCTTCCCTATCCTCTTTACAGCAGAATCCTCCCGCAGAGCCTGTTACACTCTGAGTTATCACCCATCTGTGATGTTTGGTGCCTTGCTGGATGTGTCTGTCAAGACACCTCCTTGTTTTAACCAACCTGAGGAGACATGAACAGCTGGTACATGTGGCCCTCGTGGCTCCAAATGCACCTCATGTGATGTGTTCTGACTTTATGTTATGTGCGATACAGTCTTTATTTTTTATCAGCAGTATCATTGTATGATGTCTTTCTATTGACTTGTTTTTGTCCAGTTCTGTATCTATTGCTCAACCACTGCTGTAATCCCTAGTAAAGGATCTATCAAGTCTCTTCTTATTATCAGAGTCATTGTTACTTGAGTTCACAAGTTTTTTTGCATTTGAGATGCTTCAAGTACTGAAAACACAAAACCAAGAGGAGGACATCTTGACTTTTTTATATCATTTTAATCTGGAAAGACGAGCGACTGATGAAAAGAAAACATTTAGCACAGCACATGATGTGTGAAATATGACAGCAGATGAGACGAGATAATGAGTCTTGTCAGAAAGTCTTTGGTGCTTCGACTCTTTGGGAGCTTTAGTGATCAAGGGGCGTCTCCCCCGAGCAGCAGCAGCAGGACGAATCCCCCGTAGAGTCCAGACACTGGTGCTGGTTGATGACTCTCGACAGACAGAATGATGAAACGATGCAAAACAGCAGCATGAATGAACTAGAGGCAGGAGACACTCGTATTCCAAAAGACAGCAGCGAGATGATAGGCCAACAGCAAAGGTGTGTCGCCGATCCGTAACCTTGTTTATGGATGTTTAAGGATGTTTCAGGATGTCTCAGGATGTTTAAGGATGTTTAAGGATGTCTCGGGATGTTTAAGGATGTTTCAGGATGTCTCAGGATGTTTAAGGATGTTTCAGGATGTCTCAAGATGTTTAAGGATGTTTCAGGATGTCTCAGGATGTTTAAGGATGTTTCAGGATGTCTCAGGATGTTTAAGGATGTTTCAGGATGTCTCAAGATGTTTAAGGATGTTTCAGGATGTCTCAGGATGTTTAAGGATGTTTCAGGATGTCTCAGGATGTTTAAGGATGTTTCAGGATGTCTCAAGATGTTTAAGGATGTTTCAGGATGTCTCAGGATGTTTCGGGATGTTTCAGGATGTCTCAGGATGTTTATGGATGTTTAAGGATGTCTCAGGATGTTTAAGGATGTTTCAGGATGTCTCAAGATGTTTAAGGATGTTTCAGGATGTCTCAGGATGTTTCGGGATGTTTCAGGATGTCTCAGGATGTTTATGGATGTTTAAGGATGTCTCAGGATGTTTATGGATGTTTAAGGATGTCTCAGGATGTTTAAGGATGTCTCAGGATGTTTCGGGATGTTTCAGGATGTCTCAGGATGTTTATGGATGTTTAAGGATGTCTCAGGATGTTTAAGGATGTTTATGGATGTTTAAGGATGTCTCAGGATGTTTAAGGATGTTTCAGGATGTCTCAAGATGTTTAAGGATGTTTCAGGATGTTTCAGGATGTCTCAGGATGTTTCGGGATGTTTCAGGATGTCTCAGGATGTTTATGGATGTTTAAGGATGTCTCAGGATGTTTAAGGATGTTTCAGGATGTCTCAAGATGTTTAAGGATGTTTTCAGGATGTCTCAGGATGTTTCGGGATGTTTCAGGATGTTTAAGGATGTATCAGGATGTTTAAGGATGTTTCAGGATGTATCAGGATGTTTAAGGATGTTTCAGGAAGTTTAAGGATGTTTCAGGAAGTTTAATGATGTTTAGGGATGTTTCAGGTTGTTTACAGATGTTTCAGGATGTTTAAAGATGTTTCAGGTTGTTTGAGGATGTTTCAGGACGTTTAATGATGTTTAGAGATGTTTTAGGTTGTTTACAGATGTTTCAGGATGTTCACAGATGTTTCAGGTTGTTTGAGGATGTTTCAGGTTGTTTGCAGATGTTTCAGGACGGTTCAGGATAATTCAGGATGGTTCAGGATGTTTCAGGTTGTTTAAGGATGTTTTAGTATGTTTCAGGTTGTTTAAGGATGTTTCAGGATGTTTCAGGTTGTTTTAGGATGTTTAAGGATGTTTCAGGTTGTTTTAGGATGTTTAAGGATGTTTCAGGTTGTTTGAGGATGTTTCAGGTTGTTTTGAAGATGTTTCAGGATGTTTCAGGTTGTTTTGGGGATGTTTAAGGATGTTTAAGGATGTTTCAGGTTGTTTTGAGGATGTTTAAGGATGTTTCAGGTTGTTTTGAGAATGTTTAAGGATGTTTAAGGATGTTTCAGGTTGTTTTGAGGATGTTTAAGGATGTTTCAGGTTGTTTTGAGGATGTTTAAGGATGTTTAAGGATGTTTCAGGTTGTTTTGAGAATGTTTAAGGATGTTTATGGATGTTTCAGGTTGTTTTGAGGATGTTTAAGGATGTTTCAGGTTGTTTTGAGGATGTTTAAGGATGTTTGAGGATGTTTGAGGATGTTTAAGGATGTTTATGGATGTTTAAGGATGTCTCAGGATGTTTAAGGATGTTTCAGGATGTCTCAAGATGTTTAAGGATGTTTCAGGATGTCTCAGGATGTTTCGGGATGTTTCAGGATGTCTCAGGATGTTTAAGGATGTTTCAGGATGTCTCAAGATGTTTAAGGATGTTTCAGGATGTCTCAGGATGTTTCGGGATGTTTCAGGATGTCTCAGGATGTTTATGGATGTTTAAGGATGTCTCAGGATGTTTAAGGATGTTTCAGGATGTCTCAAGATGCTTCAGGATGTTTGAAGATGTTAAAGGATGTTTCAGGTTGTTTAAGGATGTTTCAGGATGTTTCAGGTTGTTTAAGGATGTTTCAGGATGTTTCAGGTTGTTTTGAGGATGTTTAAGGATGTTTCAGGTTGTTTGAGGATGTTTAAGGATGTTTAAGGATGTTTCAGGTTGTTTTGAGGATGTTTCAGGATGTTTCAGGTTGTTTTGGGGATGTTTAAGGATGTTTAAGGATGTTTCAGGTTGTTTGAGGATGTTTAAGGATGTTTCAGGTTGTTTTGAGGATGTTTAAGGATGTTTAAGGATGTTTCAGGTTGTTTTGAGGATGTTTAAGGATGTTTCAGGTTGTTTTGAGGATGTTTAAGGATGTTTGAGGATGTTTAAGGATGTTTCAGGTTGTTTGAGGATGTTTAAGGATGTTTATGAATGTTTAAGGGTGTCTCAGGATGTTTAAGGATGTTTCAGGATGTCTCAAGATGTTTAAGGATGTTTAAGGATGTCTCAGGATGTTTCGGGATGTTTCAGGATGTCTCAGGATGTTTCGGGATGTTTAAGGATGTTTCAGGATGTCTCAGGATGTTTCGGGATGTTTCAGGATGTTTAAGGATGTATCAGGATGTTTAAGGATGTTTCAGGATGTATCAGGATGTTTAAGGATGTTTCAGGAAGTTTAAGGATGTTTCAGGAAGTTTAATGATGTTTAGGGATGTTTCAGGTTGTTTACAGATGTTTCAGGATGTTTAAAGATGTTTCAGGTTGTTTGAGGATGTTTCAGGACGTTTAATGATGTTTAGAGATGTTTTAGGTTGTTTACAGATGTTTCAGGATGTTCACAGATGTTTCAGGTTGTTTGAGGATGTTCCAGGTTGTTTGCAGATGTTTCAGGACGGTTCAGGATAATTCAGGATGGTTCAGGATGTTTCAGGTTGTTTAAGGATGTTTTAGTATGTTTCAGGTTGTTTAAGGATGTTTCAGGATGTTTCGGGTTGTTTTAGGATGTTTAAGGATGTTTCAGGTTGTTTTAGGATGTTTAAGGATGTTTCAGGTTGTTTGAGGATGTTTCAGGTTGTTTTGAGGATGTTTCAGGATGTTTCAGGTTGTTTTGGGGATGTTTAAGGATGTTTAAGGATGTTTCAGGTTGTTTTGAGGATGTTTAAGGATGTTTAAGGATGTTTCAGGTTGTTTTGAGGATGTTTAAGGATGTTTCAGGTTGTTTTGAGGATGTTTAAGGATGTTTGAGGATGTTTGAGGATGTTTAAGGATGTTTATGGATGTTTAAGGATGTCTCAGGATGTTTAAGGATGTTTCAGGATGTCTCAGGATGTTTCGGGATGTTTCAGGATGTCTCAGGATGTTTAAGGATGTTTCAGGATGTCTCAAGATGTTTAAGGATGTTTCAGGATGTCTCAGGATGTTTCGGGATGTTTCAGGATGTCTCAGGATGTTTATGGATGTTTAAGGATGTCTCAGGATGTTTAAGGATGTTTCAGGATGTCTCAAGATGCTTCAGGATGTTTGAAGATGTTAAAGGATGTTTCAGGTTGTTTAAGGATGTTTCAGGATGTTTCAGGTTGTTTAAGGATGTTTCAGGATGTTTCAGGTTGTTTGAGGATGTTTAAGGATGTTTCAGGTTGTTTGAGGATGTTTAAGGATGTTTAAGGATGTTTCAGGTTGTTTTGAGGATGTTTCAGGATGTTTCAGGTTGTTTTGGGGATGTTTAAGGATGTTTAAGGATGTTTCAGGTTGTTTTGAGGATGTTTAAGGATGTTTCAGGTTGTTTTGAGGATGTTTAAGGATGTTTAAGGATGTTTCAGGTTGTTTTGAGGATGTTTAAGGATGTTTCAGGTTGTTTTGAGGATGTTTAAGGATGTTTGAGGATGTTTGAGGATGTTTAAGGATGTTTCAGGTTGTTTGAGGATGTTTAAGGATGTTTATGAATGTTTAAGGGTGTCTCAGGATGTTTAAGGATGTTTCAGGATGTCTCAAGATGTTTAAGGATGTTTAAGGATGTCTCAGGATGTTTCGGGATGTTTCAGGATGTCTCAGGATGTTTCGGGATGTTTAAGGATGTCTCAGGATGTTTAAGGATGTTTCAGGATGTCTCAGGATGTTTAAGGATGTTTCAGGATGTCTCAAGATGTTTAAGGATGTTTCAGGATGTCTCAGGATGTTTCGGGATGTTTCAGGATGTCTCAGGATGTTTATGGATGTTTAAGGATGTCTCAGGATGTTTAAGGATGTTTCAGGATGTCTCAGGATGTTTAAGGATGTTTCAGGATGTCTCAAGATGTTTAAGGATGTTTCAGGATGTTTCAGGATGTATCAGGATGTTTAAGGATGTTTAAGGATGTTTCAGGATGTTTAAGGATGTTTCAGGAAGTTTAAGTATATTTAAGGAAGTTTAAGGATGTTTCAGGAAGTTTAATGATGTTTAGGGATGTTTCAGGTTGTTTACAGATGTTTCAGGATGTTTATGGATGTTTCAGGTTGTTTGAGGATGTTTCAGGAAGTTTAATGATGTTTAGAGATGTTTCAGGTTGTTTACAGATGTTTCAGGATGTTCACAGATGTTTCAGGACGGTTCAGGATAATTCAGGATGGTTCAGGATGTTTCAGGTTGTTTAAGGATGTTTTAGTATGTTTCAGGTTGTTTCAGGATGCTTCAGGATGTTTGAGGATGTTAAAGGATGTTTCTGGTTGTTTAAGGATGTTTCAGGATGTTTCAGGTTGTTTAAGGATGTTTCAGGATGTTTCAGGTTGTTTTGAGGATGTTTAAGGATGTTTCAGGTTTGAGGATGTTTAAGGATGTTTAAGGATGTTTCAGGTTGTTTTGAGGATGTTTCAGGATGTTTCAGGTTGTTTTGGGGATGTTTAAGGATGTTTAAGGATGTTTCAGGTTGTTTTGAGGATGTTTAAGGATGTTTCAGGTTGTTTTGAGGATGTTTAAGGATGTTTAAGGATGTTTCAGGTTGTTTTGAGGATGTTTAAGGATGTTTCAGGTTGTTTTGAGGATGTTTAAGGATGTTTGAGGATGTTTAAGGATGTTTCAGGTTGTTTGAGGATGTTTAAGGATGTTTATGAATGTTTAAGGGTGTCTCAGGATGTTTAAGGATGTTTCAGGATGTCTCAAGATGTTTAAGGATGTTTAAGGATGTCTCAGGATGTTTCGGGATGTTTCAGGATGTCTCAGGATGTTTCGGGATGTTTAAGGATGTCTCAGGATGTTTAAGGATGTTTCAGGATGTCTCAGGATGTTTAAGGATGTTTCAGGATGTCTCAAGATGTTTCAGGATGTCTCAGGATGTCTCAGGATGTTTCGGGATGTCTCAGGATGTTTATGGATGTTTAAGGATGTCTCAGGATGTTTAAGGATGTTTCAGGATGCCTCAGGATGTTTAAGGATGTTTCAGGATGTCTCAAGATGTTTAAGGATGTTTCAGGATGTTTCAGGATGTATCAGGATGTTTAAGGATGTTTAAGGATGTTTCAGGATGTTTAAGGATGTTTCAGGAAGTTTAAGGATATTTCAGGAAGTTTAAGGATGTTTCAGGAAGTTTAATGATGTTTAGGGATGTTTCAGGTTGTTTACAGATGTTTCAGGATGTTTATGGATGTTTCAGGTTGTTTGAGGATGTTTCAGGAAGTTTAATGATGTTTAGAGATGTTTCAGGTTGTTTACAGATGTTTCAGGATGTTCACAGATGTTTCAGGACGGTTCAGGATAATTCAGGATGTTTCAGGTTGTTTAAGGATGTTTTAGTATGTTTCAGGTTGTTTCAGGATGCTTCAGGATGTTTGAGGATGTTAAAGGATGTTTCTGGTTGTTTAAGGATGTTTCAGGATGTTTCAGGTTGTTTAAGGATGTTTCAGGATTTTTCAGGTTGTTTGAGGATGTTTAAGGATGTTTAAGGATGTTTCAGGTTGTTTTGAGGATGTTTAAGGATGTTTCAGGTTGTTTTGGGGATGTTTAAGGATGTTTAAGGATGTTTCAGGTTGTTTTGAGGATGTTTCAGGTTGTTTTGAGGATGTTTAAGGATGTTTAAGGATGTTTCAGGTTGTTTTGAGGATGTTTAAGGATGTTTCAGGTTGTTTTGAGGATGTTTAAGGATGTTTAAGGATGTTTGAGGATGTTTAAGAATTTCAGGTTGTTGGAGGATGTTTAAGGATGGTTCAGGATGTTTCAGGTTGTTTAAGGATGTTTCAGGATGTTTCAGGTTGTTTAAGGATGTTTCAGGATGTTTCAGGTTGTTTGAGGATGTTTAAGGATGTTTAAGGATGTTTCAGGTTGTTTTGAGGATGTTTAAGGATGTTTCAGGTTGTTTTGGGGATGTTTAAGGATGTTTAAGGATGTTTCAGGTTGTTTTGAGGATGTTTCAGGTTGTTTTGAGGATGTTTAAGGATGTTTAAGGATGTTTCAGGTTGTTTTGAGGATGTTTAAGGATGTTTCAGGTTGTTTTGAGGATGTTTAAGGATGTTTAAGGATGTTTGAGGATGTTTAAGAATTTCAGGTTGTTGGAGGATGTTTAAGGATGTTTGAGGATGTTTCAGGTTGTTTTGAGGATGTTTAAGGATGTTTAAGGATGTTTGAGGATGTTTAAGGATGTTTCAGGTTGTTTGAGGATGTTTAAGGATGTTTGAGGATGTTTCAGGTTGTTTTGAGGATGTTTCAGGTTGTTTTGAGGATGTTTGAGGATGTTTCAGGTTGTTTTGAGGATGTTTAAGGATGTTTCCACGCCGTTATTTAAGAATGATCTTCCTGTGGGAGTAGTCATGAAGCCCTATGACAGGCTGACATCTCCAGCATGACCTAAGTTACCTTTAGATGCTTTTATGAGCGACTATCATCCGAGCAGAGAGCAGAGACTCTGCAGACTGACCCGGCCTCTTGTCTGCTTCGTGTCACCTCAGGTTAAACTACAGCGGCTGGCCCTGCAGGCCTCATAGGCAGCTCCATCTGAACGCCACGACCCAGTAGTCCCATGACAATTACAGTACACTTGTTCTAGCAGTCTTACCAAGAGCACAAGAATTAGCAAGACGGGTCTCAACTAACGAGCTTTTTCTCTGGTGTGAGACTTGTTTCAGTACTGTGTCGGTGTCCTTTTGATAAAAGTGCATGAAGACACACTAACACAAACTGATGAAGTACATTTGCTGAACTGTCCTAAACTTGGATTCATTCAGTCATGAATATTTAATCCATCCATCCTCCATAAGCACTTGTTGTGAGAGACTGACGGTGATCTCAGCTGATGTTGGGTGAGAGGTGCTCTGAATATTTAGTGCTAAAGAGAAATAACATTTGAAGTCCACAGCTTTACTTTTGTATTCAACTCAGTTTGATCTCAGTTTGGGAGCATAGATATTCACTACTTGTGCTGTAAAAACACCTGTTAAAGGATAGGTCCACCCCAAACAGAAAATTCAGTCGTTATCTACTCACCCCAATGCTGCTGGGAGGTCGGATGAGGTTTTGTGGTCCGCTAAACATTTCAGGAGCTTTGCAGCAAAACAGCCTTCTGGAGACAACTGGAGTTTATGGGGACTTGTTTGAAAAACAGCTCTGGTATTGGAGCAGCCGTGGTCAAGATTCATAAACCCCAAACTTCTTGAAAATATGAATAAAATCTCTCGGCAACATTGCCTGAAAACACTTGTTTTCTCAGTTTCCATCCTGCTGTGTCATCATTAATATGAATGTAAATATGGCAGCATGCAGCTCCATCTCTGCGTACTACTCTCTGCTGTGTCCTCGATAAAGCTTCTCTGCAGCGTGTGCATTCACACAAGGGACTTAGCACATTTACTGTAGTTCACATAAATCCTTCATGAAAATAAAAATCTCGGGACCATGATTTCCCTTGAGTTCCAGTTCAAGAACATCTCAAATTTAATCTAAGAGGACAACTTAAAAATATTTGGAGGAAAATAAATTGAGTATTCATTTATTCTGACAGTCGAGTGGCATTTACTGTTTATTCCATTTCCATTTACCTCCTTTCAGCCTTTAAAAGCACAATATATTTTCAGAACTGAAGGCCTTCCAGCTCCATGTATGGCTCTTTTATTTATCTAAATTGAGAAAACAAATATAAATGTGACGAAGGCTGAGGACCATCTCAAGTGAATGGAGAATCACCATAAGGCCTGTTTGCCACAGGATGGTGACAGGAGGACAAATATAGCTCAGAAAACCTGGCAGACTTTGTCAACGGCCAGTTTCTGTCCAGTTTGCTCCAAACCCTCAGTTAAGAAAAGCAGAGAATGAACCCGTCACCCCGCCAGCATTCAGCCTGTGAGACCTTTGATATTCTTGCCTTTCTTCCAATCAACACGGTTTACTGCAGATGAAAAGAAATATGCACACAACAGAAATTAATGAGGCGCTTGAGAAAAACAATGCACAATAATATTCTGCATTTTCAGCAAGTCTGACAAAGAAACAAGACGGAAAAATGCTGTTTGGTTTCCACACACTGATCCACTGACAGAGAGATGGAGACTTCTTCTTTGCAATCTCTCGTTTGAAAGCATAACAGTCATTACGGCTGTGTGGGCTCTAAAAAGCATGGCAGCATTAACTGTAAGCAAGATTTTTTTTCAGAACCAGCAATTCTTGAGGGCAACTTGTTTGACGTGTATCAAAAACAAAAAAGCTGCATATAAAAGCAGAAAATGACTAAAATCTGCACTCTGAACGCAAAGACCCTGAGGAGAGAGCAGTTTACATCGACCTGGGGCTGCAAAGAGCTATTGACATTATCAAATAATAATAAAAAAAATAATAATAATAAAAGAGGCACTATAGAGAAAATCACCATTTCTCAAAGATGACTCTTTCACATATTTATCCAACCTTTAGTCCAAAACACAGATACTGTTGGTTTGCTAGCTTGAAAGAGATCCATTGAAACACTGAAACAAGTAGACTTTTGTTAGCAGCTAACCAGAATATTGTCTGCATATATTTGGAAACAAAACCTCCTGATGGTGGTGACAGAACAGGGGATCAGAGCAATCACAGCTGCTCCTCTAGGGACCATGTAGCAGACAGTCATCCTCATGGTGGTGTGAAGAGACATGGGATCCCCAAAGTTTGAATTAATTGTCTGTAAACATTCATGTTTCCTTGACAAAGTCATTAGTACAAATCATTTGGAACGATGAGTGTCTCTCGGCCTACATCATTTGTTTTTGCCATCCAGATAGCACAAGTGGAGATATCTCTGAAAAATACAACAGCATATCAAATCTACTGTCAGAATGGACTTTGGTTGAAAGTGTCTTTAAACTAGACTCCCACGTCCCAGCTGAATGCCTCCATGGCCGAACATGTTATGCAGAATATTATGTTGTCACAGTTCCTTTAACGTCTGATCTCCTGGATATCAGATTTAAGCATATAACTTCATCTGCATGTGCACTTTACTGTACATATTACATGAATTCTTGAGTTATGGCTCAAAACTCCACCAAATTCGAATCAATTAATCCCTCAGTCCGATTGGACATTTGTACCAAGTTTGAGGAGTTTCTGCCGATGTGTTTCTGAGATATGGCGTCAGGTGAAACAAGCACCACCAACGTCGGATCAGCTAATCCTTGAGACATTGAGAACATTTGTACCAAATTTGAAGAGATTCCCTTCAAGGCATTCTTGAGAGCTGGACAGATAGAAAACCCAAAAATATAAAAGTATTAAGAACTCAGGCGATGTCAAAGTATAACTGGTGATTGTTTTACACGAAGAAATGCTTGTAAATTTTCAAGGAAGCACAAAGCTTCACGTCACAGGCTGGATCAACCTCATCACACCAGACACTGATATTTATTGCGGCTCTGGACTACAACCCCAAATATTTCTTTATTGCCAAATCGGCCGGCGGGTTAACCCAAACTCTAACCCTTAATTGATTAATTTGGAGGCTTAACCCTAATCTTAATTTCTGAATGTGTTCTCACATATTTACAACTTCATAACCTTAGACTATCCAGAGTGTCTCCCCTCAGTTCCTACGAGGGCCCCTTATACACAGAGAATAACCAAAAGCAGCAGAGTTTATCATCTGGGGATCCTGAATGTCTGAAAGTATCATGGCAGCTGTTGAGATATTTCAGTCTGGAGCAACGTAGTGGACGGAGTTACAGACAAACAGCTAGCGTGGCTCCAAACTGACACACACATTGATTTTTAAAACAGTAACTAGCAGACGAGCAGCGTTTCTGACAAACTCAGTCTCTCAAGTGTTGACAGTACTAAAGCAAAGTTTATTAGAATAAACAAAGAAAACATCACAAAGACAAAATAGCTATAAATCTATCATCTTCCTCATTTTGTTTTTCGTACAGTGTGTTTCCTCCACACTTCAATAATAAAGTTGAAAAGTGTAAATGGTTCAGAGTCAAACTGGGCGTCGAGGAGCTGCTGACCTTCAACCTGCCTGAACTGTCACAAATATCCCAGAGAAGGTTTTTGATGAAGAAAATCTCTGGGTTCTTCCATTTATAGTCACACACTATTCCACACACACATCACACATGCGCGCATACACACACACACACATACACACTCAGACCAATGTCTTAACTTTGGTCTTGTTGTCAAACAGGGTGCTACCCACTTCAGGGTGCTCAACACTTGTCTAAGTGAAGACTGCTACACCCATCATGTAGCACCTTCAGGGCCTCAACGGTTTACAAATCACTGAAGTCTGAAGGACAAACATGCACACACTGTTTATTTATAATTATTTACAATTCTGCAAAACTCAAGCCATGTTCAGCCTCTCGCAGCTCAGCCCGTCGCTCCTCCTCAGGACCCTCCTCTCGCTCAGCAGGGGTCCGGCTGGGGGTTGAGGTTAGTGGATCCTCGTCAGCTCCTCCACAATCTTAATAACCTCGTCCACTGTGGCCTCACGCTTCATGCCGCTGCCGTCATCGATCTGGAATTGAAAGACATCAAACAGTGAGACTCCACCAGAGCCTGTAGATGGAGCAGTGAACCGGTACAGACAGGTGTGTTCACAGAGGGAGGCACCTAAACATGCACTCAGTCTTCAATGTCCCTTTTGTAAAGATTTGAAAAGCTGCATCAGATGTATGTTTTTCAATGTGATGTTTGAGAACTAACCTAAAAAAAATTCTTTTTAAACAAATTGATTTTTTTGTATTTAATTTGTGTTTCTTCTGAGACGCAAGGGATGAATGATACCTATCAGCCTGATATTGGGGAATTTATAGTATCTGCTATTCATCCTATCAGTGAAATTCTACCTGATGAATAGAGACAGTTTTATTAATCCACGTTACGTTCAGGGACTTTACAACCTCAGTGGCTGTTTGAGCAATGAAAGTTAAGTTGAGCACAACCAGGGAGTCTGAAACTGTTCCCTCAGAACACAGATTGCATTCAATAGGAGCAATAACCCTGTTTGATCTGCACTTCAATTCAAACTACATGTGAATATCTTTAAATACAAACACGTGAAATTATCAGTTATGTTTTTGGAATCGGCCACAACAAGAAGGTTTTATACACTTATTTTTACCTATCGGCGATGAGAAAAAGAGGATTATCAGTTCTTGTCCATCAAAATGAGCAAACGCTGCCAAACTCAGATCTGTGGTATCACAACTTGAGCCCAAAATGATAATTCAGACTTTCATAGAACGCCGGCTCCACCTGTCTCAGCAAGTCAATCTCTGGACGGTCTACAAAAGGTGGAGAACTCTGCTACGAGGCTGTTGACCAGGTGCAGCAGGACGTCTCACATAACAACTACTTCATATTCTTTAAACTGGCTGCCCATCGCACATACGGAGCCTGAAGGCACCGCTGAGCTCAGAGCTTCAGTACAGAGCAAAGGCTGAAGTGGTTTGTTTCCTCTGACTGGTGTTCTGCAATCTGCTGATTTATTCACTCTCATTTATTCAAACTGGCCCTCATGCTGTCTGCTGTGTGTGTGTGTGTGTGTGTGTGTTTGGTGTCTTTGACAACTCTTTGTGACTTTGCTCTGTGAAAACTTCTGTATTAAATCCACTTTACTCACTTGCTCTAAAAGAATTGACCATCTGGTTGTTTTGGGCTTTTTCACACTGACTTTTCAGGGAGCTGCACAGACTGGTTTAGCTTTAACTAACTAACTGCAATCTATGTTTTATTATGGGTTAATAGTTCAGATCATTTGTGAGAAAATTACAAACATTGGACAGTTCTCAAACTTGAGTTTCTGCTGCATCTAATATGATGCATCAGTTCATTGAAATATAATCGATATAAGAGCAGTATCCAAATAGTGAGAAGCTGCAACTGTAATGAAGTAAGTCAGCGCTGTGATGTCCCAGCCAACAGATCTGGTTCTCCAGATGTCACTGTGTTTGGTACAGACCGCGACAAACGTCACATCAGCATGAATCTAATAATTTTTCAGTGAAAAATGGATACTGTGATGCAGAAATGATCATTTCAACCAACTGTGATTCATATTACATTTTGATTGTTTTTAGCATATTGCTTGTTTCAAAGTGCATTTACTCACAAGGATGCAAATGAACAACTGATGCTGCCACATATTGTATTTAAAGTAATGCTCCAGCTTGTGTTGAATCTTGGCTTTAAACAGAAGTTGGCAAAGAAGGCTTCCACATATTTTGGACTGTTTTTAAGCAGCTGGTCTTGAGAGGCGAACAGGGAACAGTCTTTGTGTATGAGCTGAAAGTGTCATCCCTTTTAAAGATCCAGCGACAGTAAAGACAGACAGCATGCAGAATTTGCTTATTTGTTCTGCCAAAAGTAATGTTTTGAAAGTTATTCCCAGTTCTCAACCACAGAGCACAGGAGCAACTGTATGGAAGGATCTTTGAAGGTTCGACATCGCTTCCAGCCAAATGCAAAAATAACAGCTCGGTATCGGTGTAATTCTTCACTAGCCGTTTCTGAGAGAAGCATCATAAGCTTGTTATCAGAGTGGAGGTCTGGGCTTGTATAACAAGCTTAAGTCTTGCTGTTATTAAATGATCTTTAAGATTTGTGGCCATAACAGGTCACCACAAGCTGAGCCAGCAACCCTGCAATGAGGAAGCTGTTAAGTAAGCTTAATGCCTCTGTGCTTAATCTCCTTTTAGAGTATGAAGCAACTCAGTGGGTTCACAATTCTGACAGAACTTAGCCAGACTTTCTCTCACGAATATAGGGATGAAAGAGACGCACAGAAAAAGGTTCAACAGGTAGCATCAGAGTCTGGAGGAAGATGAGCTCCTACCTGCAGAGTGCTCACGACCTCCTGCATCTTGGCTCGGCCCAGATCCAGGAAGCTCTCGATCAGATCCCCGTCGATGAATCCCGTGGCCTGTTCTGTCTTACGCTCTGTGTGGAAGGACCTCCAGGTGCCACGGAGTCAAGGAAAATCAATGCAAGGCTGCTGCTTCACCTGAGGATTGCACTTTAGGTACAATATTGCATATTTTACCTCAGGCACAGGCAAGAAACACACAGAACTGTGTGGGAAGTCTAATAAAAAACAGCACAGTTCAGAGGAAAATGCAGCTGGGCCCAGCAATCCATCAGGATCCAGTATTCGATGCTGTTGAGCCTATAGAGAACTGGTGTTTCGACAGCAGCTTGCAAAAGCATTACATTTATGATGCATAAAACATCAGTTTTTCAGGGTTGTATGTATGTATGTATGTATGTATGTATGTATGTATGTATGTATGTATGTATGGGCCATCACCTTTAGTTTCCTGAATTCTCACATTATCATGTTTAATCCACAACATTCCTTAAAAATGACTGCAGGTTTGGAAGGTCAGTGGTTTGATCCGAGGATCCCCGGCCAAATCACAGAGTGTCCTTGGGCCCACGGCTGTTCCACTGGTGTGTGAGTGTTTGTGAATAGCTGAGCATAGAAATACCCAAGGTGCTTTGAATGTGAAGCATTGTATCACTCCTGATGAGCAGGTCGACACCTTACATGGCTGCCTCCGCCATCAGTGTATGAATGTGTGTTAAAGGATGAATGTGACCAATGTTTAAAGCACTTTGAGTAGTCAGTAGACTAGAGAAGTGCTTTATAAAAGACAAGTCAATCTGCTAAATCCTTGTTACAAGCTGGACCATTTCTTTTATTTTCATACCGACTGTTCTGACAATTATTTTCACAATTAACTATTTAGCTGAGAAGGTGTCACAAAATAGAGAACAATGCTTCTCACATGCCCCTAAAGCTGCTCTTCTCACCAGTGGTATTAATCTGAAGAGATGTTTTTTTCACAGGAGAACTGTAACCCACGGCACTGTTGCTTGAAATTGCTTTGAGTGATTTAGAACAATCAAGCATCTCAGTGATTAGCACAGGGCGGTGATGGAGAACACAGCTGGGAGGGTTGGTCCATTAACTGTGCCTGGATAGTGCCCCGTTTCTGGAGCCACAACTCTTCTAGCAAATCTTTCTTTATCCACAACATGTTTGCAGAGTATTTCTGCTCCCCTGCTGGAGCTCACTTCTGGCAGCATGATGTTGTCTGCAGCACCACACGTAATAGAAACATGATGGAGCAGTTTGGCAGACCTCGCAATGTTTGTGCATGTGTCGTATTTTGTGCAGTGTGACAGAATCTGTTCCACCCTGACGCTGAATGTTTCATGTCCACCAGCACTTATGAGAAAACGTGACAATATGCTTGAACTCAAATGAAGGAAAGACCAGCATTTTTTTGCTGCAATGTCTGATTAGTTCTGATGATTCATCAATCAGTTATTAACATTGTTAATTCATTTTTGTTATCAGGTCTTGAATCAGAGCAGAGCGGAGCGGCCACATTGATTCTATTCCACACATGAGATGTCGACCAAACACATTCAAAGGAAGTATTACTGACTGGATTAAACAAACAGGGTTTACTGTAGAGAACACAACCACAGTGGTCAGTGCAGCTCGCTCTGCCACTGTGACCCTGTGAATACATGAGAAGGATATAAGCTGTGCTCGATCTTGCCCACGCTCTTGATGACCTTGTTGAGGCGGTTCTGCAGGTCCAGGAGGAGGCTGTACCAGCCTTCAGACAGGGACGTCACCAGACCTAACACACAGACAGACAGAAAGACACGTCAGTACAACCCTCTGTTTTTAAGGCATGATCAGAACAGATCTACAGCTCAATGCAGCAGCTGGTTGATGTTGTTCTCATCAGACTGACAGAAGACAGAAGCTTTAAGACTTCACAACAGCCATATAAAAAGCTCGACATTAGCCCTTTTTAGATAGAAAAGGCTGCACATTTGCTCCAAGGTAAGGACGGCAATGTGCCGGCGTGTCTTTCTAAAACGGAGGCGTAATTTTCCAAAAGCCGCCTCTTAAATAGGCGTAAACATGTGACTACAGTTACGAGCAGTTTGGTGTGGATAGGAAATTGTATGTTGAAGTTATAAAGCCTCGATGCTTGACGGCGTGAGGACAAAATGGTTTCCACCGCATCGCCAACATAACCTTGGCGCATCTGAATGATTTCCATAACTTTTGTTCTTCGACGCATGAAGAAAATTACTGAGTTAATTTGAAGACTGTGGTGTTTAAGCTCTAGGACAAGATAATTTTCAAAGGGTTTTTTGTGCGTCCGGTCATGAGGAATATGCGTACCAATTTTCGTCCTTCTATGTTACAAGTAGGAGGCGGGGCATCACAATAGGTGGCGCTACAGAGCCCACGCGTCACGGCCACGCCCCATGACTACACAGATCTCATCAGGGCGACTCCCTCTGCATTCCTAAGAGATTTGGTCGAGATAGGACATTGTATGAAGAAGTTATGAGGACACGATGCTTTACGGCGAAGGATTTGAATTGACCGCTCCACTGTGGCCAACAGGTATGACGTAGGATAAAGATTTCCATAACTTTTCATCTTCAAGGTCAGAGGATGCTACTGAGTGACTTTGAAGTCGGTGGTGTTACATCTGTAGGAGGAGATAATTTAAGTACGCAGATTGGCAATATTTCAAAATGGCGGCCAAAAGCAAAATGGCAGACTAAGTATTGATGCTGAGATTTGTTCGGGGAGACAGCCTCGACAGTTACGAGCAGTTTGGTGTGGATAGGAAATTGTATGTTGAAGTTATAAAGCCTCGATGCTTGACGGCGTGAGGAAAAAATGGTTTCCACCGCCCCGCCCACTAAAGTTTGGCGCAGCTGAATGATTTCCATAACTTTTGTTCTTCAAGGCATGAAGAAAATTACTGAGTTAATATGAAGACTGTGGTGTTTAAGCTCTAGGACAAGATAATTTTCAAAGTAGGCATGAATTGGACAAAAACGCCGCCACACATCTAAATGGCTGACTTCCTGTTGGAGTGACGGTATCGCTCCAAGAGGATTTTTTGTGCATCTGGTCATGAGGAATCTGCGTATTGATTTTCGTTCTTCTACGCACTTGTGGGAGGCGGGGCTGAACATTAGGGGGCGCTACAGAGCCCGCAGGTCATGACCTCGCCCAACGACATTAGATTATCAAATTTTTCGCCATATGTGACGTATATTCCAAATTTGGTGAGTTTTTGGGTATGTTCAGGCTTCCAAAACTGCAGTCAAAGCGGTATAGGGCGTAATAATAATAACCAACAGTCAGAAACCCGGAGTTCATCAATTGAAAGGTAATCATTAAGCAATATGAACAAATACAACTTTAACAAAAATGTAGGTTATTTTAACACAGGTAAACTCGCTAAAAACAGAAGCTGACTTTTTCCCACTGCAGCGAGATGACCACGCCTTTTTTCGTGAAAATCAGAGGACAGTAGAAGAGGACAATAGCTCTTCAGGAATCATCATGAGGATGTTCAAATGTGTTTTAAATTGGACAAATTTTTTTCCTGGAGCTGATAACAGAAGTTGCTGAGCAGTCAGAAAGTTTTACATGTACTGTACCGATCAGAGACCGACAAACACTCAAGCCACCTACAGTGGTTTCTTTTTAAATGTAGTGAGGGCTGACTGAGAGATGTTCACAGTGCTGATAGACTGGAACAGATACAAACAAGTTTTAACAAGCCAATGGCAGGGTTCGTACACATTTTTTAAGGTCAAATTCAAGCACTTTTCAAGCACTTTTAAGGGTCATTTTATAATTATTATATATATACACTTGTGATTTTTTTCTTCACTTTTTATCACAATTATGTACATTGTATTATGCTGTAAACATGCCCCTGCAATGGCCTCATTTTCACATTGAAGACTGAAGCTGAAAGTTATCAGGTGTTTTGAGGTGACTGTCCAGGCTGGAAGGGGTCCGAAATCAGGGAACTTCAAATGGTTTCATCTCTTGGTGACACTAAGTTGCTTTAACAAGACACAGAGTCCATTTCTGTCTGTCTATCTCACCGCCAGCCCAAACTCTCTCCTGTATGTTGAAAGTAACGGGTGAGACATCAGAAGTTAAAAGGATTGATCAGGACTGGAAAACTCATTGGACATTAGATGACATTTTTAGAAATCCTGTTCTCACATCTGTCACCATCAGTTCCAGAATGATAATCTGTCTGGTTTTCCACGTTTATTAGCGGTTAGTCCACTTGTTGGTTTCTTTTTAGTTAGAATGATCACAGGGCCTACAGCTTCTTCCCAGAAACATCTAATATATCACAGTATCTCGAGGAGCAATAAGACTAGCAGGGGTATTCTTCTTCATTACACACTCATGCCCGTTATGTCTTATTGGCGAATGTGGAAAGTTTTTACGGTAACGCACAATGGTTCTCATTTCCTGCTAAACTTTCCTGAGAGACTTTTGAACAAATCACAGACGGTGCTGAGGTGAAATAACACGCTGTGTTAATCCTGTGGAAGCGCAGGGTGTAAATGACTGTTGTGTCCAAATGATTTGCACTCGCTATTTTTCATCTCTGCCATCATTATTGCCAGGCTGAAAGTTACTAGTTTAAATCTGAGTAATGAGGTGTAAAAATATGATGTCTCACCCCTTTCTTCCTTCCTTTCTCACATGGAGACATTAGTTCTGAATAAATGGTTTTGACAAAAATGTGTCTACTCCCTAATTGGTCTTTGGTCTTGTTACTGCAGACAGCTGATTATTAGAAAAGCTGGAAATGAAAACCATCTGTGAGCATTTGTAAGGTGGAGACGGTGGCACTGCACATTATGTTCCTGCAAATGCCGAATGTAAGTCAACTTTTTCATGAGATTATTTACAGGAGTTTACGATCAAACACATTTTATGTTCACTGGGTTTACTGCGCTCTCTTTGAAATATATTCCACTGAAAGTCAAACTGTCCACAGAGATGTCTGGGGATTATCCTGCGCACTAGAGACAGTGCCCTTCGAATACACAGGATGCTGTGAACTTGACAAATAAAATAAAATAAAATAAAATAAATAAATAAATAAATAAATGAATCTGATCACCTCCACTGAATCAAGGTGGAGGCAGAACTCTCAGCAGCGGATCCACAAAATGTAAAAAATAAATAAAAAATTAGCAAACATCTGTTGGCTTCACATTATTAGAGATAAGAAAGAAAAAGTTGTTTTTAGTTTACCATCCTGTTACTTAGCTTTGAGCACTTACAAGAGGAAACCGGTAGACTGTCTGCCAAGAAAGAGTAAAGAATGCAACATGCTGTTAAAGCCCAAGTTTGTAATTCAGCACTTCAGTAAGAGAACATATTAAACCTACAAGAATCAATGTTTGTATTACTGAACTATAGGAGGTGCAAAGAGGTGGATTCTGTTACTTTTGGACTAAACCAGGCTAGCTGTTTCTCTTCATTCCTGTTTTTATGCTAAGCAAAGGTAAGCTAAGCTAAGTTAAGCTGAGCTAAGCTAATTGACTCCTGGGTGTAGCCATCCATTTATCCTTTTTAACTTATCATGCAGTGATGTAAGGTAAATCATTGTTCTTCAGATTTAACTCTTGGCAACATCGCAAAGAAGTGGATTCTTAAAATGCAGAAATATTCCATAAAAACCGTGAATTGGAACAACTGAGGTCATCTGTTGTGTTTTGTGTTTTGCTGTCCACCACAGCAGGGTTGTAACTCAAGTGTTTTGAGTGTAAATGCTTGTGTGAGTGTGAAATCATCCTACCAATCATGCCGTTAACGGTGCCGAAGAGCACAGAGCCCTGGGTGGGCGTGGAGCTCTCGCCCAGATTCTGCAGCACCAGTGAGCCATGGCAGAAGACATTGACAAACTCCCCGAGGTGGAAGACCCCCACCTCCTGAAGGTGCTGCCGCTCCTCGTCCGTGGTGGCAGCACTGACCGTGGGAAGGACGGTGGGAGAGAAACACAAAGAGGGGAGAAAGAAAGATTACAAACATTGGGGGATGAAACATGTAGGATGTGGAGAGAGGAGCCAACAGAAGGAGGAGAGATTGAATCAAAGAGTGAAAGGAAAAAGATGTCCAAAGGTAAGGTAAGAAATATTTAGGGGCATGATTGATTGATTAAGCAAGAAAAAAACAAGCAGGGCGGAGATATCAGAAGCGTTGGAAAAGGTCAGAGAGTGATAGAGAGGTAATGGGAATAAAGAGGGAGGCAAGGTGGAGAGCGCAACAGGAGAGAGATGTGATACAAAAATAAAGGTCAAAAGCATTGAGCGGTCCGACCTGATGTATTAGGTGGATGATAAGGGGTGGCATAAATGTAACACTCTCACTTTCAGAGCACATCTTTCATCCTTTTCCATGAAATCAACACTTGTCTAACAGAAAATGACTAAAGTGGGAAACGCAGCCGAGCAGATAAAAGCTCGGTGGCGTGATTATTCATAATTCCCAGAACAAATGGAAGGACAATGATATTAAAGCACATTGGTGTCGACGATGCTGTTCTAAAAAAGTATCAATGGTCTGAGTGTAGGAGGAGCAGCCAAATAATCACACAACACTGATCTCAGTGGATAATCACTGGAGGTGATTCACAAACGTTCGGTCAATTTGGCTGTAGAGGAGCAGCTCTGGACACTAAAATATCAAATATCAAATATTATCTAAGATCTTATGTTTTCTCACCTGTCCTTCTGGCAGACAAACAGATTGAAGGCATTCTCTGCCCCCAAAAAGTTGTCATCATCCAGGATTTCAACTGCACTCATCCAGTTAGGATTGAAGTCACGTGCAATCTGACAAAAAAAAAACATGAGTGAGTTGGATAAAACGGTAAAGAACACAGAGGGAACACCAGCAAGCTTCTTGTCTCCAAGTCAACACTGTATTATATATGAGAAGGAAGGTGCTGACTCAAAAACAAGTGCCGGAATCGAAACACAGTCAATAAGTACAAGTACAAGGGCAGTGGAATTTTTAAATAGCCTTGAAGAAATTCACATACTGAAAAATGAAAATAATTACAACACCCTGAGACATTGGTTCTGTCTGTGCAGGTTCGCTTCAGGCTGCATACTGTGAGCAGCGTGATCAGATCAGCAGCCACACAAACACCGCTCGGCATCCATATAATATGTGCTGTAACTTACTGCATCACATCACTGCTGGTGAAGTACACCACAACAATAACAGGATCAACAGGTGAAGTAAATTACATCAATCATCTTGATAAAATGAAGCTAAACTTTTAGATCTGGCACACCTTTATAGACCGAGGACACCACGTCACTCATTGTTTCTGCCAGACAGTCATCACAATCCGTCAGTTAAAGAAAACATATTGGTGCTTTATTGCCGAGTTTAATGAGAAGATCGATGCCACTCAAAGCAAAGAAAAATGCTTTAAAAGGCTGTATATAAAGACAAAACAACCCCTCTGTACATATATTGGGTTTGTATATAGTGTGTTTAGTGTGGACATGGATGTTTGCCTGATGAAAACCTGGCAGTCGGAGAATTTCAGTGTGCAGAAAGCGTCTCCTCCTCCTTTGTTGCTGCTTCTTTATCCAGCAGCTGTACCCAGCAGGGGTCAGATGTGCACACCATCCACATATTTGCTTTGAAGACCGATACTGATCACATATCTGTGCGTTTACTACAAAGCTAGAGCCAGGAGAAAATTGTCTTAGCAAAGCATTAAATAACATCTTGACTATTTTCATCAGGTACAAACCATGTCCGGGGTACAGTGAGGTGTGTACTGTTTCTCAATAAATTATAGTTCTTCTCCAAGGCACAAAGCAGCACAGCATGTGTTCAAACAGTGTGCGTGACTAGTCGTCAAATCTCTTCATCTTTCTACCACAAATCAATTTGAACACATCGCTCGTCAAAAGGCTAGGAGGTCTGTGCCAGCGACAATGCTTTGAAGAGAGAAAAAAAGAACATGCAACACCAAGAGAAGATCAAAAAATGCCAAGTGTGGACCAAACAAAAAATTGTTTGATGGATCAGAGTATGAAAAAAAACAACCAGCAGCGCCGGCTGAAGGCAAAAATCCTTGTATCTATTGTCACGCACACAAAACACACAGTTTGACTTGTGCTCTACAGGTGACATTTAGACCAGCACAGGTGTCCAGATGGATAGAAGCATCTGGACATCAAAGCACAACATAAAATGTGATTTTTGCAAATCAGATCCAAAACACATTCGGAGATGGTTTGAAATGCATTTCAGATCAGATTACAGATGCGCCTCAGTCTGGACACTCTGGTTGCTCACATCGGATTTCAACATGTATTTTGTGTCACTTACAGTGCAACACACAACAACGACGTCCAGAGAAACCGCAGCGCATCAGAGCAGCTACTAGGAGAGCAGTACGGACGAGAACACATTCTGTGAACTTGACAGCGTGATTGTTTGGAGCGGATGATAATCTATATTTCTCCTGCGTCACCAGTGTACATAGCGACTAAAGCCTACGCTGGTACCACAACAAGCCATGCAGCAATGTTGGAGTTTTCTGGACACTTGTGAACACTTGTTTTTTTCAGGTCTAATTTGAGAAATAGATCTAATTGCCAGCTGTGTGCTGTTTTCTCTAAATCCTCTTCACGTCTCACCTCTTCAAAGTTGCCCTCCATGGGTTTGTATGCCAGCAGCAGGACAGATCTCATCAGGTCTCCCACCAGGATGAAATCTCCTTTGGTCTTCAGGTAAAGGGCCATGATATTGTTGTAGTGGTTACACTCAGTCCGCAGCTCCTTCTCAGCTGTCCATTCGTACAGACGGACCTGAAACAAACAGTGAAGCTGAGTGATTGTTTGTTGTCATACCGGCTGCCAAAGGTAAAGGAGCAGCAATTAGTAGCAGCAGCAGCGTTTGATGAACTGGCCGACACAACAGTTCCACTTTGCTATCACTCTGGATAAGATGTGGCTCAGTGAGTGTGAGGCTGAAGTGCTGATTAACAGTTTGAGTTATAAGCTGCCACATTACATGACCTGTTAACAGCTAATTACACTCACCATTTCACACAGTCTGTACCTTCCAATAATTGTTAAAAATGGTTGTTGGCTGAGTGAGTGATGAAGTTGTGTCTCTGAATCTAATTGCTATTAAATTGATGCCAGACTGATGTTGAGAACACTGCGGCAAAGGTACCGTGACATCACAAATCTGGGGATGTCAGAGTTCAGACCTGAGGAACAAAAAAGATTTAAAGTGAGTGAGTAGCTCAGTTGGTTCTTTGTTTCTGAGGAAATCAAAAGCACAATGTTTTTATTTCAATTAATGTTACGTATCTTTATCTTTAGTTATATTTCCTACACGTGGCTTTCACATTTCTAACCATTTTTAAAGGGAAGTCGTATTGTGCATTTTGAATTTTTGCCTTTCCTTTGTTGTGTTATGAAGCATTTTGGTCTGCAAAGTGAAAAAGCCCCAAAATCCATAAAGCAAAGGGATTGTTGCTCCTGCACTGCCTCACTGCTGCCTCGTTTGGAGCCCTTACTGTCGTGACTGGCTTCTGTGAGCGACGCTGCAGCAAAAATTAAAGTATGTAAACCTTTTCTACTAGGACCCTAAATAAAAGTATGAACCTGAAAATTAGCATAATATGACCTCTTTAACACTTTAACTTGTTTACTTCAGTTTCCACTTCATTTTTTGCATGTTCTAATATTCTACTTTTCTTTTTTCTTCCTTTTAATACTTTTATGTGAAGCATCTTTGGGCTGAATCTTTACATGGAGGGTACTCCACAAAATAAAGGTTTTTTTAATGCTTCAATAAGAAGAAAATCCTCCTCCTTTCACCACTCTCATTATCTATATCACTGTACATCAGCTTACCTCATCCATTCACCTGCATCCTTCTCATTTCTCAAACTAATCTTATGTATTGGCTGCGCAGCAGGAAACTTTATCCTAATTTTCTAAAAGGGAAGAGAATGATTTGTGTGCTTATCGATTCTATTTGGCTGCAGATCTCTGCTATTTAAGTCCAAGTTAAATGCAATATAGTAATCTATTTTTTTAATTTTCTTGAATCATGTGAATCTTTTTTTTTAATTCATGTACTGTAAATGTTTTATAAATAAAATGAATAAAATGGTCTTTAGGGAAATATGAGAAATTCTCTGTAAATTCGCGTATCAGAATATGGTCTGCATTGACATAGATAGATACCAAAATATATCAAGATATCAAATCAAATCAAAACCAGAAGGAGAACAGAGGAGAAGGTGCTTCACAGAGTAGGTGTGTCCGTTATGATGTGAGTAGAGAAGTAAAGGCAAAAAAACACCAAAGGAAGTTATTACATGTAGCAAAGAAATAATCACACACAACAGAACACCCAAAAAAAGTTAGTTGTCTTTTTTTTCTTTTTTTTTAGTTTTGGATCAAAACAAATGTGAAATAACTGTTGATCAGCGGTTTGATTTACTCAGCTGAACAGAGTCAAGCTAGCTGTTTGCTAATGCCAAGTTTATCCTACTAGTTTTTTCGCCTTGATCTTCCACTTACCCACAAAAAGCCCCAAATTAGAGGTGGACCGGTGTGCGCTACCATGAACAACGATCTGTATGTGCAAACTGTTTGAGGCAGTGATCCAGAAGGTCGGGGATAGCTCGCCAGCATGGCGCCGACATCTGCTGGATACCTAGCAGGTTAGATATCTGGCTGAGGTGCAGAGGGGACAAGCTACAGCCAATGAAAGCATACCTCCCTATCCCTCTCTATTGTTCATGCACCCCAGCCTTTATCAAGCATCTATTAGTATGGAGCAGGCACAATAATAGCCTACAGTCTCAAGCCCCAGTTTCATGGTTTCAGTCCAAAAAACAATACTTGCTGCCAGTGCACAGTAAACCATCCCCTAACTCAGACCAACACCCTGGATTGTCTGAACCCTGTCACATCTATGTCCCGACTGTGTGTGACCTTGTTGTGTGTAACCTCCTGTTGTTGATCAGTTCTGTAATATGTGAAGCATAATGACTGCAAGACTCCAGATTAAAGGGCAGAAAGTTGTGTGGAGTTCACAGCACAGTGATCGTATGATTTAGAGAGTCTGTAGTGTGGCCAAGACATAAGCTAACCATCTGCTGGCTGTAGCTGCGTTCAGACATGAGAGGGGCACTGATCTTCTTATTTCCCAACATGTCAAACTTTTCCTTTAATATAGACACGTCTATACATTAGGCCTGCGTGATATAGTAAATAAATCATATTGCAACTATTTTTATGTATCCTACTATTGTGGAATCAGTCGGAATGATGATTTTTGCATCACAAATTTCAAATTCACTGAAAAAAACTACTAAAATCATGATGATGTGACATTTGTTGGGGTCTCTACCAAACAAACATGTTTCTGGAGAACAAGGTTTGTAGGCCTGGGCATCTCATGAAACCCTAATGAAAACACTTCAGCTTACAAAACAATGCAGCTCTCATGGTGTATATTCTGGTTAATTGCGGAGACCTACTTAACATCAACATTGAGTTTGTGTACCAAATATATTTATCAATGTGATACTGATGTGTCAACTTATTGTATTCATATCAAACAAATGAATAAACCGTCGAAATATAGTGAATCAGATCAAGATAAGGCCAAGAGAAGTCATTTATCCAGAGTCTAACAACCTGATAGTTGTGAACCCGTTTCCTCTGTTTGTGTCAAACTTTTGTTCATTTCCACTCCAGATTGAGAATTTCCTATATTTTCAGAAAAAAACCTTCCACTCTCAGATGAAGGAGCTCTGATCAATATATCTAGTTTTCTGAGTGACAGTGATGAAGAGTTTACCATTTTACAGCCCAGAAAATATCAGATGACAGAGAACAATGAACAGTGTGCTGTGTCCAGTTGATTAGTACAAAAGTCATTTAAAAAGGCATTACACAAACTACTGATGTCATGTTCTCGTCACTGTGTTGTATTGTGCTGTAGTGAGGCTGCTGACAAAGAGGAAATTGACATCACTTCTGTGATGGATTAGATTGTAATTGTGAGTTAAGAGGCCAACATTTGCTCTTTAATTCAGAGAATCTGACACAAAATAAAACACAGCAAAGTTTGTGACTGATGTTTGAAATGTGAACATTTTCTGTGATTTAATTCAGCTGCAGCTGCACCCAGAAGGAAAGGTTTAGTCACTAACAGCCATTTTGAATTATTACTCAAGTCATTCAGAGCAAAAGCATTTAAAGTTCAATTCACTGAAGAAAATGTTAACGAAATTAAGCAGTGGGAAGTGAGTCATTGTGCCGTGTGATCCCAGCAATCTTCCACCTGCAACTATTTGGTTCTTGATACATCTTAAAATAAAGATGCCTTTTCAAGCTTTAATCCTTTTAATCCGATCTATAGCTCAGTGTGGATGAACGTGGTATTATAGGACAGTAGGGGGAGGCTATTTCTTTTACACTGTATGTCACGCAAGTTCACGCAGCAATCCACATGGGATAAATCTACTTGGATAATTGAATAATCAGTCATGAGTGAGGAGGCACGCTTGTTCCTGAGCAGATTACGCGCTTCTTATCAAGTCTTCCGGAGGTTGACTTGTGTCGACACAGTCAGATTATTGGCCTTTTATTCTACAGTTATCATTCGAAAAGATATTCTCTTTTAAACAATTATCTTAAAATCTTCTCCTGGTTTTAAAGGCTGCATTACAGTAAAGTGATATAAGTTTCTGAACGTATGTGCTGTACTTGTTCTAATACTTAACCTGCCCGGTCATTACATCCACACTACTGACGATTATCCACCAAACACCTCACTGTGTTAATATTTTGCATTTTATTTAATTTAGACATCAGCACATTATGTTTTAACACAGATAGAGGTATTTGGTCCAAATATGTGTTTTTGAGGAGTTCTGACATACGGGCAGAAAACAGAGCTTGTATTAAGACATGCTTGACTCAATTCCTTGACCAGAAGGTAAACTATGATGTCTGAGGTGAATAACTTACTGCTGTGGAGTTGCACTGAGTCAGAACCTTCTGAGGGGCTGAGGATTTAAAGTATCATTGTATCTATAGTCATATATTTCTTAAGCTACATTTCCTTTCAAGTCTCGAAGAATTCTTCACTTGAACTGCAGCTGGAAAACGCTTTTTTTTTTTGGAAAGTCCTTTTTGATGTCTTGCTGAAAACTCTAGCATTACTTACTGTGCTATTGATGCTGGCCAGCAGTTTGCCATTGAACTCCACCATAGAGTAGACAGCTCCTTTCACCTCCTTCTCAGCCACAGTTTGCAGCTTACCTGTGGGGGAGAGCACAATGTCTGTCAGTCTGTCTGTTCAGTTTATGTTCACAGTAGCAAGCTCAATGTCAACCTTAACTCGCACAAGCATGATTTAAGTGAGGCAGAGGATAACGTAGTTCTTGGTAACCATGAGAGAGATGATGGAAGAGAGGAAAAAGAGTAGGTGAGACAAGGCCAAGGTGGAATGAAAAGCTAAAGAAGAAAAATTGAAAGGCATGCAATGCACCTTGAGAGGGACAGAGTGTGAAAGAAAATGAGGTGGGACCAGTAGGGGTGAGAGGAGAGAAGTCTGATAAGAAGAGATAAGAAATGATTAAGTGAGGAGGGAAACAAGAGCATTGTAGGACAAAGTGTTAGTGAAACAACAGGACAGAAGGCTGGGAGGAGGAAATGAACCGGGGTGAAGGATAAAGAAAGTAAAGCGAAGTGAGCTGGATGAGAAGACAACAGGATGAAGCTGAGCAACAAGAAAAGAAAGCGCACTTGTGTATGTGTTTGTTTGCTGAGAGCAGAGCATCCAGAGAGAAGCCTGACTACTGACCGTCAGTGTAGTGGAAGACGATGATGCGTCCCTGTTTGGGCTCAGCCTCCTCTGGGTACACCATGGCGGTGCCGACGATGAAATACACTGAAGGGTCTTTTCCCAGACGACATGACACCATGCTGAGGGCATACTCACTAGGGAGGAACTGATGGGCATGGAGAACTAATAGAGATACAAACACACACACCTCGTGTGAGAGGAGCAGAACACATCTCTCTGTAGATTTTCTACTTTTATCTGTTCTTTTTTTCGTGACTGTCCTTCAGGAACACACTAATATCACTAAAACAAATCCTGCAGGGCAGACATGAAATGTGAGTGGTCAGGTACACAGTAGTTCAGCCAGATTATGTGAAACATTTTTATATACCTTGATGGGCAGGAACAGATTGAGCCTCGGTACATTGTGAACATGTTCTACTATGTTAGCTACTGGGGACGCCACAGGTAAAAAAAACAAAGTAAGTGTCCACAACTTCCCATTATGCAGAGGAAAACTGTGTGCATACACAACTCTAACAAGTATGACTGTCAAGGTTGAACCAGCAACTCTGTATGCAAACAGTGACTGACACTTAGAATAGATAGTCTGTGTAATAATTCAACTATATGCCTTTGTTTTCTCCTCAAAATAACTTCTGGCTGATTCTGGGGTTAGTCTACGAGTTCCATGTGTGTCTGACTGCTTGTTTTTCTTTACCTATCAAGCATCTTTTAAGCGACAGTAGCCACATTCTCAGTGTGAGGCGTTCAACTGTCAAGATTACATTATAAAATAGAATTACTTACAATATCCATGTCACTGTATTCTGCATAATTACATCAGGGCAGAGTCTTTATTCATTTATCGTCCTTACTATCATGTCCAGAGTGAACACATTTCTTTTTACCTTTGTGTATGTGTATAAGTATGTGGAGCCAGCTCATAACATTACGTGGTAAAAAGGTACAGCAATGGATCACATGTTCCATAACATCAAGCTATGTAGAAAATGTGGTGTCTATTAAAACTGATTTGACACAGCCACTGTTGTTTTACAGAGACAGTAATGCTCATAACAAACCAACCTTGTCATTAACAACTGCAGTGTTCGGTGGTGTAGCAGTAACCGAATGATTGACTTCACTTTGTGTATCAACCTGCATTCCTCTTCTTAAAAAGAGGGCAGTTATGCAGATCAGTGATCTCAATGCTCAGTGGGAATCATGTATAGTGCACATACCACACTAATGCTTATGAATGTCTTCACCTCCTGATTGATGAAAATCTCACAACATCTAAATGAGCTGTTACCTGATCGCACGCTTATAAAGTGGATACAGCTGTGGACAAAACGGACTGAACCAGTTCCATATTTACATACCATTTACATATAACATACCCTAAATTATGCAAAGGTGGTAACTCTTGCATCTTTAAAAGGAATGCTTGGCGCAGCAAAATCTGCATTGCAAAACAGACTGGAGCAAAAACCTGCCACATTCGGTAGGCTTCACCATGGAAATGATCTGCATGACGCCTCGATGCGTTCAATTATTCAGTTAATCCATAAAGCGCCTGTGTGAGTTCTAGATATTGAGTAATAATGTTAATAAAAACATATCTTGGTTAAAAAATAAAATAAAATAAAAAATAAAAAAATAAAAAACCTACAGTAACTGACAAATATTTAAATGGTGGATTAGATTAAATAGAAGATGATGAACAGATAAACTCAAGCTGGCCTGATTTGTGCACACATTTTCAAATCCCACTTGGCAAAACGATCGCTTGATAAATGAACACTGGCACCAAAGAGTTTTCTGCATTGACCTGGTTATTCACTGAGCTGATGTTTTGCCATCACAAGCTCTATGTGGAAACACCACCTCCATGAGATCAAATGTAAATGCACATCCAGCTGTCTCACCTTCAAAGGTGTGCTGATCCACTACAAGCAGACTGTGAACCTCCACCTCTTCACCGAAGGAGGTCTCGTGGGGAGAAGTGCTGCTAGGGAAGAGTTTGCTGGAGCTCACACTGCTGGAGAGAGCCTGCAAGGATATGTATTTATGAGATGGGACATGAGGAGAGGCAGAGACTAAGAGCAACCTAATAAACAGTATTAACTCATTCAAATGTGGATTTCTGCAGGAACTCAACAGCACAGTCGGCACCATCTGCAGCACCAGATGTGCAGCATTTAAAATCAGGTAAACATCTTTCTGGTCATCACGTGTGAGGCTCTGGCTCTGCTTTGTTTCCACAAAGTCATGAGCTGCAGCAGTAAACTCAAACACAAACACAGCACTCACCTGTCCCCTTGGGGAAGCTGCAGAGCCAAGCTGAGTGGACACAACACATGCTGTCACAGTAGATCTGGCTCAAAGGACTTTCTGATTTCTCTCCAAGTACAAATCTATTTTAAATTATGCTCCTGCTTTGCTCTCCTGGCAGTTGAATCCTCATTGTCAGTATTCTTTGATGACAAATCAAACAAAAGATGATTATGTTTAATGTCATTTGAACTTGATTTGAACTCTCGCAACAGCCAGATTTAGCTCAAGGAGATGCAACGCTTTCTAAATGGCCGACACTCTCTCACAGCGTACACGTCTCTGGAGGAGAACCAAAACCGTAAAATAAGGTAATATATTACAGAAATGTAATTATAATTACACTTTATAAAACAAATCATAATTTTGGAGGGCATATGATCAGGTAAAAATGACAAAAAAAACTAAAAAAAAGGGATGCAGTGATTGTGAAGTTCTGGGCTGGTGCTGCTGATGTTTTTTTAATTGTTTATTTTGTGTTGTAATCAATTCTTACTTTTGTGCCAGTTTTTAAGTGTTTCAGTCCTTCAGTACACGAACATTTTTCATTGAGCACACATTCTTTCACACAGTTATAAAACAACCTTCCTTCTTTCACATAAAAAAGATGTTTTTCAAATAACTGCTTCAGAAGTTTTTTAGCCCACTACACAACAACGTACTGGGTAAGGAGAGTTTTCCAGTACTTCCATAGCCTCACGACCTGATGGCAGGGATGTCATCAGCCTCAAGCTCATGAAGGTGCCTGCGCACCAACAGATGAAATCCACTGCTGTCAGTGAATGTTTATCTTTTTTGTCGATAGAATTTGTATTGATACCAATGCTCAGCTGATACAGGTTTGAATATATGTTTTTCTCTCTTTAATATTTGCGAAAAATCATGAAAGTAAATGGAACTGGGCACAACAACAATAAAATGCAAGTCCTGGTTTAGAAAATCTACTTCCAGTACACCTGTGAAGTATCTGACAGGAAAAAACACGAGTTTTCCTGACAAGCTCCCAGTTAATGTTATAGATGATTTTCTTAGTCAGCATGCCTGGTTAGATGAGAGTGAGAAACAAACAAACCCCCAGGTGTTTATTATCCAAACGCAACATGATGCTACAGTACCTGAGTGCTCGCACTGGGGCGAACGGCAGATGTGGTGCCGCTCACATCCTGAATCTCCACCCTGCTGGACAAAACCCCGAAACACTGGGAAACCTCCTGGTAGCAGATCCGCCTGGTGGATCGTCAACAGAGGGAGAAAGACAGATAGACACGGGGAGAAGAGTGAGACTAGCTGAAGGAAGGCCTGGTGAACATGACACAGTACACAGGATAACTAAAGAAAGGTGCCCTAGGAGACTGTTCTGACTGAACAACAGCCAACCTTTTGATCACTTATTTAACAAGGCTGAAAAATGGCTGTCTCTTAAACATTTGAGCACAAACAGACAACTGACAAATCAAACAGCAGAAGGTCATCTGAATCACAGCAAACATGAAGCTGCATTGTTGTCTGTGTTTGTCAAAGATGCATGTTTAAACCAGCGCTGCAACTACTGAGTATACAGAACAGCTCTAGTAAATTGAGTCTCTATTTTGTATTTCACTGTCTTGCTTTATCTTGTTTCATTTATATCTCCTGCTCAATCTCGTAGTTCCCCTTTTGTTTCTGAACTATTGTAAAAACTGAATTTCCATGGCAGAATCAATAAAGCACACTAACCAACACTCCCGATCTGAGCAGGAGTCTCCGTGTTTTTAACCATTTGTCCCACTGTGCTCCTGTTTCTCTCATTAATCTCTGGATTTCATACAAATGGCTGTTTCAGTGTGAGATATCTGTCGTCCACCAGGCAACACAACCCAGCGCTTGGTGAACAATGATCCTTTCAGATATGCGTCACTCTTCCCTCAGCTCGCTTAAACCCTCTGCTCAGTTTGCCACTGAAAATGGACGAAAAATTTGCCAAAATGAAGAAATACGCTTACAAATGTCCCTCGACTTTGAGCGAGACCCTCCCCTTTATTGACATTTTCCTTCCATCTCACTTGCTCATCCTCTCCACTCCGCAGACTGAAGTCAGGCATCATTTCATCCTCTCTTCTTCTGAAGGCTCTCACACACTCAGTCGTAATGTCATTTTTTTTTTATGTGAATTTTAGATGTTGATTTTTTTTTTATCACTTTGGCAGGTATGATAAAGTTTTATCTCAACTTATCTCATCTCGCCTACAGATGGTCTGTGTAAAATGTTAGTTGAAAAGTCAATTCTAGCTGGGTTGTCAAGGTGACTGACCTTGGAGACTCATAGAGGGGAACAGTGCGGATGTGGAGTTTCTGAATCTCGTCAATGGTGCCAATGGTCAGAGTGCTGTTGTTGGCCAGAGCCAGACTGTGAGAAGAAATCAAGATGCAGCTTTAGTCAGGAGGAAATACACCCACTTTCTACAAATAAAAACAAAGTTAGATTGTATGTTCTTCTGGAAGAGAATACATGGGAGTCGGCTTTATAGCTCGATGTTAAAAAAGAAAACAAGGTTTAGTTTGTGTTTGTGAGCTCTTCAACGCACAGGGGAAGAAATCATAAAACACACAAGTTTGAGTTTCCTTATTTTAACCACCAGTAGTCAAAGCTCTGCTGCTGACCTGTCAGGATAGCCCTCAGAGTTGAGTGGGCACATATAGTTGACCTCCTTGAGGTTGACATTGGAGAAAACCAGCTTGTGGTTGGAGGAATAGATGACGGTGGGTCGGTCGGAGCAGGCAAAGACATTGGAGGTTGACAGGGATCTGAAGGTCCTCAGCACAGTGGGCTGGGTGCCAAGGGTGACTTTCTTACGCTCACTCAGGGCGCCTGGGGGAAGAAAAAAGATTGAAACACAAACCAAGTTAACACCAGGATGAAATGTGGGTGCACTAATCATTGTTTGGGTCAGCAGAGCGACTGGTAAGTGCCCTCAGCCAATAAAGTTTGTCCTTGTGTGCAGAATATTTGTCTAATTCTAAATATCTTCAAATATGACTGGTTTGCTCTGGTTTGCCCTCCATGGAAGCTCATGCCTTACTTATGTTTCTCTGCTCAGTGATTAAAGTTTTAAGTTTAATTTGTGTACTTGTAGTCTTATTATGTCTTAGTGATGATGACATTAACACACTTTGCATAAGTGAAACAAATAAGTGCATTTAAACAGAATAATATTCTTTTTGTGTTTGAACAAGATGTTTTCTCAGAACACTGAACAACCTCATTATATACCATTCATGATTCACTGACTTCAGTTGGTGCAGAGGGTTTTTTGACTGAGTTGAAGTTGGAGACCTGGTGATTTTTTTGAAGCACTAATGTCAAACATTCTTGTGTTCCAGCTTCTCAAGTGAGACTTTGCTGCTTTTGTTTGTATTATGTAGTTGACCAAACTACAGACCAAGCAATAATTACATGCAGACATCTATATCATAATACAGGGTTAAAAGGCCTTCTTTAGTCTCTACATTAAAATAGGTAATGATATTAGTTGTCATGGTGAGTAATGAGAAAGAAATCCAATTCCAGAACCACTGAGTTCATGTTTATTCTTCAAATCTAACAGATATTAATAGAATGCCCCCATAAGGTTGAACAAAAAAGAGTATTCCCACCCATGCATCCATTTAAACAGTCAAAAGAGCGACCCATCTTCAGCTGGAAGAGACAGCAATTCATAATGCATCAATTAAAGGGTTATTACACAGCTTTTATATGTCAACATTAATTTGCTCCTAACAGGGAGAACAACACTGCCTGTAAGAGGCTGTAGATTATTTTCTGTGTTTTTTTCATTACATAAAATGACATCACCTGGGTGTCTTGACCAGGTGATGTCATTTCGGTGATATCATCTATTATCGTGTTTGGAGTAAGAACAGAAAGCTCTCATCACAAACTGGACTGTGGATTAGAAAGACTTGAGCATCCAGCAGACAGGGAGTCACTGACAATAGGCACCATAAAGCTATAAAACAAAGTGCAGGATGGAGTTAAATGAGTCACTACAGACAAAAGGTCAGGAGGGGCCACTTTCACTGTGACCACCAATACTAAATAATAATACATTCTGGCAAGCAATGCTACACCACCGTATTACTGTTTCAGTCCAACATGGTGGAATTATTTGATCTTAATGCAGCATTCAAAAAGAACATGAGGTTACTGGTTCAGTGTCACTGCTCATAGTATTGTTTCCAGACACGGCAGGCAGGCAGTTTTCAGAGAAGCAACAAAAGTCTCCTGTACAGTTCCTGTTTATAACCTCACAGCGAACAGATACATACAGTTAGAGATTAGCTGGTCACTAGATTGGAGAATGTACCAGCTCAAAAGCCCGCCCAAATCAATTAGCAGGTGGCCACAAACAAGACTCCAAATGGCTTCTGATTGGCTGCCTGCATTAAGCTGTAGCTTCAAAAACCTTGCTGCTCGGATGTCTAACCCGATGAAAAAGTTAATAAGGACGCGCCGACTTCAATTTTCTTAGCCGATTAGATTTCAAATCTTTGACAAGTCTTATCTCCCTCCAATTCTTTCTTTTAAAAAGTCCCATATTATACTGTTTTTCATCAATTTCACACAGCTGTCAGAGGTCCAACAACACTGTATTCGAAATGCATTGCCCCAAACCCATCTGTTGTCCTGAATTTCAGCTGTCTAAAAGTGGCTCAAGTGAGCTCTACTGAGAGCAGGCTGTTTCTGTGCCTGCACCTTTAAATGCTAATGAGCTCCATCTGTCAACGCCTGCCTTGCCTGCTACAAGCCCCTCTCAGGGAGAGGATGCCGCTTACGCTAGCGGTAGCATGCGCTAATGTTTTACAGTGGATGTAACGCTATTGCTCCCTGAGATGCTCTTGTTCAACCATACCAGTTTGACCCAGAATCGGACCCAGAAGGAGAGGCTCCTGAAGAAATACAGACTCTGCTGCTGCAGCAGGATGTTTCAGAATGGTTAGTGTGTATGAATATGTTACTTAGTTTGTTCGTATGTGTTGTTACATTAACTACCATGTAGCCAATAGCCTACAGCTAGCGAAAGCTGTGTTTGTCTCCAACAGTCTCCAAACTCTTGGACACTGTTCGCATCATCTCTGTCTCTAGTCTGCACATGTTTCCAGACTTTTTACAGTGACAACCAAGCTCCCTCGTTATATTATTAATATTAAACTCGCTTCAAATGCCAATCCATAGCGGACCAAAGCGGTGCTAACTAGTTAACCAATTTCCAGCTGACTTCACCATACTCGTAGGCAACTGTAAATGGTGTCAAAATATGGTGACACTTACCTGTGGCTCGAGGCAGTTGCTGGGTCCGGTATGGGTGGGACTGACCCTTTTATGAGGGTCAGTGACGATGCTAAGACAGTTTTGTACTGACCCTCATTACTGAAGCAATCCGATGTCAAGTGGTTAACACACATACAAGCTAACATGAACTGCAGCCAGCTGTTCTGTAGCTGGGACAGAATATAGGCACTGATGTTGATTTTGACAACCAACAACAGAGTAATTTGCATGTTTAACTCTGAGCGACGACATTGCGAAACACTGCTATCTTACTGCTGGACACACCAAACTTCACCGCAGGGATGGATGCCCCCCTTTCAGATATCTCCTATCATCGCGCAGAGGAGGCCTCCCTATGAAAATGACTCCTTTCGTTACGTAACGAAAGGAGCTAATTCTGAACAGCCTGTAGGAGCGCCGTTTTACCAGTGGGTGGGCTGCAGAGACCATGCAGGAATCGTTTGCTTTCCTCATTCTGGGAGTTGGTAGGCTCAGGGAGGACCAGTTTATATATGTAGAGACCAGAGAAAATGTGTTTATACAATATGGGACCTTTAAGGAACTATATTTGACAGCATAGACAAACACTTGGTCACGTTTAATGGAAATTCAATAACATGTTCATAATAAAGCACTGACCTATACATTATATTACATTTTCTCTAAAACTGCACCAGGTTCTCTCACTGTCACTCAAACAAATTTCTATTTCAATGTGAACTTGAAAAAACCTTGAGTAATCCATCTGAATGTCTGAGGTATTCTGTCTATAAAATCACAGGGTTTAATTAAATCAATAAAATATATTTGGTATTCAAACAGCAGGTTTTCACTCAAACTCACAGCATTACGTTCTTAAGGCTGCAAAGTTTTCCCATCATTACATCCAACTATGAATCTGGCAGTTCTGCAATTCTCCATGAAATAATATTCTAACAAGGAACATGTTGTCAGACAGCTGCCGTTCACCCTGCCTGAAGGCTCTTTTCAGCCTGAGACGTTTGAGAATCTTTCATCTAACCGGTGTAGTGATGGTGTTGTGAAGGACCTACCAGTCTGCAGGTCCAGACCAAAGTAGAAGAGCGCTCCGTCTCCAAGCGCACAAAGCAGGTAGTAGCTGCCTTCAAACGTTGTCATTAGGATTGAGCGGGGTATGATTTCTGGGGACACACACAGTAAAATGAATTATTTCACTTGTACTCCGGGGTCACAGGTTCATGGAGGAACACCAAAGAGATAAATGTCTGCAAGAAGGTCTCCGTCAGAAAAGTCAATAAGGGTTATTGCCTTTTGAGGGGGGAAAAAACATTTGAATGCTGCAGGGTTGAAATAAAGTCTTCCCACGTTGGCTCTGATTAAATGCTTGCTGGCTGACTCTCCACAATGTGGCAGCGTAAAGAAGTCTGTAAGTGTAGAGACTTGTAAGATTACTTGTTTCCATGGTAATGTACATCCACTATTTTAAACATAGGGCCAAACAAACAAAGGGCTGTGTTTACTTTAGACATCTCTAACACAGAAAGGAGAGTAAATACAAATCATAATTAATTCAGGTTAATTGCAGCTGAGTAGAATTAAAAATTCTACCGATGATGAGCAAAAAATATAAAAATGTAGACATTAACTTTTAATTTGCAGGGTTCCTGTTTTTAACAGAGTGCAGTCACTTTGTCCTCGTTAGGGGGAGTGAGCACAGTTTGCAGAGTTTGAGAATGGAGCAGCTGTCACTCAAATGCACTTGGAAAATAACATCTGACACAAGAGTGTGGAAAAATTCTTCATGGGTGAAGAATTGAAAGTGGAAAGTAAGAGTCCTTCCTGTGCTGGTACACTATGTTATGAAACTCTGTCTCCAGTGATGCTGACTTTTTGATAAGTTTAACCAAAAAAGTCGAGTTCTCTTCTGCATATTATAACACAAGTTTAAATACTTCTCAAGCATCTAAATGGGACACTTAATGCAACTGGGATGGCAGCATAGTTAATGTTCAAGTACTAAAAAATGAGGCACTTAATGGGAGATTCTACTTTAGCTACTTCTACATTACAACAGACCCATCCATCTCATTTACTGATTGGATTTCTTAAAGGAATAGTTCCACATTCTGTCCAAGCCAAAGGTAATAAAATCAAACAAAATGTCTAATTCCCAGTAAAAAAGCCTCCAGTGCATCTGTGTCTACTACCTTTGGTTCATAGTAAGGTGGAATAAAATGAGTTTAGCTCATTGAATGACCAGTTTATATGTAGTTAGAACTTTGATTCCACAATGCAAACAACAATTTTCACTCAACTGTATCTCTATTCTATGCCCATTTCTCTCCATGGATATGAGGGCTCGGCCGTAAAAGGCTTACAGTTCTTGAACCTTTTATACTAGAGTTGAATATTAAGTTATATATTTTAATTAGTTTTATTTGTGCTGAAGCCAACTTTATTTAAAATGTTTCAGCAGCCAAAAAATATATATGAATGGACAGAAAGAAGTTGAGCACAAGGTAAATATGATTATTAGCTTCCTTTTGAGTTAGATGACCAGATCTACATAAATCTTTAGTTTATTTTATTTAATTCTCTTTGGAATTTTTTAGCATCAGAAAATGAAAATGAGTGTTATAATTGATACTAAACAACACATTTATACTGGCAAAAACATGGTAAAAATGTTTGAATCCAGCCTTTTTAAATGTTCTTTTATCATTTACTGCTCTGTCCTTTTGTTGTGACTGTCGTCAGTGATACTGAGATCTAACTTATTCACACAGGTGCTGCTGTGATGCTGTCAAACACAGTTTGTCGCCCACAACTGCCTCATGACTGTATTCAGGTTTTGCATTCTTCCCTCTCTTACTATAAAGATTTTTCAGGGTTTTTTCAGCGCACCGAGACAGCCCTGGTTCTGTTAGGGGTCATTGTCTTTGTGGATCTGTGGGACCTACTGAGAAATTGTATGTGCATCTGACGTTCTCTCTCCAGAAGCCAGTCACAGCTTCCCTTTTCTCCTGACAGTACAACTGCTTCTCATTCTCTCACCTCCACCCAGCATTTCCTTGTGCAGGGCTGTGAAGCAGGGCAGTTTGAGCACACGGGCTGAGATGTCGGTCCAGAGTCCCACAGCACAGAGCGGTGATTCGCCGCCGCCATCCCCCAGAGGTGTGATGTCCAGGCACGCCACCTCATGCTCCATCTCTGTGGTGCTAAGGGAGGTGTAGAGGACGTGAGAAAGTTAAAGTTTGACACACACACAGTGGCACATAAATGTCTTAGTGCCTTTTTTCTCAGGTGAGATGTAAATTGAAAAATGTTTCAGTCATTTTGAGTGCTGGGCTTGGAGTTCACCCTGGCTGAAGTTCCCAGACCAACATTCGTTGCACATCTGCAGAACTGTGGCAGAAACTCAGTGTGTGGACAGGCTTCAATATGTTTGTAAATGGACTTGCATTTCTATAATTTCTTTTCTGTCTACTGACGCTCAAAGCACTTTACAACTGCCACATTCACCCATTCACACACACCGATGGCAGAGGCTACCATGCAAGGTGCTAACTGGTTCAGTATCTTGCTTAAGGACACAACAACATGCAGCAAAGACAACCAGATGTACCTCCTGAGCTACAGCTGCCCCAAGGTCAGTTGGCCTTGACAACAGTTTCAAACGAAACTTTGGTTCTTTAATAGTTTGTTCTCCAAGTCCATGTGCTCACGTATACTCAGGGCCTTATTTCTGAAGTTTCGACTGATATTAAAATTAAGTTAGTTTGTGCATTTGCTTGGATAATGTGTTAAGATTAACTTAAGGAAATATTATATTTGGTTTAATGGTGTTAACATCAATGTAATGAAATATCTTGATCTGTCAGGTATTAAATTCACTGGATCAACAGGTTATATTTTATCCACCAGCAGATTCTGAATTGAATTTTTAGAAAATGTAGGATATCGTTACATTGCTCGACATGGCAACATACAATTTAATTTATAACAATAAAGGATTTTATTCATGTTTTCTCAGCCAACTCTTTGTCATAAAAAAAAAATAATAATCAAACCTGCATTGCAGAACTTTGGTATGTTTACACATCACCTGCATGGAAAAGACGCCAAAGACAACAATTTACCAAGGGTTTGTGAACTACAGAGAGATTTATCCCGCCACAATGGGCTCAATCAGCATAGAGGGAGTAAGAATGTGATGTTATCATTTCACTGCTTCCTAATCCCTCAGAAACCAAAAGACAATGGATAGTAAAAAAAAACAGAGCAACTCTGGACCATATTTCAAGACAGAACAACGTAGGCTGTTTGATAAGACATTAGCTTCCAGTGACCAACAACCAACATTAGCATTCAACCAAACGGTACCTAACATTACTGTTTGATTGTGTTACAGGATAATATAGGAAAGCCATAAATTAACTAAAATATCATCACACATCTTGAGCACATTTATTTTAGCCTGGAAGTAAAAAGCATGAAACTGTTATGTTAGCTGGAAAGTGACTGAATACTAACATTAGCTTTATAATGAAAGGGGGCGGGGGGTCACTTGTTAATAAAAACATACGGAGCCTGTATGGATAATCAATAATGCAAATATAATGTAAGGATAATCAGTCCAAAGTGTGTTGAGCACTTCCCCTTTAACTGCACGACAGAAGAGCATTTCAGCCATGTTAACACCTTTAATCCTGTTATGACTATCTAGTCTTTCCAGAAGTTTGTAACTCACAGAGGAAACCAAACATTTCACAGCTCTGCTGTGTCTCCTTCACCGCCTCATCATCCACCACACTGCAAACACTCTGCCTCAAGCAGCCCTGGTGGCCGTTTTTGCAAGCTGTGCATCTTTCTCTGGAAAAAACATTTTGTGTATCCTTTACTTTACTTTTAAAATTACAGTAAAAATAAGGGCTCAAAGCAGTTTTATCACAATATAGACAGACAGCCACATGTGCAAACTTCAAAAATAACATGAAAGACATATAATAATATGTAGAACAATTCTACTGCACCATAAACTACAGACTTAAAAATGAGCTTCAAATCCTGCAGCTCAAACAATATTTAAAATGAAGGTAAGATGGTGCAGATAAGATAATTACACATAACCAAGTCAGAGACAAAGTTAAACAACAGGGAATACAGTAAATTAATGTTTGGTTAATTAAGCTTTCATACAACAGTTCTGTTGGGTATTGTGTATGCAGTCGTATTTACGGTTCTCCCCCGCTGTTGTTTCATATTAACTATTTAATTAACCTGCAATTCCATCCATCCATCCATCTTCTTGCGCTTTATCTGGGGTCAGGTCGCGGGGGCAGCTGTCTGACTAGGGACACCCAGACTTCCCTCTCCCCAGACACTTCCTACAGCTCTTCCGTGAGGATCCCAAGGCGTTCCCAGGCCAGCTGAGCAACATAGTCACTCCATCGTGTCCTGGGTCTTCCTCGGGGTCTCCACCCGACGAGACATGCCAGAACCTCCTGAGGGAGGCGTCCCGGGGGCATCCGAAACAGATGCCCGAGCCACCTCAGCTGGCCCCCTTTTGATGTGGAGGAGCAGCGGCTCTACTCCGAGCTCCTCCCGGGTGACAGAGCTCCTCACCCTATCTCTAAGGGAGCACCCCGCCACCCTGCGACGGAAACTCATTTCAGCCGCTTGTATCCGGGATCTGATTCTTTCGGTCATGACCCAAAGTTCATGGCCATAGGTGAGGGTAAGAACGTAGATTGACCGGTAAATCGAGAGCTTCGCCTTTTGGCTCAGCTCTCTCTTCACCACGACAGACCGATACAATGACCGCATTACTGAGGCTGCTGCATCAATCCGCCTGTCGTTCTCGCGCTCCATCCTTCCCTCACTCGTGAACAAGATCCCAAGATACTTGATTTGAGGCAGGAGCTCTCCCCCAACCCGGAGGGAGCAGGCCTGCAATTCTATTAATTTAACTAATGTGTTAACTGAAGTACTTTGGAGTATCTTAATTGTTTTCATTTTCGACAGATGACAGGTGTTAAAGAAATAGTTTGGATATTTTTGGGAAGTAGGCTCATTCACTTTCTTGGTGAGAGTAAGTAATAATAACCCTAAATAAATAAATACATAATAATAAATCAATAAATAATAACCCTAAACCCTAAATAAAGTAATAACCCAAACCCTAAGTAATAAGATGGAGACCTTTGTCAAGTTTGTACGGGAAATACGAAGCTACAAACAGCAACTGGTTCACTTTGTTTGAAAAAAACAGCTAAGGGCGCACTCGCAATAGGCCATCCGTACATCGCCAAAGCACATTTGACCCTCAAATTCGAGCTTGTTTCTCCAGTGTGAGCACTCCGTACCGAGGTCGTCCTTGGCCCTTGCAAGGTTCGAAGAGGTGTGAGGTGAGAGGTTATTTTAGCACGGTACGGTTGCTAATGCACCAGCACAAGCACTGTTGTGCAATGTCAACATGAAGTATAATGATGTGTATAATGCTGCCTTGCATAATCAAGAACTCCAGGAATGTGAGAGGGCTGTCTGAGACCAAAACCATGCACGTAAAATAAGCCACAAAAAAGTCAGTTAAATCATGCTCTCTGTTTTGTTCTCCATTGTGCTGCGACCACGCTGTGACGTGATGACGTTTATACAAGAGATAAATGTGCTCAGTGTGAGTGTGCCTTCCATCATTAATCATTAACTAGCATGTTATATTTTGTTTGTATAATCCATACTAGAAGTTTCTCCTATTTTCAGTCTTTGTGCGAAGCTTTTAAAGGTCAAATGTCATTTTTCTTTTATCACTGGTTAGGTGACCCCAACATGTCTTTGCTTTTTGGTTGTACTTCTATTACGCATGCGCAAGGATTCAATACACAAACTTCTTTCAGGGTTTCAATCTTTGTGCAGCATTTGTGAGCATTTGAACTAACAGGAGTTTCATGTCTAAGATTAAATAACATCACCTTTCTCAGTGTACCTGTGCATTAGTGCGAGAAGCCTATAGGAGGTCCATTAGCAGCTGCACCAATTTGGTTAAAATGGTCATGAATCTCAACTGCATGCTCGTGTCTTTGCAACAACACCATTGGCTGATATTTTTCCCAGTTCGGCTGTAGTAAAAAGGATGATTGGCTTTTGAGGGGAAGGGGCGGGACATAGTTTGTCTTCTCTCTAACAACTTCTCCAGCTAAGCTCAGCAGTTGCTTATTTAAAGTATAAACATGAGAAAGAATCAATGTTATTATATAACTCTTGCCAGAAAGTGAGTAATATATTTCCCAAAGCTGATGATGTGTGTCCACTCATTCAATTGCCTTCCATGTCTTTGAATGTCATACTAGGAGATCCTGAATTTAATAACACACACTTATAAGGTGGGTTAATACAGAGGTTTATATAAGGAAGTGTATATCACAAGTAAAAGCTTTTGGCAACTGTGTGCTGCATGATGCAAAGTGTTTACAGCAGGACTTTGATGAGCTGTGTGTGCGTAGTAGAAGAAGTCAAGTATTGCCTGAAAATGTCATTAAACTTATAACAGGGCTTTGACTTGTGTATCTCTGTCCTACCTGATCTGTTTGAGCTCTCCAGCGAGGATCTGCAGGTAGTAGAGGGCCCGCCCCACGGCGAGCACCACCTGAGTGTGGTTGCAGGCGGCCACGCTGATGTTCCTGCCCTGTGGCTCCTTCCACTCGCTCACTAATGCCTTGCTTTCCTGGAGCACCAGGCGCACAGAGCCTGACGTTATCTGTAGGCAAACACATGTTCCTTTTTTTAAAGAATATTATTTTCCACAGACTTGCTGGGAAGTGACAGAGAGGATAATGTGGAGAAATGTAAAGAACATCTCGCTGTTTGTGTGTGATTCTGTGCCAGGATTGTGTCTTTTTAATGGCTGAAACTAAATTATGATTTATTGCAAAGACACTTTTTCTACAGCATTTATATTTTTGTTAACAAAAAATGTAATGAAACTGTGTTTACTGGATAAAAAAGAAATACCTTTGCACTTAATTCACTCCAGTTATTTAGAGACTACAAATTCATTCAGTGTAGAGAAAAAGACAATTTCAGCAATCCTCATGAGCCAATGTCAAACTGAAGGCTTTGACATTTTGCACCCTCAGAAACAATCAAATAATTAGGATGAGGTACTAGAAAATACAGCAGTTCAATCATAACACAAATGTGTAAAAAAAAAAAAAAAAAAAAAAAAAAAAAATGGCCTGGTGAAACAGAATGAAGGATAAATGTTTTGTTTGATAGCAAAAATCCTCTTTATGACACATTAAAACAAGATGTCTCATTATTTCACTAAAATTTAATTTTGTAGCATTTGTATTGCAAGTAGCAAAGGGCTTGTGAATACCTGGTAAAAGCCCCTCAGGTTAAAGAGAAATACAAAATGTAATATTGAAAATGTAATAATGTAATGAGGAGAGCCATCCAGCACTGAAGAAGCAAGACAATATCGACAAAAAGCTGAAGAAGCCTCATTAACAGACTGCAGCAAGTTCAGACAACAGTCATTCTATAAATGGAGGTGTTGCACTGTTAGGGAACGCACATAATACAGAGGTGTAATGAAATGTGAAATCTCATCATATATTCAATATTGGATCCTTAATAAAGTGCTTGGAAGCGGTTATGAAGATTTAATTGTACAGTTTCTGCAGTCTGTCTACGTGCAAATCACAGCATGTCTGAAGAGACGAAAACAGTCAAAGTTTAAAGCAAGGACATGTTTTCTTCACAAGTTAAGTTTTATATCAGAACACACAGCTGGTGTCCAAACAGCTGGGGAGGTTTGATATTACAGATGTATATATTGGTGATTTGAGCTGAACATGTTCACAATAAAAACTCTAACATGCTGTTTAGCATTCATAATGTTTTTCACGTAGCATAGTAGTTTTTCATATATACCACGTAGTTAATTTAGCATGCTAGCAGGTTCATATTTGTTAATCAGCACTCAGGGTGGGAGGATATAAGATCAGCTAGTTTTCACAGCATATGCTGCCTCCTGGGTGAAAGAGTTAAATACTTTGAATTTCAAACTAAAGGATGACTGAGAGAAAAGATGCTCACCATTTATTTATCCCTTATTTATTCAGGGGGATGTAATGTTTTATGATTATATCATTAAAGGGTGTTTGATTGTTTATTGCTGAAAGGACTTATCACCAAAAAAAAGATGCATGTCCCATCTGTGATGTTATAATTTCAAATTCTAATATGCATTTTGGATTTTTGCGTGTATTTTACTGATTATCAGGATAATATTGTCACAATTATTTTGGTCAGGATAATCATTACATGCTTGATTGGTATGAACACAAAAAAGTACAGCTGAGGCTCATGGAGACTAGAAACTAAACAAGAGGATAAATCAAACCTTTGACTCACGATTAACTCTGGCTGCAAATCAGCAGTTAATCGTGTAATCAGTTTAAAGACGCAGTCTGTGGTTCTGAAGAATGATGGTGGATTATTTTGAAAAGGAGCCGGTAAATGATGACCTGGGAATGAGACTCCATCATTAACAATGTTTCACAGGATAGCTTACTGCACTACTTGATGCTGTATGTGTGCCACTATTGCCACTAATGTCTTTGTGTCTAATCGTTCTGGTATACTTTCTATTTTACTCTATTCTTATTTTATATACATTTAATGATTTATTCTCTTTAAGTCTCTCTACTCATTCTGTCTTTGTGCTGCTGTATTGGCCGAACTTCCCCTCTAGGGGATCAATAAAGGATCATCTTATTATATGCCCAACAATAAACTCTAATATTCAGCTGTCTTTGTCTCATCTCGCCCCAAGAAGAATATCAGGGTTGTTCTTGATATTTAGCATTGTTTACCAGGCGCTTCTTTAGATTTTGGCAATTTCACGGTGGGCAGGTAGTGCACAGTTGGCTTGTCTGGGCTTGTTTTCAGGAAACTGCTGCATACAGTTTTTTATGGCAGGGATAATTAGCGCAGTAAAAGCTCAAGCACACTGTCCATGTGCGAGCTGGAGCACCAAAATAATGAGCTACAACAAGGCTGAAAGCTGCAAAGAGCTGCAGAGTCAGAGATTTATTCTCCTTGGGTTTAGCATTATGAGCAACTCTTTCATGTAGACTCCTTTGATTTATTGTTCGAAAAAAAAATATTGCTCTGTGTACAATTTATGAGATTCTCGCAGATGTAAAGTAAAAAATTAAATACAAATCTAAAGTGGGGTACTGTGAATGAAAATTTGTGCGGTCTGTGTGTTTTATTCGGTCCATTTATTAAGTGTCCTTCACACGGTCTACAGCAGTGTTTTTTAATAAGATCGCTGAAGGTCAAAGTAAAAAAGTCCTGCTCCCCAGAGAGTGCCTTCAATGCAAGTCTAAGTGAAATTATCAACTTTTATTTTTGGAAGCAATTTGTCTGAGGCCTTTCAAGAGTTGTGTAAAATGAGTCAGATTCAAGAAAAAGTAAAAAAAATAAATAAATAAAAAAAATAAAAAAAGGGGTGGTTATAGTGCAAAATGACTAATTCTGAGAGGTAACAGAGTTCCAGCCTGAGACACACTGAATGTGATCATAACAGCCTCATGGATGAGGTCTAACAGTTGGCAGGACTCCCTGCAGGTCTCAGCCTCGTTCCAAAAAGAAAAACTCTAACTAGAATTTAAATCAAGTGCAGTATTCGTCTTAACCAAATGTAAAATACATGAAGCCTTTTGCAACCCTCATATTCAAAACTGCCCCTTTCAATCATGTATGACTCAGTTCCAGCAAAGTATTTCTTATTAAACAGAGAAAGGCCACAGTTGAATTATTAATTTCTATAATTAATTCTGATTTTGTGAAATGATATGTTATTTCTGCTTTGAACTTGGATGTGCTTATACTGCTGAGTCAGCTAATTCCAGGAAACAGGCTCAGATATTCAATGAGAAATCAAAGCATGTTCTGAGACAACCTGACAGCACACGTCGAGTACTCTATACATGTAACATAAGTGTGCTGTATGTGTGTGTACAAACTTGAATGAGTTGTTGGTGCGCCACATTTCCACAGTAAAATGTCTGCTGGTTGTCCACAAAGCCTGGAAGCTCAGTCTCTTCGACTTCCTCGCCACTCAGCATCAACACTCTGGGGGAAAACACGCTCTTAAGATAAGATAAAGGCATTCGGAATCGACTCCACACTTATCTGGCATGCTGCACGGAAAACACTCACCGTGTCTGACCCACGAAAGACAGCACCAGCATGTCATCTGTCTCTCTGCCGGCCTCAGAGCGGAGCGGCCACAAACCTTCAAGGAATTCAAGAGAGGGTGTTGGAAAGAAAAGTTACTTTGTGTTTCTCCTGCTCTGTAGATTTGTGCACATTGTGCAGCCAGTATCCAAACCAATCTTTAACCATTCCATCTGTCAAATGTTAACATGCTGGAAGATGTACAGGTTGCAGATTCCTGCCATTGATTGGCTAAGTGAATAATTGCCTCTCATCAAGAGGCCGGGAGAAGGAGGCAGCAGTGGAGACATTTAGGGCAGAGCTGGTCAATAAACGACTGAAGCCTAACAAGTGCAAGCAGACCTGACTTGGCCTGTGTGTCTCATTTAAGCATCAGAACAGTCTCGGGAGAGGCAACTCATTTTCTGAGACAAAGAGGTGTCTGCCCCTGTTAAACCTGATGAGATTCTTCATCTTGACAGTTAACTATCACAGGAATTACAATGCTTGTTGGTTTACTAAATGAAAACAAATGTTTCCAAACCTAGCCTTGGCAAAGCTCCCATTCTTTTGAAAGTACCGATCCAAGACCTATGACACCTGAGCCACCTGCTCACACTCACATGCCAAGCATTGATGAGCGACAGCTGGCGCCTTTGCAATGCCAGGCAACCAGATGTGCAGGTTGAAGTAGCTCTACTGTCAAATAAGTAAAAGATTATGGTCCAGATACACTTGAGACTTGTGAAGGAGGCGATGGAAAAGACACAAACACACACACAAAATTAGAACACACAAACCTTTGATTCCGGGGAGGTCAATGCTGGCATGCTCATGAATCCCAATGCCATTGCGAATGATCCGGAGAGATCCCTCCTTGAAGGCACCAGAGCATGTCACCAACTGAAAGCCGCAAAAGAATACATAAAGACATGGAGTCATTTGTTTGCCTGGTTTTTTATAGGGTTGAAATGCAGTTGATCGTGCTATTTGTACAGTTTTCTCTACAGGTGAAAAAAACATTTTATCCTGCACTTGTCAAGTTTAAGAATCTTTCAGATTAACATAAAGCAAACATCCAAAGTAAACATTGAGGTGTTTATTTCAGTTCACATTTCTATTCTGGAGGTGAATGCTAAGAGTGAATATCTTATTAAAGAGCCTTAATTTCATATTTAAATGTAAACTTTCTGAAAACTTGGAATGCAAATATCTGCAGATCATCTTGCGATGGGATCACACAAGTCCACATTTTAAACTATGACTACTCCTGACTTTATCCTGCATGGCTGTGGCTCTGTCGCATTGACAAATATCTGTCCACGGAAACACAGGCAGGCATCGCTTCTGTGGTTGTTCCCACTAGAAAAGATGCCTCCAGAACCGCACTACGCCACGATATCACACACACAAACTCACAAAGTGAAAACATTACCAGCCGATGCTGTCGCAGTTGGTAATATCTGTCTCAATGCAAGTAATCATCCGGGGAATGTTTTATGGTCATATCTTTTATTTGAAATGTAACCTGTGGTGTCTCCCCTGAAACATCTTTGTGATCTGTGAAAGCTTCTTTATTTCATAACTTGGTCTTTAAGGTTTAAGCATCATTCAAAACTGCAGTTGTAAATGCCATCAACATTTATGGAAGTATTGGCAGAAGTCAATGTTGAAGCTTTAACAGGTGTAGTGGTGAAGGATTTGCAAATAATTATCAGTTTATAGCAGAGCTTCTCTGAGATTGGCACCAGTGTTGAAAACCCTGAAGGTAAATAATTCTGACTGGAAGGCATCAGAACATTATTCATAAATCCAGTCATGGTACACTAACAGGATTAATGCCCGAGCCTGTATAATCTCAGCCCCTACCACCTGCCACCCGACAGCTTTATCCTAATGGAAATAACCATTGTGAACCTGGCAACTCACCCAACTCCCCCGAGCCTGTTCTCGAATGCCCTCACACTCTCAGCCACACTCTCACAGGACTGGCTGAATCCTGATAATCTGCCCACAATATATTATGTTTTTGTTATTTATGCAAGGTTTATCTGTCATAAACCCCACTGTGGTTTGTTGATTACAGCAATTTTGCAGCTTTGACTGCAAACTGTGCATTAATCCTCTACTGTCTTGACTGTCTAGGAATGTGTCCGCACCAATTAACCAGGTCAAATGCTCTGTGGATTTGCAGAAAATGGCAAATTAAAACAATGGTGATTGGATTTAATTCTGGGACTGAAATGAGCTGCAGTGTGTGTGGATGAATACATTCAGAGTGCTGGTCCGTGCCCAGAGAGCGGCTCAGTGCTCTAGTGGACCGTTGCCTTTGGAACCACGTCAAGTACCCCTGAGGCCTGAAGTCAAACACTGCCAACAAAACCTTCTGTACAGTATCTCTCTCGTTACTTCACTCTCTGATCTCCCGTTGCCTCACTGATTTCACACAAAGAAGGACAAATGTTTAATTCAAATATTGTTTTTGTCAAAATATCATATTTTGTTTTTTGAAAATAAACTGATTCATTAAGATCTGGTTTTATTTAACATAAAAATAATTACTGCCTGCATTAGTGCCCGCATTACTGCCCGCATTACTGCCTGCATTATTTCCTGAATTATTGCCTGCATTACTGCCTACATTACTGACTGCATTACTGCCTGCATTACTGCCAGCATTACTGCCAGCATTACTGCCTGCATTACTGCCTGCATTACTGCCTAGATTACTGACTGCATTACTGCCTGCATTACTGCCTGCATTACTGCCTAGATTACTGACTGCATTACTGCCTGCATTACTGCCTACATTACTGACTGCATTACTGCCTGCATTACTGCCAGCATTACTGCCAGCATTACTGCCTGCATTACTGCCTGCATTATTGCCTGCATTACTGCCTGCATTACTGCCTGCATTACTGCCTGCATTACTGCCTGCATTACTGCCTGCATTATTTCCTGAATTATTGCCAGCATTACTGCCTGCATTACTGCCTGCATTACTGCCTGCATTACTGCCTGCATTACTGCCTGCATTATTTCCTGAATTATTGCCTGCATTACTGCATTACTGCCTGCATTACTGCCTGCATTACTGCCTGCATTACTGCCTGCATTATTTCCTGAATTATTGCCTGCATTACTGCCTGCATTATTGCCTGCATTATTGCCTGCATTATTTCCTGAATTATTGCCTGCATTACTGCATTACTGCCTGCATTACTGCCTGCATTACTGCCTGCATTACTGCCTGCATTATTTCCTGAATTATTGCCTGCATTACTGCATTACAGCCTGCATTACTGCCTGCATTACAGCCTGCATTACTGCCTGCATTACTGCCTGCATTTCTGCCTGCATTAGTGCCTGCATTACTGCCTGCATTACTGCCTGCATTACTGCCTGCATTACTGCCTACATTACTGCCTACATTACTGCCTGCATTATTTCCTGAATTTTTGCCTGCATTACTGCATTACTGCCTACATTACTGCCTACATTACTGCCTACATTACTGCCTACATTACTGCCTACATTATTTCCTGAATTTTTGCCTGCATTACTGCCTGCATTATTTCCTGAATTATTGCCTGCATTACTGCATTACTGCCTGCATTACTGCCTACATTACTGCCTACATTACTGCCTGCATTACTGCCCGCATTACTGCCTGCATTACTGCCTACATTACTGCCTACATTACTGCCTGCATTACTGCCCGCATTACTGCCTGCATTATTTCCTGAATTATTGCCTGCATTACTGCATTACTGCCTACATTACTGCCTGCATTACTGCCTACATTACTGCCTGCATTACTGCCCGCATTACTGCCTGCATTACTGCCAGCATTATTTCCTGAATTATTGCCTGCATTACTGCCTACATTACTGCCTGCATTATTTCCTGAATTATTGCCTGCATTACTGCCCGCATTACTGCCTGCATTATTTCCTGAATTACTGCCTACATTACTGCCTACATTACTGCCTGCATTACTGCCTGCATTATTTCCTGAATTATTGCCTGCATTACTGCATTACTGCCTGCATTACTGCCTGCATTATTTCCTGAATTATTGCCTGCATTACTGCATTACTGCCTGCATTACTGCCTGCATTACTGCATTACTGCCTGCATTACTGCCTGCATTATTTCCTGAATTATTGCCTGCATTACTGCATTACTGCCTGCATTACTGCCTGCATTACTGCCAGCATTACTGCCTGCATTACTGCCTGCATTACTGCCTGCATTATTTCCTGAATTATTGCCTGCATTACTGCCTGCATTACTGCCTGCATTACTGCCTGCATTACTGCATTACTGCCTGCATTACTGCCTGCATTACTGCCTGCATTACTGCCTGCATTATTTCCTGAATTATTGCCTGCATTACTGCATTACTGCCTACATTACTGCCTGCATTACTGCCTGCATTACTGCCTGCATTATTTCCTGAATTATTGCCTGCATTACTGCATTACTGCCTACATTACTGCCTGCATTATTTCCTGAATTATTGCCTGCATTACTGCCTACATTACTGCCTGCATTACTGCCTAGATTACTGCCTACATTACTGCCTGCATTACTGCCTGCATTACTGCCTGCATTATTTCCTGAATTATTGCCTGCATTACTGCATTACTGCCTGCATTACTGCCTACATTACTGCCTACATTACTGCCTGCATTACTGCCTGCGTTACTGCCCGCATTACTGCCTACATTACTGCCTACATTACTGCCTGCATTACTGCCCGCATTACTGCCTGCATTACTGCCTGCATTATTTCCTGAATTATTGCCTGCATTATTTCCTGAATTATTGCCTGCATTACTGCATTACTGCCTACATTACTGCCTACATTACTGCCTGCATTATTTCCTGAATTTTTGCCTGCATTACTGCATTACTGCCTACATTACTGCCTGCATTATTTCCTGAATTTTTGCCTGCATTACTGCATTACTGCCTACATTACTGCCTACATTACTGCCTGCATTATTTCCTGAATTTTTGCCTGCATTACTGCCTGCATTACTGCCTGCATTACTGCCTGCATTATTTCCTGAATTATTGCCTGCATTACTGCATTACTGCCTGCATTACTGCCTACATTACTGCCTACATTACTGCCTACATTACTGCCTGCATTACTGCCCGCATTACTGCCTACATTACTGCCTACATTACTGCCTGCATTACTGCCTGCATTACTGCCTGCATTACTGCCTGCATTACTGCCTGCATTATTTCCTGAATTATTGCCTGCATTACTGCATTACTGCCTACATTACTGCCTGCATTACTGCCCGCATTACTGCCCGCATTACTGCCCGCATTATTTCCTGAATTATTGCCTGCATTACTGCCTACATTACTGCCTGCATTACTGCCTGCATTATTTCCTGAATTATTGCCTGCATTACTGCCTACATTACTGCCTGCATTACTGCCTGCATTATTTCCTGAATTTTTGCATACATTACTGCCTGCATTACTGCCTGCATTACTGCCTGCATTATTTCCTGAATTATTGCCTGCATTACTGCATTACTGCCTGCATTACTGCCTACATTACTGCCTACATTACTGCCTGCATTACTGCCCGCATTACTGCCCGCATTACTGCCTGCATTACTGCCTACATTACTGCCTACATTACTGCCTGCATTACTGCCCGCATTACTGCCTGCATTATTTCCTGAATTATTGCCTGCATTACTGCATTACTGCCTACATTACTGCCTACATTACTGCCTGCATTATTTCCTGAATTTTTGCCTGCATTACTGCCTACATTACTGCCTACATTACTGCCTGCATTATTTCCTGAATTTTTGCCTGCATTACTGCATTACTGCCTACATTACTGCCTACATTACTGCCTGCATTATTTCCTGAATTTTTGCCTGCATTACTGCCTGCATTATTTCCTGAATTATTGCCTGCATTACTGCATTACTGCCTGCATTACTGCCTACATTACTGCCTGCATTACTGCCCGCATTACTGCCTGCATTACTGCCTACATTACTGCCTACATTACTGCCTGCATTACTGCCCGCATTACTGCCTGCATTATTTCCTGAATTATTGCCTGCATTACTGCATTACTGCCTACATTACTGCCTACATTACTGCCTGCATTATTTCCTGAATTTTTGCCTGCATTACTGCCTACATTACTGCCTACATTACTGCCTGCATTATTTCCTGAATTTTTGCCTGCATTACTGCATTACTGCCTACATTACTGCCTACATTACTGCCTGCATTATTTCCTGAATTTTTGCCTGCATTACTGCCTGCATTATTTCCTGAATTATTGCCTGCATTACTGCATTACTGCCTGCATTACTGCCTACATTACTGCCTGCATTACTGCCCGCATTACTGCCTGCATTACTGCCTGCATTATTTCCTGAATTATTGCCTGCATTACTGCATTACTGCCTACATTACTGCCTGCATTACTGCCTACATTACTGCCTGCATTACTGCCCGCATTACTGCCTGCATTACTGCCTGCATTACTGCCTGCATTATTTCCTGAATTATTGCCTGCATTACTGCCTACATTACTGCCTGCATTACTGCCTGCATTATTTCCTGAATTATTGCCTGCATTACTGCCCGCATTACTGCCTGCATTATTTCCTGAATTACTGCCTACATTACTGCCTGCATTACTGCCTGCATTACTGCCTGCATTACTGCCTGCATTACTGCCTGCATTACTGCCTGCATTACTGCCTGCATTACTGCATTACTGCCTGCATTACTGCCTGCATTATTTCCTGAATTATTGCCTGCATTACTGCCTGCATTACTGCCTGCATTACTGCATTACTGCCTGCATTACTGCATTACTGCCTGCATTACTGCCTGCATTATTTCCTGAATTATTGCCTGCATTACTGCATTACTGCCTACATTACTGCCTGCATTACTGCCTGCATTACTGCCTGCATTATTTCCTGAATTATTGCCTGCATTACTGCATTACTGCCTACATTACTGCCTGCATTATTTCCTGAATTATTGCCTGCATTACTGCCTACATTACTGCCTGCATTACTGCCTAGATTACTGCCTACATTACTGCCTGCATTATTTCCTGAATTATTGCCTGCATTACTGCATTACTGCCCACATTACTGCCTGCATTACTGCCTGCATTATTTCCTGAATTATTGCCTGCATTACTGCATTACTGCCTACATTACTGCCTGCATTATTTCCTGAATTATTGCCTGCATTACTGCCTACATTACTGCCTGCATTACTGCCTAGATTACTGCCTACATTACTGCCCGCATTACTGCCCGCATTACTGTCTGCATTATTTCCTGAATTATTGCCTGCATTACTGCCTGCATTATTTCCTGAATTATTGCCTGCATTACTGCATTACTGCCTACATTACTGCCTGCATTACTGCCTGCATTATTTCCTGAATTATTGCCTGCATTACTGCATTACTGCCTACATTACTGCCTGCATTATTTCCTGAATTATTGCCTGCATTACTGCCTACATCACTGCCTGCATTACTGCCTAGATTCCTGCCCGCATTACTGCCTGCATTACTGCCTGCATTACTGCCTGCATTATTTCCTGAATTATTGCCTGCATTACTGCCTACATTACTGCCTGCATTACTGCCTGCATTATTTCCTGAATTATTGCCAGCATTACTGCCTACATTACTGCCTGCATTACTGCCTGCATTATTTCCTGAATTTTTGCATACATTACTGCCTGCATTACTGCCTGCATTACTGCCTGCATTATTTCCTGAATTATTGCCTGCATTACTGCATTACTGCCTGCATTACTGCCTACATTACTGCCTACATTACTGCCTGCATTACTGCCCGCATTACTGCCCGCATTACTGCCTGCATTACTGCCTACATTACTGCCTACATTACTGCCTGCATTACTGCCCGCATTACTGCCTGCATTATTTCCTGAATTATTGCCTGCATTACTGCATTACTGCCTACATTACTGCCTACATTACTGCCTGCATTATTTCCTGAATTTTTGCCTGCATTACTGCCTACATTACTGCCTACATTACTGCCTGCATTATTTCCTGAATTTTTGCCTGCATTACTGCATTACTGCCTACATTACTGCCTACATTACTGCCTGCATTATTTCCTGAATTTTTGCCTGCATTACTGCCTGCATTATTTCCTGAATTATTGCCTGCATTACTGCATTACTGCCTGCATTACTGCCTACATTACTGCCTGCATTACTGCCCGCATTACTGCCTGCATTACTGCCTGCATTATTTCCTGAATTATTGCCTGCATTAATGCATTACTGCCTACATTACTGCCTGCATTACTGCCTACATTACTGCCTGCATTACTGCCCGCATTACTGCCTGCATTACTGCCTGCATTACTGCCTGCATTATTTCCTGAATTATTGCCTGCATTACTGCCTACATTACTGCCTGCATTACTGCCTGCATTATTTCCTGAATTATTGCCTGCATTACTGCCCGCATTACTGCCTGCATTATTTCCTGAATTACTGCCTACATTACTGCCTGCATTACTGCCTGCATTATTTCCTGAATTATTGCCTGCATTACTGCATTACTGCCTGCATTACTGCCTGCATTACTGCCTGCATTACTGCATTACTGCCTGCATTACTGCCTGCATTACTGCCTGCATTATTTCCTGAATTATTGCCTGCATTACTGCCCGCATTACTGCCTGCATTATTTCCTGAATTACTGCCTACATTACTGCCTGCATTACTGCCTGCATTATTTCCTGAATTATTGCCTGCATTACTGCATTACTGCCTGCATTACTGCCTGCATTACTGCCTGCATTACTGCATTACTGCCTGCATTACTGCCTGCATTACTGCATTACTGCCTGCATTACTGCCTGCATTACTGCCTGCAATATTTCCTGAATTATTGCCTGCATTACTGCCTGCATTACTGCCTGCATTACTGCATTACTGCCTGCATTACTGCATTACTGCCTGCATTACTGCCTGCATTATTTCCTGAATTATTGCCTGCATTACTGCATTACTGCCTACATTACTGCCTGCATTACTGCCTGCATTACTGCCTGCATTATTTCCTGAATTATTGCCTGCATTACTGCATTACTGCCTACATTACTGCCTGCATTATTTCCTGAATTATTGCCTGCATTACTGCCTACATTACTGCCTGCATTACTGCCTAGATTACTGCCTACATTACTGCCTGCATTATTTCCTGAATTATTGCCTGCATTACTGCATTACTGCCCACATTACTGCCTGCATTACTGCCTGCATTATTTCCTGAATTATTGCCTGCATTACTGCATTACTGCCTACATTACTGCCTGCATTATTTCCTGAATTATTGCCTGCATTACTGCCTACATTACTGCCTGCATTATTTCCTGAATTATTGCCTGCATTACTGCCTACATTACTGCCTGCATTACTGCCTGCATTATTTCCTGAATTATTGCCTGCATTACTGCCCGCATTACTGCCTGCATTATTTCCTGAATTACTGCCTACATTACTGCCTGCATTACTGCCTGCATTACTGCCTGCATTACTGCCTGCATTACTGCCTGCATTACTGCCTGCATTACTGCATTACTGCCTGCATTACTGCCTGCATTATTTCCTGAATTATTGCCTGCATTACTGCCTGCATTACTGCCTGCATTACTGCATTACTGCCTGCATTACTGCATTACTGCCTGCATTACTGCCTGCATTATTTCCTGAATTATTGCCTGCATTACTGCATTACTGCCTACATTACTGCCTGCATTACTGCCTGCATTACTGCCTGCATTATTTCCTGAATTATTGCCTGCATTACTGCATTACTGCCTACATTACTGCCTGCATTATTTCCTGAATTATTGCCTGCATTACTGCCTACATTACTGCCTGCATTACTGCCTAGATTACTGCCTACATTACTGCCTGCATTATTTCCTGAATTATTGCCTGCATTACTGCATTACTGCCCACATTACTGCCTGCATTACTGCCTGCATTATTTCCTGAATTATTGCCTGCATTACTGCATTACTGCCTACATTACTGCCTGCATTATTTCCTGAATTATTGCCTGCATTACTGCCTACATTACTGCCTGCATTACTGCCTAGATTACTGCCTACATTACTGCCCGCATTACTGCCCGCATTACTGTCTGCATTATTTCCTGAATTATTGCCTGCATTACTGCCTGCATTATTTCCTGAATTATTGCCTGCATTACTGCATTACTGCCTACATTACTGCCTGCATTACTGCCTGCATTATTTCCTGAATTATTGCCTGCATTACTGCATTACTGCCTACATTACTGCCTGCATTATTTCCTGAATTATTGCCTGCATTACTGCCTACATCACTGCCTGCATTACTGCCTAGATTCCTGCCCGCATTACTGCCTGCATTACTGCCTGCATTACTGCCTGCATTATTTCCTGAATTATTGCCTGCATTACTGCCTACATTACTGCCTGCATTACTGCCTGCATTATTTCCTGAATTATTGCCAGCATTACTGCCTACATTACTGCCTGCATTACTGCCTGCATTATTTCCTGAATTTTTGCATACATTACTGCCTGCATTACTGCCTGCATTACTGCCTGCATTATTTCCTGAATTATTGCCTGCATTACTGCATTACTGCCTGCATTACTGCCTACATTACTGCCTACATTACTGCCTGCATTACTGCCCGCATTACTGCCTGCATTACTGCCTACATTACTGCCTACATTACTGCCTGCATTACTGCCCGCATTACTGCCTGCATTATTTCCTGAATTATTGCCTGCATTACTGCATTACTGCCTACATTACTGCCTACATTACTGCCTGCATTATTTCCTGAATTTTTGCCTGCATTACTGCCTACATTACTGCCTACATTACTGCCTGCATTATTTCCTGAATTTTTGCCTGCATTACTGCATTACTGCCTACATTACTGCCTACATTACTGCCTGCATTATTTCCTGAATTTTTGCCTGCATTACTGCCTGCATTATTTCCTGAATTATTGCCTGCATTACTGCATTACTGCCTGCATTACTGCCTACATTACTGCCTGCATTACTGCCCGCATTACTGCCTGCATTACTGCCTGCATTATTTCCTGAATTATTGCCTGCATTAATGCATTACTGCCTACATTACTGCCTGCATTACTGCCTACATTACTGCCTGCATTACTGCCCGCATTACTGCCTGCATTACTGCCTGCATTACTGCCTGCATTATTTCCTGAATTATTGCCTGCATTACTGCCTACATTACTGCCTGCATTACTGCCTGCATTATTTCCTGAATTATTGCCTGCATTACTGCCCGCATTACTGCCTGCATTATTTCCTGAATTACTGCCTACATTACTGCCTGCATTACTGCCTGCATTATTTCCTGAATTATTGCCTGCATTACTGCATTACTGCCTGCATTACTGCCTGCATTACTGCCTGCATTACTGCATTACTGCCTGCATTACTGCCTGCATTACTGCCTGCATTACTGCCTGCATTATTTCCTGAATTATTGCCTGCATTACTGCCCGCATTACTGCCTGCATTATTTCCTGAATTACTGCCTACATTACTGCCTGCATTACTGCCTGCATTATTTCCTGAATTATTGCCTGCATTACTGCATTACTGCCTGCATTACTGCCTGCATTACTGCCTGCATTACTGCATTACTGCCTGCATTACTGCCTGCATTACTGCATTACTGCCTGCATTACTGCCTGCATTACTGCCTGCAATATTTCCTGAATTATTGCCTGCATTACTGCCTGCATTACTGCCTGCATTACTGCATTACTGCCTGCATTACTGCATTACTGCCTGCATTACTGCCTGCATTATTTCCTGAATTATTGCCTGCATTACTGCATTACTGCCTACATTACTGCCTGCATTACTGCCTGCATTACTGCCTGCATTATTTCCTGAATTATTGCCTGCATTACTGCATTACTGCCTACATTACTGCCTGCATTATTTCCTGAATTATTGCCTGCATTACTGCCTACATTACTGCCTGCATTACTGCCTAGATTACTGCCTACATTACTGCCTGCATTATTTCCTGAATTATTGCCTGCATTACTGCATTACTGCCCACATTACTGCCTGCATTACTGCCTGCATTATTTCCTGAATTATTGCCTGCATTACTGCATTACTGCCTACATTACTGCCTGCATTATTTCCTGAATTATTGCCTGCATTACTGCCTACATTACTGCCTGCATTACTGCCTAGATTACTGCCTACATTACTGCCCGCATTACTGCCCGCATTACTGTCTGCATTATTTCCTGAATTATTGCCTGCATTACTGCCTGCATTATTTCCTGAATTATTGCCTGCATTACTGCATTACTGCCTACATTACTGCCTGCATTACTGCCTGCATTATTTCCTGAATTATTGCCTGCATTACTGCATTACTGCCTACATTACTGCCTGCATTATTTCCTGAATTATTGCCTGCATTACTGCCTACATTACTGCCTGCATTACTGCCTAGATTACTGCCTACATTACTGCCTGCATTATTTCCTGAATTATTGCCTACATTACTGCATTACTGCCTACATTACTGCCTGCATTACTGCCTGCATTACTGCCTGCATTATTTCCTGAATTATTGCCTGCATTACTGCATTACTGCCTACATTACTGCCTGCATTATTTCCTGAATTATTGCCTGCATTACTGCCTACATCACTGCCTGCATTACTGCCTAGATTACTGCCTACATTACTGCCCGCATTACTGTCTGCATTATTTCCTGAATTATTGCCTACATTACTGCATTACTGCCTACATTACTGCCTGCATTACTGCCTGCATTACTGCCTGCATTATTTCCTGAATTATTGCCTGCATTACTGCATTACTGCCTACATTACTGCCTGCATTATTTCCTGAATTATTGCCTGCATTACTGCCTACATCACTGCCTGCATTACTGCCTAGATTACTGCCTACATTACTGCCCGCATTACTGTCTGCATTATTTCCTGAATTATTGCCTGCATTACTGCCTACATTACTGCCGACAGATGGATGATCATACAACCTGAACACATGATGCATCTCGTCGCAGAGGTATAAAATAATCAATATTTTAACATTATATAGAGAAAAAAAGAAATCAATTACTTCACTGGGTAGAAAGATGAAATTATCTGTCTTCTTGTTGACTTTTAAATCCAATATCAACATTTAAATGGGCGTTATATCACATTATCACATATCTCATATTACATTGAGAATGCAAACTGTTTGACAACAGCTGAAGGCAAACTACATTTAGTGCAGCAGAGATGATGGATTGTTGCAATACATGCAGACAGGGAGACCAGCACAAAGTCCTCACTGTCAGTTGAACAGGGTGTGAATACTATTAGAGGATATAACATGCACAGCAATCTGCCTTTCTGCGATGGAACAAGAAAACCAATTCAAGTGTGTGTACCGGGGATGCATTTTCACATCAGGTGTAACTGCAGTCCAGCTGAATCATATCTATATGCCAGTGGGATAACAGCGGAGCATGCTAATGCCAGGTGTACAGGGACAAGTAGCAGCAAAAAAACAGACCAGACAAAGGAAGAACAGCCAGCATATAAAAAAGGCACAGGAAGCCGAATACTTGTACCCACTTATTCTGGCCGGTGGCGAGCTTGTGCTGTAGTATGTTGCATACTTAATTCTGCTGACAAAAACACTGCTAACGCGACTAAGGAACTGGGCTGCACTGGTTGTATAAGCCTAAACTCCCTGAGGGCTGTGACAAAGAGGATGATAAAGATGAAACACAGATGGAGACTCACCATGAATAAATAAAGTGTATCCAGTGAGTGTTACAGTAATCACCATGTCACACGTCCTCTGGAAAATGCCTCAAGAAACCTTATAATCTATCTGAATGATTTGCTTTCAATATGTAACTGTACTATGATGCGTTTTGTTTGTCCTGTTTGAAATGAAATGTGAAGAAATGAAGGAGTCAGCTTGTTGCTATTACCTGGCCCTGGCCTTGCCTCTCCAGGTCGACAACGCACATGTCAACAATGGGGCCCAGATTGGTGAATGTCTCCATCACCGCCACATATGAGCCCTGGTCATTGCTGTCCACGTTGAGCTGCAGACGAACAAACAAAACCCTCGTTAGAAATCAATTAAAAGGATGAGACTCCACACAAAACTGTTAGAGGTTTATGTGAATGTGACGATGATACAAGGAGCATGAAATCTTTGCCAACAACTTCATGAAAAATGTACGCAACAAGAAATATAATTATTGAATGGTTGATGACACTGATATGAGGTTTATGGATTACATGCAAAGTTCAAAACAAACTGTAAAGAGAAAACATTCACACAAAATCTTAATTAAGTTTGAAGATAGTAGAATGTATGAATCTGTCACTTTCTGCTTACCTTCACTAACTGGGAGTCGCCCAGTCTGGAGCCCACAAAGACCACACCGTTATCCAAGTAGGTCAAACACTCAGCAATGGATGTCTGTCATTAAAGAGAGACACAAAAACAGCTCAATCTATTTGGCCACATACACACCAAGGTTGAAGCTAGTGATCATTTTTAGTATTGCTAGCAGCACGGCTCTAAGAATAATGCATCAGTCAGTCCAACTGTTTTTTCCAAACTTGATCCCCTCAAACTACACCTCAGCTGTACTTTGTGTATTATGCCATTTATGAAATATTAGCATGTTAAGCTACAATGTGAATATGATGAACATAATCATGCTTAACATCACATTTTAGCTTTGTGGACATGTTCGCATGCTGATTTATTCAGCTCAAACCACAGCTGTACCCAAGAAGTCTTGATGATCATGCCAACAATTTTCTTGATTAATCATTTTACCTTAAAAATGTCTGAAAATAGTGATAAATCACAATTTCCACAAAGCTAATGTGGTGTCTTCAAATTGCTCTTTGTCTAGCCATCAATCCACAACTTAAAGATATTCAGTTTAGCTTCATATAGGACAAAGAAAAGCGGTGAATCATAACACTGGAGAAGCTGTGGATAATATTTAACATTCTAATTTTAAAATGACTCAGGTGATTAATCCGTCATTAAAAATAGTTGATAAATTGCCTGTCAATCGAGTCATTCGTTATTAGTTTCAGCTCTAATCCACACTGCAGTCATATTTATAAATACATCACGATACATTTTTTCCACATTAAGTCCTGTTTTGATGCTCCGCTGGCCAAACGATAGGAGCAATTACCAGACGTCACTTTAGGCTCTGTGCGGATGGGAAATTGTTATTATTTTTGACCTTTTTAATACTAAACAATTAATCAAAATAATAATGATAATTGGCAGATTACTTGATGATTAAAATAGCAAGTATTTTTGCAATTATCGGCAGCAACAACAGAAAGGTTACTGAGAACAACTCTGTGGAAAATGTATTGAACCCTGGTTTCAGCATAGCTGAACAATCAAGGGACATTCTATACAAGCTGGCTGAGCAAATATGAAGTAACTTATTATGGATATAACGCAGTTTCCATTTGAAGCACTTTTCCAACCTTTTGCCACTCAAAAATTCAAGCATTTCATAGATTTCTAGCACCAACCTTGTAATCTATAATAATGATTGCACGTAATAATGCAAAATTCTGTTGTTGCAAATGGAAAAGAAGAAAGATCAACTAAACCCTGCAACTTCCTGTCATTTTAACATTTAGAGCCGCCTCTATTTTCTGAGGAGGCTCCGCTCTTTTAACATCTGCCGGACGATGCTGAGGATGTTTTATGAGTCTGTGGTGGCCAGTGCTATTCTGTTTGCTGTGGTGTGCTGGGGCAGCAGACTGAGAGTAGCCGATGCTAACAGACTCAATAAACTGATCAGAAAGGCCAGTGACGTTGTGGGGGTGGAGCTGGACTCTTTGGCAGCGGTATCAGACAGGAGGATGCTGTCGAAGGTGCGGGCGATACTTCAGCATGTCTCTCACCCTCTCCACAACGCTCTGGTCGAACAGAGGAGCAACTTCAGCCAGAGACTGATTGCTCCTAAATGCACCACTGAGCGCCACAGGAAGTCATTCTTACCTGTGGCCATCAAACTGTACAACTCCTCCCTCTGATGATCAGACTCACTTGGCTATTTATAAAACAAAACAAACAAGATAACTATTCATTCTCATTTAACTTATAATGTTACAACCACTTCATTGTATATTGTATATATTTCAGTTTGTATACTATAGGCTACTATTTTATTATTTATTTGTATTTTATTGTCTACTTTGATATTTTATTTTATTTAATGTCTACTTCAATATTTTATTTTATTTACATCTTCATCTTATTGCTTGTTTCCATTCATGCTGTATTTCTATTTCTTCTTTACATGGAGCATTGGAACAAAAACAATTTCCCCCCGGGGATCAATAAAGTATTCTGAATCTGAATCTGAAAAGCAAACAAACTCTGTTTGACACATAAATTATGTTTCCAGATTTGCCTACACTGGCTCATGGTCTTACACTCTCAGGTATTACTGACACACAGTTACAATGGGAGCTGCTGCTGCTGCCGCTGGCCAACAGTGCAGGTTGGTCATAACAATAGTGTTTAGAATGATTGAAAGACGATCCGTCACTAGCTCAACAGTCCTGGTCTGGTAGGTTGTTTCTAGCATCACTCAGCAGACTAGCAAGAAAGCTTTTTACCTTTCTAAACTCCTTGGCAGGTCATTAAAGAAAGGTGCCACAAGTGAAAAGCTGTGCGCCTTTAACATGAGATTTAGTGCCAAGCACAGTATTGACATGCAGTCGTTGTCTAAATCAACTTAAAAGGGGATAAGTGATGCCCTGGCATGCAATCAACAAAGAGGTGCGAACATTTTCTCTTCTTCTGTACAAGTGTAGACTGATCCATTAGCTCCTGTCAGGGCCATAAACCATTAAAAAGTCAATCGGTACAAAAGGGGTAGTGACAGGAAAAAGCAGCGTGAGGAAAATCAACAGAAAGGGTGGTCGAACCAGGTAGAGAGAATCATACGGGAGGTACACTAGAGAACTAACTGGTGAATTAACCCCGTGAGGACAGAGATAAAGACACATAGATTCAGATAGACAGAGGACCTCTCCAAGCAGCTCCACATGCAGGTCTTTGAGAGCCACTGTCCCGTCCATTAACTCCTCCTTCTCCAACAGCAGCATGAATAGACGCCCCTCCATGTCCCCCAGCAGGTAGCGTGAGCCATTCGGGTCGACCCGGTTGTGACAGACAATGGTGCTTTGCTGTAAATGAGGGTGGAACACAAACAAATCATTAAAATAACACCCAGGTAAAGCCTGCAGAAGCTTCTTGCAAGAAGCCTTTATTTTCACCTCATGCATTATCTATATGAGCATGTCAACATGCAGCCACAGAGACATGTCTTCACAGTGTTTGTTTGTTCCCTCTCATTATGAAAGCATCATCTGAGGAATTTCCCCGATGGGCAGCTGGAATTTGACACACAAAGCTACAAACTCTTCACATTTTGCCTGTCAAGAAAGGTAGAGATTAAAGGAGTGAATGTAGAGTTCTTCAGCAGCCTGTGTACACTACGACAGAAGTAATACAGAGGTTAATGCTAAAGAGAAGGATTCTGGGCTACTTCTACTACTTCTGACCTTTTTGGCGAGGTCACCCTTGCGAAAGAGATCCTAATCTCAATGGGCTTTTATCTGGTTAAATAAAGGTTAATGACCTTCTTCCATGTTTGAGCAACTGCAGTTTAAAAGGTATATTAGAAATGTAATGTGACACACTTTGTACAGTACTTAACATAACAGCCTGAGCCACTCGGATGTTTAAGGACAATACTTGGTATTTGAATTTTTATAGAAATTGACGATACCCTGGCCATAGCAAACAAATATTGTGAATAGCCTGCTTAAATTTTGCAATCAGAGCATCATGAGCAAAATATGTACCGAGCAAGACAATTCATAATTGAAAAAATAACTTGCCAGCACCCTCTGGAGGACAAATCATCTGACAGCAACTCTGCTCTTTGAAAATGTAGCATTTCCATTCATCGTAGCTTTTGCAATTTGTTTTTTTTGTCTCTATGGTTTCTTCTATGGATCAATATTGATCAAATATTTACTAAACAAGCTTGATTCTAGTGTTTGCTTCAAATCAAACATTATTTCTTTTGATGTGTATTCATATTTACTCTAATTATCTACCTTACATCTTTTTGTCAGTGTTTTGGTTTATCATTTAAAAAGAACAAAATAAAATCTTAAGAAGTAGAAAATGAAACACTGAAGCAGGTTTACATCTGAACCACCATGTCACTACTAATTGCCTTCATCATTTAAATGTTAAATAAAATGTTGTCAAGCTAAACTAAAATGGTGAACATTTGAAATACACATTGCCATGAAAATAAATATATAATATAAAATATTTTTATAAAATATAAATAGTTTTTTTCATGGCCAATATCCATACCAGTTAATAATGGAGAAGACTCATAACCAATATGTTAGATGTGCCGCTTCTGATCATTTGTTTTAAAATCATTTATAATGAGTCCAACAGTGTTATAGGAGTGCAAGAGGTGTGGTAGACCAGTGGACTTGTTTTCATAACCTGGCATACATTACCCACAATGCACCTCACCAAGTGACAGTACTGGAGTATATTTATCAGATTACATGCAGCATCCTCTGGAGCCACAAAAGACTTTATACTACTTTTTTCACATAGTACTCTCCTATAACACACGATGAGTGTAAAATTTGTGGACCTTTGATAACGGAGTTGGGAAATGTTATGCAAACAAAATCATATCTCCTACATGTATTGTTCAAGACAGTTAATCTTAATATTAATATTCAAGCCAGCATCCTTCAACTAAGCATCCACACATGTTCCATTTTCCTGTCAAGTGTTGTTTAGTTGCACCAGAAAGCTGTCCTGAACACAACCCTATAAACACAAATTATACATGCAACACAAGTATAGCTTCAAATGCTTCCAAGTCTTCTGTTGCCTCATTGTTGTCTCATTGTGGAATGACGCTCTTGTGTGTCCTGCTGATTGGTTCTGTCTTTAAAAGCCTTAAACAGCCTACAAATTTATCCAACTCACAATTGTCTTGCAAGCTGTCATGTGATGTGTTACAACTCTGTTTCCACTGAAGCATTGCTCAGCAGATGTTTGAGGGAGGAGATATTGGAGCATCTGTTGTCACTATGTGACTCATGACACCGCACCCTGAAAGAAGTTTTATTTTTCACTTTTCTTTTTTAAACACTTCGTGCACTATCAGTGTTCAGATGAACACATGCTCTTTTCAGCTATGTCAAGAAAACACAGAAGAATATCTATTAATGAATAACAAGTTTTGGCAGCTAATTAATAAATTGTCTTGGGCACAGAAGTGAAAAACGTATGTGAAACATCAAAGTATCTGCCAGCATGTAGGTCTACCGAATGTGTCTCAGTCTATAAAGTGGTTGTTTGTAGACTGGTCAGTGGTGAGCCAGCAGACTGCTAATGCTTGTAGAATCTAATGTGCTATTAACCTGCCATTCAGTGGAGAGGGAGTCTCGAGGGTTGTGGAAAATAAAGAGGTTCACGCTTTGACAAAAGATGTAAGCAACACCACATGCAGGAGGATTGTAAATATAAGTTTTGTAAAGGCTCGATCAAGTGAGAAATTGACTCGGCTTGTACATTAGATGACGACAATAACAATGTGTTCTGTTGAAATAGAAGTAGAGCAAGCTCAGTCACACTGCGTGATTTTAATGCCAATTCCAATCATGGCTACCCTTCTCGCTGGCTTTTCTTGCAGTTATAGAGGAGGCAGGAGACTTTATCTCTCCAGTAACTCTGTTTAACGCACACATTTTATTTCTAAAATGCTTTGTAATGTCACTCAGTCCCGTTAGGCTCATGCTGAGTGAGGCTGCAGAAGTTTACCCAGGACTGAAAGCTGAGAGCCACTCTGACAATATCCAAGCTCAGTGGAAAGTAAAATAACAGATGTTATGTGGTATTCCTGTTACAGTTTTTCAACTTTTCAAGCTCAAGTTTTACTGGGACTTTAAGTGGCTCTGCAGTTTTATTTGGGCACACACCTTGATGTACTGATCGGACCAAGGGATTGGCTCATTGTCAACCAGGCCCAATTGGAATCTGATATTCAGCTATTCCGATTATCGATAATGTATTCATTTTATAAGCAATATGACCAAAAAAAACACATTTAAAAATGAAAATCTTTGTCTCTGATGCAGCAGCCTGTCTCTGTCAGCAGTCACCACTCTGTGGTCTTTCTCAATGTCTCATCCCCACACTAACGGATTGCTGTTTCAGATTACCGTCATGGATGAAAGTATTAGCACCCCTGGAACTTTTCCAGAAAATGCACCATTTCTCCCAGAAAAGTGTTGCAATTACAAATGTTTTGGTATACACATGTTCATTTCATCTAAGTGCATTGGGGCAACACAAAAAAGCAGAAGAAAAAGCCAAATTTGACATCATTTTACACAAAACTCTACACAAAATCGACTGGACAAAATCATTGGCACCCTATTAAAACTGTAAATAATTTCATTTCAAGCATATGATCTTCGTTTAAACTCACCTGTGGCAAGTAACAGGTGCTGGCAATATAGAAATCAAAACTGAAGCCAGTTAGGGTGTATAAACGTTGACTCAACCTTTGTGTTGTGTGCCTGTGTGTGCCACACCAAGCATGGAGAAGAGAAAGAAGAGCCGAGAATTGTCTGAGGACTTAAGAAGCAAAATTGTGGAAAAACATCAACAATCTCAAGGTGACCAGTCAATCTCCAGTGATCTTAAAGTTCCTTTGTCAACTGTGCGCAATATAATCAAGAAGTTTATAACCCATGGAACTGTTGCAAATCTCCCTGGATGTGGACGGAAGAGAAAAATTGATGAAAGAATGCAAAGCAGGATAGTTCGAATGGTGGATAAACAACCTCAGTCAACTTCCACACAAATTCAGGCTGTTCTGCAGACTCAGGGTGCAACGGTGTCAGCTCGAACCACGTCGTCACCTGAATGAGATGAAGCGCTATGGCAGGAGACCAAGGAGAACCCCACTTCTGACACAGAGACATAAAAAGCCAGACTGCAGTTTGCAAGAACATACCTGAGTAAGCCTCAATCCTTCTGGGAGAATGTTTTGTGGACAGATGAGACTAAGGTAGAGCTTTTTAGCAAAGCACGTCATTCTACTATTTACAGAAAATGGAATGAGGCCTACAAAGAAAAGAACACAATACCTACAGTTAAATATGATGGAGGTGGAGGTTCTGTAGACTATCAAAAGATTTTTGCCCGCAATGTAGGGCCTAGTGTCAGAAAGCTGGGTCTGCGTCAGAAGTCATGGGTGTTCCAGCAGGACAATGACCCAGAACATACCTCAAAAAGCACACAGAAATGGTTGGAGACAAAGCGCTGGAGAATTCTGAAGTGGCCAGCAATGAGTCCGGATTTAAATCCCATAGAACACCTATGGAAAGATCTCAAAATTGCTGTTGCAAGAAGGCACTCTTCAAATTTGAGAGACCTGGAGCAGTTTGCAAAACAAGAGTGGTCCAAAATTCCAGTTGAGAGGTGTAGGAAACTTGTTGATGGTTATAGGAAGCGATTGGTTTCAGTTATTTTCTCCAGATGGTGCAGATGATTTCGTCCGACCCAATTTTTGAGTTTTGTGTAAAATGATGTCAAATTTGTCTTTTTTCTTCTGCTTTTTTGTGTTGTCCCAATGCACTTAAAGGAAATAAACATGTGTATACCAAAACATTTGTAATTGCAACACTTTTCTGGGAGAAACTGTGCAACTGTGCTTTTCTGGGAGAAACTGTGCATTTTCTATGCACCAGTGGTGCCAATACTTTCGTATTCAATGTTGATATGCTATTACTCGTGAACTTTAACCAAAGTAACTAGCAACTAATCAATTAATCAAATAAATGTAGTGGAGCAAAGAATAAAATGACTAAACTATCAGAAAGTGTAAAGTACCAGTTCATATGACATTAATCAGAAAAGGCCTGTGTTACATCAGTGGGTCTGATAGAGGTGAGGGAATGTTTGTTCACCTGACATTATAGAAAAATACAGACACCAAGGAAGTGAGCTGTTAACACCATTGCTCGTGACCGTTTGGAGGGTTTCAAGGCACTTCAAGTCAGCATGACACTCCAGGAGGAAGTTTATGAAAAAGAACAGGGTGTGTTTTCCTTCAAACTAAAGGATGGCCCAAACAGACAGAAGGCAACATTTTCTGTAGATGTGAAGAACTGCAACATCTGAATTCACACTAACACAGCTAAAAAAGCAGACTGCAAATGAACCCACAGACTGCATTTTTCCAGGGTAAGCTGAAGATCACAGGTAAGCCTGCATCTACAGCCGGGCAGAGCCAAGCTGTAGATGAGACCTCTCAATTACTGAACCGAGCTGATGTCAACAACTTAACAGCAAGTTTGGTTTTAGATTAGAGGTGAAAGGATTGTAAATGTTGTTTTCACTGGACTGAGATACTTCTCCTACTAACAACCTCGCAGACCGACCAGTCGGGAGCCCAGCCACAATAACTGGGGAATAAGCAGTCCCTCCAGAAAACACGATTATGCGATCGCATAATTCAATGCATAATCAACCAAAGTCCACATATTTATGCGGGGGCTGAATTTTTTTCAAATACGACGAAGTGACGTAATTACGCGACGTGAACATCATCCAAAGCTGCAAACCCCGCCATGAAGCCATGATGAAGCCCGCAAATCAGTCTCATTTGCCAACAAAAAAATCATACCAGTTTCAAAAACCTTACAGTTGTAAGTATATTAGTAGTATGTACATGTACAGTACAGTAAGAGATTGCACTTTGTGCATTGGAAGCACTTATTTTAACAGAAGATGTCTGTTTTGTATAGCTACCTCTGTAAAACAGGAAGCACACATTTTATTTTTTTTATGTTTTATTTATTCATTTTTACAGAAGTTGTAGCATATTCCTTTTGTAAAGCTACAGAACTTGTTTGACTCATCAATGTTTTGTAAGTTTGAGCCATGTGTTTATTAAGGTCTGAAATAAAACAAGATGAGAACTTAAATATTCCCAGCACTTTCTGTGGTGTAGTATGCTGCTTATCATAGGAAGTAATAAGAGATGACTCTTTACATTAAGGTAGTAGCCTAGTGAGAACAGGGTGTTGGGGGAATCACTTTTTTTTCTCTTTTTCATCAAACCGCAGTTTTTGCAAGTTCCCGCAATTTTATTGCATAAAATTGCATAAATATCCCACATATTCCATCACATTTTTAAAGGAGTCATCACCTGGTTTTTTACGTATCCAGTCCTCCTTGGATCGCTTTGGATCAATTCTTAAAACTTATTAGAAAAAAATAAATAAAATAAAAATCAAACATAGAGCTTTCTCGCGCAAGATTATGCGTGAGGTTTTGACCGGTCCGGATGTGCATTGTATTAATATGTAATGAGGCGCGCGTTGATTGGCCGCAGGAAGGACAGAGCCGGAATGGGGGGCGAGCCTGCATGCACACAGACTCCACAACATAAACAGCTCCCTGTCATGGCGCACACACAAAATGACGAACCTTACAGAATTCAGGCATTTATGTACGAGCCGGAGTCGGAAACCGAACGGGAGAGTGAAGAGGCAGAGACGGTGGAAGAGACACGTTTACAGCAGGATGTCTCTGAATGGTTAATTCTTTTTTTCCTTCTTACTTTTTCATTTGGAGTGAGTGTCTTCTCACCTTGCCTGTAGTTAGATACAAGCTTATGCAAGTAGCCTCCTGTGGTAACGTCACCACAGGAGCAGAGTCAAAATCTCGTGCTTTAGGAATGCGCATCCTTGTGCGCTATTCCTGTTCGGAAAAAGAGCCAAAGCGAAAAAACTGAGCCACTTTCAAACTCCAGCTTTTCAGGCAAGAGGTCCAACACCAATATGCATGTTTTAACAAGAGAAATTGCGATTTCCGGGTGATGACTCGTGCCGCATCATCAAGCATTTTCCCCCGCAACAATCACAAAAAAACTCTGTGTTTTTCTGGAAGGACTGAATAAGAATAGATAATTAATTCTCTACTGGCGTCCCTCTCACGATCATACTGTCAACACGCTGGAGTAGAAAACAAGCGCTCCCTTCAGATTACACTCATGTCCAGTTCTCAATAACCTTCCAAAGTCTGCTGCAAAGGAAATCTTTCTTCGAGTGTGTCTGGAAATGTTCTGAATGGAGGAGATTGATGATTTTTCATGATGATTATGGGCACAACAGTTTAAGTGCCCGCTTGTCTTAGGTTTTACACAGCAACACAGAAATCACTGTGGCCCCCTTGTGTTGTCACAGAAGGGGTTGTCATTTTGTCTTTCAATAAAAAGGCCTGTGTTGAATGAACCATGAACAGCACAACTAACTGATTCCATGAGACTGATAGGCTAGTGATCAATGGACCCAGTTACTCTGGCAAAGACATTATTTTGTTTAAATTAATTACATCTGAACAATTTATATGTTCTTTCCAAAATATTTGAGGCCCTGGCACCAAAACCACAGCAACACAGAGAGAGAACATCGTCTAATTATAGAAGCAGGATGCTGTTGAGGCGATCCTCTGGGCCCTGAGCTTTGTTAAATACAAGCAGAGCAGAACAGACTGCACCTTAATCTTGTTAAAACAACACTAAAAGCAGCAGTGTACAGGGAGCTTAAGTCATCATCATGGCAGTTATTACCTTCCCTTCAAATGCAACTTCGATCACAAATATACTTTATCAGATAGGCTACACCGGAGGGTCTCTTAAGTACTTAAATATTTATATGTTCATAAAATGCAGATTCTGGTGACAGTCTTAATGACATCAACAATTTTATTTTACTTCATTATCTAAAAGAACTATGCACCTGGGACACAAATACTTCCTTTCAAAATGACACAGTTCTGCTGGGGCCCATCATCCTCTCTGAATATCAAATGATCTTTGCTTTATCATAAAATTATTACAGTTTGATCCTCCATCAGCTCTCTGTGAGAAATACATTTACATCAAGAAAATGTCTCGTGCAGATACAAACCCTCCTCTCAGGATTATTTTTTAAAGTTGCTGCTGGTGAACTTCTCTTTTTCAGTCTTACCCACAGAGCAAGTGGCTTCAAATGAGACTGATTTGTTTTGCCTCCTAGTTATGAAAGGAAAAAATCATTGCTCACATAATATTATTACACTATGAAAATAACATTATTCTTGGTGTGTTGCAGGCCCACACAGAATCTGTGCATGCAGAACACTGAAAACACCTCTGCACATGTTCCACACATTTTAAAAACAACAAGTGATGTTGCTCTTAAAACTCAGAAAATTAACACATCACTTCATCAAGTACATGTCTCTGACTCTTGTGTGTCAGTTTCAGTTAGTGTTATCATTAGAATTAAGTGGTGTCAGTAAGTTAAAAAAAATTATTGGCAACCGAGGAACTAAGGAAGGGGCATTTTTTTCAACACGGATCACTGAGAGATCTGGTGAAAGTGTCAGGGTTGGTCCACTACCTGGGGAGGCAGTTGATATTCCTCATGTTGGGATGAAATTAAATCTTCTGATTAAAATCTTCTAAATAATTATTTCAGCCTGCTTGAAGTAATCTTAGGCTGTTTTAAGGCATTATGTTGGTTATTTTGCTCCAAAACAATCTTTGTTGGTTGAAATGAACATGGTGTATCACATCAGAGCCTTCTATATACTATGTAAATGAATCCTACTTTTAATACACTACAAATAAAATGTTAATACTATCCTTCCTTTGGACAGCTGAAAGAGGAAACATCCAAATGTTTTACTTTTCAATGAGACAGACGACAAAAAACACACATAATTTGATGTCTTTACCTTGATAGTCGGTGGTGCAATGGCCAAGTATTTGTCTCCATTGTGGTAGGTGATGGACTCTTGTCCTATGATTATAGCGCCACCAAATGGCTCTGGCACTAAAAGACAGGCACACAGACAGGAGTCAGTGCTATATTAGAACAATTTCAGACACATGCATGTTATATGTTATTAAAGGCACGCATTTATGAAGCTGCATCATCGTCATATAATCAGTTAGCTCTGTTTTCAGTTTAATTAATAAAATAATTACATTGCCTCCACTCAGCCCTCACTGTGCTGTAAACCCATCAAATATACATCATAGATATTCTCTATTCTGGATGACTGCTGTGCTGCGGTTTCAAATGTCCTCAATAACTGAACCAGTTTCCTCAGATTCATTTCTATCTGAAAAGCCCTGAGATCTACAGCCTGATTGACTGGTGTCACTACCAATAATAACTCATACCACCGTCTGTATAAAATACATAAAAATCAGTACCTTACTTTTTAAATTGCTCGTTTTTGTTTGACTCATGGGTTGGACTTATCATCAGGTCTTATATAAAATTATCAACGGTTGAATGGAAAACAGCTGTTTCGAAAGACAATATGCTAATAAAAATGTTTTTTGCAGCTATTCATTTGATTTGCTAACTGACTGATTGTTGTTTTATTGATTACCTGGGATAACCATAGATGCTTCAGCCTCCACGTTCTCCTGTTTCCAGGGACCCTTGTTAAACTCCTTCTCCCTCAGAGAAACCTCATAGGTCTTTACATGGCGTCCTTGGGGGTCCTACAATCCAAAACATCACGTCACATTTTAAAATAGCTGTCTCGAATGAAGACAATATGACAGTTAGTCTGACGTATGAACAAAAGGTAGAAATGTGGATTGCATCAGCAAAGGCAGGGAAGAAGAAGACCGCAAGTTAGTCAACACGGATGTAAACAATGGTGGATTTAAAAGACTCAAATTAGGAAAAGTACCCGACAGGTTTGTCAGACCTCAAGAACACACAATGTATTTTGGTAAACACTTCACGTGATGCAAAAAAAAAAACATATTGGCATCGACAGGTAAAATCAAAAGGAGCCCTTTAAAGAGAGTTCTCTCCACGATCAACAAAAACATGTTTTCTTCTTACCTGTAGTTCTATTCAGGCATCTACACTGTTTACTAGTGGGCTGCTTAATTTTAGATATATCTCTCATAGAGAAGACCGGCCTATCTTGAACATAGTCCGACTAGATGGCACTAAAGATAATCTACAGACCGTCTTGTAAGCAGTTTCATGTTGGAGCCATTTTCTCTCTACACTGTATCACCACAGAGAGGGAAGTGTGCATATTCTCATGTACAAGATGCCAAGAAGGATGTAAACATTAAAAGAGGAGTTCTGACATTAATTAACTTAGTTGACTAGCCTCTGCACCCTTGAACAGATGCACACTTCCTTCTGCATGGTGAGAAAGAAATTAAATAGTTCTTACATGAAACTGCTCACAAAAAACTCTGTAGATTATCTTGAGTAGCCTGGTCATGATTTCTGGAAAAGCACATTGCTTTTTTAGTTTGCAAATGCATTTCTTTGGTGCTTTGAGCATCACAAGCCAAGTGGCATTTAGTTACATTATATGAAAGAGAAGGAAGACATTGTACGGTAATATCTTCAAAACTGAGCTGCTCACACCACAACAATCCAGATGGATAAATAGCTCTACAGGCGAGAGAGAGAGACAATATGAGTTTTTGATTTGGAGGTAAAATTTAGAAACCACACCGCCATCCACTGTATCGAAGTATATAACATCATGCTATTCAGTAACGGGTGCGCTGTCTTCAGTGAGTGAGAATGGGATGCGTAGCTCCAAAAATAGAAAATCAATATGTGGCGGCCAGTGTTGATATTGTGGCAGACTGCCACAAATAAATGAATGTGTGGGAAACACTGTGCTGGTGTTAAAGGGGCAACACAGTATTAAGAACCAGGGTATGTAAACTTTTGATCAGGGTCATTTAGGTAGTTTCTGTCATCATTATGACTTAAAAAGATCAAACAATTGTTTGATAATAAATAGCTTCACCCCGACCGCTAACAGTGAGGGAAGATACATTTCTGTATCATCATTCATATTCTCTGAAAAATGGCCAAAAAAAAAATCACAAATTCTGCCAGAGTATGTAACTTATGAGCACACCTGTACACACACTACCATACTCTTCAACAACCCTGCACCACTCCTGCTATTTTCACAGGTGTGATTGGCAAAGGACAAATTAAAGCAGGAAAATATACGGCTCCACTATGAGTGAATATCCGCCGAATATCCAACTTGAAACTAACTTCACCCCAGTTCAATGAGTCGTCTGTTGCAGTCTTAGAATACGATGACGAGGATTTCAGTCACTCAACTTAAACGGTGACTTGTAGAAATTATACTAATAGCAGTATTGACAATAATAATCGATTTCAAGATAACTTAGGGTGTAGTGCTTTCACTATGTGCAACTTAAATTCGCCATTCGCCCATGATATTAAACTTACAAAAATCATGTCTTTTTCTTTTTTGCGGTGGCGCTGAAAATCCAGCAGCAGAATGCATATAGGAGAAACACTGACACATCAGGCTCTTTGGTGGAGCTCTGCTTTGAATGAAGTTCCGTCGTGACAAATGAATGGACTACTTGCGGTGTGACATGAAGACATGAATCAGAGGAACAAAACACGTTGACAGCAGTGGCTGGTCATTATGTTTACCAATACCCGACCAGTGCTTTGCGCACACACACCACCCCCCAAAAAAACGGATTTGCATGATTTACGAGAGCCTCATTTTAAGGTTGGAAAAGTTGGATTTCCGGAAGGATCACATCCCTGATAGTACCTGGTAGATGAAGCAGACAGTTGGGGCCTGGCAGCCATACAGGAAGTGAACATCAATGACTTGCAGCTCCTCCAGTCTGATGTTGAAGGCCTTGAGCTCACGGTTGTCCCTGTCTAATGGGATCACCTTAAACAAACCGTCATACAACCGCAGGCCGATCATACGGCATTCTGGGTCCACAATTCCAATAATACCCGTCTCTGAAGGACGTCCAATGCGATCCTGTGAAAGAGTAATTGGTTTGGAAAGGTTTAAGTACAGCATGTGTACACTTCAGACAAAAATTCACATTCAAAGTGTTCTTTAAGTGCAGTTGAATTCAGTACAGCTAGAAACCGCTGGCAGCTTAAAGCCTTTAACTGAGAATTACAGAACTTATGTATAAGAAGATAATACAAAAATAAATACTCTTGACAATTTCAATGAAAGCATATTGAATCCTGAAATGCATGCTTACTAAGATGATATACAGTGCATTCAATTTCAAGACTTGCGTTTGTAATACTCTCACCCACCTGAACATTGCCGTGGGCACGAGTGATGATGTCAATGCTCTCCCCGTTCTGTTTGTATTCCAGGATGCAGGCGTTGTACTTCGATGTGAGAATGAACAGCAGGTCTTTGCTCTCACCCTGAACAAACGAATACAAAAGACACCAAAGTCATCAAAGACGAAGCATGCAGGAGCCTGCTTCTAATTTAACTGGCTTCCTACAATAGACTGTAGCTGCAGTATTGATCAGCCATCTGTTTTACTGCCACCAGCCTAATTAGTAGGGACAGACTTGAACAGTCTATAAATTCACTATACAGTCAACCGCAAATATTCTACTAGGATTAGGTTCTTTTTTCCCCTTGTTGAAATTTATTCCAACCACTTGTACTTGGGGTGTGTGTTTTTTACCCTTTATAACCTTCAGTGATCGAGGTGATTATTAGAGATGTCCCTGCATGCATTGTTTCACTGAATGGGATTGGCAACTTTGAAGGTGGACCCAAGCTTGATGATGTTTACATCAGAGCACAATTTGTGGCAGAACGCAGACACAACTGTAACGTTACTCTGGTATACCTGTGGATAAAATGTCTGCAGTGTGGAAATATTTTAAATTAGAAAGTGAAAGCAGTCCAACGGCGACATGTAATATCTGCAATACGACCGTTTCGCAAGGGGGGAACAAAAAAGCTGCACTTAATACTACAAATTTGGTATGGCACATAAAAGACAAAAACACTAAGAATACAATGAGTGCACACGAGAGTACAGGCAAAGACACCGGAGCAACAAATGCTCGCAGACACCTTCAAAAGGAAAGAGAAAGACAGTGACATGGCCAAAAATATTACAGAGAAGATAACTTAATTTATCTCTCTGGATAACCAGCCCATCTCCGTGGTAGAGGATCAGGGTTTTCTTCGTCATCTGGAGTTTTTGAATCCCCAGTAAGCCCTACCATCTCGGCATTACATTACATTTATTCCACTTTCGAGTTACAACGTGCCGGTATGGACACCATGGGTCTCATAAAGCTGAGCATGTAAAACAGCCAATTGAGGAGTTGTTGAACGTGTGTGAAATAGACAAGCAACGCGTCTACATAATGTTACGTGACAACGTAACGATGATATGGAGGTACCAAACGTGGGCTGCGTCTCACACACTTCAGCTGGCTGTACACGAGGGTCTGCTGTCACAGCACAGCATCACAGACTCAGCTGCTAACACAAGGAAGGTGGTCGGCCAATGTTCAGACCTACAAACTCTGGAGGAGTGAAAAAGGTGACAATATACAAAACTAAAACCCTCTTCATTCACTTCTACTACCCTCGTTGACATAAAAAAGGTGACTGTAGCCAAAAGGTGACCAGTTTGCACGTGTGAATGTTGCAATAGCATATGCAGAATAAGAAAGAGCCATATGAAAGTATACACTTTGTTTCAACAAAATAGAAAAACCTATCAAGGAACAGCTTGGATGCAGATACTTTTTTTCTTAATGCAGCTGTTTTATCCAGGAAAATATTAATTAAGGCCAAGTATCGGATGAGGACTTGGTATTGGCAGATACTAAATATTAAAGGAGTCAGATCGGATCAGATCAAAAAAAAACAAACTAGTAATTACAGCACATCTACCATTACATAAACCCTTTATAGAGGGCAGAACCCTTCTAACTGATTTTCTTTTCTGCATGAAAACTGAACGTAAAGGAAGAAAAAAGAAAATATATTTACACATTTTTTCACCCTTGGTGAGAAATTGATGTTCTTTCAGTCTCTAACAAGGTTTGTTATGGAACCACTTGTCCAGGGTGCAGACACTTTGTACATAATAAACTAATCTATTACATTACGTTTGTACATCGAAGTTAAATGTTTATTTTCTCATTTTATTTGCTCTACGCTTCATATCATGGTATGGAGAACAACACTATCTGTTGTGTTTCAGTGTGTAAAGTAGTATATGTTAAAACAGAGATTTAGTCCATCTTTGTTGACCTTGTTTTTGTTTTAGATCTATCTATCTATCTATCTATCTATCTATCTATCTATCTATCTATCTATCTATCTATCTATCATCTATCATCTATCTATCTATCCATCTATCCAAAACAGGTTGTAACTTAGGAGCAAAAACTGAGGTCATTGCTTCCATTCCTCCAAATACTGTTATTGCTAAAATGATATTCTGATTCTGGTTCTGAAAGGAAATCTTCAATGACACTGACAATTTGACCAATTGTCTAATAGCCCACAACACATACCTTTGGCCTGAAGAGCTCCATGACAGCAATCTTTCCATACATGCCCACTTCCTTGACGGGCCTCAGCCCCTCTGCTGTGACCACATAGATCTCCAACCGTGTGTTTTTAGCTATGAGAAGATTGAGGTCGTCCGCAGAGGTGAAGTGACCTGTAGACATATCGGCATTTATTAAATTGTAATTTCAATGTTGTGTAGGTGAAATGAATGAAAATGTGGACAAATATCAGCGATGGGGCTGTAGAGCAATGTTGACAACATCAAACATTTTACTGACTAAATTTCAAGTGAAGATGAGCCAAACTGTTTTCATTCAGGGGAAATGAATTAGTTTCAATTCAGAAATACAAGATTACAGGACTGATGCACAGAAGGCACTCGCACAGAGTGTAATACAATAACACATATTCAACAGAGAAGTAAAAAAGAAAAACACATCACAACAGATCACTGCATTAGTTATGAATTGAACTTTATCAGTTACTCTATGAACTGTAAAAAAAAAAAAAAATAATAATAATAATAATAATAATAATAATAATAATACACTCCAATCCAAAATTCCTGAGCACTACCTGTGACTAAATCTATAATATCTGAATAATATGAAACTATATCTATAACTACATTAATAAAAAACATGTTCACATTCATACAAAGGAGTGCTGTCATGATTGCTAAAACCAAGGAGGACCAGGCATGACATTTTCCTTCATTCTTAATGGTGCTAAATGTGGTTAACACAATAAGATATCTAGGTCACATCATCAGGGATGTGAGCACCAGTGCTGCACAAGACAAGATGCTGGAGCAGAAATTCTAAATGTGCTAAAAAAAAAAAAAACAGCTATGAAACAGCTACTGTACTGCGTGTTACACAGCTCACCTGTGGAGCCGTTAGAGCGAAGTGAAAACAAAATGGCTTCAGGTGGAATTTAATGATGCATTCAGGATCGTGCTTTGGTTCCCCGGATGGACAGGTTCATGTCTTAATATGTTTGAGATCACTCTTTATGCTGTGTCGAAGAATTCTATGTGATGATTAACTGTAATCATAACGTCCTAAACAGAGCCGACACAAAGTGACACAGGGTGCTCCATGCTGGAGACGCTGGGTTTGTTTTCACCATTATAGATCTATGAATACTATGATTATGTCTCTGTATTGTATTTATTATTCTTACTATGATATGGCCCTGTGTGTCTGTAATAAAGTCAACCTGAAGTATCATCTCTGAGCATTTTTATTTCACTCAGTTACAACTCAGATGTGTGTGGAAACCTGTATCACAGTCATAATTTAACTGCTTGATTATTCACTTAGTATTCACTAAGTATTTATCATGTGAAAACTTGCTGTAAAAATGTGTAAATTCAAGTCTGTGTTTTTTGACCACTGTTCAGACAGAAAAGCTCATTTAAGACATAACTTTGAGCTAATGGACACTCAATTCCTACAACACTGACGGTAAAATGACTCGGAAATACTCAAGTACTTGACTTGTGCGTAAGAACGGTGCTTGTATAAATTGTACTTTATTATTACACTATTACAGTTTATTTCATCGTTGTTCGTAGTTTTGAAATGAATATTGGGTTTCAGTCTCCTTGATTTCTAATCATCCTGATCGGCCTGAAGGAGTCCTATCACTGCCCCTCTGGTATAAAGCGAGATATGCAAGACATGTGTACATGTCAGACTCTGGCTTGATGTTACAGAGCAGTAAAATGCATCTGACTGTGGGTGAGACAGTTTAATGTGCTGTGATGATGAGCAATGATTCAACAGCATAGCCTCAGTCTGGGCTCAGAGTCTGGACCTGTACTTTGAGGGCCACATTCACGTCAGATCAGACGACGACACGAGATGTATGATCAGTTATACACGGGGGTATATGTGTCACTAAAACAGATCGATAAACACGCTCTGCCTGCATGTTTCATACAGCTTACAACAACTGTGGGTTGATGTGAACATCTTGTTCAGCAAATCAAAACGTATTGTGAGGAGTGACGACCGAGCTGGGCTCGACAGCAGCTAACGTTCAATCCGACAGAGGACACAACGAAACGTTCAGCGGCATATTGTTATGTGTGCGTCACAGCCGTCCGGACACGAACACAGATGACACGTGTGTGTCAGGGATCACTTAAAGATAAGTCTATGTTTTCTGTAAACATTGGAGTTAGCACAACAACAGCTAGCGGTGCTACAGGCCCGTCTGAGCACTTTCCTGCAGCGCGGGAGCGCAGCTAGCACGCAGGTGGCCAATGTTTCATCAACAAACACACAGATTAGTTACCTGTGATGCAGGCGTTCACTGCCGTCGGCTTCTGGGCTGTTACCACGTAGTTGTACGACATTTTGGACAACAACAAAAGACAAACACCAGAGCAGTGTTTTAATCTCACAAAAGTGACAAAATCATTGATAATAAACTCCCGGAAGTGGTTATCGGAGCCGTTTAGGCGTAGAGCGTAGCGAGTAACGGCCGCTGGTCTGGGTCAGAGCGCCCCCTGTGAGTAGGGAGGTTCGTCTCTGTGCTCACACATCCTCCATGGTGGACACACAGGGACACTTCTGAGTACATGCAGCTGTATGAGGGTGAGCCAAGTTCTTCTTAGGAAGGCAGAGGAAAACTATGACAGGACTTCAAATCAGTCTTATTTATACTGCGCAAAATCACAATCACATTGGCTGAGTGGGCTTCACAGCAAGCGAGGTCCTTGGTCCTTAGACCCTCGAATCAGGTGACGAAAAACTTAGCACAGGGGAAATAAATCTCAGGAAGAGCCACAGAGGAGGATCCCTCTCCCAGTACAGAACAGAACAACAAAATCACAGTTTACAAATTTCATGGACAGAATCTGTACAAAGGAAATTATATAAAATATACGTAAAGAGTGTGGATCCAGGAGGACGGCTGAGCAGGTCGAGGCATCGTCAAGTGGTGGCCGAGTGACACAACGTCAGCTCCACCATGGTGACCTGGAGGAGGACAGGCAACACAACATAAGTACCAAAAAAACATCACAATGAAAACATTTACTCAAGTACAGATATAGGAGATACTGAGAGGAAAGTAAGATAGCAAACTTACTTTGACTCCACTGCTATTCAGTTGGAAATCATTGTACATCTAATTCTAAGGACATTAAAGACACGTGCGAGCTCTGACAGTTATTTGAACAGAGGAGGTGGCCTAAGACATCACCTATCACCCACCTACAGTGCTGTCCTGAGTTCTGTCCATAGACAGCTTGACAAACGTTCACACCTGGCCCTCAGGACTGAAAATCCGAGCTCAGAGTTTAAAAGCCTGCAGCTCCTCCAGTTAGTTAGACCTGAAGAAGCCTCTTTGGTGAGAGGTGAAACGTCTTCAACAATCTGAAACAGACCTGGATGACTCAGAACCGTCATCAACATTGTACATTTAACTCCAACATTTATGTGACAGCTTTGGTTATCCCCCAACTGCATCATTACAGTGATCAAGAATGCATCAAGTTCTCCTTAGGAAGGCGGCGAGGAAACATGACAGGAAAGAGGAAAGTAAGATATTTTACTTTGACTGCTATCCAGTTGGAAAAATTTGACTTGTAACTCCAACATTTATTTGACAGTGTTAGTTACCCCCAACTGCAACATTATATTGATGCTTTCATCAAGAATTGTAATACAATTATATAATTTGTATTGCCTGCCTACATTTTTTACTATAAGTATATTTTAAAAGTAATACTATAGTTTAATTTCACTAAGGTAAAACTTTGAGTACAAGTGGTGGTAAGAGAGTATTTTTGCACGTTTGTATTCTAACTATGAGGCTACTTAAGTAAAAGCTATATTTGCCATCAATGGGAAGAAAAAAACATCTTTTTGTGCAATGAACCAATTCTTTATTAACAAAGTTAAGGCAACTGGCTTAGTTGCAACCTTGAACATCAAATCATGAACTGAATAGCTAGGCTACAATATAAATAATATTAAAAGGATTATTCTAAATGTGTGTTTTTTCTAATTATATTTATATTATATTCTGTTTACTTTAGCCTTGGTTGCTGAATAAAGATCTTTATCACCTTATGAATTTCTTGCAGGCTTCACTGAAATGTCCTTATTTGCTTGAGAGGGTATCACAATGTCACTTTGCTTGAGACGGTACGTATACATAATATTTGTATTATTATCATTATTTGTGTTATTTCTGTCCTAGTATTTACGACTTATATTAATATATGAGTAATAATCATTATAATAGGACTTATGCTGAAGTTGTTTTCACTTTTATTCAAGTTTGACAAAAGTTTAGCTTAAATTCAATTAATGAGCGGTATGGATTTGACAGATGTGTGAGGTTCCTTTAAGGTTAAAAAGAGGGGATACAGAATGTGACAGTCACATTTTCAGCTGTCAGAAAGTTCCCTTGTCATAATGTGACAAAGATAACACCTAAAAAAAAGAGTTGCGACAATGGAGGCTACTTATTGGGGCACAATCATCATATAGCTTCTATGGGACAACAAGAAAAAAAAAAGCTTGACTATGATCAATATGTCAAGGTATCCCATTTTCAAAATCAAACGACACATATATGAAGTTGTCACTGATGTCCAAGATATGAGCTGCCAGCAGTGTTTCACTCTACAGTGTCCGTGAAGAGACTCAGGAGGAGGATCATCATAGACATATATACAGACATGTATGTCTATGTGGATCATGGCTTGGAGACTTGGATGAAATAAAGGTGAGCTTTCTGCGCATGTCACCAACATGTGTAGCAGCGTTGCCATGGAAACGGCACTCCGCATATTCACAGAGAAAGCGCCAACTGCCCGCGACGGCAGCTAACGTCAACACAAGTTGTCACACTGCCTTATTTACACAATGGATACGCCTGAAAACACCACAGGAACCAAGATGACTATAAAAATAAGCCGCGGGAATAACCTGGTAAGATCACTCAACGTGTGTTAGTCACTGCAGGAGTGATGGACAGTAGAAATAACGTTAACGTTTGCAAACTTCACTTTAAGATCAACGGTCAAAGCATCAGTTCCTAAAGGGTGTATTACCTTTCCTTTTTCTTTTCTTTTGCCAGGTTAAGTAAACAAAAAGAGACACATGGCTTTCGCTGACTCTTAACTATTAACTACAGTTTAAAGCAACAGGCTTGAAATGGAAACCAGCGGTCTGGTTAGCTAACAGTGTGGACAATGACTGTTATTGTGGTAACGTCACAGATAACGTTACTGGATTTGAAATGAATGCCCTCCTTATTATTTGGATTATGTATAACACACTTGTAAGAACACTTGTTTGTGGTGTTATGTTTAATAATGTTTTTAAAGAGGTAGTAGCATCATTTAGGGTCTACCTCTGTTACCGGCTAATTAGATGTTGGCTAAGTAGCTGATTGGTTGTTTTGAGTCAGATTTGGTACAAAGGGGCGGGCTCTCACATCCTCTCTGTAGGCCTCACAGGGCAGGCTGCCATTTTCACTTTTCAAAGATGTCAAACCAGAGAGTTGATCAATGAGGCATGCCTGGCCAGCTTCAGGTCTCATGAGGGCTAGGCAGCAAACTAATAGCTGAAACTAATGGGAAATGCTTTTGACATCATGTCAATTATGTGTTACTTAAAATTGATTTATTTAATTGTTTTTACTGCAATGTAATTTAACCTTTATCATTTTGTTTAATGTGTTGTTGTGACTCTGGGAAGCTTTGTGGATAACAGTGTCCACCTGGCACTACATATTCTATGTCATCTCTTCTCAGCAAGGAAAAAAGGCAGACAGCTGCCAGACTTTCCTGAGGGTTGAATTTGATGGAACGGAACTGGGAGAGTCGGACAAAATGCAGGTGGACCCAGTGGAGAAGTGTGTTGACTTTGACTTTACCTGCAGCTTCCACTGCCCCAATGATGCTCGGGCTCTCAGTGACATCAGCCATAAACCAATCATATGTAAGCTGAGTTTGAAAATGTTGCTCCGTCTCCTGTAATATCTGTGGTTTTAGTTTCAGTCTGTGTTTTCATTGAGATTGACCAGCAGCGTCTCCTTGATAGCATTTAACTTGACTGGTTCTGTCCACATGACACACAAATAGGCAATGGCTCTGTACAGACACCAGGTGAGCATTAACACATCCTGTTCCTTAAATTTTTTTTACGCTAATATATTGTTATTTTGTCAGAGAAAATGTTTCATATTGCTAGCCAGCGACCCGTTCTGGCCAACAACTTGTAAGTTCTACTTCAGAAGAACTGGCTTTACTGTGACAATACCTCAGCCTAGGGCTGCTCGATTATGGCAAAAATCATAATCACGATTATTTTGATTCATATTGTAATCACGATTATTAAAGACGATTATTCATTGATTTGAGAACAAGCACTTATTGAACCTTGAACTCTGGTATTTCTTTTTAACACGATAAGTTTGAACTGAAAAACAAGAAAAATGCAAATAAATAAGAGAAAAATATATCAATAAACTGAATTAAATAATATGTAAAAATAAATTATTAAAACTATCCCGGTGCGGCTCGACCATAGGTCCGTTGTGGTGGCAAAATATAATGCTGTTGACACTTCTCTTGCAACTTTCTGCGACATTCGTCATAAAGGTCGGGCAGCGCAATTCTGCTGAAATGGTGACGTGATGGTAACACACACATAGTGTGTCCTTAATTGAGGACTGTGTGGCGGTGGCAGGAGTTGAGGAGCTTTTCATTTTTTGAGTTATGACTTTAAATGATTAAATAAATTGGTCGTGTTCCCTTGAGGTGCAGACACGGTCGCATGACATACCTTGCACAATATCTTCGTTTGTTCCTTTCCACAACAAAGGCTGCCTTTCTACCGTCTTCTTCTACACATTTTTTCCAACACGCACTGGCAATACGCACCGGCGTGGCTGAAAGCGAAGTTTTTCGGGCGGAGCGGTGTGCACAGGTGGAGATGGAAGGGTTCGCTGCATTTACCTCACAAGACACGGCGTGCGGCAGAATGATCGTTTTATTACGATTATCTTATTTTCATGATCGAGGGAAGCCAAAATCGAAATCGAAAGTGAAATTCAATTAATCGCCCAGCCCTACCTCAGCCTCTAAATTCACCTGGTAAATTCAACAGTTTTGTTGTTAGTTGCGATATTGATGAAAGTATAATCAGTAGTTTTGTCAGCCATCCAAGACTTATTCTGTGTAGATATCCTCCTTTAAAATCACAATTCCAGTCCCCAGGATTTATTGCCAAAGTTGAATAAAAATTATCTTCTGCAGCTGAAGCCAAAGCAATTCTCAATAACAATATCATAAAAATAATTTGTGATAATTTGCCTGTTTGTACAGCCCTCTGTTTAATGTGAATGACTTTGTTGTGGTCAGTGACGGTGACAGAGCTCCTGCCTGAGGAGAAGAAAGTTGAGGCGAGGACAGCTGTGCTGGGCCAAGCTGTGGTGGACCTGCTGCCACTGCTACAAGGTCCCTGTTAGAAATGATGTGTTTTCATATTGTAATATAACACACCGTTTTGTCTAATCAAGTGTCGGTTGCTTTATGTTTCCTCACAAGGCACGGGTTTAACCGTTGAAATTGTTTTCTCTTCTGTCTTCAGGTCAGTGTAGCTTCTCATCCACTGTCCCACTAAATCCAGTGACGAGGTCCTCAGCTAAAGAGATCCAGAACTCCAGCAGTAAGGTTGGTTAATGTCTTAACAATAATGCCACTCAGTTATTTTAGGCCCAGGGTCATCGCTACTTTGAACAACAGAGATTAGCGCAATATACATTTTGTAGCAGAAAGGTACACATGACGGTGTGTTACTTTACATTCCCATCTATGTGTTGACAAAAGATTGTCCATGCTTTAATCACAGATTATGATTTAGATTGTTAACAGCTTTCTTACTATTTTTACTTTGTACTATAACATCGATACCACTTGTCAAGTAGATTTGAGTCATCTGTGCTGAATTTAAACGTGTTAAATTTTGTTCCTAGTTTTCCTACCACTTTATTTGCTGACTTCTGCCTTTCAGTGTTGTCAATCAAATTGAGTTGTGCTGTCTGGTAGAAGGATATAAACTATACATGAAACCAAGGCTGGATTACCAACCAACCAGGCTAAGTGGCCAACTGCCATGTTCCATTTTAGTTGATGAGGGCTAAAGATGTTTCACAGTTTGGGAGAATATGAAACCTCCAACATGTCACCAAGAGACATCTTTTACTATCATTCTGTACTTAAAAGCTTTAATGGCATTACCATGTCATGAGCCTATATAAGGCTTGCTTACAGTAGGCTGCTTGGCAGGTGTCAGGTCGGGTTAAAGGGGAAAGCTATTGATATAGGAGGTGGACCCAAACGCAGATAATCAGAGGACAAGAGGTAGCATAGAGGGGAACGAAAGGCGAGCTTTAATAAATCAAAGCTGAATGCAAAAAAAAATTAAAAACAGACAAAACGGGACGAAAGGCAAAGTAGCAACGAAAAACAGCCAGACAAAGTAGCAACAAAAAACAGCAAGACAAAGTGCAACCGAAAAAGGCAAAGTACAAATCAAAACCAAAGTTCAAATCAAAATGCAAAATGCAAAAATCCAAAAACACATACCAAAGGGAACTGGGAACAGACAGTAACAGAGACAGGAGCAGGCACATGAGCAGGAGCTGACAGGGGCTGACACATACACAGACACTAATGACAAGACGAGGAACAGGTGAGGAGAGAGGAGGGAGGAGACCAGGTGTGGTGACGAGGGGGATGAGCACATGAGAAAACATGAAGGGAACAATACAACAGACAGAGGGAGACAGAGGGGAAGAACATAGGAGAAACTTAAAGGACAAGAGACACAGTGGGGCATGGAAACTCAAAACAAAGACACGATACAAAGACAGGAGAATATAAGACAAAAAAACATAATCTGAACACAACACAAAGACATGACTCTAGAGTCATGACAGCAGGGATCTCAACCATATCAAAATTCTGCATATGATGGCTGCTTATAATGAAAAGTATTTTAAAATGGTTGTGTGGTTAATATTTATATTTCTGCTGCATTTGGTAAAGGACTTCAAACCCCAGGTAGGAACATCTGGCACACTTTACTGCCTTTAACTTTATGATAACATTTGCAGACAATGTAATAACACAGTTAAATACATTTTTGAACGTGCCCCATGATTTGACCTCCTTTAGCCGTCAACTCTGGAAGTGTGTGTCAGTGTATCAGATCCAATGCTGTCTGAGGCTGAACTCTTAGCCTCAAACCTGGTGACGGTAACTGTGGAGACAGCCTATTCTCTCCCTGAGTCTTGGATGCTGCCATCGGGCCCTGTTCCCTTCACATACACTGCTGCCCTGGAGGTCCCGCTTACTGCAGAAGTGAGTTTTGGAGCTTGAGTTTTTTTTATTGAACAGAATTCATATACTATTTAATCTGACTGGCAAGGCAAGTGTAGATCTGTTGAAAAAGAGCACAATGATACCAGCGGAGACGGTTGTACTACTCCTCTGACTCCTAGAAAGATCAGGTGCTGCTGTTCTGTGAAGGACAGATTAAAGCAGGAGGGCAGAGGGAGGAAAAGGGCCGACAGAGGAAGAGACCACATCAGGCCCTGCTGGTCCCAGGGAACCACTTTCTGCCTGATGCCTTATTCCAGGCAGAACCCATTTATGAAGAGGACGGCGAGCTGACTGGCTTAGAGGTAACAGCTCATACAGCCTTGGTCCATTCATAGTTTTTTTATAATAAGGCACACTGCTGTCGCCATGGTATGAATGCCTTTCATTTGATGAGTAAACTTTAAGATAATTACCATTTTCACACCCAACACATCTTAAAGGTGCCCTGAGATCTGCAGGAATGTGAACAGTCGCATATCATACTGTTTTCAGAACATCGTTATTCAGCAGTGGTTTGAGCTGGACACATGCTGTTTTTTTCCTGTTAAACTAGAGTGTGATTGTGTATGAGTCACATTTCTGAATTCAACTGCAGTGGGTACCAATGCAGTGTCTGATTCAGATGCTTTGCAGTGAAAACGGGAGCCACACAGGATTCCTGAACTCAAAACAGATAAGAAATGTTGAGAGAAGTTTCTTGGAGTGACAGAAATTGCTCCAAAATTATATACAAGTTTGAGATTTACTACAGCTGAGACTTATTTGGGGCTTATTTATGATTCTGGACAGGAACTGACACGATGCATTTCATGTTTGGCAGGAAAATTTCCTCACAAAAAAGCCCCATGGACACTGGCCAAAACTTGAGCATAACTCATAAACAGAAGAAGACAGGAGCCTTAAATCACTTCTAACACAATCCAAAGAAATGTGTAAATATTTCTACCTTAGGTTTTTATTTCAATATTATGGTTTCCGGTGTGGTAGAATAAGCAAATTCAAGGTCAGTGTTTTGTTTCATTTACAAGCTAATACCCCCCATTTGAATGTATAGAGATCTTTATTAAGTTATATGCCTAATGAGTTGAGATTGTGATGATTCTGAGATTGTGATGATTTAAGGTGGGCCTCAAATGGAAAAATCTAAATATAGGATAATCAAATTTAGTCTGCTGGAAATTTCTTGGACCCAGAAATGGAGTTTCCTATAAACTTTTATGATTGAATGGTTATATATAGGCCTAGTGGATGAAACTCAATTTGGTTGCTAAGAGTTGCATGTTGGGCAGTTTGCATAATTTGCATAATTAGCTAATAAGGGGAGACGCTACAGATGAAGAATAGGGACAATTTTTTTACTAATATACAGTATATCACCATGAAACTTCCCCAGTTGATTACTTACATTAAGACAATTATTTTTTTGTATTATGAGGTTCTCTGAAATGGTATGTTTAAATATGCAAATGATGCATTATCCAATTAAATATGTGCTAATTTGCATACATTTCCAGAACATAAATCTAAACATTGGATAAAGCCAGGTTCAAAATTCTTGTTTCATTTTGTTGACATACTATAGCCAAAGGTTTTTATAGAGGGAATTTTGGATAGCTCTTTTTATCAGTCCATAAATCAGAAAATACTGTCAGCAGCCATAAAAAAACTGTTTTCACCCTGTTTTTAGAAATAAAATGTTATATAAATCAGGCTATGAATGATATATGAACAAACCCCTCTGTTAAAGCCTTCAGAATATAGATAGGAATAAAACTGGAAAGTTTGGTGTATATAAGTGCTACTGAAGTGGAGATTTTTGGCTCAGAGTATGAGAAAAAACACATTTTGAGAAAAGGGCCTTTAAAGATACTAGTGCAGTGCCCGTAAGAAAAATGTATTCCTATAGAAAAGTGGGAGGTTAAGTAGCTTTTTCATGTATGGCCAAATGAGGCTGTGTTTGAAGGTGGGACGTCAGGGATATTTAGGTTTGTTGTGAAATCCGCTATTACAGGGTATAATTGACCGTTTTTGACTATTTTTGATTTTGCCATTATATTTCCCCTTAAAAATGATTTACTTGGTGTCATTATTTTCAGCACAACCTCACATGTGTGACTGTACAGTTATTTTTTTTATTTTGACATACTGTATTAACACAGTGGACCTAAAATCACAAAAAAACATAAAATCCGAGTAAAAAAGTTAGATTTTTTTTACTGTGAAAACCACAAATATGTTTAACAAACCAATTTTTATTACTTATAATGCAAATATAAATTGTTGTTTGCTAAATATGTGCATACATTTAAAAAATTTACAAAGTTATATGTAACTATTTACATTTAAATGCAGGCAATGCTCATTCAGCCGTCTCCTCATTGTTTTGACTCATTAAACAAAAAACCGACTCCACTACTCACTAAACACACCACACCAAACACTACATAACACACTAACTACACACTCCAAACACGCTAAATGTCACAAATCTCTCATCTCTTAATATCGCTGTCTATACACCGACCGTTGTTGCCTGTCATTCATCCGCCTCTGTCCCTCCCACATCTTCCTGTTCCTCAACAACCAAACTTGCTGCTTGGACACTTTCATAACAAAAGCCAGTTTTTACTGTTTCTTCCTGCACCAGACACAAAGCAAACGTGACGGCAATGTTCGCGAAAAAGTGTGGCGGACATTATTTACCCTAAGTCCGGTTTTGGACGTTCCGGTGCGTCCAGTCCGTCGCCTCGGGAGGTGGCTAGCAGCTAGCTACACACGAACATCCACAGATTCTGATTCCACTTTGTTGTCCGCGCGTCTCCGGATCTCCTCAGACCCGAACAGACTCGGTCCGGACTCTTTTATACGGAAGCCCTAAACGGCCATGCATTCATATATTTTATTTCCTCCGTTTTCCCGTGATAACAAGTTAATTTCCTCCGTTTTCCCGAGATAACCGGATAATTTTCTCGAGATCTCGTGATAACGAAACTTTGTTTTCCCGAGAAAACAAGTTAATTTCCTCCGTTTTCCCGAGATAACGGGATAACTTTCTCGAGATCTCCCCGAGATCTCATGATAACGAAACTTTGTTTCCCTGAGATAACACACCTTCGGACACACCGTAAGAGCTTGTACCCTTTATCAGCCAGGTGCACAGTAAATCATTTCATCACGTTCAGCAAAAATCATGCAGGCACACTTCAAACACGCACACACACGATTCACAGGAACACAGATGTTCTCGGTTCACAGCGAGACGCTTTCAAAATAAAAGTCCCGCATTTAGTGTCTAATATAATTAATGAAATAATAACCTGGCTTCAAAGATTATCAGTTAACTAAATGAAAACAAGATGTTCTTATTAACAATTCACATTAAAGGTCATTTACAGTCGTTACACTAACTGACTGACTCATTCACACACACACACACACACACCTTATCATATCGTTATCTCAGGAAAACAAAGTTTAGTTATCTCGAGATCTCGAGAAAATTATCTTGTTATCTCGGGAAAACGAAGGAAATAAATGTATGAATGCATGGCCGTTTAGGGCTTCCGTACTTTTAGTGTCATTAATACACAACAGTCAGTTTAGATGCAACGAACAGAACTGGACCGAACCGCTGGCAAAATCCCGGTCCAGCTCGCGCCGCTGCAGGTATAAATCTGCTTGTTTCTTAAGGTGGGGGGTGGCGTTGGGCTCTGCAGTGATTGGCTCTGGTGCGCACGTGACTGTGGTGGCTCCGGTGGACAATGCTCGTGAATTTGTAAAGCGTTTATGAAATAATTTATTAACGGTATCATTGCAGTCCAAACAAATGCGAAGTCGCACACCCTTGAACCACGCAGCAGCCATGGTATAAGTCTCAGGTCAGTCTGATCCTGATCCGCAGAGATATTTGAGGAACACACACACACACACACACAGACAGACAGACAGACAGAGATTCCTTGCTTTTATAGAGAGATGTATTGTATAAGAAATCTATAGAAGGTTGGAGGAGGGGGGTTATGAAACATTCAGCGCTTTGGGATGTCTGGATATCACAAACATGGACTTAGACTCTTAGATCAACTTTTGAAGTTAACTAGAAGCAAAATTATAGCCATTTTCAGTTTCAAGCGATTAGGGGGAAAACATGGCAGGCAAAAACATCGTTTTTTATGCACTGGTCAATTTTGAGATTTTAGGTTATTTTGCTTCAATAACATGTCTCCTTTCAGACTAGTGGAAAGAAAACATCCAAAATACACATTTAGGTGTTCATTTTACTTCCCTTTGTCTATTTCCCTCTACCGATTTTTTACACAATACATATCTTTAAAGGCAGTTTCCTCAAAATGAGTTTTTTCTCATACTCTGAGCCAAAAACTTCACTTCAGTAGCACTTATATACACCACACTTTCCAGTTTTATTCCTATCTATATTCTGAAGGTTTTAGTAGAGGGGTTTGTTCATATATCATTCATAGCCTGATTTATATAACATTTTCTTCCTAAAAACAGGGCGAAAACTGTTTTTTTATGACTGTTGAGAGTATTTTCGGATTTATGGAGTGGTAAAAAGAGATATACAAAATTACCTCTGTAAAAACCTTTGGCTATAATATGTCAACAAAATGAAACAAGAATTTTGAACCTGGCTTTATCCAATGTTTAGATTTATGTTCTGGAAATGTATGCAAATTAGCGCATATTTAATTAGAAATTCCACCATTTGCATATTTAAAGGAGTCATCACCCGGAAATCGCAATTTCTCTTGTTAAATCATGCATATTGGTGTTGGACCTCTGTTGAAACTTGCCTGAAAAGCTGGAGCCTGAAAGTGGCTTATTTTTTTCGCTTTGGCTCTTTTTCCGAACAGGAATAGCGCACAGCAGTGTGCGTTCCTAAAGCACGAGATTTTGACTCTGCTCCTGCGGTGACGTTACCACAGGAGGCTACTTGCATAAACATCGGCTCACAGCCGTCCTCAGCCAGAGTGAGCACGCCGAATCTGCTTATTTCTCTGTCATTTTCACGCCATACATCGTCACGGCCAGCATTAAAACTCAGGTCTTACATGTAAAACATGAGTGTGAAAAGTAAGAAGGAAAAAAAAAGAATTTACCATTCAGAGACATCCTGCTGTAAACGTGTCTCTTCCACCGTCTCTGCCTCTTCACTCTCCCGTTCGGTTTCCGACTCCGGCTCGTACATAAATGCCTGAATTCCGTAAGGTTCGTCATTTAGTGTGTGCGCCATGACAGGGGGCTGTTTATGTTGTGGAGTCTGTGTGCATGCAGGCTCGCCCCCCATTCCGGCTCTGTCCTTCCTGCGGCCAATCAACGAGCGCCTCATTACATATTAATACAATGCACATCCGGACCGGTCAAAACCTCACGCATAATCTTGCGTGAGAAAGTCGCGGTATGAAAAAGTGTCAGAACAAGCTCTATGTTTGATTTTTTTTAATTTTTCTTTTTCTAATAAGTTTTAAGAATTGATCCAAAGCGATCCAAGAGGGACTGGATATGTAAAAAACCAGGTGATGACTCCTTTGAACATACAATTTCAGAAAACTCATAATACAAAAAATAATTGTGTTAATGTAAGTAATCAACTGGGGAAGTTTCATGGTGATATATATTAGTTAAAAAAATTGTCCCTATTCTTCACCTGTAGTGTCTCCCCTTAATTAGCTCATTATGCTACTTACTCAAATTGCCCAACATGCAACTTTTAGCAACCAAGGTTAATCTCATCTGCTAAACCTATAGATGACATTTTAATAATAAAAGTTCATAGGAAACCACATTTCTGGGTCTAGTATGGGTCATATAGGGGTTTCCAATAGACTAATTGACTAAGTAGCATATCTGATACTGTAGTGTAGACTGAAAAAATTTGCATGGAGGCAGAGTCAGTTACACGGTCAGTTCCTGGGCTCAAGGTCTAATGTTCCCACAGGACCAGGAGTTTCGCAACGAGGCAGAGACCACAAAGAGCAGGGTGAGCTGGGACACAGAGATGCACTGCTTCCTGGATGCAGGAGGAACCACCAGGTCAGCTGCTCACACTCCCACTCATAATGTCTGACCTTCAGGCTATCTTTTGGCATTGACTTTGAAGAGATTAATCTAGTAAGGGAAAGTCAGTCATCTGTTTCCTGGGGCTATATCTGAATTTCTTTCAAGGAATAACATGTCAGGATTATAGCAGCCTGTACTTGAAAACCAGGCTGCCTGGTTCAATGCATTTCAGGCCAAATGGAAAGGATATAGAGAAGATGTTTGATCTTTTACTCTTTTTACCTCGTGCCTACATTGAACCTGGGACTCAACACATTTAGTACAGTAAAGTTGAATCTTTGTGAATAAAACTGGTCATTACAACAACAAGTAATTACTTGGGAAATATTGGTAAGCAGAACACATCAAAGAGTAAAATACAATATACAATTAAAAAGGAGCATCAGAACACATGTGAGTGAATTGCAGCATTCGATGTGGAAACAGCACTAGAAAATAAAGAACTAAAGATACAGAAAATAACGATGAAAATATATGTATTAATGTTGGCTGTGATTTCAGGCTGCGGCAGACGATCGCTGAGAATAGACTCTGGCCAGTGGAGATTATGAGGTCATCGACTTCACTGGCAAAGGTAGAATCCAATCCGGTGAGATGGATATGTATGAAAGGATATGTTGAAGCAACAATCAATGACTGGCTAGCAAGTTCATCCAGTCCCACTCTGTTTGCCCGTGTGTGGGTGTGTATGTGTGTGTGTTTGTGTGTGTGTGTGTAGATAGCTGAAGAGAACCCAGAGATCCCTTTCCATGGTGTGGCATTTGTGGACGTGGGGCGGCTGCTGTATCCTGGAGTCAGCCACATCCGAGGAGCATACAGCATTCACCCCTTCTCTGAGGCTGAGTTGCTCAAAAAGGTTCTAGGACAAACACAGTTGACTTATTTTCATTCACTTTATTGATTTATTTATAGTTCTTGATGTGGCTCTATATTTACTGGGTCAAGCATCATGAAACATTGTCGACCAGGGTTAAAGGAGAACTTCGGTCGATTTAAACATGCAGCTTCATTGCTCAAGCTACCCTTGACTTGCGAGTACCAAAGACGCGAACAAATTTGGTCCAGCCATTACAGAGCTCCGTGAACGGAGATGTAGCATTGAACGCTAACTGCATGGGGTTAGAACTTCACGCTGTGTTTTAAGCATCTTAACATGCTCCACATCTCACACCAGAAGTTATGCAACATCAGCAGACACCTTAGCACACAGCACTGTAGCGTGTATGACTCAAACTGAATAAAAAAGTAGTTAAAATAGTGTGTTTGTGCAAGGAGCTACTTACCCGTTTGTTGACATCCGTGTGTTCCGGTAGCTAGACCAAACTAGCGTATCCATCGAGTGTGCACTTAACAGGCTTATCAGGCTATTGTAAGGCTCATGGCTCATGACAGGTTGTAACATGGACATGTACATTATGAACATACACACGAAAATGCTGGAATACGTTTCCGTCTCCGCCAGTGAGGGAGTAAGTGCACGCTCGACGGATTGACTAGTTTGGTCTAGCTACCGGAACACACGGATGTCAACAAACAGGTAAGTAGCTGCTTGCACAAACACACTATTTTAACTACTTTTTTATTCAGTTTGAGTCATACACGCTACAGTGCTGTGTGCTAAGGTGTCTGCTGATGTTGCATAACTTCTGGTGTGAGATGTGGAGCATGTTAAGATGCTTTAAAACACAGCGTGAAGTTCTAACCCCATGCAGTTAGCGTTCAATGCTACATCTCCGTTCACGGAGCTCTGTAATGGCTGGACCAAATTTGTTCGCGTCTTCGGTACTCGCAAGTCAAGGGTAGCTTGAGCAATGAAGCTGCATGTTTAAATCGACCGAAGTTCTCCTTTAAGTTATACACAAATGGACTTCTATACACTTTTAATAGGGGTGCTCTGTTAAAAAGCAGATGGAATACCATTAAGGACATACTTGTGTTTGCTTTCTGAACACAGTCTGAAAAAATGATCAATACCAATTTTATCTCTGTGTGTCCAGTACAGAGGTCATAGGTCTCAGGATACTGCACAGATCTGCTGTGTCATATGGGACAATATGATTTGATACAACTTTATCAGCAGTTTATGCTGACATTCATTTTGCATCCTTTGGCTTCGCTGTTAAAGAAGTTCACACACAGGTTTAACAAACGGTTACACATTAGACACATATTTCCGGATATACAAAGCACATCAAGACCATATAATACGTAATATCTTCAGATTAAGATTTTACTCAGCAGCATACAGATTTGGGTGTAGTATCAGGACAGACGGATGTATAAGAGTCTCTTATACATCCGCAACAGGCTGAAGAATCTCTGAGTCAGAGATTCTTCAGACTGTTGCGATTAAATGGAGGGACTCCAAATTGCTTGATAGAGGTCAGAAATGAGTAATCTGTGTTAAGGAGTTGCGAAGGGTCAGAACAGAGGAAGTAATTTTAGTAAGTCTGAGCATGCTTTTGTTGTGGGCCCTTACAAGGAGTGTGCCACAGGTAATTGATCATGTGTGATGCTTAAACAAAGACTTCACTCAATAGTCTACAACCACATTTAAAAAAAGATGGGGCAGTGTGTAGAGTGTATGAAACTGATTTGTGACAGTCATGCGAATACTATACAAACATATGATTGTATAAAGGATATTACTAAATGGGCTTGGGATCACTTCAGAAAAAATGCTTTTGGTTAACACAGGTTGTATGAATTGAATGAATTCTGTTTTGTTTTATTTTTTTACTCGTTTTGGAATCAGGGTTTTCCTCAGTAATCCTAAAGCCTTTCCTGCTGCATGTTCTGTTAAACCTTTTGTTGAAACGAGTCTGTGAATGATCTTGTACTCTAAGGCCAAGCGGAGTGTCAGTGTGTTAAAGGAGCAGGCCAAGGGTGCAGCGGACCTGGGTAAACCTCGTGTTGTCTCAGCTGCAGGCTCTAACAAGGGTAAGGCAGGAAAGCACTTGGATGGAAACAACAAGGGAGCCAGGGATTCCAAGGAGGCAGCCAAAAAGGTCAGCAAGGTTCTGACAGAATATTTAGAGGCTTGGAAAACCTGACAAGACATTAACTGTTAAAGGGATATTCCGGTGTAAGTTTAATCCATGGTCTAACACACCGTGAAACTGTGTTAGACTCCCTCTCGAGAGATAAAGTTTGCAGACCGCTAGCTAACGTAGTTTTAGCATCCTCAGAAACACCGCACAACAACAATACATTGCAGTAAATGGGTCCAAATATGAAACCGCCATCAAAAAGCCACAAATAATGCTCAGAACAGCACCAAACTTCAGCAACATTAGAAATAGGGTCCCAGCACATATTTTTGAGGCATCAAACATTTGATATCATTGCCGGATTTGTCGGAATAGATAAACAAACCTCACCTCTCCAGCTGCAGGCTCGTTGTGGGGAAGCCCTGTGAGTCGATTACCGAGTGCAGTAGAGTTCCACAGCTCAATGATGATCATTACTGCGGGACTCTACTGCACTCGGTAATCGACTCAAAGGGCTTCCCCACAACAAGGAAGGCTTCTCGGGTGGTGAGTTTCGTTTATCTGTTCCAACAAATATGGCAACTATATCAAATGTTTGATGCCTTGAAATATGTGCTGGGACCCTATTTCTAATGTTGCTGAAGTTTGGTGCTGTTCTGAGCATTATTTGTGGCTTTTTGATGGCGGTTTTATATTTGGACCCATTTACTGCAATGTATTGTTGTCGTGCGGCCGTTTCTGAGGATGCTAAATCTACGTTAGCTAGCGGTCTGCAGACTTTATCTCTCGAGAGGGAGTCTAACACAGTTTCACATTGTGTTAGACCATGGACTAAACTTTCACCAGAATATCCCTTTAAATAAATCATCAAAAATACACACAACAGTTTTTAGTTTTTTTCACCAAACTGTAACCTTTAAAGTCTCAGCTTGTTTTTGTCAAGGTTGAATCCTGATGTAACCTGCTTTTATTACGTCAGCAACCTCACAATCAGAGCAGGATAGCCGGCAGTGTGACCGACAGCTTGACAGAACATGAGCTGCCACACGTCAATACTGAGAGAAATGTAAGCTTCCACTAAACAGAGCAAAATTCACACAGCATTAGTGCAGTCAGACACACAGTGGGCATCATTTACTGGAAACTGCTGTCGTAGTTACAGTTTTAACAGATGCAAATACAGCAGTACAAACCTTAAAATCTCACTGCACAATCCTTAATACTGCTATATACTATAAATCTATCCTTGCTGTATTTCTGAACATTTTGGGAAGTCTTCAGCATACTTGCATCTCATTTCTGTGATCAACAGACATATGTGGAGGCCAGAACTTACATTATCATTGAGATAGCCTTGGAGAAACCGCTGGTTCCCAAAACATCTACAGAGGAGCTGGCCAGAAGGTAAAGTGTAAGTCCCCTAGGTCAGTGGTTCCCAACCTGGGGTCCGGGCCCCCCCCAGGGGGTCGCCAGAGATCGCAGGGGCTGCACACAACTTTGTCTGCTCTGAGGCAGTAAGGTTACCAAAATTATATTTGTGCACATTAAATTCATAAAATCCCACCAACACACCCAACTGGATAATCAAAACTCTGTATAATCCAAATTGAAACATATTTTTGGTCCACATTTAAATTCATTAAGCTATTTATTACCAACACCCCTATGAGGTAGCCCTATTCTGGTAAAAAATTAAACTGTGTGTGTGCGTGCGTAGTTGTGTGTGTGTGTGTACGTGTGTTTTTGTGTGATACACCTGTTGACACAAAGAGGAAGAAATTTATCTATATACATTGTGAAAAAAAGGAGAATAAGAGCAAAAACTTACAACTGTTGTTTATTTTTGCAAAAACAGTGTGTAATTAATCACTTTATTCTTTTAGTGTATGCAGGTTGGGGTTGGGGGAGGGCTGGCTTATCTTGGATACAGGCAAGGTGGGCTTCAAGGAAAAAAGGTTGGGAACCACTGCCCTAGGTTATTGACTTTGGCCTGGTTCTAGTAGTTGGACTGTCTTGCTGAGCTATGAGAAATTGCACTCTGTTTTGTTATATTTAGTCATTTGCATGTTTGGTTAATGACTGATTGTGCAACACAAATGACTGAGAAATATACTTCCTGCAGGGTGAAGGAGTTGATCCCACCAAGACCTCCACTTCCAGCGGGTCCTGGCAGAGCAGAAAGAGTAAAATAATGACACAGTTATAAATGCACACAGACACACACACACACACACACACACACACACACACACACACACACAGATGTTTAACCATACACTACTGAGTTGCTAACTCGCTGAATTCTTACCATGAATGTGTGCTTCTGCAGGCAGTGCTGGACTTCCACAGGCAGATAGGCAACATGGAGACCATGGTTTTTGAGCAGTGTAATGAATTGTTTGGAACAGTATGGGAGGTTTCAGGAGACTGCAGCTGGAAGCAAAAGCAGGCTGAGCTAAGGGGAGCGCTTAATGTCTCTGGAAGATACTTCACTTATAAGGAACAATTGAAGGTCAGACCAAACGCACACATCTCTGGTGCACGGATAAAACTTGCAGAAGTTATTTAAAGGCGATCAGTAGCCCACTCAGTGTGTGTGTGTGTGTGTGTGTGTGTGTGTGTGTGTGTGTGTGTTTCTGGTGTGCAGCATGCAGTAGTTAGGATTGTTCGTGACAAGATGCAGCACACAGAGCCATTCACTAATCCTCAGGAGCTACAGGCTTTTATCAGCAAGCTTTATGTTTACCTGGTAGAGGAGATGCACATAGCTCTCAATGAGGTAACACACACACACACACAATCACACACTCACACAAAGTATTTATATACTGCATATTTATGTTCATTTAAAACTCTCGTCTTCACCAGACTTCAGATGACGTCAGTAATGACTCCCTGACGGAGATCCAGCTGAGTGCCTCTCAGCTCAGACATTTTGCTAGAGAGGCTAATCTTACTGGGGATTATCAGCAGGCTGTTCAATATTACCAAGAGGTACTTGTCTTTCCTAATACTTCTGCTCTTCACTCAATATAAAGGAGGAAAAGTATTGTCTAACAGACTGTATGGATAAATGCATAAATAAATAAATAAATAAATACATAAATAAATGCTGAAATAAATAAATAAATGCAAAATTAATGAATAAATAAATAAATACTGAAATAAATGTATAAATAAATAAATAAAAGAATAAATGCTTTTTATTTATTTATACATTTCTGTTCACCTACATTTATTTATTTATGTATTTCTGTTCACCTACATTTATTTATTTCTGTATTTCTGTATTTCTGTTCACCTACATTTATTTATTTCTGTATTTCTGTGTCCATATGTAAATGAGGAGGTAGGAGGTCCTAACCTCAGTCAAGAGCATGATTGGTCAAATCGGAGAGCCAGACAAAAGCAAACGATTCCTGATTTCAAGCCACGTTCTCTGTAACGTTGTAATACAGCTCCAGTTAGCTTAATGGCCTCGACCAGTGTGACAGGTTAACTGGCGTTCATTTTAACTTGCGAGGGTCCCAGATGTGCTGGTGGTGTGGTTTGAGAATCCTGTCTGGAGAGCCATGTCCGCTAACCAGGAAAAACAGTCTGCTCATCGCTCCAAGTCATGTATACGTGTATTCGTTTTGACGTGGCTTGAACACTTCTATCCACACAGAGAACCCGGGGCTGCGACTTGCAAACCACTGCTAGCCGAGCGCTACAGAGCACAAATCGTCCAAAAGTGCATGTTGTCGGTCTCATATCTTTGTCGTGAATCTCTGTACTCTCAAACAACTCATGTGTGGAACAGTATTAAGCATTTGTTCACGCCGAGCGGCTCGAGAGTGGCGTGGACACCGCTGTTAGCAGTTAGCTGTTAGCTTTTAGCTGCTCGCTGTAGCGCTAAGAGCGTAGCGTCCAGGTTAACTGTTGACACATGTTACCACCGAGAGTGAGATACATGTCTGGGCTTTCCTATGAACCATTGTCGCTACTGGTGTTTGTATCACAGGTTGATCTGGACGTCTCACGATTTGCCACAGCTGACTGACCTCACACTGAGCTTGGGCTGGATGTCAACGTACTCTGCAGACTGTTTGACCAGCAGGCTGTATGACAGTGTACAGTTTTCACACTGACTTAGCTTCAGCTTAATAACGATGTATGCGGCTCGGAACGATGGCTTTAAGCGACCATTTGAACAGTGCGGAATGAAAAATACCCGATGGTAACTGGTGTCACAAGGTAACCTGGACGCTGCGCTACAGCGAGCAGCTAACAGCTAACATAAGAGCTAAAAGGGGTCTCCACTCCGCTCCCGAGCCGCTCGGCGTGAACAAATGCCTCAGCCTGTTCCACCCATGAGTTATTTGAGAGTACAGACATTCACGACAAAGATATGAGACCGACAACATGCACTTTTGGACGATTTGTGCTCTGTAGCGCTCGTCTAGAATACACATATACATGACTTGGAGCGATGAGCAGAATGTTTTTCCTGGTTAGCGGACATGGCTGAGGACCCCCCTCTCTCCAGACGGGATTCTCAAACCACACCACCAGCAAACCTGGGACCCTCGCAAGTTAAAGTCCGTGTAAAGCGGCAAAAAAATTGTGTTATGAGTTTGTCACACCAAAGAAACATGTATCATTGACCACTGAGCCAAATTTGAAAGATTAAAAAAATTGTTAAGTATATAATATTAGGTCTCAAAATCATGGAAAAACAAGCACTTCTTTCTGCTGTGAAACGCTGGGGGCGTGTCAGTTAGAGGTGCTGGAACCACGCCCATGTGGCGGGGGCTACACGTCATGTTAATGACGTCGGTGTCTCCCCAGGTGTTCCCCAGGTGTTCCCCTTATCTATCTAAACCCGCGGACAGTTTATAATCATATAGATGCTGTTATAACGTGTAGTGATTGAGATCCTGACCCACTAAACATCCTGGAAAGTGACGGAGTGAAGTTTTTCGCGCTAAATTACATAATTATACATAATCACCATCAGTAAACAGGACGCTGTCTGACTGTGTCACTCGCGGGGACGGAGGCTGTTTTCTGGGGGACAGTTTCCTGTAGTCTCGGTCAGGAGGGCTGGCGGTCGCGGTGATTTATTTTTGTCAAACACTCGGTGAGTTAAAGTCTTGTGACAAGCGTGACAGACGCTGTTTTGTGAGCAGAAATGTGAGGAAGAGTCGGGAGGACAGGGAGGGGACGGACAGGAGGACAGACGCTTCTCCACATACAGCTGTGGGATTTGTTTTCCTCATATGAGTTGCTAAAGACAGTTACAGTTACTACGTTACTTTTGTTCGGTCATGTAACGTTGCTTTGTGGTACATTTCTCTGTATTTAGTTGAGTGAAGGACCTGTGCAGTTATCAGACTGTCAGACCGACACGCCCTCGCTCCGCGCCTCCGGATTATCCGTTCACGCTGGGACGGCTCACCAATAATGCGGCCCTGATACTACCGCCACATACCGCCGGTGGGACCTGGCATAATGTGGCCGCCGCAGCCGCCACCACCGCAGCTGCAGCCGACCCACTCCGTCGCGCTGACGGCAGGTCCCACCGGCATAATGTGGCCGCCGCCGTCAGCGCGACGGAGTGGGTCGGCTGCAGCTGCGGTGGTGGCGGCGGCGGCCACATTATGCCGGTGGGACCCACCGTCAGCGGGACGGAGAGTCTCAGCGGCGGTCAGCAGCGGCCACATCTCCTGGTTGGCGGAGGAGAGGATGCAAGCCGGAACGGAGTTGACCAGCGTCAACGGACTCCCCCGTTTCCTTACATTGTCATCCGAAGGAAACTTAAATAAGATAACAGCGCCGTCACCCTGCACACTGTGGCATCCAGGAAAGATGCAGAGGATGTGGAGGAGACATGACTGGTTAGCTGACTGGTTGACTGGTTAGCTAGCTGCAAACTATTGTAAGCAATGCTATCCGAGACTGGAGAGCGAGTGGGAGAACCGCTGAAGCTGACGCGCTGAACGTATTTATAGCACTTCCGCAGCAGGGCCGGGTTTATGCAAATCATATAGCCGCGTTACGTAACGCGGCCATGATTTGCATGATTTCTGACCCGCCCATTAAATCCTGAACACAGAAATGTTGAAAAACTGTTTGTGAGCCTAGCTCCAAAATTAAATTCTACATGGCCGAATGGCTTTTACATGTTTTAAGTAAACACATTTATGACCCGTTTGATGTGTTTAGAAGAAAATGGCTGATTTTGGTTTACACGGACTTTAAAATGAACGCCAGTCAAATTCATAACTAAACCAGAGCTACATGAACAAATGTCAACAACTGCAGCCAACAGTGAGCTGAGCGGGCTTGCTGGTAGCCAGCAACATTCCTGTACAGTGTACAGGAATTAGCGCTGCTAGTAAGGCAGAAGTAGTAGACCCTCATCGAGCACACTCCTGTAACCAGTCATGCTCTTGACTGAGGTTAGGACCTCCTACCTCCTCATTTACATATGGACACAGAAATACAGAAATAAATAAATGTAGGTGAACAGAAATACAGAAATACAGAAATAAATAAATGTAGGTGAACAGAAATACATAAATACAGAAATGTAGGTGAACAGAAATACAGAAATAAATAAATGTAGGTGAACAGAAATACAGAAATAAATAAATGTAGGTGAACAGAAATGTATAAATAAATAAAAAGCATTTATTCTTTTATTTATACTTTTATTTATTTATTTATTTATACATTTATTTCAGCATTTATTTATTTATTCAATTATTTATGCATGTATTTATTTATGCATTTATTTATTTATACATTTATTTATTTATTTCAGCATTTATTTATGTATTTATGTATTTATTTATGTATTTATTTATGCATTTATTTATTTATTTATTTATTTATACTTATGTCAGGTTTGGTCCTCCATAAGACTGGACTTGTGTGTATAAATAAAACAGAGCACAGTTGACAGGCAGTCACAGGTGTCAATCTCTTCACTCCTTTCAGACTTTAAATCAAAATGCGTTCCTATTTATTGATTTATTTGTTGATTTGTTGCAACAAATGATCCTTAATGAACGCACTGACGCACTTTTTGTCTGTTATTCTTGGAGCATGTCATTGTTTTCCTCTAGTGGTAGAGTTACTCGAGTGGTCCCTGAATTTTGTATTTTTTCCCCTGCAGCTGGTGGTGAGGGAGCCCAGTGAACCCTCCCACAAGTTTGAGTGGGGAAGCCACTATGTGCTGATCGGAGACTACATGAAGGCTAAAGAGTGTTTCCATGACGCTGTGTCCATCCAACAGGCACACCAACCCAGGTTATAAACATCCATGTACACTAAAAACAGAAACTCAATGTAACTTTACTTCCTGCCTGACAACTGGGATGTCCTGAGCTTCTGTATCCTCTTGCTTCTCCAGCCTGATGATGTGTGGGGTGTTGGCAATGATGTTTGAGCATTACAAGGAGGCCCAGACTTTCCTGGAGAGGGCCACCCAAATTGACCCACCGAGTGTGGTTGCCTGGACTCTGCTGGGTGAGGCTAAATCTGTCACTTTAGATTCAGTCTGGTTTCAGTGCAGAGTTTTAGTTGTTCTTATGCTGTTTCAGGGGCTTTTTGGAAGGCTAAATGAGAGTTTTGAAGGAAAATAACCGGTAATGAAAATCACATCACAAAGATGTTGAATCACAGACAAATAATAACAATTAGTAACTTTGGTTGAATAACATATATATTCATATCAGCCCCTCACAAACTCTGACCCTGCTTGACTCTGATCAGTAAAGCAGGAGAGATCCAAGCAGGGAAATGTGCAGTCTCATTTCACATTTCTGTGTCTGCTGTCCAGGTTTGCTCCATGAGAGCCAGAACGAATCCATCCTGGCTGAGAGGGCTTTTCTAGAAGCCCGTAGTCAGCTGAGGGCAAAAGAAGCAAAGAAGCAAACATGGAAGGAGGAGGTGAAGAAGGACAGGGAGAAAGACAAGGAGGAGACAAATGAAAAGGAGAAGCAGGAAGAAGAGGAGAAGGCTACGCCTGCATGTCAGTCTCCCACTGTTGACCAAAGTAAGTTGCAGTGTTAGTAAAGGGAGCCGGAGTCAGATGGTGGACAACCAGGCACAGACATAAATGTCATCATTGGAGAAAAACAAAAAAACTGGGGCTTATTTACACACTAATTATTTAAATACTAATCACTATGTATCTCAAGTAATTCTGGTTCCAATTCTGCTTTGTTTTTAATGGGTCTGTATATGTGTAGACCTTTAAATCATAAGGAGAGAAAACCTAAAATGTAGATAAAAATGTTGATATGCAACAGTCTTCTCTCTACATTCTTTCTTTCCTGGAGACGCCCATGCTCCCTTACAGTGTAACTGTCATTTTCTCCTAGACCCAAAGTGTGCAGACCAGGATGCAGGGGCACAAGAAACGCCTCCAGCACAGAGTGTCAGCTCTAGATCTGCTCCATCTGAAGTCTCCTCTACCATTTGCACAGAGACGGTTCAGTTTCTGCTGCAGAACAATGCCCTGCAGGTAAAAATTGAGCTGGACTCATAGTGGTCAAATATGACCAGTCATCCACAATGTACAGTATTTCTGTCGTGTCATTGGTGACCCTCAGTTTAATGTGCTATGGGGCTAAAGTGATTAACGACCATTATTGATGCTCCAACAGCTCGAAAAATAACCCTTTGATGTGGAAACCAGTTTTTGGAAAATCAAAGCAGATAAAAATAATTTGTATTTAAGATGTCAGACAGGTTGTGTACACAGCAAACACAGCACAACAGCTTTAATTTCTTTGAGTTATTTTAAAGTGAACAGCGCTACCCTCAGTGTGTATTTGTCATTATCAAAGTTTCAGCTAAGATTAGACAAAAACATGTCTGTGTTGTGGTTGCAAACAGTTATCAGCAGTCACTGTTGTCCTGCTGTCAGATTGCGGAGCAGGCTCTGTCCCAGGAGCTGCTGTGGTCACTCGGTAGTTGCAGTGTATCCTATCGTCTTCATCTTGCCACGCTGCAGCTGCTCAGAGCCGACTATTGCAGTGCTGCCACCAGCCTTAGGGAGGCGATGTCGGACAGTAACCAGGTACTCCCACCTCATGACTGGCTGAGTAAAGACTGGCTGGAAGATGTGACATGTAGGCTCAGTGCCTCCGGACCGATCTGGTGTTAGAGGTGCTTAAGTCCACGTCCTGTAATTTATCTGATGTTCAAACTGCAGCAGAGAATCAAGTTTTCTATTGGATTTATGAACTTCTCTCAACTCATTTTTATTTGTATGCAGCAAAAGTATAATTCACCCACCTGATGACGTGACTGTGAATATATTACATATTTATTCAAATATTAAGTAATCAACTTTGGCACTATCAACATGTTTCGCTTCAGCAGAGTAGGTTGGTGTCTGCCTACATGGCACTTTCTTTTTAAGTGTTACGGATTTCAAGCTAAAATACATAAAATCTGTGCTGGAGATGACTTACAAATCAGTGTTCCTAGTTCCTTCAGTAACATTATCATTACAGTTTAACCAACAAATTAGTTCTACTGTATTAATATGTATGGAAGGATTCCCCTTTGTTGCCGTACAATTATGTTTGAAATATTCCAATGGGGAGTCGAAGTTGGTGCAGTGTTGATTAACACAAACCTGGAAAGTTTTTCAGTAATTCAGTTGTCATAGGATAATGTTATTTTCAATTGTCAATGTTACAAATTCTCTCCCAACAAAGGCTTTTTGTTCCTCTGCTTAGTTCAAGCAATAGCTAAAAAAAACAAACTTAGTAACCCTGAGCCTCAGTGACTGCTGCTTTTAGTCAGACCAGAGCCATGAATCAGAGTTCTAACATGTTTAGTCCTACCTATGTTGTTAACGTTATGAACAAAACATGATGCTTTAGTTGTTAGATGTGTTCATATTGGTCAGAAGTTCAAAATAAGATGTATTCAAACTACTCAAGTTGTGTGGAGTTCAGAGAAACTTTCCATACAAATTCTTGGTTGAATAAAATGTGTTTAAACCTTTAACACAGTCAGCAAACTGAAACCTGACCTTCGAAAAAGGTCCACTGGTTAAATCAGAAATGTTCTTTATGAATTTAAGTCTCTTTTTTCTTTTCCTTTTTCTTTTGTTGGTTAATATTCATGCGATGTGACCACACAGCAGTAGCACAATTAGCACCATTGACCCTGATTAAACTGCATCTCTTCTGAACCCTGACCCAATCCTAACCCGTGAGCAGGATGCAGATGTGTGGGCCCTGCTCGGTCACTGCCACTACCTGCAAGGGGCTATCAGTGATGCCCAGGAGAGTTATGAGAGGAGCCTGAACTCCCTGCAGCAGCTATCAGACTCTCACATCGTCCTCCTTCGTCTGGGATCCATCTACCTCCAGCAGAGGAAGGTCAGATACTGAGACAGATGCTGTCAGATAAGACGGGCAGCTTATTACTCATGGGTGATGAGTCAGGGGATTTTACCTTTACCATTTCCAGGAAAGACTTCACATTTCACCAGACATTCTTAAAACAGAGATGGGGCTCCAACACACCTTGGAAAAAACAATCATATTAGGTTTTTCTAAAATAATCATGAAGAACAGTGCGTTTTCTTGGACATGTTGAAGCACAGCATTAAATGTAAAACATCCTGTCTGAAACCTTGTCTACAGTGCAACTAAATCTCTTATTCTTGTGTTTTTAACCTCCAGTTTGAGAAAGCCAAAGTTGTCTACCTGCAGGCTTGTGAGCAGTCTCCGTCCTGCCTGACCTGGCTGGGCCTGGGCACCGCCTTTTACCGGGTAAAACAGTGCTGGAAACAATGGAAACCTTAAGAATATATATAAATACTGTTTGCACGCTGGAGTTCCAAGTTCTAAGTACTTTTCTGATTTTAATGTGCATAGAACACTGAACACATCCCAGATTACTCTTGGATGTGCTGTATAGTTTAGTTGGCCAGCAACTTTAATGTAAACAAGACAGAGGTCGGTTGGCTGAAAGCTGTATTTGGTTACATTTGTTTGTTTTTTTCATGTTTCTGCTTGTAAAGCTGGACGAGCTGTCTTTAGCAGAGGAAGCATTTACTGACGCCAACCATCTGAACAATCAGAATGCAGAGGTGTGGGCTTACTTGTCTCTGATCTGCCTCAGGGTGAGTGTTGACGATGATGCTCTGAAAACACACACACACACACGGGCGCACACACACACACACACACACACACCTGTCTGCCTCTCCCCTGTCATATTTCAAGACAGGATATGACACAATATGCCAACATGGCCTTGTCATATTCTTCAGTGAGGCACGACTACTTCATTTGAGGAGGTAAATTTCATAAACCTCATCTTTGTGACCTGAATCCCTGTGAGAATGTAGGAACACAAAGTTTAAGCTGAAACAAGGAATTTTTATTTTCTGTTGATTCTGGTGGCTCTGTGGATAAAATCAAAACAAATTTTCAAATACTGTAGCACCGGGTTACAGAGCGGCTTTTTCCCTCTGGGTGTGAAACTCAATTCACTGAGTTTTCATGACAGGACTTATTCAATCAGGATGAGTCCGAATGTGACACTGTAAGCGTAACTATAAGTATTCAGAAATAGACAATCTTATTTTGAAGGAGTTGTAGGTCATATAGAGGTATCTGTATTAAACTGGGATTTAACTGGGTTTGAGCACAGATTCACTTTTTCACTGTTCACAAATGGATTTTATGGAAGCAAGTAGCAGGAACCTGAACTAAACATGCAATGAACCTTTCTTTTCAGTCCGGCAGACATGAGGAGGCAGAGCAGTTTTACAAATATGCAACAAGGGTGAGTTATCCTTATGTTTGTCATCGTCATCACGGTTTTACAAAAGGGCTGGCTCTAGTTCTGATAATTATGTAGAAAATTGCATTTTAGCAGCCCCACAGTTTCTGAGTGCAACACCACTGTTGTAGTGTATATAGACATCTATCAGACCTCATGTAGATGCTTACTAAAAAAACTCATTACGTCATCACAATTTTATGTGTTGGAAACTTGATCGACCCTTTCGCTGAAGTCATGTAGAGAAGAAACAGGTCACAGGGCTGAGACACATTTCATCCTCTTACAAGACACTGTACCCTCAAAATGATTTTACATGTTGATGCTTTAATGATGGTTTGAAATCTGTGTTTCTTTTTTTTTTAAGAGAACAAATAAACCTAAAACAATTCAATTAATGTCTTCAGAAACATAAAATAGTGCTTTTTGATGACGCTTCTCCATTAATCATTCATTTTGTCACAAAGTATTCATTTTATATAGTTTGGGGTATATTTTAGTTTGATCAAAACCTTTTCTTTGTCTTGTTACACAGTTCAACCTGCAGAATGAGTCACTTCTCAAAGAGTTCAGTGAGCTGCAGGATCAGCTCCGTGTCAGTCGTCTGGACTTATGCTTTGGAACAAGCTCTGAAGCAGGGGTGTAAATACACAAACAGTGTCTGAAGACTTTTTTTAAAAAGACATTTTATTGTATTGTGAGTGTGTATATGTGTTTACATTTATTGTGACACATGATGGATCAGATTTTACAGACAGTGAAATCAGTAACTGGCCAATTTGTACGACAGTTCAGTATGGACATTGCAAACAAACTCAAAGCAACACAAATAGTCTCACTTTATATAAAACTGCAATAGCAAAAAAATGTATAGCATTAAGAAAAGAAAGGACAAATGTGGTGACAATCAACAGATGGTAAAGAATCGTTATCTCAGAAAAACAAGCCTGATGAAACGTTGAGAAACGCCTCACCAAAGTTTTGGCACAATCCTCACTGCATCGGAAGGAAATGTTCAGTGAAATTTATGTTTTGGCTACAATTCCTGTCAGATAAATTTACAATGTATGTTTCAATGAATGAATTTCTTATTTTAAATTTGGAAATTACACTTCCTAAAATGTAATTTGTATTGTCAATGAAATGCACACCTTTTAAAATCAGCTTTTCCCTCTCTATGGGTTTTCAAATGCACACTATTGTAATGTATTTGCTTTCCATATGGGCATTTTTATTTGTGCCTTGTTTCTGGACATGGGTTTATACAAGTTCTGGCCTCTGGGATCAGGTAGTCTGATGCAGTGGATCACTGTCGGACCTGAGCAAAGAGTTCTCGCAGCCACGGTGAGTCCTCATAGAGGCGAGGGTCACCCAGATACTCTGAGGTCCTCTTGTACAAGTAGTAGTACAACACAGAAGCTGTGAACAGGGAAATATGTGAGGATTGTTTTAATATACAAAAACAGACAAATACATTTGTTTCCATCAGAAAAGCTCAATGTACTCTGAGTCACACTTTCGCAGCCCCAGGTTTGAAAAAGTATGTTCTGATGAGATGTGATCTGTTTTACTTTATCCAAGGTGCTGACATTCCGATGGATTCACTGTCTTGGACTCAATCCACCCATCACAGAAGTAGTCTAGTTTTCTACTGAATAAGCAGAATAATTAGGAAAATAAACTTGTGTAATGTGAGTGTTGCTCTTGTTATGTTATACTACTACTACATGGATGTTAGCAGCTATGAATCAAATAGTACAACTCAGCCCAGTAGAGTTAACAGTGCCTTAAGGTGGGTTCATAATGTAAGAGGTTTTGCGAAGCGGTGATGCAACACTGAATCACACACTGAGTAAGCGTCTGGGTTGGTCTTGAGCAGCAGAGCAAACAGAGAGATAAATAAAACACGGCCACATTCTGTCCTCATACTTAATAAAGGATCACCTGCAGAGAACAACAACTAGACAATAAATCCTTTTATCCACTTAGCAGCTTATATGTGTATGAAATTCCCCCCACATGGCAATGTGAGATCACTTCATGGAGCCTGATGGTAGACACGACAGACTGACACTGATGAGAAACTCTGAGCTCTCTGTCAGGGACCTTCTTCAGAGCATAACTAGAGTGATAATCACACTGAAAATCTATTTGTTTAGAGGTTTCATAAAAACAGCTCTGCTCTCAATGGTGAGCAGGAACTATTGAGTCAGTCATTTGAAGAAGAACAATGTTTAATCCTTGTTCTGACATGCAGCATTCACTCTTGTAAATATTAGTTTCAAAGGAATAACTATCCATATATTGTCTATTTCTTCAGCAGAGATAAAACACCAAAGCTCTGTTGTATTCTAGCTCTTGTAAACTGAGAATGCCTTAAATGTAAAAAGGTAATTTAGATCTATAGTTGCAACTTGATTCTTCTTTTTTTAAAATACATTTTACATTCATGTTATTGACGGAACACAAGACCCGAAAGAAGCTATAGACAGAGCAGTTATTTCATATGTAGCCTTCTGTGTAGAGACAGACCCATACTCGATTTCTGGGGCCAATATTGATAACGATATTAGGAAGTAAAACATTTCCAGCAGTGACAAATCAGCCGTTATACAAACAAAAATGATGCTTCAAATGTGGTTTTGATCACTTTTGACAATGATATGTAACAGAGGCAGGACATTTTACAGATTAAAGGGGCTCTTTGTAACAATTTGTAGCAATTTACATGTTTTAATCACTTCTTAATTGGCCATATGTGAGCACATTGTAGTGTGATGTCTCTCTCTGTTGCCTACACAAGCCTGTGAACGATTTGTTGAAGTTGTTTAATGCTGCTGGACTTTATGGACCTTCTCAAGCTCCACATCTCAGTGCCTCCTCCACCTCGCTAACAGGAGGGAACAGTAACTAATGTTGTTTAATGTAGTTAATGTAATGGTTTAGAAACGGAGTCCACAAAGGAAACAAATGAGCAGCTTCCAGCACAACGCAGTCCCTTTAACAATAAACTTCACTCACATAACTGACATCAGTGAACTAAAACTGAGAATTTAAAGGTTTGAAATTACCCGAGCATAATCATCTTTTATTCTCTTTACACATCACTGCATATTGGACACAATATACACTAATACCTGATCCCAATATATCGGTCTGGCTCTACGTTTGTGGTTTGACATTAAGAATAAATGCTTTTGTTTGGCATTAAAAACATTTTATTGACACATCATGCTTACCTGTTCTTTGGAACACAAACAGCACCTGAAGGCCGTCCGTCCAAATAAATCTGTTGGTATTTAGCCAACGCAGATTCTGGAAAGATTAAACAGAAAAACAATGATGGTCATTTTCACCTCGTAGCTTTGAAACATGAGATTAAAGAAGAAATGTAGTGTTGTACTCCAGTCTGCCCACTAAAACTGTTGTTCACACACTGATCTTCAGGCACGACTTTTATGAAATATGTAGGATTTTGCTCCCAGTGTCTGTTTGGTTCTTATGGTAAATAACCATGTATGAAGACTTTATTATATCTCTCTATTTGTGCACATAAAGCATGTACCATGAGCCAGGAGTGGAGTGTGATACTGAAGGTCAAATAGAGAGCAGAGAGCATTAGCAGAGATCTAAACCGCTCCAGCAATATGGCGACCAGGCCGACCTGGAACACGAAGGTGTTGAACAGCATCAACAGAATGATGATCAGGTTGAACAGGATGGCAATGTCCTGGATACTGTTGGAGAGAAGCAGACAGAAAGAGAGAGAGAGAGAATGGAGAATATGTGACCAGCAGAAAGGAGGGAGACAGGAACAGAAAGATTGCAGTCTTTGTACAGTGCTGTTTCAAATCATTCCAGCATCCCTAATGACTCAGTACAGACAAGTGTACTATTCTCAGCTCAGAATTGTTTTCCCCCCTCGAGCTAAAGATAATGCTTGGCAGCTGAATCAGTGAAGAAATCTTACTCACATGAAAAGCACCAGCTGGACGGCCGGTTCTGCCCTCAGCAGCTCGCTGAAGGAGTTAACGAACAGGTCGAAGGAGAGCAGGCTGAGCTGAATCAGTAACACCAGAGAGTAGTTGCTGGTTTGGAGCGTCTCCGGCCCGAAGGCTGGGCGCCCTGGCGGATACGATGGATCCAAGGTTGCGCTGCACCTGCCCACACACTACATAGAAACATCAATCCACACGCAGTGGTCCTGACTGGTTTGGAGCCTTGGTGAGGCGTTCAAATTGATCCACAATTCAGTCACAACATCAGGGCTCCATTTTCTCTGGTTTGAATTAGTCCTGTTTACTTTGGAAGAATTGAAGTCCTTTTAAAATGGGAAAAAGAGTCTGGTTTTGGTATGAGCTGCCTGGAAGTCGCAGAAGCCAGCATGTCACAACGGTTGATTTTAACAGCTCCAACATGAGCAGATATGGTGGTTTGGTACAGGCTGTGGTGAGGATTTTCTTGAATCTCGTTGCAACATCAGCACCAAAGTGGATCCAACAGAGACTGTGGAAGGAGATGCACATTAGTACTCTGCTGAAAAACAGTTTTTTTGACACAGTGCAGCTCTCGTACACCTGATTTAAGAGAGACCTCGTCCCATTGTGTTGTTTTTATGAAACGTAACCAGGCCTGTTCTACAATCTGTCAAATTCAAACGCATTTAACTGTCCAATGTTGATACTTCTTTAAGAGGATATACTTTTAACCTTTTTGACCTTATTAACACATGAGAGCTGCAGAGAAACTGCTGAAACCATTAAATATTTGCATCTGCAGAAGCAGATGATTAAATAAACCTTCACCTGGTGATTCTTCCAGCAGCAGCTCATATAACATCGATGAAGTCTGAGTGAACATGAACAGCTCTCAGCATGTTGATGACTGAACACACTTCATACAGAGTCAATACCAGCAGGCCTATAGCTTCCACACAGACCCTGAGGTTGTGACCTCTGTGTCATTCTTCGCTGAGTGTTTTAGGAACCAGGACGGAGTTTGCATTTTCTATACTGTTCGTCTTTTACAGGTTGCATCCTTTATTTTTTGTCACGACTCATTAAATTCAACAAGCCCAATAAATTGATTGGGCTTCTTGATTGATGTGTTTGTTTATTTCCCAGTCATAGTATTATTACTTGCATGTACATGATGTGTTGAGAAAATTCTACTATTATATTTGGCTGAATAATCGAAGAACACACTGGACTGTCTAAAAATTCAAAGGCCCAGTGCTGACGATGATTTTTCTTTGCCCACGAAAAATTTATAAATTGAAAAAACATGTCAGTAAATAAAAAGTACAGAAACAAAGTTCAAAGAATAAATAAAATGCTTTTCATAATCCAAATGATTAAAGACTTCTGATTAAAGTGTCTGAGGTCCTGGTCCTGGTTTCAGCCCAGAATACAAACAGAGGAGAGGCCGAACCCCCGAAACGACTGGGACTGACCTGTTTGATAATGTTTGGGCCCGTAGTTTGTATCCATGCAGATAGTTTGAGCTTGATTTGTTCACATTTTGAGATACTTATCTTCACAAGATTTCTGCCTCTTCCTCGCTGTCAACAATTTGTAGTTGAGCTACATAAAAAGAAAGATGACCAAGTGACTGAGATATTACTCTGAAAAGAGAAGTCCTGTTGGATTTCATGTTGGCGCCTATATAGATTTCAATTAGATTTGCATTCACCTTTGTATAGGTTCCAGAACCTGGAAAAATTCAATCATAACTATCTGCACGGCTAGATGTAAAAAGAAGCAAGCAAGAGAATGTTTTTTTTTTCATTTACGGTGAAGAACATCTTAAACACACAGCCGGAATTTTTTCTGCCACAATCAAAACAAAGACGTTAGTCGTGTGGCATCATGGGAGATGTGCTAAAGAATATCTTCCAGACTCAGAATCAGGTTTAAAGATGAGGTCATGTAGCAGCCCAGTTGCATTTTAACATGGTGCTTTTGCTCTGGTTGATTGAGGTTAGGAAAATATCATGTTTGGTTTAAAACACCTGCACTGATCGTCACTAACATTGTGACACATTGGTACGGACAACTCTGTGGTGTGCAGAAACACTACCCATTGACAATGTTTTCCTAGTTTCATCTGATGATGAAGTTATTGCAGCAGGTGACCAAATAAAATGCTCCGTCATCCTGAGCTGGAAATTAGATTTGTACTTTAGAAGTAAGAATATTTAAGAAAATGTGTGAAAACGGAAGTCTTGTTTAAAGTGTTTTCACTACCAGAATAAATTAAGAATAATTTTGAAATTAGGACTGTCATCGTTGTCCTGAAGACCTAAAGCATTAACTTTATTCACACTGGAAACATTAATGTTCATTATTGTTGTCTGCACTGTGCTTGTTGTGTCAGCTGTTATTATGTGAATTTACCCACACTTGTGGACGATAGAGATTATGTAGGTCAATATAAGTACACAATTCAACAAAATATATAAGAATTAAAACACATTTAAATGCAGAAACTTTACAAACTTACATATTTAGAACTATATGTTTTTATAAAATATCTTTAATCGCTAGAAAATGTTAACTTAGCTCAATAAAACCTGAGCAATTTTTGCAGATAAAAAAGACAAAACAAAACAAGCCCCAACACAGATCATGATCTAACTGAATGATGACTAACTGAACACCAGGATGTTTTCACAGTGAACTGCGGGTTACCGTTAAGTAGAAGAGCAGCTTTTCGCTCCTGATGATGTTCCCTCAGGTTTCTTCTTATCTTTTCATTAAAACAGACTATTTCTCCACTCTCTTGTTGAATATCAAGAAAACAGGTCGTCCTTTCACTTATGTTGCGACATTTAAGTTGGAAGTGTAATTCTTTGCCTTGGCTCCTCTGACATCTTGTGAGCCAGGACAGACTCCTTCGCTCTGACACCAGGTGGATCCTCTTATGACCCTGTATATTTATAGTTTGGCACGGCCATGGCAGGTGTGAGGAAGATTAGGACTACTTCTAAATGGTGGAACGTCCAGCAGAAGACTTCTTCTTGGAAGCTGTCCCACTGAGATTCTGGGTTAGCAGCCCTACTGTCTCCTGGGCTAAACATAAGTGAGACAACTGAAAATATTACTTAAAGTCTAACGTGAGAAACGTCTTGTTAAAGGTTTTTCCAGGGCTGTGGATACACATCAGAGACAAAAATCCATCGATCATCACCTTCTCTCCATATAAAATCTACTCCTAATTAATTTAGTTTGTCAGATATTTAGTTTTCCTCTGACAGGAATAAAGTGGTTAAATTTAAACAGCCTTTCTTGTTGTTGTCATTAATGTGACCCAACTTGTACCTCTTAGTACTGCACCATTTAATCTTCTTAGGAAACTCAAGCTTGTTGCTTCACACAGAAATGATAAATCCTCTCTTGAACTATTTCGGAATATCAATCAACAACCGTGGAACTGATGCCAAATAATCAAAAGTGTGTGTACCTGTGAATAAAGGTTGATTTCAGAGGATGAAGCAGTCCAGATGAAGCATGTGGCCACAAACAGCACCGTGTGCAGCACAGACTGACAGCTTGTGTCTAACAGGGGTAATCCCTCCATGTCTCTAAGAGAAGGGCACCAGATTTGTGTCACACGTGTTTCTCCTTGCGCCTTGATTAGTGCAACGGCTTCGTCTCCTATCTTAATCAAAAGAACGACAGACTGTCAGAACTTGAGATACTTCATCATACATTTTGTTATCTTATTACATTTTATACTCAAAGAACCAGGTTGAGTCGATGCAATGGAAGAGATTGTTTATGATGCTCAGTTGATTAGAATTGAGTTCATAAAGCAGAACTTCCTCCTGATACCTTTTAGTTGTTTGTTGTTGTTTAGTTTTGCCGTATATGAATATAGTATATCTAAAATATTTATAATATATATATGTATGTATATATTTACATATATATGTATACGTATATGTATATATATATATATGTGCCAGTGAGTTCAACCCAGATTTGTATGTATTTATTTGCTGTAATTTACCAAACCTCTCTTTCAAAATGATAAATCCGAAATTAATTTCTTTGTGTACGTTTTTCTTCACAGTGGACCGACAAATATTACAGATGACAACAGGTCGAGGCCATGGCTCCTCACAACACAATGATGAGGGTCATAAATGTGTCAGTGACAGTCAGTCACATCTCCTTTCAAGACTATGGAATGCTTCAAGGACGGCTACCTGAAGATGAGGCAGAAGAAAACAACTGCCACCTAGTGGTGAATGTGCATCACTACATAAACACACACACACGCACACACACACACACACACACGCACACACACACACACACACACACACACACACACACACACACAGCGCTGCATTATTTACCTGTAGGGGTCTGTAGACTTTGTTAAAAGACTGTTGCATTCTGGGGACGGTGAAGTCACGAGTGAGCCACAAGAGATCAAAAGTGGAGACGTGGCTCTGTAAACTGCTGTAAAACTGAGAAGAGAACCAGGAGAGTCACAGCGACTGTAAAGTCCAATAAGCATTGCTCTGCATTCATTAGTGCATTTTCTTCAGTAAAAGTACAAAAGTGAATCATGCAGAATGATGTATATTATAATACTGGAATAGAATCATTGATGAATTCATTTGTACATGACTTTAATGTTGCGTCTGAATTCCCTCTCATCTAGTCGTAACCTATAAAAATACATCTTAGTTTATTAGTTGAGCATATTGTATATTAACAATCTGTAAAAGTAAATATATTGTGCTAGAGTCAATGGTAAAAGTCCAAAGTCTTAAAGTTTGTGATAGTCAATGAACATTTGTATCTAAATATAATATGTGAACTCTGACCATCAGGTCTGATGTTCGGCATTTCTCTGATCATCAGAATCAGTGAGTGTTTTTATCTGATTACCAATAAATCAATACTTTTTAAATGGTGCCGTGCCATGGTGGCTGTGATGAAGCTGCAATGTAACTTGTAACTAGTTATCAAAAATGTATTGAGTAAAAAGTAAAATTCTTGTCTATAACATGTAGCAGAGTTGGAGTAGCAGGGAAAGAAAATACTCAAGTAAAGTAGGCCACTTCAAAACTGTACTTAAATACAGCACCTGAGTAAATTAACTGAGACACTGGTCAACTAGCACCAGATAAATGAAGTTAACACTACTAACTGAGGCTATTAAATACATGTAGTTGGGTAAAAAGTACATTAGTTGCCCTGACATAGCAGAGTTATAGGTAAAAAGTAGCATTACATGGAAATACTCAAGTAAATGAACTTGTTTTTAAGAACAATAGTGAAGTATATATACTTAGATACATTCAATCACTGGTAACTAAAGCCATTATATAAATATAACTACTTTTACCACTGACATGAAGGGAAATGTGAAGGTGAAAAGCATCAAGTGCTAATACTCGAGTAAATTACCTCAGAACTGAGTAAATGTACTTAGTTACATTCCACCCCTGGATTACCAGCCAATGTCATTTTGATCCGGCCGGTCTGATTTCTGCAAAGACACCATCAGGCCTTCTCTTCATGTTTCTCTCTTCTTGTTGTTCTCTTGTTCTTCTCGCTTCATCATCTCCCGTGGCCCCGGGACAGTGATATCCACAGAGGCGTGTCAGGTGTTCCGGGTCGGGGTGGAGTCAGCGTCAGCGGCAGCAGCAGGAGCAGCAGGAGCAGCTACGGGTCCTGGTCCGGGTCCAGCCTCACTTAGCACTTCGCCCGGCTGTCGAAGAGGCCTTTATCCACACAAATTGAATAAAAACAGACATCTGGGACTATTCTTCACACATCCCATCACTTTGTCTCGGCAGGAGATCAGAGAAAAATCAAGTAAGTGAAAAAAAGGAGTGAGTCGGCGTTGTGTTAGCTCGCTCTGTCGTGTCGCATTGACCAGACTAGGTAGCGTTTATCGTCTTTTACGACACAACCGACACATTTCATAGCTGTATATGAAAACCAATATTCCAGACAAGTGTTTACCGTGTTTTTGTTATCTTAGAAGTAGTTCGGCATGATAAAATACGTCGTGTGCATGTTAGCAGCAGCACGGTGGGCACACTAACTTTCGCGTTAGCTTAAACGGCCGAAGAGATGCGCCGCAACGTTGCTTCAAAATTATCGAGGAAATTGGCAAAACGTGATTTTTAGCAACGTGGGAAGTCTTTTAAGTGAAACGTAATGGTGTTACACTGTGTGGATGGTTATTATGAGCTCAAATCCTCCACGAAAACCAGAAGAGGATTTTTCTGTCCAGTAGTTTCCAGCTGAGCCGTTGTTAAGATACAACTGAGGTTCGTATTATAAGTGAAAAGTTAGTAACGCGGTAGCTAATGTCCTCACTTTACAACCACTATTGTGTTTAAACTTATTCCTTTCACACTCCAGTTGGTCAAACCACCTGGTTTCTATGACACTGATATTTGACCAGTCAGTTGAATAAGAGGCAGATCACAGGTGAGATCAATGTGACTTCAGCCATGACTCACTTTATTCAGAAATTCAAGGACAAAAGGTTGTGTTCAGACTGGTGCACATTCACACCAGATGACTACATTTCCAAGTCTGGACTATTACCTTCAATAAGTTCATTGAAAAAAATTAAACACTTACAACAACAACGTACACTATAGAGCAGAACTTTGGAGTAAATATCAGTGTGACTTTTGATTATTGACAGAATGTATTAGGAGGATCTGTGTGGCTAAACTATCTCAACTAAACTATCTCAACTGAATTGTTTCAACTAAACTTTCTTAACTAAACTGTTTCAACTAAACTATCTTAACTAAACTATCTCAACTAAACAGTCTCAACTAAACTATCTCTGCTAAACAGAAACATGAAGTGAATCCTGACAGATGAAACTGTGAACTTACGACATGCAGGATGTTATTACCCATACTCGATTATTAGGGCTGATTCCAATACTTTATCAATATAAAGTATTGCACTAAAACAGTAAAATGTAATAATTACAAATCATCCCAAGCATCTTTTTCTGCATTGTAAAAGAAGAGAAAAGTTTCCATATTGGTGCATATTGGATAGCATTCATGCCAATGCTGATATATCTTTAAGAGGTCAGTATCAACCAACACACATGTCAGCTGCATTTCTACTTCTGTGTGTGAACGGAAAATCAGACAATGCAGTTAGATGTAGTGTGAAGTCCAATTCAGTTTGAGCCTGGTGTAGACAGTTGAGTCTTAATATTGGATTTGAGAAAGAAATGGGATTTGCTTTAGGCTAGAGAAATTTTAAATGATCTAGTTATTGATTACCATTATTGATTAATCTGTAGATAATTTCCTCTATGTGAAGATGGTGAAAAATGTCTATCCCAGTTTCCCAGAGCCCAAGATTGCATCTTCAGATGTCTTGTGTTGTCTCACCAACAGTACAAAAACCTAAGATTCTGATTTTACACATAAAAAAGATAAGAAAATCAGCAAATAAGATTGCAGAAACAAGAGCCAGAGAAATTTGAATGTTTCTCTTTAAAAATAGGTCAAATGATTAATCAATTAATGATATTTGTTGCAAATGAATTGTATTGATTAACTAATTGACCAAAAAACATCATTGCAGCTGTAAACTGTCCAAGAGCGCATGTTAAATAAATCAAATTAAAATGTAATGTAATGTTTCTTTATACACCTTTATACATGCTGTCAGACAGAAACCTACGGAGCCCTGGAGGTGACATAGGTTTTTTATCTTGCGAGTGCGACTTACTATCTCGCACGCGCGACTTACTATCTCGCACATGCCAGTTACTATCACGCACGTGCGACTTGCTGTATCTCGTGCACGGGAGATAGTAACTGGCGCGTGCGAGATAATAACTCGCACTCGCGAGATAGTAAGTAAGATGCAGTGGTACTCTTGCTCAAATGATTGAATGAAGTGAACATTGTGGTGTTAACTCAACAATGATGGGACGCTGGAATCATGAACAAGTGCCGTTTACTTCAACAACTTATACTGTAACATTGTTCTCAGTAGCAGCGTCATATCGTACATAGTCGCCATGTTGTTGCACTTTGACCTCTCTACGTGCAGCGTGTTAACTATGACCTGTCTTACACAACAGCGCCCCCTTGTAGTATAAAGAGCAATAGTATATCTGTTTTATATAATAACAGAGGACAACAAACGTGTTTAGTGTACTGTGAAAGCCGAGAGAATGTGGTCTGTGTGAGAATGTCGTGGAAAATTGAAGGTATTTAAGTAAATGTAGGTTTTCTGTCACAACTTTCACATGAATATGATACTATATGCACCTGCATCCATTGTTAATCGTTTGTCCTGATTGCCAGTTGTGACTGCTGCACGGTATTTCACAAATTAATTATAACCAAACTACTATTACCTTGACAACTCCTCCACCATGGCTAGCATAATACTCATTAAAACAGCTATTAAAATAGCTATTAAAACACCTGGACACTTATCGTGGATCATCAAAATACCTGTTACATGTACCTCTTTCCGTTATACAATAACAATAAGACACTTTATTAACTTTGATTAATTAATTACTTAATCAATTAAAATTCTGAGATGGTCTCCCATGATAATAAGCCTGCATTTAACTGACTGCACTGTTTAATTACGTCAAAATGCGCTTGAATTATGTGTCATCAGACAAGATGACACATGAGCACAACCACACTTGTTGTTGTCATTCGAGATCTGTTGCATTTTTATTAACTATGAATTTTTATAAATGACTTTTTGGTTGCACACTAATGGATGAATATGTCTTAAAAAAAATGCAAATCCATTTCAGTTTGATTTGCTTGTAGGTTTTTAGGCTGTTACAGAGTAGAGTTTAGATTCTCTGCCCCAGCCTGTTTTTTCTTTTTAAATAACTCAAAATAATGACTGTATTTCCAGCTACAAAACACAAATCTCTCTCCTCCCTCCATTGTTTGTGTCGCTGCGTGGTGTAACAGGTGAGTGAGTTCTCCTCATGCTGAAAACGTGACTTTTCGCACACGTGACGTCACTCCTCGAGACACATTTTTTTACTAAGGAAAATGACAAAAATAATAGTAACGCACAGTAAGTAACTTTAATCTGATTAGTGGTTTTGGAAATATTAACGCGGTAGATTACTTGTTACTGAGAAAAGTTGTCAGCTCATAATTGCAGCTTACGTGTCTGGCCGGGCCGGGCCGGGCTAGGACTCAACGTGCACGGGATCGGGTCGGGTTTGATTTTCTTGGCCCGATCTAAGCTCTACTACAGAGTCACACGTAAATTTAATATCATATATTGAAGATAGGAGGTTACCGCTTGAAAATGTTCCCACACTTTGGACGTGTTTGGTCTTGCTTTCCTGCTCTCCTCACTGTGTTCCACCATAATTCATATTCTTCTTCTGCTGCTGCTGCTGCGTGTGCTTCTTCTTTGCGGAACCGTCTTCTTCTACTATGCCACACTATGGTGCGCATTCTAGTAGTGTTGCTAAAGCGGTTTGTTCCTGCTCAAATCTTAAAAAAAAAAAAAAAAGATGATAATAATAATTACAATAATAAATACGATGAGTCGATGCAAACATTTCGCGTCGACAAATTTTTCTTGGCGACGTAATCGATTATGTCGACTAATCGTTGCAGCCCTATAGAGCTGAACAGTGAGGTTCCGGTTGAAAATGCCATTCCTATTCTAGAGATTTCGATTATTGGCCATAATGTCGTAACCATCCAAAGTAGACTTACCACGAGCTATTAGATTGTGAAACGATGGTATATGATCCTGTAGAAGCCACAAGTCCGTATGATATTAACCTTGTTTTAAGAAAAACACGTTTATTCGCGATGTCACGGAAAAGTACTACACTATCCACAATCCTATAGTGTAACAGCGACGTATCTGATTGGTGGAGCTCGCTGTTACCATGGAAATGTTTACTGAACCCACAAATTTCATGTTCGCTAGTTACTGCTAACACTGAACTCTACGATCGTTTACCACAGAGCTGCCATGATTTCACTTTCTGACCTACTGTGTTCTTTAAGAGGTGAGGAGAAAAGTTTTGAAAGGGTTCACCCGAACATAAAATTTGTGGGTTCGGTAAACATTTCCATGGTAACAGCGAGCTCCACCAATCAGAGACGTCGCTGTTCCATTCACAACGGTTTATGGGATGAGTAGTTCCTTTACTCTTAAAGGGATAGTTCAGTTTTTTTGAAGTGGGGTCATATAAAGTACATATCTATAGTCGATCTGTTTCCTACCGTAATCACCGATCAGCGCAGCCTAGGTTTGGAGAAGTAGAGAGCTGCTCCAGCCCAGAGGCTCAGCTTTGTACTGCAGTGAAAAAATTTTTTTTTAGGTGAACCTTGTTTTTGGTGGTTAATTTTGCTTTTTTGCTGGACCCCGTTCACTGCAATACAAAGCTGAGCCTCTGGGCTGGAGCAGCTATCTACTTCTCCAAACTGAGGCTGCGCTGATCAGTGATTACTGTTGGAAACTGATCGATGATGTACTTTATATGACCCCACTTCAAAAAAACGAACTATCCCTTTAAGATAATTATGTACACAGTCTTGTACCTTTGCTTTTTTCTCCATTTTCCAACATTTTTTTTGCGCCGAATTAAATGTTTTATGGTCACGATTCATCTCCTTGCTGATTGGCTTGGTTCCAGGCCTAAAACTCTTTATATAAGGATTTTATGAAACGTCAGTGGAGTAAATGAATGGCAAATTCACTTCCGGAACCGGAGCCGTTAGTCGAAAAGTGGGCGGTGACTGTTGAGCTCTATTGTCCTCGAGCCAAAAATAGCTACTTAGCAACAGTTGCCTGAAAACACCTCTTCCATTGCCACTAACCTACAACATCTGTGACACTTCAGGACATCTGTTTGCTAATGCAGATAATATAAACATTTCTAGACATGTTGTATTTCAACACTATAATGTCTGAGGGTAGACGAGACAGCCATTAGCTTACTAAACTGATTAGTGGTGAGTGCATCAGACAGTTGGCTCCTCTGCACGTAGTTACCATCTTGTTTTATGTGTCCTGAGTGAAGATAGCCCGTACTGAAATACACTACAATACAAGATAACACAACTGAATTCTTGTCCTCCAGGCAGAGGAGATATTTCCTTTTTCCACTTTTTTAAAAGGAAGGCTTGCAAAGAGTTCAAACATTTAACTCCCTGTCTTGACTCAGCTGTTTTCTCTCCGTCTCTAAAAAGCAGAGTCCATTAAGTTTTGTTAGAATTTAATTAACAAGATCACACTAAGAGCGGACACCATAGCAGATGGTCAACAGACAGAGCCCAGACAGTCACTCTCCCTCAGTCATGCAGTGCTGCCCACATCTGAACTGACTGTAGCGTATGAGGGGGTGGGGTGCAGCAGACGGGAGGAGGGGAAGAGGAGTTGGATGAGGCAGTCAGAGGAGGGCGAGTCTGGGCTTGTCTGCAGAGTAGTGAACCAAGAAGATTGTGGGGGGGGAAAAAAAAAAACACAAGACTTGGAGAATAAAGATGACATGGAGGAGTTGTTATACGATGGGATCTGTAAATCTTGCAAACTTCAAACACGAGTCCTGTCAAACATTTGAATCATTTTTAATACTTTGTCAGTTACTGCAGTTTATATACAAAGATTGTTAGAAATGCTTCAGTCTGTTTTCAGTCCGGTTTAAAAATCCTGCCATGACATCTTCTTTAAACTGTCTCTGTCGAGCTGATGCAATGAAACTCAACCTGCTGTAAGAAGAGGAGGATTTTTTTTTCTAGAAACGCTGGGTGGGAGCAGGCGGTTGTAATTTTCAGCCTTTGGCCGACTCTCAGCTCGTACTCAGTGCTTAGTCATGGATCTCTCTGCATACACATGTAATAACTCAGCTCACCTATTCTGCCTATACAGCTGCTTTGATATTCACTCCACCATGTTCTGCATTAGCCCTGTAATATCTCATTTGTTAAAAGCTCCTCAGAATAAAAGGAAGCTTGGTTTTTATTTCAGGCTGTAGCAGCTACTGGCCTACATTGTGTTTATTTAGTTTAAGTTTTATATGGCTGTTGAATCAGTTTAGAGTTGCGAAAATCAACACAAGTTTAATCTGCAACTATTTTGGTTTTTGATTCATTGTTCATTCATTTGTTATGAAAAAGTCTCAGTTTTATACTGATCCTTCTCTGTGATCTACATAAGCAAAACAGACCATCAATGAGAAGACTGACAATTTGTATATGTGTAAATATATAAAATGACGTATAATTATATAAATTATACGGTCTGATTCCAACTTTTCTATAGAGGAGTGCTGAGGGTGAATGGACTCTGTAGTAGGGCTGCATTAAAAACCGTTAAAAAAATCGCGATCTCGATTCACACATACACGTGATCTCACATGGGGGGGAGGTAGGACCTCCTCCCTCAACCTATGGTAAAGCGTCTTTACAACACTTGATTCAGTGGAGGAAGCCCACCTGCAGTTGAGTGTTTGGAAAGAGTGAGTGAGAGTTAAAGCGGAGGAAAGTCTGCGGTAAGGAGGGTTGAATGGATGGCGACGAAATCCCAAGTGGTAGTGGTGAGAGTCAACAACCCACCCACCCGAACCGACCTCATGCCCAAAAAAGGTTTGCATTCGGCGGTGTGGAAGTATTGCGGATTTAAGCCAGACGATGACAAACAGTGTGAGGTGCATGGTAAAGTGTGTTTTGCCCTCATTGCAGCACCGCACAGCAACACCTCTCTACAGTCACCTTAAACGTCACCACAAAGTACAGCATGATGAAGCCATACCAGGCTAGAAACGAACACAGATGTCAATAACTGGAACCTTGTACAGTGCAACGCCATACCCACCAAACTCCTGTAGACATAAGGAGATCACAGCAGCTATCACATATCACCTAGCCAAAGATATGGCCCCAATAAACACTGTACAAAATGAGGGATTTCGGAAGATGTGAACACTCTGGGGACAAACGGTACTCGATACCCTCCCGCAACTACTTTTCAAACGTTGTGTTCCCCGACATGTACAATAAGCAGCAGGCAGTGGTCGAGGCAGAATTGTGGGAAATCGATCATTTTTCCGCTACATCTGATTTATGGTCCGGTCGGATCATGGAGCCGTATTTGAGCCTGACGGTGTTTACAGACAGCTTTTTTCCCTGAAGACCAAACAGGTGTGGCCCTGGCACAAGGATTAAAGTATGGCCTCTCATCTTGGAGTCTATTTTTTTTTTTTTACTTTTGTAAAAATCATTTCTCTTCCAATAATAAAACTGCTACTATGCTTCTGCCAAAGCAATGTTTTTTTGTTTTGTTAAAGTTCATTAGTGCAATAAACATTTTGTGAAAAATATCGTAAATGTGAGGATTTACTGCTTTTCCATTTATAATAGTAAATGAACAGTTTTGTAGTTTTCTAGACTGATGGTTGGACATCTTTTTGACATTTTATAGACAAAACAGATTCATTCCCATTTGGTGTGAATGTAATCAGCAGATTCATCAAATTCTCCTTTACTTCTCTTTGTTAAATATGGATGTAAACTCATGAAAAAGAGGCAGTGGCGTGTTCGAGGACAAAACTAAAGAAAAGAGTCAGCATATGAGAGGAAAAAATAATCTTAAGACCCTGTGGAACAGGAACAAAACATTAAATCAGGTTAGAAATTCTCAACATTTTAGTGTTTGGTCACAAGTTGAGTCTTGAAGGAACTAAGAATAACCCTCTTTTACTGTTTGATATTGTTGTATTTGACCCTACAATTTGCTGTCTTGTTCAGCATGGGGGCCTATGAGGAGAAGAAGGAAACATGTGGAACCATCTGCCTGAAATACCTCCTGTTTGCCTTCAACTTTCTCTTTTGGGTAAGTTTCCATTCTGACATTGTTGAGCCTGCACAGGATTTAATTGCTTGTGTTGGTCTGAAGTGCTTTTCAAGCACCTGCATGTTTTGGGCAGAGTTTTCTCCCTAGATGCAGGCGTGTCGTCAACCTTTTTTTTTTTTTTTTTAAATAATTTTTTTATTGGAGACCAGCATTTCACAAGCATCCATACAATATATATAGTTATTTCAAAGCTGTTTTTCAGCCTGTTTTGTTTTGTTTTGTTTGGTACATTAGAACAAAGAACCAGAGAAAGAACATCTCCCAAGAACAAAGAGGGAGAGAGAAAAAATAATAATGACAATAATAAACAAATAAGTAAAAATAGATATAAAAATAATTAATAAGTAGGTGAAGATAAATTGGTACATACATAAAAGAAAAAAAATTGGATTCATCAAATTGATTCAATTGGAGTCCAGGGAGGTGAGGGTGTTTACATATGTGATGAGAGGTTGCCATCTTTTATAAAAATTGGCTGCTGAACCTCATAAAGAATATATAAGTATAATAATATAAGACATTAAATCATTTAACCAGGAGGTAGTGGGAGGAGCGTTTGGGCTTTTCCAATGTAAAAGAATACGTCTGCAAGCTATGAGAGAGGCAAAAGCCACAACATCAGAGTTTTTCTTGGTGAGAGTAGTTGGGGTATCAGGTGCCCCAAAAATGGAGATCAGTGGGCAGGGTTCTAACCTGATATTGAGGGCATTGTATAATGATTTAAAAAAACATAACCAGAAATTGGCTAGTTTGGGACAAGAATAAAACATATGAACATGGTCTGCTGGGGATAATCCACATCTATCAGAAATATCATTTGTGCCTGGAAATAGCTTACTCAGTCTGTTTTTGGTGAAATGAATTTTGTGGAGAACCTTATATTGGATTAAACTAAGACGAACGCAAGAAGATGTAGAATTGACCATGATCAGTGCCTCTTTCCACCACCTATCAGTCAAATCAAAGCCAAGCTCCTTTTCCCAACTATCCCTGAGCCTTACAAGGGAGGTCATATTCGAAGATGATATGAGGTCAAATAATACTGAGATCTTACTACGAGCCATTGGAAGGGAGAGTATCTCAGTGATAAGAGATCCCGCTTGAGATGGAGGGAAAGGAGTGAAGTATGTACGAGCATAATTCCGCACTTGGAGGTATCGAAACATGAGATTGAGGTAAATTAAATTTAACACGGAGATCATTAAATGAAGCAAATAGGCCCTCTGAATATGAATCTGAAAAGCGAACCAGACCTCTCTCTCTCCACAAAGTGAAAGTTGTGTCTGCATTGGAGGGGGGGAAAGAAATGATTATTGGAAATATGGCTTAATGAGATTGGTGTTGAAAGTTTGAGATTTTGCCTGAATTGTTTCCAAATTTTCAAAGAGGAAAGTACGATTGGGTTTTTAATATAACTAGGATAACGAGAAGCAAGAGGGGCACAGACCAGAGCCGCCAGAGAAGAGGGATGGCAAGAAGCATCTTCCATTATACACCAGTCTAAGTTGGGAGAATTACACCAGGCGTGGATTTTTTTGAAGATTGGCAGCCCAATAATAAAATGATAAATTAGGCAGTGCAAGGCCCCCCATCTGATTTGCTTCTTTGGAGTGTTGTTCGACGCGCTCTTGGGTTCGTACCAGCCAGAATAAATTTTGAGATCATTTTGTCTAACTTTTGTATAAATGATTTAGATAAAAAATTGGAAGAAACTGGAAAAGAAACAAAAATCTCGGAAGAATATTAATTTTAATAGAATTAATTCTGCCCATCAAAGAGAGAGGGAGAGAGTCCCAGCGCGCCAAATCAGACCTAACTTCCATAACCAACTTTGTAAAATGATTTGTATGTAATGAGGGGAGGGAGTGAGAAATATTAATACCTAAATAGCGAAAGCTATTATGAGCTATTTGTAATGGTAGTGCATTTAATGGGATCTGTTTGGCTGCTATGTTTACCGGAAAACACTCGCTTTTACTGATGTTTAATTTATAACTTGAGAATGATCCGAAAGTTGACAAGATTTGTAAAATAATATCTACACAGCTAACCGGGTCCGTGACACAACAGGTAGGGGTGCAACGGATCAAAAAACTGACTGTTCGGATCAGATAATTTCGGATCGGATAATTTTTCGGATCAGCAAAAAAAAAGAAAGAAGAAAAAAAAAGGCAAGACAAATGCCGCGGTTGTTAAGCAGTCTTCGTTCTCACTCCTGTCAGTGAAACACCGGGGTGATGTCACTTCAAATTCGTGGCCATGCTTGATATTTTTCCACTGTCATGGCTTTCTTGTGCCACAGTGCCTACACACCGTCACAGTTTTATCCACTAACCTCTTTCCTTCATCATTATATTTGACAGGGAAGCCAAAATGGTCCCATTTAAATGACGCGGGGCATTCAAGCTCCTCCATTCCTCGGCTCGCCATGACCACGCTGCACTTAACAAGTGTGTGGATTAAACATGCGCACAACTTTTTTTTTTCATAAATCAATCCGCGGATCACGTGTGTGCTGAACCGAAGATATTGATCCGAACGGATCACGGATCAATGATGATCCGTTGCACCACTAGCGACAGGTCATCAACATAAAGAGACACTCGACGTTCCAGTTCAACTCTAAAAATACCAGTGAAACATGACGAAGATTTGAGAGCACGGGAAAGAGGCTCCAATGCTATGGCAAAAAGCAAGGGAGACATTGGGCAACCTTGATGGGTCCCTCTTGATAGAGGGAAATATATGTTGTTCTCTCTCACCTCGAAAGGACAGTAATGCACATGCACAAAATGTGTCCATACATTGTTGTGAATGATTAGCTTTTTAGATGGCACAAATAGGAAGAATAAGCTGACAGAAGTCTTTTGGGACCCTTCACCAAAGCCTTGTTATTCAGGCAGCAGATAAATGCCTGCTCCTATTTTAGTTCAGAGTCACAGCCAAGCTGCATACTTTTACAGAGGACACAGAAGATGCATACAAAGCCTAATGCCACAGAACTTTCCAGGGTCGAGAATGTGATGTTCCAGGAGGAAACTCTACAAATAACTGAATTCATGATTTGGATGCACTGTCTTGAATAAGAGTCAAATATCAGCGAGGCTGCCCCAGCAGAGGAAGGGTGTCTGTCTCATTCACAGTGTGAAATCACACTTATAACTCTGCACATATGTGATAATCATCTGTCTGCCAAAGAATCAGGTCTCTATGAAACTGGTAGACCAAAACACTGAGTCTTTTCAGTGCAGATGCCAGAGTTACAACCATATTGAGGTTTCAGGACCAAATCACATCTTTTGACTTTTTTAACTCAATATTTCCCAAATACGGTAATGTAGCTACATGTATTACGGCTATTACAAGTACACAGTATTTCTGGACTGATTTTTGGACAACAGAATGAACACACTGCAACACTATAAAGTATTTTGCAGCCCATTTACCTCAGGAGTAAATTATGGCTGTAAACATTTGATACACCAGCAGGTACAATTGAGATAAGTTTGACTTTTACATGGAAAATAAGCTTGAATGGCCTTCAGTCCTCAAATACATATCTTTGTTTGTGAACATAACCAAACACTGTAACCCTGTAAATGCCAAGGACATAACTGTGAACAGCGCATTGACATTTAACCTGTTCACACCCACCTATTTTCAGTAACTTCGCCTATTTAGCATACCCAAATGGAAAAGCTGATAACACAAGAACTACAAGTCCGAGATGGATGTATGATATGCCATTTGAAAGCTGACAACCTCTAGTTTCTGTGAATGTGTTTATTTAGCATGTACCATACACACAACCAAAATGACATCAGTTCAAACATGGCTCTAAAACATTTTTTTTGTCTTCGAAAATAATAGGTCATATTTGAATAACAATAACTAGGATGTGCTTTATGTAAGGCATATGGCAATATAGCACATACCTTCCTCATCTTGTCAACTACACCTGGGTGAAATTTTAGACTTCTAGGCCTACCCTTATGGGAGTTATGGAGGTTTTAGTTTGTGGTGTCACTGGCGTCCACGAACCTCTCCAAAACGTCTCCAAATGGCCAAATTGTGCCAAATGCTTTTACTCACTTCTGTGACACTGGAAACATTACTGAAGCATTTTGGTGACTATAAAACCTTTCTCCATGATTCAAAACATCATTTATTCACACATTCATTTGATGGGTGGTTGGAGGGGTTTCCACACGCTTCTAGGTGGCCATATTGAGATATTGTCATGTGACAAGACACTACAGAATAGTTACCATTATACAAAAATGACAGACTTTACTGAACTGAATTTCAAACAAGGATTGTATTATCTATCAATACACTATTACTGTATGTATAACTGTGCCAATATCAACAAAATATCAGTGTTTGCCATCAAAGTCCCAAGCACTGCGTCGGTGAAAAACAGTCTGAAAAACTGCAGTGGACTGGAACGTCCAGCAGTTGGTGTAGAAGCTGCAGCTTCCCCTGAGCCAGAGGGGGCAGTGAAAGATGCAGCGGGGGAGGTAGCACTGGTGGATGCAGAGGAGGATCGTTGCCGCTTCTGCCGACCACCTTCAGCAGGAGATGGGGTTTGGCGTCCGAGTGTCCTACTTTGAGGCTCCCAATCCACGTCACTGTCAGACTGTGACCTACAAAACACAATGTAATGCACAAATGTTACCAAATATAATGAAAAAATATATAAATGCATTTCAGTGGGGTGTTATTTACATAGGAAACAAATAAACACGGATATGATATTATATATTACACAAAAACATCAGGGAAATAACTGTACATAAACAGAATAATTGAATTGGGGGAATATTCCCAGTCTCTGGTCAGTGAAAAAGATCTAGTTCAATTTGTTTACAAGCTTGATAAAAAAAAATCTAAATAAAAGGGAATTAGAGGCTGAAAATGAATTGCGTTCATTCTGAATGTAATTCTGTCCCGGGGGGGGGGGGGGGGTCAGCGCCGCTGACCTAGCGGTATAGCGCCGCTGTACCACCATCTGGGGAGAACCCTGCTTAGGTGGGAGGCAAAAACGCTTGGGCGCCGCGCCTAAGCCATATAATGGCAGGGAAAACCCTGACATGTAAATGTTTGCTGCGTCTCTTCACCATGCGTCTGCTGCGTAAAGTCCGCCCACAAGTCGCCAGACGCACGGAAACCCCTCGGCTCTTAGATACCTGACCTGGGCACGCCTGCCCTCATTAGAAAGGTAAAATAATTGGCTAGAAGCCTGAGTGATTGACATGTCGATAGCCAATACGCTATTCCTATACTAAGGCAGCGAAAAACAGTAAACAAAGTCTATTGGTCCTTCAAACAGGCAGCGCTCGATCTACTTCAGGGGCTCTGCTGGGGTGAAAACTGAACAGAAAAAGATGGGGACACTTTTATTTTGTAGCCAGCAAAGTGATGAAAACAAGCATACCCAACATCACCATACAGGAACTAGAAAACATTTCGGTGCGGCCGGTAAAGTATGGACTTTATTTGCCGGACAAAGTTGGCAGACGGTAAACAAATGGACTTTACAGGACGATATTCACAAGCTGGAATAATTTTATGAAAAACCATTTTGATGCTTTTGATCAGTGGATTCTTACGGACAACTGGAATATAGATAATTGAGGAATGGACACATATTATGGCTTTATGGCCGCTTCAAAGGTAGGGAGTCGCCGTGTGTTTCTTGTGTCTCACGTTTACCATGCTGGTGAATATCAATGATTTATGGTTTGGTGCTCATGATTTCTGCAAAATCAACTGGATGAATGAATTGCGGAGATTCTCCCCTTTCTAACGACGTATAGTATGTCCATATTGATGAAAGTTGAAGCGGGATACGTCACTGCGCAGTGTAGACATACAGTCATTTATCTGAAATCGCCTGTCGGCGGGCGGGTGGGTGGGTGCGGAGAGGTTAAATAAAGCATTTATTGTGGCTTTAATAATGAATATTATTGCAGCACCAATGAGGATTAAGATTGTAATAACATGCAGAAGAATGAGATGCATATGCATCCATTTGTCACAAAGACACTGAAAAACAAAAATGTGAAATTCTTGTACCTCTTACTGCCACTTGAGGTCTCCAAAGTTTGAAATTTCACTGGTGCATCTTGTGCAGAGAAGTATTCACTTGTGGCTCATTGAGTTTTAACCTAAAGTCACAGAAAGCAACACAGAGTTTATTACTGCAGTGACTCTGTGCTGCTTCTGAACACTGTAGTTCTCAGCGCTCGGATGTTCTGTGAGTAGTAAGATGATGTTTGGACAGTTGTTGGATGCCTGATGTAAAAAAAAAAAAAAGAAAAGAAAAGATCAAGGTAATGAACAGTTTATAATGACTTTTTGAATATATTGTTTGACTATAAACATTGAGACATTTAAACATGGACTGTAATACTGTATAAGTTAGAATATAAACAAAACATACTGAAAAGATGAACATTTCACAGTTGCAACAGGGACAAGACACATTTTCTCAGCTCATGTTTTACATCCACCAAATTGTGATTCCCTGTGTTGATCGGTGGGCAGTATCCTGGTTTCATCACAGTCACTGGTGTCACGTTATGCTATGACATGGATTTTGCAATACCATCATTACTGACATAAGTTTTTTAGCTTATTAAAGATATTGTGCTTTACTGTGGCTGGGAGAAAAGGCTGTGTAAGGGCTACATTTACATCTAGTAACTACTATTATCCTTACTAACGCCGACTTTGATAACAGAAACACGTGGAAGGAAAACAAGGCTTCCCGTTGTTGTCAACCAACACAAACGTCCTCATCTACTCCCACCATCTGAAGTGAGGACCCAGTAGGTGAACTTTAGTTTGGATGGAAATTTCTCCACAACAACTGGAAAAGTTTTATATATATGTGCTAAATACTAAATATTTGACTCAAGATTGGTTTCTCAACGAAGGCCAGCAACATAAAATGTGCGATTCTCCATAAACTCAGGCTTGAGGATTTGAACCTGAAAGTTTTGCCATTTTCTGTCTGTTGTAGCAAGCTGGAGCAATGTTAGAGTGTTCATTATTAAGGGTCATTCAAGAGAAACTCCTGGATCCGTTCTCTTTATCCGGGTCCCCACCGAAAGTTAATGAGGTCTATTCTGGGCCGAGACCCATCTGTCATCCAAGTTTCCGAGAAATCTGTTCAGTAGTTTTTTTGTAATCCTGTTGACAAGCAACCATCAGACATGTCTCCCCTTAACCTCTTGTATTTGAATATTCTCCACCAAAATCTGATTCCCCTCTTTTGTTAAAAATCGAAAGTGTGACACACAGCACAGTCACTCTGCTGGCACATCTGCACATCTAGTGCTTTAAACAGAAGCTAACGGCTGCTTCTGTTGATTAAGTAGTACAGCACTAGGGTTACTCTTCACAGCAGGAATGGTAAAGGGTGTTGACTGAAATGTTTTGCTCATCACTGTAGTTGTGGGTCTCTCCTGTCTCACTGTCTCTGGGTGTGGTCCAGTGTTACTCAGTGTCTCGCTTCTGTGGCCATCATCCTCTGATACAAATGAAATCTAAATTAGGCAGGCTGTTAGATTGATGGCTTTGGCAAGATGACAGATTTCTGTTGCAGTGCTGCGCCATCTGCTGACTCGTCATTGTAATATCTTAATAATTTGATTTTCCTCAAATCCTCTTTAAATTTAGATAATGCTAAAGATGTTGGGGTAGTGAACGTTGTATGCTGGATTGACGCACTCACTTTTATGCTTGTTTGTGATTACGGTTGTTGTATTCTGTGAGTTAAACTATGCGTTTATGTTTTGAAATTCCTCAGACTTTTAACTACATGTTTGCTCTGATGGTTAAAGTCAAAACCTCTTAAAAAATGACTATTTCCCCACTGAGAGTAAAAATAGCACAACATTATGATTACAACTAACAATCTTTATCAATGAATCTGCTGCTACTTATTTTGTCCATTAATCGTTAAGTCTGATCATTTAAAAAAAAAAAAAGAAGAAGCTATTTACAGTTTCCAAGACTCCTCTTCATGTCTTAAGTCTGCTTATTTCCAACCAACAGTCCAAACCCATATATATTAAATTTACTGCCATGAAGACAAAGAAATGCAACAAATCCTCTCATTTGAGAAGCTGAAAACAGAGAATGTTATGAATTTCTGCCTGAAAATAGCTGATACAATTATCAAAATAGTTGCAGATACATTTTCTGTGTTGATTAATCAATTCATTGTCATATTCAAATATGTTTTCAGCAGACCTGTCCCAGTAGCAGTGACAGCCTGTGATTACTGACCTCAGCTGCTCCGGTCAGCTCATTCACAATTATCTTGCAGAATAAACTGATTCAAGATAAGATTATCTTGTTTGGCAGCGGTGGATCGTTTATATCATTCACATTCACCACTTGAAAGGCATTACTTTCAGGCATCTCCCCTGAAGTCGACTTAGGTGATCAATAATTTAAACCCCTTTTTGTCCTCATCAGTGTTGTAGAGTGCTGCTGTTTAGCTGTTTAGGGGACCGGACAATCAGAGATCGGACTCTTATAATGCGCTCTTCTCCCAGTTGGCAGGGGGCGTTGTGATGGCAGTAGGTGTTTGGACCTTGGTTGAGAAGAGTGACTACATCAGCCTTCTTTCCTCCAAGACCTACGCTGCCTCCGCCTACATACTGGTCCTGGCTGGAGCCATCGTCATGGTAACAGGCGTGCTGGGCTGCTGTGCCACCTTCAAGGAGCAGAGGAAGCTACTGCGAGTGGTAAGAGATCACGTCAGGACAGAGAGATAATAGACAGTAACCCTGATAGACAGTAAGAATGTGCTATGCATCATTTTATAGATGTGATATGTGAAAAAACAACTCAGAGTACTCAACTCAAAGTAATCTGCCTGGTCAGTCATTGGGAAATTAACCCTCACACAGAAAAAAGATGAGATGAGATAAAAATGTAACAAGTCAAACTTGTGGTCACTATTAATAATGAAAAATGAACACCAGTCTTTAGTTTTTCACAATGTGGAGCTACCGTGAACTTGGACTTGTGGAGGAGCAAGATAGGGGGAGCATGAGAACATGAACAGAAATCTCCACACAATAGAAAAACTTTACTGATCATGAACACTACAGTTGCTCTATAATTTCTGTTTTACTGGATTAAACCCCAGACTGGCAGACAGGCTGTTTATCTCTCGTATTAACATGCGTCTTTAGTGTTCTGATCACAAGAGGACGACTCTTAAAGGGATAGTTCGGGTTTTTTGAAGTGGGGTCACATAAAGTACATATCTATAGTTGGCCTGTTCCCTACCATAATTGCCGATCAGCACATCCTCAGTTTGGAGAAGTAGAGAGCAGCTCCAGCCCAGACACTCAGCTTTGTACTGCAGTGAACGGGGTCCAGATGTAAAGCTAATTTTAAGCACCTAAAACAAGGCCCACCTAAAATCAGCTATATCAGTTCAAGTGTACGTTGTATAGAGAAAATTTACATCACTTTACATCGCTGTCAGACCGCCCTTTCTTTTGGCACTACATTTTCTCAACCGTACAACCTCCGTTTCCCTATGCATTAGCACAACAGGTGATCCGCGAGTGACGAAATACAGTGCGAGGCCCAGTTACTTTCGATCAAAAAGAAACTGAACACTTTCAGACACAGACCGTAGAACCTCCGTCTCCTGATGCATTAGCGCAACTGCGTAAGGATACAGAGGTTCAACGAGGTGAGCCTTGTTTTAGGTGCTTAAAATTCGCTCTGCATCTGGACTCCGTTCACTGCAGTACAAAGCTGAGCGTCTGGGCTGGAGCAGCTTTCTGCTCCTCCAAACTGAGGCTGCACTTATCGGCAATTACGGTAGGGAACAGATCGACTATAGATATATGTACTTTATATGACCCCACTTCAAAAATCCAGGACCATCCCTTTTAATATGCTAGTTCACACCTGGCATGAACATGCAACTCTAGTAACCACTTGTGATCATATCTCACTTCTCTGCTCTATAAACTAAAGGGACTAATGGACACCATGTTCCTACACAAAGAAATAAAACCTCATGTTTAAAAATTGCAGAATGGTTGAAAAAATTAAGAATTTGTCATAGTCAGTGTTTTATAAAGTTTAGAAAACTTGCCCTAACTCAGAAACTCAAAAAAATTGAGTGAATTTATAAGGTAGTCGAGTGAATTTCTTCCCCTCTTCACCTTATTGCTGTGGTTGACTGTAGCTGATGATGCTGCTTTTACCTAACGTATATTGTTGTTCATGTTTGCTGGGAGAAGTTGTTGTTAGAACTATGAGAAGTTATCCTGTCCATTTAAATTAGTACAAAAAACATGACAGTGCACTATTTACTGTGAAATCATTATGTAGACCTCTCAGCTTTTCAGACCTTGACTTACTTTATTTAAATCCATTATAACAACCTTTGTTTGAAACTTCACATGGTGAGCACATTTTACAAGAGATGGAATACAACATCCAAGACAGCAGACTCAAAAACCCATTATATAAATGAGACATAGCTAAAAACAAAACAAAGGTTTACAATGCCTGAATCAAATTACTTAAACACATTGAAATATACAAAATACCACAAAGAATTACAAAGAACACTATAAACGAGAGACAAAATGTACCTTAAAGTGACAGATGTTTACCATTCAAGAGCAAAACAACTGCAGGGAATGTCCTTGTCTCATTTGTCCCAACACCTGCCCAGATGCAAAACAATGGAAAACACTGGTTCTGTATCACACAGGCCTCTTGTAGTCTGTTTGAAACAGACTTTTAGTCCCGTCTCCAGCCAGATGGCTTACGAGCAGATTGTGGAAGAAACAGAATATTTTTTGTAGAGATACTAAGCAGATGTGAAGCCAGACTCACAAATTCACATCCACTTTAGACATTAATCACAAACTCAGACAGACATTGTGTGACTAAAATAATTCTGAAAACAGGCTTGAATCATTCCAGCTTCTGCTTCTTATTTGGTGACTGAGGTCATCTGTGGCATGCGAGTTGAATTTGTTTTTCAACTTTTTGGCTTATTCTAAAGCCAAAAAGTAAATCTGGACAGCAAACACAACCTTCAGAGTGAATGGTGCCACACACGTGTTCAGAAGCAACCCAGGCCATGATGCCGGCCTTGATTAGGGTCAGATGAAACAAAAAGTTCTACTGACCGTAGAAGCGTGTGTGCCCATATTTGATTTGTCACTCTTTACATAGCAGCAGGTTTTGAAGCAGAGACACCTGCATGGCACACAGGAGCACTGTACCATCCACACACTTATGCGATCATCCACAACACGGTACGTTAATGCATGCACATCACTGTCGGCACAGCTCAAATGTTTGTTTTGTATAAGCTTTGCAAGAACATGTGTCATCTTTTGGTATTATCCACTTTTCATCTGTCCTCGAGGATTCAGGACAGCCAGATATTCTCTCCGTAGACAGGTAGATGTCAAAATTGGCAGTTCTTACCAGGTGCGTTTATTTGTCACTTTCATTAAGTAGAAAGTAGGACAACAATAATATCTAAAACAAAGTTATGGCACATATAATTAGGGGGCCAAGCCCGAGGGGCCGAGGGAATGCGTATGCAAGCATACGCGTTCCCTAGGACCACGGTGCTAGGAACCCTATTGTAATTGTAAAGATTTTTATTTTTATTTTTCTCCGGCTAAAAGTGGTGCTGCAGGCTAAACCGTGCAAGGGAGGGCGGTGCAATTTGGAGGGTTGGTCCAGACTCCTGCGAATATCTCAGACACAAAAAACTACATATATCCGCCTGCAGGGGGCGCTATAACCTAGGCCAACACGTTTTTGCCTATAACTCCCAAACCGTATGTCGTACATTCAAAAACCTTCCCTGAATTGAGCTGAATCACTTTGTGATTGGCCACGGCCACTTCCTGTTAGAAAGTGTTTTTCGCAAAAACGGTAAAACCTACTTTTTCGAACTCCTCCTTGGGATTTTGTCCGATCTGCGTGAAACTTGGCACGTACACTCTTCAGCTTGACCTGATCTAAAGTTATCAAAAGTATTTTGCTCGGTCAAAAAATGCGCAAATTATTAACGAACAAATTTCGCACACGCAACATCTATTGCATGTCTGTCCGTCTTGGAAGAGGGATCCCTCCTCTGTGGCTCTTCCTGAGGTTTATTCCATTGTTTTTTTAACCCTGATAAAAGTTTTTTTTTTCCATCAACATGTGAAGTTATTCCTCACTCGAATGGAGGGTCTAAGGACAGAGGATGTTGTTCACTGTACAGATTGTAAAGCCCACTGAGGCAATGTGATTGTGATTTTGGGCTATATAAATAAAATTGATTTGATTTGATTTAGTCGGCTAACTTCTACTCAGAGGAATAATTGCAGACCATGGACATGTAAGTATACAAATAATTTGCTGTGTGTTCCTGTAGATAAGGCTGAACTCGTGCGTGATGTACTGTGTGTTTTGCCATTGAGAACAAGGTATGGTTAGCAGCTAACCGCTAACGTTAGCTTCTCTGACCACACAAGTTAGTGCTACAGCAGAATCATTCTGTGTATTACATTTCTGATCTTGCACATTATGTAATGCGTGTCCTAGGTAAATGTCTGCATGTGCAAGTATTTAGCTGTGTTATTTAGCAATTTTACACGAACTAACCAAGCAGTGTCACATAGTAGCCTACCAGCTAACGCTAACCGCGATCTTCCAAGCTAATGCTAACCACGAGCTAGTTCGCGATCAACACGGTCTCCACATGCAAACCCAGAGACCCGGTCGGTCGAGCGGTACATACACACACACTCCACCGGGTCTAAGTTTTCAGGATTTTGTGAAATAATGCATTTGAAAACGTTTTCTAAGTTGGAATATGTTGGCATAGGCCGGGGCAAAACGAGTGTACTGCTGAGTGCTACACAGAGTTTAGATTCTCTGCCCGAGCCCGAACCCGACCCCGTCGCTATCCCCGGCCGGGCTGGGCTGGGCTGGGCCCTTGACCAAGTAATCGTGATTTTTTGTTTTTTATAACTCAAAATAATGACCATATTTCCAGCTAGAAAACGCGCATCTCACTCCTCCCTCCATTTTTGTGTTGCTGCGTGGTGTTACACATGAGTTATCCTCATGGCTAAAACGTGACTTGAGACGTACGTGACATCACTACCGACACGCAAGAAGAAAGCAAGAATATATATTTTTACTAAGGAAAATGATAAAGATAATTGTAATGCACAGTGACTTGAATAAATAACTTTAATCTGATCACTGGTTTGGAAATGTTAGATTACTCGTTACAGAAATAAAGAGGTCAGGTTAGAGTAACGTAACGCGTTGCAGCCTTTAGTGCTTGAATTATACTGTAACAGTGCTGTCATGTGTTACTCCTAACTGTGATTACTTGTTGAGAACATTTGCCCATTTCTTGCAGTTGTTTTATGTTTTATTGTCTTTTTACTGTTCAAGACTCTACCTGGCTGCACTGCATTACAATGAGAATGCTGATAGAGGACAAGCCACCACATCATCAGGAGATCCTCTTTTCAAACTGAGCTTTCCAAAGTCCAGGAAGGGAGAGTGCAGAGCCAAACCAGTGAAGACAGGCATGACATCCTGTAAGTTTTACAATCTTTTATTTGAACTTCTCAAATTAAAATAAACATGGACACAGGCATCACACAAAAGGTTGAAAACAAACCCAAGCACTTAAAATCTGAATTCTTTTAAGATGTTTTCAAAATAAATAATAAGAAGAATGTATAAATAAGAAGTAATTAAGTAATAAGATCAACTTTACAACACTGCAGCACAAGGCTTTTTGGTTCTACTGCAATTTTCCTGTAAACATAAATTTTTGTTTATTGCACTGCAGACTGCGGTGATGCACTGTTGGACCTGATCTTCGAGAAGGTTTTCCAGGACCCTGCCCCATATGTGAATGAGGTGCTGAAACTCATAATCCCTGAAGACCTCTCAGACCACACAGACAGGCAGCACAACTCTCACTCTCCACGCCAGAGAGCCCCAGCACCAGCTTACAAAGCTTCTGTAGGCTATATTGGCTGAACACAATTCAATATAAAGTCAGCACTGAATGTTTACACCCATGGCAACTAGATACTTTATTTGTTATTATTTTCATATTGATATTTAAGTTAATATATAAAGTCAAACTGTTTCACTTCAGATATTTATTTTCTTCTTCTTGTTATTATTATTTCATTCATGTCAACACATGTTTACAAATATTTCTTACAATAAAACATCTTTCCTAACTGTTCTGTGTTTTCATTGTTTGATATGTAATTTTCATGGTAATAAGTAAAAGATAAACTATAAGCAATGTAAGATAGAGGAATCAGTTGTACTTGTACTTTTCATCATAACACTTTTGCGATAAATGAATAGTATTTATGTGACTAAAAGCTTACTGCACTATTCCCCTCAGACGTAAAGCTCCATAGTCTGTCCTGATAAATGTTCAGTGCATTCTGCAGTGCAGATACATTCAGGCAGACAGGTTACAGGCCAGGAGGGTCCACCATGCATGATGGTGGCTCAGGAAGCTGCTGTAGTCTTCGCGTAACCTAGAAATTATGAAAGGTAAGTGAGTGACAATAGATTAGAGAAAAGATAGACTGCAAAATGACAACCATGTTTGCCCAGTGTTCACACTTAATTGTGGTATTTCCATGCAGCAGATATTCTCAGGTTCTGTAGACATTTGTACACAGTTGCCACAGGAACACCTGCTTTTATGCAGAATTTTTATTATTCATTGTAAACTATAATCGCTAATCACGTCGCATTGTTTCTTTGGTAACATATCTAAAGTTTATAAACCGTTCAGCCGTATTTGCGTCCGTGTCGCTCACTGCTCTTGTTAGGAGCCCCTCAGTGATTCCATTACTTCTGAGTTGGTTCCATTGTAAGTGTCAGCATCACTGTGTCAGTAAAATACCTTCAAGACGGGACGTATCTTGGCTCCATAGTGCTCTGGTTGGCAGCAAATATAACCAGGTGTTTTTCTTCCTCCTCTGTGTGGAAATGTGTAATATGGTTTCTCATGTTTGCCGTGTTTCCAGGATATTTTAGGTCAGTTTGACACAACTTGCATGTTGTGTGGCTCTTGTCCAGGTCCCGTTTCCCCTTCAACTTGGCGGAAGCCAAAATCCTTCCATACACTAGCTTTTAATGCAGAGGGTGCTGGTCTGATTTTGCGCTTGTATTTATTAGATTAATTAATCAATTAATTAATCGTTTATCAAAATAGGTGGCCAGTAATTGTCTTTCTATCAAATATTCAACTTATCGTTGGGGCTTTATACCCAGTCAAGTCGAATTGCTGGTTTATTCTTAAAATCTAGATCTGTTATCAGCAATTATTTTGCAAATGACAATGTCAAGTTCATTTGATATAAAACTAGATTTTCTGCTTTCTGGATGATTGGGAATCTTCAAAGAGTAAAAATATAAATTGCTTTAGTTTCTGGTTGATAGAAATCATTTTTAAGGAACTGTCTGCTGCTTTTGCCAACATTGATTGCAGATTCCCAGAGCAGCCAATGAGTTTTTTTAGACTTAAAACATAATTGAAAAGTCTATAGAACTGTCTGCGATAAATGAAGTCCCTACTCCTTCCAGATTATTTGATTTATAACTCGGAGCCTTTGTGTGAATGGAGGTGTGTATGCTTCACCTCTTCCCCAGCATGTTGGGTAGTTCTCAAATGCTCAGTGCATCCTGAAGAGTCGAGATTAGGGTGATGAATCATAGGGAATAAATGAACTTGTGGGCAAGGAGAGATGCTATCGAGATTGTTAAAGAGGGCAAACGTAAGGGCGGGGACGGTGGGGGGAGAGAGGTAAAGTAATTGTTTCCCTGTATGTGGCGAGCGCCTGGTACCTGCTGAGAGTACACGAGCGCTGAAGTGATTGGTGTCCTGTAACATAAAGGTCACAAATTCTGAGAAGCTTCACTGAGAAGCTGATGCAGCCATAGCATCACCAGGTATACTGCAGCTGTGAGGCTACAGCTGATTAAAGGGAAGACCATATCAGAGTTTGTGTAAGACTGTTAGTGATAAAGGTAGTATACAACGTGTGAGGGAGGTCAGTAAGACAAAGAGAGAACGAGGAAAACTCTCCCACAGGAAGAGGAATGTGGTGTGTGGGTTACACACAGCTTCACTGTTCTGTAGTAGAGAAACGACAGAACAGTGAAATGACTCAGGGAGCAGAGGGAGAAACATTCTCCTTTATAATGACAGAGCCAAATAGAAAGCAGTCCTCAGCCTGGATCCACCAGTGGAGTGTGTCTCAGTGTCCTCCCTGCCTTTCTTCTACATTACTTTCTTATCAACATTATCTCCTTCTGTCTCTCTCACTTTATCTGTTTGACTTTTCTGACTTCTTTATGTCTCTAATATTTCCCTTTGCCTCCCTGTCTGTCTCACGCATTGAATTAAAAAGATTTCTTGGCAGTAAAGTTACAGATTAGATTTATTATGATTGCAACTGCTTATTTCTGTTAGGAGTGTGGCTGCTTATCGGCCTGTCACAGTAAGTTACTGTGCTGAATGATATGTTGTCCCATAAGATCATTTTATGCCACTGATGAAATGATACATACTATTCAAACTTAGTTAGGGATATTGGGATACAGATTAGGGATGCACCGATTGCCATTTTTTGGGCCGATTCCAATTTCTGGTTTTTCATGGAGTTTGACATGTCGTTACCGATTTTAGCCGATTCCAATTTCATTTTTTAAAACCAATTTACAGCACACAGTGAGATTTATTTTCTATCTTTTCTTTGATAGAAAATTTTAACATAGAAATACAATCAACTTATCAGTTGTCTAATTTAAGATGCGAGTGTGGGACTTGCATCTTAATGTGGGACATTCACACACTTCTAAATGCACTGTAATCGCTATAAAATAGACCTTTATAGATTATAGTGTAGGAAATTCAATAATAAATTATTAAATACATAAATAAAAGTATACATTTATTAAAAAAAAACAACCTCTGGTCAAGAACTGTTGCCAATGTGTAAAGGGGCTCCTTCTCGATGTCACTAAACCTTCTCAGTACTGCCTCCAACAAGGTGGCTTTTGTAGTGCCCACTGTATCATCTCTTTTCTCCAAAAACAGTTTCAGCACGGTGATGGCTGGAATGAAGTCTGCAGCTGTTGCTGTCGATGAACTTATTTCCTTTGTAAGTTCTTCGAAAAGAGCGAGGAGAGTGATCATGTTCTCAATTAACCTCCACTGGTGCGGAGTGAGAGTGACAGGTAGCTCATGCTCCGTAGTTTATAGGCTGGCAGAGGAGGTTGACTTGTCTCAGTGCTAGCTGTAGCTTGGCTTTTACCTTTAGCCCCTGAGTGTTGGCCTTTGCTAGCTTCGCCAAACTTTGCAAACTCAGCTGGTTGATGTTGTTTTAAGTGTCGGATGAGATTGGTTGTCTCTTCACGCCCAACTTCGTCCTTGCAGGTGTTGCATATTGCATAATTATTGTCGTCTTCACTCACGCTGAATAATTTCCATACAGCTGACATGTTGTAATCCGAGAGGTCTATTCTACTACAATTGCATGCACATGGTGCTGATGCTGCACAGTGCTGATCACGCGGTGCGCGAGTGCATTAAGACTGGCATAAAATCGGCATATGTCTGACTCATCGGCCGGTCGCCGGTCATGGCCGATCACGTGGAAATCGGGCAATTCCTGTCACCAGCCGATCAATCGGTGCATCCCTAATACAGATGCATTTTCATGTGCATGGATATGCAAAAATAAATCAAATGAAATGTGTTGCATTATTTATGGTACGTTTGAGTAGTAGTAGTAGTCGTAGTCATAGTAATATAACATAATCCAGCCTTTCAAAGAGCAATAGACTTTTATTTCTTAAGAATAATCAGATTTTGGAATTTGAATGTGCAAAATGTATTATAAAACATAAATAAACTATAAACGAAACTTGATATAAACTTGTAACAATATATTTTTGATAATGTGGATTCGGTAGCATTCAAAATCGTAGATGGAAGATACAGTCACTATCAATTGTCATATTGCAGTATATGGCTGCTTCCCTGTGTTGCAGAGGGGTGTAGTCATTCAGTCATAACAGGCAATATACTGACAGTCCAGTGTCTGCCACTAGTCGTTGAGACGTGTCCATATATTGATTAGTTGATCATTGTCATAGGCCATGCTGCACATTAATTGATAGCTAATATTTTGTGAAAATATCCATCATATTTCACAACCTCAGCTAAATCTTCAGCTGCTTGTTTTGTCCCATCAGCTGTCAAGAACCGAAAAGTACTAAGATTGCAATTAATTAAAAAAATAAAACAAAAACGTTTCGGCTTTTAAATATTCTCTGTCATCTACCCTTTGCATATCTATTTTAGAATCATATCTACTGTACAGATATATTGTCAAACACAGGTTTTAGATAAATGAACAAAGAGGCAGAGGGCAGTACACAGTGTAAGACCAGAGTGAATACAGGACTGCATTTAAACACTTTTTTTATGACCAGCGAAGCTATTGAAATGTTTGATTTGTCAACTATAAGGACAAATGCTCAATGGGAGAATTCATTTCATGGTCTGTCTCTCAGCATTTTCTCTCTCTTCCACTTTGTTTTTTTTCTTTCTTATCTCACTGTATTTGCTGCTCAACATTATTTTGATTGGATTGTATTTGTATGAGGCAACAGACTGGTAGAGCAGTAAGGTTAAGGAGAGTAGGCTTGGGCGATAAACTGAAAATGTACCTATACCGAAATTTACGTCAATAACCGACGTCATTTTGGCCATGTTGGTCTATTCGGTGTCATAGGCATAACATCCACTAGGGACAGGGGACATGATTTGGGTCCACTTGATTAATCTACCCCGGCCCGATGTGCTTATTTTACATTAATTTGATGGCAAACTCCGCCCGCTGATGCAACACCAGCTATGCCAGGTTAGTAATCAAGTGAACCCACTCTCGCTGTGAGTCGCGGAGAGTTTGTGTAATGATGCTGCGTTCAAAGGCTGCAACAGGCCACTGTCTTCGGCCGGGCCGGTCCATTGATCAAACATTTGTGTTTTGTTTTTTATTCACTCAAAATAATGACTGTATTTCCAGCTAGAAAACGCGCATCTCTCTCCTCCCTCCATTGTTGTTTGCATTTGCAAAAAGCAAAAATATATATTTTTTACTAAGGAAAATGACAAAACTAGTAACGCGTTACCGGCATCACTGATTGTGTAGCTTAAGTGCAACATGGAGCATGAAGATGTAAAGAAAAAATAAAAACAGTAGAATTAATTTTGAGCAAGTGTGGAGGAAAGTCGGAGGTGTGGACCCATTTTAAACAAGTCGTGGGCTGTGATAATAACATTTGTTGGCTTTGTCGAGTGCATTAAGTGCGGCACTTGTTGCATTATTCATTAAGATTTCTGTAGTTCAAACAACTCACAATTGTAGTCGAGAATGTCACTTATAACAGCCCATGTATTAAACAGTTGTCGGGGTTTAAATCGGTCTCGGGCTCATAATTACATTCAATGTGTCGGGCCGGGCTCGGACACAACGTGCATGGGCTCGGGTCGGGCTTGATTCTAAGCTCTACTCAGGTCCAGCCGCGACTTTACTGAGGTTCACCCAGTGTGAGCAGCAGGAGGACGGTTAGCTCACCTCCCAGAACATGGCACTGAATCACTGGAAACTGATTTAGGGACTGTCATCAAATTACTTAGCATAAATATATTAATACAAAATAATTGCAGTTCTTTCAATATCTTCCATGTCATGGGGCCCAGTGACTCCAGCAGCAGATTGTATTAGTAAACTGGACGAATGAGACACAGCTATGTTTATTGTACTTTAGTGCTTCCTCTATTTTATATGAATATTAATATGCAGAAATCTTGATTTTTTTTTTCTCAAAAGCTTCAATGTCATGTGACCCACTGACTTCTGAAACAGATTCTGTGTCTATCAAAAATATATAATGATAAAGAAAATAATGGTAAAAAAAAGTTCTCTTATGCTTAAGATGTTAACATATTATTAAGCAGCAATGTCAACTTCTCTACTATTTTGTCTCATGTCTTAGATTCTGATTCTGAAGTCCTCAAAATGTTTATTTATTTACATCCAACCTCTTCCACCACCTGCAGTACAACCATGTGATTCAATTCGAAGAAATAAAAAAAAGCGAGAAGCGAGAAGCTTAGAATTTTTACTTATCGTTATTGAGGTGAGTTGCTTAATATATCGTGATATTGATTTGAGGCCATATCGCCCAGCCCTAAAGGAGAGCTCTGCTTCATAGTTCGTTTGTGTCAGGCTGCTCGGCTTGCAGCCAGTCTGCAACCTGATGAGTCTTTCATGACTTAGTTGTGATCATCACTCAAGCATTTATTTAGCTGCACAACAGACTTTCTCAGGACCATCTTTTAGGCTTCAAAAAGGATAGAACCAGACAAAAAGTTCTGGATACATCATTTTGAGAAAAAATATATTAAAACACACTGTTCATTAATGTTCATTTGTATATGGTGCCAAATAACAACATACATACAACATACATAGCCACGTCATTTAAGTTTTGTGTGTCCGTGTAAAAAACTGCATCTTTTTTTAAGGTGGTCTACGTTATGTTTTACAGAGAATGTTCATGCTTACTTTGAAATCTGTGTACACATTCTCCATGTTTGTGTGCGTATTTGTGTGTTTTTTGAATGCATGGTGCATCTTGACGAGTTGAGCTCATAACCATGAATCACAGAGAAGGAATGAAGTTGTCGGGAGGGAGGATCAAAGGAGATTGCCAAAGATGGAGAACATAATATGGAGTGTGCGTGCATGCGTGCGCGCATCTTGTTGCTCCATCTCAGAAGCATTAACATTTTTAACTCATTAAAACTTCCAAGTCACTGTCTTCGTCCAAAATCTTTTATTTATGGATGAGAAATTGTCCAAAAACACCAGCTGACACCTCTTGGTTTGATTCTACAATGAATCTAACTGATCGTCTTATTTTTCTCTTTTTTAAATATCATCCAATACATTCGTTGGCATTGGTGTGTGAGCAGTGTTTCCAACTTGATTTGACATATTTTCAATTTGTGAGACCGCATGGAACATTCAAGAACCTGCTATTAGTTCTTATGCCAGCCTGCCAGTAGCATTAATTATGCAAAAGGAGAATTTACATACGTGTAGCTTTATTACAGAGTATTTGTTTTCAGCACCTGCTGGGGGATTTGATGAACAAGTAATCAGTTAGTAGACAGAAGGTTATGTAGCACATTTATTGATAATTGTTTGTCTCCTTTTTAAGCCAAAAGCCAAACTTTATTGGTTCCAGCTTTTACAATGTGACAGTTTTCTGCTTCTATCCATTTTATACAAACACTCTAACAACCCCTGGGCAAATCCAGATGATGATTACTAAGCACTTCAACAAACGTTTTCACCGGGTCTTGCTCTTTAAAAGTATTTTAACTCCGCTTATGTGAATCTCAGCAACATTTTAAGTGAAGACAACCGCAATGATTTTTGAAGTACCATGCTGCAGTGTTGTTCAGTATTTTTTTTTAATTAGTTTGATAGCCACCAGCAGCTGGACCAGTGATTCTCAAACTGTAGGGCGTGCCCCCCTGGGGGGGGCGTGGTAAGGTGTCAAGGGGGGCATGAGAGGCAGGGCGGGACGCCAAGGTCTATTTCCACTGGATACGTGTCAGCTGCGTTGCGTCTGCCCCGCCAGCGGAGCTGATAGGTTTCACTTTCACTTTAAGAGTCTATGTGTTAACTTCCAGCAGTTCCACTGCGCTGTCACATCTCCGGCAGTCTGGAACCCTCCGAACATATCTGGCGGATGCCGGAGCATGACACAGAGCAGACAGGAAGACAAACGCCGCAATAACAATATAACATCCAGTTACTTTTCAAAATAAACATTCCGTGTTGACACCAGCACACAAATCTCAAAAAAGAGGCAAACACAAGCTCTTCTGCTAATCCCTCGGTCGGAAACTATGCAGCAGGTAATATGACGCTGCCTACATAGACCTTGGGTTTACCGTGAACACGGTCGGAAATGAGAAAAGACCTGTTTGTGTTTTATGCCTAAAAGCTCTGGCAGGACAGCATGAAACCATTTTGATAATCAGGTGATTGTATGCAGAATGCTGCAACTCATACAGTGGTTTATACAGACAAATAAATAAATATTATTAGATTCTCAATAGTATTTAATTTCAGGGGGGGCGTGAAAACATTTCTGTCCTCTGGGGGGGGGGGGCATGACAATAAATAATTGAGAACCACTGAGCTGGACACAGGTTGAAATGTCTGCATCAACTTGAATTCAGTATAAGTTCCAACTTATTAGCTGTATGAGGCAAAATAGTGCAACATATCAAAAAGGTTGGTCGATGACTCCTTTCAAAAGCCAACACGTGTCTCAACGTATCACTGATTAAAGTCACCTTCAGTGTGATTCTGAACTCCTACCTGCTCAGTAATTGTAGAGGCAGCAGTCTACTTCTAATGAAGTCTGAAATAGAAACTCAGTCAGACACAGTGCTGCATACAGATGTGTGTGTGTGTGTGTGTGTGTGTGTGTGTGTGTGTGTGTCCTCTCTGCAGCTATGTGTTGTTCCATCATGTAAACACTGGATATGGTGAGAGTGCATGAAGGTGAAGGAGGAAAGACGTCACAAAACCTCTGGAGACAAACTGCTGCTGTGACACAAAAGGCCAAAGAAGCTGTTCAAATATTTTCACACAACCTCAGAAAGATGAGTCTGACTTTACTGTGAGATATTTTGATGCTCAGCCAGGAAGTCTAAGAACAGCACACTGTTGACTCTGAAGCCACTGCAGAGGTTTTAAGAAAGGTTTTGTCAGACTGGATATCGGGACGATTGGGAGCTTTCCTGGTCGTCCGGTCGGCTGATGAATTTGCGCAAAATGGCCCACAGATCATTCTGAGTGGCCGTGAGACGTTCGTGGACGGTCCTTGGGCTCATGAAAATTATTGATGATGTTTAAATTCTCCGCAAAAATATATAGAGAGTATAAGATATTCTATATTAGAATGAAGTAGAATTCCAACCAATATTTATACCACTTGGGATTTTGGTGTCCCAGTCCGCCCCTGGGTTTTGTACATACTAGTGCAGTGCCTATAAGAAAAATGTATTCCTATAGAAAAGTGGGAGGTTAAGCAGCTTTTTCATGGATGGCCAAATGAGGCTGTGTTTGAAGGTGGGACGTCAGGGATATTTAGGTTTGTTGTGAAATCCGATATTCTAGGGCAGGGGTGTCAAACTCATTTTCAGCCCGGGCCACATCAACATTATGGTTGCCCTTAAAGGGCCGGTTGTAACAGTAAGACTGTATGAATGTAACTACTCCGTAAAATATTGCAACAAATAAGTGTCTCTGCGTTTAATTATTATTTATTCAACTGTACAAATATTGAACTAGCATTTACATAAATGTAAAAATATATTTAAGCACATTGCTCTGTAATTATAACTAGTCCCTTTAATTTATCAGGTTAAGAAACCCACTATTACTCCATCAATCACAGATCAAACTTTTCAAATTAATAACAAAGATAAGCCAAATATGATCACACACAAGTTATTACATCAACTTTGTTCAAAACGTTTTTGTCACTGTTGAGTTGGGCAGAACTATGGCACACAAATAATTCTGAGCTGCTAAAACATGTGTCACATGTGTGGCATTTTAGAAAAACACATAGCAGAGAGCCTTGCAGAGGGTAATGAGAGATGGTTTTGATTACAGTAAATATTTGAACACATAAACCTGTAAACACACTGAATATGTGGCATTAACAGAGCACATGAAAAAGCACCAGGAACTGAGGCTGAGATGCTTTGACAGACAGGAAAGTGGGCAACATTGTCCTGTTCCACCTGGGACCTCCACAGGTGCAGTTTTCGCTGGAAAGCTGTGACCATGTCGGACTTCTGTGTGATGACTTCACTAATCCAACCAAGCCCGTATTTCCTCCACACATTGCAGATGCACCATCGGTAGTTAACCCATCAACTTGTCCCACGGTTATTTAATTTTACTCACGGACCTTTCCACCGCATCAAAAATGTACCTGCCCGTTGTCGTCGTCCCATGCATGGCAGCTACATCCAAGAGCTCGTCGCTAACAGTGAAGTCTGCCTTCACGCCTCTTATGAAAGTGGACAGATGCGCTTTATCCATGTTGTCCGCGAAAAAGCAGGTAGCTGCGTGACTCTTCGGCCAGCTGTGTTGCAGATGTCTGCTAGTTCCTTAGCTCGGTCTGCAATGGTGTTTCTTGACAAACTGATATTGTTAAAAGTCTGATTCTGGTCTGGGCACACCTGCTCACACACCTTTAGCTTGCACCGCTTCACAAATGCGCCCTCCGAAAAACACTTGGACGCTCGGGAGATTTCTTCAGCCACAATAAATATTGTAATATTGTAATAAATAATAATGCCTTTTAATTTGTGGACAACTTCTCCATCACTTCTTAGAAATCCGTTTTAGTCAAACGCTGATATGAAAACACTGGGATCTCGTGGCAGGATGCGTGTCGGGTTATCGGGTCATCGACATGCATTGTGGGAGATGTAGTTTATGGTCACTATACACTGTAAAGCAGTGTAGAATTTTATTTTAAGACAATTGTATACCTTTTAAGCTCTCGCGGGCCACATAAAATGACGTGGCGGGCCGCATTCGGCCCGCGGGCCTTGAGTTTGACACATATGTTCTAGGGTATAATTGGCAGTTTTTGACTATTCTTGATTTTGCCATTATATTTCCCCTTAAAAACTATTTACTTGGTGTCATTATTTTTTTTAGCACAACCTCACATGTGACTGTGCAGTTACTTTTTTATTTTGACATACTGTATTAACACAATGGACCTAAAATCACAAAAAAAACATGAAATCAGAGTAGAAAAAGTTAGATTTTTTTTACTGTGAAAACCACAAATATGTTTAACAAACCATTTTTTATCACTTATAATGAAATTGTTGTTTGCTAAATATGTGCATACACCTTAAAAATTTACAAAGTTACATGTAACTATTTACATTTAAATGCAGGCAATGCTCATTCAGCAGTCTCCTAATTGTTTTGACTCATTAAACAAAAAACCGACTCCACTACACACTTAACACTACATAACACACTAACTATACACTCCAAACACGCTAAATGTCACAAATCTCTCAACTCTCAGTATCGCTGTCTGTCATTCATCTGCCTACGTCCCTCCCGTAACTTCCTGTTCCTCAACAACCAAACTTGCTGCTTGGACACTTTCATGACAAAAGCCCGTTTTTACCGTTTCTTCTGCACCAGACACAAAGCAAACGTGACGGCAATGTTCGCGAAAAAGCGTGGCGGACATTATTTACCCCAAGTCCGGTTTTGGACGTGCCCGTGAGTCCGGTCCGTTGCCCCGATCGGGAGATGGGCCGTGTAGCCGCTAGCTACACACGAACATCCACAGATCTGATTCCACTTTGTTGTCCGCGCGTCTCCGGATCTCCTCAGACCCGAACAGACTCGGTCTGGACTAGGTTAGTGTAATTTATCCACAACAGTCAGTTTAGATGCCCAGAACGGGAGCGAACCGCTGGCTATATACCGCTCCAGCTCGCGCCGCTGCAGGTACAAAGCACCCGTGCGTCCGTCGAATCAGGAGGTGGGGGGTCGTGGTGGGCTCTGCAGTGATTGGCTCTGGTGCGCGCATGGCCACGGTGTGCAGTGACTGGCTCTGGTGCGCACGTGACTGTAGTGGCTCTGGTGGACAATGCTCGTGGAATTTGTAAAGCATTTATGAAATAATTTATTAACGGTATCATTGCAGTCCAAACAAATGCGAAATAGCACACCCTTGAACCACGCAGCAGCCATGTTGAAACTCTCAGGTCAGTCTGATCCTGATCCGCAGAGATATTTGAGGAATACACACACACACACACACACACACACACACACACACAGACAGAGGTTATTTGCTTTTATAGATACATAGATAGATGAACCTGCTGAGAGTTATTTTGGCAGTAATTACACTGTGCTCCGAGAAGAATGGCAGCTGAGACGTAAAAAGAGTGTGTCTGTGAGAGTGTGTGTGTGTGAGTGTGCCTGAGATCATGATGACTGTGGTGCCACTGCAGTCAGTAAATTCTGCTGCCTCAGTCTCTACAGCCAACAACAGGTTCTCTGTCACATCCTTTAAACATCACTGTGGGTGTGTGTGTGTGTGTGGTGTTTCTGTAAAAGAGAAAGCGTAGGCTAAAAAACAGAAGATATTGGCCTATAACAGAAATATCAATATGCGAGGTATTCCTCTTCAGAGAATGTAGTGGAAAAAAGCTGCTAAGGGTTATTTTAGATAATTAAATTCCCAGTGAAGTTTACTGTTTCAGTGGACCAAAACAAACAAATCTTGTTAAACTGTAAAATATCGGTATTGTCCCCAAAAATCAAGTCTCCATTGGTTTCTATGCTGCAGTTTCCCTCTGTTGCAAATCAGAAACATATGTACAGTGTATCTGATATTAGTCAGAACTGGCAGGTGTTATCAGTCTGCTGATGTGTCAGTCAAGCTTTAGACCAGTATTATGTATGGAACTGTTCACATCGGGGCAGAACTTGAGCTAACGTGCTTGATTATTGTTAAATCACTTTAGTAACTTGGTTTCAAAGTACGGAAATTAATCAAAACCAAACATATGAAATCATGGGAAGAGTGTGAGATTCTGTAAGGCTCCTTGTTTCTATAAATTTGCAGTAGATTCATCTCATCACACAATTGCCATACAGTGTTTAGGATTCTTTCAACAAGCCTTTTTTTTTTTTTTTTTCTCAGAACCATCAACAGGACATCAAAATGTATCTTGAAGTCTGCTCAGCATTCAGGCTCAGAGCCTCTCGGAGATCTAATCAGCTAGCAAGCTATCAAATCAAAGACCAAGTCCACTTTACAGGGCTGATTCCTCTGATTATATCTCTACTTGTCTTTTATTCTGAAGAAACTTGGCATGAAAAGCAGACCTTCCCTTTCACTCCCAGGGGCCTGGTCACAAATCAGATACTGACGATAAACTCAGCAAACCACACTTACAGGCGTAAGAGTGTGAGATGTGCAACTGCCAGTCACCCGAAGTTTGACAGTTCAATGCTTTAATAAACCAACTCAAGCAAAAATGAGAAATCTCAACAGAGTCTTGTTTCTTAAGTTTAACTCTTGAACTTTAAGTTTTGTTGCCTGTTCTAAGGCCTCTTTTATAGCCGCACACTGTTGTACATGCACTACTAGTACCGGTTTGTTGAGGCTGTTCCTCTTAACCCTAACCCTGTTCAGTTGTATTTGATAGTATAAAGTGGAAAAAACATCAGATGGACACTGGGAGGCTGCTGGTCAGCAGTTGTTAGCAGTTTCTTTAGCAACAAATTAGAGGTTAAAGGTTAATTTACAGGTAATTTTACAACACCAAGGTTCCAGAAAGAAATTCGCATTTTAGTCCTTTAATGTTACATAAGAAAAAACAAACTATTTTATATAGTGGCTCGCTGAAGAATAATCAAGGGATCCCACATAGGGGTGGGAATCGAGAACTGGTTCCGACTCAGAACCGGTTCCAACTGACCAATTCCATCGGAATTGTACGCCTCCGGCGTTATCAATTCTTCTTAACGATTCTCTCATTTCCCTGCCTGCACAAGGAAATTTTGCATCGCGGTACATTTGCATCACACTCTCTGATGACTCAGACCTTCAACTGAGAGGCAGCATCATGGAGAAGAAGAAGCGATCTATTCTGCCATGTGTAATCAGTGTAATCAACCTGGATGCGAGAGGACGCTTTTTCTTTTTTTTTTTAGAGATGGAAAGCCAAGTTGTCCCTACAAGCTCTGGGACTGTGCTACTAACTCTGAAGGCTGCACACCTGAACAACTGGCTCCATGGACTCACCTTTCTCCCCTGATCAGCTGTAAGCCCCACCATCAGCTGTTAGCTTAGCAACGCTAACTTTCAAACCGATATACTCAATACTCTGTGGGCTGTCCATCGTTGCTCCGTTGGTGCTCCCTCCACCACGACCTCGGGGTTATTCACCGCCTGGCTCCTTTGTCGCTCTCCTCTGCTGCTGTGCTCTCCGCCCGGCTGCGGCGATGTTGGACAGGACCTCCGGACGCAAGTCTGTTTATAAGAACGGTGCTATTCCCTCCGTGCGGACTGACAGGCGCTCAATTTGTTCTCTGTTTTGTTTGTTTCACTTTGTTAAGTGTCCTTGGGTACCCTGAAAGGCACTATATAAATTAAATATATTGTAAATAATGCTGTAATATCGTGTTGGGGCGCCTGCGTTGCTGCTGGTCAAACAAGCTCCACTGGGACCTCCTTTGACGACGGTAGTGTTGACATTAAATATCCTGCATTAGCGCACTGTCGCCTTGCAGCTGCAAGCAGCATGCACAGTTTTTTGTTGTATGTTTGAGTTGAATATGTTTATGTTCACAGTCTTGTGCAGACATCATTTTGGGAAAAATAAAATGGTTGCTTTTGGTGCAGAAGACTGTGTAGAACTCCTTTTTTGCCACTCAATGAACTACTCAGGAATCGATAGGAGAATTGATAAGGAATTGAATCGATAGGCAGAATCGACAATGGCATTGATATTGATAAAAACGTATCAATTCCCACCCCTAATCCCACAGCCTGAGGAAAGAAGCTGCTCTGTAGTCTAGTGGTCGGGCAGTGGATACTTTGTCCATGGCAGATAAAGAAGTGTTTATTTCAGAGAAAAATAAATATGTGCCCTAAGAGAGGATAATTCATTAATCTTCTCTTTTTCATAATTTTCTCGGAAATTGCACACTTTAAAACACCACTAACAATACTACTTTCTTTCCATTGTTGGGCCTGAAACGAATAGGTGCGATATAGACTTAGACATGTTGCATAAAAACTTCATGGAAACTTGAAAGCAACACTATGTAACTCTTTAAAAACCTTGTCATAAAATAACAGCTTCCAATTTATGTTGATGATACAGTGTCCTCTATAGGGTGAATGGTGTCTCAGCTACTCTGCCACCATCACTTGTTTCTGTACTTTGTAACTTTAGTGAGTGAGTAGCATCACAGCGCTACATACATGTTTACTTTATAAAACATTGTTATGATGTAATTACACAATTTTATGTGAATATATGATAGTTTTGTGTGTTGTTAGCAGAACATTACGTTTGACATGTTGTTACAGACCTGAGATTTGTACAGTCGTGTTGCACTCAGAAACTGTGGGGGCACCAAATCGTATAAAATGCCACTACTAGTGCAGCAGATTAACGGCATATTTCAAGAGAATCGTTCAAATTGGTATACAAGCATGAAATTTGGCACAGATACTCTCTAAGGATCACTTTTTCGGAAAAAAGGCGTTGGCCACCGAAAAATCCAACATGGCGGCCATTTTTTTCAATACGGCCGCTATTTCTGTCAAATGCTCATTAAGTCAGTCATTCAGACATTGATGTAGGCATAACATTTTGTGAAAATACTCTCTTAAGAATGTTTTTTTGGGAAAACGGTGCTTGTCCCTCAAAAATTCAAGATGGCAACCATTTTTCAAGATGGCCGCCATTTCTCTTGAATCCTTACATCAACTTTTCAAATGGTGACGCTATCATCAAATTTGGTATTCTTCAAGGAACATTCTCATGGAAAAAGGTGTGTGCCACTCAAAAATTCAAGATGGCGACCATTTTCAAGATGGCCACCATTTCTGTCAGAGCTCAATTTAATGTGTTAAGGAAGGTTTTGTTTAATAGAGTGAACATCATTACACAACCAGGGCACACTGGTGACTTCACTGCTGTGGAACTCAGCATGGGGTTCAGGGTCAGGTGATCTAGTTTTACTCACACTGTAGTTCTTGACTACTAGTAATTGTATAGCTAAGTTTAGTGTCCCAAATGCTGTCTATCAGCCCCTCATCAGTTAGCTAGTAATAATTGTAGTTAGATAGCCGCGCCTGAATTGACAGGTTCTGCCAGTGCGGGATAGCTGTGCCAAGGGTAAGCGGGGCAATGCATGACTTGTTCATGTATGCTTACCTGGAAGGTGTACAGATCACATGGGACTTAAATGGCACTGGATGAATGATCGGGCTAGGTGTAGGTGTCCCTAACCTAGTTGTATCCCATACCTGAGTGTGTACTATATCTATGACTGAGGTGGTAAAAGGATTACCCCTCGGCCTTAATCAGACAACAAACCCCCAAAATGGTAAATGAAAATCCCATGTCAGCCAAGAGGCCAACCGATTGGATGAAATGTTGTCTTTGTCAGACAGACAAAAAGGAACCCCTCCAATCACCACCTACCCATCATGTTTCTCAACATATGATGGCTATAAAATTATTGCCACCAAGATTCCACTCTTTCACAAGATCAACAAAATGCCAATGACCCTGGACCTGGAACAACTGGATGAAGGTGGTGGTATAGAGCAGTGTCCAACATAACATTTTTTTCTTACTGGCCCGCTTGGCCAGTAGATTAGAGTTTTACTGGCCCCATGTGTAATTTTAGTGGCCCAGCCACGAAAAATGAAAATAACTGTTTTTTTGAAAAGAAAAAAGAAAAAGACTTGTTTATTTATTGAAATTGTTCCCATTTAATTGTTTGGAGAGTCTGTCCCTGAACAATCAGTATGATCTGGCAATGATGGCAAAAAGTAATAGGAGTTTGCGTATTAACAAGTATTACAATTTCAAAATTTAAATTACAACATATTTAATATTTTGAGATGTATCATTTCTCTCACTCCTATAATTCTGTTATCATTTTTCAGGCGATTGATGTTCTGAAAGCACTGTACAAACAGTACCATTATTTCTCCCGAAGTGGAGGGATCAGTATACCTGGCTGAACCACTGTGATGATGTTTGTAACGCTGTTACTGTGATGATAAATGACACTTAAATATTGAATCTGTGTCTATAATAACCACACCCTGACATGTAAATGTGACATCTGTCTTGATTCATTTAATTTAACTTAAAATATGGACAACTGACAGCATAATATATGAATCAGAAACAGAAATGCTTTACAGCAGCTCCCATTCAAAGTCAAGAATATGCAGAAAAATAGTAATAATAATAATAATGATAAACTAAACTAAAAAACTAAAAAAATAATAAACTTTATATGCTGCATATTTATAATAGAAGCCTACTGCAACTGTACTTTTTTAACATGAAATGTTATTTTATACATTATCATATTCTATAATGTTCTGTCATAGAGTACATCACTTCACTGCTAACAGAAAAGAAAGCAGCTCACTGCCAGTTGCAGCTTCTTATTGTGATCTGCAGTCTGTTAATTTTTTGTCATGATTGTTATTATTAGTACTTAGATTATCAAAAATCACAGTTACATGTCAGGATGTGGTTATTATAGACATATTCAATATTTAACTGTCATGTATCATCACAGAAACAGCGTTACATACATTAGCAGCTGTTAACACATAAAAACATTATAAAACACATCATGTGGTCCTCTTTAAACGCTGGGTGGAGGTGTATATTTTGGTAAATAACCGCCGGTTCCAAATAAATGCCGAGTCTAATTTATTTTGAAATAACAATAAGGAAGAAGACGTGACCACTGACACTGCACGTTTTCTTCTTCGCCTTTTTCACGTGTTGTGCCCAGAAGGATACCATAGAATTCACAGAGAAGCTGGCGAAGTTTGTGACATTTTCATCCCGGATTTTTGTGAAGAGGGAATTAAACGCCTGTCCCAAATAAACGCCTGGTCTATTAAGTGATTGAAACAAATAAACACCCTGGCTGTTATTTGGTATTTTACGGTAGTTCCCGCATCATCAGCACGAGCTGAACAATAAATCTAACATAGCAAGAGAGGCGGGACTTAAGGCAGAACAGCCAATCATCAGCCGGTCAGACCCAAAGCCGGTGTCATGTTTGAAGCAGCAACAGGAGAGGGAAGAGAGGGGAGAGGAGGCAGCTGCAGCGAGCGCAGACACAGAGCGGCCAGAGAAACAGAGCGACTGTAGTGAGGCGTTTTTGCAAAACTGCGGATAAACGGCAGAAAAAGTGAGGGTGTTGAACCCTCTCACCGGGAAAAGTGTGGTAAAACACCCACATGCCCCACGGGCACGACGCCCCTGACCGCGGTCAGCCTTCGCCGGAAACTGCCGACATACTTCACAATACATTACAGCCAGGTATACTGATCCCTCCACCTCGGGAGAAATCCCCTTTTTCTCCTCTCGGACTCGTAGCACTCCTTCGCCGCCGTCACTCTAAGCATTTCCCGCATGCATTCTAGCGAATCACGATTGTCGTACGGGCAGTGACTGGCCAATCAGTGTAATCAGCGATTGGTCAGTCACTGGCCCGTCCTGACCAATCGACATGCCCTGCACCTACTTTTACTGGCCCCGAGCCATGGGTTGTGTCGAACCCTGTAGAGTCTACTTTGAGAAGGAACCAAGCGAAGTATCACCATAATTGTTGTCTTCGGTTCAACAAGTTACTTCGTGCCCAAAAGCAACAATCCGATGCTCAATGTAGTGAGACAGATGAAAGCCAAACAAAGCGTTGCAGAACCATGATGCAGAAAAGTCTATATGATCAGGTTTGCTTGCTTTGTGATAACATATCTCCTGAATCTGATCTACTTCAGGTAATGACTATGCACCTTAATGACAGACTACATGAATGTGCACAAACACTGAATGATGGTACATTACTGACTCAACTAAGTGGTGCTGATGCCATTGCACAGGAGCTGAAATACCATCAGTTGTGTCTCATTCATCTTTACAACAGATAGAAACTCCACCTCAGAAGGCTTGAGAAAGATTCATAGAGTGAAACGGTTCAACCAGCCATCTTTCCTATGGCTCTTTCTGAACTGGTCTTCTGGACAGCAAATGCACCAGTTGCACAAAGTTGTGAACAACTAGCTAAGTGTGGCTGCAAATCAGAGTGCCGTGGAAGATGCAAATGTTTTAGATTTCCTGATTCTAGAACGTGATGTATATGTACACCTTCCTGGATATGTTGCCCCCGATACAACACTTGCTGACTGCCAAGCAGGGAGGCATTGGCTACCATTTTTAACAGTCTTTATTATGACTCAGCAGGGCACAACCTCTCAATCTCAGGTTGGACACTCTAACCACAAGGCCTTTCAGCTGGTAAAAATGTGAATAGAACTTGTGCTTTTTTTTTTTTCAATCCTTCCTTTTAACTCAGTCCCAACAGAGTACACTATTAAAGCAACACCCACCTTGAAAAATGAATCTTGAATTTTTGCGATTGCCTTTTTCTAAAAGTGTGGCCGTTAGAGTATTTTTGCTAACATGCATGTGTGCATCAGTGTACATACTACCAAAATGACGGCCATCTTGGAAAAGGTCTCCATCTTGAATTTTTTATTGGCCATCCAATTTTTCCAAAAAGTGGACTTAACAGAGTATTTGTGGCATATTTTCTGTATCACTATTTGGAAACAGTGGCAATGAACATAGGACAGGAATGGCAGCCATCTTGAAAAATGGTTTCCATCCTGAATTTTTTACTGGCCACTTCCTTTTTCTAACAGTGGCCCTTCCTCTCTGTGGACTGCACCTTGCCGTGGTGGAAAGGCTTGTGTCCTCCAATGAACCTGAGAGCTATGCCGGCAGGGATTTTATATCCCTGGCAAGTTTAAAGGAGAACTTCGGTCGATTTAAACATGCAGCTTCATTGCTCAAGCTACCCTTGACTTGCGAGTACCGAAGACGCAAACAAATTCGGTCCAGCCATTACAGAGCTCCGTGAACGGAGATGTAGCATTGAACGCTAACGCATGGGGTCAGAACTTCACGCTGTGTTTTAAGCATCTTAACATGCTCCACATCTCACACCAAAAGTTATGCAACATCAGCAGACACCTTAGCACACAGCACTGTAGCGTGTATGACTCAAACTGAATAAAAAAGTAGTTAAAATAGTGTGTTTGTGCAAGCAGCTACTTACCTGTTTGTTGACATCCGTGTGTTCCGGTAGCTAGACCAAACTAGTCAATCCGTCGAGCGTGCACTTACTCCCTCACTGGCGGAGACGGAAACGTATTCCAGCATTTTCGTGTGTATGTTCATAATGTACATGTCCATGTTACAACCTGTCATGAGCCATGAGCCTTACAATAGCCTGTTAAGCCTGTTGAGTGCACACTCGATGGATACGCTAGTTTGGTCTAGCTGCCGGAAGACGCGGATGTCAACAAACAGGTAAGTAGCTCCTTGCACAAACACACTATTTTAACTACTTTTTTATTCATTTTGAGTCATACACGCTACAGTGTTGTGTGCTAAGGTGTCTGCTGATGTTGCATAACTTCTGGTGTGAGATGTGGAGCATGTTAAGATGCTTAAAACACAGCGTGAAGTTCTGACCCCATGCTGTTAGCGTTCAATGCTACATCTCCGTTCACGGAGCTCTGTAATGGCTGGACCAAATTTGTTCGCGTCTTCGGTACTCGCAAGTCAACGGTAGCTTGAGCAATGAAGCTGCATGTTTAAATCAACCGAAGTTCTCCTTTAACTAAGCTGGACAGGTCAAAGGAGAGGAGGCAGACAAAGCCGACATCATGACTATTTTACAGAAATGGTGGCCATCTTGAAAATGGTCTCCATCCTGAATTTTTGAGTGGCACATACCTTTTTCCAAAACAGTGTTCCTTTAAGAGTATTTCTGGCTAATTTTATGCTTGCATCACCATTTGAACAATTGAAATAATTAATATTCAACAGGAACGTTGGCCATCTTTAAAAATGGTGGCCATCTTGAATAGAAATAATGCAGTACAGTGACTGCTATGAAACAAAGACGAACAAAATGTTTGCGATGTTCTTGGAGCCATTTTACCACCATTTGTTTCAACTGTGAGTAAGGCCTTCATTTATGAGCTTTGCATCATGGAAGAATAATATACACCAAGAAAAAGCAGAAAAAAAGCCTATTTAAGTAAAAACATTTTGACTGTGACTTCAGTGTACTTTGAATGAACTACATATTCAACTTTGTATTGAATGGTTGTACGAATCTGCAGTGGAAACCTCTCTGGCCCCTCTTCATGTTTGTGTAAAAATGCTCCCACATCAGATTTTTTAAGGCACCTGTCGCTTTATCTCATCACCATCCACTGACCATATTTTCTCTTCCTCCTCCCCAGTACTTTGTCCTGCTGCTGTGTATCTTCCTGTTGGAGATCCTGGCTGGCGTCCTGGCTTATATCTACTACCAGCAGGTAATCCTCCTGCTGGGGACAATAAGATTATTTTTCAAAGATATTTTACAATGCACCCTGGGATTTTTTATGTTTGGTTGTGTGCATGGATTGATACTGGAGCAGCTGACAGATATAGAAGGATACAATATGTAACTTCTGCTGCTAGAGGGCTCTATATCAAGACAAAAAGAGTTGCCAAATGTTGTGTGGATCAAGTCAGTTCGGATTCTGCTCTGAAACAGAGACAGTTTCCGATGTGAGCAGAGTTCAGAGATTACTTTTGAACTTCTGGGATTAAAAAGTGGATTTATATTCACTCCTGACTGCCGCAGCGATCTGCAGAGGTGACCCACATTGTTAGGTGGTTATGTTCTGTAATGTTGACTGCTGACTGGAGCTGGAGGGGAAATGTAATTTAACTCATGTCTGTCATACTACTGACAGGAAAGGGGAAAAGATGAGACAGAACCAGAGTGCATGGTGAGTGCTGACTCTGCTCCTGCTGTTGCTGGCTAACGTCAGTTTGCAGCTAACATACAGTGAAGTAAACTGGCTGTTTAGGCCAAATTAACAACGTGTGAGTTGCTCAAATACTCAACACAAATAATCGCTTTGCTTGTGGTGAATATACCATTAAACTACCACCACTGTTCAAATGTTCACAGATAAGGTAATGTTTTAAAGTTTTATTCATGTTTAGTCTCTCTCGTGGAGGTAGTGATGGATTTCTCTGGGTTTGAACATGGTTGGAAATATGATTCCCATCACAGTGAAAGATACACGCTTTACTTGTTTTCAGACATTTTAATGGGATTTTTGATAATTATACACTCCTAAGTAAATTGTGTTGTGTGCTGTTCCTCTTTTTGTCTTTAAGTTTACATATTTTTGGGAAATCGTCAAAAGAAAGCAATCTTCTGAGACAGTCTACATCTCTATACATGAAATCATGATCTGATGTTAATACCTATGTGTGTAGCTACTCTACTAAAAAGATCAATTGAGTATGCTTGGCACATGTTCCATGTCCGTGTGCTGCACTGCCATTCTAACTACGACAAAACCACAATGATAAATGAGTTGGCTGTGAGGAAATCTAATACAGCCCATTAAAAATACGAATATGTGGCCATATTACTTGTGGTACATTTAGTCTAAATGGAATGAAAGATGCCTTTAGTAGTACACAGCAACAACAAGGCTAAAGCCCTGTGTCTGAATCCTTGGTTATGATTGTAAACTAGAATACACTTGATATTATACAAAGAAATGCTAAATGCCCTTAGAGAGTAAAACACTGCTTAGCTCGTTGTAATGTGTACTACATGAGCACAGTTCTGCTTGCAAGCGATTATTTTCTTATCTCATGTACTATAGTTAAAAAAAGAAAAGAAAAGCCTCCCTCAGCATACATAAGCTCCAACAGTGGAGAGTTACACTGACTCTGTTTACATGGCTGTCCACCAGCATCACTCCCAGCCTCACTGGTGTTAAAGCCTGGTGGCTTGTAGCTCTGCAACAGGACTGCTCTTAGTCTCGAGGTGCTCTGATTTTTATTATAACTGCCTCATTCATAATACACAACTCGTCTGAACATGAGCAGTCACTGAGCTCCATCTCTCTCCTGCTTCCTAAAGCTCTGTCTCCTTCACTTGTTTCAAAACATTCTTGTATGAGTTGCTCAAATTGTTATTTCTCCTCATTTTTCTCGTAGGTAATTAGTTGTGAGAAATCTGCATTTACACCTCATGAAACCTGCTTGTAGCTCACTCACAAACACATTTAATTCACTTTTGGCAAGAGGAGCAGCTGTTCAGTGACTCCACCCAGTTTGCTGCTCTCCACCCAGAGCAGCGACAGGTTGGACATGCAGATGGAAACATGTCAGCGTTGCCTCCCTCAGGCAAAGAAAGGATTTACTATTACTGCACTTTTTCCCACCACCTCCAGGCAACGAGTGCATCAACAATTTTGTAGCTGTTGTTTTTCATGTGAGAGTTTTTTTGTTCCATGTGTCAAGTCAGATATAAAGTATATCCGAATATATGGAACATAATTTAGTCACAGTAGCCTCCAGTGGATGTTAAATCGAAAAAACTAACTCTCAGCATGTGTCTATAAAATGTATATAACTTGATGATATAACGTATAAATAAATTCATTAAATACCAAATTTATAGAATTTATTCCCCTTTCTGAAGTTGTATAATGGCCTGAGATCACTGTCAAAGCAGCTATAGGGTAATTTTATTTTCTGATATCACAGGGAATCTGATCCAGTGCCAAGCAGTAAGAACAAGGCTGCGGTCAGACATACGTGACAGATGATAAATGTGGTTGGAGCAGGATGCGAGTGAAATTCAGTGTGGTTTCAAACACGCACATGTCTTTGCAGTTTGTTTTGGTTTGGTTGCAGTTTCACTAGTCAAACTTTAGCTGCACGTGAAGCAGAGATGTGGATTTGCTTTGTGACTGGATGCCAATGTTTGTTTGTTTTTTCAGAGAATGGGATTGAATGTTGATTTAGTGTGTGTGTGATCACTGTCTAACTATATAGAAAAGGCCAGTCTTCTACTTGAAGGTCTTGAAAGCTTATGTAGGTCCTATAGAGGCAGTAGCCATATCATGTGAATCAGATGCTTGAACTCATGGTTGCTCTTATTTCTTATTTCTTTTAAATCTTGAATTGTTGTTTTCACCTCACTGACACAGTGTTTCCCAAACTGTGTAACAGGTAAAATAAAAAAAACTCCATTCTCACTTCACATCCCACCTATTTCCTCCTTTCCTCTTCCTCTTTGTCTTCACTTCCTGTCTCTGATCTCTCTCTGCCCTCCCTCCCTCCCTTCCTCTCTTCATCATTCATTCCCTTGATATCTCCTTCACGCTTTGATTTACAGTGGTTTCCCAGCTGGCTCGTTGCCATAGAAACTGAGCCCCCCAGACTTTGCGCTCCTCCAGTGAGCGTTTCTGTCACTGGTCTCGAGAACAAAAAAAAAAACAACAGCGACTTCCTGTGCTTGGCTCCAGTTTTGTCTGCTCCTCTGTTGTCGGGGCTGCTGTCCGTGACATGTATCATCAGGAGAGCGTTTAAAGTCTCTGTGCTGTAAATCCTATCAGTTACAGAGTCAACAATTACAATAACTCATTTATCACATGGCCATGCTCTGTGCTAGGCTGAGATTTTTGTGTGTGTCTGCTAGTGCTTATATGCATGCTTGTGTGTCTGAACAGTTGAATGAGGAGCTGAAGCAGAACCTGCGGGAGACCATGACCCAGAAGTATCAACAGAACACCCAGGAGCAAATCACCAGGGCTGTAGACAAGCTGCAGCAGGAGGTAAGTGTCTGCATTAGAGGATGGCTAGATGGAAGGATACAACTACCTGAACTTAACTTTTAACAGTAGGGGGGGAAGAAATAATCGATTCTTAGATGCATTGCGACGCGGACGATTCTGAATTGATTTACAAAAGTCAAAAATCGATTTTCTAAATGTTAATTGACAACGTAATGTTGGCGGGACTTGTAATTGTGAAGCGAATTAGAAACTCTACCGCAACTTTGACTGCCCAGGTGTGTCTGTGTGTTGTGCACCGCTTGCATTTCAACACATTGTGCAAAAAGTTGTTGCACAATGTGTTGAAATGCAAGCGGCATAAAGTAGCATAGCATTGGGATATGCTGCTTATTTCCCATAGCAGGAGGAATTTGGGATAGGAGAAGTCTTATTCTTGTCTTTGACTGAGAGCAGCTTTTTCTTTAATGACACATAGAGAAGAAAGATACATCTGTTTATTTTTTTATTATCAATGACCAAAAGTAGTCATGTTTTAGTATGAGAGTTGATACATAGTTCCATAATGTGTTGAAATGTAAGCTGCATTGATTATTGCATTGAAAGCTTTTTTATTTTTATATAGGCTACAGTATGTTTTTCTCTCAGGGATATGCTCATTGCCTGTAACAGGAGGATTCTGTGTTCATGTCAAATTTATTTGTGACAAAGAAAAGCCTTTTCTTTAACAAAATATTGAAATAATTACATATTGAATAAATATTAAGTTAATTAATCTGTTGATTTTCTTTAATGATGGCCACAAATGTAGGAAGTGCTTAGCAAACTCAGATTTGATTATTATTATTATTATAATTATAATAATAATTATTATTGTTATTTTGAATCATGCATGGAAATGTATTCAAAAAAATTGTTGCATCAAGATGCATTGGGAATCGGTTTAGAATCTAATCGTTGAACTCTGAATTGGAATCGAATCGTGAGGTGCCAAGAGATTCCCACCCCTATTTAACAGTGTACATACTGAAAAACTGGCTGTGTGGGGATAACCAGAGCTTCTAAGCAGAAGTCACATGGACTCCCATGTGGCCTGTTGATTGGACAATGTTTGGTAACCTATCATCTCATCAGATTAGAGATTTCTGTGATGAGTGCGAGTCAAAACAAATCTGGTTCAAGTCCCCTCAGCTAGGGATGATGGACTAGAACTCTGTGCTGTGATTTACACTGTGCTTATACCAGTTGACAGCACATGAAGGAGCGGGTAAATCTGAGCTGCAGCTGAGACTTCAGTTCAGGCTAATTCTTATGCTCAGTGTTTTAAAGTATGAGGCGCCACAGGCTGTCAGATGACAGCATTTATTATTTGTTCTTTCTTCTAAACTTTTTGTTTTGTATCATTTCCAATAATTAGTTTTGACTTGTTTGTTTGTCACATTTTGGGGAAAAATACTGGTTTTATGCCGAAAGTTAGTTGAGAGAACTTGCACTAATGTCACATCTGTCTTTTAAACATGAAGCTACAGCCAGCAGCCAGTTATTTTAGCATAATAAAGACTGAAAATAAAGGGTAGCAGCTGGCCTGACGTGTCTAAAGGTAACAAAGTCTGCCTACCAACACTTTAAAAGCTCTCTGATTATCATGATATATTTCAGGCGCATTGTGTTTTTACAGGCGGTTATCTGCTTGACTAACGGGGCTGGGAATAGTTTCAGCAAGCTAATGGAGACAGCAGGAAGTTTACTGCTCCCACCCAAGAAATAGCCCAATTATTTGTTACCTTTGGACTGAGATAAGCTAGCACTAGTTAGACTTTAGGCTAAGCTGACTATGCTACTACAGACAAAGCGAATCTGATAAAACAACATGTGAAACACAAAATGTGTTAATTGTAAATAGAATAGCATCATCGTATCCTGGTCTGAGCTGGAATATTGATTATTATCCCAACCTCAATGACACATAACCATACTGATATCAGAATAGCATAGATCTTCTCATGTAACAATTGGTCAGAAAGCAAATAATCCTTTATCCCAAAATGTCAAACTGTTCTCTTAGCAAAGAAAAGAAAATGAGAGTCAAACACCTGGTTGTATAAATAAGTAGGCAGGTTTTGTTACTTTCTGTTCTGGGGAAAAAAAAAATATTTTGTTTGTCTTATCCCAGTGGTTAGGGGAAACACAAATGAACGGGAGGAACAGATTATATATTGTGTCTCTTCCCATTGAGCGAATGCCCATCTGTTCGCTCTTGTTTTACCTGGATTTCTATCACTCTCCCTCATCCGCGTATTTGCTTTCTTCATCAGTAAGGTCCATTATCTTTTGCAGTGTTGTGTTTCCACAGTTGTCCCACCATTAGCTGGGGATAGCACCCAGGGAAAACAATGCCTCTTCCTGTTGTGGTTACACAACGGTAGAATCCTTTGTGCCGTAATCCTACCCTCTGTTTTGCAGCATGAGTAATTTTCAACTGCTAGTTCAGAAGAACTTATGCTTCATATAAATTAAGGTTGTTATGATACGGTAGTACAGCGCAGCACACAAGGCACCATTATGTTGTGCTCATGCAACATCAATGGGGAGTTGCGTTTAATTTAGCTTTCGATAATAATTAATGATTATCAGGGATAATTATTAGTTATGATAAATGATAAGACCCAATTTACATTATATCACCCTTGAAGAAAGGAAAAGAGCCAATTCATCAAATCAGTCTCATAAAAGGTACTAAACTGTTTGTAACACTTATTAATAATTAACTTAATAACTATAACCAAAATGACCATAACAGCTGTAATGGACAGCATGAAGGTTCAGCAGTCTTTATACCATGGTCTGGGGGAATACTCGATTCTGATTGGCTGCAGGGTGTCCATTAACCCCTGATATATGGACACCTACTAAGTAGTTCCAGTCAAATTGACTGTTCACTGCTGTAAATTAATGCGCTAGCTGGCGTATCAAACCTTAATATTATATTCCCAGCAGTTCAGTCGTCAGTCCTTAAGTGTCTTATCCTCTAAACACCACAGGGTGGCGACTGTAACACACAAGCTGCAGAAAGTTCACTTCCCCTCTAAATTTACTGATACGCGAGTTGTCTCACGCTGTTCAGCTCTCTGCTTCAGGCTGCGGTCACAGTAACGTTACACACGGCCGGTCATTTGTTCGTGAAAATCTTGCTATTGATTTGGGGACAATGACATGACTGGTTAGCGAGCTAATCGTGTTAGCTAGCATACTGTCAAATTATATTTACTGTTTGTCAACCGTGCGCAATGTTATTGACTTTGAATCTTGCTAGCATAGCGTTAGCTTGCTGGCTCATCGCTGAGCGGACTAGAATATCTCCCGTTGCCAAGTCGTATCTATGATCCGTCCTATTACTGGAGGAGTGAACAACGTCTCCGTTGCATAAGAATCTTACGGGAGAGTAATGACTGTTCCAGGTATTAGTCAAACCCTCAGGCGGTTCCAGGGAAACCAAGTTATGGCTTGTGAAAAACTTTGTTTTGATTGTAAAATGCATGAAAATGTAAATTAATGGTCCGAATTTATTTTCTTTGGCAAGCGACCATGGTATAAGCGGGATAATGCCCGACGAGGTGTCCATAAACAGGAGTTAATGGACTTCGCGGAGGTGCGCGTCGGACGGTTCTTAGGCCTCTGCGTCGTCCATTAACTCCTGTTTATGGACACCTCGTCGGGCATTATCCCTTACAAACTAACTAATATGTACTAAATAAAGTTGTGTGTGTGCGTGTGTGTGTGCGTGCGTGCGTGCGTGCGTGCGAGAGTGCATGCATCATTCAACTACCAATAACCCGACCTGAGATCACAATAACACCAAAACAGTGAACAAACAAACTGAACACATATGCATTATACATCAATCAGAGTTTAAAGTCCTGTACTTAGCTGTGCTATGCTATGCAATCTAAGCCCAGTTCACCATCACCAGTCTTTGAAGAAAAGGTGCTGGTGGTTGCAGAAGAAGGTTGGAACTCCGATGTTGAATGTTGTTCTTGCTGTTAAGCTCTGATGAAGGTCGGCAGAGGAGAAAACTGGTCACTCCTTTCCTTTGCAAGGATAGCAGCTCGGTGCTAACTTACTTTGTGTCGCAGCTGCTGGTGCTAACTGATCTGGAATACTTGCAGGACCTCGTGTTGCTGCAGTGAGGAGAAGTTCTTTGGGCCTGCTGCAAATGTAGCTTGCAGCTTTCAGCAGCTGTTAGTCCAGAATAATCCAGAAGACGAGAATTTGAGAGCAGGCAGCCCCGTGGGGAGAGAGGTGGAGAAGAGGGAGAGGGAGCTGGAGTTTTGACTATCTGGTCAGAGGGGGGCTGTCATTCTGACCAATAGTGGCTCAAAGCTGAATTTGCACCTAGATGTGAAGACTGGAGAATTCAGGGAAACTGAGTTCCATTTTGAAATCCACAATGAACGACTTCATCTGTGGTTCCCAACAATACCAATATTGGAAATGCAGCCAATACTGCCAAATTAAATATTGGCAAGTAAACAAGTCACTGATCAGATACCACTTGATTTGTGTATTAGGAAGCAGGACTCTGCTACATCCCAGCCGCATCCTGTGCATCTGTATGCAACTTTATTTTATGGCAACAACTTAAACCACATCCATGAATTAGCATCCATACAGGGTTAGTAGTATACAGCTGTTAAAATAACAATAACACTGTATTCCTAACACACATCAGTACTTGCTAAGATGCTAATATGCAACCCTAGGATACAGAGATAGATATCTGGAGGAAAAAATGATAAGGGAATATCTCTGATACATATGATTCATATTAAACTTTATCATTCTGTACTTATTTGCTAGCATCACACTTCCTCTCTTAAGATGTCTCTTCCTTCTCCTGTCAGTTTAAGTGCTGCGGCAGCAACAGTTCATCCGACTGGGCTGAAAGCGTCTGGATTCGCTCCAGAGACGCAAACGGCAGAATGGTACCTGACAGCTGCTGTAAGACTCCCACTGAGCTCTGCGGCCGCAGGGACCACCCATCCAACATCTACAAGGTGGAGGTGAGACGATGAAGGGTGCTGGGGGGCGTCAGCAGGGTTGATTTCTTAGTGCGTGTGGTTGCATCAGTATTTCTGTCATGTCTCGGTATGTCGGCACGGTCAGACTGTGTAGCAGAGAGAGAGGAGCCGTCATATCTGAACAGTATACATAACATTTGTGTGCAGTAGAGATGGTGCCGATCGGGTTGGGCCGATATGGTAAAAAAACGATCGATCGGGAAATCCGATAAAAGGTTAAAATCACCGATCCGATCGCATTATACATATATTATACATGTGCTTGTGTTTGTTACATTCCGGATCCAAAGGGGGCGGTAGTGCGCCAAACCGCTGCCGCTTCAAAACAAAGAAGAAGTGTTGTGTTACGGTCATACTGCCTTCATGCACTGCTAACATGTCAGTTATATGGAAGTTCTTTGAAATATGTGAGACAGATGTCACACACGCCAGCTGTAACACATGCAAGCGTTTAGTGCCTCGTGGTGGAAACAAACCAAGTAGTTTTAATACTACCAATTTAATTCGGCACTTGAAGTCGTTTCACAGCAAAGAACATAACGATTTCCTGCAACTAACTAGCGAAAAGAAAAAGACAACGCTGACCCCACAGGCACTGCTGCAAACAACATTGGAGAGCACGCAGCCCTACAACCCTCGCGGTGAGAAGGCCATGGGAATCACAAGAAGAATGATGGAATTCATCTGCCTGTTATATAGGCTCAATTTATATTTTATTTTTTTATACTATGTATGCAACAATACAGCCATTTAAATGGCTAATATCAATAAATGACTGAACTTTCAACCTTCAGCTCTTCTTGACTGCCTTCTAGAGGCCATTTTGGCATATTGTTTTCCACAGTGCCACTGCTGCTATGAAGGAATATTGAAGTTACTGTTATGCAATAAATAAAGGTAATCTAGTAGTATAGATACATAATTACAAGGTTAACATAAATGAAAGACTATAGGCCTTTGCATGAGTGGATGAATTAATGGGGAAAAAAGAGTAAAATAATATAAATATTAATAATATCGTTCCACGTGATCGATCGGTTCTGATCGGTAATCGGATCGGTGAGGCTTTAGGTGATCGGTGATCAGTATCGGTCCCAAAAAACCTGATTGGACCATCTCTAGTGTGCAGTGAGACTCCAGCAACTCTCCCACATACAGATGCAACATAAGGAAACGCTTTGTTTTTCATTTAGGGTGGCTGCATCACCAAACTAGAGAAATTCATCCTGGACCATCTGAAGATCATTGGAGCGGTGGGTGTTGGGATTGCTTGTGTACAGGTGAGCAAGCTGTTAAAACAATTTCAAACACAAACAGATGAAAAATTAAAGTGCCTATCCGTGGAGATTGCACTTTCGCTAAATCATGTTTTCCTTCTCGTCCCTCTCATCCCCAGATCATAGGGATGGTGTTTACATGCTGCCTATATCGAAGTCTAAAGGCAGAGCCTTACTAAGAGAAGCAGAAGAAGAAAAGTGTGTGGGTGAAGCAGGTAACTTTATCAGCACACGCCATACTCAAACAGCCTGTAGCTTATTTTCTTTGCCTTGCACAGAGGGGAAGGAAACATTAGCAAGGGATCAACATGCACATCTCAGAATCCCATTTTGGTAAACAATGGGTTGGAAAACACTACAAAGTATCTTAAAGTATTAGGCAGTCAAATTGCAGTGTCAGCTCCATCTACAACATCACAGCGCTGTGAGAGAAAAAACCTCGGAGAGATACTGATGGGAATTTTAACTCTGATTGTGTAAATTAGTGTGGGACGGACTCCTCGGGACTAAAACATTAACGTTTTCTTCCAGGATTCCCTCGATGTACATTTATGTTTTTGGACCAGGTGCTGCTCTCGAGAGCGGCGTAAAGATCAGTGGAGTAAAACTGGCACTTTGCAGGAAATGTTAATCCTGGTCGCAGCAGCTGCCTCTGCCCCAGCAGCGTGGTTTACAAGCCTTCCTCTGGGGCCCTTCCACAGCAGCAGCATTTTGTTTCCACACTAACTAGCCAGTCATGCATTTTAAATATTTGTTCCATAGTGGCCTTTTTGGACTAGTTAACTCTTAGGTTAATATTTTGTAAATGGTTATTTTCTGTATCACTAGAGGGGCTTTCTTCTGAGCTGTGTGTGCCTAATGTGTCTTTATGGTGACATGTCAGTGTGTAAACCATGTTTAAAATCAACTCTGCCTCCTAAAACACATGCTGAGAAGCAGAACCAGTACTTCGTGCCATTTGACAAAGCAATGCCAGCATTTTAATCCTGTGTGAGTCCTCTGAGGTCTAAAGGCTGATGATAATGAAGTGATTGGGTTCCAAGCAGTGCCACTTATTTTGCTCTGAAGAAAGTGCCTCATGTTTTCTTTTTTATACAAGGGATTTATCCACTGATGCCAAAGTTGTCCAGCGTAACTTTGTGTAAGGACCTACTTTATCTCCTCCAGCTGTATTCACTCATCTACTGATGTTGCTCTTTCAGATTGTTTTCAGAAATGAAGATTTTGTTTTTTACTTTTCTATATAATTCTATTTAACAGACACATGTTAGAAAATGATATCCACTCTCTGTTAGCATTGATCTTTTCCCTGTGTGCCTCAGAGAAGACACTGAATCAATCTGCTGTATTTCTGTCTTTGTGATAATCCACCAGTAATTTTAGTTCTAATAAACGATGATCAACACATGACACCTTGCTTCTGCTGGTTTTGCTTTCTCAGAGAAAATTGAAGGTGCAGTGTTAGCCACACATATAGTTTACTTGGTATATTTGGCAACCCATTTTTAGGATTGTATGCTATTTATTATGTTATCCATTCTAGAGAACATTGATTAACTAGTGGTCAATCTGTCTTCGCTCTTCCCTTTCCGTCTCTTGTCAATCACACATACGCTGCAGAGATAGAGATGCTCTCTGTTATTACTTTCAAATATTATATTACACTGCTCAAAAAAATTAAAGGAGCACTTTTTTCATTGGGTATGGCATGAGGTCAATTGAACCTGTCTGATAATGATCTGGTCGGTTAAGTAGCAGAGGGCGTTGTTAATCAGTTCCAGCTGTATTGGTGTTGATGGAATTAACAACAGGGGCACTAGAGTGGCAACAATGAGAAAACCCCCAAAACAGGACTGGTTTTGCATGTTGTCCTTAACCCTACAGAAGTTGCACAGGTTGTCCAACTCCTCCAGGATGGCACATCCACACGTGCTGGAGCAAGGAGATTTAATGTGTCTCCCAGCACAATCTCCAGAACATGGAGGAGATTTCAGGAGACAGGCAGTTACTCTACGAGAGCTGGACAGGGACGTAGAAGGTCCTCAACCCATCAGCAGGACCAATATCTGCTCCTTTGTGCAAGGAGGAACAGGTTGAGCACTGCCCGTGCCCTACAGAATGACCTCCAGCAGGCCACTGGTGTGAATGTTTCTGCCCAAACCATCAGAAACAGACTTCATGAGGGTGGCCTGAGGGCGCGACATCCTGTAGTGGTCCCTGTGCTCACCGCCCAGCACCATGGAGCTCGATTGGCATTTGCTAGAGAACACCAGAATTGGCAAGTCCGCCACTGGTGCCCTGTACTTTTCACAGATGAGAGCAGGTTCACCCTGAGCACCAGTGATAGACGTGAAAGAAACTGGGGTAGACAAGGAGAACGCTATGCTGCCTGCAACATCGTTCAGCATGACAGGTTTGGTGGTGGGTCAGTGATGGTCTGGGGAGGCATATCCATGGAGGGACGCACAGACCTCTACTGGCTAGAAAATGGCAGTCCAACTGCCATTAGGTATCGGGATGAAATCCTTGAACCCATTGTCAGACCCTATGCTGGTGCAGTAGGTCCTGGGTTCCTCCTGATGCATGACAATGCCCGGCAAGAGTATGCAGACAGTACCTGGAGGATGAAGGAATTGATACTTTTGAATGGCCCTCACGATCACCTGACTGAAACATGATAGAACACCTCTGGGACATTATGTTTCAGTCCATCAGGCGCCGCCAGGTTGCTCCTCAGACTTTACAGGAGCTCAGGGATGCCCATACACAGATCTGGAACAGATCTGATGTGTTTTCAAAGTGTTCCTTTAATTTTTTTGAGCAGTGTACATATTGCTACCTCTCCTACCAATGCTAGGCCTACTTGTGCCATTGTAAAAACTTGCAAATGCACCTGGTAGTTGTATGATGTCTGGATTACGTTGGTTTTGATGGGCTACATATGAATTGGCTCTCCATTATGAACAAGCTTCTTACACATGCGGCATGAATATAGCCTGACCAATATGCCATTTTTGGGGCTGATGATATTACAGAGTAAAACATTTTAAAATGGATAAATCAGCCAATAAACACATTTTTGCGCTGAACCCTCAAATGTGGTAAGCAAACATCTGTTAACTGAAAGGACACCGTGAACTCAGTTGGTAGACTTCTTGGAAATGTAACAATTTTAAATCAAAACCAAATGTCGTTTTCTGCTCATTTATATTCTTTAAAACCAAAAATGTTTTACACCTACACTGATATATCTGTGATAGGCTGCTCTTGGCAGATAATATCGGTCAACGATATTGGTTGGGTTCTAGTTATGTCAACGGAAAAAAATTCAAAAAACAACGACTTTATAAAAACCTGAGCTGGAGAGAAAGCAGATAACGATGCTGGAAGAGAGACAACAGAAAGGAGAGAGTTGCGTCCTTCACCTCCCAGTTATCAGGTCATGTCATCCCTAAAACTGCCAAAAAGCCATTCTTGTGTAAAGACAAAACCACGTGCCTGAAACCAGTGGCCCTTACACAATTGGCACCAGCTTACAGGTGCATTAGCGTATTAACCCAAAGTCAATTCCCTAATGTTACTGTACTGTGGTGATGTAGATTTGGGACGTTAGCCACACTCCAGACAGCTGCTGCAGGAGTATATTACCTAAACAATGACAGCTATATTGCCTGTAATGGGAGTTATTCGGGTGTTCAGTGCGAGGCCAGCTCATCTGACCCGTTGTATCATTGAGAGTGACTGTGCATCAGAATCATTACTGTGAACAGGAACAGTTACAGCATGCAGACACGGGGAGGCAGCACCCGCCAGGCTTTCAGTGCCACAACACCACACTGATGAAAACAGCTGGTGAGAGTGTGTGCATAACACCCGGAGGCTATTGAGGATTACCCCCTCCCCAAACACATTCACACACTCTCCTAATTCAGAATGGCAGAGGAGATTTAATATGGGTTCCTAAAGTGTTCAGGAGGGGAACAAAGGGAAATGGAGGTTTTTAAACACTCATGTGACTTGGATGTGGAACTTTGACCTGCTTGCATTCTGTTGGTGGGAAAACATAATTAATCTCTCCAGAAATATGCTTCTGTGGAACAAGCCAAAAGTAAAACAAATGGCAACCAGTCAGCTTGCAGCTACAGACTACTAATTGGTTTCAATTGGGACTGCAATCAATGCGAATTAAGCCATTTCTCAGTCTGTGAGGCTGGCAGTGCGAAACATTTCCCTTCTGTGTAACGTTGTGAAATGAAACGACAGAAATCCATGTGTCATGTCATAATGCTCCTTAAAGTAGCTCTCACAGCACACCTTTGGAAAGCTGAGTCATCCCTGGCAAAATAAGCCTGTGTGTTTTGTTTTTTTCCCACATATGGGGAGGAGGGGAGGGGAGGAGAGGAGGGGTGTTTAGTAGTTAACGTTTCCATTGGAGTGAAAGTAGTTCACACATGGTGATTTTAACAGGGCCCTTTTCCAAGGAGCAGACATCTGTGGAATGTAAGTCGTCTGCCCTGCTCTTGACACAGCCGCTGCCTTTGCTTGTTGCCTGAGTTTGACTTTAAATAGATAATAGAAATTATGACAAGCCTTTGAACAACCAGTGTGTCCCACCCAATTGTGCCCTGCTGATGAAAACCATAATAAATCTGCCTCCTTCTTGCCAGCTTTGCAGGCCTCCCCTGCCTGCTCTGCTTGCTTACTGTGACAGCCCGCACACAGGCTAACACAAAGGGGTATGCTAATAATGCCAGTGCATGACATTTCCAAAATATCTCCTCCAATACTCTCTAAGCAGTTGTCCATTCGGTGCACATGTCAGCCGCTGCACCTCGGCCTGTTGGCCTATCAAGCAGAGAGGTATGCTATTTTCAGTCACGGGGGCGGCTCATGCACCCCTCTCCTTCCACCTTCCTTTTTCCTGGGAGGTGATGGGATCTTTGCAGGATAAACAGACAACAGGGAGCTGAGTTATAGTTTGTTTGCAGCTGGTGACAGGAGGGGGAACATGTAGGCATTCGTTCCCAGGGTCACCCAAGGGCAAGGGTACAGAAACCTCTGAGAGTCTAATTTTAGGTAAAGCTTGCATGATTTTCAGCTTGAAGTTATTCGAGTGGGGACGGATCGTTTACTGAAGTTAACCACTTCTCATTTCTGATTTGGTTTCACAGCATTTATCATGAGCTGTCTTCTCTGGAGTCGAGCGTAGGTCAGGCACATATCAGTTGTGGTTAAGTTTAGAGTTACCTATAAGGAAATGAGTGTAAACCCCACGTTCCCAACCTGTGGTTCAGGACCACCCAAATCGGTCATAAGAGAATTTCCAGGGGTCATGATGATTAACGGCGAAGGACAGAAGAAACTAAAATGACACAACGATGTCCCGACAGTGCCCAGTGATTCCACTCAAGCCCAACCCAGTCAAAGATATTAATTCTGTTGTATTCTGATGTTGGACAAAACACTCAGTCACAGAATATACATCCATTTGATTGATAGCATTTTTTTTCTTCAAATTTCTATAGATAGATATCAGCATTATTTTGTAGTAAATTTGTATGACCATGATAATCATGTAGTGAAAACCTGTGATCGTAACAGCCCTACCTGAGAATGCAATGACAATGTTGAAACATGTCCTGTCTTGCAATGTTAAAGGTCTGTGGAGAAAATCAAACTCAACTGGTCATATTTATAACATATAGTACTATAATAAGGTCCTAATACTAAAAGAATAAACAAGCTGTCCTGGGAATTTTATAAGGTCCCAAGAATACTGTGTGAACCCAGAAAGGTGGCTACTGAGAAAGCTGATAACAAGCTAAAACAGATAAGTGACTGTATGTCAGCATCGGTGTGTATACTTAAAGGTCCTCCATGGAGGTTTGGGTTAGAATCTTTCTGGTCCTCATGCTGTTAGTCCAGGTGAACACAGGAGATCTGAACATGATCTGCTCACGTGTTGAGCTGTATGTACGCTCTGCATCCCCAATGTCTCCTGCAGGCAGAGACGTGTCAGGTCATTTCATTTTCATTCAAGGCCTCGGGTGTTTACATTGTGTGTGTGTGTGTGTGTGTGTGTGTGTGTGTGTGTGTGTGTGTGTGTGTACACAAATGTAATCTGTAGATGGCAGCAACACTCTTGGCCAATCTGTCTCAATAAAAGGGGGAAAAAGTCCTCCGTCTTGGTGGTCAAGGGCTGCCAAGTGAAATAGAAATTAATTGAAATAATCCAGCATGAAGCTAACAAGAAGACTTGTTTCACTGTCCTTGTGTTCTTGTGCACATGCAGAGGCCAAATATCAGATATATGCGCAGTCACGCCCTGAGTACAGTCGTATGGATGATGGTTTATTAAAATCCACAACATGCAGATATGGATTAATTCAGCTTGATTAATATGAAGCAACACCTCCTGCATCACCCACATGGTGATGGTGACTGTGGGTCAGGGATGAGCCTCATTTTGCAGCAGAAGAAGCCACATGAAGTGTCAGTTTTATTCTGCTCACTTGGTCAAAGTGTGAATTGACTTGCTGAACATGACTGATTATATTTGGCTATTTTTAAACAGTTATCAACAGTCCTATTAAGCGCTGACTTCACATTTTTTGGCGGTATGTTTGAGGAAGGGTGCTGATTATGTAAGTCATTTACATTTCCTCCAGTTTAAGAGTGACTGGCTCAGCGAAGTGGGAGACTTTGAGCCTTGGTTGCTTTCAAGCTCCGCTCAGACTAATACTGGAGAGCTGTGTGAAATAAAACCTCTCGCTGAGCTGCCTCTCAGCTTTTAGGAGATGTCACCGGTGCATCTGTTGAAAGAAGAGAGCGACTGCGAGGACGCACATCAGGGTAAAGCTCCTGTGTGCTGACAAATGGCTCACATGTGGCTCTTATCCCTCCACATGCGGATCCAGAACCGTGCACCACATACGTCACTCCGTCTGTCACTCTCTTGCTCACTCGGGCTTACTTCAGCCCACACTCGATCCCTGAAGCGAAACGCCTCAACATCTGGCTCTCCATCCTCTTCCTCTTCTGGGTCACATCCCATTGGCAGAGGAGATTCTGAGTCCTTCGATGTTTAGACCCTCACCAAGGTGGTTTGACCAGTTGTGACCCTCCAGGGGGTTGGAGTGTATCTGTTTGAAGGGGTGGGGGATGTGTGTCCCTGGGGGTGGCAGCTGTAGATGTGGAATCAGAGGGCGCAGTGGAGGCCATGGCCTTGGATGTGATACTACAACTGTCGTATGTGCCACCCCACTCTGTGTGACATAAACATATGAACACAATAACCACAAAAACAACACATTTCATGAGAAAGACTTGAATTAAAATCTCTTTTTCAGTTTGTTTTTGTTTACTAAAAAGCAAATGCTTATTTTGAACGTCTTTTGCTGAAATATTACTAATTTAACCATCACATAATGCTCTTCTGCATGAGGTCTGAAATCAGCTGCCGCTTAGCACTTCTTTAAATCAGCCATGATCCCTTGACAGAAGTGAGCAGTGGACTTGAGCTTCAAACT